>NC_080097.1:34738360-36098360 GCF_950005125.1 Chionomys nivalis | reverse complement strand
ACAGAAGTATTTGTAGAACCTTTTAAATTTAATTACAATTAGGTATAACTCACATTTTATGCCTAACTGCTAAAGCAGTCAGTCTTGAATGGAGACGAAGGGAGGGATTAGTTAAATAAGGACAGTGAATGGAAGGGAAGGTAGTGGCCAGGGTGCCAGGCTTAGACCCCGCTGCCCATGGGCTGGGAGGCTCAAACCCACCTTAGCATGGGCACGCATGCTCAGCGAGCATCCCAACCAAAAGAAAATCAATCCCCCCACCAACCCCAAAAACTACTTGTCAGGTCTTTGTATTTTCCCAACTACTTTGAAGTCAGAATATCCGGGCTAGCCTGACTACGCACTCCGTTTGCCTACACGAGGTAAGTGGCCTCCGTATCAAGCTAGTCGGGATTGCACATGGTGTCCTGTGAAGTTCAGCTGGACCCTAACCCAAATCCTCACAAGGGCCCAGGGAAGAAAAACAAGCAATACCGAAGTCTCTGCTCCTGCATTGCTATGAATCATTCAAATCTGCTTAGAAATAATGGAAGGATGCCTTACCAGGCTAAAATTCCTCCATAATGGGTATGTAAGCATATTCATCAGACATGGGCTTGGGTAAAAAAAAGCTCCATTCTGAGCAGCTTTTGGCTATGAAAGCAATGAAGCTGTGCTAAAAGATCACTTAGAGTCATAAAAAGCAATTGGATTGCTCAAGTTCCATCAGCACAAGTTCGGGAAAGATTGTATGGAGGAAATTTCCCGGGTAACAAGCTTTGGGCCCATTAATAAGCGGCAGCAGGAAGCTAGACACTTCGACGGCTGACTGACAGTGGCGAAGCCTTTTACACAGCATGTCCCTTTGGTGGTTACTGTTGGAGGAGGGAAAGTCTGGCCAGCTTGCCTCCCACTGGGGCTGCCAGTCAGCCTATGGGGTGCAGGATTCACTAATCAACATAGCTCTCTGCATCCAAGGAAAAGGGAAGAGGAGGAAGTTCATGGCTTATTTCCTCTGATTGATGTCTGAATTGCTGTCGTGGGTTCTAGCCCCAAATTTCTGAAGTACTGGGTTAGAACCAAGAAAGTCTTTGTTTCTGGGCATGTGCTCAAACCAGTTAAAATTTCCATTTCTTGGCCAAAAATTTGATGACTTCTGTAACATGAGAGGTTCTGAGGGTATAAGTCTTGGGGACTGGACTTGTGACCTTAATCATCCTCTAGTCTAGGGCTTCTTAAACATTTCCTTCTCAGGGCCCCTTAGCTCTTGAGAAATGTTTACATGACTCTTAGTATATAGAAGTAAATAGGATTACAAGTCAAAATTTTTCTGATGATAAATCATAAGAGATTTATTTTAAGATAATCCTTTGGTACACATGTAATTTTACCATTTATTCAAGACGAGAGCAAATTTGCATACTTGATGAGATGATTGTGCTTGTTTTTTAAGGGAATTAATTCTTGACTGAATATTTGATACTGCAGGGAGTGATCTTCAATGTTTTTCAGAATTCAGAATTGATTGATATTTTGATTTTATAATCATCAATGCTAAGAATGATAACAATTTTCTTTTCTTTCTTTTTTTTTTTTTTTGAAACTCAAGTAAGCAACTCAAATAGCAATTTTTTATTAGACCAATCAGGTGCTTTAAGCAGACAAGGTAAAGCAGCAATGCATTTCTACCTAGCTAAACAGAAGCAACATAAACAGAAGCAACATATCTTTACCTAGTTAAACAAATGCAGCAAAGACAAACGCAACACATCTTCACATCGTTAAACAAATATTCTATCCCACATAACGAGCACTGCAGTCTGCAACACAGAATCGTCTCAAATCTATACCGAGTTACTTCATGCAACACTCATTGTTATGGCATAGTGTGGTGGCAGCACAATGCAAAGTTTACGTTGTATGTTCAGAACCAAAACAGTAAGGAAGCCGCATGGTGCAACACAGCAGCAAGTAGGACACTGACAGAAACACCTCAGATCCTTTGCCTGTTTAACTTTTAGTTCTCTTTGGTGGTTATATACATAGTGACCTTCAGTTGTTGCCAAACTTTTCATGACCACCACAGGCGGATAGTAAATGTGGAGCTGTGATCCACACTTTAAGATGCTGAGTCATAAAGCCATCTATTAAGTTGACCTGTCTGCATCTTTACAGAACTGTAGTTGGGTTCAAATCAAGGCCATGTACCCCAAAGTCAGTGTCTATACATACATATGTATTCACAGAGAGAGAGAGACAGACAGACAGACAGAAGACAGAAACAAATATAGAGAGATGGAGAGTGAGTCCTACTGGTTTAATTTTTTTCTTTTTGAGCAAACAAAATTCATATTTCTTATACAGACAATGCCGTACCAGCATGTCGTTCAGCCTGCAGGGTGACTATTAATGAGCTGGCAACACAAACATTTGCATTTTACCTAGCTAGTTGAATAATCTGTTTCTTCTCCTACAAAATCAGATTCCGGTCTCAGAACACATTCTCAGAAACAACGTGATGTTCAGACGAGACCGCACATCAGCACCGTTCCTTCGCCTCCAAACCCTACAGCGGCGTTGCCCGTGTATCGCAGAAGTCTCTAAAGACGGTGATTGGACAAAGATGAAACAAATAAGAAAAGTTTCCAACCCAAATTAAGTCAGAGAAGATTTAGGTTAAGCCAAATGTCCTTCCTCAAGAATTTTCCAGAGCTTGGAAGTCCCGAATGAACAGTTAGCGTATCCAAGAGAGCTGGTGTGTGCTACAGGGCTGTCCAGTGAACCTCACCTTCGAATCGTTTCTCAGTAAGAATCTCAGGGGATGTTATCTGGGACATGCTTAATTTTAAAATTCAAGTCGCATTGCTGTGAGTATAAACGAGCTGAGCAGCCTGGCCAGACCCTTAATGGAATTAACCAGAAGGCATAGCAGCATTCATGTTTCTACTCAGAAGGGAGCCTAGATCTCAGTTTGGAGCCTCAATCAGAAAAGTATTTCTCATGCTGGAAAGGAGGCAAGAATTTTATCACTTTATCACAGTTTAGACAGGATATGCAGGCGGAAGGTAGGTCACACAGGGCTGCCGGGGTACACAGCGGGATGCCACATTCCTGGACTGATTAATAAGTGACTACAGACACTTCTAGATTTGCAATAAGTTTAGCCCATTCTCAGTTGGAAATAGATTTAATATTTACCTGCTGAACATCATAGCTTAGCAACACAGCACTCTGGACTGACAGTGGGCTTCTCATATGATCATGTGGGCGACTAAGCACTGTAGCTTCCCAGGATCGTGAGAGGGTATCATACTGTACACGGCTAGCCTGGAGTGGGGAGTCAAAATTCAAAGTATAACTTCCACTGAACGAACACATGGATCTTCCACACTCTAGTAAAACCAAAAAAAATGACAAGTCAGATGGTCGTAATTTGGAGACCATGTGTAATGAGAGCAGTTTGTATAAAGTGTGGAAAGACGCAAATCCCTTTGTATGTAATGCTGAAAGACATTACTTCCAAATTCTATTGAGAAAAAGTTATGTGGCTATATCAAAATCGAAAAAATTGTCACCACATCATACAGAATTACCAATATATAGTTGATTCAAGAGTCCAACCAAATCCCACATCAGGGAAATTTCTTAAACACAAACTCCAACTCATAGAATGGGAAGCTGGAAACTGGTCATAGAATACTATCATATGCATATTATTGATTATATGCTAGAATATATAAAGTATTTGTTTCACAATGTAACTTCTCTAATGAGTTTTCAATTGTTTTACATAAAGCCACAATCCTTCCAAACATTAGTAGAGACAAAGATGTGGACAAGATGGATTACCCGAGCAGATAGATCTCAGATGTTCCCAAACCTTATAGGGTGGAGTTTCCCTATGGAAAGTGTTATTACTATGATTTACTTATACAAGCCCAGGAACACTTCCAGGCTTATCAGACTGAGAACAAATTTTTTTGTTTGTTTTTTTAAAGCATATTGTGTTAATTGAAGATTACTTCAATATAATATCTACTTTCTGGTTATCATTCCACTTTGAGAAGTCGATATTCCCAATTCAAATTGTGATTTTTATACAGGATGCACAGTAAATGGTCTCTGTGTCAATCATAGGAAAAGAGTGACAGTTAGTGTTAAATGCCCACAGCTTGACATGTTCAAGTGGTCAGGCTGGGTCTGAACCAGTTTGCAGCTCCGCATTTACTACTCTGGCTTGAGAGGTACAACCCCTGCTCCATGAACTTTTGAACAAAATTCATGGTAAAGTCATACAACTATTGGCCAAACCTGCGGCTTTCACTACAGAGGATTCCAATGCTTGGAGATTTGACTCACACTCATGAGAGAGAATTTAGACGAGATTGTAAGATTGTGAGAATGCATGAGTATGGATTTTACTTCTCTACCAGGAAACAGGTAGACTACCAGCAAAGAGTGGGACCACCGAGAACTGGGTGAAAAGGCTGGAGGCATCTAGCTGGAGAATGCAGACCTGACTTTCCAGCTTTCTGGAGGAATAAATAAGCAAGGTGGTGGCGACCAGCCTGTGTGGATCACTCAACCAGACAGCAAAGTTGAGAACTTCCTACCACAAATGCTGCTGAAAATCGTCATAACTGGTTTAATTAAAATAAAGGGATTTGGGAGACAGACTTAGAGAAAGAAGCTAAGAAGAAGTGTTGAAAATAAGATTGTAAAGATAGAGTCCTTTATGTTTAGAGCTTGTGTTCATTTAATTCAGTTTATTCCTAAAGTGTCTGATGTGGAACCACAGTGAGACATCGCCATCACAACCCATGGTTTAGAATTCCTAGTGGTGTGTTTTACAGAACAGACATGAAGTGGGGTGACGTTTTGTGAAGATTACAGAGCTGGCAATATGGAAGGAAAGGTGAGCTTATAATCAAAGTTTCTTCAGAAGATTCTGTGCTTCTTCAGTAGCATGCCCAGTCCCACTGCTCCATAGTCTAGCCCCCACAGTGTGACACGCCACCAGAGAGAGCAACTGTTTGACAGAGAAGGAAAGGAGAAACAGAAATGCTTTAGCTTTTTCCAACAAAGCTCAAACCGGAAAGCCTGAAATGCCTCCAGACCCGACAGAGAAGCGGAACAGGAAGTGAGGAAGAAGAATCTGTGCCTCTGTCCCCAAGTGCAGATTCTGAGACTGAGACAGAGAGGAGAGCAAACCTCAGAGTGCAGTGAGACTCTCAGGCTGTGACAGCAGACTGCTTTGAGATCTTAGGGCCAGTGAGTCACTATCAAAGGTCCGGAGCCAGCTCAAAATGTCAACAAGATTGAGGAAGAGCAAGCCAACAGAGTGGGCTGAAAATAGTGGCAGGAAGGAAGGAAAAAAGGAAGGGAGGGAAGGAGGGAGGGAGAGAGGAAGGAAGGAGAAAGGAAGAAGGAAGGAAAGAAAAAAGGAAGGAAAGAAGGAAGGAAGGAAGGAAGGAAGGAAGGAAGGAAGGAAGGAAGGAAGGAAGGAGAAGGGAAGGAAGCAAGGAAGTGGTTCTAGACATACCAGCAGACACACAGAATGGAGTTTTTAAACTAGATGCCGTGTGATTCCATGACTTTTGAAGAAACCTTGTTCAAAGTATGTCATTTACAACCAGGTTCAAAGATTAAAGTTGTAACATCAAGGAGGAGAAGAGGCCCTTTTCTACAATTGCCCTTTGACTCTCAGGCTCAGTCTACGTGTGAGACAAAACACTCCAACTGAGGCCTCTCCCACACCCCAAGGGTTCAGTATCAAACTCCTGAAAACAAGCTACTCTAGCCTTGTCTCCTTAATGTGCTGTTAGCCCTTCAGTTTTCCCTTCTCTATTCTTTTTCCTTTCACTAGTGGTATAATTTTAACTTTATTATTTCAAGTCATTAAGTTTTTTCCTTTCCTTTATCTAACTTTGTATTGTTTTTCTTTGCTGTGGAAGCATCGACTCTTCTTGAGTCTTCCCTGTCCCACTTGCTTACCTTGCCCTCCCTCTTCCTTTACCTCTTTGACTTAACTTTGCTTACCCTCATTTTCTGTCTCCCTTTGCTTCGTCCAGTTATTACTCTACCTCTACCCACGTTGATGTTTCAACTCATGGTTTCATAAAGCAGGGTTTTGTTATTGTTGTTGTTTGGTCTGGTTTGGGTTTTTTGTTTTGTTTTGTTGTTGTTTTTTTTTTTTTTTGCCATTTTTGTTTCTGTTGTAAAAGTTGTAGAGTAGTTGGCCTTAATCAGCTTTGGCTATTTCTATATCTGCTTTGGTTTAGTTCTGTTACTGTTACAATGGCCCCATTCCTCCTCCGTATGTAATATTGGATGTTGAGCCTCTCACTAAAAAAGAGTGCCAATCATGCCAGAAGAGGTAGTCATATCAACTTGCACATAAATACCAACAGAGGCACACATGAACCATAAAAAGGCAAGGGAACAGGAGTCTTACAAAATAAATTATAACCATCCAATAACCTAAGACACTGAATAGTTAAGGTGCCAGACAAAGAATCACAAGTCTAATGAGAAAATTGACTAGTATTTGATCTTTCACATAGTAGGTGAAAAGTTTGGTGTTTTACATACATAAACCTTCCTCTTTCCTTTATTGTCCCCTTCTGCTCTCTGTAGATTCTTGAGTATTTGCAACATGTGACACTATCAAGGACTGAGCAAAGCCATAGGTCCCTGTCTTCATGACAGGTGCCGTCTAATAGGAGGAAAGAGCACTATAACAAATAATCATTCTCTCATAGGTACAGGGAGAAAGTTCTAGAAACACCCTTCACAGACAGGATGGTTCAGAAAGGCCTTTGTGAGCAGATTATTAAACAGAGAATGTGACATCAGGGAGGACCTGACTGTCCCTCATTTTCCCATCCTTGGCCCCTGAGGCTGTCCACATTTGGATTCTCTTCTATGATGATCTTGTGAGGCACTGACCACAAACAAGACTGACTACTTGCTCACCCAAACTGCTCTTTATGTAGCCAGGATGTTGGAAAGCAGAAATGAATATTGGGCAGGGTGGCTCATTCCTCAGCTTCCAGAATGCTGAAGCAGGAGAATCAAGAGTTTAAAGCCAGCTTGAGATACAGAGTGAAACTCTGTCCCCAAATGTACAGTAATGCCTGGAAATTTTCTCAATACAAGTATTATATTTTAACATACAGTATTATATTTATCCATTATTCTCACTTATTTGGAACAGAGTGAGGTAACAGATTTTTTATATTTTGGAACATTAGTATACACATAATGAGATCTCTTAGAAATGAGACACAGGCTCAACACACGATTCATTTCTATGCACCTTATGCACATGAGGCCCAAAGTAATTTTATACATCACTTTAAATTTTATTTTACTTTTATTTGTGTGTGTATGTGTTTGTGCATGTGTGTGAGGGCATATGTGTGTGTGTGCATGTGTGGTCAGGGGAGTGTTCTGCTGAGGCCAGAAGATGGGATGTTTGTTCTCTTAGAGCTGAAGTTACAAGCAGCTGTGGGTCATCCAGTAGTTGACCTAGGAACCAGACTCTGGTCTGTACACTCATCCGCTGAGCCACCTCTCCAACCCCTTATGAAGGATTTTTAATAATCATGGGCATGAAACACCACTCATGGTGTCCTGCCAAGAATCTGAGAGGAAACAGCACGTATGAAAAGGCCAGTGTGCACGGGGGCTTCAAGTGTCTGCGCAGCTGGAATTCTCTGAGTTCAGGGCATCTTCAGTTTAAGGCTGAACAACTGAACAGCCTATGGTTTGTGCTGTTTTGTTATCACTGCTGTTGTTCTTTTCATAAGTGCCTGAGATTAGCACATGTATCTAAAATAAATGCGGCTTGCACTTTAAAGATAGGCCTCCCATTTGGACGTCCCCGAGCACCTTCTTATTTCTACCACAGGACTTTGCAAAGGTAGAGGATTATTATTACTGCTTCTCTGATAAGATCACAACATATTTTCTTTATCAGCGGATTAGCTCCATTTATTTCTTTATTGCTTAGCATAGTCAATTTATTTCAGGCTTACTCTAGTCTAACCAGTGAATCTGTGTATCTTTCTGTTCCAATACTTGCCTTTGAAGCATTACCTAACCTAAAGCAGCATGAAGTCAGAGAAAGGAGCCATGCTCCACAGTGGGTCTGGTTTTTTCGCTCATTTCCAAGAAATCATTGCATCTTCTGCTTAAAGGGCAAACCAGATGTCTCTGAACCATCTGGACAGCTGCAGTAATGTGCTTCATCCCCACAATGCAATGTCATTCTACAGGTCCCTTTGTGTCCTTGTTCTCCTTCTGCCTGGTCCTCTCTTGATCCTCCTTACCCTCCTCTTCATCACCTACATTCATCCTTGAGTGTTAGTGCTCTGGGGAGCTAACTGGAAGTCCCTCAAATATCAGTACCCCCACACACCTAATTAGTCATCTGCCTCCAAATCTGTTATCTCACTCCATAATCCCCAAATGTATGTACTCATTCACAAAACCAAAATGAGTTGATCCAAATTCCCTTGCCTTTGTTTTGCAACCTTCATGGTCTGTCTCCATATCTATAGATCCTTTGTGTCTCCAGATAATCTCGAAGTCATCCTTGACTTCATTCCTTCACATTTCACATTTAATCTGCCAAGGAGATATTGCAGACTCTACCATCAATACCTCTGGGTGTGTGTATTTATGTATGCATCTGTAAATGTGTTCATGTGTGTGCATGTGTCTATTTGTGTGTAGTGTATTGTATGTGTGTGCATATGCATGTGTGTATGCATATGTGTGTATGTGGGTATTTATGTGTATGTATGTGTGTGTGTATGTGTGGGTGTATGTATTTGTGTGTGGTATGTGTGCATGTGCATATGCATGTGTGTAAATATGCATTTGTGTATCTGTATATATGTATGCACACTTATATGTGTGTGCATGTGTGTGTACTTGTATATGTGCAAGTGCATGTGTATGTTGAGTATGTATATTCATATTTGTGTGTGGTGTATGTGCATGTGTGTGTGCATATGTGTATATATGTGGATGTGTGCACATGGATGTGTGTGTGTGTGTGTATGTGTGTGTATGTATACATACTTCTATTGCTGCTCCATAAGCACCATCATCCCTTGACTGGATGGAAGCTATGACCTTTCACCCCCACTTTTGTCATCACCACCCACCCTCCACACTATTGAAACTTAAGTCAGTTGTTATTCTTCTGCTCAACCTCCTGAATCATCTCCGTGTTTCTTTCAATTAAAAGCCAAGCTCTCTAGAATGAATGACTTTAGAGGATGTGCAGCCGTTTCCTCTCAGTTTCTTGATTCTGACCTCATTTCCTGCTTCTCTTTTCGTCACATGACTGGTCAGGTCTTCTGGGATACACTAGGCATATTCCAGCCACAGGGCCTTTGTATCTGCTCTTCTCTCTGCCTGGAAGGTATTTTTTCCTGGGTAGAACACAGATAACCCCTTCATCTTCAAGCCCCAAATTCAACACTCTTTCCAAATAAGTCTGGTTCTCTGGAAACTGGCTCCATTACACTGTGCTAACCAGCAATGCTCAGAGCTCAATGCTTCAACACAGCATCACTCACAGAGTGCATTGGCCCAGTTTCCCAGGGAATTTCTGCCTGTTTTGCTCACTTAGGGACCTAGATTAATGGTGGTTTCCTTTATCATGTCTTAGCACCATCACTACCCAGACAAATAGTGAACTGCCTTGACTTAGACAGCTAACTACACAGGTCCACTCAGGAAATCCCCATATTAAATCTACTTACGTTTTACTTCTTGTCATATGCCACATGACTATTCTCAGGTTAAAGAGATTGAGGAAAAATAATTCTACTGGGTACCTAAAAGGAGGAAAATTGAAACAGTGAGAAGAAGCTATATGTGAGTGTCATAGATTTCTCACAATTATGCTATATAACCAACAACAGGATGCTGTGGTGGCATACAAGATAGGCAGCAGTTGCTGGTTATACTTCTGGAACCGACTTCACTCCCCCTACCCACAGGTACTAGATCTCCAGAGTCAATTAACTGTGAGTCAAATGCCATTCAGAATACTTAGAGGCTACACTGCCCACGGACAGACTTTTTGTCGTTGTTCCCCCCATTGCACAGTCTAACGGGTATTTAGAGAACACTCTCACTGCAAGCCAGAGACAATTTAAACTGCATTGCAGTCTGTGCAGAGGTTATATGCAAATCCTACAGAATTTTCCAGGAGGCTGTGTCTCCCTGAAACTGAATTCTCCATCAGGTAGCCAGATGTTAATGAAACTCTACTGCCCCTGGCTATGCTGGTCACATGTGTACAAGAGACAGCTTGCCATCATCTGCAAAAGCAGATGGACCAATCTCCGTCCAAAGTTTGATTCAAATGTCAGCACTAACGATGCTCTGTGCACCAAGATGGCATACAAAGGCAGGATCTCATGTGTCCCTATATGGCCAGCAAGTTGGCTGGGTGTGTTAATGTGGTTGAAGAGAGGCAAACACCAGTGAATGGATATGCATACGGACTCATAAGACCTAGGCTTGCAAGTACCTGAGAATAATGGGCCAAAATTTCGAGTTCTGAGCCAAAGGTTCCAATGGGCTTTATAACTACCAAGTAACCCATGCTCTTTCTATATGATAATTCCAAATACTAGAAGAAGCAAGTAAGTTGGGGAATAGCTCAGTTGGTAAAGTGCTTGCTGCAACTTCAATACCCAGAGCTCAAGTAAAGAATAACCAAGTGGGTGATCTGCACTTAAAATCCCAGGGCTGACAGGCTGGAGACAGGCAGATTCCCGGGGCTAATTGGCCAGTCACACAGCCTATTCTACTTGGCAAGCTCCAGGATAGCAGGAGACTCTGACTCAAAAAAAAAATAAAATAAAAAAGGTGCACAGCACCTAAGGAACAATGCCCTTAATGGTCCTCTGGCCTCTACATATGCCTGAGCCTGCAAACACATATACACTTATTCACTAAATAAATAAGTAAATAAAATAGCATGGACAATGTTACAACAGCTTTTTCAATAGATCATCACTGGCTGCAGCAGGTATAAGAATATCTTGTGTTAAAAGTCATAAAAAAACCAAAAGTCAGGCATGGTGGGTGCACGCTTTCAAAGCCAGCACTCTGGAAGCAGAAGCAGGTGTATCTCTTGTGAATTTGAGGCCAGCCTGGCCTATATAGTGAGTTCCAGGTCAGCCAGAGCTATATCATAAGACCCAGTCTCGAAACAAATGAAAATCCATGGAAGACCATTGTTCACACCTGAATTACTGCACCAAATTCTAACAAAATAAAATTGCACCTCCCCTACTAAGTGCTACATGAGCAATTGAAGTTTTTGGATGCAAGTGCATAGAAAAACAGATTGCTTTTTCCTGGAAGCAGGAACTGCTCGTCTACAGGGTCCACAGAGCAAGGGTAACCGCTCAGTTCAGCCCTTACCAAATCTCTAACCTGAAGGGACTTGATGCCAACCAAGCAGCTTTTCTTCTACGTCCGATTTCTTTGTCCCCCACCTTTCAAAACTCCTTGTTCCACCACTGTGTAGCAGGAGCTCTCGTTCGGTTCAGGAGAGCGGGAGCTGCCTCGGACTCATGAATTGCAAATAAAAACCAATTAGATCTCTAACTAAATGTTTTGTAATTTTGTCTTTTGACACCAGCTGAAAGTCCCTCACACAATAAAGGGTTTATTATTTCACATAATAAGTAGGCTCTGTTAGTTATTTCAAATCTAAAGAATGCTTAGCCTTTGGGCATAATTTTCTGTAATTCTCATGGCTTTCTCCTGATAGTTACAACCCAATTCTTGGAGTTTCAGAAACCATGTTTTATAAAACAGCCTGCAAGGACAGAGAGGATCAAGTCCTTGCCTGTGTCACTTTTAAAGAGTGAAGACTTTTTTTCCTATAAGTTCTCTGAGGAAGATTTCCCCTGGTCCTCACTAGCCAGGATCACAGTCTGTTCCATCCCTTGAGCTAGCCACAAAGCGAGAACAGCCGTCACGTCAGCTTAGCTGACACATTGCCCATGCTGGGTAGAAGTCCCGGATGCACTGTGATAGGAGCATTCTTGGAAGAAACTTGTAAAACAAGGAATAGTTGTTGAACAGGCCACCGACAGTGCCCACCTTGGTTTCTCCAAATCCATGTTCTTCCCCATGCAGGGTCTTTGAAAAATGCTGCTTTCTACATAGAACACAGTCAGTCTCTGAGAAGAAGAAAATCCAAAGTGTGTTAGGCTCGTGTGTGTTAGTGCATGTGTATGTGTGTGTATATATGTGAGGTCTGAAGTTGATGTTATATGTCTCCTGTCACTCTCGCTTTATTTACTGAGACGGAGTTTCCCACTCAACCAAACTCGTTGATTCCAACTAGTCTAGCTAGCTAGTTTGACTCATACACCTCCCGCTTCTGCCTCCCTCGCACTTAAGTTATAGGCGGTCACCACACCTACTTGGATTTTGTATGGTATCTGAACCCTGCTCCTTATGTTTCTTCAGCAATTGTTTTACCAACTGAGACATCTTTCCAGCCCCCAGAAGCTTTCGTTTTTTTTTAAAGATCCCATCTGAAATAAGGTAAGACAGTAAAACTCACAAAAAAGACATTGATTGGTCCTCCAGGCGATCTTTGCTATCTAGAAGGTTCTCTCCTGCCATTGTCCTTCATGGCTCTGATTATTACTTTTTGAAATCTAGTATTTTCCCACCACACTCTAAAACCATAGCTCGTTAGAGAGTTCCAGAAGCTACAGAGATTTAGCAACCTACTTCCTTTTAGAGAATTCAAGGATGGCATTTCATTACCAGGCCAGTGCCATAGTTTAATAACTAAATAGGTTTCCATAATATCTGCTTAGCAATAATAACATAATGATAAAATGGTTAATGGCAGATATTTTGTCTAGATGTGAGCTTTTGTGATTCCTGTCTCATCTCCTGTCTTTTGATGTTTGTCCATGATCTTTCTTCAAGAATAGCGAAGTCTGAATCCTCTTCTTTCCCGCTAACCCAGTGTTCTAAACCTCTGATTGTCTGACCCTGGTGCAAACAGAACATAAAGCACTGGCTTTGGGAACAAGAAACCTTATTCCTAAAATAAATGTTTTATCACCCCATCCCTCCCTCTTCTTTTTGTGCCTTACATTTGGACTGGGTGAGAAGAAAACCATGGCATCCCATCCTTTGGTGCCATTGACTGAGTCAAGCAATATACGCAACCCCTCACCCAGGCCTCTGTCTTCTAACTGCAATAGGACCCAAACCTGTTGCCTTCCCGAATATACCACCCATCCCCAGTGAAGCCTGCCTCGATTGCCCCAGTATTTCAGTTATATGAATAATACAGCCTTCTGCTTCCACCTGAGACAATGTGTCACATCATCAGTCGTGACATTTAAAGCATGGTTTGGGTGGAGGTCTCCCTGCCTCTACAGATGAACAACAAAAGCTTGTCTAATGGTGATTATTTACCTATGAATTATATTACAAAATGAAGCAAAAAGAGCAACTCTTAAGAGGCCTGTCTTTTTCTCCATGCTCTTGTATCTTAACATTTGACTATGTCCAGCAAATAGGGTGAATCTGAGATAGGAGGGCCACGATTGGCAGCCTGTCATTCCTAACAGGTAGGCTGTCTTGACCCCCCACCTGGAAAGCAGGCATCCACCCCCAACTTCTTTAATTCTTTCTCAGCAAATTACAAAGCTTAGCACCTGCTCCTTCCAGTAGCAAATGCTATAGTCAACAGAAGGTCTCTCACTGAAGTTCTAAAAATACTGAAACTGAGACTGCATCAAAGTCAAAAGGTCTCCGAGTCAGCTATATCTGTAACTTGAAAGAATAAACTCTCTGTAATAGTTAGGAACAAAATTGATAGAATACACACACACACACACACACAATGCTGGAATATATGTGTGTGTGTGTGTGTGAGTTGTGTAGTATGTATGTAGTATAGTTGTGTTGTATTATATGTATATATATACATATATATACATACAGACATATGGGATTTATTAGGCTAACAGAATGCATTCTGATCGTCTGGTAGTCCAGCAATGGCTGTCTCACACTGGCAAGTTGGAGAAGTTCATAGCTGGTCATTCCATGAGGCAGGATGATTTTTCATGCTTCAAGTCATCTGATAAAAGTCCCTCACAGGAATCCCCAGCTGCTTACATTTTTGCTAGATTCGTATGCAGTCAGGTTGACAGCCAAGATTAGACATCACATTGCTCCAATCTGACTTTCAGAACTACTGTGTAATTTTTGAATTTTGAAGGTGCAGGGCCAATGTGCAATCTCTATTTTATAAGCAATGCCAACTGCCAAAATCAGTCAGTCTGACTCTAGTTGCTGGGTGTCTGTGACATGCCAAATGCTGGCATGCCATTGTAGAGGCACAAGCCAGAACGTATTTTAACTTCAAGAGTTTATCCTGCAATATGTAAGGAATTCTTATATATTAAAATGGTGGGCTGTGGTTGGATTCATTAAGAAGAAAGTACAATTCCATGTATCCATGCTTACTTTTCGAAAGAGAATACAGCAACCACTAAGATAATGCTGTCACTTTTCTTATACTGTATATATCCAAAATCATGCTATATTTTACTTCCATTTTTAAACTGGTATTATTGGGTTTTACCCTAGGTACTTGGGCTTTCTCCTTGACCACCCAAGAAGTCAGGTATGGAATCCATCTCATGAAGTGGGCCTGTAGCTCAATCAGTTATTGGTTGGTTACTTCCACAAACTTTGTACCACCGTTGCCCCAGCATGTCTTGCAAGCATTACGCCATTGTAGATAAAAGAGTTTGTGGCTAACTTGGTGTTTACTTTTCCCTTTTGATAATATACAGAGAACCTTCCTAAACTAAAGATGCTGGAACGTAGGAGTGGAGGTGTAGCACAAATAATAAAAACTCAGAGACAAATATTGGGGTTCAACCTGAAGATCAGAAAAGCAAAGCAGCCAGTCACTGGCTTTTACCTCTACCTCAGACTGAAATGTCAATTCTACCTCCATGAATCCTCAGAATGAAACTGTCTGAGACCTGTATCCTCCTATTTTATATTCCTCTCTAGTGCTGAGAGTAAAGGCATGCACCACTACCACCCAGTTTCTATGGCATTATTTCTACTGGGATTAAAGGTGTGTGTCACCACTGCCATGTCTGTAAGGCTGACCAGTGGGGCTGTTTACTCTCTGATCTTCAGACAAGCTTTATTTAATAAAATACAAATGAAGTATCACTACACGGAGGCTCTATGTAGGCATGAACTTGATATCTCCAAGTCAATAATTTTGTAGGTGTGGTTTTCAGCAATAGGGGTTTGCTGTCAGTTTGTGGGGAGAAACTTGTAGTCTTGGCAACAACCTGGGTTGTTTGGGAATTCCTATAGGGCTCCTTTTCCCAACGACACAATTAAATACAAACCATTCCCAGCACTGGAAGCTTTGTGTGGTGACTAGAGACGGCCAGCTGGGACTCTGTTCATACCCCCCCCCCAATTATTTACCAATTTCATGTAGATTGCCTTCACATATGTATAGATTTTAGGAACTTTCTACTGTATTAGGTTTCCATACTTCTTCTCAAGTGCCCCCTGTCAGGGTCAGTACCTGAGTAGAGGAGTGAGGTTAAGAAAGAAAGAGATAAAAGACAGAAGACAAAACCGGGAGGGCTCTCAGTGAATACTGGAGAAGCCCCGAGTTTATTTCTCATACCCTTTTATACCCAAAGCAAAAATGGGAGGGCAAAAGACTTCCTTACCATGATTCAAGAAACAAACAAGCGTAATCACCTCCTTAATTCTCAAAACATTTAGAAACCACATCTTTTGCCAAACATCTCTTCTTTTCTTTGTTTCTTGTTTTTTTGAGACAGGGTTTCTCTGTAGTTTTGGTTCCTGTCCTGGAACTCACTCTGTAGACCTGGCTGGCCTCGAACTCACAGAAATCTGCCTGCCTCTGCCTCCTGAATGCTGGGATTAAAGACATGCACCATCCTGTTATTTGGCCTTGAGGAGCAAGAACAAGCTTGAGCTTTCTGACCTTAAGTCAAGATGGAACTGAGTCCTTGTGGGGCTCCTACACCTCACCATTTTAGCTGTCTCTCCCTGTATTCCACCCATAACTCCCTCTCCCCCCTCCCTACTTGATCCTTCCACTACAGTTCCCACTCATCCATCCATAATTATTATCTATTCTATCTCCTTTTCCTCATGAGATCTTTCTGTTCTCTTTAGTCCCTTACTTTATACCTACCCTCTGTGGTTCTATGGGTTGTAGCTTAGCTATATTGAAATAGAAGCAAATACATATTTATCTTTCTGGGTATGGAATATTTCACTCAGGTTCACTCTAGTTCTATCTATTTGCCTACAAACTTCATAATGTCATTTTTTTTAACTGCTGAATGATTCCATTGTGTAAATGTACTACATTTTCTTTATTCGTTCTTTTGTTGAGGGACATCTGAGTTGTTTCCAATTTCTGTTTTTTATGAAGAGAGCAGCATTAAAACATGGTTGAGCAAGTGTCTTTGTGGCAGGATGAAGCATCTTTTGGGATATGCCCAAGAGTGGTCTAGCTGGATCTTGAGGTAGATTGGTTCTCATCTTCCTGAGGAACTACCACATTGATTTCCATAGTAACTGTACAAGTTTGTAGTTCCACCAGCCATGGAGGAGTGTTTCCCCTTGCTCCACATTCTCCCCAGCATGAGCTGCCACTTGTTTTGTTGATCTTGGCCATTCTAACACATGTAAGATAAAAATCTCAAAGTAGCTTTGATTTTCTGCATTTTCTTTTCTGATGGCTAAGGATATTGAGAATTTCTTTTAAGTATTTCTCAGTCTTCTGAGTTTCCTTTGTTGAGAATTCCCTGCTTAAATTTGTATCGCATTTTAATTGGGTTATTTATTTTCTTGATATCCATTTTACTTTCTTAATTTATAAATCTTGATGTTCTTCACAGCCTTCTCTTCTCCACAAAAAGTTTCTCTTTTTGCCTTGTTAAAAAGGGATGTTTTAGAACGCCTGTGTTTTGTACAATGCTGTCTTTCTTCTTGGGCACAACCAGCCTGGAGTCATCGTCTCTACCTTGGACTCCCTCCTTCCTGTGGCTGCTGCATAGAGCTTGTGCTGGCATTTCTTTCAATTAATTTCTAACTACCTCCCTTGTGTCTGTAAGTCTGAACACACTGCCTCTCATTGCCCAGTCTTGCCCAACTGTTTCTTTAAACGGTATTTTCCTATGGGAAGGATGTTGGCAGATTCCCTGGCTGTTTGACAATATTCTCATTTTTATATTTATTAGCTACTCTATCATATAGCTGTGGTGTATCGCCCATAAATTTGGTATTTCTGATTTTCTTATTTGTTTATTGCCATTACTACCATTACTATTTGTATTTAATGTCACAATAATTTGAGGAAGAAGTAAAGGGAGGAAGGAAGAGCTATGTTCAGTCTTCAGAGGTCAACATCCTAACTTTCTTGAAAACTGTGTATTTCAGGTCAGCCTTTCAGTTTTGTTCTTCTAGTCCATTCTTAGATTCTGACATCATTTTAATACATATAAATGAGCCACCAGATGGCATTGTGGGTATCTCTAAACTTATTTATAAATTCCTGGGTTCATATAGATTTTTGTGAAGCCCTATGACAATATTCTGACTTGCAAAATATTCAATAAAAAAAAATGGAAGGTTTTCCCAGTTGGAAAAAAAAATAACCCTAGGCTATCATTCTTTTTAATTTGAGGAAAATGAATCACCCCAAATCCCATGTATCTTTAAAGTTTTAAATTTTAGTTTCCCAACTTTTTCTGAGAAAAAAAAATGGTTCTGGTTTTTGACTCATTTTATGTCATATATATATATATATATATATATATATATATATATATATATATTAGATTTATATTCATTTGATCAGCATTATATTAAATATATTTCATGTTCCTCTCTCAAGGACATTCTTTTAAATGTTGGTGATATTTCTGTATTTTCCTTAGATTTGCTGGACACATTTAATTACACAAGTGTACACTGTCTCGGTTTTAGAAAAACTAATAATCTTTTAATATAACAGAAGTTAGATCTCTTTCTACCCTGTGATAAGGGATGATTTTTCTATCCTGCACCACAAGTTTCTACAGTCCAAATTTCCAAGCAAACTCTGCTTTCTCCAAGGAGCTTTACTGAAACTTTGGCCTCTGGTATTAAATTTTCTCCAGACATCAAGAGTCCATTCCACAGAGGTAGCATTAATCTCCTCTTTTGAGACAGGATGTTCCCATTATTTACCAAGATAACCAGTTCCCGGATTTTGCTGACAAGATCCTTTTTCAAATGTTCAGCCCAAAGAGGTTGGCAAGAACCCACCTAAGAGAAGAGGAGAGCCAGGGTAGAGATCTCCCTTACGATGCCCAGAGCATAATAATTTCAGTCCTGGCGCTGATAGATGTGGAAGTCACTCCACAGTGTGCAGTTGGGTATAAGAAATGGGGACTGTTTTCCTACAAACACAAACTTTTTGTCTTTATAAACAGCAACAAAAACAAAAACCTCTCAGGCCTATGCTTTGGCTTCCTGTTTGAAGCACTACCTTTGAGGCTTCGTTTATTGTTACAGACACCTGGTCATTTGCAAATAATGAAGCACTCCAGCAGTGGACACATAGCAAAGCTAGGCAGGAGCAATCCACATTGCATTGAAGCTTAAGTACTCACCAGATGCCTACAAGAGGAAAGTCAACAGCTTAGGTTGAAAATTGAGTTTTAATCAAAGTCTTTAAAACGAGTAAGTGGACTTCTCAAATCTTCATATTGCTAAAACACTTCTGAGGTTGTTTGTTTGGTTTTTAGAAAATTTAATCAATGAATGCCTTGATATTTGGTTTTAAACTCTAAGAAGTTATGTGTGTTGGTCAGATTTCCATAAGCAAAATGAAATATCTAAGACATAAAGTTTATATGCAGAAAAGGATTATTTGAACCACAGCGGGGATGGGGGGGGGGGAGTACAAGGACATGCTGTTAGCATTGGTGGACAGTGGTAGGCAATCAAATGGCATCTCAGAGTAGAAGGCAGATGGGGCCAAGTTTTTCTTTTTAAGACATTTCTCTCACAAAACAGCATGATTCTACTTCAATCCCTTGGTGACAGAAAGAGCTGCCTCTAGGTCACACCTCCCAAAGGTTTTGGGACCCTCCTGATAGCATCACCAGGGCCTATAATCACTAGGGACCTTTAGAGATGTTCAGAGGACCTTCATACTTACACTTTGTAAATTCACCTCTGTGGACTCCAGTTTCTTATTCTGCAAAGACAGGATAACCCTTCATAGATGCAGGCTCACTCCATCTCAGAATCCCAGCTGATTCTAGAATCTCTGTTGCGTTGTAAAATTCCCTGTTGGTGTCAGCCACAGGCACAGCATCTGAGAAAGCTCTCTGTTTTGGTTAAAATGACAATCGTAGAAACTAAAGTTATTGATCCCTGGAACCAAAGCAGCTTGTTTCTCTGGATTTCTGCCTTCCTCGGAACCATGGACCACTCCCACAGGCTATTTAGGCTCCATGCTGGAAAAAGGAACAGGTGGTTTTGGGTTTCCGTGTGTGCTTCCACTCTCTCTGCCCCCTCCCCTCCAATTCTCCCAGCCACCCCAGAGCACTGCTTTTATTAAACAGCATTTTAATTTGGTCTAATCTGGTTTTGTAGTGGGGAGCTGTGGGCCTCTTCCCACAGCCCAGCTCATGGCTGCCTGGCTAGCTTATGCCCCAAAATAATGACACACAAACTTTATTCTTTTAAACACTGCTTGGCCCATTTTTGTTCATGTATGTAGCACCCCAGGTGCACTTACCGGGAAGATTCTAGCCTACGTCCATCCTGGGTTGGAGTTTCATCGCGTCTGCTCTGGAGAGGAGAGCATGGCGTCTGTCTCTAAGAGGAGCTGCCTTGCATCTGAGCTCACTTCCTCTTCCTCCCAGCATTCTATTCTGTCTACTCCACCCACCTAAGGGGTAGCCTATCAAATGGGCCAAGGCAGCTTGTTTATTGACAAATGACCTTCCTCCATCATGGTTTAATGGGAGTTATTTTGGGTCGGCGGAGAGTCTCTTCTTAAGATTCTTTTTAACAAGGATGTGTCCACACCTAACAATCTTTGAGCACCCACTGCTCACTTCTGGCAACAGCCAACTGTGAACCCAAACCAGAAATGTTTCCATCCCCTTCTCTGATACTTTCTGTCTTGTAACTACCATAAGCTGTAACCTGTTGATAGACTGATTGATGCAATGAGGTCCTCTGCAAGTCCCCTGTGATGCCTATTGTTGGTTGTCAACTTGACTATACTTGGAATGAACTACAATCCAGAAATGGAGGGTATACCAGTGAGAAATATTCTACTTGGTTTATATTCACTAGAGTGAATCCACTTTTAATCCGGATCTTTGAGACAGGAAGACACAGCTCTGATCCAGATATTGAGGCAGAAAGACACACCTTTAATCTGGGTCACAGCTTCTTCTGGAAGCCTATCTAGGGACATAGAAGAAGGAAGGTTTTGGTTTTTTTTGCCTGCTTGCCCTTGCCTTGCTACTCATCCATTCCTTCACTGGCATTAGAGCCCACTTCTTCAGGATTTCAGCATCTACTGAAGACCAACTGTGACACCCAGCCTTGTAGGACGGGGCAACTGCTAGATTCTTAGACTTTCCATTCACAGCCAGACACTGTGGATTAGTGTTGTGGAATAATCCTTTTGTACACTGTGAAGATGTGTCGTTCTGAGTGGTTTAATAAATGGCTGAATGCTCAATAGCTAGGCAAGATTTTCAGGCACACAGGAAACTGGGAAGAAGAAGGGCAGATAAGTGGAGGGTGGCCAGCCAGATGGACGAAGCAGAAAACCAGCATGGGCAGTACAGAGTAAAGGTAATAAAGCCACAAGGCAGAAAGTAAATTAATAGAAATGGGTTAATTCAAGTTATAAGGGCTAGTTAAAAATAAGCCCAAGCTAGTTAAAAACAAGCCTAAGATATCAACAGAGCTTTCTTAATTAATAATGTTTCCAAGTTTTGATTTGGGAGTTGGCAGGAGGTACAGAAAAATCCACCTACAGATTAATTGGACTGTAGGTAACCTGTAAGTCAATCTAATTTCCATACACACACACACACACACACACACACACACACACACACACACACGTAGATAGATAGATAGATGATAGAGTTCTGTGACTCTAAAGAACCATAACGAAGATATCTGCCTACCCACCCAAAAATGTGTGCACTGTCAGAATTCACCTTCTGCCTTGTCTGTCTTGCCTCCTCACTGACGTCACAAGTTGGTGAGCTGAGACCAGCTAACATGGGTGCAGACATCAGGCATTCTTAGGCCTAAACATGGATGTTCTGAAGTTCCACATTAAGAATCTTGAATTCTGTGTAATTAAACTATGGCCATAAATTTACCTGAACTGGTTGACCTTCTCCAGGAAGGTAAATGGGGTCCTTATTAATAATCACAGAGACAGAGTGATAGCTGGCGAATGTGCAGACGTGGAAGAATAAACTTGTGATTTTCCAGGACAACATTGAAGTCGACATGATGAAAAAAATACGCTTCCCTCAAAGGGATGATGCTTCTGGCTTCCCTCTTCTGGCAATGTTGATGGGATGTGACAGCTTTATAAAAGGTTGTGATTTGGTTCAAACATAGCAATTTTAGATTATTCTCTTTCCTCTTCCAGGATAAAGACACAAGCAAAGTGCCCATTGATCTGTCACAGGTCCCACTGAAAATGTCTGAGTTAATGAAGTCTTCAGGCTCAAGAGATTTGGAAGTGGAGCGGCACATTAGGGGTCTTTTTATTTATTTAATTTTCTTTTGAATCCGATGACACAAGGAGCCTGTTATTTCATTGTCAGATAAACTTGTTGCCAATATTCTCTTTACTTTTATAGGAGTCACTGGTTCCTATGGTTTTGTTTCAAAATAGCCTGCGGAACATCAGGTTTGTGTGTGTGTGGGGGGGGGTTGATACGTGGTTCCCTTCAGTTGATTCTTCCTCACCATCCCCCCCAACCCCTCTACCCTCCCTTTCTCCACTGGATCTTTCTCATTCCTGCCATTCCCTCTTTCCACTGGATTCTGTTGTCCTCCTCACTCTCCTTCCTCTCTTAAAACCTTCTTTTTTCTACCGTCAGTTTTCCCTTTCCAGTTCCACGGTCTTTGCCCACTCTCACTCCCACCTGGATATACATATTTAAGTTAGAAGCTCAGTTAACTGCAAATAGAAACTCTGCTTTTGTTTTCCAGTCACCTGAATAATCACACAAAAATTACAACACTGTTTGGCCGATAGCTCAGACGTATTTCTAGCTAGCTCTTACATCTTAAATTAACCTATTTCTATTATTTTATATTTTACCATGAGGCTGTGGTTTGTTGCCTCTTGCTTCTTGGGAAGCTACATGGTGTCTGACTGACTCCACCTTCTTCCTCCTTGCATTCAATTTAATTTTTCCACTTACTTATATCCTATTCTGCCATAGGCCAAAGCAGCTTCTTTATTAACCAATGGTAATAAAATATTTTTATCACATACAGAGGGGAATCCCACATCAAGCAGTTAACAACAATGTTTGCACATTTGGAGTAGGGGGTTATAATATTCTAAGATAAGAAATTATCTTCTAGACCAAGGATTGGAAATTACAGCCATGGGCCAAATTTAGTCATGCTCATTCACCTGTGAATTATCACTTTACCTGCTATAGTGGCAGAGCTAGTTACCATTGAGACCATGAGTCACACAGCCTACACAATGAGTGAACTCACCTTTTCCAGGAAAAGTTGACTTGGCTCTGATCTAAAGCAGGGTTCCTTAGACGCTGCTCCTGCTGCCCCTTCTGGGTGTAAGTGACACATCAATCCATTCACAAACCAGAAATAACTAAATTGCCATTGTTTTCCCCAGTGGTAAATCTGTCCCCAGCCTTTTCCTCTGACCAAGCACCATTTTTTTTTGCAGCTATAATTTTCTGCACACCTTGGGTTGGGCCAGGTAGGTGTGCTCATATAGAATTCTGAAGATGCTGGAGCAAGGGATGCTCCTGCAACTACAGCCCACTGTCCATTCTTCAACTAGAACACAGGCTACAGAGACGATAGGTTCCTTGCTCCTGTACCACAGCCATGACAGTATTTCTTAAACTCTACTGCTGGGGTGGTTTGCTGATCTCGTTCCTTTTTCAGCAGATGCCAGTCCCTTTCTCTGCTCTGACATCCTTCTGCAAACACATCTCCATGTCTTCCATTCCCATCAATGAACAGCATCCTATGAGCAATCTTCTTCCACTCAACGGGGCCTTTCTCTCTCTCCATATTTGTGATGTTCCATTTGAAGGAATGCTTTTATGTATGTTGAATTGTTTGATCCATAGTGTACATTTTATCATCCAGGTATCTTATTTTTATTAACCTAAAATTTAAGGTAAATTTACTTGTTATATATGTGGTGTGTGTGTGTGTGTGTGTAGGATATTGCTTGTTATATATATGTGAGCTTGTGCTCCCTCCCTCTCTCTGGTAATAATTTTTTCTCTGAGAACAATAGTACATGTATTCTTTACCCGTAGTGACCATTATTTCACCCTTCTCTACTTGCTTTGTCACGGAAGCCCCCACCCCTCTCTGCCAGACTGTCCTGTCTTTGGCTAGTGACAGTACTTCTAGCTACCTCTGGCATTCTCTTCACAGGCCATATTGTGTGCAGTCCTTCGGGTTGGGGTAGGATACAGCAGTCCATACGTAGCTATATGACACTGGTCCCAGACTTCTATTCTCCAATGGTCCCTACTTCCTTATAATGGGGAATTATATCTGTTGGAGGAGGCCACTTGTTGGTTCCCAGACTCCCGAAATAATCACATAAAAGCTGTATTATTTAAATCACTGCTTGGCCGATTAGCTCTAGCTTCTTATTGGTTAACTCTTATATAGTAATTTAACCCATTTCTGTTAATCTGTGTACTGCCACGTGACTGTGGCTTATCAGCTAATGTTCCAGTGCCTGTCTCTAGCGGGGCTACATGGTGTCTCTCTTACTCCGCCCTTCTTTCTCCCAGCATTAATTTTAGTTTTCCCTGCCTAACTCTTTCTGCCCTGTTCTGCTATAGGCTCAAAGCAATCCTTTATAAAGTTAAAACCTTCCCTTTTATTTAAACAGAAAAGGGGAGGTGATGTAGGATTCCCCTCTATGTGCTGTGAATATCATTGGTTAATAAAGGAACTGCTTTGGGCCTATAGCAGAGCTATGGGGAACAGAGCTAGGTGGGGAAAACTAAATGGAATGCTGGGAGAAAGGAGGTGGAGTCAGAGAGAAGCCATGTAGCCCCACTGAAGCCAGATGGAACTTTAGCCGGTAAGCCACAGCCTTGTGGTGATACACAGATTAGTAGAAACGGGTTAAATTACTATGTAAGAGTTAACCAATAAAAAGCTAGAGCTAATGGGCCAAGCAGTTCCTTTATTAACCAATGATATTCACAGCATACAGAAGGAAATCCTACATCATATATCCACATTAACCATAATCAATTGCTATTTTTTTAAAGTCTAAAAGTATCTCAAAATCTTATGCCCCACCCTTATTTATATGAATTACTCAAACGCAAGCAGATATTTGGAACCAGAGCCATGACGAAGCCGTGCCTAGCTTCCAGATCTCTGTTCTATTTCCTAACCCTTTGTCCTTTGGGGTCTGTGTGAAGTTCCACTGTACTGACTTTGCCCCACCGTTTCATTGTTCCAATGTACTCCTCTGTTACAGGTGCCCTCGATGGATAGTCAACCCCCTCCAAAATACTTTAAATGTGAGCTCCAAAACAGAGCTCAGATTTGTTTACAACTTCAAAAGCGATTTCTTGAACTGAGTTATAAATCTTTGAATAATGAGGTTTTTAATGAAACCAGGCCCAACACATCGTTAACTGTGGAGAGAAAATGGCGTTCTTATAATCACTATTTTTTGGAGATTAATGGAAAAATACAGAATATTGAAAATGTTTTCTTATTATTACTTAATTTGTCAAAACCACATCATTTATGCCACATTTTAAATGAGGTGGAATGGTTTTTAAAGATGAGACAGAGATCATTATAAAAGCCCTGGGAAGCCAAATGCGGGGGAGAATCATGGGAGGGAAAAGGCATTACTGAACTCAATGTGCATCCGGGCGCCTGCAGCACACATCAGCTTAGCTCCTTGCCAGCTGTCCACAGGGGGACATAATGTGCACTTTAAAATGGGATGGAGATAGGTATGTTGACGGCTTTGCCTCCGTAACATCCATTCATCCCTAGGCACCATCTGTTACAGCTTCAGTCTTTTTGTGAATATCAGCAACAGGGGTAATTAAGCAAACGAGCAGTTAATATTGAAGTTCTCGGAAAGGAGAAGGAGCTTGCAAAGGCCTGACAGTGGGGTGTCATTGCAGGAGCAGAGACAGAACACCTGGAGGCTCCTGCAGGAAAAGGCAGAGTAGCCAATGGGGGTGGAGCATAGGTGGAACCAGTAAAGCCCATAGCATCATGGTAGTTGTAGTAGCAGGAGCTGTTGAGGACAAAGGAATGCTTCTGCTTTCTTTATTAAAGGGAAACAAGGATGCACCGTGGAAAGAAAAAAGACCAACTACTACGTTGGTGGCACACAATAGTCAGGGTCTCAAATTAGGCTTTCCCCTATGACAAAAAAAAAAAAAAAAAAAAAGCCAGTGGGGGAGAAAAGAGTTTATTCAGCTTACACTTCAATATTGCTGTTCATTATTGAAGGAAGTTAGGACAGGAACTCAAATAGGGCTGGAACCTGGAGGCAGGAGCTGATGCAGAGGCCATGGAGGGGCGCTGCTTCCTTGTTTGCTTCCCCTAGCTTGCTCAGCCTGATTTTCTTATAGAACCCAGGACCACCGGCCCAGAGATGGAAGCTCCTCAACTAAGGCTTCTTTCTCTCTGATGACACTAGCTTATGTCAAGTTGATACAGAACCAGCCAGTACAGTCATGGAGTCTTCCACTCACAAATCTCCTAAGAGTGGTGCTCCTTTTAGCACTGAGACATCAATGGAAACTCTAGTCTGAGCCTTCCGTGATTGGAGTGGCATTAGATGTTCAATGGTCTTGAGACATGAAAGACCGTACCACAATCCAAATGAGAGGGAGACTGAACCGCCAGGATGCAAAGAACCCAATGAGTTGCAGAGGAATGCCAGCCACGATTCCTCTGTGTGCATGTTAGCCTCCGTGTTCTCTGTGCTGGAACCATCCGGAAGCAAAGGACTGAGAGCCGAAAGGAAGAAAATCGATATCCAAAGTGCTGTTTTTGATGGCATGATGTTGGGACCCTAAAAGGCCTTGGGCTCTTTTGCTTTTTAGTGGCAATGGCAATGTCATGTGTCCCCCTCAACCCCACCCCATGTCATTCTACAGGCCTTTGGCATTTGTCACTCTCTAAACCCCCTGTTTGACACTGATGCACTCTCCCTTCTCAGGTGGATGAACTGCTTTTCCTTGAATACTGTCCCACGGCTGTCACAAGCACTCAGGCCTCAGAATGCATTTCTACTTCCTGACCTTCTGTCTTGCGTTTCTGTCAGTCTTCTGTTGAGAGCTAACTTCCTGGTCCCCTGTCCCCACTGCTGTTTCTGCTGTTTCTCTGGCCATGCCTTTCCTTCTTAGGAAATGACACCCGAAACATTTGCATCCGTGTTGCTATGAACAGACTCCCGAGAGAAACAACTTGAGGAGGAAGAGTTTAATCTGGCTCAATGGTCTCAGAGGATTCGGTCCATGGTTGCTTGCCCCATGTGCTTGAACAGGACATTGTGGTGGTGGGAGTGTATGACAGGAGGGTTCTTCATGGCATGGATAACCAAGAAGCAGAGAATGAAAGAAGAAGAGGCCAGGAATAATACTTCTCCAAGAATCTTCCCCAGTGACCTACTCCATCTAGGCACAGCCAACAACCCACCACCCAAAACAACATCACCAATGCGGAGCAGGGCGGGGGAACGAGAAACAAAGAGCTACCACATTGACCTTCATAAGACTGGGTACCCCTGTGCTTACACATTGCTTTTTTTTTACCATCTACCAGTACCCTGTACCTGTAGGCTGAGCTGTTGGCCCATTGTGTCCCCGTTGCCGATCATCTGCCTTGCCTTTCTACAATGATCTTCCAGAGGTTACTTGAGCCTTCCCTTACCTTCACTCCAGTTGAAAACCCTTCCTTGCCTGAACCATTGTCGTGACTGAGATGCTCAGCTAGAAACCAGTAGATGTCGGTGGAGTGTGAGAACGTCGCAAGTCATGTTCCAGTAAGACAGAAACACTCGAAAGAACTGGTGTCCCAGTTGAGGCTGGTGGCACAAAACTGTCCCAAATTCATGGGCTCTTAAAATAGTTTCAATTAGCTTCAGTTCCCGGAGCAGACTTGGAGGCACAAGAATAAATGTTTTCACACTGGTTTAGCTAATAGGTGTCAAGCTATTTGCTCCCCGTGCCTTATTGATTAAGGCAGAAAAGGCGAACGGTGAAGAATCCGCATTAAAACGCGATTCTGTCAAGGAGGAATGCTCCTTGGTGGGAGGCCTTTGGTTTAAAGAAAAGAAAGAGTAACCATACACACGCATATCAAAACCTCTAAATATGTCAACCCACCTACCGAGGACTGGGAACACCCTTAGGGAGCTTCTTCCTGCCTAGATTACCTCAAGACCAAAATCGAAGCTGCCAAGTGTGAACCAGCCCCTTTTCTAGAATGTGACCAAGAGCTTCAAGAAAGAACGAGAAGAGAGTGCTGAGTGACTGCACATGTGGGCCATTGGGGAACCAGTACGGGGAACACGGAAGGACTGCATAGTGAAAGTCACGGTGGGTAAGGCTTATGCTCCAGGAGAGACCCGCCAAACACCCTATGGAGCCTTAGAGATGCAGCTGCTATGGTATTCTAAAAAGGAGAAACTCAGCATAGAGAACGCTTGTGAGGAGAAAACGAGGAGGGGTGGTTGCAGAAGAGCCTGGAAAAGTGGTCAGACCTCAGTGCCATCCCAACCCCAGGGGGAAACAAAAGAAGGGAGGCAGGATTAGAGAAAAGGTCTCCGACTACAGCGCAGTTTGGAGCGAAGATCAGAAAGTCAGTGAAGCCAAAACTATGTGTCAGACTGATGCTGCCTTCCAACACGGGCATCTTGGCACCTGGGGTACTCATCAGGCGAAGCACCTGCTCTGACACCAATGCCTCAAGGGACTCAGAGCATCCTCGCCACCTAGTCTCTTGTCCTCTGTACAAAGTGAGCAGCCTGGATTCTCGGACGTTATTTGCTCATGTGTAGTCTTCCACCTGCCAGTCACTCAGGTGCTTTACCAGCAACAACAGAAAAAAACTGTGGACAAACAAAACAAAGAAAACCAAAACCAAGACAAACAGGAACCAACAGGAAGAAAGGGATAAGTTTGGCAGCAGGTGCCTCTTATTTAACGCTCACCAAGCGCCAGGTTCTTTACCTCATTATCTCGAATTCTCACAACCTCGAAGTCACGTTGCTGGTGAGGACTTATTTAAGGGCTCATGTGACTTCTCTAATGTTATCCAGCCATCATGTTGAATATATAGGTTTTTAAATACATCAGACACTGACACATTTTAGTTGTGCGTATTATGGGGGTGCAAAGTGGTTACTGTAGTTTGGATAAAGTCCCCTAGAAGTTCATGTATTAAAAGCTTGGTCACCAGGCTGTGGTACTGATGGAAGCTGAAGGAATCTTTGGGGGTGGGGTTTGCTGGGACGAGGTCAGAGGAGAACTGCAATAGTCGGGTCCCTTTAACTGTGACCCAATGCCTGAGAAAACAAGTAAAATGAAGGGGCATTGATTCAGACTCCTGGTTTCAGAGATGTCACTTCATGGTTGACTGCCTCCTTTTCTTTAGGCCTGTGGCAAGATAGAAATAGAACCACAGGGCAGGACAGAAGAAAGCTACCCATATCCTGGAACTGAGAAACCAGCTAGGATCAGGGATCAGACTCCTAATATACCCTTTAAAGGCAGTCCAGTGACCTGCTTCTTCCATTGAGGCCATGTCTCTTAAAGCTCCCACCATCTCCCAGTAATGCCACCAGCTAGAGACCAAGCCTTCAAAACAAGCGTCTGGGGACATTCCTTATATGAACAGTTGTCCCCTAGGGGGTACTTGGGACTTTCCTTTATAATTTCCCCCAACTTCATTAATAAGGCAAACAACAAGCTCCCAAAGTTGAGCATTTTCCCCTTCCCACCTCCGGCTCACCCACTGCTGTAACATGGCAGACATTGCCTCTGTTTATAATTCTTTCTATTCTTAGAACTGAAATCATTTGACAAATAGAACCTAATCCTCCAAATGGTGCAGGGCTGTGGACTGTGGTTCTTCCCACTGCACTTGGAGAACATCTGAGCTCCGAGGGTGACAGACTGTCTGGGTCTCCCAGACTTGCCCATAAGCTACACTGCAGAGTAAGGGACCTGGCCTGCTAGTTATGGCTGCGGGCCCCCAAGTCCTCAACCCTTGTTAAGGCGCTGTGATTAAATCGTGGCTGGATAGAGAAAAACGACTTTGAAACCTCGCTGACTTCAATGCTTTCCGCTTCTCCCTGCTCTCTGGAAAGCGCCCTTCCAGTCGGATGATATTTTCACCAATTTCATTAGCATTGAGTCAGAAAGATAAAAATACGCCACCCCCGTCACCGACGAGTTACCCTCTGCGCTGAACTCACAGCGTCGTCTTTTCTTTGGTAATTTTGTCAGTGACATGTTTGTTGTCAGCAAAGCCAAGCCAGCGCAGGCGATTCAGGATGACCTGGGCTCTCTGCTCCGTTCTCGGCATCAATAAAATGCCTGGGTCTACTCTGATTTCGGGATTTAGATTGCAGGTAATGATGATCTATGAGCTTACAGAACAGATTCGATTCTCAGTGATAAGACCAGTTCTGGCAGCTATGGAAGGGAAACATCATTTTGATTTACAGTCGACAGGCTTCTTCTGAGACGGATGCCGTCAATGAACCGACCACTCACGTGAGCGTCAAGATGCTTATTCTGCCCTGACAGCTGGCCTGCACTGACCAAGGCGTGGCAGCTTGTAACACAGCCAAAGACGTAGAAGGGAGAGACAGGGGTGGGACATGAGGAGAGGAGCCAGAGTATAAATCAGCGGAATTCCACTCACGCTTTCTCATGCGTCCGTGGGTACACAGAGGACACAATCAGGTTAGAGCAAATGATTACACATTTGCAACAAGGTAATCTAAAAAGACAACTACAGCCCAGGATCACAGCTTCTGCCGGCCAGCCAGGATCTGACAGGGGCTGACAGCCTCCCGGTGAGGTGGTAAGGAAGGCAGGCTCGGTGCTAATTACAAGCGTCAGGCAGTCGGGAGGGCAGGCTGGGCTGCTGTGCTGTACCCCACTCCCTGCCCTGTCCAGTTGGGCAGAGAAGATTTCCTTGCTGGTTGGAACTATCCTATATTAGACTCAGTGGGTGTGGGTGATAAAACATAAATGACACACAGTTAACTGTTTTAACCACGTAACTCAGTGACAGGTCTATCACGATTGCGCACCTTCTCCCCTATTCAGCATCAGGACTCTTTCGTCATTTCCAGAAGGAGCTCTTTACCCGTCATACACCAACTCCAAACCCTGCCAGCCTCTCAGCCTGGCACCTACTGTTCGCCTTTCTATTTGTCTTCCTTATTCTAACACCCACCCTTTCACGACTGCCTCGTTTTACTTAACATAATGTTCTCGAGGTCCAGTCATGCGTTAAATTTTGTCACTGTAGCGAAATACCCGAGGAACTTAACTCAAGTTGGTCTCTGTTTCAGAGGTTTGGGCACAGAGTTGGGAGCGTGGTGAGCCAGCTCTGAGAAGGGTCCGAGGACAAGCTGCACATCTCTAAGGGTCACTCAGGGGACCTATTTTTTCCAGTCAGGCCCCACATCCTAATAACTCATTTAGCTATGAGCTCATCAATGAGTTAATCCACTGAGACGTGATCCAATCTCCTCCAAATACAGCCACGAGCCTTTCAGGGACACATTTTATATGCGAACCATCACAGTTTCTTTGTGACACATAGTAAAACTAATTTCCTGTTTGGAGATGAATGATATGCCATTGTATTTAGATACCATATTATATTCATCTGTTCACCATGGGAGACGTTTACTCGGCTGCTGTAAACACTGATGTCGTGAACACGGATTTGCAAACTCCTGCTTTCTGTTGTTTGGGGTAGATTCTCAAAACTGGAATTGCTGGATCCTGTAGTAGTTTTATACGTATTCTAGTAAATTGTCTATAAATAATGTTTTGTAATGTAGAAAATGACATCAATGTCTGACGGCATAAACCTGTAAAGCCAACTCATAGGAAGCAGAGGCAGGATGATCAGGAGTTCAAGGCCATCCTCTGGCTCATACTGAATTCAAAGCCCGTTTGGGTTACATAAAACCAAATTGTATATATTTATTATATGTACTTATTATTATACATAATTGTGATAAAAATATATTACATATAATTAACATGTATGTTCAATAAGAAGAGTGCAGTCACCCTGCTAAAGGATGCTTATAAGTCAGTTGGGGCTAAGGCAGCCTTCCAGGTGGAGGGGACACAACGCTGTGGAGCATACAGATGCTCACTGTGACTTACTGAGTCTCTGGTGGGGTTCAGAAGCCAGGCATTTCTTTTCACAACTATCTAATTTCAACCTCTTAAGTATTATTACCTATTTACTAATGAGTGAATGTTTACTAAAGATGACACAAACCTCAGGTCTTAGGTGCACCTGATAGGCCAGGTGATGAGCAGGCAAGGCAAGGCTCATCGTACTGGAAATGACTCTCCAGAGTTCATCACCAGCACTCAGCTCGTGACTCTATGGTTTCCTAGGCCTGAGGAAATGTGCAAACATGCCATGTGCTCTCTCTACGTAGAAATCTGTTTCGAATCTTTATCTTTCCCCTTCTCTCTAAAGAACGATTTTAGCATATCTGTCAAGGCAGGTTCACTAGCATCAAATTGCTTCCAATTTCATTTGTCTTGGGAAGCCTTTATTTCTTCACCTCCTGAGATGGATAATTTCCTGGAGTACAGAACTTCAGGGTGCATTTTCTTTTTTCTCTCTCAACACTATAAATACTTCACTCTTCTCTCTTGCTTGTCTGACCTCTGAGAAGTCAGATGTAATTCTCTGCTTTTCTGTTAGTGAAACGGCTTCCCTCCAGCTTCTTGGTTTCTTTCAGGGTGTATTTTACCTCAAATTCTTATCATTTAAATATGATATGTTATTTATATGTGTGAGTCTTTTTTCTCTCTTTGGTTTGATATTTTCCATTATTGTTAGATGATATTTTTTGTTTCTTTCGTCTGTCTTCTGCTCTTAAAATCCCATGATGTGCAGTCATTTGTAGCTGCCCCACAGTTCTTTGATACCCTCTTCTTCAATTTTCAGTTTTAGGAGCCTCTAATAATAACTCTCCAAGCCAAGCTATTTGCTATCCAGCTGTGTCTAGTCTACTAATCACCCACTGAAGACATTCATCATTTCTGTTACAATTTGTCATTGTCTTTGGTCTTGCTGATTTGACAAGACTGTCAGAACGATTCATCTGAGAATTTAAGAAGTCCTCAACGAATTTTTAAATGTGCACATGTTACTGTTGACTATAGGAAAAGGCTGCTCAGCAGATCTCCAGAACATCTTCACCCTTAACTAAAGCTTCATGTTCATTGGTTGAATGATAACTTCCCATTTTTCTACTCTTCTGGCCCCTGGCAACCATCATTCCTCTTCTGAGTTCTACTAATGACTCATGGTCATGGAATCATGTTTGTTGTCACTCTGTTTTTGTCTTTTATGATGTTTGCCTCAGTTTACACCAACCTTCATTTCTAAATCCTATCCATGCATTAAGACCCTACATATCAATTACAGTTATTTTAAGTTCTTAAATAAATTAATTCCCTCATCCTTGACATAACCCGAATCCCATTCTGACTATTGGTCTCTCTCTTTAAGCTGAGTTTTTCCTTTAAGTGTCTCTTGTAATCTATTACTTCATAGCCAGACATGGTATTATACCAACAGGTACTTGGTAAACAATCTGCTGTGAGCAGACTTGGCAATGCTGTGTGGTGAGGGCAAGTGAAGCATTTTGCAGTCATGAAATGATGGTTTCATCTTTTTCTGGGCCTGTGCCTGTATGTTATGAAGTTGCTAAATGTCCTTTAACAGCTCAAGCTCTCAAAGTGTAACAGGATGGCTATATGCACTGGAATTGCATCTCTTCCTCTAGGACAGTTGAAATTCTGATAAAAGTCCAATATGCTAGGCTTTGGTTCAACAATCTCTGCTGGGAGTAAGCCTTCTTAAAAACAGAATGTTCACACATATGTCCAGACAGTTCTTTTTCTTTTCTTCCTGCTTGGAGTACAAGTGTATGTTTTTCTGATGGCCACTGGAAGTATTTTATTGAGTTCTTAGAGGTTTCCCATGACACGCTCCCCAGAGTTCTTGACTCCCAGACTTGTCAACACAAATCAGAATTTTCCCACCTTAGCATAGCCTCCCTTTTGCTCCTAGATTTATTCTCTAGTTGTACATCTCAGAATTGAGCCATCATTCTATTTGGGAACGGATGTGGTTTGGATTTGAATGTGCCCCGAAGTCTCATGTGTTAAAGGCTTGATCCCGAATATGTGGTACAAGATGGAGAAGATAGGATCAAGGGGAAAGAAATTATGTCACTGGAGACATGCTCTTGACACAGATGTTGACATCCCAAGCCTTCCTGTATCTCTCTTTCCATCCACAGTAGCAGAAAGATGAGCAGGTCTCCTCTACCACATGTTCCATCCGTTGTATAATCTGCCACCACAAGCCAAGCACCAGAGGACCAAGGGCCATGGACTGAACCCTCTAAAAAGACAAACTAAACGTTTTCCTTTATTGGCCTCATTATTGGTGTACTTTGTCATAGTGGTGGACAGCTGGCTGACATTAAGTTAAAAAGAATTGTGAATTCCTCCATTTGTCTCACTTTCTGCTGCTTGTGATGGGATGGTGGCCACTTCCGAATGTCTTCTATGGTGTGCTGTGTAGTTGTTTCCCCAGACTGGACCATTCCCTGGGAATACAAAGAGGAAACTCACGAAAACTCACAAAAAACTTACAAGACTCACAGAGATGCTCCCAGGTACCGTGGTGTCTGCAAACCATCGCTGAGGTGGGGAGATGTCCTTGTGGCAATGCCTGAAAGTTGGGCAGAGAGCTCCAGTGATGCTGGAGAGAACTTTTGGTGACAGAGCTGCCAGCATCACTCATGCACCTGCAAGCAGCCCCTCATCCTTCATCTTAGTTCCTTGTCTTGTTGCTGTGATAAAATATTCTGACCAAATAAATAAATAAATGAATAAAAACAACGGAAGGGAAAGGCATCTGTTTTTGCTTATAGTTCAAAGCACAGTCAATCTTAGCAGGGAAGGAGAGTCAGCAGGAGCTAAAGGCAGCTGCTCATATCACATCCACAGTTAGGAAACACTTCCAGTTTTATACAGTCCAGGCTCCCCTGCCCTGGGAACAGCCCTGACCACAGGCACGATGGATCTGCCTGGATCAATCAACATTCTCTTCAATCAATATAACCAAGAGATTCCCTGCAGACACAGCCCCCTATCAGCCTGTCTCCCAAGCAATTCTAGTCCATCAAACTGACAATACTATCATAAAGACACGTCCATGGATAACGAAATAGACTCATTGGTTCGCCAACCTAGACGTGAGTAGGATGTGTCTGGTATGCCATCAGTACTCTGTCTTGGGTAGGTGGACATCTGTGATTATCTGCCTGGGAAAATCACATAACAACCAGAAACAGGAAGTCAACTGTCAACCTGAAACGTAGGAGTTGAGATCAGAGGGCACCTCCTCCTGTAGTCTTACTGCCAGTTTTGGGCAGCTCCCGTGGAAGGAGAGCCCTGGTCTGCTAGCACTCACGCCCTGAAGAGGGGTTCACAAACCCCATTCTAACAGTGTGGCAGACTCCAATGGAACTAAGCTTCTGACTTAAAATAGACCGAAGAGGGCCATAGTCAGGCTGGAAGCAGGATGAGCACCATGGGAAAAGTTAATCAGGGTTGGGTTTGAAAAAGACTATTTTTCCTGTTCTCAGCATCCCTTAGCTGCTTGTAGCTCTTCAGGTAGGACTGAGCCCTTGTGGACTCCCTCCACACACCCCATCACAAGATTGCATCTCCTAGTAATGTCTGAAGCTACACCCCTGAAGTCTCACCAACATGACTGCCTACACATGAGCTGATCAACGATGACACCTACCTTTGTTTCTTTATGCTTGCTTCTTCAAAAACTATGAAATATGACCAGGTCACTCCAGTACACATTACTAACTATACCGAAGTCACTGAGAGAATGTCACAGAGTTGTAGATATGGCTGTATCTATTCAGAAGAACTAAAAGGAGGCAAGATGGGAAGACACTGACACAGAGACACGGCCATACTTCCTGGCATCTTCTCTCATAAAATACTAGCATTTATTATGCATGTGTAAGAGATACCCTTATTGGTTTTTTAGAAAGTATTTTCTACATGGGCCTGGGCAGCCGGCTCCCTTGCTACCCTCTGATAGTGTGGACAATTGGCACATTTCAAACCCCTCCTCCAGTACTGAAGACATCTTAGCACTGTTTTCCAGCAGTCCGGAGCATCTCTGTATTAAAGAGAAACATTTTCTGATCTCCAAAGCTCTGGTCTAGGAGAGACTGTAAGTGGTTATGAGAGGTGAAGTAGCTACCATTTCCGCACACTCTGTGTGTGTGTGTGTGTGTGTGTGTGTGTGTGTGTGTGTGCACTAAGGTACATCCAGGCCGTGCCCTCACAATGATTCTTGCCATGAGAGAAAGGTCTGTATCAGGAATTTTCTGTATCCTCACATTGAACCATGTGTTCTTCCCCTAAACTCAAGACAAACACTGAATGTAAGCAACCGCCCTCAGCATCAGGATGTTTGGCTTCCAGCCATTCCAGGACACAGAAGCTCTGGAACACCTGCATCTTTTTGATTCGTTGAATTTAGAGTTGCCGATTGCTTCTGTCGATCAATCAGCAGCAAATGGAGTAACTTAGAAGGACAGTGAGAATTTTAAGCCATGCTGGACAGTCAACTCTAAATGAGGACTGCCTTGCCAGAAGACCCCAGAGAACCACCCTCCCTGTGTCCCCCTCCGGTACAGAAATGCCCTCACTCCATCTCAGGATTATGCACCACCCGCAGTGCTAATTTCTCTTTGCCCCAACCAGGAGCTTTTATCTTCACCTTACAACAAATTCAAAGGACTCTGCTCTTAAATAGCCAGAGAACTGCAGCTGCCAGTGTGTTTCCTGCGTTGTCACATTTAAAAGATTAGTAACTAGTACTTCCGTATGAAAATCTAACTTTTCAAGATTGAAAAGTTAAATGTGTCTCGATAACCCATCTTTTGCAGAACATCTGTAATGATTTTTAAAGTGGGTTTCATAATCTCCTTTAAAATAGAAGAAATAAGTATTTGGAGAGCGAAAGTTTTGCTGACAGCGCGTTATTGCTGCTAACGGCTTGGGCATGTTCATTTGCTGGGAAAGAAGATGAAGAGTTTGAAAAGGCCTATAATAAGGTGGAAGTTTGATTTGTGTGGAGGATGATATCTTTGCTCCATCTTCATTTGCTTCATTAATGTACCCAGATAACGTAAAGCTGGCAATTAAACATGATAGAAATATAAACAGTGCCATCTTTTGGATGATGCTCAAACAACACATCTATACTAACATACCTGTTGAACTGTGTTCTTGGTTCCCACAAGCCTCATCACAGATGCAACGAGATCCTTTTTTATCATTAGTTAAACTGCACAGCAATGGAAATGCAAACCATCATGTCTAAAATAAATGTGTGTAATCTGTACATTTCAACTTACCTCTCTTAGAACAATCAGATTGGCCTTATTGTTTGGAAAGTGTGTGTGTGTGTGTGTGTGTGTGTGTGTGTGTGTGTGCTTGTGAACATGTACATATACAGGTGGAGGTCCTTGTTTCTCACATACAGAGGCCATAGTAAGGTATCAGATGTCTTGACCTATCACTCTCCAGAGAGTCTTCCTGAACCTGGAGGATTGCTGACAGCCAGAAACACTCCAGTTCCTGCTCCCACAATACTAAGCTACCGGGTATGTGTAGCTTCTATGCCCAGATTTTCTTTTTATGTGGATGCTGGGGATTTGAACTTGGGTCCTCATGCTTATACAGCAAGCACTCTTAGCCACTGAGTCATCCCTCCAACCCCTAGCAGGGATTTTATCATCTCCACAGAAGTGCCATAGTAATCACGTGTTCAGGTACTGATCAGAGCACCCAAGCACCTCCCACTGCCTCAGAAGGTCCTTTCTAAATCTGAGATGACATGCATCTGGCTTAGATGTCAGTTTCAGAAGGCAAATGGATGGATGCCATGCACAAATATTAGAACGCCATTGCTATTCTGCTCGTAACTCTTATCCAACACTGAAGTGTAGTAGAGGCATGCTAAGAATATTTTACCAAAACCTGTTTTCTCTTGGACACCACACAGCAGTGCTGGGAATCTGAAAAGGATGACCTAAGCCTAAGAATTCTAAACATAAGAACTCAGAAGTGCCATTCTCATCTAGCGCCCAGGAGCCATCTAACATTGTGCTAAGAACTAAGCCTGATCAGCCCCATAGCCCCTACATTACTGAGACAATCATTTCTTAAAGACTTTGTGGGAGGAAAACAGGACTGAAGGATTGTTTTCAAGGGGTGACATATATAAAAGTAAAAGGAAGTACTTTTATGATAAATATGAAGAGGAAGAAGAGGAAAAGGAAGAGGGGAATAGGGAGCTCATATACTGGGCATTTACCACACACTGGGCACAGTTTAAATGCTGAATGTAGATAAACTCATTAACCCCCATGAAAATTTAATAAGGTGGTTTCTTTTAAGTCCATCATTTTACAGAAGGGAAAACTGAGCCAGAGAGAGGCTTAATAATTTGTTCAATGTCAAACAGCCAATGAATACTTACCAGAAATCTTCATGTCCAAGAAACTGAAAAAAAAGGGTAATAATTTCTCATGGTGAAGAAAAATTGTACTGATGCCAAAATAAAGACATGACACCAATTAATTCACTCATTCTAGCAACAAACACAGTAAATTGGGCACCCGTTGTATATCAGGGATGAGACTTAAAATGAACAAATATCCTGACCCTGACCCTGCAAAGCTGCCAGCATTGGAGATCATGTCCTGAACATCTTTTGAGAAGAAAGAGATCTACCATCAGTGTGGTATCTGAGGACACTGCTCAGATTAATATATGATGAAATTGTTCATTCCAGTGCTTTGAACCTGAAGAAGAACACAAATGGGTTCTGTATGTAAATGACACAGTTTCCTTTAAAACCATAATTTTATGAAGGGAGAGTCTGAACCCCCTCCATATCACATTTTATATTATTATAAAAATGCTGTGTGACCGGCGCTGGGGAAGAGGTTGGTGTAGCATGACTAGAGCATGTAGGGTTTCCCACCTTGCATGGATGCAGTTTTGGAAGGACGTACCACTCAGAATTGTAGCATGGAAAGAATGAGCTGAAGAGGAAGTGTAGGGGGACATTAGGAAAGAAACACACACAACACAGAACTTCAGAGTTGGACAAATAAATGAAGGTAGGTCCACAGAGTGGGAAATCTTAGAATCTTTACAAGGGAGTAGATGCAAACAGGATTTCCTTGGAACTGGAGACATGGCTCGGTGGGTAAAGTCCTTGCTGTGTGAGTGGGAGGACTTCAGTTTGGATCTTCAGCACCCATCCACACAATCATCTCTAACCCTGGTGCTGAGGGAATGGGAATAGGCAGATATCAGGCGCTTACTAGATAGCCAGTCTAGCCAAAATGATAAGCTCCAGGTTCAGTGAGACACCCTGGCTCAAATTAATAAATAAGGTGGAAGGCAATAGAGGAGGACACTCAACATTGACCTCCAGCCTCCAGAGATACCCATATACCCACATATATATGTGCATACATACACATGCAACACACACTCACAAAGGATGTCTGTGAAGTTGGACAGAAGTTAAGTCAGATGATGTGATTTCTACACTCAGAGGTGAAGGGACTGCTGATCCTGAGGTTTGTGAGTAGACAGGAAGTCTTAAGTGATGAGGAATAACATGGTAGATTCCATTTTCTACAAAGCACTCCAACAGTGATGTAAACTATTGATTACAGGAATCGAGGCAAAGCGGGTGTGTGTGTGTGTGTGTGTGTGTGTGTGTGTGTGTGTGTAGGTTGTCATAGCAACCTACAGGAGGAATAGGAGGTCTTAGGGGAAAGGATTGACATTGTGAATCCCTTAGAAGAAAGATGATGGATTTGGGGGCTTAAGGGGAGAAAGCAAAAAGAAGGAAAATGGAAAGATGTGTTGTTTCCTTCCAAATGAGAAGATGTCAGGTGCCATTCATAAGAAGAGAGAGGAATAGGTAGATAATTTACAGTCATTGAAGAGTACCAGATCATCAGCCAACTCAAATCCTACTGTGTCTTCATCAAATGTGGGAGAAACCCTACTTTCTCCAGGCATTTGAAAAGTCTGTCATCCCAACATGTCTCCCCATACATCCCATGGCTTCCCGTGGCTGAACCACTTTCCCTTCTCCAACCTCAAGTCCTGCCTCTGATGTCATGACCACCCTGAACCCCACGCACCAAAGCAGGGTGCCTCCTGCCTTCTAGGTTTAGTTTACTCTTCTCCAACTGTATGAAAATTTCTTTTTCTTGTCTTCTCCTAAATTCAACATGGGTATTTTGCTACATAGTCCCTGCCCCAAGCACACCCTCCAGAATGTGTATCCTACAGGCCCCCAGATGGATTGGTGTGAACCTCCAAGGAAGGATCTAAAGTTAGAACTATGGTTTGTACAATAATCAAGTGGCAGAAGTCATTTCCCTTCAACTGGTGATCTCACACCCTAGAAGAACAATGTCTTCTTGTTTTTATACCACCATCCTTAAAGGCAGTGTGATAAAGAAATGCTGTATGTTCTCACGTTCAAGCTATCTTGAACTTGTTTTCTTTAAACATTATCCTATCTACCTTCCTCATAAAAGAAAAAGACTTTTTACAACAGAGATAACAGAGTATACACTGAAATGTCACGTAAACCAAAGGTCTCCCTATCAGTCCTAGGGAATGACTTTTCTTCAAGGACAAAGATAGAAATAAATTTCTTTCCTCGCTTCCACTTCTAAGCCCTCTCCCATCCCTGAGGTCCTTCATGGCCATGAAGTCTCACATTGGCCCGTGCCCTTCTGAGCCCCATTCTCTTCAGGAGGCTCCTCAGTATAGGATGGCTGAATTTCAGCCTTTGACCACCCTTTTCCACCATGTCTTCTCATCAAGGCAAAGCAATGCTTTTCTTTTTCCTGCCTGAGGTTAATGGGGACAACGCTTCTGTGGCATACCCTGTGTTCAGTGTGATAAATACAGCCTGATATGCCAATGAGTGCTAGTTAGGGTGGGCTATGGCCTAGCCATCTGTCACATCACTTTATGTCATTGCATTCCTCTGCTGGAAGAAGCTACACTTCCTACCCCCATGAAAATTACTTAAGAATGAGACTTCTGTCCTCCGCTGAGGACTCAGCAATCATCATTTGAATTTGTTTTGAGCATTTTAATATACCTGTCTAGATAGTCAAACACAGCACAAGACTAATTAATAACACTAAACGAAATGCACAAAGAAAGCATACATCTGATACAGATGATGCAGTATATACGAGACCTCTCTGCAACGCTTGGCTGGGGACGCTCTGCCTAGCTCCTGAATTGCTGGATATTATTTTAAGTTGGAATGAAGGTGTGATTCAGGGTTAAATGGGTTATATCTTTCAAAGATCTCTGGAACAAAAAACATACAATTATTATAAATTACTTATTATTTTTCTGGAAATATTGAGACTGTTGTAACGGGATTTTTGTTAAAGAACACTTTGAGGATTGGTGTGGCTCTCTCTAGCAGCTGGAGAGTGATTTCAATGTAGGCTAAAATGATTTATCTTTCTGCCAAAATGAGTCTCTTCCTGGTTCCAATCCTATAATATGAAGCCGATCACTCTGTAAGTGACTTGTAATTGCTCTGGAACCCTCCTCAACTTTAACATTGGAAGGATGGCACGCAGGTAGTTTCTGAAGCAATTTCAGGACATTTTTTTTTAATGCTGACCCTTCCTCTCCCAGCACCCCCAAAAGAATCCAGAAAAATCATAGCTCCCTTCTATGAAGTCTTGTTGGGAGATCTGATGGTCGATTCTGATTGTCACTTTGATCTGCTCTAGAATTGCCTGGGAGACAATGCCCCTGGGTGTGCCTCGGGGCATGCCTCTGGGCACTCCCGTATGGAATAGCTAGATGATGTTAATTGAGCTAGGAAGCTAAACATTCACTGTGGACTGCACCATTCAGCAGGCTTGGCTCCTGGATTCAATAAAGAGAAAATGAGCTGAGCAGCAGGATTCATTGTTCTCTGCATCCTGGTGTCTGTTTCAATAGGACCAGTTGCTTCAAGCGCCTGCTGCCATGACTTCTCCACTGTGACAGACTGTGCCCTCAAACTGTTATCCAAAATAAGCACCCCCTTCTTTGAGTTTCTTTTGTGGGGTGTTAATATTACAGCAACAAGAAAGATAACAAATATAGAGGCTTGCTAGCAAGTATCTAAAGAGTGGTGAACCCAGGGACAGTGCCTGGGCCGCATCTGGGAAAGGCCAGGTTGCCTGTAACAGTGTAGTGCAACTATGGCCCATACTGCAGAGCCATCCGGGCCTAAGGATGTGAGAGTGATGTCTATGGAGCAGACTCGGTGGAGGAAGAAGACAGATTGCTGTGAGGTCAGTGTTTCTCAAGAGTCATCATGGTTGTACAAAGACGTCTTTGTTTGTGTGTGAGCTTGCAATAAGTTCTTATGCATCAAGTTTTCCATTTCAGAAATCCAAGCTCTTTTTTTTTTATTCTTAATTTTTTTTAGCGGAAAATAATGTTTCAGACTATGCATTCTGATCATGGTTTCCCTCCCTCATCTCCTCCCAGATTCTCCCCTTCTCCCCATCCCTGCCCTCCAAATCTATACTCTCTCTCTCGGACACAATAATAAGACAAGTTTTTAAAAAACAAACTGGAATAATGCTGAGTGTGGCTAGCATATACCTCTAATCCCAGCCATAGCCTCCCTCACACGAAGGTCGAGACAGGTAGATCTCTAGTCTATAGACCAAGTTCCAATACTACACAGAGAAACCCTGTCTCAAACAACAACAACAAAAGCAGAATAAAAGAAAAAATACAAGGAAAGAGCACAAGGAAACAGAACCAACACACACAATAAAACATAAAATTGGAAGTCATGATATGGAAAAAAGAGAAAGAAAAGAAAAGAAAAAAAGAAATATTCAGACAAAGCAATTTGAAACAAACAAACAAAAATATTCGAAAATAGCATCCCGTTCATTTTACTGTGTTGTCCATCTGCTGCTGAGCATGGGACCTGACCTTAAGTGTGGTCTAAGTAACCAGTGAGATTCCTTTGTAGAAAACGAATTTTTCCTTTGCAAGAGGTTGTGAGTTGGAGATAGCTTCTGGTTAGGGATGGGAGCTGTGCCCAATTCCCCTCTCAGCTCTGGGATCTCATCTGGCTTGGACCTGTGTAGGCCCTGTGCATATTGACACAGTCTCTGTGAGTTCATATGTGCATTGGTCCTACTGTGTTTACAAAACCTTCTTTACTTGTTATTCTACATTCCCTTGGGCTTTTAAATTTTTCTGCCTCTTCTTCCACAAGGTCCCATAAACCCTAAGCGGAAGAGTTTGATGAAGACACAGCATTTAGGACTGAGTGGCCCAAGGTCCCTCACTCTCTGCACAGTGTCTGGATCTCAGTATTAGTTCCCATCTAGTGCAGGGAGGGATCTTCTCTGATAGACCAGTGATGACACTAATCTATGGGCATAGCAGAATATTATTAGGAATTATTTTATTCTACCATAGTAGACATGGGTTCCATCTCACGGAACTGGCCTAAATCCAGTCAGATAATAATTGGTTGCTCCCACAGTGTTTTGTGCCACTATTGCACCAACATATCGTTCAGGCAGGTCATTATTACAGATGAAAGGCATGTTCCTTTCTCCTCTGGCAGCATGCAGGGCACCCTCTAGTACCATAACACTAGCCAGTAAGGGTGAAGCCAAAGTTCTTTTATCAATGCCTATGAAAACTAAATCCTAGATAGTGATTTCTCCCAGGCCCCTTGTAATAGCTAATCTTGGGTGCCAACCCAACTGCATCTGGAATCAATTAATATACATACAGCTGGACACGCCTGTAAGAGATTACTTGATTGGATTATATGAGGTAGGAAGACCCACCCTAAACATGGGCAACACCTTCTGCTGCCATCCCACAAAAAAAAAAAAAAATGGAAAAAGGAAGCTTTTGATCATTGCCTGTTTGCCCTAACCCTCACTGGAAAGCTAACCCATCCTGTTGCTGTGGCATTCTTTAGATGGTATCAGAACCTGCTTCTTCCAGATTCCAATATGGACTGAAAACTAGCAGCTTTCTTAATAATTCTCCAGGACTCCAGCACCAAATTGGGACCACAAGGTCATTCAGCCTTGTGAACTGAAAATCAACTAGATTCTTGGCCTCCTGTCAGGAGACGGCCACTGTTGGACTACATGACCTGTAAGCCACTCAAATTCCTTTTACACTACCAATTCTGTCCCTTTAGAGAACCCTAACTAATGCAGCCGCACATAGTCAGACTTCGAAGCTAGAACACTGAGCAGAATTGTAGCCAGACCCTCTCTGGATAAGCTGGCAGTTTGCAGATGCATGCCAAACTGGGGTCTCGACGTGCTGCCTACAACTTCCAGCAGGTACTTCTTCCTTTATCAAAAACAGTTCCCAGACAGCCTCACAGAGTCAGTGCGCATCCGGGAAGTTCTAGCTTACCACTGGCTGAGCATGTTTTAATGATGGGCCTGATGGACTTCTTTTGGATTCTGGATTTGTGTCTGGAGAAGGAATGCCAGCCACTGACTGACATTGCATGGAATGGACAAAGAGAGCTATGGATTCAGGGCACATGGAGGCATCTTTTCACACCCTTTCATTTCTGTCACTCTGGGCTGCATTGACATATGTGGCCAATGTCAGTTAATAGGAGTTAGATAGGCAGAGCAACCAAAGTCTCACTGACCACTATAAAAGCCACCAAAATACCACTGACCACTATAAATACTCAGATTATGAAATAAAAGTTTTCCAAATGAAAGACACATCCTATTCTAACGTCTACACAGATGATGTACAGATCTCACTCTCACTGTGTTTTGCAAGCTTGCTGCCATCTGGATTCATTTAACAGAAACATCCAAAGGCTCACAATCTATACATTGATTCATTTGCTCATTTATTTTCCATATTTTTACACTTTGCTTTTTTGCATCAAAATCTTTTGATGCAAAACACAAATTCCTTAAGCCTGCAAGCCATCTTTCTATTCTCTAGTAAGCAGCAAGAGCCTCATCAAAGGAGTAAGCAATCTGATTGTTCCAAAGGATTCCCTTTTAGGCTCAGGCAACAGGCCTTTTATGAATAGCCATATAGTATTCCTGGCTCATGTTTACTAAGTTCTACATATTAAATATGAAGGAATTCTGCAGACAGAGTTTTCCTCATCTGATGATCATCGGTGGCTCTGTTATTAGACAGACTTTCTCTTTAGTCTAACGTGAATCATTTTAGTCTCATCACTAAAACTTCTACTGCCTTTGACGGAGAAAGGAGTTTTCAGGGATGTTGGTCGAGGTACACAAACTTTTAATTGGACAGAAGCAATAAGCTCACAAGATCCGTGATATGACATAGACACTGTATTCCAGAACAATGGAATGCATTGCTTGGAGGGTAGACTTCAAGTGCTCCTAGAGCAAATAAATGTGCAGGGTGTGATCACCCACATCTGCATTATCTGTTTCCCAGAGGCTCACCGATGAAAGACCTGACCCCAGAGTGGTACAACTGGAAGGTCTGAGAGACTTTAAAGAGCTGGGGGTCTAGCGTTAGTAGTCTGGTCATTCACCAGGAGAGGTGGAGCTGGATTCTCAAAGGCGGGGTCTCTTCCCCTCCTGTTGTCACTTTCCAATCACGAGGTACACACCTTTTCTCTACTACAAGCTCCTTGACCTGATGTGGACTGCCTTACCACAAGACCGAAAGCAACAAGACCAACTGACCTTGGACCAAAACCTCCAAAACTGTGAGCCAAATGACCCCGTCTTAGATGTGTGTTATAACCAAAAGCATACCACCACAGATCACAAGATAATGCCCATGATCATTAGATTTTATAGTGTGTGTGTTTATCAAAATACCATGCCACATACCACAAATACACTGCATTTTTATTTGTTGACTCGAAATAAAGACAATAAGTTTTGAAAATGAAAATAAAAATCCCACCCACAAGGGCGGGGGGACTGGGAGGAGTGGAGGGAAGGGAAACTGTGGTCATGATATAGAATATGAAAGAAGAATAAAATAAAAATAAAATTAAAATAAAACACTCCCTGCCTTTGCTGGTTCCACGTTCTCTGGTTCTTCTCATAGCCTCTGCTTTATCATCCCCTCCACGAAGTGATTACATTTTTGCTCCACCTCCTCGCTGTACTTGTTACTAGTTTTGAGCTGGAGGGCAGGGCTGTTCATCCCTTCCCATTCCTGGGCATTTTTAGCTCAGACTCTCCTTACCCACAGTAAATCAAATGAGCCCCGGGGATACCTGTCCTATCAACCGCCTCTCATCAAGATGTTCACTAGACAGTGACCACATTCACTCACATTTACATTGTTTTACAAGGCCAGGCCAGGTCTGAAATAGCCATAAAACAGAACTAGACACCTTGAACTGTTCCTTGCTCTATGCTGGCTTCTAGGTTTTTATTTTTCTCCTTCAACTCAACAGACAGCCATGCAAATGGGAAGGTGCTGGCCCGCCACATGATTTATTACTGTTTTTAAAGCATCTGTGCATTTTATTTGAATATTTTTTTCCATGACATACATGTTGTGCCCAGCACTCTACCTCTTGAAAGCGGGAGTCTTTGCTCTACTAACAAAGACATATTCTTTGCTGCTCTAGAGGTAGCAATGGATCGATCCATCCAGGTACATACCGCTGGCCCAGCAGCTGTTGGAATCAGAATCATTTGCTCAGAAAATCCATCAGAATTAAAGAGGAATCTCAAAATTAATTGTTATGTCTTTCATCTGCAACCTGGCTGCATAGACGCTTTGAAGTACAAAGGGGCCTCTTTTGTTTAGCCAGTCCTTTGAACCTCCATTCAGTAACAAGAGCTATGAAAGCAATGCCTCGGGAGTTATCCCTGCCTCGGGAGTTATCCCTGGGACGCGGCCAGCTTTTGACCTTGTGATGTAGAGGTAGACTTGATGGTTCACCTGACTTCAGCTAGCAACAAGTTGGCTCTTCAGAGTGAGTTAGAACTCTTGAATTCTCATGGCTCTCTCAGCTCTGAAGAAGCAAACCTCCTAGAGATGGAAAATGGCTCCTTATCGCCTTGTTGAATACCGAGGAAAGTCTGGTTCAGCGCTCAGTCCTATGCAGAGGCAGTTTGCCAGACATTGCCTGGAGCATAAATGTTCCCCGCTGGAAGGGTGGATTGATTCCATCTTCTGGTCCTTGAGTGTCAGAGGAAGGTGCCTCCTCTCTTTTGTTTCAATGCTTGGCTCCATTCTATGATAGCTGACATTTCTCAAAACTTTTTGAAATGCTTTATTATCTTTTCAATTGAAAACACATTTTTAATACTCATCCTTATTATGCTCCCTTCCCCAAACTCCTCCCAAATTCACCTCACCCATCCAAATCTACATCTTTTCTTACTCTCTTTCATTAGAAAACAAATAGGCACTTAAAAATAAGAAAATAAGATACAAACAAACAAACTAGAATTAGGATAAAGAAAACAAATGAACAGTAAAACAAAGAACCAAAGAAAAAGCACAAGAAACACATACAGACGTAGAGATGTATACATTGGCACACACAGAAGCCCCCTAAAAACACAACATCGGAAACCATAACACATAGAAATGCGTAATGATAGTAAATCAAACAAACATCCACAAGTAAACAGTCAGGATTCTGGCTTCCACTGTATACCTGTACCCTGACACCAAATTCCCAGGTCTAGGTTCAGGACTCTTACAACAAAATGCCCAGAAGGAAACCAAAAAGTATCATCCCAAATATGCCTCAATGACATACATATTTACCCGTTGAAATACTTAAGTAATAGCACATAGCAAAAGATCTCTTTGAACCCTATTGCCTGCTTTCTACCTACAATGGCACGCAAACTCCACTCCTCTTCTCAGCTCAAGGACAGAACCAGAAGAATGAAGGAGCACGCATTCTTCTCTTCACATACCCCATAGATTTACCCTGCCGTGGGCTCCCACCTCCAGAAGCTAAACCTGCTTGTCACTTCTCTAGATTTTATTGTTTCAGGGTGTTATATAAATCTGGGTAACTGCTTTGAGTTACAGAGGTTTCTCTCTCATAACTCATACTGTGTGACTTAATGAGTCCGCCTGTGTTTTTCTTGTTAATCTGTCTTTTGTTCTCGGGGTCTGTGCCAATTACAGACTTATGAGGGACAAAGAGAAATTTGATTCCCTCCCTAACACTTCGGTGGTTTGCTTCACTTTTCATCTCTCGTTCCCAACTCCTAGGCCTCCCAACTCCTGCACTTTATATCAGTATGACTTCCCTTCCTCCAAATTCTCCTCCTTGCTCCATCTTTTCCTGTTCCTCTTCCTGTATCTTCTTCTCACCCCAGGTTTCTTCCTTCTCCTAAATCTCCACATTTCCATCTAACTCCATTTTATTCTGATGACCCAAGCTTGCAAACCTCACACAGCTAACCAGCCAGGAAAAGGGTGGTCAGTGCCCTGGGAGTTTGCTCTTCTGTGTTGGGTCATCTCTCTGCTCCTATACTGTGTTACTCTGCTCTGTTTCATTCTCCTCGCTGCCCCAGTAAATCCAAAGCTCTTCAAGACCAGAAGCTGTGCCTTTTTATTGCTCCAATGCCCCTCATACTGCTCAATGCTCTGCACACAGTGGGTGCCCCAGATGCTCCCCATACTGTGCAGTGCTCTGCACACAGTAGGCACCCCAAAGTTGTCGCTGACAGATGGGTGTCATGAAAGCTTTCACAGCCTCATGAGTCAATGAACCACAGAGTGGTGCCATCACCCCAATGTTCCTCTTAACCTCCAAAGTCCGGGCAGAAAGCCAAAGCCCTCTCAAGATGTCATGATGATCTTATAACGACACAGTATGCATTTACGAGTCCTGTTAAGAGAAAGTCAATCTGTAGTCTTGAAAGCCTGCTAGAGATATTGTATATTGGCTCTCCTATGGTGGCTGGAGAGTGTGAAAACTCTCTAGTAGAAAGTTTTACTCCCAATGTCAGTTGGAGAAGAAGAGAACTGTCTGTAACAAGTGTCTTCTGACTTCTACATACATACATACAGACAGACAGACAGACACACATACAGAGAGAGGGACTGGTGAAGAGGGGGTGGGAGACAGTCACAGAGTGATAAATAATAAGTAAAAAGTAAAATATATGTTTTAATGAATTTCGTGTACCATAGTACACTGTGGGTGACTAATACATGTCCACTGGGTCCCAAGAAGGAAATGCAAATGTATATCATTGCACACTGTTGGCCAAGCACATATATTTTTACTTCAGTTCATACCCAAATTCATCAAGCTTGTCTCCCCAAGCTTCGAGGCAACATGGTCCTTTAGTATGCGGTTGTAATCCCTGACTCCAAATAAACTTCAAGACAAATATTAGTTTCCTCCTTCTGCTGTAATAAATTACCAATACTTATTGAAGCCACACAGGCCCATCAGCTCTCTCTTTCTGTAGGTGAGATGTCCCAGGCCAGCTTGACCGAATTCTCTGTGCAAGGTCTCCTATCTGAAATATAAGTGTCCACTGCAGCCATCCTTCACATTCTGAGTGCACGGTCCTCTCTGAGATTGCTGGTTGCTGATAGAGCTTATATGCTTTTCCAAATTCATCTTCCACCACACACACATGCACATGCATGCACGAGCGCACACACACACACACACTATCAGCCAGAAATAATGTATCAGGACTTTCCTACGCTTACAATCTTTTTTACTTCTGTACTGAACTAAGATGATCTCTGTTTTCAAGGTCAATGTGACAACACTGGGTTCAATCATATAGTACAGGTTCATTTCATTATAAGTAACTAAGACTTCTGCAGAGATATTTTTCTTTTTACCAGATATTATAGTGTATTTAGGAGTAAGACACCAGAGGGTGAAGGTCATAAAAGCCAAAATTCTGTGGAGCTCATGAGCAAAGTAGAAAGTCATTCTTCTTTACCTGCTACAAACAGGGATCTAAAAACTGTGTTAAATAACTACTTCACCTAAATTCACAGGGACAGAACCACAGCCATGTCTCATCTTCTGATACACCTGGGATTCCATGCCAGGCGTGTTACCTACTGTCCTACTTAACTTTCAACTGCCAGTTTGGCACAGCCTAGAGTCCCCAGAGAGAGAATATAGATCATATTGGTCCATGGACACATCTGCATGAGATTGGCTTGACTTTTAATTGATGAAGGAGGGCCCAGTCCAACTGTGGGCAGTACTATCCCTAGGCAGGTGGTCCTAAACGATATAAAAGGGCTAGCTGCATATAAGCCGATGGGCCAACTATAAAGCAGCCTTCCTCCATGAGTCCTGCTGTACTTTCTTGGCTATGAGGGAGTTCCTTGGCTGGAGGTAATGCTGCGTGGGTTATCATACAAGCCTGTTTTCAAGATTTTGTTCAAGTTTCCACCCTGACTTCCCTCAATGATGGACTGTATACAAACCTAAATAAACCTGCTCCTCTCTTGCGTTGTTTTTGGCCATGGTGTTTGTCCCAGCAGCAGAATGAAACTGGAACACCTAAGACACCCAAGTGTTTACCCTTCAACCATGTTGTCACCCTCAATACCAAATGTCCACCCTCAGTACCTCCCTCTCCACCTTTCAGCTTGATTTGATGGCAATGAAAGCAAAACTCAGAAAATAAAAAGTACCCATGTTTTCTTACATTTGATTTTGGTATAGTTTTACACACACACACACACACACACACACACACACCACAATCACAGACTAGTGTAGAGTTTCCTCTTCGGAGAAACTCACAATGGAAAGAGATTTTAAAGGCACACATGATCAATGTTAGATAGGCGTCCCAAACCATTCTCTGGGAAAACTCCTGGAGAACCACATTCTTCCTAGAATGTTTCCAAACTCATGGGGCCAATGAAATTCCATGGGTTGTCTCATCTTCAAAAAGCAGTGTGTTAGAGGTGTGTGGGAATGAAGAAAGTTCCCCAGCCAGGTGAAAAGTGAAAGTTCTGGGCATCATAAGCAATGCCAAAGAACCCCTAGAACGTGTGTAGATCATCAAGATGCAATGGAGACATATGCTGGCAGGTTACAGGGAGGTAAGCACATTTGACTGTGCATGAAAAGATATGCTGGTTAGCTATTGTCAACCAGACACATACTTCGAAGATGTGTGGTTCCCCTCTGTGTGCTGCAAATATATTTTATTACCATTGGTTAATAAAAAAACTGCTTTGGCCTATGGCAGGGCAGAATACAGATAGGTAGGAAAACTAAATGAATGCAGAAAGAAGGCAGAGTCAGGCAGATGCCATGTAGCTGCCGAAGGAGAAAGGTGGCAGAACCTTACCAATAGGCCACATCCTTGTGGTGATACGTAGATTAATAGAAATGTGTTAATTGAAGGTGTAAGAGCTAGCTCGAAATACACCTGAGCCATCAGCCAAGCAGTGTTGTAATTAATATAGTTTCTGTATGATTATTCAGGTCTGGGAGGCCAGGAAAACAAACATGCTGTCTCTGCTTACACCTAGACATAAGAGAAGAGGAAATCTCAATTGAGAAATGGCCTCCACCAAACTGGCCTGTGGGTATGTCTGTGGACATTTTCTTGATTTCTAGCTGATGTACTCTGGGTTATGACAGCTCTAAGTAGGTAAGCCTGGGTTATAAGATGAAGTTAGCTGAGCAAGCCCAGGAAATAAGCCAGTAAGCAGCATTCCTCCATGGTCTCTTCTTCAGTTCTTGCTTTGACTTCCCTCCATGAAGGACCTGTAAGCCCAATAAACTTTTTCTTTTCCAGGTTGCTTCTGGTCACTGCTGTGAACTGTACTGCTTTGGGGTGGAGCTGACAAAGTGAAGAAGAAAGGATAAAAACATAGATACATATTTGAAAGATCTGGGAACATGTGGGTCATGGGCTCTGATGGAGACGGCCTCGGTGTGTTTATTATACACATCTGAACCAAGTCAGGGGGTTATGGTACACAGCTGGAGGAAGAGGCAGGTTTAGGTCTAATCTCAGTAGGAGGTCTCTACTGGGGCGCAGTCTCAAGTTGTAAACATCTCAGAGGAGGAAGCTGCAGTCCACACTTTCTGCACACACTGCCCATCGACTAGGTGAATGTTTGGTGATTTCCCTGAGCCTGACCCAGGGGAGGCTTTACCATCCCCATAGGTCTAAGGTGTTGGGGTCCTTGGCATGGCTGTGTTCACATCAACAACACACATTCACTCAGGACTTTGTGCACTCCTCACAGGTCGTGGCGTAGGATACAGCGACAGAAAGTAAACTAAGACAGAAGGGAGAAAAGGAAAATCAGCTTCAGATTCCTAAGGGAGGGAACACACTCAGAAATGTTACAGATAAAATTGAAAGTTCCCCAGAAATGGTTATCTGTGTTTGCACTGTCATTTTCTCCAGGTAGGTCAAGAAACAAAGCTGAAATGGAAAATGTGACCTACTTCGAAGGAGACGCCCCCTAAGGTCCCAGCACTGAATCCTCCATGCCCCTTGGAACAGTGATGCTCCACAATCAAGCTCTGATGGTCCTGCGGGGAAAGGGTTATGAGTCTGCTTGATTTTGGCTTCCTGGGAAGGTGACTTTGCCTTTGGCTGTTCAGTATATCCTCACACGGATAGAAAGATGAACATGCATTGTTTCCTAGACTGCTTTATTCTGTCACAACACAAGCATTGGCTAAATCACCGAGCGCACCTGCATTTTGGTTTGTCACATGGCGACTCTTGCTTACTTTACAAATGTCCCAATGATTCAGGAATTGCAGCCTCCAAGGAAAAGCCCCCTTTCCTAGGACACCGCCTATGTTTCACTGGAGTGTTCCATATGAACCAGATCACCAAGGCTAGAGACTGAGTCACCCTGTGTTAACTCTCCATGAGAGACATATTCACTGTGCATGATGGCTTAGGGTTACAAAAGCAGCCCCAGTGATAGCTCACAAATCTGTAGAGTGTACGTGCCATGGTAGACCAGTTGTTTTATAAACAAGCTCTTGATGGCAGCATGTCAAAAGCCAACATGAGAGCAGGCACTACTTGTTAAGCATTCTGGATGCTTCTCCCACGGAGACGGAGCGACCCAGGCGCCATCTGACCTTTCACCATCTTTATATCCCCAATAGGCATTCCATTCACCTGGCTGATGAAAAAAGAGAAGTGAGCCACTATTTCTAAATTGTGTGTCAATCCCAGGGTGTTGCAGTGACCTCACAGAGTGTCACAAGATAGTCCACATTTTACAGGAAACCTAGCAATAGTGCGCATCTTGCCAGACCCTGCAAAATGACTAGCTCAAGGTGGCTTTGTTGTTTGGCAAATAAATCATGCTACATTAATTTTGATAATGCTATATCCTTTTGAATCTGAGTCTTCAACTATTGCTGTGATAAAAGAGTAAGTGTCACATGAAAATCAGTGTGCACCAGGAAAGGAGGTAGGTAGTATCTAAGGAGGTTCCCTGGTTTAAGGATGTATGCCTGCTTAAAAAGGCACATATAACCCATTAGTGAGTCATTATGGGTCTTTAAAAATTAAATGAAACTCCCATTTGGCTTTACATTGACAAGTACTTTTTTTCAGAGTTGGTGTCATATTTTAATGTTTTAAATTAAAATAGAATTACATCAATTCCCTCTTTTCCTCCCTCCAGCCCCTCCCTGTTGCCCTCCCTTAAGCCCCTCCCATGCTTCCCACTCGTGAATTGACAGCCTTTCTCTTTGACTATTTTATTCGCTATGTGATACACACACACGACAAATATATGTAACAGCCTCCTGAGTCTGTTTTTGGTGTGTGTGTGTGTGTGTGTGTGGTTTCAAGGCTGGCTACACTGCATTGAACAAACAACAGAGGATCTCCAGCCTGGGAGGCTTGGTTCTCCTTCCAGCAAGAGTAGCTGCCTGTAGTTCTCTCTCTAGACGTCTTTCCTCTTCCATTTAAACATGTACATTGATATTGCTATTGTTCCGATATTATTTATGCAGCCATTTCAAAAAGAGACTTTCTGGTATTCTGGCTCTTACAGTCTTCCTGTGCGGTCTTCCCTGGTGTTCTCTGAGCCAGAAATGTGATGTGGATCTTTCTTTCCCTTAGGGCTAAGCTCCCCATGACCCATTGCTCTCTGCCTTGTGTCCGGCTGTGGGTTTCTGACTCCCTATTTTCTATAAAGAGAAGCTTCTTGAGTGAGGGGTGGTAGTTAAACTTGTCTGGGGGTCTAAGGATAAGATTTCGAATGCAGAGAGGAATTACGCTGGTCTGGCAAAGTGACCGTAGTAAAAGTCCATGACCTCACTAGCCCAGGGAGCCTGGTAGGTTTCCAGTGCCAGGCACAATTTCCCTTCTGTTGAGTGGGAAATCCAATTTCCAGTTAATTTCCATTCTAATCTTCTGTTTTCTTCTTTTTATGTTTCTTTTGGGTTTTTTGAAATTGAAATATAATTGCATCCCTTTCTCTCTTCCCTTTCCTCCCTTCCTTGCTCTCTCATATTCATGACCTTTTTTTCATTGATTTTATATATACATATAATTATATACAAACATATATTATTAAGTGTATAAATACAACCTTCTCAGTCTGTACAATGTTACTTGTATGTACATGATTTCACGGTTGACCCCTTGGTGTTGAATAAATAATTTATGGCCTTCTCTCTGAGGAAGACTATTTCTCCTGCTCTCACCATTCCTTAGCTTCCTGTAGATCTTTGTCTAGGGTTTCGGTCCCAGGCAGTTTACCCCTTTCAGGTTAGCATGTCTATTGGTGTGTTGGTTTTTTGTTGTTTTGTTTTGTTTTGTTTGAGTCTTGTCTAGACAACCATGTTGATGAGACTTCATGAGTGTGGCTTCTCAGACATTTCAAGGAAACACACTCTGACATCAAAACATGCCCATGTCCTTTTTGTTTTATTTTTAAAGCATCAAGTTATTAAGGCAATAATACTTACATTCTTTAGATTTGACTAGTTAGCAACTTAAATTGTTGGTTACTTCACTGAATGAGAAATCTTTAATAAGTCTTTGGAACACTATAAACTGGGGATAGATGATGCTCCAAGCAATGTTTAGAGTCAATCTCAGAAGTAGCAATCATCACCTCCATCCACAGTCCACTCTCTGGGATTTACCCAGTTAGCTATATCTGACAGCAAGGAAAGTTGGGAAATGTAGTCTGTGACTAAAAGGAACAAGAATGAAATTTGATTCAAAATTAGCCATTTGCTACTAGAAATGGAAAGCAAGGGCACAAAACTGTCCTGTGTCCCCAGTGTGATTCGCGCTAATGATGGATAGAAGCTATGTTCCACACCTCAGCCCGTCTTCCCCACCCTTCCTTTCTGCAGCCCAAAGGAACCACAAAATGCTTAAACATGTGGTTTCATTTTTCTTCTCAGAACTTCATGAGCATGGCAGAACAAGGAAAGCCCCCCTCTGTACTTATTCAGAAATAAATACTTTAAACGCTGAACTGTTTGTCATCCAAGATAGTGTATAACAGAAATCAGACCCAAGACCAAGTTTTACACAGTCTCAAGAGCTGTTTCTACTACACCAGTGCCCAAGGCTGAGGGGACCCATTGGAGAGATGTGTGGATTGTCTTAAATGAATGAAAGATGATCTGTCAAGTAGGAATCTAGAAATAGAATAGAAGAGGTTGATTGTATCCTAAAATTGACCATTCTCAGGACACAAGGAACCATCATCTGGGGTATAATACTCGGCCCCGCCTATACTGAGCAGGGGCAGAAAGTACCTGACTTTCCCATCCTGCAGCCTGGTCTCTTACACAGGACTTGTACGTATGTCCCTCGACTGCAGGAGCATGCCAGGAGAAACAACTGATTCAATCTAGGAGTTAATCTTATCCGCTAGTCCAATTGCCTTGCAATTGAGCAGATCTGTTATGACTTTTTTTCTAACACAATTAAATTATGGTGTCTGTCTGCCTCTTTAGACATGCATGCCTCCTGAAACCCAGGCGTCAGCTTGAACATCATCACCCTCATTTCCTCTTCCGTGCTGATTTTCATGTGATCCTCACTTTCAATCCCCACTGGTCTTTCTGAGATGAGGAGATGGCTTAGTGGGCAAACACTTGCTCTACAAGTAAAAGGACCTGAGTTTTAATCTTCAGCATCTACATATAAAAAGCTAGACGTGGGGCATGCACCTGAGATCTTAAAGCTGTGAGGCAGAGACAGGAAAATCCCAAGGGCTCATGGTCCAGTCAATCTAGCCAATCAGTGAGCTCTAAACTCAATCAGAGATCACATCTCAAAAAGTAAGATGGGGAGCCAGACAGGAAGACACCCAGGGTCAACTTCTGACCTCTGCATACACACACAGGTATAGACGTCTGCACACATGTGTGCATACACATGCATAACTAACACACACACACACACACACACACATCTCTTCTCTAAGCTCATAATTCTTAATGGAAATGCTAGTGGCTGAACAGAAGCAGGACAAAGTCATTCTGGGGTTTGGGACTCACTAGTGATAACCCACAGTCTAAACAATCCTCATGTAATATGCATAGCCCTTTGTCTTAACCGAGGCAGCATCTCTGTCTCTTAAATCCTCTTCTGCTCCAGTAAATGGGTCACGGCAAGCTGGGAGCACTGAACCCAAAGAAGTTGCAATCGAGAGTTTGCCTTTCCTGAATAGTGGGCATGTGGTGAAGGAAAACTGAACGACTGAAGATAGTTGAAAAAGAATTCTCTTGCATGGCCAATTTTTATGTTATTGTATTTTCTGTTTACATTTATTTTCTTCTGCAACTTCAAATGAAAGTTGTTAGAGGCAGAGATTGCATCACTGGGTGCCGGTCAGAGGCCAATTGACTTTCTGATATGTTCCTGTGTTTCGGCAGTCAGCTAAAACATGCCCATTGCGGGGGCATGTGTAGGAGATGATTTGAGACCAGATTCTGGGAAGAAATCCGAGTTCCCCTGTGTTCATCAGTGATTTATGGCCGCTTGAAGCAGAACTAGCTTTCCTGCAAAGCTATACTTACAGCCAGACCAATTGAGTCTGACAGAGCAGAAGCTAAAATTATTGATGAGAAGACTAAGGACCACATTTGAGAAGTTTATTCTTTTGGGGTGATTTCTAGGTGGGCAGGCGAGTGCCTTTCTTGGAGTGTTTCCACCCTGGAGCTCTTTGTAGTTTAAACCAGGAGCATCTAAGGCAGCTGTGAGGAGTGGGGCCACTGAAGAGAAATCTTTAGCACATTTTCATTCCATAAGCCATGATCGCATGAATGCAATACGCGCTCCTAGCAACTATTCCACTCATAAAGATATCCTGGAGAGTCACAAGACTTGCAGAGCCCTTTGTTTCTAAGTGAAGGAAAGTCAAGTCTTAATTCATCCGATGGGAAGGGATTGTAACAAGCAACACTGCTGGGTTTCCAATGATTAAACAGTGATTCCTGCTGTATTAGCTTCATCTGGCTTCCCTGTAACCTATGCCCTTCAGTCACCCCTCAGAACCTGCACAGTGATGTTCTAAGGCTGACATTAAAAATATACTACTAGGGCTACTACTGATGATGATGATGATGATGATGATGATGATGATGATGATGATGATGATGATGATAGCATGTTCTATAAGCAATACCATGTTCTATAAGGCTCAGGCACCAATATTCTCACATGGCAAGAAGTTTAAGACCAGTGCTCCAACAGGGCTGCTGTCTGGTGATATCTCTCTCCTACTTGTGTTCTTGCATAGCTGTTTGTCTGTGTACACTTTCTGGATGTATCTTTCTTTTTTAATAAGAACACTGGTCTTATCAGACAATAGTCTTAACCTTAAGATCTCATTTAACCTCAATTATCTTCCTAAAAGTCTTACCTCCCAGGCTATAATATATGCAACAGTCTTTGACAGCTATAAATTGGAGTTGATTTTCATCATATGGGTCACAACCCCTTTGGGGGGGGTCACATATGAGATATTTAGCACATCAGATATTTACATTATGATTCATGGAAACAGCAAAATTACAGTTATGAAGTAGCAATAAAATAATTTTATAGTTACAGGTCACCACAATATGAGGAATTACATTAAAGGGTCACAGCATTAAGAAGGTTGAAAACCACTGTATTAGAGAATTAGATTAAAAAAAAAACTAGGTCATTCAGTCAATAAATAAAAAAAATAGATAATTCTCAAAAGAGGAGCACAAATGGCACAGTAGGTGTTTCCAAAAAATTACAAATCTTTAGTCATCAGGGGAATACAAATTAAAACTACTTTGAAATTCTATATCTCCCCAGTGAAGAGCAAGAAAACAGTAACCCGTGCTGGTGAGGATGTGGGGTAGGAGGGACACGGACAGACTACTGGTGTCAATGAACATGGATGCTATCACTGTAGAAGTCAGTATGGAGGTCCTTCAGAAAAGCAAAAGGAGTAACGTGAGACCCAGCTATGCCATGACTGGGTATAAACCCAAAAAACTCTAAGTCAGTATACCGCAGAGATACATCCATACCCATGTTTGTTGCCGCGCTAGTATCAATAGCTGGGAAAGGGAACTAGCAGAGATGTCCATGAACAGATGACAGATTTAGAAAATGTGATAACATATGCACAATGGAATCTCACTCAGTTTGTTTCTTTAAAATGAAACCTTGACATTTGCAGGAGAATGGTCGCAAGTGGAGCTCATCATGTTCATCTAATTCAGAGTCAGAAAGACCATCACTGTGTAAGAAGAACCTCGATGTAAATTTATGTACGTGGAGAGGTCAAGAAAGGTAATCCTGAGAGGACAGGGAAAGGTTGTAAAGATCTTAGGGGCAAAGAGAGAGAAGTCAACCACACTCACATGGCAGGGACACTAAAGAAAGGGCTGTGTGGTGCGGAGCAGCGGGGAAGACCAGCCAATGGGGAGCAGAGCAGGTAGATGGGTTGTCAGCATGGCTAAGAGTGAAGGATGATTTGTGTGGATTTGTGTCTTAGTGAGGCCCACTACTCTATGTGCTAACTTTGAAACTTAATTTAGAGCAGAAAAGGCCTTGTCTCTAAAGACAGTAACATGGGGGTTATGGTCAAGGTTTGACCCTCTAAATGAGGGTGAGATACACCCTTTGGTGCACAACACTCTGCAGTCAACACCTTCTGAGAAGTACCATTTCTTCCACACCAAATGAGGTGCAGAGTGACCTGTATGCCTTGGCTCATTTAATGCCATCAACACTACAAGTGGCGGGTGGGAAACAACACAAGTCAGTACAGAAAGCAGTGAAGGGAAGGGTAAATCTGAGCTGTGTGCCCGCGGACACCAGAACCTTCTTAACTAGAAGTGGCCTCACATGATGAGAACAGAAGAATGTTCTCATGTATTGGGTGTTCCAGTCAGGTGCTGTTCCTCCTTGGGGACTTGAGATGTGTCACTAGCAGTCCATCTATCCCTTCAGCAAAGTTCTCATTTTTAAGTGTAGTAAAGACAATTCCTAACGCTGGATCAGCTTTTACTTGGAAGAGATGGCTTCTGCCTGAGTATGAGAGCTCTGTCCAGCCACAATTCATGCAATCATCTAAAGCATCTCACTGGCAGTCACTGCAATTAACTCTAATTCTCATAATGAGCCCATTGGGCTAGCATCGTTTCTCCGGCATTCCTTCTAACGTAAGGAAATGGACTTAGAAACATTACATAACTCTACATAACCTTCCCCAAATGCTCCCAAGAACTTTGAAGCCCTCTTAAAGGACTGTCCTATCTCCAAACTGTCACCTCTCCTCTATGCTGTCTGCCTTCAAACCCACTATTCAAGTCTCTGTGAGACTGAAAAATCCATCGTGATCACAGAACAAATCATGACTGCGATGCGAGGGTAGGAAGATGCCAGAGAAATGAAGATGCCTCTTACCTTCTTTATCAAGTGACAAGATGGATTTATAGAGAAATGTCACATGTGAGGAATAGACAGAAAGCCTGTCAGCGCAGGGTGGTGCATAAACGCTGCAACCACAGCCATGCATGCCCATCTGTGAGCATGTTCTGACATGTAAATATGCTTCTACTCTCCCCTAAACACTTACTGAACTTGTGCTTTTTGTGTTTGCATGCCAAGGCCTATGCCTTGATAAGGCTGCTCAAAAATGAAGGCATGCGGGTATTTCATTGACTTTTCTGCATTTCAAACCAGAAAAGTGGGGCTCAACCAGGTGACCCCCAGTTACAGTTTAGTAGTCTCAGTCCTTCTCATGTTCTCTGTGGTGGTATCAGGGTTCCTGAATATTAAACGATTCAGTGCATATGAAACACTTTGTGCCGCCTTTGGTGGGTAATAAATGGTGATTCTTGAGAAGTATTGATTACAGAGCATTGTGTACTCTGTATCCTCCACCCTTCTTTATATGAGGAAGCTCTGGCTCCCTCATCTCTGACTCCCTCATGTTACTGTCCATAGAGACATCCTCCCCTCTGTAAAATAAGTTTCAAAGTTAGCATACAAAGTGATGACTTCATTATGGCTTTTTTTATACACGTAATTATCCTTTGTTCTTCATCCCCTGCCCCACTGCCCTTCCTGTCTGACCTGCTCCCCTCCTGTGGATCGCACACAAGCACACACACACACATATGTTCATGTATGTGTCATATAGCCTTATCTTTTGTTTCATGTCCCCTGAATGTCATTTTCTCTCTCTCCTCCCCCCTGAGATCTTTAAGAATCTCTTCTCTCTCTTCTCATGACCACCCATCTACCGTCATGGCCTCTCCAAGTATGAGGACCTGAATTCAGATCTTCAGCAGCCATAACTGTGCTTAGATGCAATCCCATAGCTGGGAGGCAGAAACGGAAGAATCCTTGTGGCTTGCTAGCCAACTAATGTAACTGAATCATCCAGTTCTCTCTCAGTGAGAGAGCCGCTCTAAAATATAGTAGTGAAAGATTGAAAAAGACATCAGATGAACCTCTGGGCCTCCATCCATTTCCATGTACACACACATGTATCCACACACACAAGCACATTCACAAATAAAAATAAAAAGCACTCAGTGGTTGAAAACATGTCTACACAAAAGTCTGTTCATGATATTTATAGTAGCTTTAATCATAATAAAAACTAAAGAAACCAGCCGGGTGGTGGTGGCGCACGCCTTTAATCCCAGCACTCGGGAGGCAGAGGTAGGCGGATCTCTGTGAGTTCAAGACCAGCCTGGTCTACAAGAGCTAGTTCCAGGACAGGCTCCAAAACCACAGAGAAACCCTGTCTCAAAAAACAAAAAACAAAAAAAACAAACAAACAAAAAAAAAAACTAAAGAAACCAACATGTCTGTCAATAGGGAAATAAACCTACCATGGTATGTCCATATACTGGTATTATTCTATGATAAAAAGAACCACACTTTCAAAGTATGAGTTGACATATAGCTGCCTTTGTTGGCACATTACCTAGCAAAACAAACCTGTGCAAGATTACATGCTGTAGGAGTCCAAATAGGAGACATCCTAGAAAGTCAAACTTTTCAGTGGAAGACCATTATCTAAGAGGAGGATGAATTTGAGGTCAGCCTGATCCACATAGTGCAACCCTGTCTTAACCTCTTCCCTGAGAATGATAAGATTTGTGTACCAACATTAGCCTATCAATTATAACAAACATTCTACACTAATGCAAAGTGTTAATAACAGGGGAAGTAGAGCTGGGGGCTGAAGGATTATGGGAACTCTGTCCTCTCCACTCAATTTTCTGTATATTACTCTAAAAAAGTCAAGTCTCTTCCTAATTAACTTTTAAGGGACATTCAGGGCAGGTGAATCACTATGTTCCAAACAGAACGGTGCTGGCTGGCTGCGGTCCGGTGAGTAGTGTCTGCAGAGATTAGAGCTGGAGCCTGGAGAGTGCTGAGTCAGCAGAGTCACATTTAAAGCCACAGAGAACTCTTATACAGAGCAGCTATGCAATCAGAGATGCCTTTTCAAAGGGCAACCCTGACCACAGGTAGAGACTTCATTAGGAGAAGAGAGGAGAGGCGGGAAGCCAGAGAGCAGTCGTCAAAAAAAAAAAAAAAAAAAAAAAAAAACAACAACAAAAAAAAACAAATCACAGCAATAAGGATACAGCGACAGGTCTAGGGACAACATGTTCTCATTTGGAACACATGTGTTTGTTGCCTGTTTGAGGTAGGAAGACGATGGAGGGTCTGGGTACATCAGCATGAACCTGGCTGAATCTGAAACGTAACAAACTGAACAAAAAACCGCAGGCAATGTATGAGAAGCAGGGCTCCCAGAGGTCTCTGAAGAGTAGGCTAAGGCAGGCAGATTTTTCCCAGGGTACGGCTCCTCCCTGCCACTAACTGCCTGCTCTGAGGGCCAGGGTTTCTCAGAAGGTGTATGAGAATCTTTGAAAAGGGCACAGGAATCAGTTTGCAATTGTTCTTCTCATTTTTTATGAGCTTTGGAATACTTTGATAGTCAACCAAATGTTGACCAATCCCATGGCACCAACAGATAAATGAGGGATTGGTGGTCACCTGTCATTTGAAAATAACACTTACTGGGACCAATCTAATTGTAAAGTAATACATACACAAAACAAGCAAATAGAAATCATGGGGAAACTCAGAGAAAGAAGTAGAAACTACGTAAAACAAATGTTTGACACTTAGCTGTCTTAGTTAGGTTTCTATTGCTGTGAAGAGAAACCATGATTCCCCCCCCCCCTGCCATAACCCTTACAAATGAAAACATTTTGTTGATAGGGCTTGCTTACAGTTTCAGAGGTTCAGTCTATTATTATCGTGGTGGGGAGCATTGATGGTGTGCAGACAAGCATGGTGCTGGAGGTGAGAGTCCTACATCTTGACTCAGAGGCAACAGGAAGTTGACTGGCTCACTGGGTGGTATCCTAAGCATAGGAAACTTCAAAGCCCACCCCCACAGTGACGCATTTCCTCCACTGAGGCCATATCCACTCCAACGAAGCCACACCTTCTAATAGCGCCACTAGCTTTGTGCTAATGAGGCCAAATACTTTCAAACTGTCCTGTTAACTTTTCATGTTTCTCCATTACACATACATATATATACATGAGTACATGATGTTCATCTTGGATTTTTTTTCTTACCTAAATAATTGGATTATTTGGGGACAGGTTGAACTTTAGAGTAAATGTCTATTACAGAGACACAAAAGTATATTGTCCCTAACAAGCTAAGAGCTTTCTTTCTGCTCACACATATGGAGACTAAGGTGAACAGCTGTCTCAGGATCTCAGGATGCTTAGCTCCTACCGAGCCTAAGAGAACCACATCAGTGCAATGATACCTTAGCTGATAAGAGCAGATTAAGGAGAAAGTGGTTTACTGAAGCTCACAGTGCAAGGCACAGTCTATCACAGCTGGGGAGTCAAGGCCACAGGAGCTTGAAGCAGATGGTCACGTGATGACTGCCGAGGCCAGGCAGCTGTGAGTGCGTCCATGCTCGTGCTCAGCTTGCTTTCTCTACTTTGTCCAGTCTAGGATTCACTCCCCATAGGATGATTCCGCCCACAAATTTAAGACGGGCCTTTGTTGTGGGATATCATTTTAACTGGGCAAAGATGTGTTACATTGGTTTATACTGGGGAATATCACTTTCCCTGTGTGAAGGTGTGATACATTTCTTTCTGCAGCCTTTGCTAATGATGTAAAGGTGTGTTACATTTATTTGTGCTGCATTTGTTTCGTTACGAAAACCAGTGTTGCATTTTTTTCACTTTGCCTGCCTAAGGCACCTGATTGGTCTAATAAAGAGCTGAATGGCCAATAGCTAGGCAGAGAGAGGAATAGGCAGGGCTGGTGGGCAGAGAGAATGGATAGGGGAAATCTAGGCTTGTCAAGAATAAGAGAAGAAGAAGGAGAAGAGAATAAGGGAGAAAGAGAGAGATACACCCAGGGTCAGTCAGTCAGGCAGCCATCAGACAGACAGAAGAAGCAGTGAAAGTAAGATACACAGAAGGAAAGAAAAGGCAAATTTAAGTTAAAAGAGTAAGAAACGAGCCTAACTAGGCTGAACATTCAAAACTAATAAGAAGTCTCCATGTCATGATTTGGGAGCTGGTTGGGGGTCCAGAAGAAAAAGCCTGATACAGGGCTTCCCTCACTGACTCGTGGAATCCAAGTAATCTCCTACAGCCATGGCCGGAGGTGACTCTGGACTCTGTCAAGTTGGAACACTAACCATTACACTGGGCACCCTATAATCCTCAGATTCCACAACTGTGGATTCAAACTACTGGGGATACTATATTTAAATTAGTAAAAAAAAAAAAAAAAGTCTATCCTGGGCTGGGCGAAGTGGTGCATGTCATTAGTCCACTCGGTTGGCAGGGGCAGGCAGATCTCTGTGTTGGAGGCCAGCCAAAGTTATATAGTGGAATCGTGGATGCTATCTCAAAAGAAAAGAAAGAGAATATCTACTTTGAACAAATGAAGACATTTTTCTTGTCGTTATTCCCCAACCAATACAGTAAAATTGCCATTTACCTTGTATTAGGTACAATTTAGATATTCCAGTTACTAAAGATGATCTAAAGTGTACCCAAGGATGTGTACAGGCACTGTAACTCTCATATCATTTTATATACAGGGCTTGAACACCCGCAGACTTTGGCATTTGCACAGGGATCTGGGAGCCAATATCCTCCAGATTCCAAGGAATATGCACCAACATGTTGCTCAAACTTTCCCCTAGAGTTGCTTACATGTGTAAAGCAGATCCCTCATGCCCCATGCTATTCCCATCAAAGAGGAGGGAGTGAGCCAACAGAAGGCAATCAGTCTGCATCTTCTGTCGCACAGTTGTGCCCTAGGAACCAAATGGCCAGTCAGCAAAGCTCTCATCCTGCTAGCCTGAGGACTTAAGCTTCATCCCCAAAGGCTACATAAAATGCCAGGTGTGACGGTGCAGGCCTGTGATCTCAGTCCTGGGGAGGCCGAGTCAGGAACATCCCTGGGAAAAGTCCGCCATAAAAGAGTTGGTTGTCTCTAAGGCACAAGGGAAATAGTACTGGAAATGATTACAAGGAATCATGAGTACCCTCATGATTACAAGGAATGCATTTACTCTGCTCCCAAGGGAGAGACTGAAGAGGCTGGTAGATGTGGCTTTCACAGAAGCACCAAGGTTTTTGGATGATCTGAAGTCTTGATTGCAAGGCTGGTGGACCTGGCATCCGTGAGTGTCCAAACCAATGGGCATGTTTCCTGCCACCCTCCCAATGCTTAGAGTATGGAAGAGTCAAACAGGAGAACTGCCACAAAACCCCACTTGGGACCAGAATGAATAGGAAACAATCACTATGTGTCTACAAATGTTGCAATCTTCCTGGGAAAGACTTGAGACCCAGCTCAGCCAATTTAGAAAATGCCTTGGACTGTAGGCAGTGACTCCTTTGTATACTGACCTCTCGGAGATTCCGGCTGCCATAAACTTCTGTGGCCACAAGGACAGTGAGTGTGGGGGTGCATGCTCTCCTTGAGGCTGCCCAGCCTTCCTGGGGCCTTCGTTATAGATCAGAAAATTACAGCTTTTGTGGGCCAGGTTTGTGGTTTCTTTGATCACACACTGCTCTCTAAATTCCTAGCAGTCTTCTGGGTTATTTGCTTCTAGTCATTTCCATGAAGATGTAAGGAGATCCAAGACCGTGTCTACATAAATCATCAGCTTCTGAATACTCCTATATTTATTCATGTCTGTACTTGAATTATTTTCTCTCCAGTAGCAACTTTGAGGCCATGCAAAATGACAGGCTTGCATGAGACAACAATATGTTTAATTTTGTATTTGCCATCTGATTGGCTCCCCTGATTCCATTAACAACAGATCCCAGAGAACAGTCCATAGATAATGTATTATCTCTTTCTCTTTACGGTGCGGAAACAGCTCGGTGGTGACTAAATTACTAGATAACTAGTCTGTTCAGGTTGACGTCCCAAACGCAAGGGAGGTCCTTCCCACAGCACACTTCCTGCCCTTTTTGCTTGCACACTGATAAATCCCTGCCAAAAAGTCATCTTTCCTACCAAAAGCCTCAAGGAACAGCCAAGAGAAACCAGCATTTTTATTTTGTCTATTTCCTCCAGAGTTCCAAGTGCAGTAAGATAAAAGCCACCTTTCAAAGTTATCCTGGGACCAGCTTTTGCCAGTGTACTACCATTGCCTGAGAAAGGTGATCAGGCCCCAGCCCATAATATCTTTCTCCTTGTTCCCTGTTCCGTAATTGTTAAAGTGAGAGAGGGACAATACCACTTCTTTGTTGTTCCTTCAGGATATAAGTAGCATTGATTCATGTTTAGACACAACTCAGGCTAAGATACTGTTAGCAAAGACCTCAAACTACAGTATTGCACAAGACACTTCTCTCCCAAACGAAGGGGGTTTGTACCTTAAATAGAAACAGAGGATCTCTTTGGGTCTGGCTTACCTCACTCAGGATAGTGTTTTCTATTTCCGTCCATTTGCATGCAAAATTCAAGAAGTCATTGTTTTTTACTGCTGAGTAGTACTCTAATATGTATATATTCCATACTTTCTTCATCCATTCTTCCATTGAAGGGCATCTAGGTTGTTTCCAGGTTCTGGTTATTACAAACAATGCTGCTATGAACATAGTTGAGCATATACTTTTGTTGTATGATAGGGCATCTCTTGGGTATATTCCCAAGAGTGGTATTGCTGGGTCCAGGGGTAGGTTGATCCCAAATTTCCTGAGAAACCGCCACACTGCTTTCCATAGTGGTTGCACAAGTTTGCATTCCCACCAGCAATGGATGAGTGTACCCCTTTCTCCACATCCTCTCCAGCAAAGGCTATCGTTGGTGTTTTTGATTTTAGCCATTCTGACAGGTGTAAGATGGTATCTCAAAGTTGTTTTGATTTGCATTTCCCTGATCGCTAAGGAGGTTGAGCAAGACCTTAAGTGTCTTTTGGTCATTTGAACTTCTTCTGTTGAGAATTCTCTGTTCGGTTCAGTGCCCCATTTTTTAATTGGGCTAATTAGCATTTTAACGTCTAGTTTCTCGAGTGGAGATCAGACCTTTGTCTGTTGCGGGGTTGGTGAAGATCTTCTCCCAGTCAGTGGGTTGCCTTTTTGTCTTAGAACATGGGATGTACTCACTCATAATGGGTTTCATAAATAAAGGACATTGAGCCTATAATTCGTGGTCCTAGAGAAGCTAAATAAGAAGGTGAACCCAAAGAAAAACATATAGTTATCCTTCTGGATATTAACCTTCATCAGGCGATGAAAGGAGACAGAGACAGAGACCCACATTGGAGCACCGGACTGAAATCCCAAGGCCCAAATGAGGAGCAGAAGGAGAGAGAGCACGAGCAAAGAACTCAAAACCGCGAGGGGTGCACCCACACACTGAGACAATGGGGATTTTCTATCGGGAACTCACCACGGCCAGCTGGACTGGGTCTAAAAAAAAGCATGGGATAAAACTGGACTCACTGAACATAGTGGACAATGAGGACTACTGAGAAGTCAAGAACAATGGCAATGGGTTTTTGATCCTACTGCACATACTGGCTTTGTGGGAACCTAGGCAGTTTGGATGCTCACCTTACTAGACCTGGAAGGAGGTGGGAGATCCTTGGACTTCCCACAGGGCAGGGAACCCTGACTGCTCTTCAGGCTGCTGAGGGAGGGAGAGTTGTTTGGGGGAGGGAGAGGGAAATGGGAGGCAGTGGCGGGGAGGAGGCAGAAATCTTTAATAAATAAATTAAAAAAAAAAAAAAGAAACAGAGGATCTCCATTTATGAGGCTGTCCCGGACCCCAAATCTCTGTGATCTCACTTCTACTACACTTGCTAAGGTTCCATTCTAAATGAATGAGCTGAATTGACTCACAAATACTAAAAATTTCCAACCCCAAGGCAAGTAGCAGAAAGCAGGTGGGCAAAGTGATTCTTTTCTTTAAATGGATGTTAACCCCAGTCTGGTTACATCCTCAGTTTCAGACAGAGGGGAGAGCATGTGTCTTTACGGTGTTTTGTGGGATGGCCATTTATTGCTAACCACAAGGAGACTGTAGTGATGGATGCAAGAGACATTCAGAGCTCTTCCACACCAATAAGTCAGGAGCATTTTCTGACACCATCTTCTAATTTTGCAAAAAGAGCCTTCATTATCTGTAGAATATTCTATTGCATTCTTCTTTCAATGGAAATCATTTCCTAATTTGAGCTACAATATAAATGTTTTATTGAACATCCTTAACCATCTTTTCTGAAACTTACTCTTCTTTTTCATTGTATATATCATACACATGTGTGTCTGTATGATGGTTAGGGGCACGTGAGTGCTCATAAGAGGTCATCTTGTACCTTAGATCTGCGGCTACAGGTGTTTTTCACTGGTCCAATATGGGTACTAGGAACTTACCTAGGCTCCTCTGGAAGGCCAATCCATGCTCTTAATCACTGAAGCATCTCATTGGCCCTTTAGCAGTTTTTACAAACACCTCTGAATCACTCATTTAAGAGAAATTCTTAGATATAAAAATATTGTATATACAAATACCTTAAAGTTTGGTTTTTTAAATTAAATGTGTTGGTGTCCATGCGAGTCTGTACATATAAGCGTAAGTGCAGGTGTCTTCCAAGACCAGAGGCATTAACTCCCCTGGAATTGGGGTTACAAGTGGTTGTGAGCCACCCGATGTGGGTGTTAGGTGCTGAACTCGGGTCATCTAGAGAGCAGCAAGTGCTCTTAATGGATGAGCGGACGCTCTCGTCCCCTGAACATTTTGAAGATTGCCTAATTGTCTTTTAGGAATGTCATAACAATTTATAATTCCAGTTGCAGTATATTAACACACTTTCTTCCCAAATAATCCTCACATTCTTCGACTCTAAAGTTTGGTTTTATTTAACACACACTTGCTTCTGGAGCTACTCTTCATGGAATGAAATCATCAACCACAAATATTTATTGGCCACCGACAATAATACTTTCTCTGAAGACTAAGGTAAATAGAGTGATTTTTTTAAAGGGCTCTTCTTGTAAGAAAATATTTGAAGGGAAAAGGCTGGGGAGGAGAGTTAGGCTTGCGCTCTTTAGATAAATTTTAAACTGTGTGAGTGTGTAAAACTGCTTTATAGGAATAAAACATAAATACCATCTCATGTGAATTAAAAAAAAATCAGATTCCCCCAAATTATACCAGAGTAGAAAATCATCATTTAACATTTCACAGTTACTCATCCAGTCTTCCTCTAAAATAGGTATATTTACATTGATATATTTTAGAAATTTATTTTTTCCATGCATATAGCATTCAAAATCCTTCTTTAATTAAAAATACCTTTATATATTTTCCAAAAAAATTATAAATCTTTTCAAAAAAAATCTAAGTTTTAATAACCACATTGCATAGTCCTAGTAATATTTGTAACGTAATAGACATGAGATTCTAGTTAGTGCTTAATAGCAGCGATGGAATCTAGCCATCTGAAATACAATATAAGGTCAATAACAGTTTAACAACAACCACTGATGATTTCATTATTGTTCACACACTGTGCCACAGAGGCCAAGCCTATGATCCTCGAGAAAGATTGTATGGAGAGATTTTCAGTTGTCAAGCTACAGGGGTGCTCCTGACCTCTGGTGTGTAGGAGAATTCAGGAATGGTACCTGTCACCTGACGGGCCCAGAACAGCCCCTGGAACAAAATGTCATCCAGCTCCAAGGTTAGTACTGTCAAAGAGGAAGCTCTTTACTTCCTTATACTTCCTTATTTACTTAGGTTATTTGTTTATTCTCTCTCTCTCTCTCTCTCTCTCTCTCTCTGTGTGTGTATTGTGTATATGTGTCTGTGTGTGGTGTGTCTGTGCGCGCGTGCATGTATGTGTTCCTTTTCCATCTTAAAGTTGACTGTTAACTTGTTTACCACTAAAATGAGGGGGATTATCACTGTGACATTCTTATACAAGATCCATTTCCCCTCCCTGGTTCTTCTATCAGCATATAAAGAACTCTACGATGAGGGAAGCTGGACTCCATACAGAGGGGGGCCATCCCTGCACACACAGTATCTCTGTAGAGAGTAAGAAAGCTACCCCCAGAGCGTTAGCCTGTCTGCACACGTGTAAGGTATGACTGCCAATGAGTAGTATTTTGTTTTTGTTTTTGTTTCTTTTTATTGTTTATTTATTTATTAAAGATTTCTGCCTTCTCCCCGCCACCACCTCCCATTTCCCTCCCCCTCCCCCATCAAGTCCCCCTCCCTCATCATCCCTAAGAGTAATCCGGGTTCCCTGCCCTGTGGGAAGTCCAAGGACCACCCACCTCCATCCAGGTCTAGTAAGGTGAGCATCCAAACTGCCTAGGCTCCCACAAAGCCAGTACGTGCAGTAGGATCAAAAACCCATTGCCATTGTTCTTGAGTTCTCAGTAGTCCTCATTGTCCATTATGTTCAGCAAGTCCGGTTTTATCCCATGCTTTTTCAGACCCAGGCCAGCTGGCCTTGGTGAGTTCCTGATAGAACATCCCCATTGTCTCAGTGTGTGGGTGCACCCCTTGTGGTCCTGAGTTCCTTGAGTAGTATTTTAAGTGCCCAAGCTTCAGAGAAATTTTTGTTTAGTAATTGCTAGTTCACAGATTAGACGAGAAGACCAAGTTGACACAGGTCACTGAGGAGGTAGTTTTTAGCTGGGACGTGGTTGACTCCTGTGCTTACTCTTATCCTACAATTAGCTCTGCAGCCCTGGGTTTCCCATTGTTAGATTTATCCAGCTGTAGAATGAAAACAAGCAAGTGTCTAAGTGAGGACTAGGAACTGCCTGTTTGTGAGCCAGCGAAGGAGACTTGGGATACAAAGAAATGGACTCTCCTCTCCTTCCTTCCTTCCTTTCCTTGCTCTCTCATCCCTTCCCATTCTCCTCTCTCCCTCCTTCACTTCCTCCCTCCCTCTTCTTTCCCCTCTCCCTTTCTACCTTTTCTTGTTCTCCCTTCCTCCTGTTTAAAATATTCCTCAGACCACTCCTAATGACTGGTCACCACACTAGGTACATTCACGGATAATTCCCGACACTAGGGAGGGAACACATAAATGAATAAATAGTTATCATACAACCTGTGAAAGCTAAATCTGAAGGGATCAATGTCGGCTCCAGGCCCTCAAGACCAAGTTCTCAGCACAAGGAGATTTATTTGTTCAAAGGGACAAAGGGCAGGAGTTTGGTTACAAGCCCTGCTGGCCCCAGCACATGCTAGGAAACCCTCTGCCCTACCTCCCCCAACCCTGCCCGCCCTGAGAAGACTCTGGTGCTTGGCGTGTCATCTGTCAGCACTCAGAAATGATGTGAGGCTTGCTGGAAACTGAGTGATAGGCCCACAACTCTGTTTTAGAAAATCATCCTGCTGAACACAAGGCAGGCAGAGACCTCAAAGGGGTGGAACTGGTCAGACAAAGTGCCGGGGCTTGACCACAACACCTAGCTGGCAAGAAATTGACTGTCTTTGTGGAAATACATTTCTCCCTCATCTTAATGGTCAGTCTCTACGATAATTTGAACTAGCAGCACGGTTGGCCCAAAGCAGTTGTTAAATCATTGAGGAACCTGAAATGATTATTGATCTCATTGTGAGCCCTCAAACAAGTTTGGAAAAATCAGCCTCGAATAGGCTCAATCAAACCCAAGAACTCTTAAAAGGAAGGAAAGTGTTCTACCCAGGTCCTCCTTGCACTAACTGGAGCAGAACACTTAGAGAGAATGCTTGATTTTAGAAAAATGTTCATGTGCTAGAAATGAAGCCCCAAAGTATTACTGGTGGCGGCAGATGGCCGAAGGGAGAGTTCAGGAGAAGGTCACACAGCTTTGAGTACTTGGGGTCTTTTCCACAGGAAAGTCTTCCAATCTGTGTTCTGTACACAAAAGGGCCATAAAAGTCCTCACCAGTATGCAGTATCTATATGCTGGGAATATAGCTCTACTCCGGCTTCTGGCTAGAGGTGGTTTGTGGGGGTTGAAGCACAACCCCTTACCTCTGGGAAAGCCTCGGGGGCACAGGCGGAGCTGAGTTCACTGGGACTTGATGATCAGTCACGTAGGGCAGCAAACTTCCAAACCTGGGGAAGAAGTGGTCCTTCCATCGCTTTCTGCAGAAATTCCGGTACACTGCAGTAGGGTTCCTTACACAGCGTCCTCCCAGAAAGAAGCTTCCCATCCTGCCACATAGCTCTTTCAGAGGGAAGGGAAACAATTCAAAACAGCTTCAGCACATCTCCTGTGTAAGTGACCAGTGGTCTATGTATAGGTAAACAAGACTTAGCTCTTCATAGGACTCATGTTCAAAACTTGGCAGTGTACGGAGATTGGGTGCAGAATTGAAGGCAAGTTTAACTGGAAGGTCAGTGGTTTAGACCAGCGTGAGACAGGCTGCCACAGTCTCAGGGCGCCTAAAATATTACCTAACAGCTGTCACCATGGTTACCGCCCGTCAGAAGTGTTACAGATAGCAAAGCTAATGGGAGTATACTGCCAAGTGGCACGGCTCTCAGCACTCCTGATGAAAAGCAAATAAAACTAACAACAAGCTAAACAAGGAGGTTGTTCAAGCTTCCCTAGCTGTACTTCGCGTCCCAAGGTGTTGGGGCGTATGGATGAAACAGATAGTGCTATCAAAGAGACCATGAAGGCCCCTGTGCCACAAATTCAGTGTTCCTATCCACATGTGGCCATCCAGTTAGAAGACAGTGGAGCTGTGTAACCTGCCTGCTCTGAGAAAGGAGAAAAGAAGTAAACATACATGAAGATGGGCATATGCTACCCACACTGTTAAAGCCGATGCAAACATCTGCCAGGCTGACCCCTTAAAACATCTCACTGTGTCTCAGGTGACAAAGTCAGCCAGGAGGGGCTGCTTTGAAAGCTCTTTAGTGTGGTAGGATGTAGTGACCCAGCCTCTCTAGGCCTCATTGTGTTTGCTCTCATTGAAGCAATGAGGTAAGTTGCATTACTAAAACTCAAAGAAAGCTGTTCTGTAGACTCCACTTTTGGCTGTTAAACAGGATGGAGCAGTGGTCTCTGGTGTGACAGGATCAGGGAGGTCCTGTCAATCTACTGTTGGCCGTGAAACTTGTGGTCGTCCTTCTAGGTCCCCCTCTGTCGGAGCCCCTTCCTCTCTTCAGATGCTCATGGTTTTGCAGTCTGCCAACTTGGTAGCTTACAATCAACTCACTAGCCCTTCCCTCCCTGGTCCTTTGCCTACTTGACTGCCTATATTCTAAGGCTGCCCCAGTTAGTGTCTTCTGGAAGCTCTCTCTGGGTTGTTGGGTGGGACAGTGTGCCCCTCTTCTGCACTCCCAAAGCCTTGAGGCATATTGCTAACACATTTTATAATCCCTTTCACAATGTCATGGAAGCTGGGAGCTCTATCATTCATCCTAGTTCTTGCCCTCAAGTCTCTGGACCCCAATAATGCCCACCAATGTCCTACAGAGACCCTTCGTGATGTTTTCCTCTTGAACTCAAGACACTTTCCGTCATAGGAGTTGGAAGATTTCTAATCATTATCCATATTTATTATTCTGCCCAGACCCTTGTTCTGGTACCAGTCATAATACAGGACAAGATAGGGAAGTTGAATGGAGCCTGGCTTGTCTGGGACCACTGCCAAGAGAGGTCTTTGACTACTGTGGGCTCCCATCAGCCTGTCTGTGCATGGAGTGGGGGAAAAGTGCCAGCTATCACAAGACTTGATCTGTCCCAGTTTAAGGCATATAGCTCTTGACGGAAGACTGAAAACAGCCAGAGGCCCTGCCCACTCGAACTCCCACAGCACACAATGCAAAGTGATGGGCATCCGGGTGCAGACTGAATCAGTCTCTAGCTATCAAAGCTTCCAAAGTTTCTTTTATGAGTTAAGTCATAAGTCAGCAATAGGCCAGTTTACTCCTTATGGCTTGCCAAAAATGACCCTATTTGAAAAAAATAAAATAAGATGGATGCAAAGAAAACAAGTTAATCCAGTTCTGCAAAAATAGGATATATATTAACTGCTCTGAAGACCAGAATCTTTCCTCATCTATGGAATGAAAGTGTTTCAAGTTATCCAGGCATCTAGCAATGTGTTTCTCTTCTTGATAATGATCTTTAACTTTATGAGCCAATTGCTTTGTGTGTGTGCGTGGGGGGGGGCATACGTGCACACGTGTGCATGTGTGCGTGTGTTCCAGCTAGCAGTTACTCGCCAAAAAGCTAACCGAATACAAAGACTGCCTACAACTCCTGCAGAGAGATCTCAAAAGGGACTAGACTTGGCGTTCTTTGACCCCTCCATGGGTCTCAGAATACCAAACAGTTCCTATCCATATTCCTGTCTCCACCAGTAGCCTCAGACTTAGTGGAAAGATGTGCGGTCTCAGGGACTCTGGCCTGTGCTGGCCAGCTGTCAGAACAGAGGAGTCACTGCCCTTGTGAGCATGATGCTAAATTTCCTGATAGGGAAGTGTGTCACACATAAAGTCCAGAATTATGATCCCTGATGCTGATTTGCACCAAAGGACAGAGCAGTGACATTCAAAGTTTGTGATCTTCACATAACAAGTAATCTAAAACCGTAGATTATTTTAAGGTGTGTTACATTTGTTTATGCTCTGGAACATGTGTTTAATGATGCAAAGATGGGTTGCTTTTGTTTATGCTGCATTTGTTTAACTCTGTGAAGCTGTGATTCTTTGCCTGTCTAAAACACCTGATGGTCTAATAAAGAGCTGACTGGCCAGTAGTGAGGCAGGGGAAAGGATAGGCGGGGCTGCCAGGCAGAGAGGATGAACAGGAGAAATCTGGAAAAGGGGGGAAGAAGCAAGAGAACAAGGCGACTGAGAAGAGGCTAGGGGTCAGCCACCCAGCCACCATGGAGTAGGAGTGAAAGTAATATACACACAAGTAAGAAAAGGAAAAATCCCAGAGGCAGAAGGTAGATGGGTCAATTTAAGCTAAGAAAAGCTGGCTAGAAACAAGCCAAGCTTATGAGAAATAAGACTCCCTGGTGATTTATTTGGGAGCTGGGTGGTGGGCCCCCCAAAAAGCCAGAAGAGTGAAGCAACCAACTACATAAGACCTCTAAGATGGGCTTAATATCTCTGTGTTTTTGCTTCGAAACATCGTGTATTAGCAGAGCAGTACTAGCTTCAATAACAAATAAATCCCAAGTTCCCTGTGGATTAACGCGACAGAAGTCTGTCTCTCACTCATCCAGCAGGTGACTTGGCTCCATGAGGTCACAGGTCCTGACTTCTGTTGGTCTGGATGTTTTAGGCATCAGAATATTCTGCTTCCAGCCAGCTTAGAAAGGAGAGACTACTTCTTACAGAGTTGTTGAGTGACTTTTCATTTCTACGAATATTATACTGGTGAGAAGTTGTCACATGGCCTCATGACACGGACATGTAGTCCTTGGTATAGGAACTCGTGTTAGAAACAAACAATGAATGATCTCAGTCTCAACCAAAAGGAAAGGAACTCAGCAAGGTGCTTCTTCTCGGGAAAAGGAGGCATTGATATGCCAGAACCTAACTACTGGGGTAGCAAGAGCACCAGGGCCAACGTGGCTCCTGCCTTTTACCTGATTTAGGTGATGACTTCATCTCATCCCATTGGTGGGAGCTTGACTGCACTATCTAAGATGGTTAACTAATCAGTCTAAAGGGGATTTTACACACACACACACACACACACACACACACACACACACACACATCCCTCACACCAGCAATGACCCCAGAAATAACTCGCTAGATTAGACCTTTCCACACTATGGCAAATTCCAGAGAGAAACTGCTTTAAAGAAGAACACATTTTGGCTCACAGTTTTGCATTTCAGTCACGATCCACTGACTCAAAAGGACCTTGGAGGAGGGTGTAGTGGAGCCAAGCTGCTTACCCAGTGCAGCCAGGAAACTGAGATAGAGGAATTGGGGGAGGAAGAGTTAGGGGTATGAATATCTGTACAGGTTACTTCCCTCGTGGTCTTATTCTCTTAGGCCTTCTTTGCTAAAAGTGTTATCGTGATGAAAAGAGCTCTCAGGGTTCAATCGCTTCCTGAAATTCACACTCTGAACTTGGATGCTGAGGAAACCAAGCTTCCAGTACATGGTCTTTCATATCTAGAACATAACAGAGAAGAAGCACTCACTAGTGATGGACAGGTAGCCCGAGTCAATTGACGAATATATAAACTTCAGTCCTACTCCAAGTTCTTATCTTCCACATAACTTGGTAACAGAGTTCAAGGATCTCCAAACTTGGAATATACTGTATTGGAATTCTTCGTAAGAATAAGAAATATAAGCTCAGACTGGTAGACCATGCCTGTAATCCAAGCTATGCCTTGATATGTTTACTAGAACCTGTCTCAAAATAAAAAGAGGAGAAACAACTCAGATAGAGCACTTGTTCAGCATGCTTCAGGTCCCAGGGTCAGTCCGTCATACTATAAAAAATAAAAAAAAGATAATGATGAAAAAGGAAGAGGAGGAGGAGAATTAAAGTGGAACATTTTGAGCACCTGAGCTTTGACAGCTGCCACTACTTGGGGAGCCCCTGGAGGATAAACACGGGGTGCTGAGAGAAATTCTTCCTTCTCCTTATTAAGCAATGTGAAATAGTGATTCCTTCTTCCTGTGAACGTCATTCAGTCTGGCTTGGAGAGTTGGCTCTGCTATGACCAGCTTGCTGTCATCTTGAGAGTGAAGCCAACATGCAGAGCAGTGGGTCTGAAGTCTGGGCACGGCGCACCAGTAGCCTGACCTACTTCTGGGTCTCCAATTCTCTTAGAAAACAAACTCTTAAATTTCTCGTTGTTGAAACCACCTTGACTTAGAGGTGCCTGTTATTCCAGATAAAAAAACACCCTAATTTGTGCCACCCCAACATACAGAAACACAAGAACAAATAGACCTTCTGTCACCCAGTCTTGCCATCTGAAACACTGACCCTCAGAGAATCGTTCTTTCATTGGGGATTTTTATTTCTATATAATACGTGATGCATGTGTTTCTGGAGAAGGGAAACAAAGCAAGCCAAGACGAGGAGCAGGAAGAGGAGTGGGAGAAGAAGTTACATAGATTTCATTCAGTAATTACTTCAATCTTTACCCATTGTTGGGCATTCGAGGCTGGGAAGTTAGAAGACAGGAAGATCAACAGGTCTGGGTGGTCCTCAAATCTTTATTTATTTTAATGAAGAATAATTCATTAGACTGCTATCTTCTTGGACTTCCTTATTTTCACCATTAGCCTCCCCCTCCCCTGAGTTGCAGCTCAGCTCCCCCAAGTGGAGACTACACACAGCAGAGGGAGGGAAGAGGGAGTCATCGGGAGCCTCTGTTTCTCAGCTGCTTAGAGGACACTGTGGACATTACCATCGGAGAGGAGAAGGTGACCCATTGCAACTGAGATCCCAGCAAACCTCCTCGCCACCCTCCCTTTTCTCTTCCACTTTAGAAAGGGGGCATTTGAAAGAAATAAACTCATCCTCAGAAAGGCGAAACCAGAGCTCTACAAGGGAAAAGCTATTTGAAGTGCCAATCTAAACAGAATTATGCTTTTACTTCATAGTTTTTAAATTGACACAATTACATACATTTGTCCTATACCTCGTGAGGCTCAGAAGCACACATACATTGTGGGAAAGTTAAATCTAGCTAAGCAATAAGTGCGTTATCTTGTATAGTTATCTTTTTTGCAGCGAGAACACATAACATCTTAGTATTTTCCAAGAACACAAATTTCCTGTGCTAACTATCATCATTGCACTGCGATAGAGCCCTAGATTGCTCCTCCTTCTCGCTTTATATCTTTCCATCAGTGCTGTAATCTGAGCACAAAGTTCACGTCAGAAACTTGCACAAGAACTGACCACACGGACCCCTCGGGTCTCCCCTAGAAAAGCTCAGAGGTGCAGGAGGTGACACCACGCCCAGGTCAGAATGAGCAGACATAGAGAAAGGGCTCAGGAGATCTCCGAGCTCTAACCTACTTCACGAGCCAGCGCCCTGTTCAGTCCCTTTTACATTTTAGTCTAGACATTTCCATATGTGTCATTTACGTGAACTCTCAAAAACGCAGAAGATAAGTCACTGGGTTATTATTAAAGTAGGTTACATGGCTGTTATTATGTCAATTTTATGAATAAAGAGTGGGAGCTAGAGAAGAGTTAAGTTTTTATCTCCAACTAGGAAATGATCATTGATCAGGGTCCGGATCCCTGATCTCACAGCATCAATATTCACAGTTCCCTCCTCCACCCCACTTCCCTTCCATGGGGGCACACGCAGCGGACCTGAACCTGAGGAAGCTCTCTGCTAAACCTTCCCATGTTTCGCTCACTCTCAGATGTCAGCTGGAGTGAAATGCACATCTGGACAACAGATGAGGAGTTATTTTGGAGTGTGTCCAGGAAGGCATTTTTCTAAGGGGCTTGAAGGAGTATCCACTGTTAGTATGGGTGGGAGTGGGGTGGGGTGGGCATGGACCGTTCAACCAGCTATGGGCTGGACAGAACAAACACAGAGGAAAGGGGACTTGGTCACTCTACTTCGCAGCTGGGTTAGGTTCTTTCTCCCCTGCCCTCTGACATCACAACTCTGGACCTTCTGGTCCACGCCTCCCTGATCGTGAGGCTGCATGACTTGGACTGAATGGTGTTATCAGCATCCCTGGATCCCTAGGTTTAAAACACTGATCTAGAACTTCTGAACCTCCCATTACTGACATAAGGTAATTCCCTTAAACAATCCCCACTGACATTTGCCTACCAATTGATCAGCATGTCTCTACCTGCTTCTTTAGAGAATTCTAATGAACACACTTCCTTTCAACAGGAAAGGACGATAGGGCACCTGAATTCTTACATGCTGATGGACCATAAGCTCGGATCTATGCCACGACCTGTATATGTTCTGCAGACACTGTAGTCTCCACGGTTAGACTTCTTTTGACCAATATCCTGGGCATATATAGGAATTTAGGTATGAAAAAAACAAGTTCTATTATAAAAAGAAATCTTTCTCCATGCGCTCTACTATACCATCCAAAAAATACAGCTTAACTTTGAGCTTCTGGTCACAATCCATTACAAAGACGCATACCTGATTAAAGAGCCATGCCATCGGGATACCATCTTTATCTGAGCAGTTACACGCTAAGGAAACATTTCAATTAATTTATCTCTGTCTCTGTCTTGCTTACTCCCTTGTTGATGGCAGAAAACAAGTTGTCAAGCAATCTCTGAAAAATTAGCTCTGAGCACCTCAAACAGATGCTGGAGGCATCCGGGACCGTGTTCTCCCTCTTTGGCAGCATCCTGCTTCCCCGTCTCTTCATCAGAATCAGGGAAGATGGAGGGAGTGATGGAGACTGAGCCTGGCTCCCACAGGTCTCTTTAGCCCTAATTTGAAATGTAATCCAAGTCAAAGGCTGTGAATAGTGTCAGCCTGTTTATAGCTGGGAGAAGTCACTTCTTCCTATGTTAAAAGCTGCCTCCTGCACACTCCAGCTCTCCAGGGCTCTCTACCCAAGCCCCTGGGGTATTCTGTTTCAAAAGCACACAGGCCCACAGCTCAGAACCTAGATTGTTCCGAAAGCTACAGTCTCTTTTCTCTATCGAAGAGATCTGTTTTAATGTTCTTTGTTATTGACTTCAATCGCAGTGTAACAACAGTAGGGAAATTTTGAAAAGAAGAAAATACCCATAACCACCTCCTCAACAGTAACACGCTGGCGTTTATGTGCCTCCCCTGGGACCTGTCTTCACAGTTTTAGAAACTTGCAGATCGAGGAATGTGCATCACTCTGGGTTTTGCTTGCTGTTTCCGTAATTGTTGCCTCCCCCCTCTCCCACCCCGTGCCCTGCCCCTCCCTGGAAACCAAGGCCCGCAAAGGGAGGAGTGCAGAGTGGCAACCGAGTCTGGGATTTAGATAAGACACTTGGAGAGTCTAGGAGGTGGCAAGGTGACCTCCACTATAGACGTATCTATGTCCTCAATCCTAGAACTTGGGAATATAGGCTTCCTTAGGAAAAGGGCCATTGCAGAAAAGCATGTGGAGATGATATCCTGAACGATGAGGGTGAACCCTAAATCTAATGCCATGTGCCCTTATAAGAAAGAAAAGAGGGGGCTGGTAAGATGTCTCACCGGGTGGAGGCACCCTGCTGTGAAAAAACTCTCCCGGAAGTTGTCTTCTGACCTCCACACTCCAGCTGCGATATGAGCATGCCCACATACAAAATTAAACAAAGAGGGCAAATGCAGGAAGAGAAACAGAGCAGTAAAGGTACGGGACGTGTGAGGAGGGGCCAGAACAGCAGAACTCCCTGAGCCCCTGGGAACCGGAAGAGGCGAAGGATTCGCCCGGGGTCTCCAGAAGCCTGCAGCCCTGCCACGGCCTTTGTTTCTGTCTCCAGCTCCAGAGGCAAAGAGCCTGTACTCCTGCCGTTGTGAGCAACCAAGTTCGTAGTAAATTGTTGTGGCGGCCATACCAAGCTAATTCAGAGGTCACTAGCTTCGCATAGTTTCAAGCATGGGATTTCATGGAAGCCTTGGAAATCCGCCCCACAAAGGAGCTTGTTTGTACATCAGTCCAGGAATCACAGGCACTTTGAGTTTCTTTCCACGTGGCGACCCCTGGTGTCTGGATGATTTCTGGCGGTCTTGCCAGTCTTCCTGAGCTGCGTTGCCAGTGTTGATGACCACCAAGCCTGCTTTAATATGAAGACTCACCCCCAAGTTACTGTCCTATCTCATCCCCACGGGACAGACGCTCCCAGTGATTTCTCTAACTACCGACCTGGGCATCAACTCAGGGGTTGTCTTTGGGGTAGCAGTCACTATGCTTGTAAGTTAGTGAAATAGGGAGAGACAATGGCAGCCTTGGGCTGGCTTTGGTAGGTGTCCTGTGCTGAGGGGGGATGGGGAGCTCTCTTACCCTGTATTATATACAGAATGTCTCGTGAACCATGGCAGCTTACATACACTCAACAGAATTCCTATTCTGTTTCATGACTTAATTCCTCATTTAGATTTCATCAATAAAATGTGTTTATTATTTGTTGTCTAGCGTTGTCTGGTAACTTTTGTCTTTTCACTCATTTGGATTGGGATATTTTTAGGCTAAATTCACCTTCTTACAAACAAGACCAGAGTTTATAAAAATAGTTTAGAAGTGTAAGCACAGGAATTAAGGAAGAAAGAGAGATTCTTAGGGAAGGGAAGGCACACACTGTGTTCGTTACTTTTTTTACTGCTGAATGAAGTACCTGACTGAAGCAACTTCAGGAAGAAAGGGGTTGGGCTCAGAGAGTCAGCATAGTCCACCATGATGGGAAAGTCACAGGGAAAGAGCAGGAGGAAGCTGGCCGTCACGTCCAGTCAGGAAACAAAGAGGATGAATGTTCTTGGCTTACTTTCCCTTTTTTACTCATTTGGGGACGCCAGCTTGGGGAATGGTACTGCCCACATTCAAGGCTACTCGTCTTACTTCAGCCAAGCTAATCTAGAGTCTCTCTCCCAGGCGTGATCACAGACTTGTTTCCATGGTAATCCCATCAGCTTGTGAAGTGATACTGTCATAGTCCAAGTGCTTCTGGACTTCTCAAAATAGCTACCTCCTCTAAGCTATTTTATAGGTGGCTCAGTGTCCTCAATGTAGCATGATGGGTAATTTTATGAGGCAAATCCACCCGGCTACTATAGGATGCCCAGACAGACAGTAAAGCACTATTTCTGGGTGTGTCTGTGGGGGTATTTCTGGAGTTGATTAGGTGAGTCACCGTTGGCTTCCCCAGTGTGGGTGGGCACCATCTGGAACGCTGAATGTCTGAGTAAAAGCCAAAAGATGGCGAGGAGCCATTTGTGCTCTTCGCTTGATCTGGGTCATCCATCTGTCCTCAGATGTCAGTTCTCCTGGTTCGGGCCATGTCTAATTAAAGCAAAATAGCTGGAGTTCCGGTTAAGATGCTCTAGTGCTGAACCCCTAAAGTAAATTCGTCAATGGAAAAGATGAAGAGATAGATGATAGATAGATAGATAGATAGATGATAGATAGATAGATAGATAGATAGATAGATAGATAGATAGATAATGTTTTCAAGTTATCAAAATAAGAGAGGGGCTGGAGAGGTGACTTAGCAGTTAAGAGTGTGTACTGTTCTTGCAGAGGATCTGGATTTGGTACCAAGCACCCACATCAATCTGCTCATAATGGCCTAGAACTCTAGTTCCAGGGGATCTGAAGGTCTCTTTTGGCCCTTACACAAATGTTACACACACACACACACACACACACACACACACATACACACACATCTTTAAAGTTTTAAAAAAAAGACTTGTCATAAGCATGTTATTAATCAAAAGGGTACTTGTTTTATAGCTGAAATAGAACATGTGAACACATCTTTATTCTAAGAAGTGACATGAGGCTCAATCATAATAATGTGAACCAATAGCTACTTAGCATTTATAACTGCAGTTACTGAGAACATGTTTCAATTTCATAGTAAAGAAGTCGAGGAATCCATTAACAAAGATAAAGCGAAGGGAATGTGCATGTGGTGTGCCCATCGTGACCCTAGAAGATAAGATGGTGACGTGAATGAAAGAAAGTTCTGGTCCCCAAAGCATAGAGCATAGTGGTGTTGCGATGTCAAGCCAATCCAACAAGAACACTCAGAAAGAAAGGCTGGGTCCAGAGATCTCAGCTTCCCACCAGAGCTACCAAGGAAACAGGTTATCTCCCCTGTTTTCAAGGCAGCTGAACAGAAATGAATGAGAGAGGGACTAGAGAGATGGCTTGGCAATGAGGAGCATTGACTGCTCTTCCAGGGGACCTGAGTTCGATTCTCACCACTCTCATGGTGGCTCACAACCGTCTGTCACTCCAGTTCCGTGGCATCTCTCCTGGCCTCTGAAGGCACCAGACACACACGGTACACAGACAATGATGCAGACAAAACGCAGGTGCATGTAAAACAACCAAAAGAAAATTTCAATTTGTAAACGAATAACAGAGCACGAGAAGCTGGGGAAAGCAAGCACTCTAAGTAAGAATCACTTTGTGTCTGTTTTAGAAAGAGGCTTGGATGCATGGGCCTGCTGTGGTTGTAAAAATTGATTCAGGAAGACAGATAACTGGAGACTTGGCATGCTTTCCTTCCTCAGATTTGGCAGGTTAAGAGGCCTGAAATGCAGCAGGTAAAATGAGCCAGCAGCTCAGATCTACTCCAGCCAATATGCACAGGTTTCCTGACATGGTTTTGTCGCGCCTCCCATTTACTCAGGGGTCGTGATCCAGTCTCGTCTCGATCAGACTCAACAGCCTCCTTAGTCCCTAAGGACCCCGAGTGTTCTGGTTAGTTTATGTCAACTCAACACAAACCTAGACGTATCTTGGAAGAGGGAACCTCGACTGAGAAATTACCCCCACCAGATTGTCCTCTGGGTAAGGCTGGTGAGGGCCAGAGGGGGGTTAAAGCACAGAGAATGGAAATAGAGGAAGACATCCTAGAAGGCAAGAGGAACTGTATTAAAGAGCCGCAGCGTTCGGAAGGCTGAGAACCACTGGTCTAAGGTGTGTTCCTCCCATATTTTATCACAACAGTTTGAAAGCAATTAACAAGCTACCCCGGAGTAAAAATTACTAATGCATTCTGCATCCACATTGGAGGCTTTTGCACCCCTTCCTATCCGATATTTCGTTTTAGACTTTCTGTGATTCCCAAAATTTGGAATAGGAGCCCAGGGCTAGGAGACCCACTGTTAGCCATGGCCAGTGCCTGATACTGTGTTTAGCATATCATTGGCGCTCAACAAATATGAAATGAACAAACTATAAGCTGGGTAGCTAATGAGGCTGTGACAAGCTTCTCGGTCTGTGGAAGCTCCAGAAACTCAGCTGCTTGTAGAAATTCTTCCTTAAGACAAGCAGCAGTCATCAGGATACTTAACACCCAAGTTATGTTTATTCAAACTCAGATATAAAATAGTAGGTGGATTCTGGCCAACGCCATCAAGTCCCACCCTGATAGTTCTGCTGTTTAAAATTTATGATTTCTTCGTGGTAACCTCTGCTTTTCTTTCTCCCATTCAAAGTTGTCTCAATCATTAAAAAACATTTATCTGCAAATGATGAGTGTCTCAAATAATGGCTTCCCGGGCCTTCCCAAGTCGACTGTTTTCTTTTCTCTGCCCTTCCTGAGTAACCAGTGTGGTTTGGACAGCTCACGCACATAGATTTCCATGAGGAAATGTGTGCAGGCCAAAGTGAGTCTCCTTTTACCGGTGCGGGAGAGCATGCCCAAGATGTTCCCCGAGCCAAAGCACCCTATTTTTCTCATGATGCAAGCAGGGCAAACCTCTCTTTTTTTTTTTAAGTGAGGAGCCTGATTTCTCTCTGGCTACATCCTTGAATACAAATCCCTTGAAAATTATTTTTCAAATTCCAAGCTTCATTAATTTAATTGAATCTGTTCCTGGGTTTTAATTAAATCTGCATTTCTCCCAGTAACCTTTGGAGAAAGATAGCAGCCGCGTCGTCATATTGGAAAGGACAGGCACGCAGAGCAAGACACACATGAAAGCGAAGGACAGAAATGAGTAGGCAGGGGTCATATAAATTTATTTTTGTACCAAAAAAATTAACATTCAGAGACAATGCTTTTATTGTACAGTATAATAAAATAACTTTCACTAAATTAAAAAGTGGATTGTTTTTTGCTGATAAACCGCAATACTTTTTCTATTTAAAAAAAGAAACAACATTTACAATTTGTCACTCTTGTAGAGAAAGACACCTGTTCAATAATTACACAAATACTCCTGACAGATTTCAGTAGCCTGTTATGTATCCTTTCTTGGCTCTGTCAGCTCCTACAGTCAACTAGCTTCTAAATTTGAAAGGCACCTGGTGACCAACATCCTGCTTGCTATTCAAGGTATCCATTTTAATTTTTTTGTTTGCATAGGCTTGACAAGTCTGAAAACTCTATTAAATTAAGAAGAATGAAGAAATCAACTACATGTGATTGCCCAAAACAGTATCCTTCCCCTTAGCGACAAGTTCCCTCTGGGGAGTTACAAAGTGCAGCAGTTAAACACGTCCTATACATTTAAACATTAAATATGTCAACAGTGAGGCATTTTTTTTTAAATATTTTTGAATCAAATACTATAGCACAAATATAATTTACAATATTTTCCACAGAAAACATTACACCTGAAATATAACTTTAGATATTATATAAAAAATACATATATTTTTCTCTCCTCGTTAGAAAAAAAAAGTACTTATTTGCAGGTTCCAGCATGATGGAACAATTCAAGAGAACTTGACCCTGCAAACTACGATTTGTCTGCAATGAAATGATATCCTTTTAACGTTGAGGTTCTCAGTGGCACATGGCCAGGAGTTAGACCCAGAGACTATAACCTCTTCCACTTCATAAGCCTCACGATACATCTTCCAGTCTGATTTAATTCTAGGATTTTATTACAAAATTATACAACCATTGCGTAACCACCAGGAGTCTAGCATCTCCTATTGACTTTACATAGGCACGGCCTGGCCAGGGTCAAGAGAGAAGACCATGAGTTTTGTACAATGTGGGCCATGCCTCTTAGTAGTCTTACACACCTATATACATTTTCCACTTTTGGAAATGCTTCCAAGCATCTAGGATATACACGAGAATGCTCCACAGAACGAGATTCACTCTATGTCTTGAACTTTAAAAGCTCCAAAGTAGGTCGCATCTTGATCCGGATCCAGCAGAGAGGGGTTGGACACCTGAACGCTGATTTCTTCCCCAGCTCGGAGCTTGAAAAACCCTCCAACGTTTATGGAGTAAAAGTGGAACTCAGAATTCCCTGACCAGTATTTGGTGCTTCCTCCCTTCATCAGGTTTTGATAATTTGGGATTTTGATGCTGGTTTTAATGACATACACCATCAGCTGAAGATACTCAGAATCTAGGTCTCCTGATGTCTCATGATGCCGGAAGCAAATGTTAGCGTACAGGTAATAGAAGCCATCTTGGTTAACCCTTAGCTTTCCATTGTTTAACGTCATGTTGGAGATCTTGGCCCAGCCCCGATCGTGGTACCAAGAGGACAGACTGACTTTATGGGAACCTACAGAGGACAGAGGCACAGATTTAGAATCCACTTCTTGGATTGAAAAAAAAAAAATTCCTCGTCTTTTCCATAGGTAGGGTAGTGTTAAATGCTAACACCACAGTCCTTATCTTAACATGGTAACTTACCTTGACACTCATTTTCTATATGGGGATGGGTGCATTCAACTGAACTTAATGCTTTCTATTCTGTACACTGGAGGCACAAATCTAAGGTCCTTTATTCTTGCCCTTGAGGAAGCTACAGGACACGAGCAATAAGTACAAGATGGTTCAGAAAAGAAGCAAAGCTTGGAGGAGGTGCATAGAATTGATATGAGAAAGAGAGAGAGAGGAAGGGAGAGGTTATTTCCACACAGAGGGGTCAAAACTGACTCCAGGAAGATGCTACAATGCCTGGAAACATAAAAAGGAGAAGCGGTTCCTTCCAGGGTGAAGAGGAGAATTAGCCAAAGTCAATTCAGATAGGAAAGAAATCAGCTTGTACAGGAAGAGAATTTCCATCTGTCACATAACTTAACCTCCATTCACGGACAGGAGTCTGTAGAAGGATGTGAGAATCGAGTCAAAGAAGCTATGGGTAGGCCAATTCCATCTGAGTCTCATCTATCTATCTACTATCTTCACCTTAGCCAGAGTCACACAGCTGAGAGTCTATCCCCAGAGAAGCCCAGACACAAAATGTCCTAGCTCCTCAACTTCATGCAATCCCACATGTAATACTGTTAAATCATCCCTGGTTCCATGTTTTCCTACAAGCCCTTCTCGTCCAGAAATGAGGTGGTGAGGTACATCCATGCTATTGTTTCTGGAGAAGTCCACGTTCTAGAGAACATTGTAAATCAGCCATGTACCCAGTGTTTTTCATACTCCGGGTCTTTGATGCACCTTACCGGCTCTTTAAAAATTGGGGATACCCATAACAAATCAAATTATGCAATATGTGTACTTATGTGGACATTAATTATTCTATCAGAGAAAGTGGTAACTGAGAGAGTAACGGTTTACGGAAGCATGGGAAGGTCCAAAACCACATCTTCTCTCTGGGGATTTTATAAAGAGTTGCACCAAACTCACAGTGCCATCTCTCTGGAGCCAACAGGCCAAACACAGTCAGCTGGTCTCAGACAGGGCAACAGGGAAGGATTTGTTTCTGCAGCATAAAAACTTTGTTGGGTGTCATGCTGCCTACAGCTTGTTAGTATTGAGATGGTAAATGACAGAAATCAGTCAGGGAGCCCCAGAAAAGATAAGTATTACAAGGTCTTGCTCATGTGCAGAACCTACAAGATGTGTGCATGAGCTTGTGCGCACACACACACACACACACACAGCCATACAAATAGAAGGGGTGCTATTTGGGATTGAGTTTGACAGAAAGTGAATAAGGTTGAAATACAAGATATACTTGGACAAAAATGTTATTGTGGTTTCAACATTATGGTTTGCAACAATATACTTAAATAATTTTTTAAGAATAAAAAAAATAGGGGCTGGAGAGATGGCTTAGTGGTTAAGAGCACTGACTGCTCTTCCAGAGGACCCTGGTTCAATTCCCAGCACCCACATGACAGCTCAAAACTGTCTGCAATTCCAATTTCAGGGGACCTGACATCCATGACAAAAACACCAAAGAATATGAAAATAAATAAAAAAGAATAAAATAAATAAGCACAGAGACTAACACTGAAGTCATTACCTCATGAGCTAAATTCCAAGTCATGAAAGTTGACAACTCTCTGACTTGGTGGATCCAAGGAGATCTATGTATTAATAATTATTATTATTATTGTTATAGTAATCACAATAATAATAATGCCACCTATACTATCTACCTTCCCACAGTAGCCTGAGTCCTGGGGGGACTTGAACACTTGTATCCTTTGCTAGAGAGTCAGATGATGAACCAGAGAATGATCTGTAGTCTCTTCGATGTGATCTGAGGACTTCTAAATCAAGCTACTGCAGAAATCAAACAGAAGATGGAGAAAGTGGTGGTGGTGGTGGCGGCAATAAGGCAGTAGTCAATCTCCAGTGGGACAACCCATCATTAAATGATCAAGAAAACAAGATTCAAGTTTCCAAGGAGAACAAACACCACAGCAGGGTGCTACAGCCAGTCGCCAGCCTGCGGGCACTGGACAGCAATCTTCCTTTGTTAGCTCAGCTCTGGAGTCTAGTGCCCCAAGTGCAAATACCACCCTAGGATCCCAAGGGAGTCAACATGAGACTGTCAAAGTCTGCTCAGTACATCATCAGAAAGGTTGACATGTTGACTCCTCCAGGCTGGACCATGGCCACCTAATCCATGGGCAGAGCTTAGGAAATTAAAAATATTCCCATCTCAAGTTTCTCCATACTTCCTTTCATTCGATCGTCATGTACAGGTTAAATTACTAAAGTGAGGTCTCTTCTTCCTATGGGACGGGCCCACTCATGTTGGAGTGAGATAGTGGCCAGGGAGGGCAAGAATGTAATACAAGATAGTGGTGAGAATACCGAGTACCATCCCCATAGTTCAGTGTGTCCGAAGCAGCCTCTATACTATAATGTACTCTCTGCTTTTTTTTCCCCCATTCCTGTTCTCAAGTACTGATTCCTCCTGGTGATCAGACAAGAGGATACCCAACATGGTGCTTTCTATTTCTGACTAAAATGAAGACTCTGTCCAAAATGAAGATTTTTTTTTTTTTTTTTTTTTTTTTTTTTTTTTTTTTTTTTTTTTTTTACCAAGTAGGTGGCCCTTGGGATGCTTACCACCGATGGCAGGGTAAATAAGAAGTGAGCATATAAAATATGATATTTTTATTCCATTGCCATTGCTGCCTGCTAGAAAGAGCAATGTTTGAGATCAATGACAAGGGACTGCCCAAAAGAAGCTGCAGAGATCCGCCATGTCAGTCAAGCTGAGCTTGGCGAGACAGAAGAGCCGGAAATCTAGGAAGGTTCAAGTCAAAAATGGATTAAGGACGGGGAGCATATTGTTGGTGAGAAAAAAAAAACAGTGGGGTGTTCAGGAAGTCCACAGGTGAGCGGCTATAAAGCCAGACAGTGTGAACAAAGGACTCACCAGAAGAGAGCAGTGGGGGATAGATGGGAAAAGAGCAAGGTGAGGATCTGGGGAGCAGCCAGGATTCTATTGCTAATGAGGCGTGCTGAGGGCCTCTTACCCAAGCCCGGCTGACCTCTCCAGCTCTCTGCTGGGCTCACAGCTGTTAGATGTTGGACCCGGCCGGACCTCAGCAAACATTTAGCCTGCCCAGCTTCCTAAGGAAAAGCCCGTGTCCTGACCCCGTCCCCAACTACGCCCTAATACAGTTGCCGCACAGTCCACATAGGACAGATTCTGAAGGACAAATAAATATATACAAATAAATATATAGCAGCGCTCCAAAATAAAAACAGCAAGGGAAAGCCAACTTCCTCGGAATCATTCAGTACCAGCCAGCATTGGGAGAACAATGGGCTAGAGGGGCTGTTGGCCCAACCAGAGCCTCTGACTCCATTTTCTTAAATGGAACCACAGAGCGGTTCATTTCCCTGCACCCTAAACCAAATAGCTGTCGGAACATAACCAGGAGCTCTGCCTGGAATTTTGGCACCGGTTAAATTCTAGGTGCCTGCAGAGGAAGCTTTATAACTAAAACACGCTCGCCATTGCCAAGCCGACTTTGGCACACCGTCACAGGCAATATTTATCCTATGCCATTTAAAGTGAACCGAAAAGATAAATGTAGGGTACATTCACGGCACACGCGGCCCCTGCACTGGTATTAATTTGATTGTCTTTGTGAGCATGCAAACTAGTTTTGCCACTCAGGGGAAATTAGCATCGCTCCCCCACCAGGCACACAGAGAGAACTATGCGGATCAGAACATGCAGCCTCGAGAATCTCTTAACAGCTCAAGAGTTGGTTCCTCACCTTTTGTATCTTCAATCAGAACAACAACAACAAAATTCTCTCTATGGCCTATGCTAGGATAACGGCTCGAAGTTATTTATTAAAAGATGGACTTTTATTACTTACAAGACTCTAAAAAGTTTAAACTCAAAAAAAAAAGAAAAAAAAATCCTACCTTAAGCCATTTGTAGAATAAAATGGAATTTGCATAATGGCTTAATCAAGCTCAAATAATAATTGTAAATCACATCTGGTGAGTGTAATAATATGCCTCCTTCTACCCAAAAATATAGCATGTATAGCTTCCCCACAACGTGGGTATTACTTCTATGATTACTGTAGCTGAGGTACAGATTCCAGTACTGCGTACAAGGTCACAGACCCAAGTAGACATCAGAACCCTGGTCATCAGACACCAAACTAATCCACTTCTGGCAAACATTATATATATATCCCTTGCATTACTTCCTTCTGACAAAGCCACCCTACCCCACAGCTACCTTGCAGCCTGCTGTTAGGAAAATACCCAGCAACCACCTGGGAACTAAGTAGAGTGGGAAGTCAACTTCTAATCTCGTTACCAGGGTGACCTTAAGCAAGCGACAAACTATGCAAAGCACTGTCCTGTCTCACTGGCTGAATAATCCAAATGGTAACTGCTACCTTGCAGTGAGGATGAGAAGGCACAGCAGAAGACCTAAGCCTAGGAGGTGCTCCGTATGGAGGACGCGGTAGTACTAACAGGATGCTCAGTTATCACTCTCTCGGAATAGACCGTTCACATTCACTGGGATCCTTGTCTTCCTTGCCTAGCCCATGGTGAGTGACCAGTGGAACTATGTGATGCATTGAGGTAGCTACAGGCACAGAGCTTTGGGTCCTCATTTTCAAAAGTAACTGGGTCTCTGGCCTGTTAAAGTAGATGTTTACTAGGAAGTGGGAGGAGGAGCATGAGCAGAAGCGACAGGATATCTCAGCCTCCTGAAGACGGACTCTCTGGCTTGCTGAATGACGTCATCCACCAAGGAGGCCAGTAATGGGGATGCCTTTGATACCAAGCTAGTCTACTTTATGAGTGAAAACACATGGCCACTGTGTTCCCAACCGGCAGGTATTTAAAAGAAACACCCACTTCCGTATCCAAAAATGAATACAGGGATGATGTGGACTGTGCATGATTGACAAGTAGGGGTCAATTAAACGGTTTGCCTCTTCCTTTCGGTTGAGAAGTCAAGACTCAAAAGTGTTAATAACGGGCTAAGGGTAGGTTTGAGAATGCCAATGGGTTGAGGGCTGAAAAACTGAAATACATTTTCAGGCTGAACGTAAATATAACTTACCCGTTGGGATGTTGGCAGCATTAATGGTGAGATGAGCGAAGGGCTGCATCTCCGACTTGCCCCGCTGAGCCAGATCGAACAATGAACCTTCCATCATAGCTGTGGATGACAGAACTAGGTGAGCTTAGATTACAGACCGTCCAGGCCTTCAAACACTCATGCAAACTTATGATTACCTGGGACTCCTGTGAAGCGCTGTGGCCCAACGATATGTTGTAATTCCTGAAATAAAAGAGAATTTTATCCATCAACTCATTCTTTTTGTAAAGTAGTAAAAATACGTAGGATTACCAGATGTACAATCAGCCAGCATGTTTAACAATGAGGCAGCAAAGTCCCTGCAACTCATATTCCTAGATTCTGAAGCCCCAAAACACTTAAAAAGTCCAACACAAACACACACAGTCAAACAAACCTTTGGGGCAATAGGGTTAGGGGTTAGGGTTTAGGGTTAGGGTTAGGGTTTAGGGTTAGGGTTAGATAAAAATAAATAAATAAATAAATAAATAAATATAAAAAAAATAAAAAAAAACAAATAATTGAGCATAATTTAAAAAAATCTGTAACAGGTATACAAATGGAAATCAAGTAAGCCAGAAAAGTAACAAATATACAAAATGCATGACTCTTTGGTCTGCAGGGGGCCTCCTTTTGTGTAAGTTGGTAGTGAATTCCTACTATAATGCAGAGGCTTAGCCCACAAGAGAGAATGATGCCTGGTTCACTCAAAGAGTGATTTGTTGGTGGTGATGGTGTTTAAAGTCACAGTATATTTAAAGTACTATATGAAGCTCTAAGAGCTTTTAGTATGTCAATGATTAACTTAGAACTCTGTTACAAACAAGTCTAGATGCATAGACCAGGAAAAGAATGAATACAGGTAGATAGGTATCAGAAATTGCATATTTAATTTGAACTCCCAGAATGAAGTCTCTAGCAAGTGACCACATGCTCAGATTCAGACATTAGCTAACGTGAAATGTCCCATAAGGGAGAGGAGGTCAAAGCTCTAGCTTTAGCCTTGGTTCAAATCTTGACGCTTAAAGAGCAGCCTGCTGGGAAGGTCAGATGAGATAAGGCAGGTGAGTCTCCAGCCGTGTGCCCAGTAAAATCACATACACAGATGCTATCAGCACAGGACAGTGTCCTCGTTCCCTTGCTAGAACAACATTCCTGCTGACTACCCACCCCTCCACGATGTCTAAAGGACAGGCCATGGAATGAGAGCGCTCCCTATCCAGAGAGGCTTTCAGCTATACAATAAGGCCATCAAGTGGGCAGTCAGAACAACAGAAGCTCAACCCTTAGCAATGAGAAGCCACCTGGAGATAGCATTGGTTCTTCCTTATTCTTCTCTCCCCCTTCAGTGCCCTCAAAGGAGGGAAGGATCTAGTCTGTAGTTCACAACTCTTGGAGAATCCACAGAGGTTATACAAGGTCAGCCTCTGCCCTGGCCTAACTTGGGTCCTTGTACAGCCTGCTGTACAGAATTTTAAGCAGATGGTGGTCCCTTGCATTGAACAATGTGATGGCTCTCGGTCATCCTTCTGTCCCCTCCCCACTTCTGCCGACCTCCAGTCTCACAGGTCTCTTTTCAGGATTCTCAATGGTGTCCCAATTTCTGGAATCTCCTGGTTTGGCTCACTTGACATTCACACTGCAGATTATGTGTATATATACATGTGTATATCATATATATCATACACATATATATGATTATGTATATAGTTACATATATACAAAATTGTGTATGTTATTATGTGTATAACTATATACTTAATCACATATAGTATACTTCAATAACTACATATATTCTTATGCATTTATATATACATATGATACCTCATTATACATTGTAACTTTACACATTTATATATACAGTGTCTCTACATCCATTGTGCATATCTACACATAGATATCACACACACATCCTGCATCTTTACCTGATTAGAATAGGCATCTTGGAGACAGAATTGTATTCTGAGGCTTGCAGCCATGTCCATATTGTCCCCCAGCTCTGACCTGCACCCCTGGCAGGAGAGCAGATGTGTACCCCACATCCCCACAGAGCTCTTCCCTGATTTTCTGCACACTCATAAAGCAGAGCAGATGTGTACCACAACCCTACAGAGCTCTTCCCTGACTTTCTGCACACTCGGATTCATCGTGGAGGAAAATCAAGGAAAATGTCAGTGTGGCCAGTGCAGTTACTCTCAAAGCTGAGAATGGTGTGAGCCGACCTCCAAGAGGGCGAGCATGTACCAACTGCAGGATCATGCCTTCTGAGTCTGAGATGCAGGGGATCTGCTGGATTCTTGAATTTGAATTTCTAACAGACGAGCAGCTGCTAGAGCCTCGGCTACTGAGATTGACAAATCCCCTTTGCAAGGATTTCTGCATGGGCAAATGAGGAATTAGCTCAAAGACTGAGACCCAGGCCAAAGCAGCAGACCGAAGCCCCTGATGATATGGGCAGGGCCGTCTTTCTCCCTCTCCACTGGGAATGCACTTTCCTTGCCTGTTTCATCAGCGGCTTCTAGGTCAGAGCTGACACAGATCCATTTAGTTACAAGAAAATTCAATAAATAGCACCTCTCAGAAGCACTTTCAATGCCTGCTGTCAGGGGAAAAAAGGGTTCATGTCCCAGGATGAATTAGACCTCTCGTTAGAGACCCAGGAGGTAATGCTTTTGTATTATTTTGCTAGAGTACCCAAGAATTGCAGTTCCTCTCAGAAATTCTGTAAGGACGTTCCAATACCAAAAAGGGATCTTATGATGAATCTGTGACCTCAGATCACACACAAAAAACCCTGTAGCATGTATGTCTCCGCCCCAATCTTCTGAGCCTGAAAGTAATTGCTATTTATGGTCAATCGTAAACATGCCAGTCCAAGTCTATAATTTTAAGCTGTCTTTGAGCATTAAGACTGTAAAAAGATACATATATATGTACATACATACATACATTCTTAGCTGAAGGATACCTGCCATGCAAACCATAAATATCTGCGCTAGATTCCTAGAACCCATGTTTAGTTTGTTTATCTGTTTGTTTGAAAAAAAGAACCAGGAATACTAGACATGGGCATGCCCTTGTTATCCCAGCACTCAGTAGGTAATACCAGCACTCACAAACAGGTCCTTGGAACTCTGTGGCCAGCCAATCTAGCCTAACCATCATTCTCCAGGCCAATGAGAGACCCTGTACTCAAAAACCAAGGTGGATTACTTCTGAAGAACAAAACCCCCAAATGGCCTCTGGCTCCTACACACATGTACACACACACAAGTGCACCTTTACACACATATGTGCATGTGCGGATGCATGTGAGTATGGACACTCATACAAATTTCTTGTAGGTAGAACTCGATTGTATTCCAGTGTGTGTGTGTATGGGTGCAATTGCAATTTGGGGTTCTCCTAGCCTTATTCACAGCCACTGGTCTCATATCAACTTGATATTTTTCAAAAGATGCCCCAAGGGGGATTCTGCTATCCAGCAGGTGTTGAGGAATGTGATTGCTAGACCAGTGTCTCCATGAATCACTGGTGGGAAATGCCTGCATTCATTCAGAGGTATCCTCTCACAAGGTACCTGCCTATCCCACGTCATAAAGCAGAGATAACTTCTTACACCTTCTGTCTGCCAAGTTTCCCCATTATCATTTTTGAATTATCCGAGAATCATATAATACCTACCCTAGAGCAGAAGCCTGGACAGTTTCTAGAGTGCGGGGCCCAGCAAAGCCCTCCCTTGACCAGGAGCCACTCTCTAGTCATCTTCAAGAGAACCTAATTTTCTGCCTGACTCCCTAACTTAGAAGATCAGCAGCTTGGCTTCCCAGAATACAGCTACCTGCAATACACAGAGAGAAACACACACATGCACAGACACACATACATACATACATACATACATAGGCATACACACACAGACACACACATGCATAGACATACATACTCATACACAGACACACAGACTCTCTCTCACACACACTCATACACAGACACACACATGCATAGACATACATACTCATACACACACACACACACACACACACACGACCCTTGGTTCCCATAAACTACCCAGGACAATAAGAATCTTACCTATGAGAGTTAATAAGAAACTTCACAAATGAATGAATTTATTTTTGGGCAAACTGTAACAAGTATTCTTTTCAAAAAAAATGTATTCATTTTTAGGTAAGCATACTTTAGGCCTAAATTATAATAACTTCCTTTAACAAAACAAGAAACGGGAACAAAACAGAAAGAAAAGAGAAAACTGAATCAAGCAGGCAGCCAAAGAAATTGCAGCCCATGCTAAAGAAACCTTCAGACACAGTGCCACCTAGTGGACATTGCCTCAAATTGGCGTCCCCTGGACCACCACAGGCAGGCTTTCAGGTTTTCAAGTTGGAAATGACCAAGTTTCATATGAGTGCTATCTCTCTTAATAGATTGCATTAACTTTTCATATTTTCTGTCAGGGTACATATTCAGAGACAGGAAAACAACCGATTCTGATTTTTTTTTCTTTCTTTCTTAATTACAACTGAGCTTAAGTCATAGGAAAAAAATGTTTAGATTTCACAATCTCTCCTCCGGGGAGCAAAGCACACAAAAGATCAATTGATTGTGTAACTGTGGTCTTCACTATGGCCTCCCTTCAACTCCTCTTAAACGGGACGTCCAAGAAGTGCAGGTCCCAGGAGTGTAATAGGGAAACAGCCCCAACCAGGACTCGATCCCTTCAGACCCCCACGCGGCTTTTTAAATGATTTAGGAATTTTTTTTTGCAAACTCAGGGAAAAGCTGCTTTTCTTGAGAAGTCAGAGCCACTTAGGGGAGGCCACACTGAGTAAGAATAAACAGACTCTGAGTTATATTTTAAAGTCCTTAACTGGATATAGGAGTTTTGCTCCACACAATTTACCCAATTTCTTCTTCTTTTTAAAAATTGATTATATTGAGCTACACGTTTTTCTCTGCTTCCCTCCCTTCCCCTCCCCTTCAATCCTCTCCCCATGCTACTAATTTATTCAGGAGATCTTGCCTTTCTCTACTTCCCATGTAGATTAGATCCATGTATGTCTCTCTTAGGATCCTCATTGTTGTCTAGGTTCTCCGGGATTCTAATTTGTAGGCTGGTTTTCTTTGTTTTATGTTTAAAAACAACTTATGAGTGAATATTTATGATAATTGTCTCACTCAATATGATGTTTTCTAGCTCCATCCATTTGCCTGCAAATTTCAAGATGTCATTTTTTTCTGCTGTGTAGTACTCCATTGTGTAAATGTACCACATTTTCCTTGTCCATTTGTCAGTCGAGGGGCATTTAGGCTGTTTGTAGGTTCTGCCTATGACAAACAATGCTGCTATGAGCATAGTTGAGCACATGCCCTTGTGATATGATTGAGCATCCTTTGAGTATATACCCAAAAGTGGTATTACTGGGTCTTGAGGAAGGTTGTTTCCTAATTTTCTGAGAAACCGCCACACTGATATCCAAAGGGGCTGTACCACTTTGCACTCCCATCAGCAATGCAGGGTAAGTGTACCTTTGTAAACTGTGCTACGTAGCTGCTAAAAACAAGACCCTGAGTATATGTGATTAAATTGGTCTTATGTTTGTTTGACTTCAATTTTGTTTTCATCCTTCTAAAAAATGTGTGTGTGTGTGTCCCCTGACTAAGAGAATTCCCAGCTGTATAGGTTCCGTGTAAAGGTCAAGTTGCTGGAGTCTGTGTTTATCAGTCTGAAATCTCACCAGTACTGTGACATGAATCATGTGATCTATGCGGAACCTGTCGATCAAATCACAGAAGAAGCAATTTGCACAGCCAGATGCTCCAGACACTCCTGGCACCCGTCAGTAGCAAAGGCCTCAGGTGGCTGCCTCCCTCTGCAATCCCACGGCAGCTGCAGGGACATCTGGCTGGTTGAGCAAGGATTTAACACCCCGCTTACCAGATATAATACAGGGTTCATACACTTGTTAACATATGTAATGCACTCATTTTAACATCTTAATGACACCCTTCATGCAATCCTCCTCCGACATAGTTACAAGAATAGGGCATTTATCAGCCAGTTAGTACATGAATGCCACACTCAGGTTGTTGCTGAAAATGAATAGCCCATTTCCCAGTCCTGCAGGGAAGTCCTGGGGACTCACACATGGTAAATGCCTCAGAAATCCCATCTTCTCCTCTCCAAGCCGGCACTACCGCCTTCAAGCTCCCATTCCTCCTCCTTGGGAAGACAGCAATTGCTCCCCTACCTCTTCTCCCTGTCTTTGTGCCTCAAACTGATACTGGCTTCTGGAATGAGCATCTTAAATGCAAGGGGAGTTTGTCCCTCCTTTCCCTGAAATCACTTGGTGACTTCAAGAACAAGTGTAGTCCTATGGTTTAGGAGGCTCTATATGACAGGGCCTCTGTGACGTTGCAAGATTTAAAGAAATAAATAATTAGGTCCGTATCCAAAGTTCCTGGATCACTACTCCTAAAATCCCTGGGATTTCTTTACTAATGGAAGCATCTTCTGTAATTCCTAAACCTTTCTCAACAGGGTCTATTTATATCAACAAGATAACTCCAAGGATGGAAGCTGGTTGCCAGAGCAACCAAGTATACGATTAGGAGATTGGAGTTTTGTAAGGCATCCAGTTGTCCTTCTACATCTTAAGACTTAGAGACTGCTTCGGGTGAGGGGAACTGGACCATTCGCCATCTGAAGTCCTTTGGGCTTAGAGAAAACAGTAGCTTGTCACTGAGCTGCCTGCTGGCTTCACAGCTCCTCCTCCTGCACTGAGTCTGTGTGCCACCTCCTTCCCCAAGGATGCTGGCAGCGCTGGGGGTAGGGTAATGTGGAGCTTCTTCTGATGGTGCTATGTGCCAGAACCTGGTTCACATTCATGGGCACCTTTGCCACTTGCTGTTCCTTGGCCAGAACATCCTAGTGACCCTGCAGTGGCTCATCGTTAGCCACAGAGCCGTCACCTTCAAGCAATCTTCCCAGGCACAGAAAGAGTACCTACCGCTGCGCCGTACAACCCCTACCGAGGAAGGACTTAAAGATCTTATCTCAGCTTCCCCCACACAAACCCTAAAGCTCACACCCAGAGAGAGAAAGGCATTACTAGATGTCCTGATGACAGCCCAGGGTCCTGAGGTGGAGTCAGTGGTGACAGTTCAAGCACACCCCAAAGCCAAGAGCTTTAGTGCAGATGTCTGTCTGAGCAGGTACACAAAGGGAGATGCCCCTCCCTGCAGCTTCCTCAGGCAGAGCCCCCAACACAGACTTCCCCCGCCTGCCTTCGTCAAAGCACTGGGAAAGCACTCAGAATGGAGGCAACTCCTCCCTGTCCCCACGGAGGATGGAAGTCCAAAAGGGGTCCAGCGGGGGGGGGCACAAGAAGAGAGGAGAGCAAAGACAGAAGGATGTCTAACCCCCACGGATCCCAAGGGCCAGACCTCCACCTGCTCACTGAGCAATTGTCACGGAAGTCTTTGAAAGTTCCTCATGAAGAACTTGGCCATGATGGCCACTTGGGTACCATTTCTTCCAAGAGTGGAAGAGATGTGTCTACAGCCTCTAATGCACGCTCCTCATCAAGGGGCTGGGGAGCTACGTGTCCTTGTTTTCATAAAGCGGAGCGATGCTTTCCCTGGAAGGGCAATAGGTATTCTGGGAATAGAAAATTAGTTTTTATTGTTTAACCTTCATGGTTTAAAAGAGGAAGCTTCTGCTATAGCTAAAGGTCCCCTTGGGCTTTGATAAAGAAGCCTTATGACAGCAGCATTAGTCTTCATGAAAAGCCCAACTTTAAAACATCTTCTACTAAGCTACTCATTAAAAATGAGTATGCAGGGGCTCGGCAGAGGAGCGCAGTGTGACTCTCCGCTGCTCTGCCCACTGCGGCAAGAATGCCAGCCTTCCACTGGCAGAGGTTTTCGCATCCCTAAGACCCACCACTTCAGAAGAAGATGGCTTTCACAGTCTCTCAGAAGTGCTCCTGGTCCCTAGGAATAAGAGTCATAGGGCAGCCCAGGTGTCAGGACAGCCACTGTAGACAGGCAAGGACGGGAAGAGAAGGATGCAAGCCACCAAAGGAGGGCCCCTAAGGGGCTCACACCCCTCAAAACCTGGAACTCTAACAATCTTGTGGGTTTACAGCATGGCTTGCTTCTGACAAGAGTGACTAGCCACCTGTACTAACTGCTGACTCAGCACAGGCTAGTCATTGGGACTATGGGAGCCTCGATTAAGAAAATGTCTCCATAAGATCATGCTGTAGGGAAGCCTGTAAGACATCTCTTAATTAGTGATTGATGGAGGAGGGCCCAACCTATTGTCAGTCCACCATCCCTAGCCGGTTGGTTCTCAGTTCTATAAGAAAGCTGAGTGAACAAGACATGAGAAGCAAGCTGGTAATCAGCACTCCTCCATGGCTTCTGCATCAGTTCCTGCCTCCAGGCTGTTGCCCTGTTTGAGTTCCTACCCTGACTTCCTTTGATGATGAACAACGATGTGGAAGTGTCAGCCAAATAACCCTTTTCCTCCCCAGTTTGCTTTTGGCCATGGTGTTTCATCACAGCAGTAGCTGCCCACACATGACTCATAATGCAGGCGTGGGTACAGGTCATTCATTCATTAAACGTGTGCTTTAGTATGTCTGTCACTGGGGACAGAAATGAAAGTCACAGGACCCTGAAAGGCTCCCCTAAGGTAAGCCGGATCCAATCCAGGTACATGTAGCTGGTGCTCAGAGGATAAGCCTCATGTGTACTCAAAAGGGCCTCCTAACTCCACAGGCAGATGGGCGAGCGCAAGCGGGAGCCTCTTTTGCGAAATGCCTGAACTGCATTTTGAGAAACAACTAGACAAAAACGGGTCTGAAATGTTGAAAGAGTACACGCAAGAACCTAACTCATTCATCTATCAAGGAGAATCATGCTTGAATATTTTATGAGGAGGTAGAAGTCACAGCATGAAGGTCAGGGGAAGAGTTGGGGTAAAAGCTTAAGAACATCCCCATGTTTCCAGCTTGGTGTGCTGGAGATGACAGGGACAGCAGACCTAAGGGGTAGCTGCAATGGGTAGAAGGAGCATTCCCTGTTCTGCAAGTTTGACTCTCAGCATTTTAAATTAGTAATTTTACCCCAGCTACCGCCCGTGATCACCACTTGGCTAAGATCACGGATTGGATCAGCATCTTAGTGACCAGGACGTTTCCTAGAGTGGATTTTCTCCCGATCTTGACCTTCAGGCTCACCAGTCACTAGATATCAGATCATCTCGGATATTGACAACTCTCGCCAGCTTCTAGACCACCTTCTCTAGACAACAGCCATCATCCTCTCTCATACTCAGTTCATTTAAAAATATTTAAAAATAAATGTCAAAAATGGCTGTTCTGTCTAACAGTGGCCCTTAGCACTCGGTTGGCCTGGAGACATCACAGGGGGCACCTTTGTGGCTATCACATCAGAACCTCTAGTCAAGGATCTGGGAACTCTCCAAAAAAAAAAAAAAAAAAAAAAACACAATCAAGGACCCCAAGTTCATTGAAGACGTAGCTAGACTGGAAAACACTGCCCTGGGACTTGTCCTTTTTTCCACTCCACAGGTTACCACTCTCTCTCTGCACGCACAAGGCCGCTCGCCCCTTAACACAAGCATCCATCATGACCGCCCCCTCTCAGGTATATCCTCCTAACTCTGTCTCTTTCAAGACCCCATTCAAAATATCTTCCCTTCCATCCTGGGGTATTCATAGCATGGATGAAAGCCGCTCTCCTCTGCCGTCACTTGCTGGTTAGTTCCCCACTGCCATCCTCCTGGCTCCCGCCTACTGTGCAGGGGTTTTCCTGAGATTAAGTAGCCTGCCTTCAGTCTTCTGTTGAGCAAAAGGCAGTAGATGGTGTTGTGGTTTAAATGAGAATGTCTTCCACGGGGTTGAGTATTTGAACTCTTGACGGCAGTTTGTGGAGCTCTAGAGGGGTCAGCCTTGCTAGAGGACGTATGCTACTGGGGATGGACTTGAAGGTCTCCAAGCCTCCTGACATTCCCAGTGTGTGCTCTCCCTCCCTATCTTTCTCTTCTTCTCCACTCCCCCTCTCTGTTTTGTGCTTTTATTCACAATTTGAGCTCTCAGCATCCAGTCCCTGCTACCATGTCTTTTGTGTGTTGCTGAGCTTCCCTGACATGAGGGGGCTCTTATCTCCCCTAGAACCTTAAGCCCAAACAGACCCTTCATTCTGTAAGTTGCCTTGGTCATGATATTTCATCACAGCAACAGAAAAAGTCACTAACACAGATAGCCTTGGCTCTGTAGGATATCTCTGTGGATTTTAATCTGGAGTTCCCATAAAGATCGCTTTTATACACGCTAAATATGACTGAGGTTGATTGCAATTCCCAAAACTACTATGGCCAAGGGAGATGGAATCCTGCTGGAAAACCACCACATGACTAACATCGCGACTTGAAACACCAGTGACCCACACTCAAGTTCCCTTCTGTGTTTATGAGAAACTCTCTTAGGATACATACTCCTGCACACAAAGGCACAAAGGCAAAAAGACAGTAAATGGGGTCTGAATTTTCCCCTTGATCTTTCTCTGGGAACTCAAAAGCCTAAGAGAAATAATGTCTACATAACAACTCCAAAGGGTCCAGCAGACACAACCTCTTTAAATTTTCAGATAATTTACTTCAGTTAAAATTAGAGAGAGATGTCTTTTTGTTTGTTTGTTTGTTTTGTTTTGTTTTGCTTTGGCTCTGACTGTCCTGGAATTCACTAGGCTATAGACCAGGCTGCCCTCAAACTCACTGAGATCCACCTGCCTCGGAGTCCTAAGTGCTCGGACTAAAGGCATGTGCACAACCCTGCTGAGACTTTTTTTTTTAATTATCAACACTGAAATTCAAGAAATCAGGGTTCCATGAGGAAAAAAGAATGCAATCACTCAACATGATGAACATTCTGGTTTTGAGTAAATGCTCCTGAATCCATAAAATCTAGCCAAAAACGGAATAAAAGTAGCAATAAAATTATAGACATGTATGTCTAGATGGTCCTGCAACACCTCCTTACAGGGTGAATGCTGTTAAATCTCCTTTTCAGCCTCTCTCCCATGCTCTCTCTAGGGGCCTAAATATAAACTTCAGAAAAATAAAATCCTGACCACCAAAACTTTTCGGGTTTGTGTTAATTCTTGCTCCATATATGTGAATATCCATGTGGGTGTATATGGGAGGGCATTGGGGTGTTGTGTATAATGAGTCCACTTTCCTACTCATCCAAAGCTAACATGTGTCGGAGACTGCCAACGGTACCTCTCTCTCCTCCTTGGTGGTTCTAGGCAGTCTCTTCTTCAAGCATTGCACGCAAATGTCTAGCCAGCAGGCTGCTATTAATACAGAAGTTATCACTCCTGCGTAGGGCCATCGTTTTTTCTGTTACCCTCTCCATATCTGAACATGACAGGCCACCCTGGACACAGGGACGATACAGACATGTCGAAGAAAGAGAATCCAGCACTGAAGGGCTCATCTTAGGAGTGTGTGTGTGTGTGTGAGAGAGAGAGAGAGAGAGACAGAGACAGAGACAGAGACGTAACCAGGCATTTCCCTTGGTGAGATTCTTCTAATTGAGAAGATGTCAAGTAACAATGATGATTTCATTGTGGGACAAAGCATCAGAGATGTTGGACTCACTAGTCTTACTTTAAGGGTCCAGTGTACACGTACACTGTAAATTATAAAGGGAATGAGACCAAACGTATATTGACTATCTCAGGATAACAAAGGTGCGGCAGTGATGACTTCCTTATCCGACTTCTCCAGTAAGGCATTAGGACAGTGGTTCTCACCCTTCCTGATGCTGTGATCCTTTAATACAGTTCCTCATGCTGTGATGACCCCAACCATAAAATTAGTTTGTTTTTGTTTTTTTTTTTTTTTATATTTTTGGACAGGGTTTCTCCGTAGCTTTTGGTTCCTGTCCTGGAACTAGCTCTTGTAGACCAGGCTGGCCTCGAACTCACAGAGATCTGCCTCCCAAGTGCTGGGATTAAAGGCGTGTGCCACCACCGTCCGGCATTTTTTTCTTTTTGTTTTTCATAAAAATTATTTTATTGCTACTTTACATCTGTAATTTTACTACTGAATTGTAATATAAACATCTGATATGCAGGATATTTGATATGTGACCCCCCACCTCAAGGAGTCACGGTTCACAGGTTGGGAACCACTGCATTGAAGGATCAGATGTCTGTAAAGAAGATAACTTACTGTTTGTCATTGCCGTCCTTGGATTGACTGGTGTTTGCATATGTCTAGATTTATTTATTTGATGTGTGTGAGCATTTTGCCTGCATGAATGTATGTGTACCATATGTGTGCAGTGTCCACAAAAGTCAGACAAGAACATCAGGTGTTACAGATGGTTGGGACCCAAAATATGAGTTCTGGGAACTGAACCCAGGTCTTCTGCAAGGGCAGCAAGTGCTCATAACCATGGAGCAATCACTCCAGTTCCCATCACTGGATTTTCATATTTGGGAATGGAATTAGAGGTTTAGCACAAGGGCACTTAGATAGGAAACCAGAATCAAGTTTCCAGGATACATTCTAGGTCTCCATCGCCAGGGTGATGAGACTGTAGAAAAGCAAACACACCCACGGGACACAGGAGTGAAGAGAGAAGTCTAGCTAGAGACACCACCTCAGAGTTGTGCCAGTTTTGATGATGCCATCTGTGATGGCACTGAAGTGATATTGTCCACAGCTGCCATTCATGACAACCAAACACAGGTCTGATAAACCAGATGGGAAAGGACCGTCCTTATCAAATTCCTGAATGGCTTTAGAAATTGGTTGATGTCCCATTTTACTCGAGAATCTTAGTTTACAGAGTTCAATAGGTGACCCACTGTTCACTGGTTCTTTGTTCCTTCCCCAGACAGTAATAAGAGTAAGTTAAGTGTGATACATTCAAGAACCGACTAGAGTCCTTGGCCTGGGGAAGCTTACAGCTTTGTTCCACGGTCTATAGACATTTCCTGTTCAGACTTATGAGGGCTTTTTCTGTTGTTTTTGCTTGCTTGCTTGTTTGACCTAATGTAGGAGACGACTCACGGCACGCTCACAACGATCTCTTTTTCCCTGGTGGTTCTAGGCAGCCCCTTCCTCAAGCTTTATAGGCAAATAGCAGCTCTGGAAGCTATTGGCCTCCCATGCAGGAGATCTTACGCTAGGGGACACTGAGACACTGAGCTACCTCAGTCCCAGACATTCTCAGGCAAATTACGAGTATGTGTGTGTGTGTGTGTGTGTGTGTGTGTGTGTGTGTGAGAGAGAGAGAGAGAGAGAGAGAGAGAGAGAGAGAGAGAGAGAGAGAGGTATGCCACATGACCACATGACTAACATGACTACCTCTTTTTGGTCATTCCACTTTTTTTTTAATTTTATTTTTAAGATAGGTCTCTCACAGCTCTGGTATTCACCACATATGACAGGTTGACACTCCAGCAAGCCCCTGGGATCTGCTTGTCTCTTCATCCATTGTGTAGGAATTACAAGAACCTATTCCTGGATTTTATTTTATCTTACATGGAGAGATGTTTTGTCTGCATTATGTGTGTACACACCACATGTATGCCCGCTGGTCAGGGAGGCCAGAAGAAGCTGTCGGATCACCTGAAACTGGAATTACAGATGTCAGGGAATCAAACCTGGCTCCTCTGGAAGAGCAGCAAGTGCTCTTAGCACTGAGCCTTCTCTCCAGCCTTTCTCCATCCCCAGTTTTCTAAATGTTTGTTCTAGAAATTAGACTCAGGTCTTCGGAGCATTTTACTAACACAGCCATCTCCCCGGCCCTATTAGGGAAAAAATTAATGTTCTCAAATAAGACATTTGTTTTCATAGCTATTAAATAAAAGCAGTCTTGTAAATTGCGTACATTAAAAATATTTGTATTTCAGGTTTGCAGAGATGGCTCAGTGGGAGAACTGATTGATGAGCAAGCATGAAGGCCTGAGTTAGGACCACTAGACCCACATGAAAGCCAGGCATGGCAATGCCCATCTATAACCCTGGTGCTTGGGAGAAGAGCCAGGCAGACCCCGAGGATTCACGGACCAGCCAGTCTCATCCAACGAGCAAGCTTTACATTCTACCATTTCAAAAACAATAGAGAAACATACTTGATGTCAACCTCTAGCCTCTATATGCACAAGCAGGGGTTAGTGCCCTTACACACACACACATACACACACACACCCACACATGCATGTGCGCGCACACACTCATACCCACAGGCACACACATACACACAATTTGAAATCTAGCTTTTAAAAGCTAATATGGAAAACAAATACAGGGACTGGAGAGATGGCTCAGCAGTTAAGAACACTGACTGCCCTTCCAGAGGACCCAAGTTCAATCCCCAAACCCACACAGCTGCTCATAACTCCAGTTCCAAGGGATCTGGCTCCTTCCTCTGACTTCCAAAAGCACCAGGCACACATGTGGTACACAGACATGCATGAAGGCAAAACACCCATATGAATTAAATAAATAAATAAACAAGCAAATAAATAAACAAATAAAGCAACCATAAGCCCTCTTGCTTCTTCCTACCCCCCTCAAGGAGCACAGAGTACTGATGCAGACAGACAGCAAGGGGACATCTATTGATTTCTTCCTTTGATATCATTCATCTAAATACTTTAACAGGCAAATTTGGAACAATTTTTATATTTAAAAAAAGGTCCCAGTGTGAAATCAACAACCTTATACAATGAAGGTATCTGGAGTCACAGCCCTGAGGGCTCAGAATATTTACTCGATCCATAAACAGATGTCTATCCATGGAGCCCAGACAGAAGGTCGGGGCTGAGCGTCCTCCCTGCCTTCCATAGCAGTCCTGGGTAAACCCTGAACTCACCATTCTGCCCAAGCCTGGTTAGCTAGGCAGAGCCCGGGAAGGCCGCCAAAACTGAAAACGGGCATCGCTTTACACATCAGACACCACACTGGACCAGTGTGTTTTATTGTCACAGACTGTTATGATAGACTTTATAAATTGCGGTTGGTTGAGCTGGACCAGTAGGAGGCTTTCAGAGTTCTGTGCTAACGGGGGAAAGGGGCCAAGAAAACCTAGCCACAAACAAAAAAGGAGGGAAAAACAAGATTACTTGTCTGACCACAATGAGCTGAGTAAACACCACTTTCTGCACGCCTATAATGTGATATTGCACTCATGTCTGGTATGTGTTACCACTGCCCGGGCTGATCTCTCAGTACTGATTGCAACTATACACGATTTATTTTATGGCTTCACTCAGTATCTGTTAGCAAAGTTAAGATGCAAACCTACTTCCAGAATGCCTGCCACACCCAGCCGATTTTTGGTGTTGCCAAGACAAAATTAGAAATCTGATTACTCGGCAAATATTGCCGACGTCACAATAACCAATGCTTTTCATCAAAGGATAATACACTTGGTAAACCGTCCATTTGACTAGGATAAAAGAGTAAAATCGCAGGCCTAAGGAAAAGAGGCATGGCGAGATGCCTAGGTCCACAGCTGCACCGTATGGATGTTGGTTAACGGTAACGATAAGGTTTGGGAAACACTCATCTCCTTTCTAGAGATCGGGCCTAGGAAGAGCGAGGCTCCCCCACCTCCAGCACACACTGGTGACTCCCATAATGTGTAAATTATACTAGCGAACACCGGCTCAGTGTAACAGTTCGTTGAGCTTTTAAAAGGCTTTTAACAAATTGTCCATGTTTTCTAAAATGTAAAATCCTATGGCATAGCGCATAAAACACAACATTGGTGAAATAAAGTCCCACTCCTCTTGAGAACCATGATTACCCATTAATACAAAAGACTAGACTCTCTTTCTCCCTCCCTCCTTCCCTTCTTCTCGAAGGGAGTGTCTCACGATGTCGCTCACGCTAACCTTCAGCTCACAATCCCCCTGCCTCCGTTTGGGATGACTGACACGAGCCGCTGTACCTGGCAACCATGCGCCTTTAATGCAAGCAGCTGATTCTTCTCATCTGGTCTTCGTTCTAGTTACCCACATTCTGAACTTGAACCCAGAGCCTCGGCCATACTAAGCATGCTTCATGCCGCCACTAAGCTACACACACACACACACACACACACACACACACACACGCCAAGAAAGACCGATAACTTTTTAAAAAGGGTAAAATTCTTTCTTCCCTCAACCAAACTGTGTTCACTCATTTAAAGTAATTTCATACTGTGTTAATATACACATATTCCCGAAGATAGATAATAGCGGCTGGAAGCAACACGCCTTCTTATGCCTTCTCCAGTGTCATCGATTTTACTGATTGTAGGACACTCGGTTTTAGCAAATCGTCTCTGAAATTCAGGTGCAGGTAGAATTGGTGGCAGCCACATTAGCCAGCTACTCGCTTAGTGAGGTGACGTAACGAAGCAAGCTGAAAGTTAGCGTCATCTTCAATTTCATAAAATACGGCAAGTCTCACCTCGGAAGTGTTATATTTACCTCAATTAGCTTTACAGCTTTCTCCTACCTGCATGCTTAGCCGACACACTTTTAGGGCTACGCTCTCCCTCCGGAGAACTAAGCTAGAACCAGACCAGTTAATTACTAAATCTTAACAAACCTAGGGCCCAACAGCCTTGAGAATGCTAGGGTTGTTCGGACATAATGAGACAACACGAGAAGGAGCGAACCGGAAGCTGGGAGGGCTCGTGGATGGGGCTCACAAGTAGACAGACAGCATTTAGCGCTGAATTCCCGCCCAGTTTTGGGGGGAGTCAGTAAGTGCATTAATTCCGAGGCAGCAGAATTCCCAGGTGTCTCTACTCAGGGAAACCTGACAGGTAGATGGGTTCCTCAGCTGAGGTTGAGAGCACAGCTGTCTCCAGTCTTCGATATTCTCATCTCTCTTATTGCCCAGCTCTCCCAGACAATAAGAAAGGAGACACCCAATTTCCACCTCTGCACGCCTGCCTCTCACCACACCTGACAGCCGAGGATGTTACATGGTTCCTCACGGGAGCCCAGGCCACAACCCTGCAGGAACAAATGAGGAAAGGGCCACCAGAGAGTCCCCAAAACCTAGAACATGGCTTTTAGATCAAGGATTCAAACTAACAAAGGGATCACCAACCAACAGTAGGAGCTTTGATTCTCCTTCCAGGTGTGCATTCAAATCCCTCCTCTTGAGAAGAAAGGACAGAGCCAGGCAGTAGTGGCACACCAGAGGCAGAGGCGTTCAAGGCCTGTGAGTTCAAGGCCGGCCTGGTCTACAGAGTGAGTTCCAGAACAGCCAGGGCTACACAGTGAAACCCTGTCTCGAAAAAAACAAAAAGCAAAACACGAGAAAGAAAGGAAAGAAACTGACCCCCGCCAATTTCAAAAGAAATCTCTTGAAGACAGCCTCATCGGCTCTTTTACCATTTACTAAAGAACAGCGCCAGCAGTGTGTCTCAAGCCTCACTATCCAGCTACGACAGTGCCAGGGAGAACCCTCGGCTTAGCGACTGCGGTGTGGACTGACCTTTTGCACGGCCCCATGGAAGGCCTGTTTCATCCTCCTGCAGTACTCAGGCAGGGCTTCTGTGTCGTCGCTCTCCACAGTGGAGTCCTGTAAGCCTGTGTTTTCATGGAGTCTGAGAATCCTATATATGCAGCTAGTGCCGTCTTCCGATATTCTGTGAGGATCCATCTGGGGGCGGGGAGGATATCAAAGCCATTACAGTTAATGAAATGTGAATCGCTAATAAAAGGGCAATGCTTAGAGTTTTATGTCCCCCAGTGAGAGATAACAAATAAAATTACCCTCTAGTTGATGAGAACGTTTTTGCTGTTGTTATGTGTAAGTGTATACACACGCATGTGTGAGTGTGAGCACCTGTATATGCACATGTGGAGGCCAGGAGTTGATACTGGACATCTTACTCTGTCACACTCCACTTTAAGTGTTTGAGATGGGGTCTGTCGATGAACCTGAAGCTCACCCTTTAGCCAGACTGGCGAGCCAGAAAGACCTTAGCAGCATCCCGTCTCCAGTCCCCGTCACTGGAACTTGGATGGCAGGTACTCTATTGACTGATCCATCTTCCTTGCCCTGTAGATGGCAATCATCCATAGTAAACAATGTCATAGATACTTAACAGAAGTGTGTGTGTGGTGTGTGATTCATGGGGAGTGAACTTCTTCGTGGGCAGAAGAGGCATCGAGGATCTCATATGGGATGCAAGCAGGTAAGACTCGTCAAGTTGGACAGGTAGTTCACAATTATAATCTAAGGATTTGAGAAGCTGATGAAGAGAGATCAGTGTCTAGGGAAAGCCTGGGCTATATAGTGATATCCAGGCCAGCCTTGGCTACATGGTAAGGCCCTGCCTCATAAATAAGAAAAATAAGACGCATGCTGCATTTAGATGAAGCCGCGTGGAGATGAAGCCCACTTGGAGATCCAAAGGATGGCAAAGGAGTTTGACTTCTCTTTCAGATGAATATCTATTTACCCAGTACTTCTCAGCTGGGTCTTACAAACATGTAAGGGCAGTGTCTGTCTTCACATTGTGGTGGAGAGGGTACTTGCGCAGGCCATATGGACAAGTGCTTGGAAATGCTAAACTATAAGGACTGTCTCACCCAAAACATTCCCATGGAGTGACTAACCAAACACAAGTTTATAAAAGGTTCCTATCAGGCATCTCTCTGGGTGCTCTTCAAGGAGCCTGCCTTCTGCTTCCCAAGCTCCCATAAGGCTTTGCGATGGCTTCAACCACCATAGAAAAGGGAGTTTGATTTGCTGTTGTTGTTTTCCTTTGGTCTTTTGAGACAGGGTCTCTCTGTGTAGTCCTGGCTGTCTTGGGATTCACTCTGTAGGCCAGGCTGGCCTTGAACTCAAAGAGATCCGCCTGCCTAGTCCTGGGTTTAAAGCTAGGCGCCGCCACCACCCAACTGAGGTTGATCGTTTTTACGACGGCTTAACTTGCCCTCTCTCTTCCAAAACTCAAAGTCCTTCATGATTAGCAGTTAAAAAAAATAGGTTAAACTAAACACAAAGGGGAAATAAGTCAGTTTATACCAACCAAAGCACAGCCAAACATAACACTGTCTCTCTTTCCCCAATTTAATTAGATGAAAGTAATCGGAAAGAGGTGTGCCCTTGTTAACCAATCCTCAGGGACAAACTAAAAGGTACCCTCTCCTTACGGGAACCTCTCACAAACAGTCTTTTACCAAACATACACACATGGATCCACACATTCTAGTCATGCAGATATAAGGCTGGTCTGGGGCTGGAGAGACGGTTCACCAGCTAGGTGTGCTTGTTGCTCTTCCAGGACGAAGAGTTGGGTTCCCAGCACTGAAGTCAGGCAGCTCCCTGCTGCCTGTGACTCCAGCTCCAAGAGATCTGCTCACCCTGTTCTTGACTCTGAAAGTGCCTGCACACATTGGCATACTCACATAGACACACACACACATTTGCACAAATAAAAAAATAAATATTAAAATTCTAAAATATATCAGGATAATCTTTAAACATGGGTGAGATCCTACTTTGAAACAAATCATTTGTTTTCACTAAAGGGCAGATATCAATCTTTCTTTTTTGAATTTTTACACAAGAGTCTCACTGTACGGCCCAGGAAAGCCTGGAACACCCTATGGCAACCAGACTGGCCTGGGACTCATAGAGACCGGCTTGCTCTGCCTCTCTAGTCCTGAGATTAAAGGCATGTGCCACTGTACCCAGCTCAATCATACTTTTGAAAATGCTCATGTTAAGTCAATAAGTATCCTATAAAGGCAGATATAGCTGGGCACTTGACATGAAGGACCATTGAGTTCATATCTCAAGAAAGCAAGATTCTGCAGGGCTTACTGCCAGGCCAGAGCTGAGCTGAAGGGACCATGTGGCATTAGGAAACACAGGAGACCCTAATCAAGGCTCATTAAGTTTGCATCCTACAAACCAAAGGAGTAGTCCCAGCACTGTCCATACTTGGGGTACAGTCAGTCACAGCTTGAACTCACGGGGAGGGGGACTGTATTTTAACTGAATCCAAAGTTGTCCTCTCTGTATTAAACTCCAATAACTGATGCTTTAAAGTGTCAAATATACAAATTTGTGTAGCTATTCTGTTATTAAAATGCCCTACGGCTAAGATTCAGTACTTAGCACAATATTGTACCAGTTAACAATAGTTCATGGCTTGGTACAAATTTTAAAAAGTGGCATTCAAAGACTGTCCTTTCTCTCTTTAAAAAAAAAAAAAAATATGCTGGTGACCGGACCTCACTTGGACCTCTCAGCCAATTTTATCACAGCCTTAATTAAGTTAAATTTGATTGTTGAATCTTTCTTCAAATACGCCAAGCACGCACTTGAGAACCACTGCTCACATCTCTGAAGCTCATCAATTACCGCGACAAAGGAAATCAAGCGTGTGCGCCAAAATTAACTTTGAGCTGTCTGTTTACTCATTTCCTTAAGGATGACAAGTTAGAAATCCACTTTGCATCTGTAACCAGATGTGCCTTCCCCTTCAGGTGCCCAGGCGAAGGAAGGGAAGCAGCTTGAGAGGGGATCAAGGAAAGCAAGTCCAGAGCAAGGCCGGTGGGGGTAACTGCAAGGCCAATCAGACTGACCAAAGATACGTAGCTCCCGCCCAATAGTGTATTCTGGGGTACACAGCAGTCTGGATAGGGCATGGCTGAAAATACTACTTCAGCTATGAGATATTGCATGCTAGTAAATTAGAAATGGAAAGGCGTGTAGGGTGGCAAATCAGTTGAAAGACCCTTCCAGATAGTTAAGTATGTGAGGAGCCGTGTTAGATGCTGAGGGGTAGGGGAGGGGGCGCACTGAACAAACAGGCACCCGTGTCTTTGTGGGAGGCGCATCGGCTGACATGAGTTACAATGAGTCACACCTGCTTGCATGCCTGCAGACACTATAGGAGTGTCTGATTTGAAATGGATGGTTAGGGCTGGGAAAGCAAGCATATACTGGAGGCCTTGGGCTCTATCACCACACACACACACACACACACACACACGCGCGCGCGCGCGCTCACAAACACACACACAGGGGACTTTGAAAATGCACCTATCTGATGATCAGACGATGCTGTGGCTAGGAAATGAACTTTTTCTTACTATTGTGTGTGTGTGTGAACTTCCTTGAAACCGATCATTCTTTCATAGGGTTAAATGAGGCAGGATGCTTGACATTTGGGCTGCTTCCTTATCGGTTTTTCAAACGAGCTGCCTACCCACCTCAACATCAGATCTGGAGCAGTGGCTGCTGTCCTGGGTGAGGCTGCCATGTGCCCAGGAGAGGGGAGTTTAAGAGCAAAGGCAGATCCAGCTTTCTAAAGGTTTACTGTGCAGCTAAACTCTAAGCGTGAGTATGGCTACACACACACACCCCACACACCACAGACACAACACACACACACCAAACACACATACAGACACCACAGACACAACACACACATACCAAACACACATACCACACACACATACCACATACACACATATACCACAAACACACCACAGCAAGCATACACACATACACACATATACCACACACACTACCTACACACACTACACACACCCCACACCAAATACACACATATACCACACACACGACACATACATACCACAAATGTATACCTTACATATATACAAACACAAACATACCACACACAGAGACCACACACACACCACATAGATACACACAACTTTACAAGCAACATTTTAGAAAGGCTTTTTTTTCTTTGTAAACCAAAGGATATAGTAAATACATAGGACAAGCCAGCTGCCATTTTCCCTTTGGCAGGCCCGGTGGGAGAAAGGCAATCTACATTGGATCTAGGGTTTTTTAAAATATAGGCGCAGGCATGGGCAACCAGAAACACACAGGGTGACCTTCCCCGGCTAATTATTTAAACCTGAGTAGGATTTGGTGTAGGTTTTTTTTTTTTTTTTTTTTTTTGAATCTACGCTGGTCTTGATCTTTCAATCCTTCTGATTTATTCCTGTTCACCATCTTTAATCTATAATAAATCTGACTTCTTTTATCTTAAATGGTAAATGTGTTTTCTGAGACGAGATAATTTCATTTTTATTCAAATGCATTCAGAAATCCCAAATAATTCATCCAGAACTTAAAAAACTTAAAACAACTTAAAAATAAAACTATTCATTATTTGATACCAATACCTAAAAGTATAAAAGAAGGTTTTCCAAAGATATAAAAGTGGAAAGAATTGCGGATTGAGCCCTTGTGTGCCCAAAACCCACCTTCAAAAATTATTCATGAATGGCTAGAAACCATCCCTCATATATAAGCTGTGAGCTCCCTACACCTGCACACATTTCTATCAATTATTTTGGAACATTTTCCAGACACTACAGCATTTCATGTGTAAAGGTTTTTGGATGCATCTCCTAATTGATTAGGATTCCCTTCAGTATCAAGTGTGAATACCACACTCAGTGAGATGCAATCAGAATACTCAAATAAAAATGTTTTTCCAAATCCAACTACTCTAGGGATGAAGATAACCTTTTTAACATGTAGTTACAGACCTGGGTTCAGAATAACGACTGAAACATTTTAATTTGTCTTAGAGAGACTCGATCTCTGTGGCGATGGGGAATAGAGGCACGGCGCACTTAGTGGAGGGTTTACCTAATATACCCAAAGCTCTGTGCATTTAAACCCAGGCACCACACCACATAAATGGTGCATAGCGGTACATGCCTGCAGCCCTAACTCTTGGGAGGTGTAATATCCTTGGCTACATGACAATTTTGAGGTCAGCCTGGGCTACATGAGACCCTAGCTAAGAAGAAAGGGAGGGAGGGAGAGAGGGAAGGAGAAAGGGAGGAAGGAAGGGGAAAGGGGGGAAAGAGAGGGAAAAGAAAAAAAGAGGGAAAAATTGTACCCAGAAACCTGATGGTATTAAATTCTCCAAAGGAAAATCATCTGGCTTTGTTTGTTATCTCACGAGCTTACTTTGGGAAAGATTGTTTCCTTATTAATCTTGAACCATCAACACTATTATGTGATGGAAGGTGAGCATACCATTAGGGTGACAGACACCTAGGCCACTCCACCGCCATGGAATTCCTTCAGGAAAGCTGAACAAGAGCCTAGCTGGTAAGTCCTTCCTCCACAGGTGTGCCAAGTCCAGGGGTTCTTGGCAGTTAAGGGTCCCTAGAATGTGCTCACACTTCTTTCTGAGCTCAGTGCTCTCACCATTAGGGCTGAGGAAAGCGGTTATGGCCCTAACAAGTAAAAAAAAAAAAAAAAAAAAAGAGATACTGGAAACTCCCATCTTCAGACCTTAAAACCCAAAACCTCTCTGCAAAGAATTATTATAATCGCCTTCTATTTGAAGCATACTCTATCCCCTGGCACCACACACATAAAAACAGAGATACTGCACATACAGTGAGTGATCTCAGTGCCATATCATGGAGCCACATACTGTGCAGGCTCCCCACACACATGCATTAAAATGCCAGATGGCAGAAAACAGCAGAGAAGTCATTCTTCATTGACGCCCCGTGTCCCAACGAAGGATAGGGGTGTCTACCCACTTTCATACGGATTTGTGTGATTCATGTCACAAGCAAACCACCCAAACCTTGTCTGAAGCAGAAAATCTCAACAGGTAACAAGTGTGATTCTTAAGACGGGTTTGCCGAAGAGCTGGTTTACGGTCTTTCTATTTTTGCATTAGTGGGTAACCACACCAGTGGTAGAAACTGCAAGCCAGTAGATCTGACTACTTAACAAAGCCTAGGATCCAAAGCACAGCTCAAGACTTTGGCACATGTCAAAAGCCTACGCAGTCCAAGCAATGGCACAGTTTAATGTATCCAGCTTGGTTTGGTAATCACCTTTGATTCTGGAAACAAACGAAGTCCAAACCCAACTTTCTTTTCCCATAAAAATATGCACAGTCAGCCCCCCACTTCCTCTGAGAAAGAGTTCATAGCACCAGACAAGAATATTTGAATGAATCCAACCAACTGCTCTGCAATTTCCAAGAAAACACAAGAGCACAAACCACCAAAAAGCATAATATTACAAATTTACCCTCCCTCTCTCTTCCATCTCCGGCAGTTCTGAGACTTTAACTTGAGGCTTCTTCCTCTCTTCAAAGGTTGGTTACTGGCTAGATTGTAGTCAGGCTGTACTAACAACACACACACACACACACACAGAGAGAGAGAGAGAGGCACCTTCCTTCCTCTGCACACCTCACAGGCAGGCACACTGGGGCCCTTCCTTCCACCCCTCAGAGCCTGAGCTGCGGAGAAGTAGCAGAGCCCCAGCCCTGGAACCCACCTGGCACATTTGGTAGTGCTGTCTCTCTGCGAAATCAAGAGACATGAGTGTCACCCCAGGTGCTCCAAGGACTATTGACACCCTCTCTCTCTCACTGTGGTCCCAGCATGCCAGAAAAACCAGGCAGCCACCGGTTAGTTAGCGGCATTGGAAAAGCACTCCTTTTTCCCCTGAATGGGTTAAAGTTGTTTCTTAACTCCAGGTGGGGAGAAAGCGTAAGATACTTGCTCAAGAGGCGAGCGGCCAATGCTGCTTCTGGGGGGAAATTCAAACCCATCCTGTACCAGAACCAGAGTTCTGCGCCCTGCGCTGCGGGGGAAGAAGGCGCTGGTGAGACTGGTTGGAGGTCCCCAAGTTCCCTTCCTTAGAGGGTAGCTTTCCCGTGAGGAATAGGCAAGGTCCCAGGAGTCCAGCCCGGGGGTCAGACTCAGTTTCCCCGGCAGAGAACGGGACGAGGAAGGCAGCCACTCACCTGTGCTCGGAAGTACAGGAACAGAGCGACACTGCAGACCACCTGGCCCAGCCCCAGCCCTAGCAAGGCCAGGAACATGGAGCGGGAAGCCGCAGGGGGCGGCGGCGCGGCTGGTGCTGAAGGCGTGGGGTGCAGCGGCCCCTCGTGCGGGGCGCCGGGGCCGCCGCCCATCTCCTCCGTGGCGCGCAGGTACTTGCCGTAGTCTCGGCTGGCCCGGCGCATGTCGCGGCGCCCGTTGTTCGGGCGCCCTGCTTCGCGATCGCTCTGTTCCTTCCTCGGTCTCCCGCTGCTAAGCACCGGTTCACCGAGGTCCTGGCAGTGACTCCCCCGGGCGCGGGAGTGAGGGCAGGGTACCCAGGGCAGCCCCAACTCTTATAAACCTCGTGTAGAGGGCTGGCCTAGGGAGCCAATCAGCCCCAAGGAGGCTGCCTCTTCCACTCCCACTTCAGCCCGCCTTCCTTTCCTTCACCCTCCCCCTCTTCCTCGCTCTCACCAACCGGCCTCCTCCCTCCCCAGAAAGGCCCTCTGAGGTGGAGGCTGTGGGTGGGTACAGTGGTTCCTGGCTCCCTTAGCTTGCCCATCCTCAGTTTGCATCACTGGGCCTCAGTTTCCTCTGTAAGATTTGGAAAGTTGTTAGTTAGCTTCAGTGAACTCCGAAGCGCTTTCCTGCCCACCACTCTCAAAATTTCAGAGGAGGCCATCCTCAAGGTTCCTGAGGTTTGGCCTCTGCTATGCTTCCAAATATAGACTCCCCGGATATTGGGAAGACTTGGGGAAATTCTAGAACTCCCTCTGAAGTCCCTCCTCCTCTCTTAAAAGTGACTTTACATGAGGCAGGTTTTGAATGATGCAGCAATGAGCCTATAGGCTCCTATAAGAGAAGGAAGTGGGAAAAGGGAGGGGAAGGGAAAGCAGGGGAGAGCAGAAGAACTAGACCAAAAGGGAAGGGTAAATAAAGGGGTGTAAAGATGCAAGCAGGCTGCCCAGGAAAGAGCAAGTGGCCAAGTTAAGCTTCCATGGTTCCGAAAACCTAACGTTGAGGGCCAATGAGATGGCTCAGCAGATGAAGGCGTTTGCACAAATCTTGATGATCTGAGTTTGACCAGTAGAATCCTCATTGTGGAGGGAGAGAACCTACTTCTGAAAGATGTACTCCGACCTATACACACACACACACACACACACACAGAGAGAGAGAGAGAGAGAGAGAGAGAGAGAGAGAGAGAGAGAGAGAGAAATCTGTTATTGTCGTGTTGTTGTTTTTGTTTGTTTATTTTTTTGAGACAAGTTCTCTCTATGTAGATTTGGCTGCCCTGGAGCTTGCTATGTGGACTAAACTAACCTCAAACTCATAGAGCTCATCCTGCCTCCGCCTCTGCTTCTGCCTCCCAAGTGCTGGGGTTAAAGGCATGTACCACTTACACAGCTAGAATAAATGTGTGTTCTTAAAAATCTTTTTGCAAGTTTTTATTTAATGTCTTGATTCAGAATTATTCCCCTTGAGAAGAAATATTAGCTTCTCTTACAAATTCTGAAACAAGTTCAAAGCATCTGATACGTGTTCAAAGGTGAGGTGCTGGCCCTTGTAGAAGATTGCCCCCCTTCTTAAGACTCACTTTTGCTGTGCATTTCTCTCTACCTAGTTCTCTGAGGGACATTTCCACAGGGCATGTGTCACTGGTGACCTGTCTCTGAGTTAGTGATGCTTTTCCTCTTGGCTATTGTTCCTCTTATTCTTTTAACGAACCTCGTAGCCTGGGACAATTTTGAACACAAGGCATCAGTCATATGGAAAGTATTGATTTTCTAGGCTCCCCAAAGCTTCCAGTGTCAACACATTACATGTCACAATACCAAACGCCTAAATCATTTATAGCACTTTTTTATTGAATCCTGAAACTCTTTAGTGGTTGGGAACGTAGATCATTGTGGCCGAAGTTTCTTAAAGCTCTTTTTTCTGTCCTTGAGAGCTTGAGTTGTATCATTAGCAACAAATGCTGCCGGTTGTTCTCAAATGGACAAGCACATCTTGTTCGTTTTCCAGAACAGTCAAGTCGGCTTGTACTGTGATCAGCCTACAACCCAGGCATCGGCGCTTCTGCATGACAACCATCTCATGCTATAGCAGAAGGGCTCCATTGCAGACTTTCCCATTTTGCCCAGTTTTTGAAACTCTACCTCCCGAGTGGCAGGCTATAACCACCAGTTTTTACTGGCTTACCAAAGACATTCTGCTGAGTTTAGATTTATTCATTGTATTTTGTGTGTATGGATTTTCACGTGCATGCATGTATGTGCATGCCTGGTGCCTTCTGGGTCAGAAGAGAGCATCAGATCCCCTGGAAACGGAGTGGCCGATGCTTGTGAACCACCACATGGGACCTGGGAACCGAACCCAGGTCCTCTGCAAAAGCAACATGTATTCATAATTCGTGAGCCATCCCTGCAGCCTCTGTCAAGGATATTCTTAAGGGAAAATGGCTTCTGTTTTTCTTTATAGGTCTTGTGCTGGCTTTCCTAGCTTTGCGATAGCACTGGATCATTTTGTCCATCAGTGTTACTGTCTACATAGGAAAAACTGAACAAATATTTAAATCATTAAAAACAGCGGTCGCGGCATAACCATACAGATAGGCGTGATCCTGTCAGAGTGTGAGGACTACCCTTAGAGAAACATGGAACTCTTAGGAGAAAACTTCTTTTGGGAAAGTCGTGCACAGGGCAGCTGGTTTTAGTAGACACGGCAAACACTTAGTTAAAAGAAGGTTTTGGACGTAGTAAAACTTGAGGATTATAAAGCAAGGGAGACAGACCTGTCATCCAGGAAAGGGAAATGAGTCACAGCAAGCGGGGAGGTTAGAATTGAGAAACACTAAGCCACGGGCCGCTGTTGGGAATCCCTCTCCAGCCTACCTCCACATTCTTTACCAACTGGGCTTGTCAGTCATTCCCCTTAGGCCCTGGCGACTGCTGCTCCTAGTTAACTGGTAGAGGGACCTGGCTTTCGTGAGCATTGTCTACGCTGCTTTCAAGTCTACATGACAGACTTCATCAGCGCCTCTTCTTGAACCGTCAGACTAGAGGCTGATTTTCACAGACCCGCTACAGTCCGAGACAGCCAGTGTCCACCTTTTATATCCTGCACTTCCTGTTCGGTTTTTGTCTAAAGAAAAGTTTCTGTGACCAAGGTCCGTAAGTATTCAAATGTGTATACTAATTTCAGCATCATCAAATACGGCCAGTTTGAAATTAGAAAACACTTTGTTTTAAATATGAGAACTGTATTGGAGGAGGAATCTAAAGATGTGATTCAAGGACTGGTTTGAGGTTGGATTTGAGAGATGACAAACTGTGCACAGGTATGCATGCTAGAATGACGCATAGGCTCCTATCTAAGGTATAGCTCCTAGCGTGAAGATGCTGTCAGTCCATCATGGCAGTGGAAGGCAGCGCAGCCTGGGGCAGCTGGGTGCGTTGCATCCATAGTCAAAATGCAGTGAGAGAGACAAATGCTGACGCTCATCTGGAGTTCTACTTTTGACATGATACATGGCCCCAGCCATCACGGGAAGAGTAGAGAGTCAGGGACCCTGGCAAGGTTCATGTAGCCTAAGAGAAAGCATTCAAACGCAATATTAAGTACACTGACTGGATATAGCCTGTCTCATTTCAAAAGGAGGCTCCAGTTCTTCCTATCTGTCCAACAAGGGCAATTCACTTAAGCTTTTTGAACACTTGTTGTTAAGATAGGCATAGAGCTAGGATTATCAACATCATAGAATTATGATCAACTAACTTAGTTGATCTAGATGGCGTGTACTATGCTGGTTATTGCTATTTGGTGATAGGCATAACTTGTGTGCACAAGAACGGCAGTGGGTGAGAGGGAAGAGGCTAGCAGGCTTCTGGCTCTGGTGATTGGGTGAGGCCATACATCAAAGAAAAGATGCCAAAAAGGTTTAGTGATGCTATGGAGGACAGTCGTAGAAAGATCACACTTAACTTAGCATTCCAAATATTCTCTTTTCCATATCCTACATAGGGAAGTCATAGATTTCTTCAATTTACTACCTTTTGATCCATCTTTTCATTGCACTGTTTGGATATATTTGATATGTGTGTGCTGTCTTTGCAGTAAAAATAAACAAATATAGCAAGAGGGGTGGAGAAGTAAGGCAATGATTGAAATGATCATGGCGGTTAAGAGGTCTTATGATCTTCTAGCTCCATAGACCTCCTGACCACTGCCAACAGAGAAATGGGTGTCCTCCTTCAGGAAAATCACTTCTCTCAAAACCACTTCAGACCCCAAAACTTCTAAACAACACCCCCTCTGACAGCGAGAAATAGCCAGACAGAAAACGATGGTTCCTATCCTTTACATATGAAGGGTTGGGAATAAAGGAAATCCCCCAACTTCAGAACCAGAGCCTTAAAACAAGCCCAAGGCTTCCAGAAACCTGCCACCAATGGAATTCCGGAAGCAGTCACTCACTTCACATACCCTGGAACCAGGATATGCAGAAACAAACAATCAGACTCATCTCCCTCTCTGTAGTTTATCAAAAATAGATGAAGAAGGAAAAGGAGGAAGAGGAGGAGGAGAAGGAGTTGTTTCTGGGTCTAGTGAAGCCAGGCCCTTTCCCCTCCTTACTGTCAGTGCAGATGATGATGATGATGATGATGATGATGATGATGATGATGATGATGATTCTCAGACCTGGCATATTCTCCTGTACCTTTGGATATTGAGCCATGGGGTTTGGGAGTGTCAACCTCTCAGACAAATATACTCTGCTTTTGCCACTGAGGTGGAATCTATCATTTTATATCCCATTGTTGACTTATTGCTCACAGCAGCCCATTGTAACCAATGGTGTCATTCTGAGCCCTAGGAGACAGACAGATTTAGGAGATTTCAGCCTAAAAAAATTAAGAACTGGTATTCCAAAGACTGGAGAAGGCTGTTTTCCCAGCAAACATGACCAAGCAAGGAGAACGTGCCCTTCCTCCACTCTTTGGTCTATCCAGGCTCCCTGGATGGTCTGCATCCACTCAGGGTAGAGTCATATCCACTTTATAAAATCTCTCAGTTCGTGTGTTCCTCCCTTCCAAAAACACACTCATAGATCTGGGCAATCATGTGTCTTAGTATCCTGAAGCTCCACCATGTTAACACATAAAATTAACCAACAGCCACTCCGTTCAGAAAAGAGTATTTTAGCCTGGCGGTGGTGGCGCACGCCTTTAATCCCAGCACTCGGGAGGCAGAGGCAGGTGGATTTCTGTGAGTTCGAGGCCAGCCTGGTCTACAAGAGCTAGTTCCAGGACAGGAACCAAAAAGCTACGGAGAAACCCTGTCTCGAAAATCAAAAAAAAAAAAAAAAGAAAAGAAAAGAAAAAAAGAAAAGAGTATTTTATAGCCTAAAGCTGGTGGTGCGGAAAGAAATTATTATCCTCGATGTTCTTCTGCTGGACAGCTTGAGCAAAATATCTCAAAGTGTCTGGTCACTGTTCTTGTTTTCTACACTTTCCATTGACTCAATTGCTACCCAGGCTGTCTCTTTCCTTCAAAGACGAAGCATTTTGGCCACATTGCAAGAGTTTTCCTGCTAATAGCATCTGATTAGAAAGTCTAAATATTGCCTCTTTTTCTTCCCACTTTATTTTCCCCCAAATACATAAAGGGGGGCTGGAATTTTTCATCTAATCCTGACTGCAATATCAATATTCTCTTGACTCCTTTTCCAAACTCTGAATGTGAGCATCACTAATAGTGAACATCCTTGCGAGACAGGTTTCTCCAGAGAAGACTTTTATTAGATGCTTTCAAAGATGATGTTACATCTTCACGTTTGACAAAGTCAGTAAGAAATTGCAGTCGGTGCATGAAATTTTCAGGTTACTTACATCATTATTAGAAAGAATGAGACTTAGAATTCTGTTGACATCTAAGAGCATGCTAGATGGCTCCAGATGACAGACAGACTGTGTGGTATATTTGTTATTCTACAAATAATAATGAGATTACACTATGAAACTTAATTCATAATGGCCTATGTATGTATTTATCTGTTTATTTGTTCATGACAGAATGGTAAATTCCAACTGAAAAAGAAAAATTTAAGAAAATGGGAATTCCCTAAACTCTAGTAAAGGGGTTGAGATTTATTATAACACACCTTTTTCTGTATAAAATCGTGTCTATGAAGGACAATTATAATAATTCAATACTATTGTTCTTTCCTTTGTCTTTAATTTGTTCAGATCGTCTCTCTTCAGCAGGAGTTTTCTCTTCCCTCTCTCCTCTGTACCAAGGAGACTGATCCCCATTGTCTATGCTACCCCATGGCTGTGCTACCCCCATTGTCTGTGCTACCCCCATTGTCTGTGCTACCCCCATTGCCTGTGCTACCCCCATTCATTGTCTGTGCTACCCCCATTGCCTGTGCTACCCCCATTGTCTGTGCTACCCCAATTCATTGTCTATGCTACCTTCATTGTCTGTGCTACCCCCGTTGTCTGTGCTACCCCCATTGTCTGTGCTACCCCCATTGTCTGTGCTACCCCCATTGCCTGTGCTACCCCCATTGTCTGTGCTACCCCCATTGCCTGTGCTACCCCCATTGTCTGTGCTACCCCAATTCATTGTCTGTGCTACCCCCATTCATTGTCTATGCTACCTTCATTGTCTGTGCTACCCCCATTGTCTGTGCTACCCCCATTGTCTGTGCTACCCCCATTGTCTGTGCTACCCCCATTCATTGTCTGTGCTACCCCCATTGTCTGTGCTACCCCCATTGCCTGTGCTACCCCATGTGACTCTGCTGCACTAGGGCTGGACCACATCTGCCAGTGGGAGGCAGCGGTCTAGAAGGAAAGAGAGAAGGAAAGTAAGGCCTGGATTCTCTCTCACCCTAATTCCCAAGCTCCCTGAGATTCAAGTCATGGCTGACTGGCTCACATCCAGCCTTTCCTCCTGCACTGCTCGGGTTCTTTCTGGACTCTGGCAATATCTTTGTCTCTCTGTAACCCTTTAGGCCAGGGAACATTTATTCATCTCTTATTTCAGATATAACAAATTTAGTGACTTAAATAATGGAGAAATGTATTATCTTGAAGCTTTGGGGGCCAAAAGACTGAAATGTCTCTGCAGGGCTTTGGGGGCGGTTGCTTGTTTTTGTTTTCCTAAAGTTTTAAGAAGAGAGCCCTTTCTCTTGCTTTTTCCAGCTTCCAACCTCCACCTACATTCTCAGCCCATGGGTCCTCTCTTCATCGTTGAAGTTCATCAATCCAGTCTCTGACCTCTGTTTCTGTTCTGATGTAGTCTCTCTGGCTTCCACTCACCAGTCTCTCTCTTATAGAGAGCCCTTTGCTAACACGGCACACACTCAGACAATATGGCTTCATACCCTGATCTCAAGTATATATGTGTGTGTGTGTCTGTGTGTGTGCATATATAAAAATGTATATGTGTAAGTATATATATGCAATTTAGTTATGTATGTATATATATATATGTGTGTGTGTATATATATATATATATATATTTCTTAGAATATTATTCCTCTTTGCCTTATAGAGTAGGGTCTTCACTAGTTAATTTGGGATTTAAGGTATGGCCATTGCATGGAAAGCATTAATTTGTTCTCTGCAGTTTAAGAAATATTCATTTTTGTTTGTTCCTGGGTCCATCATTATTTCTTATTGCTTTTCTTAACCCTGGCCAAAACCCTTCAAAGTTTCTTCAGTTATGGCTCTCAGGTTCAACACCCTTTCCTTGCTAGGTCTTGGTGTGCTATGTAGCTGGCCTTCCGTGTCCATGAATGTCATACCATGACCTTCAACCAATTGTGAATGCAAAGTGTGCAAGAAAAAAAAAGAACCTAGAAAGTTCCCAACAGAAAAACTTGAATTTGCCACACTAAGTACTCTGATAACGTATGCAAAGTTATGGAAGAGATGCATGCGTGAGCATCGTAATGTAAGTGACACCATATGTAAACTAGAGGTGATCAAAGGCTACAGGAAGGTGCACATGGAACATACATTCCATTGTTCCATCCAATATAAGGGTCCCGAGCAAGTCTACGGAGTAAGCACTGACTGTACTTGCTAAATTAAAAACAAATTACATCTGGTTTGTGAGCTTGAGTATTCTAACACACATACTAGTATATATATTTCATGCTAATACTCTTTAAAACATTATGCTAGGTAAGTAATAACTATCTTACCCTGGAGGCCGGGTCAGCCCACACAAACTTAATTCCTTGCTTTCCTTTGCCCCTCACACTCTGGTCACTTTATTTCTTCTCTGAGAATTTCTGCTCCTTCTATTCTCAGACCCAAGCTGGTTGTGTTCACTTGAAGACCCCCGTGAAATATTTTATTTATTTTACTTATTTGTTTATTATGTATAGTGTTCTGTCTGCATGTTGGCCTGTAAGTTAGAAGAAGGCACTGGATCTCATTACAGATGGTTGTGAGCCACCACGTGGTTGCTGAAAATTGAACACAGGACGTCTAGAAGAACAGTTGACACTCTTAACCTCTGAACCATCTCTCCATCCCGAAATCTCTTCCAAACAGTCTATCTAGCATTCCCATTGCTCCTTACAAACAATGTGTTCTTATCACATTTCCTTCAACTAACTAACTTGATACGATACAAGTTAATGCTAACCTTTGTCGATGGGGAATCAATGTTTTAGGTTGACGGTCTGAAGACATATTTCTTTCACCACGAAAGAATGTGCTTGTAATGGCCAATGATCAGATACAGGGTGCCCTCGTTACTTTGCTCATACTGTGACGAGATCCCTGACACGAAAGGGGTTTATTGGCTCACAGTTTGAGGGTCCCATTCATCCTGACAGGAAGTGGTGGCCGTGGAAATGTGAGGTGACTGGCCACACTGCACCTGCAGCCAGGAAGCACCTGGCGTCTGCTCACTTTCCCTTTTTTTATTCAACTTGGACCCGAGTTTCTGGAACAAGGCCACCCACAGCCCATGTGTGTCTTTTCAACTCTGCTAGAGGTCTCTGGAAACGCCCTCACATACAAAGAGGTTCATCTTCTACCGACTCTAAATTTCGCCAGTTAGATAATTGTGATTAATCATCATACCAGAGAAAACAGAAGAAGAACTAGAAGAGGCAGGTGTTTCTTAGGTGTGCAAGAAAGAAGTCTGCCTATCTGCAGTTCTGTGTCTCTTCCAGGCTCAGTGATGAAAACCTTGTGAGGAATATTACCACTAGGTCTCCAGCAGGTAGTCTTGTACGATACTTTTTAAATTACTACGTATTCTATTTTATGTGGAAAGAAAAATACTATCTTAAGTATTGGGCCTTTGAAACAAACTTTTGAGAGCTATTGAAATCAGGAAGATTATTGTTGTTTCTGAACAAAATCAAATGATATCGAACTATCTCTTTGTATTTATTCCCTGGTTGTTTCTGAACCTATGTGCAGCTCAGTTTTGCTTAAGAAAAACCAGCTTGTGACCTTCAAATGCACCTCCCAGGTGACCCCACCTCCTCCTGTTCGGCACAACACCCTAAGTCTCAACCCGACTGTGCTCTCAAATTATAATTCTGTCGGAGGCCAGATCCAACAGTGGAGTCAAAGCTTTCATGATCCAGTTGATCCCTCAAGGCCCTATCAGCTGACAGCCGAGGCTTGTCCACAGGACCTTTGGGAGGGCACATCAGATTCAGCCGGACATTCTGCTGTTGACTCCAGTGACAGCTGATCCTAACTGTCAGCTTGACTGGATTGGAAGAAACTGAGAAATAGGTTGAAGTAAAGAGGTTTTTTGATCAGGTTATTTGGTGTGGGAAGATTCATCCAAACTGTGGGTGGGCAGCCCAGACAGAGGCGGGTCTGAGGAGAAAGCTCCTCTCTTTCCTCCTTCCTTCACCTTCCACTGCGGGGTTCATTGATCACATTGCTGCTTCATTTCCTCACTGAGAGCAGAACCCAGATTCTTCAGGCTTCCCAGTAGACTGGAGGCCAGGGGCTCTCCAGGAATCCCCCAGGCCTTCAGAGCTTCATTCAGATTCCTAGGGCATCCAGCTGTGTGGCTCTAAGAGCTACAGGACTCTCGGCTTCTCCTGTGTAAATACAGCCATTGTCAGATCACCCAGAGTGTACCGTGCCCATCAAACTGATAAATCCCCATTTAATACACACTCGTTCTCTCAGTTCTACTCCTCTAGAGAAGCCCCGTACAGCTCTCTAGGTTCGTGTTTATCCACAAGGCAAATTGTATTTAGTCCCTGTCTAAGAATCCCCCAAGGGTCAATAATTCTGGCATTTCTCAAAATTCCAAGCTCAAAGGCCCTCTGAGACTCGAGCAAGACTCTTTGCTATGAGCCTTTATAAAAGCAAAAATGAAACACATACTTCTAGCACACAGCAGTGAGACATGGCACACTCTCATTCTGGGGGGTGGGGAGGCTGAGGACATCGGAAACAAGGCATGGAACACAGCGAGACCAAACCCCAGAAGGCAAACATAACCTCTGCAGGTCATGTCTGGCATCTAGGGCACATAGTGGTATGATATAAGCTTCAAAGGACCCGTTTAACTCTGAATCCACTGCCCTCCGGACTTAACCCACATGGCCTCTCTCCTGAGTCTTACTGTAAGCACCGCCTGTGACTTCATTTGGCCCATTTCCCATTTGAGTATCTCTGACATCCACACCTACACTGACTCTTTGGCTTCACTCTTACAGCCTTATTCATTACCCCGTGGATCTTCTTACAAGGAATTAGGTCCTGTTACATATAGCCTAATACCCCAATTCTTTAAGTCTCTGTGACCCTGTAACTTCTTACATCCCTCATGCCTGCCCCATGATGACACAAAGGTCTGCTGCCGTCAGAGGCGCCACCGGTTCCTGGTTCTACAGGGGCAGTAGCTGAGCCAGGTGAAACAAATCCCTGAAAATAACTTGCTAGTTGGACCTATGGAACACAGGTCTCTCCCCCTGCCACACAAACACACACTGCGCTCTCTTCTTAAGGGAGAAAAACTTCTAAATGAGTGTACTATTTTACCATCGGGATGGGTAGGGTCTTTGACATTCCTGAGGTTTCTTTCCTGTTGCCCCAGTGAATTGTATTTCATTTCTTTTTAATTGAGTTTATCTCCTTAATGGCTACACTATCCTTGTCTACAACTTTCACATGTTTCTTTCCCTACCAATCTTGACAGTGGATTGCAACATCTGTGCTCTACTCTTTGCTCCCAGTTTTCATAGTAAACATGGCGAAAAGAAACCAGCAATGCCCAGTGCTCCATCTTGGGCTGCCTTGGAATTTTCAAGTAGCTAGTCCAGCCTCTTGAAACTTATTCTACCACGGGGTCTCGGAGAACAGACACAAGAGAGACAAGATCTTTGTCACAAAATAGCACAGATATCTGTCAGTGCAACACACAACAGCATCTTCGTTCTTATTCGAAGCCTCATGACCACAATCTCCAAAACATTCCAAATTCTCTCAAAAATCAGTTCCAAAGACTCTGAACTACATGGTCCAGGTTAGTCACAGCCATGCCTCCATGTCTCAGAACCAATTTTCTGAGAAAAACAACTGAAAAGGAATGTTTGTGAGGATCTGTGCTTTCAGAACCACAGTGGTAAGAGCGTACGGCGTGGGGGGCTGTTCACCTCATGGCAGCTGGGGAACAGCTACGGGGCACTGACTTTGTATTTCTCTGCCAGTGTTCACTAGTGTGAATGCCCATGGCTCTGATAATGTCAGGAAACTGGAAGCCTCTTGGGCAATGGTGGGCACTTAAGAACAAGGTAAGGAAAGTGTTTTTTGAACAGGAGAGTAACTTAAGGTAAGCCAATGAGGTTCTGTCTATGCTGAGAGATTCCACTGGACTCCTTACATCTGTCAAGATACATGGGTCCAACTCTCAGTAAAATATGGGATGGCTTCTCTTTTCAGATGCCATGCAGTCTGTTTTTAAGCTTATATGTGCATTGTATTTAGGCACACACATGAGATTGAGTACTGGTGTGCAGGAATCAGTTTTCTATTTTCACCACATGAGTTTTGGACATCAGTCACATTGTCAGGCTGGGTGGCATGTGCCTTTACCTGCCGAGCCATCTTCCTGGTCCTACATGGTCTAGTAATAGATAGGACCCCTCATGGTTGCAGGCTATTTTGTCTAGGAGTTAGTCTATACTCTTCCACGCTGTCTTATCAGATGCTGAAGCTGTAGGAAACCTTTCCGTAACCACATATTTTCTGTGTTACTTAAGAGCGAAGTGAGAAGATAGGAAAAGAAATGACCTGTGCTGATGCTTTCCCAGAACTCTGATTTCCCTCTCTCTTCCTAAGTCCGCTTCATTTTCTTCTCTGCAGTGGAAAACTAATTTCCTTGTTGATCTGCTTCTATTGGTTTCCCACCGAACCCATCTTCCAGGTTCGTCTATTGAGAGTGGCTGCGTTGCTTTCCTAACATTTAAACCTGAGCTCCTTGCGCCTTCATTGTCTGATGAGTATCTTTAGTCTCATCTTCTGTCACCGCATACCTTGCACTTAAAATTCTAGTTTGAGAACATAAAGAATAATTTATGAAGTCCTCATACACTATGCCATTTTTGTCAAGCCTCCATGTCTTTGTTCTTCCGACCTTTGTTCATTCAACGGGCATTTACTGAGCACCAACTACAAGTTCTGGTACTGTTAACGTAAAGCCAGTTCAATAGAAAACTTCAGGAGTGGGAAGCATAGGGGAAATATAATTTGCCAATAGAACTGGAACAGAGGAAATAAAAACAGGACACGAGGAATGTGCCGAACACAACCAAATGGTCTAACGCATGTATAATTGGAGCTCCAGAAGGAGGGGGCTGGCTAAGAACCATCTGAAATCACCATGGGAAATTTCCAAACCAAATAAAGACTTCGACTTATAGACTTAAAGGTCAGAAAATTTCCAACAGATTCTACCTTTATACACACCATAATTCAGTTGCCAAAGTACAAAAAGAAAGACCTTGAAACCACTGGGTGATTATCCAGCTTTTTTTTCTCTATTGCTCGAAGTTTCAGGCAGGTCTCTTTCCTAATTTCTCTGCTTACAACTTAAGTGACAAGGTCACTTTAGTACCGAGAATACATACAGTTCAATATTAAAATAAGAAATCACATATAATAATAATAATAATAATTAGAGCATAGTGGCACACCCCATGGGCTCAGGACTCGGGAACCTAGGGGAAAATCATGAGTTCAAGGTTAACCTACATATATAGTATATGCCCCCATTTCAAAAATAAACAAGCAAATAAAATACAAATATAGACTTAATTTAAATATTTTTAATTTAATTTTTTTCCTCCTTATCCAGTCTAGAAATGATATGTGATGATGGCTAGCAATGAAAGAATGTGATGGAGGGATGAGTTAAGTAAGGAATGATGAAGGACAAGAGGGGCTCATTCTACTGCTGAAGTTAAGATCTGAGTGGATGCTCTCCGGGTTTGGTAAGAATGTTCAGCGCTAATGCATTCGTGGGGTATTTTGATGGCTCCTGTCTAGAAACTTCCAATGTTTTCCCCAACCAAACACTTCCAATGCTCTCCCCAACCATCAATTTCTGCCACTCCTGGCACCTCCCATTTTCTTTCTTCTGGCCAGCCTGCCTGATGAGGCGCCTTCTTGGACCGGGTCCTTTTGATATTTGTCCTCAGACTGTCTCCTCTCTGGTCACCCACATCTTGTCCCCAGGATCCACTCAGTCCTGTTGTCAGTGAAAACAAACGATGTTTTCTCAGTGTGCCACTTCGTCTGTGCTCTGCCACTGGATAGACAGCCAGTGCCACAGCTTGTGACTTTCAGACTTCTTAGAAAAGGCACAACATTCCAGCCTGCCACCCTGTCACCACAGCAGATCGCACACTCCCACACCGATTCTCTGGAAACACCTCTCAAGCTGTTTCCTGCTTATATCGGGCTCGCTTTGCTTACCTGCCACCCTTTTTAGCTAATAGAATTCTTTGGAATTCTCTCTCTCCTCTCTCTCTCTCCTTCTTTAACATACTGTCACACACACAAGCAAGCAGCCACTTACCATATAGTATAATTAGTGAACTGTCTTGGGAGCACATAAGAGAAGTTCCTAACCTTGGCCATAAAAGACTTGTTGGAGGAAGCCATATTTAAACAAGACTTGTGGGATGAGTAATAGTTATTTAAGCAAAGTGGAAAAATAGAGGGGCCAAGAAACAAAACAGGATGTATTCAAGGAATTGAAAGGTTAGTGTTGCTGGAGCCGGGCATGAAGGATGCATTGAGGGAAGAGGAAGCTGGAAAAATGAGCCTTTGTCTTCGCAGATAAAAAGCTGAATTTCCTTCTGAGGCAATGGAGAGCCAGCAAATGTTCCCTTTTCATGTTTCGTTGCACGGTTCAGAAGGCATTCAGGCTGCAGTGTGGAGGACAGGCGTGGGGAGGAAGATCACAGGTGATGGGCAGAGCAAGCCTGGAGCAGAAGCCAGATGGATGGCTGCTGCCAAATCCAGGCAAGGAGCAGAGAGAGGGGGCAGAAGGGGTGGAGAAGTACGTGGAGTCTCAGAGCCATTTAGGCAAAGAATCATTGGGTATGATGGAGGGAAGATGAGGAAGACAAAAGAATCAAGATGTCACCCGTGTCGCTACCTTCACTGAGATGAACACCCAGGGGCAGGCTAGTCAGGTCCCCACCTGCAGGTTGGAGGAGCCTGTGACATCTTTCTGGCTTCCATTGCTGGAGTGACCCCTGTTTAGCCTTCAGATCCCAGCCTAGCCCACAACCCCTTCCTCCTCTTCCCGCACACTTAGATTGAACTCAGCAGCTCTTGCATTTCTGTGCCCGCCCCCTTGCCCTGTCACTGTCTTCATCACAGGGACTCCAGTCATGTAGGTGCCATCTTCACAGTAACCAAGAGCTTGAAAATATGACGATGTAGCTTCTGTGTTGCCTACTATGTGTGTGTTCCCACCATCAAGGAGTCAAATTCCTGACACCCAGCAGATGGGGGCTTTGGAAGAGTGAGTCCTCCTGGGTTTTAAAACAGTGACACACAGGGAAATGTCCGTGATGAGGTGCTTCTGAGCAAGCGTGTCTCAGAAGTAACAGGTGTGGCAACTGCTGACGTGTCTTCATCCCAGCAACAAACACAAATCACTGCCCCATCGCAGACAAGACTCTGCCCGCCTGGGGAAGACGGGGAACTGGGTTGTTCTAATAGGACTCAGCTCAAGACAGAGTATAGCCAACGTCTGAGCAAGAGTCTCACTGACACTGTCTGGATATAGACCTTCAATCCTTCCCATAGTTACAACTCTCAGCCATCAAACAAGACTCAAGTTTTAGGAAAGGAAGGGACTAGAGTAACCATAAATATATTCATGCCCTGTGGCAGAGTGGCACTGTTACAACTCAGCCCGAAAATGGGGACTCTGGGGCCTCACATCCTGTCATTAAATCCAAACTGTGCCGCTCACAGGTGAGGTGACCTCTATTCCTGGGTCTGGGTTTCGTCATTTAAAAGGCTAAGAAAATATACTCTAGGGTGGCTGCAGGGTCACACTGCCACCATACCTCAATGGTGAGAGATCTAGTTTAATACTCGCGAGCTGTTCTGAACTCAATACGAGTCTATATATATGAAATCCAAGTTAACAGAGCTTAACATATGTGTCTGCTGCTCCAGCCTTTCCTCGTGTTGTCTTTATTGTTACTACAACGACTTCCCAGCACTGTTAGCCTACCTCTCAGAGATCATTTCTGAAATTGAATCTCTTCCTGCTTCTTAGCATGACCTGGAATTACTGAACTCAAGGAATCCTCCTGTCTCTGCCTCCTGACTGGTGGAACCACAGAGGTTTGTAACCATGGCCAGGTTCTGGGCACTACTCCCATCAGCACCAGAAGTGAGGAACAGACCTGGAAAGAGTGTCACCGAATCTAAGTGCTCTGCTAACCAGTCACAGCAGAGCTGAAAACCTTTCCTTGGGAAGGCTGAAGCAGGCGTAGCCCAAGTTCAAAAGTTTCAGGCCAGCCTAGCCTACACAGCGAGACCCCCATCTCAAAAAAAAAAAAAAAAAAAAAAAAAAAAAAAAAACAATTAAAGTACAGGGTGCTTTATTTAGTGACAGTATTTCAAATCTTAGTACAATGATCACTTATTCGAGTTCTTGTCTTCAAAAATAAACTCAGTGTGTGCAAAAAAGAGAGAAGTGTTAAGGCTGTGCATAACGCTCTTCTCTGACAACATCCTGCCAACACAGCTGGAAATGATGGGACTGGCCAAGGTGGCCAGTCAAGAAGGAAACGTGGAGCAAATGGAGGCCATCTGAGGTCACAAGCCAGCACAGCGTAACACTACCGTGTTCAGATCCAGTCCATGGGGAGGACCATGACAGGCCTTACTCAAGCAGACGCTCTGTGGGAATATTTCTCTCATCAGTTGCAGAAATTACTAAAGGCGGCTTTAAGTTATTATCTGGAAAATCCATTCACTTTTCTATTGTATGACTTAAAAATAAAACTTGAAAAATATTGAGACTGTGTGTGTGTGTGTGTGTGTGTGAGAGAGAGAGAGAGAGAGAGAGAGAGAGAGAGAGAGAGAGAGAGAGAGAGAGAGAGAGAATGAGACACCCAGAGAAAGATAAAGGGTGGGAGAAGGGGAGAAGAGGAAGAGGGGGAAGGAGGAGAGGGAAGAGAGAAGGTGGGGGAGAGATGGGTGTGTAAGCCCCACAGCTTGACTGTGGAAGTCAAGAGGTCAGAGACAACATGAGCTTTGGTTTTCTTCTTCTATTGTGTAGGTTTCAGAGATCAAAATAGGTCATCAGGTTGGTGGCAAATGCCCTTATCCTTAACACCATCTTCTTGGGCCCTTCAATTTTAAAATATTTTTGAGAGAGAGAGAAAAAAGTCATTGAGAAATCTGTAAGACTCATTAGCAAGAAGCTGTCTGTTTGGCTGTGTGACCAGATCCAAACGTTTTCATTACCGCTGGCGCACACAAGGAAACTGTGGGGCCAGTGGGCAGATGGTAGGCTAACCTCACCTCCTGACATTTGCGTTCACATTTGCCATTTATTCTTCCTAGTCACCATTTTGATGGAAACTGTATGACTCATCTATAAAGGCATTTGTATGAATATAGAATTTTTTTTCATGTTTTGAAAGTAAAATTAGCATTTCTAAGGTCCACATACTGAATTATGCCAGCCATTTTGGACCACAGGAAGTTGCTTGATAAAAACCCCTGCACAGAAGGTAATTTTCCTTGTTAGACTTGTGGAACTCACCACCCACAGAGGCTAGGGAGATTACATTATAGAATAAATTAACCCTCAGATGGATAGTTCATTTGTGAAATCTAAGATCTTGTGTCCAGTCTTGCTATATAAACTAGCAACTTCGTTGACATTTTGGTGTTAGACCGAAAACTATTTTTAAAAAGTGTGTTTGTGTGTGTGGCATTTTAGTGTTTATATGTGTAAGTACACATGTGCATTCAGGTAGAGGTCATGTGCATATGTGCACTTACATACATGCATGTAGAAACATCTCTCCACCTTACTTTCGGGGGGCAAGGTCTCTCACTGAACCTGGAGCTCATCAGCCCAGCAAAGTTGATTGGCCAATGAGCTCCAGAACCCACATGTCTGCCCCACCCTTCAGCCCAGCGGTCCTAGAAATGCAACTAGTGCACTGAGAATATTGAGTCTTTGGGACCTGGACCCAGGTCCTCATGCTACACGACAGGCACTTTACCAAGTGAGCCATCTCCACAGCCCCTGTTTGAAGTGGAAAATGTTCTAAAAATGTCCATACTTGATTGTTTATATTTCCAATAGCACATTCTACAGTGACAAGATGCCACGAACCTGTCCCAGTCAACATGATAGTCATTAGATGTAGTTATTTAGGAAGATTGTGATTAAGGAACATTGTACCCTTCCCTCTTAGAACCAAAGTACTAATTTCATCAGGCTCTCCATAGCCACTGAACTTACGCCTACCGCACGGAGCACATAGACCTAATCTTGCTTTCTTCACCCTTTCATTTGCTGAGGATGTAACTTTGATTCCCAACACCCACATCAGACAGTTCACAACCTCCTTGAACTCTAGGTCCAAGGGATCTGACGCCCTCTTCTGGACCCCACAGTTACCCACACAGTTACTCACACATATACATATGCACACAGAGACATACACACAAAATTTCAAATAAAAATAACTCTTTAAAAATGTCAGGTTTATCACTGTTCACTAATATTTTGCATGCAAAACACTATATTTAAAATGTACCAAGGCTCGGCATGACCCAGTGACTGTGGAGGTAAACAGGAGAGTGTAGAATTCGTGTCAAAGTTGAGAAGTAATCCCATACACTTCCTTTAAAAACGCTGGGGGCTTCTTAGTCCATTTTCACTGGGCCAGAAACACTAAGATAACACACGTTTAAGAACTTTGTGAACTGGCTCAGCACATGAAGTCAGAGATTAGTCAACATCTTAAACAAACAAGCTGTTCCCTGCTCTAGTTCACCACAGTCTGAGTCAGGAACAAAAGACACTTAGGACGGAGCTGAAGGTTTATCTGCCTCTTTAGCATCCATCTCTTTCTCTCCCAACCCATCAGTTTAACCTGGAAAACATCTGACTGATTGTAAAAGAGATGCCAGTCGGTCCTGGGGACCAGTCAACTTACCCCATAGCTGTGTCAGGAATGTCACTCTCTGTGGAACCCAGTTGAGCCATACACGTCTCCCTCTGTCTTCCTGTTTGTCTGGCTGTGTGTCCCCACCATAGAACTGTAGCCACAGCAAAGGTAAGATGAGTATAGCTGAAGAACGTCCACATTTCTGTGTTTAATATCCTGGGGAGGGGAGTGTTTCCGTAACACCAAGAAGAGTTTGAACAAATAAACATGATCAGAGCACACTATAATTAATGGCTCCACCACAGCCAAACTCCCCAGCCTCACAGTGTCAGTCTGTCTAGACTCACCCAGGACATTGCTTTCTCTTCTATTTAGGAGAACAGGTTCAATCTGGCTACAACTGAGTAGTCTCACTTAGGACCCTCTGTACATTGACGTTTGCTGGATGGTCTTCTCCATCCTGCTTTTATGGGCGAAAGTTGTTGGGGACCCCTGACTATCGGCGGTAAATATTAGGAAATAACTGGTGCCAATTTACCAGAAATAAATACACATTATTGTACATAGAGTTGTTCCCTTAAAACTTACATGTTGAATTCCTAATCTCCAATACTTCAGAATGTGACTGTATTTGGAAGAAAGAACTATTCATTAAAGTCATGAAGATAGCTTCTACGCTGAAATGGCTGTCCTAAAGAATATAAAAATTGGATACAGACTTGTGCAAAGGGAGAACAATGTGAAGTTACTAGAAAATGCCATTTACCATTTATAAGCCCAGGAGCAGCCCCCAGACAAAGCCTCTCTTATGGCCTGCCTGTGCTTACATCTTGTGTCGGAACCATAGTAATCCCTGAGTAACTGTATGTTGCTGGCATGGGTACAGCCATGTCAAGGATCCTGTGGTAGTTTGAATGCAATTGCAAGTGGCAATATTAGGAGGCATGACTTTGTTGAAATAGGTATGGCCTTGTTGGAGAAAGTGTGTCACTATTGGGATGGGCTTTAACATTTCCTATGCTTAAGATACTGCCCAGTGTCTCAGTCCATCTCCTATTGCCAGAAGATCAAGATGTAGCCAGAACTGCTGTGGGGATAATGCGCTTGGACACTGTAAAGATTTGTTACTCATATTGGTTTAATAAAATGCTGATTGGTCAGTAGCCAGGCAGGAAGTACAGGCATGGTTTCCAGACTAGAAGAATTCTGGGAAGAAGAAAGGCAGAGACACAGTTGCAAGACAGACACATAGAAAGCAAAATAAGAATGCCTTACTGAGAAAATGTACCAAACCATGTGACTAAACATAAATAAGAATTATGGGTTATGGCTATGACAAGCAATGTTACTATGAACATAGTTGAGCACATGTGGTACAATTGAGCATTCTGGGTATATACCCAAAAGTGGTATTGCTGGGTCTTGAGGAAGGTTGTTTTCTAATTTTATGAGAAATCGCCATACTGATATTCAAAGGGGCTGCACCATTCTGCACTCCCACCAGCAATGCCAACCTAAATGCTCCTTGACCGAAGAATGGATAAAAAAAAATGTGGTACATTTATACAATGGATTACTACATAGCAGAAAAAAAATGACATCTTAAATTTGTAGGCAAATGGATGAAGCTAGAAAACATCATATTGAGTGAGGTAACCCAGACCCAGAAAGACAATTATCATATGTACTCATAAGTGGTTTTTAAACATACATCAAAGATAACCAGCCTACAAATAACAATCCCAGAGAGCTTAGACAACAATGAGGACCCTAAAAGTGACATACATGGATCTAATCTACATGGGAAGTATAAAAAGACAAGATCTCCTGAGTGAAACTGGGAGCATGGGGACCATGGGAGAGGGCTGAAGGGGAGGGGCGAGTAAGAGAGAGGAGCAGAGAAAAATGTATGGCTCAATAAAATCAATTTAAAAAGAATTATGGGTTAACTTAAAATGTAAGAGCTACTTAGTAATAAGTCTGAGCAATAGATCAAACAGTTTATAATTAATATAAGCCTCAGTGTGTTTACTTGGCTCTGAATGGCTGCAGAACCAGAGGGACAGAAACTTCTGTCTACACAGCACCATGCCTTCCATCATGCTGCTGTGCTCCACATCATGATGATAATAAACTGAATCTCTGATCTGTAAGCTGCCACCTCAATTAAATGTTTTCTTTTATACGAGTTGCCATGATCGTGGTGTCTCTTCACAGCAGTAGAAACCCTAACTAAGACAGACCCCAAGGCCCCAGACCCATGGGAAAATGTCAAAGCCTTCCCCAGACTAGGCTAAGGGAAATGGCAAAGTCTTTCCTCCCAGTCCAAGTGCAGATGCAGACGGTGTGTGCAGAAAATGTCCACCACGCTTTTACCCCAGATATGCTCTCCTACAGAGCCTGCGCCCACTGAAGTTAGCTAAGCCTGTCTCCTTGATGCAGCTGTTTACCATAAACCTCATCTCCTTGTTTATCTGTTTGTAAAAACTGCGACTCCTTGTTCAGCTGCATGCAATAACTCTGCCTCTCCATTTAACCATATATGACAAACATACTGAGTTTCTGAGATGTGGTGCTGTAGCCCAGAAGCTCAGAGAGCCCAGACCACCCAACCCCAGCTTTTCTGTTTTTGTATCTGTCTGTCTGTCTGTCTCTGCCTGTCTGTCTTTCAATCATTCTCTTCTACACCAAGAGAGGTCCACCTCTGGAGCCATACTGACCTTGACAATCTTTCTGAGAAAGTAAGTTTCTGTCGCTCAAGCTACCCTATCAGCGCTGTTTCACTGCAGCAGCATTATCAAGTCAATACACACTTCCTGTTTCTCCATCTCTGCAGGTTCACAGATTTCTTAACAAAGATAAGAACCCTCTGCCTGGGAGCCTCCTTCATTTCCCTGAACACAGAACCAGAAGAAATTACCAGACCACCTCTCTGGTCCAAGCTGGGACCTGTTTTTTTCCTCATGGATACCTTTATCCAAAATAGAACAAAAAAGTTAAGACCCCTCTCCCTTTGCATCCTCTTCTACTATCCAGGATGAATTCATCTATGAAGCCCAGAATTCGACCTTCCTTTGGAGAGGTCAGAAAAGTCATGAGGGAGTCCCAGACCCCACGTCAATTCTTCCAAGCATAGTAGGAACATCAGGTTACCTTGGTAAGTAGCTCCTGCCAGATTTTTCTGGGCCAAGAGTTTTGTTAGAATCTATGGAAATAGAGGAACTGGGGAGATGACTCAGGAGAAAGCACTTGCCATACAAGAGTGAGGATCAGAATTTGGATTCTTAAAATGCACATAAAAGGCTGCCCAGGCATAGTAGCTGTGTATACAGGAGGTGAGACAGACGTCTTCAGGACTGCCCGAACGAGTGATCTCTGGATTCAGGGAGTGACCTTGCCTCAGTAGATGAAGTGAGGGAAGCTTTCAAATGCCACCTTTGAGCCTCCACACTCACATACCCATGTACCTCCAAACACATGGGAACAACAAACATAAACATACCACACACAAACAACACTCTATGGGAATAAAACAGAAGTTCCCTACAACACTTCTGTGTATCACCCAGTGAAAATTACTGGTAAGTTGAACAGCGTGTTGTCTGTACTGTTGTTCCAATAGGAGAATTTCTTATATTGTTCATCCACAAGTACCTGACTCCTTCTGCCTTTCAGGAATGTTATCTGGTGGGCTATATTTTGAGAACCCTAAAGGCTACTGCCAGTGACAGAGGACTCTTTTGCCTTGTGCCGACGCCTATCCTAGCCTGGATCTATGTCTCTAAGAAGCTGAACTTGAGGAACTGAGAGTAGGCGTCATAACCAAGCACACTGTCAAGAAAAGATTTGATTAGGGCATTCTGTCTTTGGAATTTGAAACTGTCATTCACTCCACGAGCACGAGTGAGACACCTGGACAGCTTCTGTCACAATAGACAGAAGGAGTTCTATGATGGGGATATTATTGATACAGTTCATTATTACAAAGACCTCAGGATGGGAAACTGAGTCACTTCGCTGGAAAAGAAACTCAAAGCCCATCTCTTGCTGCCACATCAAACTGCCCTTGCTCACAAGAGGTATTAAATAGCCAGTTTCCAATCCCCAAGGTTCAACAGCTCTTCAGGTATACTATTCCCAAGGATTCATAGTTGTCATCTATCTATAAACCTATCATTTATCTATCTACCTACTTATCTATCCATTTACTTATCTATCTATATCTATCCATCCATCCATTTGTCTGTCTATCTATCTATCTATCTATCTATCTATCTATCTATCTATCTCCTTTTCCTCTTCTTTTCTCTCTCCTTGATTCTTCCTCTCATCTCTGTCTTTCAGACAGGGTCTTTTAGTAGCCCAGGCTACCCTCAAACTCACTATGCAGCTGAAGACTACCCTGAACTTCTAATCTTCCTGCCTCCAACTCCCTGGTGCAGGAATTACAGACCTGTACCACTATACATGGTTTATGTGGTACTGAGGATCAGACACAAGACTTGTTGTATGTTAGGTGACCACTCCACCAGCTAGGCTACATTCTCACCTTTTCCCTACCTTTTTGAGAGGAAATACTCATTTATTTAACCAAAAAAAAACTTATTTCACACATTTAAAAATAGATGTTGTTTGTAGTTAATCACGTGATTTAATTCTCTCGTAATTTTAATAGTTATATTTACTATAAATTAAATTTAATAGAAAAATCTATATGTATCTGCATAAATGTATGAGCCTTTAAAATAAGGTAATTTTGCAATTATACTTGCTAAAATCAATGTGGTAATTTAGCATATATTTATCAATAGCCAGTTTTTATGAATGAACCTTTACTAACAAAGATGCCTTCTATTTTCATTATCATGCTTATTTTGATATCCACAGCTGTGTGGGGGCACTAAAATAATTACGCTTTCTTGTCTAGATCCTGAATTATTTACACAATATGTAGCCATTTGACTTCCTTCTTGGTGGTTCTAGTATCTTTGGTGTCTTCAAACTTTGAGCTCCTCTCTAAAGAGAGATACAATTTAAGGAATGGCAATCAGTCTTGAATGGCGAGGCCTGCTTGCGAAAAAACTCTTTGCATAGGCTGGAAATGCCTTCAGACTCCTTTCCCCACCCCAAATCATGTACACTTTGTATATGTGGCTCTTTCTGGTCTCTGAGGGTAGCTCTCCATGCTTCAGCCCATACACACATTCACATACATGGACATACCATGCACATGCTTAACATAAGACTCTATGCAAAGAAAATGTTCCATAAAATATTCTGTATTGTGCTGCCAAGGAGTAAAACATGATGAATGAGCTGAACGTCATGCTGTCAAGGAAAAGAAGATGGCAAATGTAATGCATACATTGGCCAAAATGAAAACTATCAAATTTATTCTGGCAAGCATGCACTTATGTGTGAGACCCTCCCAAGTGATATGTGCTGACTCTATGTACACACATTTGCTCACTCAGTAGACTGTCACTAGCAGTGTGATGCTCACCTGCTGCTGAGACAAATGTGACTGCCCCAGGGCGACAGGGTTACAGCTTCCACCCCCCACCGCCCCCGTGGAGTTTATGTGGGTGAGTGCAACTCTTACCATGACGAAGTCAGATGGGGAAGCCTTCCTGGCCAGCTGGGAAAGCCTGTGGGCCGCACAATGGAATCTGACCTTTCCACCATGGGCCCAGCCAGCCCTGCTCCCAAGCCTCCCCCAGTTTCCCAAGATGAGTCTGTGTGAGCTTATCTTGCCTCTCCAAACTTGAAGTTGAGAACAGCTGACACGGCAAGCAATCGGAGACCCAGGACTGGATTTAAGTGAAACAGTAGAACTGGAAACGTGAGAGGAGATGGTCCTAGCCAACCCCGCAGCCCCCACATCAGACAGTTCCGTGAAAGTAGTGAGCACATAGGGATATTCTGTAAGAAGCTGGCTGTGACCTGCCCTCTTCCAGGCTGGGCTGGCAGACTTTCTATGCAAATAAGGCTCCTTACTGTGTGTCTAGGGTAAATTTTGTTTGCAGAATAGCTGGCCAAATTCTGGGGCTCTGATGAGAGGGAGCCCCGAAACGCATAGAGCTCACAGCCACCATTTTGCACTGAGTACAGCTGACTGGAGATTTGTGTCTGTTTGTCTATCTGCCTGTCTTCTCTCCAGATCTTTAGCAATTCAACAATAAACACCAGAAACCAAACCCCACTCAAAACATTCACAAACACACTGCAAACATGGCTAATGTTGTGGAAGCCAAGGAAGTGGGGCTGGGGGAGACGGGTGTTGGTGGGTGTTCCCAGTTCCTATGGTCACAGCCTTAGCCACAGCCTGAAAACACAAGGTATCAGGTTCTCTGCTAGCCCCCTCGGTGGGGAGAGCTGGGAGTTTCTGACCTCCTTTGGGGTTAAGGCTGCTGTTCTCAGTCTGTGCGTAAGCGAGTGGTCACAGTCCTCAATTGCAAAGGGGAAGTGGTCAGAGAGCATACTGTCGTGGCGGTGAGATTGATAACTCATAAGATCTCTTGGAAGGACGCCAGGAAATAACAATGGGGTTGAACCTGAACTAAATACACGTATACAACATTTGGCATGCTTGCTTGTGCTTTCCAGCGTGCTCTGAAAGGACAAGAGAAAGGTGATAGAAAAGAATCCGAGATGGCGTTCGTGGCAAAACCTGCAATACTCACTGCCGTTCCCTTCTTCTGTGAAGAGAATGCCAAAAAAGAGTAGCTAGCAGCTCACACTCAATCCAACAGTCACTCCACATCCCAAGTAGTCAGTGTGCTCTTTGAGGATTTAGTCATGCATAATAATAGTCTAATAATAATTTAGTCTACCATAATAATCTTACAAAACAACCTTCTGTCCCCTTTTTGCAGAAAATGAATCTGGAGACCAGACAGGGAATAGCTAGGAAACACTATAACCACGATTCGCTCTCCAGGTTCCGTGGACTTCACAATGCCACCCTCCTGCCACCGGTCTCATTTCCACCAAATTCCAAATGAATGCCTCCTGTGGGAAAGAGACTGCAGTTTGAATCATGCCGCTGGCTGGTGGAGTTGTTTCCTTTAAGACCAAGTCTCGAGGATCAAGAGTAGTTTATGTTGGATGGCCAGAGCTTGGAGAGGTTCCAGGATTGGAACACACATTACTTTTATTCTGCCTTCCCATTCCTGAAAAAGAAAGCAAACTAGAGAAACTGCAGAAAATAGTCGACCATCTGCAGCCTCCATTTTGCTATGGAGCATTGTGTCCAGTTCAAACGACAGTGAGAGCTGAGCTGCCATTTGGTTATCTGACTTGAAATGAAAGAATTATTGATGGAGTGGCTGTGATATCACTCCTTGGAATTCCAAGAACTTAATGGTAGAAAGAAGCGGGAGACAATGAAACCAAGACCACAAAGGTCACTTGGTCATCATATAGCCACACAGAGTCTTCCAGGGAAACCAGTGGGGGAGACAGGCTGCCCGTGTGAACTGGTTCCACTTAAAGGCTGATCGGAGGGGAAGGCTTCTAGTCTCTGCTTTTGACCTCTGAAGAGTTGTACATTTAAAACCTAAACAAAGAGTGGTGGATTTTCTGGAATCTCCTTGAAAACCTTGGTGACGTGGAGACCGTGCTAAGTGAAACAAACCTGACCACCTACTGTGTGCCAAAGACCACGTCAAATGTTGTGGAGGGTGCAGAAATGAAGAAGACGCACAAGGTCCTGACTTCCAGGTGCTCGAGGGGGTGACAGAGTTCAGATTGTCTCTCCTAGGAGGCAAGCTGGGAATCAGAATCCAGAATGTGGGTCAGAAGGGAAATAACTGAAAAGAAGGGAGCAGTGTCCATGGAGAGTGTGGACTTGAAACTGGATCTGGAGGTGGAAGAGGATATTGGTGGGTGGGTTAGGAAAGGGATGAGAGAACAGTGAATCCTGAACCGAGAGTGGCAGGCTACATGACGGTGAACGTAGTATGGGTCTCTATGTGTACAACCTTCCCAGGAGTGCATGAAGAGACTAAAGGGGGTAAAAGATAGGATCTCGAATGCAATACAAAGGACTGTGGGGTTTATCCTGCATATTCAGGAGGTGAATACTCAACTGGTTTCTGGGACCGAGCACTGGTGTTAATTTGTACAATTCTTAAATTATACCCCAATCATATGGTTCAATGCCCTTTCAACTTGGTTCATCACCTGCCTTCTGAATGACTGCCACTTAGTAACTCTTCATTGATAACAGCCGGTGTTGTGCTGTAGTGATGAAAGAAGCAGGCCTGCTTTTCGTCCCGCCTGGCTCCTGCAAGGCTAGCTTTACCAGAAATAATTACACGGAAGCTGTATTCATCTAAACACTGCCTGGCCCATTAGTTCCAGCCTCTTATTGGCTAATTCTCACATCTTGATTAATCCATTTCTAATCATTGTATAGTACCACGAGGTGCTGGCTTACTGGGAAGATTCTAACCTACGTCCATCTCAGGCCAGAGATTCATGGCGTCTGTCTGACTCTGCTTTCTTCCTCCCAGAATTCTGTTCTGTTTACTCCACCCTCCTAAGGGCTGGCCTATCAAAAGGCCAAGGCAGTTTCTTTATTAACCAATGAAAGTAACATATAGACAGATGACCCTCCTACACCATTGTGCAAATTGATAAAGGTACGAGGAATGTTCTCCAGCCACACCCCTCCATCCTGACAGCTCAAAGTCACGTTGATTGATAGGTAGGCAACCCATCAAAATTCTGTTTATGGAAGCAATTGCTCTGGCTGTTGAATCACATTTCACAGTTTTACACACACATATTCCTTACAGAGCAAAGTATACTGTAAACATCAAGAAAAATCTGCACTTTCCTCCTGCAGAATATAAACCTTAAGACGCCTTTAAAAGCAGACTGATGTCACCTGATTGACAAGTTTGCACAAATGAAAGTCACTTAGTGCTGCAATGCCCTGGCTGGACCACACTGCCTTGAACCCCTCGGGCTGGACAGGAGGATCCAGGACAGCCCTGGAAAAGAGCTCAGTATGTAAGCCAGTGCTGACTCAGCAGCGAGCTGTAGGAAAGGCTTTTTTGTGGGAGGCACCCCAAAAGTGGCTATTATTTTAAAAGAGATTCTCAATGAAAGAGAGTTGGCTGTAAAATTAAATAAGTGGCTCACAGAAGCCGAATAAAACCAGAATGTAGGTGAAATGCTGAGCACTGAATTGTGTGCTCCCACCACTCACAAGCTCCGCTGTCACAAACTTGAAGCTTTTAGCTCCTGCAGTATTCTCATGATAATAGTGATAATGAAACAGAATGCTTCTAAAATAACAGTTCATAACGTTGAAAATCCCTGCTTTATAAATTTGAAATGTGGTATGTGTTTGCCTTGCCCGTGTGACTGCCTCTGACACTAGACAAGAGGGGCATAAATGTTTAGCTCTTTTCTTTTTTTCATAGTCTAGGGTCTCCAAAGTTGGTAGCCTGATATAGCAAGAAGCATTATTCCCTTTTCTCATGGCATACAAGAATACTGTTGCAGGAGCTGGAGAGATGGCTCAGCAATTAAAAGCCTAGGCTCTTCCAGAGGACCTAGGTTTGCTTCCCAGCACCCACATGGTGCCTCACAATCATCTATAAGTCTAGTTCCAGGGGATCTAATATCTTCTGGCTTCTGTAGGTGCCAGGCACATATGTGGTGTACAGGTATACTTGTAGGCAAAGCATCCATACATATAATAACAATCCTGTTGCAGGCAATGATTAATTAAGGAATCAGATTCTATGCAGCATGTACCAACTCTGAACTTACTTGAATTTCCTCTGGAATAGATACACGAAATTGTTTCATGTACATTTCCCTACAGCTTTCCTTCTTTGTTTATATTGGGCCATATGTAGAAACATCTTCATGCTACAAGGTAGGGAGTGGGAGTAGACACAATAAAATTAGTATTCCAACAGATATCAAATTAGCCATGAATGATTCATGCCCACAAAGGAGTAGAGGGGCTCTGTTAGATCATGAAGATGATAGACCTGTAGCCAAGAAAGTCTGTGAGCACTCCTGTGCACGTGCCCACATACTCTGAGAGTAGCCACGGAAGTCTGTGAGCACTCCTGTGCACGTGCCCACATACTCTGAGAGTAGCCACGGAAGTCTGTGAGCACTCCTGTGCACGTGCCCACATACTCTGAGAGTAGCCACGGAAGTCTGTGAGCACTCCTGTGCACGTGCCCACATACTCTAAGAGTAGCCACGGAAGTCTGTGAGCACTCCTGTGCACGTGCCCACATACTCTAAGAGTAGCCACGGAAGTCTGTGAGCACTCCTGTGCACGTGCCCACATACTCTAAGAGTAGCCACGGAAGTCTGTGAGCACTCCTGTGCACGTGCCCACATACTCTAAGAGTAGCCACGGAAGTCTGTGAGCACTCCTGTGCACGTGCCCACATACTCTAAGAGTAGCCACGGAAGTCTGTGAGCACTCCTGTGCACGTGCCCACATACTCTAAGAGTAGCCACGGAAGTCTGTGAGCACTCCTGTACACGTGCCCACATACTCTGAGAGTAGCCACGGAAGTCTGTGAGCACTCCTGTGCACGTGCCCGCATGGATCGAGTGTACCTGTGGCACTGCTATAATGACACAGCCTGACAGTTAGGCAAGGGCTGTAAGCTGAAGGGACTGACACAGAAAGTGGGTGTGGCCCAAGTGGCAAAGACCGTGGTGGCTGTGGCTCTGAGCTTCAGGGAGAATGAGGAACCAGGCGGTTCTTACAAGATGCGGCCCCTTTGCTCACATTGTTAGTCTTCCTTCAGCTCCACAAATAGGACCACATATCTTCAGTCCTTTATAACCTGAAAGGCTGAGCATCAGTCAGTGCTAAATGGATGTCTCTGTTTCATAAGAAGGAAATTATACTGCAGTCCTGATATGCTATCTACCATCTACTAGAAGAAAGAAAAACTGAGATGAACAAAGATGAAAAGCGTGAAGCTTTTCCTTCCCAGACTCCTGATAAACGCTCCTAGGACTAAAAACTCCAGTTCTCCAGGGCCAGGAGAGGCCAAAAGAAAAATATTAATTAATTATTTCATTAATTAATTAAGACAATATAGCTAAGGCCAGTGTGGAACTTACTGTATGAGCCAGGCTATCTTCAAATTCATGATCCCCCTGCTTCTGACTTCTTAGTTAGCACTAAGAATATACATTATAGTTACACATTAGATATATAATTATATATTATATAGTATATATTATGCATAATACATATTACATATAACATAATACATTATATATAATATAAACATTATAGTTGTGTACGTCATATTCAATTCCAAAAGAAAAATTGAAACTCATTGCCACAGATTAAGAGATACTAACCCTTAGCTGGGCGGTGGTGGCACACGCCTTTAATCCTAGCACTCGGGAGGCAGAGGCAGGCGGATCTCTGTGAGTTCGAGGCCAGCCTGGTCTACAAAAGGAGTTCCAGGACAGGCTCCAAAGCTACAGAGAAACCCTGTCTCAAAAAACCAAAATAAATAAATAAATAAATAAGTTACTAACCCTTGTAATTCAGTCCAGTAGCCTTTGTTTCACATCTTTCTCCAGAAAGGACCTATTTTATACTTTACTCATCTGTGATGGTGCCCATACCACGTCCTTCCTCCCACCAATACTGCCCAGCCTCAGATAGACCTGAGCCCACTGAAGCAGGAATATTTTCAAACAGATAATAACTAAAGAGCTTCACTCTGTGACTCCAGAAAAGCTCGGGTGTTGTATTTTGTTATTCTATCACTGCACAAGATTGAAATAAAAACAGTCGCTTAGGAGGGCACTTTAAAGACAGCCTGGGAGAGACGGCATAATTGAAGAAGAAATGTTTGTGAAGAAAACATGAGCTTTGTGATCACTGGTCCTCAGTCCTCACATTTTCTCCTGACTTCCTGCCATTGACATGAAAGCCTGGCCATCCATCTCCATGTTGTATTTGCTTGCTGTGCACACAGAAGATCAAAAGATATTTGCCGGGAACATGAAGTACCAAACACTCTGCTGGGCTCTAGGAAGATGGCTGAGCAAAACAGATGCGACAGGTGCAGTCCCCATAACCAATCACAAAGTTTAAACGAGTTACCCTAGCAATGATCCAGTGCCCCAGTGAGTTCTTCTGGGTGTTTTCTCAATGAGTGCTCATTCCTTGAGTTGGCAGAACTAGCAGGAACATGGCCCCAGGCGCCTACGCTAGAAATCCTAGTGACACGGACAGACTCTCCAGTGGCGAGGACCCTGCTGGCATCTCTGTCTAAGGGCTCAGATGTTTTTCTCTTTGCATCCCCCAAGTGTCATTGGGATGCAGTAATGGAGGTGAAAACTTGTCTTCAGCCCACAGGAAGCTGTATCAAATCCCCCTGCTGCTCTTGCATGATGATGAGAAATTCTGCTATCACTAGTAGTGCGGTTGCCAACACGGGAAAGTTCATGTCTTCAGTTTCCCTTGGTACATAGCAAGGGAAAAGAGTTTGTCTAGACACAGTGAGTTTCAAAAGCCCTCTAAGGTCTGAGATGAAAAGAATAGGAAATGGAAATAGTAAGGGTTTATCTAAAGGAGGGGGAGCGGGCTTGAGTTGCAGATGAGACGTGACTTCTTGGACCCATAACGATCTACTGTGTGATGCTTAAGTTATATGGACACGGCTTGGATCCTGTAAATTTCACGTGTTGTCTTTAAAAATGAAATTTGTGACAAGGAAAAAGGGTCAGGGAAAGTGGTCTATTATTTTATGTCATTACAGACTTGGGATGGAACCACAAACCAGAAACCGTGGAGCCAGACAGGGTCATGACCTACCAGCAATACCACTATCAGCAATTATCATTAAATCCACTTTCTTCTGTCTACCACTAAAAGCCCTGCTGAAGAAGAGTTTGTCTGGAAAAATCATGCACCAGAGTGAGTTGGATTTTCCTTTTCTGCCATAGCGTGAGTCTCTTACATCACCATTTATGCTGGTGAGAGCCCTGGGTAGCACCTCTCCAACTGCAATATGATAGAAAGGCTCCAGAAGCCCATTGTTCTAAGCAGAAGACTGGGGTTTTCCCTCACCTTGGAGGAGGCCCACCAAGAGAGCTTTGGATGCCATCTGGCCGGCAATTTGCAATTCCTTGGAAGGACTTCTTGGCCCATAAAACGAAGGGTGTTGCCAGCTGAGAGGAGGTCACTGAAGAGAGAGAGTGCTTAGGAGACAAATAGCTGACCATGCTTTAGGGAACCCGGGGCCACACAAGGAGCATAGCTGTCTCGTAGCAAATTGTGTCAACAGTATGTAAAGGGAGTTGGAAGGTGTGAAGATGGGTTATGACGACACACTTGCTCACCAGTACAAAGTCACAGTCCAGATAAGTGGTACAAAGGAGCTCGTGGCAGTAACAGTCACACACGTGGGGGTAGCCTGGGTCCTTCTGAGTAGCCAGGAAAGACTCCCTGAAGGAAGCTATCCTTGGGCAGACAAATGGGTGTCTACAATCTAACAAGGAAAATATGTCGAGGAGGGGGTAACTCAGACACAAGGACACATATGCCAAGGCCATGTGGCTGCAGGAACCACAGCCTACTTGGATGGACATGGAAGGTGAATGGCTCTGACCGAGAGGTCTGGGAGTAGAGACCTGCCTGCAGACAGCCTGACCATTCCGCTTCATCAGGCAGAGAAACATGTCATCCTTGTCCCCAGAAAACAAGAAACCCTCAAGGATTTAAGCATAAGATACTGTTTTTTAAAAGGTGGCTGTGGCTATCATGTGGAGGACAGTGTTGAAGCATGTAAGAAGGTGTAGTGACCAGTTAGGAGGTCACAGGAGATTCCCAAATTAGTGCAAGTGTTAACTGTCAATTTGACAGGGTCTAGAATCACCTGGAACAGGACTCAGATCATGCCTATGAGTCATTATCTTGCTTAGATTAAGTGGTGTGTGAAGAGCCACCTGATATGGGTGGTACCCATCCCCAGAGATGGGATGCTGGATGGTAGAAGGAAGAGCGAGTGAATTGAGCATACCCTTCACCTCCGCTGCCCTGAGATGGGATATGACCAAATGCTTTAAGCACCTGCCGCCCAGACCTCCCCACAGTGACGGACTGTTCCCTTGAACGGTGAGGCGGAACAAACCTTTTCTTCTTTAAGTTGCTTTTGCAGGAGCCTTTTATCAGAGCAACCGGAAAAAAAAATTTTCAGACAGAGATTTGCAGCTGAGACTGAAGTGCTAGAGACAGAGTGGGCTAGGTCCCAGAGGTGTCGAGGACATTTTGTATCTGTGTGTCTGTCCATCCATCTATCCATCCACACAGAGATTACTACAGAGTATCAGTGTCTCCACTAACAAGCCTGACCCTTGCCTGGTGGAAGATTTCAAATTAGTCAAATGAAGACATGGACAGGTTTTTGTTTTTTTGTTTTTTTTTTCATTCCAGAGAACGTTTAGTGACGTAGAAACTGAATGATTGGTCGCACTACTGGATTCTGTGAACTCCGTTCGGAAACACAGCTAAACATCCTATGATGTTAGTGGGCAGGCCCGTTCCAAACAATTACCCAGCACAAAACATTAAGAACGTCTGGTCTACAGGCTGAGCTCTGGGAGATCAGTCAAAAAGAGGAAGGAGAGATTATATGAGCAAGGGAGGTCAAGAGCATGACGGGAAACCCACAGAGACAGCTGAATCAAGCTCGTAGGAACTCACGAACTCCAGACCAACAGCTGTGGAGCCTGTATGAGGCCGAACTAGACCGACTAGCGTGTGGGCGACAGATGTGCAGCTTGGCCTGAGGGGCCTCTGACAGTGGGACCAGGATCTATCCCTTGTGCATGAGCTGGCTTTTTGGAGCCCATTCCCTAAGGTGGGATGCCTTGCCCAGCCTTGATAAAGTGGGAAGGGGCTTGGTCCTGCCTCCACTTAATGTGCCAGGCTTTGCTGACCCCCCATAGGAGGCCTTACCCTTTTGGAGGAGGAGTGGATTGGAGTGGCTTGGGATGAAGGGGAGAGAAGGCTTGGCAGGGGGAGCTGTAGGCGGTATGTCCTAGTCAGTGGCTAATGAATGACTCCACCCTTCAGCTTAAGGAAATAAATCCTTTAGGTTGTGACTGAGGGAGGCTGGGGAGTCCTGAAGTAGAATGAACTGAACGATGAACACTTTGCATAATTATCCCAAGATATTAATTCCAGTAAAACAGCAGTTAGCCTTTCCTGCTGGCTCTCAGCATATACCTTCGTGTGAATGTTAAATGTCTCCCAGAGGTTCATACATTTGAGTATTTAGTCTCCTGCTGACTATGACATCTGGAAGGCTGTGGAACCTTTAGGAAGGTGGAGCCTATCTCGAGGAAGTGCGTCTCTGGGGAAGGGGTGGGCTTTATTAAATACAGCCCAATCTCTCTGCTTCCTGGATGGCCACCAAGATATGAGCAACCAGCCACGCCTTTCTCCGCCATGCCTTTCTTACCATGCTGTATCCTGAAATCATGAGCCGAAACAAATCCTTCTTGCCCTGAGTTCCTTCTCAGCAGATAAGCAGCTAGCTAGCACAGTGTGTCTTATGCCACCCCTTAAAATCAAGCAGAAGACTAGACCCCAAATTCTATGCCCTTTCACACTGGTTTCCTCCAGCATCCCTCCATCAGCCAACACTTACCGCTAAACTGTTATCAGAACCCTGAATTCTAAACCAGTTCTTACTAGGTTGGTTCTGACTTCTCGAAAGGAGGATGATGGGCCTCGACAGTAAGCCTTCCTTAAATCTCCTGTGGACTGTTCTTCTCCTGCAGGCCCCCTTTTCTAGTTACAGGAAGGATTGCCCAGCTCACTCGGTCCCATTGCAACATGTGGAATCACAATCTCTGCTTCCTGGAGCCCATTGTCTCACCAGGTGGACCAAAACAGGAAGAACAGGTAAGAATGGATGAAGGTAAGTGATTGTCAAGACACCAACAATAGGAAAAAAATATGATAACTGTGTTCCATCAATGAATACAAGTTTTCTATATTTTCATGCAGAGAAGACACCAGCCCCATAAAAATGGCTTGCATTGTAGAAACCAAAACCATTTGGTGTTTTATCATATTCCAGACAGAGTTCATTTATTTTCCAAAATTCATCTCACCCCTACATTCTTTTTGCTCGACTGTATCTTCGAGAATGTGAATTTTACCTTTGTAAGAACAATGATCACTCCCGAGTTACTGATGAAAATCTTCACACAAAAACTACAGATGAAAAAGACTTTGATTTTTTTTGCTGATTGATTTCCTTGCTCTGATGCAACCTCCTGATTGGCTTGCCTGCTGGATGTTGCAGAGAAAATTTGATTTTGCTTCCTTTTGTACTCTTCGGGAACCGTGATTCATGTTTCTTTTGCTGTTTGGATGAATATGATAAACAGGTGAATTATTAAATGCAAGGCAGATGCATAGAATCACATAAAGGTTACTTTTATTTCCATATGAGTTCCAAGCATTAACTCAGATGAAAAAAAAAAGTATGTGGTAGCTGCCGATAACCAAAGCCTTTTCTACATGTTCCGTACATAGTTTCAAGGAAGGAGAAAATAAGTACAACCATGTGCCAGCAAGGGCCCCTCTGATAAATAGAAAGCTGCCTGCATAAAATAGTGTCAGGGTCACCAGACAGAACCTCTCTATCCTCAACTGGTCCCCTGGCCAGGTTTGGAAATGGTTTCATTACACCTGCTTTAAAGTTGAGCCCCAGGCTGCAATGCGGCTCAATGACAGAGTTTCTGCCTAGTGTGTGGGAGGCCCTGGGTTTAATCCCAGGTACTTTTGTTATGATGGAAGTGTTAAGGAAGGAATTTAGGAAAGTTAGTCATCAAAAGTGTTCACACTGTCTCCAAAGGAACAAAGCAATTACAATATGTATGTGAACATTAACACACATACACATATGTGTGTGTAAAATATGTAGCCTTGATTTGGGGTGGGGGGGCTGACAAGTTTGAAATCCACAGGATAGGCAGGCAGACCAGGAAGTCCAGCCAGAATTGACACGGTAGGCTTGCGTCCAAAGGCAACCTGGAAGCGGATTTTTCTTTCTCCTACAAGGACCTCAGTCTGTTTTCTCTCAAGACTTTCAACTGATTGAACGAAACCCACCTACATCTATCTGCTTTACCAGATTCTACTGATTTAAATGTTAGTCTCATGTAAATGTTAACTTCAGAACACCATCCTGACTTGTGTGTGTCCACAATGTAGCCAGGTCGACCTATAAAAGCAACCACCAAAAATGCTTTGGTGTACATGCCTTTACCATATAGACTTGTCAGTTCCTTGAGGGTTCAGGACATGGCACGGTCTAGTTTTAATAAAACATGAAAGAGGAAGAAAGAAGAAGGAACAACTGGATACGAGTTCTTGGATTCAGGAAACATTCATCTAACTTATGTTTAGATTCTCATAGAAAACCCAAATCCAAGAAGATGACAGTAGACCCATGAATCACTCTTGAACTTTGTTGAGCCTTCATCTCTTTAGGATTCTTACAGAACTAGCAAGGACAGGATGCTGACATTTGTTGATTGCTACTCAGTATGTAACAGACACTATTCCCATTTCTCCTATATTATCTCACTTAATTGTCTCCAAATGAAGAAATGGATTGTGTTGTTGCCTCCATTTTACAGAAGGAAATGTACATCTGAGCCCTAGCGAGGTTAAGCCCCGTGCCTGGGGAATGTCACTAGAAGTGAGCAAAGGAGGAATCTGGACCTCTGAAGCCTGCATTAGAGCTCAGTACTCACAAACACGATCTTGTCTCTCAAACCGCTATGGAAGATGCTATCTGCTATGTCCTGCGTGTTCCCTGTGTTAGTACATACACATAACAATATGTTCCTCTCAGTACCAGGAAAGCGATTGCATCTCCAGGACCTAGTTTATTAAGATGGATCAGATATACAACCCATTTGGCTTTCTCCTGCCTGGCTTATACCTTTCCCTTCCAAGTGCCTTGAATGTCTCAGGTTATATGAGTGCTAGGAGGAACTGGAGGGACATCAGCCTGTGGTCGTCTCTGGTACCCTTGCCAAGTAGCATAACTGCTCATTGAGGATGTTCCTGGTTCTGCTTCCCATCATGCTCTTGTCTATCCTTGATTGCCTGCCTCCATGTCCTATTTATCAGCTTTCCCTAACACAGCATTTGTCACCAAGACTTTTACTTCTCTTCTGCTTTCAAATCTGTCCTCAACAACTCCTGCTTATACCCAGATCTTCTTGCCAGTTATCTATGTAATTTTAGTGCTGGTACCCAGTACTCAAGTTCCACTCCACAAACATTGTCTTTAGCATAGCTCTTACAAGGCAATAACAATTCCCACTGTCTGTGACAAAGTACAGAAAATCATGGACACAATGAGAGCTTCCAGGTCCATCCCACTGATGCTATAGGGCCCCAGCCCTGCTCCTTTCTCTAAGTGCCTTAGTCAAGTGTGATGGAACTCAGCAATACTTGGTTAGTATTCTAGCCTAAGATGCAATGTACATGGAACTGTATGATGTACAAGGCCCCCTTCCTTAATATGGGTGAACACTCAAAGGAGCCAGCAGACTGGACAGGGAAGCCAGTGGTCTACATTCCTTACATACTCTGAACAGCAGCATCAGGAAAAATCGGGTCAGAAAACACTAAAGCCACGGTTATGAGACAATCTGGAAAACCCAGAGAGTCCCACTGGGGTGTACCTCATAAACCACATACGGATCAGGGCAATGGAACGCCAACCCTGTAGCGTTTGCCATGAACCAAAGGATATTGGACATAGGAGTCTCAGAATCTTTCCATGATTCCACCAGAAGCCAGCATTCTCACTGATTTGTTGATGAGGGAAGTGAACTAAATTGGTGTGTGGCATGGTGAGTGCAAAGCTAAAACCAGCACATGGGGACAGAGCAAACATTTATTACTGCAGCAGGGAAGGAGAGAACAGTCAATGTTTGGGAGAAACTCGCCCCTTGAACAAAGGAAGGGAGGTGATTTCATTCTGGGAGTCCATTCTATAGGAAAGCAGTTTTGGGACAGGCACATTCCTGAGCATGCTCAGTACAGCAGCGCACTCCTGTTTAGTTTAAGGTCATAGTGTAAGAAGGGAAGACTGTAGATTTACTTTCATCTATGATTAACTGAAGGCCTTGGAACACCAGTTCAAAAGGTTTAGCTTGGGCTGGCGGGTGATGTGTCTTGTTTGGTAGAGTGTTTGCCTGGCCTTCGTGAAGCCTTGGGTTTGATCCTCATCAAGACATAAAGTGGGGATCATGTGACACCCTTGAAACCCCAGGACTCAGAAAGTAAAGACAAAAGGATCAGAAGTTCAGGCAAAGATCGAGGCCAGGGAATTCAGGGCCAGCCTGGAATACACAAGACTCTCAAGAAACAACAACAGAAGCTGAAACAGCACACAGGGACATGTTATCATACTGTTTGCATCATCAAGATGGTGGTCAGGAACATCTCTGGCCTGCTCAATGATCTCCAAAATTTTTTATCTGAGAAAAAAGAAAGGACCCATCAAATGCATGTTAAAATAAGAGTTCCCTCCTAAGACACTTGCCTCACTTGGTGACTGACAGTAAATGTCTTCAACATTCTAAATCCCTTTCTTCACAGTCTTTGAGATACTGTGTTCAAAATTGCATCCTTTCTTGTTCATCCCATGGTCTCTGAGTCTGAACACTGAGGTAGGTCACAAGATTACTGGGTCTACTCATGCAAAGCTTCTCTTGGCTTGTCTCCAGAGTGCTGTGGTTATTCAAGAACACCTGGATTTTGAGGACTTCCTGGGCATGCTTATTGGGTGATCATGCATCAACACAATTCACCTTTCCCATGTATTCTCATTCAGAGGTACGGACATTGTGTACTTCTGGGAAAATATATATATTTATGTATATATTATTATATATGTACTTGTGGCATTTTTATACAGGATGAACTATCTTGAGACAAAAGGTATATGTGGATTTTAAAAAGTAGTAATAATGATGCAATTATATCAAACAATAACCCATCCAGTTTCAAACAACAAAGAAGTCAACCCCCATTAGCTTAAAGAAGAACAGAATTAGCTGAAATACATAAGGGTGAAGTTCAGGGGCTTTCAGTGTGGTTAGATTCAGGCCCTAGACAGGCCTAGACAGGAATCTAATGTTTCAAAGGGCTGGGGTTGTAGCTCAGAGGTAGAGTGCTTGCCTAACACACTCAAAACCCTGAGTCTGATCTCCAGCGCAGCGAACAACATCAACCTGGCATTTCTCTTCACTTCCGCTTCTCAGCTCCACCTACTTCAGCTTTTATGGGGCACACATGAGTGGCAGTAGACACCCCTTTGTATAATTTTAGTATTCATAGCCACCGAGATTTGGATACACTCTTCCATATTCTCAGCCATTTGGAATCACACGTTATTGGCCCCGAGTGGCATGATTTGGGTCAGGCGTGCATCCCTGAATCAATCTCACTGGCTTGAGGTAGGATGCAATGATGCTTTTTCTAGCCTACAGCTGCTCTCTGGAAACCAAGGAAGTGTTAGCTTCCACAGAAAGTCCTAGAGCAGAGATTTTCAACCTTCTTAATGCTGTCACCCTATAACACAGTTCCTTATGTTGTGGTGACCCCCACCCATAAAACCATCTTTGTTGCTACTTCATAGCAACTGTAATTTTACTACTTTGATAAGGCATAATGTAAACATTTGTGCTTTCTGATGGTCTTGGGAGACCCCTGTGAAAGAGTTCTTCGACTTTTAATGGGATCATGACCCACGGGTTGAGAATGCCTGATCTAGAGTGAACCCTCCTACAGATTCCCAGTGCTGCGACCACAAGAAGTGAGAGAGAGGATGCCTTGGAAATCAGACTTGGTTTCTGCCATCCTCATCTTTGTATTCCTAATCTAATCCCACTTTCAGCATGTCTTATCCAATCATCTGACTTTTGTTATTTTAACAACTCATAATCTATCTAATCCCCGTAGCCTTGCCAGTGGCTCTGTCCTGGTTAATCTCTGCCTGTTGAACTCCAAGTCTACCAGAGTCTTTCTGAGATTATACATTGAACCAGCATAAACCTGCCATGTGGTGTAATGCCCAAATCTGCGCAATCCCTGCAAGCCAACAGGGAAACTAAGTCCTATATGTAAAAGCAAAGAGCCTTTATTTTAATCAAGTTTGCAAACTTGGTTTCTCAGCAGGTCCAATGTATTGGAATAACAGGAGAGCCTGAGCTCAATTAGAATAGGGTTTTTATAGTAGTAAAGGTGGGGGTGAGGAGTCTCTGAGGTTCAGGACCCCTGATTGGCTGACATTTGTCTGGGGGTGTCCTGTCGAGGTGCACTGGCAGGTGTTTCTGTCTACAGCAGTTGGAATGTCAGGCATGTTTTTTTTGAACGGTCTGCTTTTGGGTGGGGGTCAGGCTGTGGTTCCTCTTGCAGCCAGGCATTGTCTCAGGGTAAACTATTGAGACTCCAGACTCACTTAAATTCATTGATGGCCAGAGTCCCAGGTGATAACGGTTGGAAAGAACTTCTTTTGGGTGACCTGCCCAGACTTAGCTTATCATGGCTGGCCCCCACATGTGGCATCTCAAATCTGAACCTCCCAACCACCTGTCATTGCTTATACAGAAAACAACTTGACTTCATTTCCAACACACTATTGAAATTGCTCCTTCTCGGTGAAGAGGGAAGACTGCTTTGTTTTCCTGTGTATCTTGTACAAAAAGGTAGCTCTGTGAGTGTCTTCTAAATTTAGGTACTTTTGTAGACTTTTGCCTCTTTTTGGTAGCTTGGAACCTGTGGTTCACGATGCCCATAGTCTGAGGAGGCAGAGTGCTTGACTAGCATGTACAAATCCTGAGTTCTATCACAAATACCACACAAACCAAGTATGGTTGTGCAAGCCTGTAATCCAAGCGCTAAGAAAGTAGGTGTAGGATGATCAGGGAAAGGTTCAAAGGTTCAACAAGTTTGAGGCCAGCCTTGGTTACATGAAACACTATCTATAACTAACTAACTGACTTCATTAACTAACTAATTTTTAAAAGCACTTGGAGTGGGTGAGAGGTATCACCAGTGGTTGATCACTTGCCTAGCTTTATGAAGGAGGCCCTGGATCAATCCTTAGTACTGAAAGAAATAACATCAGGTAAAATAGTGAATCAAGGACACAGCGTCCATAGTCTTTCACTAAATACACCATATATTTATTATACGTGGTGGGACTGTAGACCATCTGCTGGGCCCCAGTAGATGGCTTGAAGGACATGAAGACTTGATTAAGGCTTGTGTATGTTCAGGAAGTTCGTGATCTAGCTAGAAGAAAGAGTAAAAGACACAGCAATTACTAGACATGCGAAGCCGGAACCATCTGGCTGATGCGTGCTGCACAGCAATCTACTTAATATTATAGGATGAGTGCTTTCCCCACACCTAAGCAAATGCATGTCAAAATATTAGGGTCCCAGATTTCCAAATACAGTCTCTGAGTCAAAGTTGGAGTCAATACAAAAAACACCTTTTCTGTTCAGAAGAGGAATTTCCAGTGTGGAGGAGATGTCTCCATCAATAAGTGTTTGCTGAGCAAGCATGCACTCCTAAGTTTAGATCTCCAGAGCCCACATCAAAACACCAGGCCTGGCAGCTCACAGCTATAATCCTAGCACTGGGGAGTCAGAGATCAAAGAATTCCCAGTGCTTGCAGATCTCCTAATGTAGCTAAGTCAGTGAGCTCCAATTCAGTGAAAGGCTTGACTCCAAAATTAAGTGGAAAGCTGACTGAGAAAAATACCTGACATTAACCTCTGACCTCCTTACATATACATATGCACACACATCTAAGAATATGTACACATGGATAGATTTATCCATCAATCAATCATACATACATACATTTATACATACATACATGTGTGTATATGTATACATACATTCATATTTTATAGACAGAAGTTTCTGTCCCACCGGGTCCCACAGCTGTTCAGTTCCAAAGAAACACACAGAGACTTATATTAATTATAAACTGTTTGGCCTATTAGCTCAGGTTTATTATTAACTAACTCTTACAACCTAAATTAACCCACAATTCTTATCTATGTTTATCCACGTGGTTTGGTACCTATTCTCAGTGCAGAATTTCCATCTTGCTTCCTCTGCATCTGGGTAGTGACTATAGACTGAGCCTTTCCTCTTCCCAGAATTCTCCTAGTCTGGTTGCCCCATCTATACTTTCTGCCTGACTACTAGTCAATTGGCGTTTTATTATACCAATACAAGTGACAAATCTTTACAGGGTACAAGAGCATTATCCCACAGAACTTCTCCCCTTTTTCTTTCCTAAACAAGAATTCACAATCTAATCTCCTTTGTTTAGCTTTTTTCCTGACCATTATCAATAACAACTTGTAGCCAACACTCTAAACAGAGAAAAATCTATAATCCATTTTTTGGGGGGAATGTGGGTATAGTTTTCTAGGCTACTTCTTGATAATTGGGGATGCTGATAATCTTATGAGGACCTAAAGAGAATTTAGGATTATGAGCAAGTATTCTGTGAGCCTGGATCATCTCAGCCAGCAGTCCTGAAGATGCTCTGGATGTAGAACTCCAAGGAAACTGCAACAGAGGTGCTCTAAAACATTGGATCATCTGGGTCATCTGCTCCCATTGAAGATTTTTCAGGCAGTCTTCCTTGACCAAACCTAATTTTTCTTAACCCATAATGAAGCCACAGCCTCTCATTTCCTGTGGAAACAAAAGCAAAACCTCTTCTGCAAAGTAATTTTGAAGTCAAGACATTTTCAAAATATATACTAATTCAGAAACATTTATAATAAAATGTCTTTTAGCAGCTGCTGCTCCTTCCTCAGCAGTCAAATAATTCAAAGACAACACAATAACATTCTCTGTGTATTTTCCATCTTTATGTGGCTTTAATATTTTTTACTCTATTTCTTTTAATTTTATTGTTGTTTTTAGTTTTTTTTGAGCCAGGGCTTTTCTGTGTATCTTTGACTGTGTGTATTTTTGACTGTCCTCTAACTCACTCTGTAGACCAGGTTGCCCTTGAACTCACAGAGATCTGCTTGCCTATGCCTCCCAAGTGCTGGAATTAAAGGTGTGTGCCACCACACCCAACTACTCTCTTTCTTTCTTTCTTTCTTTCTTTCTTTCTTTCTTTCTTTCTTTCTTTCTTTCTCTCTCTCTCTCTTTCTTTTCTTAAAAGTGAATGCATTGTAATTCATCTTATAATTTGATATAGAAAGCCATCAAAAATGAAGGTGAAATATTGAGCATTTAGAAAGGAAGCAAGTGACTGAAGTCTATGTGTGACGTAGGCATGATTCGGTCCTATACAACTGCTCACTGATGTAGTATTCAGCTACCTCTACCTAAGTGCATGTCACAACACCAGGTCAGTGGACATGGACACGAGGCTCCTGAGGCCTCAGAATTATCTTTTTCATTGCAAAGTAAGTGCCAGTAAAGATTGTCACTTAAGGCAGATAATAAGCCAAGAATGGTCAGTTTATGAACCAGGGTAAAAGATACACTGTACACCACTGAGGCAGAGACAATGGATTCCAACAGTAGACTGTCTAGTTAAGTCAACACTGGCAACTTTGACAATGTCTGTACAGACAATGGTCTCTCTCTAGGGCTTTCAAATCACACCATCTATGGGCTCAAAGTTGAAGAAGGGAATACAGCCTGAGTGTATGAGTGTACAGACTTAGTGTCTGGGAAGGAAGTCCCAAGGTGAGATGAAGGGGTAGAACGTAAAGCTCTGAAGTCCATCCCGAAGGTGACCCTGTCCTGAGTCCACAGAGAAGAGGAAAACTTGATGCTGGTGTAAAGGATGATGAGGATGAAGATGACAGGAGAAAAGCTCCAGTGAAGAAAGCTGTATGAGATATCCCTGCTCAAAGTGTCTAAAACCAAGCCAGCAAGGAAGAGCTAAAAACCACCAACATCGAAAGTCAATAACCCTTCAAAAACAAGCAGGCAAGGGGTTTCCTAAAATACCAAAAGGACCTAGAGCTATAGAATATATGAAAGCCAAAATGTAAGCTGGTAAAACTAAGTCCTTAAAAGGAGAAATCAAAAGTCAAAACAGAAATAGACCACAGTGCAAACCAAAAGAAACCCTTCTATTTTAATCTTTTTTTTAAAAAAAAAAAACTTTTTCTTTTACTTAATTTCATTTATTTTTCCATTAATAACTTTTGTTATACTATCCAATCATATTGACATTTGGTTAAAGTTAGCATATTTTTTTAAATTTTCACAAATGTGCGTAAAATAATATATTAAGGTCATATTCATCCCATTACCCTCTTGTTCCCCCCACACACTTCTTCCCAACTAGCCCCCCTTTCATGTCAGTTTGTTTTGTTTTGATCTATTGAGTTTATTCCATGTTTTTAGTATAATGAGGGTGTGTAGGAGTTATTAGCTAGAGCATGAACAGTTTGCCAGTGGCTACACCACCGAAGAAAGTGAAACCTGCTTCCTAGAAACCATTTGCCACCCACACACCTTTTCAGACTGGAAGCCATCTGCTTTAACTCAGCAAGGTGTGTTCTTTGCTATGCTGTGAGTCAGAGGACCTTCCTTATTGCTTTCTGCTGCTTTGCATATGGCTCATATCAGCTGTCAGGCTACAACAACTATTTCTGTATTTCCTTAGTAGCTAAAGTGAAAAGAGGGAAGCGAGAGAGACAGAATATATATAAATATAGATATCACCCTCTATATAGAGAGATGATAGGTAGATAGACAGACAGACAGATGATAGATAGATAGATAGATAGATAGATAGATAGATAGATAGATAGATAGATAGATTAAAATTCTGCAAGACAAAACACAACAAACATACACTGTGCCCTCATTTTTAAAGTTGTTCCCCACAGGAATATGAGCTCACAACATTAAAACAATTTCATCTGTATAATAGGTTTAAGCCAATACTCAAGCCTATTATCAACCAGGATTGCCCAGGCCCTCACAATGGAAAAGAACAAGGTGTAAGTGTAAGAGAAAGGGGAAGGTTAGAATGAACCCTGTGGTGTTGGACTGGCACTGGAGAAAGCTAGCACCAGAGTTCATAAAGCAGGTTTGCACAAGACACCTGGACAGGATGCCCTGAGAAAGACAGACACATCTTCTCTGAGGAATTCCTCCCAACCACAGTGCATGAACTGTTAACAGTGGTCTTCAGAAATGCCAGGGTCATGACAGACAGTGACTGAAGAGAGGTGACAACTAAATGCCAAGAGGGTCCTGGGACAGAAAGCAGAGTCTTTGGTATTGGAGCTAATAGAAGCCACGTCAAGCCTTCATCTTCGTACTGTATGTACTGTCTCCAGTCTCTTAGTATCGAACATTCGACTACAATTACGTGTGATATTTCTATTATAAAAGCAACGTGAAGGGCAGGAAGAAAGTGCCGCCCCCCCCCCTTTGTTCTGTGACCCTAAGATAACCTCAGAGGGAAAGACTTTTTAAAAACTGAAACAAACAAAAATAAAGCATCATGTCTCTTCTTTCCACACGTGGCTCGCCCTTTCCACACGTGGCTCATGCACGCTTGGGTGATGGGTGGGGTATGCTCGCTCCCTGCAACTGAGCTACCATAACAAATTACCAAGTTCTTTGTAGCTTACAAACAACACAGTGTTTATCTTAGGGTTCTGTAAGTCAGAACGACAGCACAATCAGGTGCCGGCACAACGACATCTCTTTCTGGAAACTCCGTGGAGAGAATTTCCCTTTCATTTTTTTTTTTCAACTTCTAAGGACTGCTGGCATTTGATGACTGAGCGCTGCTTCATCTGCCTTCAGAGCCAGCAATGGCTGTCCCTTGGCCTCCTCTCTGCCCCCAATACTTGGTTACATCTCTCATTGACCTCAGCCTGGAACAGTTCTTTGTTTTATGAACACAAGATTAGATTGCAAAGTCTACTTTGCTACTTAGTCTAGGACATTTGGGGACAAGGGTGATTATTCTATCCTTTGTAAGAACTCTTCAGGGAAATGGGGAAAGCATCCTCTGACTCAGCATAGGAACCCCCACCCCAAAAGCAGATGAAACTGGGGTGATGTGAACTGAAGTGGCTATGCTGAGCCTCTGTCCTGTCCAAACTGTCAGTCTTCATGTGGCCTGTTCTCTCTAGACACACATTCTCTCTCTCTCTCTCTCTCTCTCTCTCACACACACACACACACACACACACACACACACACGCATTTCCAGGCCTCCCCATTCTCGGGAGGATGGGTCTGAGCTCAGATGTCTCAGGAATCCCATTAGTTGCCCTGTTCTATGACAGATCCATGCCAGTGGCCCTCAGAGCTCAAGACATGGGAATCTTTGAAGTAAATCCTTAACACGGTTCCATCGGCCCTCTACATCTGTGACTTTCCCATATTTAGCTAGGTATATAGAGATTTTTTATTTCATTTTATTGTCTGGGACAAGTCTCTAATCCCAGCGACTCAGGAGGTTGAGGCATGAGGGTGACAAGTTCAAGGACTGCCTGGGCAACTGAGCTGTCCTAAAATAAAAAAAATTAAATTGAAGGCTGCAGAGGTACATCATTAGAACATTTGCTTAGCATGAGGCAGGTCCTGAGTCCAATCCCTATTACAGAAAAGGAGAATTTGTATTAGTGTGTGCATATAAATATATATGTATATATATACATATGTGTATATGTGTGTATGTATGTATATGTTTTTTTCTTGTTATTCAACAAATGAAGCAGCAGAGAAATTCTTTACATTATATTATTTCAGACATTATAAGCAGTCTAGAAATGACTCACGGTGCACAAGAGTATTATGAACAAATTATATCCAAATACTCTATCAATTTATATAGTGTATTGAGCATCTGTGGATTTGTTTAGTTGTGAGGGTCCAGGAAGAATTTCATGTGGATGCTGAGGGATGGCTGCATTTGGCTCTGACCTTTGTATTTCTGCTTTCTGTATCCGTGAGCATGTGAAGAACTAGAAAACTATTTTCAAACCCTACCTACAGGCAAAGACTGTGAGGAGGGAAAAGGAAATCATTCTTCCCATAATTTTGGTGTGGCAAAGCAGATAATGTTTTTATGATAATCTTTGATGCAAACCGAGAGAGACAGAAGATACCATTTTCATTAGCTATTTCAGTGTTAGAATCTTAGCACTGTGAAGCACCCTGTGCAATGGCATGCCTTCAGATTATTCTAATGCTTACGTAAGCAAATGGACATTTTACCCACAAGTCCTTTGTATTCTTCTGTTAATACATTTGGTACCATCAAGCAGTTAACGCAGGGCTGCTCATCAGCATGAACTGAGGCGCTTAAACACAAACAAACAAAAAAACAAGGTAAAATTGCTTCCACACTCACCGTCAAGTTTTTTCTTATTTCTTATTTTCTTATTAAAGTCTTTTGTTAGGGTCCCATGCTTCAGTAGATTGAAAATCTTTCTGGACCCAGAAAGGTAAGTCACTCTGCTAAAAAAAATGCTGTGTGTTTGTTAGCATTGAATTCCTGTGAACCTTGATGGATTTGTGGAGATGAAGTACTATCCCAGACTGACGTTTTACTATCTCCGTTCCTCAGGAGCAAATAACACCCACACTTCAGTCTGATTCTCTCTGGAGCTCTGAACAACACAGTCCCTTTCTCTCTGGGCCTATATTTAACTCATTCTTTACCCAGTCTCCATCCGGAGTCCCTCTCTTGATCTGTTGGTGGACCAGAACTGATTTCCATTGACGGTTGCTGTGTTGCCCGAAGTCGCCTTCGCCATCTTTCCCCCTTCGCCACTCTCTTGACTTTGTAGCTTTCTTTCCTTTCCTGTCGCACAGCCTCAGCCCTCACAACTCTTAAGCAGACTCAGGGAGGTAAAAACATTTCAAGGGTCCTAACAATATGCTTCTCCTGTCAGCAGTGGGAGCATTGTGGCCTGACAGCCAGGTACTATGCTGACCTGCAGCTGCAATTCCCTCTAAGCCTCTTCACCTGCACTCACTAATTCCTACTTCCATGTCTCCCTCCCAGAGGTCAGACAAGCGTCTATCCCGAGAGCCCCTCAGCCACCACCACCCTCAACTCTTCTCAGTGACCCTCCCAGGCCTTTCTGGTCTATTTCTTGCACATCTGGCCTCCTCTTTCACTTGGAAGACCCAGGCTAGCACTTATACCACAAGAGAAAATAGGATAATAACCAAATTCTATTTTTAAAGGTCACTATTCCTAACCATTTATTTAATTATTATAAAATTGCTATGTACACACACACAATAACTTACTGTCAATTTGACACAGCCTAGAGTCATCTGAGAGGGAAGCCACATTTGAGGGTTGCCTAGGTCAGATTGTCATATGAACATGTCTATGGAGGACTTTCATAATCATTCACTGGTGCCAGAAGGCATAGCTCACTATGGGTGGCTCTATTCCCTACGCAAACAGTCCTGGGCTATATAAGAAAGCTTGCTAAGCATAACCCTGAGAAATAGCCAGAGAAGGAGCTGGTGAGAAGTGTTCCTTCATGGTTCCTGCCTCACATTCCTGTCCTGACTTCCTACAGGGATGAACTCTGACCTGGAAGTGTAAGGGAAATAGACCCTTCCCTCTGCACGTTGCTTTTGGTCTTGGTATTTGTCCCAGCAACAGAAAGCAAATGACAATAACTTGAACATAATAGAGTTAACATAGACATGAATAATTAACACTTAGGCAGCTGGATAAGAGAAGGAAAAAATCCACAACAGATGCAGCAAGACACCACCACAGTGGCTGTAGTCATCCTGGCTGTGCTTGGACACATGGAGATGACTTGAAAACACACCGATCCTCTTTGTGAAACCTGGATGTAATTGTTCCGGGGGTATTCCTGGGAATTTGCATTAAAATCTGCAGATAATTCGAATAATACCAAAAAGGCTTGGGAACTCCTCCCACTAGGACACTCATAGAAATAATCCACAATGTATAGAATTTAAAAGCCTAACTCTGCAGCTGCTCAGGAGAAATGTGGTTAATCAGAGTCCTGAGGGAAGAGAAAAACTTCTTCAGCAGATCTTTGTAAAGGAAACACTGTGGGATGCCGGCAACCACATCCTTAACAACATCATCCCTGCAGTAAACACAAAAATAAGTTCACAGACTCACATCCTATGACATCCCTCAGCACTGCCAGGTTCTTTCCAGGCACCGCCACTGCGAGCAGGTTCTGCTCACGGACAAACGTGGAGAGGAATTTTCCACTTCAGTTAGCCTATCTCCCCCTAAGGAGGCTTCATGCCCTCTCTTAGGAGAAAAACCTTTAGTTAGGCACCAAGGGCACCAGCAAACATTCACATTGGTCTGTTTTCTAAAGTGGGAAAATTGCCCAGAAATATGTGCCTGGCTGAAAGATTCCACTCTTAAGGAATGTTCAAAAAAACTTCTGGTCTCTAGTGAACAAGTCACACTCCTAAGTGAACTGGCACCAAACCCTGACTTCAGTGTCTCAGAAATAATTAACTTCATGGTGGAACAATCAATAAAAACAAATGTCAAACTGTGACTTGTCATTCAAGCAGATGTGGCACATCTGGCCCAGGGTAGAATCTATACTGAGCTAGACTGCCTGCAGCTAACACCAAACTGTATCGGACAAGAAACACAAATAGCTCCCCCATACGCTGCAAGTTTAATAGCAGATTCTCTACAGAAGACCCTGACACCTCACAGTTAAGTCTGTCCGTTTCCCTCTAGTCATGGAGAGAAATTCTCCACAGCTTTGAACTTGAGGAAACAACTGAGGATAATTGAGAAAATCACACTGTCTTGGAACTTGATACAAAAACCCATCAGAAAAGGCAACCCTTTGGGATTCTTGCATTTAGGCTTCAACCTGAGTATCACCCATCTCTAGAGGGTCAGTGCAGCGAGTCCTCCAACCCTGGGTAGAGGGCGTCGGCAGGCGGTGTCCCACACCTGCCCTGTGTTGCTGCAGCATGGCTGATTTTTCAGCTGTCCTCTCCAGACGCTGTCTTCCCCAGAACACTTGTAGCCAGCCTGGAACTCAACGTGTGTATGTTTAACAAGTGACTTCTGGCCATAGTTTGTGATTCTCAAACCTCCTTTCTTAGGGAGCTCAGTGAAACTCCAAGGAAACAGATGGGGGATTATTTACTGTGTCTAGTTTGATTACCTACAAATTAAAACGCATTTCAAAGGCATTGCTTCTAAGCGGATGGAAAGTACATGCTGCCAGCATTATAGAAAAACTTGAACAGTCATACTGAAAGTCTGGATTAAACAAACAAAAAACCCAGATAGTAAAACGTAAACTCCAGAGTGAATTGCTCTACCATTCTAGACATATGAATTAAAATCCAAGAACATGTAAAAGGAGAGAACTAAAAGAAGGAAAAATATATCTTCCTATCAATTTGAGTCATTGTTTTATGTAATCTTGGCTTCTTGTAATCTTGCCTTCACTTGCATGTACACCGAAAGCCCTTATATTGCACAAGCGTGACATTTTTAAGGACCATGATTTGTAAGCTGAAATGAACCTTTATCTATTCTACCCTTAGTTCATTTTCTCCAGCAAACTACCACTCTGTGAAAAGGGAAAGTGGCCATCTTTTCCCAGGAAGATCAGCCCCTTTCACCCGATGAAATTTCAGTGTGAGTCAGGTATGCCGTCCTCACCTGACTCACCAGCTTCTTGAGCCCCAGCTTCTGCTAGCTATGAGAGCAATAAGTCTGTCAAGTTCTTTGGAGAGAGAAAAAAATTAGTAAGCCATGAATATGCTTTGAAAACCTCGGGGAACCCATCAGGAAAGCGGGAAGAACAGTTAGAAGAACAGGTATTCGATAGTTTACCAACGTCTCTGCCGTCCTGGACTTGGTCCCAATGGACCTTAGGAACCAATCTGATAGTAACCGAGTTTGGATGGGACAAGGCCTGACCTACGCTAGCCCTGCTCTGAGAATCCTTCAAGCTGATGCTTCGCGATTTCTACTCCTCAGTTTCTCCTTGATGCTGCTGTTCTGAGTCACCAGGTTGCTGCCCTAGCCTGGCCACACCTAGGGAAGCTCAGGAGGCCATCACAGAAGAAAGATTCTCCCCACTGATTCCTTACTGGTCATTGGAATACAATCGTTTCTTCTAGTTTGATAGGCTGTTCAATGGGGGTGTTTAGCACTCGGCAATTTGCTAAGCTTGTAACTTCGCTCCACAGCTGTGCTGCCTTTGTTGACAGATGCCAAGATGAAGATTTGAGATGTTTGTCACCCTCCTGAGCACAGGACAGAAACAGGAAGCTGAAAATAAAGGGCACTGCAGGTTCCAGAATGAGCATAATACAAGCCTGGAGGGGAGTGTGTCAATCAGCTCTGGAAACTGGCTTCCTCCTTTCTCCCGCTGAGGCCAGGGAAAGAGAAGTAAAGAATGGGGCTTTTTATCAAATTGGACTTCACTTCATTACTGTCACCACCCAGCAAATTCACAGCTCTCCAGGGTAAATCCACCTGTCTCCAGGGTGACCTCACCCAGTGTGAGGTTTTTCCAAATGAAGTGTCTTGCTCCAGCTTGTCCACTTAACAATTCACCGGTGACTACAGGGCAGGCTGGAAGTAGAGGAGATTCCGTCACAAAGGCTTTTGAGATGGGCCAGATGTGGTCTCCTTTGCGCTTTGCCACTGTTCCTGTAAGCACTGCGTGCATGCGTGGTCCTGCTATTTTAAATGGCAGTCCTCAAAAGTTTTTCAAAGAGCAATTTTGTCTGATCATAGAATCAAAATGTGATGGCAATGGGAAAATCAACCATCAGAAATCTTCAGGAAGGCTCACAAAGATTTATTGACAAGATTTGTCATTGAATTAGCTTAAATTCCATTGCACTGTATACAGTTATATAATGTGTATGTTGATATGTTTGATAAATATATCTATTCTGTGAATCATTTAAAAACTCTCTGGAGATATGTTATATTGGTTTCAATCAATTAATAGGAAAATTAAAAGATTGAGAAATACTTGCACAATGATTTCATTTTTAAGGATTTATTCATCACTCTAGGGGAAAGAATTCTAAAATGATGATGTTATACTTATTTCATTCCAAATCATTCTTATCTGCTTTACATTTTCCTGTATTGTATAAATATTTTAATCACTGTATGTTATATTGAAAATCGGGGAGCGGGGGAATGAACTTTTTCACTCTTAAGTTGAAACAAGCTACTTCCCCATTGCCCAAAGAACGGGTACATTTGAGATGCTGAACAGAGCAATGTTGGGAGATCCAAGTCAGTCCTTGGGGGCCTAGGTCTTCCATGCTCAATAGAAGAAACGGAAATGACTCCATCTTCCCTGTGGCTCAAGTGAGTGCGCATCTACTCTGTCTCCTTCTATTTCAAGCTCAAACTCCCCTGAACAGAGCCCATCTGATTCTTCCAAAGCCCGTTTACTCCATGCAGGCAGGAAGAAGACACACATAGCTGGACCCACGCACATCATCCAAGCACTGACTGTCTACTTTTGAGGTTTTATTAAAGGTCATCACCGCACACACCTACCTGACATCATCCGCGGGTAGCTCAGACCAGTACCGATGCATTCCAACAAGAACCATAATTTGGAAATGGGTAGAAAATCCACGTTCTCCTGCTCCTCAAGTGCCTCCCATTTCCACCTTCACGCCCTTGAGGAAACCAGGACACGTTTGAGTGAGAAAATACCTAGTGGTCATTTCCTATGAGGCTGAATTCAGATTTCCTTAACTGGCACTAACTTGAACTTCAGCAGAGGCAAAATTCCCTTTGGCTACTCATTCTTCAACCAGCAATGTCAAGATATAATGAAATGACTGCAATGTTCCTAGCCTGAGGAATTAGAACAAAAAAAAATATGGAACATTGCAAGAGTGTGCACTTACTGCTATTAATAATATAATAATAATTCTTGGGAACTTCTGGCTCTTTAAGACACCATTGACCATAGATTGAGAGAATGATCAGAAGACTCTTAATCAAACATTTGAAAACATTAATTCATTCTCTCTCTCTTTTTTTTTTCCCCCAAATTTCAATGTTGTAAGCTATTGGGGATTAATCAACATAGTTCTTTTGAAATACAAATATCAACCACCCCCTTTTTACAAGGATATGAAGTTTAATAAATCATTAAGTTCACTGCCCTCCACTAGTAGGAAACTTAAGATTGATCCATTTTACCCAAATATCTGCTGCAGTCAGTTTTATACAAGTGGAAAACGTGAGGCTAACAGAAACAAATTTAACCACACTTTCAAAATTATGGGATAATTGCTAATTCTGTGGTCACTCATTCCCAAACCATAAACTCCAACACAGGAAACTATGAGAACCATAACCACTGGTAAAATTAAACCTGCAGTTACAGCAACATTTTATAGGATATGTTGATTTTTCTCTATTTTGCAACTTGCACACAAATACATAAAAATTTCTCATTTATTTCTCACATCAGCCTTGCTAATCCAGTTAGTCATAGTATAATAGCTTTAATAAATTTAAGACAGCTTTTGATCCTACTTACAGAACTTTCTTGTTAGCTGACTTTTTAAATTGCCATCTAATAAATGATATTAATATAGTCAATATGTCCCACACTTGAAGTCCCTAGTCAGAAATAAAGAAGCAGGCATGTAGCAAATCCATATTTTATCCTCAACCTACCATCAGCTTAAGCAGTGACTGCTTGCCAGGTAGCCTGATGTGCAATGAGCTCCCACTACACTGCACATCTGCCCACACACGTGCCACACTACACTGCACATCTGCACCACACGCGTGCTCCCACTACACTGCACATCTGCACCACACACGTGCCACACTATACTGCACATCTGCACCACACATGTGCTACACTGCACTGCACATCTGCACCACACGCGTGCTACACTGCACTGCACATCTGCACCACACACATGCTCCCACTACACTGCACATCTGCACCACACACATTACTACGCTACACTGCACATCTGCACCACACATGTGCTACACTGCACTGCACATCTGCACCACACGCGTGCTACACTGCACTGCACATCTGCACCACACATGTGCTACACTGCACTGCACATCTGCACCACACGTGTGCTACACTGTACTGCACATCTGCACCACACACATGCTACACTGCACTGCACATCTGCACCACACACATGCTACACTGCACTGCACATCTGCACCACACACGTGCTACACTGCACTGCACATCTGCACCACACATGTGCTACACTACACTGCACATCTACACCACACATGTGCTACACTGCACTGCACATCTGCACCACACATGTGCTACACTGCACTGCACATCTGCACCACACACATGCTACACTGCACTGCACATCTGCACCACACATGTGCTATGCTACACTGCACATCCGCACCACACACGTGCTACGCTGCACTGAGCATGTGACATCTGCCCCAGAATTCTTTCAGGTCCTCTTTATTTCTCAGCAACTACCTGTTAAGTTTTTCTTGACTGACAAACCTCTCTGCTGATGAAATAATCCAAATTAGACCAAATCAGACCAAATTAAAAGATGCCCAGGTTTAATGGAGGCCAGCACTCCCGGGTGGCCCCTGGGAAAACACAGAGGGGGGAAAGGAGAACCGGAATGACCACCCGAGAGGGAAAAGGGGAGACCATGTGTTCATTCTCTGGGGGCAGTTTAAATAGCCCATGGGAGTGGTCTTGACCTTCCCTGGGGAGGGGTCACCATTTGGCAGGCTTTCTTGGAGGTGGAGTTTAGATTGAGGCAACTCCCAGGGGAGGTGGCTTGAAATGGAGTTTTCTGCCCAACATTCCAAAATGGATGCCAGGGGGCTGGGGTGAAGCCCCCAACTAAACATTCCAGACTCTTTGTATAAAGGGGTGCCAGGGGGCTGAGGTGACGCCATGAGAAGCCAGAAAGAATGGGACAGAGAAGTGCCCTGGTTGTTCAGGAGAGGCTCGGATGAGTAACTAAGTCACTAGAGCAGATGTGCCCTTTAAAAACTAGACTTTAGCTGGTAGGTGTCCTTTTGAGCCAGGAGAGTTGGTACCAATGGTGAAGTCCCAGGAGTTGATGCAGGCGTTGGTGCTGTCTGGAGGGCCCTTTGTAAGTTGGTCTTGGCCCAGACAGCAGGAGTGACCTGTAAAATATGCTTGAAAATGGGTGGGGTTAAAATAGGCTTTGGAGACTGTTAGGGTTTTTTTGTTTTGTTGTTGTTGTTTGTTTTGTTTTGTTTTTTGTTTTTACCAGACTTGATTTTTTTTTTTTTTTTTTTTTTTTGGATACAGCAGCAGAACTTTGTTCAGGAACCTGCAGGTGTCTGTAAGACAGCTGGAACAGGAACATCTTAGAAGATAAGTAATTGGAATTGGGAACTCTGGATCTCTGAAGATACACCTGAAACCTGTTAATCCTGGACTATGAAGCCTGGGAAAGAGGCACCTCGTCTGTATTTTTAGCAGGAAACTTAACAAATGAAGTAATGAGCTACCGGTACCTTAAGTCATCAAATGCCATCAGACAGATCTGGGTGGGATAAATGAGCAGAAATGAGACAGCTGTTTTAGCTATGCAGGCAATCCCAAGTCTCTCCATAATCTTTGTTGGACACCAGCCTTAGAAGCAGTGCTTGCTGTTAGCTGCTGAGTCCAACAGGTCCGAAGATTTTCCTGTGGGGGAAGATTTAGTGATGGCTAATAAGGTCAACAATGATCTTGCAGGTGGTGGTAAGGTTGATTGCAATGAAGGACCATATACTTTTCAATTTGTTTCTCTTACACTTTTAAAACTATTTTATTTCTTTCTTTATTTTTATCTGTATGAGCATTTTGTCTGCAAGGATATACCTTGAGTGGTACCTGAAGAGGTCAGAAGAAGGATTGGGATCCCCAGAAACTGGAGTTACGGATACCCGTGAGCAGCCAATGGGTGCTGGGATCCAAACCCAGGTCCTCTGCAAGAGCAGCCAGTGCTTTTAACTGGTAAGCCATCTCTCCAGCCCTAATTACATCTTTGTTAACTAACCTTAAAGCCCATTAGCTGAACTTTAATTTTTCCACCTTTCAGCTATCCTCTGATGAAAGTACTTTTTAAAAGTTTAGTTCTTTGAGGGCCTGCAAGACGAAGGAAAGAGAACTAAACATCTGGGTTCTGAACGCTAAGTCCTGTTCCTCTTATTTGTGATTTTTTTAAAGGCAGCTTTAGAGTCTAGTGGTTGAATCATTCTAAGAGGAGAAAGAATACATAATGATTTACTGCATTACTTGTTCTGTCCTAGTTCGCCACATAAAACTCTAAGTAGTAAACTCGTTCAGGATATTCACCAAGAACCTCCAGTTTCTCAAGTGTAGTAGCAGAAAAAAAAAAAAAAAGAAAATGTTATTTTTTCCAAAGAGAAAATAAACCTTCCAGACCATGTCCCTTTCGGAGGATTTGGGAGCGTGGGCTCGTTAATACGCCTTGCTGACAGTGTTTCAGAGACTGGTGTCGACAGAGTTTTTCTTGTTCACCTTCACATTGACATTCACATCTTGAGTCCATCTGAAATGCCTTGAGAAAACATGCAAGGAAAGGTAATTTGCATGGGGAATTAAGTCCCTATCCATGACTGTCACCTGCCTTTTACAGCTGCTGCACAAATACCAAGGTTCAAAGGATGGCAAACATCTAACAGTTACAAACACTAGATTCCCACAGCCAAAAGATTTCCATAAAAATGTCAAACAAAACAGTCAGAAAGGTGTGGTTATTAGCTCTGATTCATTTTTAAGTTAATGGTCTGTTTGCCATTAAATATAACATGATATTTTTTATTCACTACTTCCTTCGAGTGGGAAATTGCCCCAAAGAGAGGAAAACAATGGCAGAAGTGTGACCCAGAAAAAGGGTTGTCTCCTACCTACACCTGGGAAGGAATCAGTTCTCCAAAGCAAGGGTTTCAGGATGGGTGTTCCTCCACCCAAATTCTGAATATCCTTAAAACTGTGTGTTCACATGTCTGGTGAGTCCCCCACCCACCCCAGGGTGAGGAGCCACAGCCTTCTTAAGGTTTCCAGTAGAGTCCATAACCACAAAACAGGTGCTAAAAGGCATTTATCCAACACTGTCTTCTACTGTCCTGTCACTCAACAACATTGAAAGCCTTGGAAGTTTCTTAAAAAGGGGGTTCTTATAAAAACCTGTTTCATTGCTTATACTTAAGCCTGAGAAGGTAAAATCTACAAGAACACAAAAATAATATTTATGTGAAGCAGGGCAGTTGAACGATCACTTAGTACAACCATGATAAAACATCAGCAAGAAGAAGAACATATTGGAATATACGTCCTGATTCAAAATCTTTTCATTGTTATTTTAAAAACTTAAAAATATCAGGGCTTGAAAGACTGCTATGTGACATCTTTACAAAACTCTCTTAAGCTGAGTTATAGGCGGGAATTTGAATACTAACAAACAACCACCTGGTTTGCAGTTTGGGTCTATGATTTTTTGGAGGGCTGAGGGTTATTAACTTCTCCCTCTATTGCTATTTCTGACCCATTTTATTCAATGGTACCCGTACTCTGATGATTACAACTCTGAATTTTCTTAAAGGTGGGAATCCCTAGGTAATAACTGATTCGATGTCTACCTACAACCATAATGTGGATTAGAAAGTCAAATGGGTAGCTCCAAAACCAAACAAAATGTGGAGTATTTTCACCTGTCTGCTCTGTTTTTTTTTTCTTCTAAAGTGATATTCACTCACCCCTAAGGATAAATGAATATTGTCAGTACCTCTTCTGGAAAAGCAAAGCATGGGGCCAGAGAGATGTTTTGGTGATTCAGAGCAATCGCTGCTATTACAGAGGATGGAGGTTCAAATCCCCAAACCTACTTGGGCTTCCAATAGTCTGTAACTCCAGTTTCAGGGGACCTAATGCCCTCTTTTGGCCTCTGTGGCCACTCCACTAGGCACACACATGGTACACACATATGCAAGCAAACAGTCTAACATGAAACAGAATTAAACAAATATTTTTTCAAAAATAACAGAAAAAAACACACTCCACCAACATTACATTAATTGTATGCATGTTTTCAATATGCATTTCAAAAACTGAATACTATGCTTTACTAAACGGTAGAAAGAGGAAGAAATAGAGAAAAAGAGAGATGGGGGAGGGAGAGAGGAGAAAGCAATGGTGTTGGCAGTAGAGGTGTGGGGAGAGGTAGAGGAGAGTGTGGGAAGAAAGGAGAAAAGCAAAACCTTCCTGGTGCTTCTTGGGTGGGAGACAGAGTTGAGTCTGCCTGCCGTCTTCAGTTACACTTTTCCATAAAACTCCTTTGCCATGTATCTCTCATAGTCGAGATGGAAGACAAGGAGCTGCAGCAGGGTGCAGAGGCCTGCGTGCAATGCAGAGAGGGAGGGAATTGTTCACAGTGCTGTGATGTTTTACTGGTCAATGAGGCTTTGCAGACCAGGTTCTCACAGAGCCCTGTTGCTTTGGAGTGCAAATGTCATGAAATAACTTTAAAAAGCACTGTGGTTACAATGAATTGCTGATTGAAAGGGCCCTGCGAGTCCATGGGAGGAGATGTTAGAAAGCTGTTGTCATAACCACGGAGGTCGCTGTCAATCTTACATGTCATTGTGACTGGGTTTAGAGATATCCACATGGCTTGTGAAGAATACTTCCTATTGGGACTGGAGAGATGGTTTAGTCGATAAAGTACCCACCTTCCATGCAGATTTGAGGATCTGAATTTGTTTCCTAGAAATCAGGTTTAAAAAAAGAAAGGAAGGAAGGAAGAAAAGAAGGAAGGAAAAGAAAGAGAAAAAGAAAAAAAAAAAAAAAACAAAACAAACCTAAGTGCGGTAGCATATGTGTGTGATCCCAGCTCTGGAAAGACAGACACAGAAAGTTCCCAGGGAATCACTTCCAGCCAGCCTAGTCTACGGGAAAAATTGCAAGACAGTGAGAAGTGATGTCTCAAAGACACCAAGGTAAGAAATGCTCTGAAACACACACACACGCACGCGTGCGCGCACATATACACACACACATGCATGCTTGCACAAGAATTCTTTCTGGTATTGTCTCCAATGTGTTTCTATAGGGGATTGACATGTGGGCCATTAAACTTAATGAAGATTCCCCTCTGTCAAATCCCTGAAGACCTGGACAGAAGAGGTCAGTAAGAGGGTGAAGCTGCTTTTCTCTCTCTCCTATGCATGCAGACACCAGAACTTCAGTTTCTACAACGATTGGACTCCAGAATCGGCACCAGCGGCCACTTAAGACTGACAGTTGCCTTATCAGCTCGCCTGCTTCTAAGGCTTTTAGACCAAAGTCATCCATCAGCTTCCCTGGATCTCCAGCGTGGGGATGGCTACTCATGGGGTTCACAGCCTCCTTGCCTGGGAACCAAGCACTCAACCATTCTCCCATCTCTTTGTCTTTTGTCTCTCATCCATCACATAGCATGCTGGAAACACTCCCCAGAAGAAAGCATCCAACATTTGGGATTGATAAATATATTCAGTCGCTGTTTCAGTGCCTCTTGTATACAAAACACAGTGTGGTGACCTCCAGATAATGGAACAGCACTGACATCACCCTAGCCTCAGAGGGTCAATATGCAAGTTGGCATGCAATACATCTTTTTCTCATCCTGAATAAAGGTGACACTTGAAGTCAACCTGAGTGGCAAAAAGTGGCAATTTAGGGATGATCTAGGAGAAGAGCATTCTAGACAGAGAGACCATCAGAATCTTTGCTACCGGAATGCCCAAGGATGAGGCTGTGAGACATCAGGCACGATTGCAAGATTTCTATGGCCACAGAGAAGCAGCCCTGACCCTTAAGCAGGAAAGTGAGGTAGTATGAGCCATTCTTCTGAAAGTCTACCCTGGCTGCAGCATGGAATTAGAGAAGCAAGAAGGGACTGGAAACAATTGGGTGGGCTATTGCATCAGTGTAGGCAAGGGGTAAGCATGCTGGCGATGTTTACACTGGGGGTGTAAGGAAAACAGTTGAATTCAGGAAATGTTTTGGGGTTAGAGAGGGCAAGACTTACTGACCGTGTATTGACTGTAAGTAAATGAGATGAATAGCAGTCAGCAAGTTTCATTAAGTAGATGGGTGGGCTTTAGTTACTAAGACACGTTCTTCTTAGCTTATGCTCTGCTTAACTAAGAAAACAAAACCCAAAACAAAACAGAAAAAAAGCTAATTGCCCTTCACCAACTTCCCCTTGCCCTCGGTAAACAAATTAAAATGACAAAAAGCAAAGAAGTGTCGTGAAGGATTTTTCACTTAACATTATCAGTTATCCAGGACCATATCATAGTTTAAATCATCTAGGAATGGCCATCTTAGACAACGGATATGATTGGCCTGTGGTGATGTCATAATGTCTTTTCAGAGTAGATCTGGAAGGCTGGGTGTTGCTGCCCAGAGATTGAGGTCTGGCCACCCACTGGTCTTCTAGCCCCTTAGCAAGAGCCGTGCTGTGCTGAGACCATTCTGTGAGTTGATGAAAAGCTGTAGAATGGGCAGACCTTAGGTCAGAGGGTTGTGGAATGCAGTCCACAATGGTAGTGAACGCAAGATTAGAAACCAGAAAATATATGTCAGTGTGGTCTGACCCCTTTCCGAGTTCATGTCAAGATCCCATTTGCTTTCCAGAAGGCAGTGGTACAAACCATTATCCCAGTTCACGGGCTCTTGGGGACAATTCTTCTAGGGCACAGTTCTTTCTTTCACTAAAAACTATTTCTAAAGTAAACAACACAAGACACCACTACATAAAGAAAATCAGACTCCAACAGTCCTTCTCAGAAATATTTTCTTGTTGCACAAAACATGGACCCCACTACAAAGAGCATCATTCATAGGTCGGCGAAGAGGAAGGAGGCCAAGGGTGGTCTGGCCATGTCCCTTGAGTGTGTATTCAACCATGCCAATCACAAATGACAGCAATAATTTTCAAATGTACATTCAGCTATGAAAATGAACTTTTGCCCATTGTAAGTTCCTCAGAACATCTTGACCAGGTCTAATACTGTTCAGCACCTGGAAAGTAGTAGAGATAAGAAAGCATTCAATATTTGTGTTATTATACTGTGCTCTTGGGCTCTGTAAACAGACCCCCTTTGACCACATGTATTGTATAAACTGTCTTTAGAAAGGAGGAAGGGCTGGCTTAGTTGCTGAGCAAGCATGAGGCACTGGGTTCGGATACCCAGCACCCACACACAAAGCTGGCTCTGGAAGTGTACATATGTAATCCCAGAGTCAGCTAGATAAAGACAGAAAGACTCAGTGGGCTTGCGGCCAGTCTGTCTTAATCATCCATCTACAGGTTCAATGAGAGACTGCGTCTCAAAAATAAGATGGAGAACAGCAGAGAAAGACATCTAATGTCAACCTCTGGCCTCCACACAGGCATACACAAATGTGCATATGCATCTATGTACACAAAATCACACACATGAACACATACACTCATACAACGCAAACACACGGATGGATGCACACGCAAACGGGGATAACATTAAAGATATGAAAACGAACATACTCTAACCAGTATACAGAATGTAGATGCACCCTCTCTCCATCGAAATCATTCTCCCAGTGGCAGAGGCCCATGAACACAAAGCGGGGAAGTAGGGTATGATCTAAGTTGTTAGCCCAGTCCTGAAATAATCTCAGTGTAGATTCCAGGCCAACTCTACCACTAACTGTACGAATTCAGGCAGTTATTTCAGTTCTCTGAATTGTTGTTTCACTATGTATAAACCAGACATACTATCTCATCTTCCTGGTGCCTGTGAAGACCTAGTGAGTTTGTATATATAGATAAAAGTAGTTAGCATAATAGCAGATTTCAAAAGTAATGTCATTCCTAACATAGAGAGTTTTCCCTCTGAGGAATTGCCAACCTACTTTGGAAGAACTCAAGACCAATGGTCATTTTACTACTTAAATTGAATTTATTATCTTTCCCTGAAGGAAAAAACACACATAATGGAAACAGTTTTCCAATAGCAATATGCCATCATACTTAGCATCTATTATCTGCTTTGTCTAAAATATTTGATAATACAAATTTTCCCTTAATTGCCCTCATAACAGTGTTATAAAGCAGAGTAAATGTTAATTGGGGCAGAAAGATAAAATGATGATTAACTATTCAGACATGGTATGGAGTAAAGACTTTCCCAGTCATCTCTAGTGGTTCCTCTATACTCTTCCTTCCAACATGAGTCTGCAGCTCTCTATAAAATCCTAAGTCTTTAAGAAGCATGCGTTTTGCAGCTCTCAAGATGGGAATGTATGCCAGACCTGCAAAATGGCTTCCCTTCCCAAGCTTCTAGACTGTAAGGTCGGATTATGTTTTATGTCATTGGCTGTCATTTTCATTCAAGTCTATGATGGACATGTGCCCTTACATGATTTATGAAATTAATGACCACAGAACCATGAACGTGTATCTATTTACTCAAGGTCTAGCAATGTCCCAGGGGCTAAGGCACAGCACACAAGTTCAATCACAGATAGTTATGGAAATGCATGGGGTTGAACAGCAGAAGATGCCGGGCCTGACAATGGCTGGGGTAAGTTAGAGCTTGACTAGAGATAACATCAGGACAGCCAGGTACTTGACTAAACAAGCAGGCCTTGGGAGCTAGAAGGAGAAGCCAACAAGGGGCATATTACTGGAAAAGTAGAACACCAAGTATTCCAGCCTATGAAGGGTTAATGCATGCATTCTTCTGAAACCACGTAGGATTATTGAGATTCCTTGTACCAGCAGGATTCCTGAATGCTAAAACCAGTAGACAAGTAAAGCAGCTGTTCATTCATTGATGGAGGAAGGTCATTGGCTAATAAAGAAACTGCTTTGGCCCATTTGATAGGCCAGCCTTTAGGTGGGTGGAGTAAACAGAACAGAATGCTGGAAGGAAGAGGAAGTGAACTCAGATGTAGAGCAGCTCCTCTCAGGGCCAGACACAATGAAGCAAGCCGCCAGGTCAGACATGCTGAATCTTTCCCAGTAAGACTGGTGCTACACAGATTTTTAGAGATGGGTTGATCAGGATATGAGAATTAGCCAGTAAGGGCTAGAGCTAATGGGCCAAGCAGTGTTTAAAAGAATACAGGTTGTGTGTTGTTATTTCAGGGCATAAGCTAGCCAGGCGACCAGGAGCTGGGGCGGCAGGAACACAGCCCGCAGCTCCCTACTACAATTCATGTTACAAATATTTACTGAAAGCCTGCTATAAGAATGGATTTATTTCAAATTTCCATCATCCAATGATCATTTTACCAATGGGATACAGATAACAAAAAAATTAAGCATATCAGAAGATGAAAATTGCTAAAGGAGAAGAAAGAACACGGGACAAGGAGGATTAAGAAAACATCAGGAAGCAGTCATTTTAAGTGAAATGGTCAGAGTAGGACTCGCGAAGATGATTTTGGGTGAAGACCGTGGCGGGAGAAGCCACGTGACTGAGAAAAGAATACCATAAAAGTACCAGCACGAGGCCATCACTAACTTGGAGCATCTCAAGGTAGCCAGTGATACTGGAGGTGGGGCAAAGCAAAGACATAACAACACCAGTGTAGCTTGGGGGTTGTCTAGACCATGGCAGGCTTTGGGAAAAATCGCTTTCACAAAGTGGAATGTGGGACCATACATAGTTCTGAGCAGAGGCATGGCATCATCTGGCTGGTATATTTAGAGATTATCAGACAGCTACAATAATACAGGCAGGATGCAATAGCAGCTCAGGCCAAGGCCGTATAGCAGCAAAGGAGGGATAATAGCCCAAGTCTGGACACATTTTGAAATAGGATTTCCTGGTAGCATTAGCAATGGAGTAACAGAAGAACAGCCCCAAGGTTTTTAGGTCCAGAAAACTGCAAGAACAAAGTTACTATCAAACAAGATTTAGGAGGAGTAGGTTTCATCGGGAGAGGTCACAGTTTTGCATATGAGCTTTTTTCTTGAAATGTGTAATGCCCAAGAAGAAGAAAGCATGAACCCTTGCATATGACGATTCTGGGACTCAGGAGAGAGGCATGCTGGAGACCCTACATAGGCAAAAGTTTTGTGATAAGATGAGACCTCCAAGGGACCAGTACTAACACAGCAGAAAGGATGCCTCTTCCCCATACACGGCACCCAGGAGGACCCGACTGAAGTGGAGGAGGACTAACTAGAAAAGTGACTGAGGTCAGGAACGAGAGGTGTCTCGAGCACCCAAAAGGCTGCTACCATACCGGCTTTAGTTTGAATGTGTGATCTGGGGACTATGACATGATCCTTGGGAATAGCTCACAGTGGTTTCCTGAACTTTCTAGGTGTGGGGAAAGCAGCATGGGTTATGGTTTCATGTGACTGTGTTTAGCACATTTGGGTTGTATGGCTGAGTGGACCCACAGGCCCCAAGAGAGAGAACCTTGGGACCAGGCAAGCCCTCTGACTACAGCTGCTGGAGACATCCCTTCCTACTTAACAAACAAACAAATGGCTTCTTTTCCTTTTTTTTTTCTTTTTCTTTTTTTCCCCCATTTTTCCAGTTAAGAACATTTTAAACTCTTTCTAGTCATGTCCTGTGATTCCCATTCTGTGTGGACGGTCTATTGCGCTTCCTCTGTGTCTTCAGAGAGGGAATTTTCTAGGAAGAGGCTTAGAGACAATTTATGAGCTTGCTCCTCTTCTGAAACTATTCCTCTTCATTAATGTATCACCCTGTTATCACTGTTTTAAATGATATGGGACTTCTTGATTCTTGGCGGTGCAAGCTACGTCCTCTCCACCCAGGGAACTCTATTCACCAGACTGGCTCAGCTCTAGTATCAGGGCCTGAGATAATGTCTTTGGGGCTGTTCCCAGGGTTGGACTATGATGTTCCTATGTCTTTGCTTGTGTGTTGAGCAGCCAACCCATAACAATCTGATAAGCCACCCTCCAAAGATTGGCAGAAGTTAACCCACTGTCTTCTCTCAAAAGCCCCAAGAGGTAGTTATCATCCATTCTCTGTTACGCACATGACATGCAAGTTACACAGAGGTTGGGGTACCTGTTCAGGTGCAGCTAGTGATCCCCTGGGTCTAATGCCTTTTTGTTACTTCCCCCACCAAGTCAGCTGCTCCCCCTTTCTCTGGTAAGATCTGGACACTAAGTCTAGCATTCTGGATCACAGTTTAAGTTCTGTTCTGGAAAACAGTGAAGTGGCGTACCAGCCAGGCCACTGGCCATGACATAACCCACCAAAAGGCCGCAGCCAGGAAGGCCTGCTCAGCCCTCCCTGGGTAAATGCTACAATTGCTGCTGAGCAGGCAAGGAACCACTATGACAGCGCCTGGTGTTTTAAGCATGAGCAGTATAAAACCAACTGAATGCTAAGGAATATGTCCATTCCCAGCTTGATTTTTGGATCAGGAGGTTCAGTCGCTGCTATTTTCTGTTGCCTAGATGAAGCCTGTTCTCTCTCCAGGCTGATAGCAGCAGCAAAAGGAGTTTCTGGTTTCTGTAGTTGTCATCCCAAGTGTTCTCTCCGCTGGGCCTGCTGCTCAGTGCTGGATGTCTCTGTGAAGCTTCCCACGCACATCTCAGCACAGGCAGTTTGCCCATTGATGCTGAGGCTGGTGTGGAGTCAAGGCTGGGGCCACGCTTGTGCATTTCTAACATGCTCCCGAGTGATGCTGCGGCCACCAGTCTGTTCAACACAGTTTAGAAGAGATCCCCAGCTGTGGCTCCCAACCTTGACTGTCGTAGCGGAAATGCCTGGGACCCATTCAAAGATACTACTGTCTGGATTCTGTCTTCAGAGGTTCAAGTCAACTGGCCTAGGGGAATCGCCTGGGCAGCAGATTCTTCAAAGCTCCTGAAGCCAATCTACTGTGTAGCCATGGTTAATGCCTAGCACTTTGGTTTAGAACAGTGGTCTCCTCAGAGATGAAGGCTTTGTGAACAAAAAGTGCCACCACCACTTCCAGAGTGGGCCCTCCTACCTCAAATAGCATATAACCAAAAAAATCCCTCATGGCACGGCCAGAGGCTGACCTATCAAGTCAGTCCTCATAACTGTGTCAGGGGTGAGGGTATCATCTAGGTGACCCCAGAGCCTGACAGCTTGTCAAGGGCTGTCTCAGCTAGCACGTCATCCCTAAGCGATTGCAGAAGTGGTGCAACTTCCAAGTCCCTTGATAGCACATATTTGCTCTTCTAACTAAAGCCAATGATGTCCAGAAGCATAAATCGAGAGAAAAACAAATGGGAGTGGTTTTGGTAGATGCTTTGAGCAGTCGTTATTTTTTTAGAGTTGTTTGTGGCATTCGAATATGTGTGAGCAGAAATGGAGCCACCGTAGCTAAACTATTGGTGTCGCTGTGTACATATGGAGGTCAGACGATAACCCATATGACTGGTCCTCTCCTTTCTACCATGTGGGTCCCAGGAACTGAACTCCAGTCACCGGGCTTTGTAGCAGGCTCCTTTAGCCAGTGAGACATCCCTCTGGCCCCTATGAGTTTATTCTTACAGACGCTAGTGACTGAATCCGTCACTGACGTACAATAAGGAGTTCCTGGGTCATTTCCACCTGGACCCAAAAACTTTAAAAGGCGAGGGTAAATCCCATAAAATGAGAGGGAAGGACTCCAAGCATTGCCACTTGGATGAACACTTGATTAAAGTGGTCACACATGTAGATCCAAATCGAAAACATGCCTCTCCCACATTCATGTTATCTCAATACTTGGAAATCCTTAAGGAAACAAAAACTGAGCTCCCCCCCACACACACACTTCGTCTGCTTGGGTTCACAATCCTAAAGTATGTGCTCATGGGAAAGAATGTCCTGGGGACACCTCACAGTCAGCCACAAGGCCAGAGTCATCCATATCGCAAACCCCAAATACCATAACATCACACCCCGGAACCCTCCAAAACTCGTCATTTATCCTTGCTGAAAGTAAGCTCCTACATCATCGCTACTAAGATGAAGACAGAATGCCAGCAGCGAATGTTCCAGGTGAGACAAACGTGAATTCGATCATTAGCAAGCTTGGCTCTCGTTTAGACAATCGCTGCGCCCTGTGACTCTGTTGGGCTGGCCTGTGGTCATCTTGTGAGACTCGTTTGTGGCTTTTGGAAACGGGCCACAGAAGCAATGATGCTGTGTTGACCAGGGAGGGAGGCAAAGCAAAAGCACAGTCCCTCAGCAACACACTGGAGCTAGACCCGAAACACCAGAAGTGATGCTCAGGCTTTGTCTACTTTACATCCATGTGTCATTTCCCTTGGCATTCTGCCCCTGTATGCCATCAATAAATCTTCATCTAGGAAAAAAAAAAAAAAAGCTAAATTGTCTCCAGGGAGCCTCAGGAATGACTAACTGAACCTCACTGAGAGTAATGAGACATTTCATCTCAAAAATAACTATAGGCATTATGCTTCCTTAGGGGACACATGGGTCAGGATAAGCTATAGATGTTTTGCTCCACAGCGCATATTTTTCTCGTTTTCACCACAATTACTTCTCTTCAATAAAAATACTAGAGTTCTTACCAGATTGTTCATGGCCAATGAAAAGCAATTCAAATGCCCAATGCCAGGAAATAGGTTGGCAAAAAATGATATCAGTACATTTCAATGGAGTAAAAACATACCTACAAGTTTATCAAAGAGAATATATTAAATAATGGACTTACATATAGTACATCATTATGTGTATATTGCATAAAATTAGGTATGTATTACAATACAGGACACATTTTGTTATACATGAAATACGTTGTATTATTTCCCTATGGAAGTTTTGTCCCAGTTCCAGACTTCCTTGTGCCCCCTGATTAAATACTCCCTAGCATTTTCAGTGATTGTGGACGAACATTTAACTGCTGTACTCTCTGGGAGTCCGTGTTACCTCTTATCCCCTGAAGAGAACTCCCTTGAGGAGTGAGGCTCCTGGTAATTTACAGGATCTACCTCCAGCTTTTGGTAAGCAGTTCCAAATTCATTTGCTGAATGAAAGGGAATAAATGAATGACTGGTGTCATTGTGTAGAAAAGGGGCCTAGGGGACACAGAGCATCAGCAATGGTATTTCTGTGGACAAAGAGATTATATGGGGTTTTCTTCGATTTCATTTCTTGTATTTTTTAATATTTCCAAGATAAAAATAACTTAAGAGAGATTGGAAATATCGATCAGCTTTGCTCCAATAATGCTAGCACCAGCTTCAGAATGCCAGTTTTACACTAAGTTTCCTTCTCTTCCAGGGTCTGTGAGTCACCTGCTCTGGTCCAGACTTCAGGTGAAAGGTGAGGGGCAGTCTCCCTCTACAGGATTCTCATGGCAAGCCAGGCAGAAGGGTCCATTAGTTCAGACCCAGGATAAGCTGCTTTCATGGAGCACACAGGAGCCCAGGTGAGACTAGACAGAACACACAGGCCCTCTCTGTCTCGAATTGAACTTCATCACTTATGCTCACCCAAATCCATCAGTCAGGATAAGTCGCATGACCAACCTGGAAGACAAGGGAGAAGTGATGGCTAACCTGCCCCCTCTGCCCCATGGAATTGGCAAGCCTTGTAACAAGGGACAGAGTACATTACTGCAGAGAGCGAGTGAAGTCTCTGTAAGCAGCCCAGAACCAGAGACCCAACTGGCAGTGGGACTGAAATATGAATCCCACTAACTCGCTTCCTCCATCAGGGCTCCCCCACCCACAGAGACAAATTTGAAGAAAGCTTTAATTAAATACTGCCCATGAGGATGGACTCCAACCAGATCTGTATCTGGGTTCCCAGCAAGTGGCCGTAAGTCCCATCTTGCAGAGGTTTAAAGGCAAACCCATAAGGCTATGTATTTCCCACCAGGTCCAATCACGGGCACGGATAGATCCTAATACACTTCCTGCCTGGGTACCCCTGCCCACACCCAATCAGGGGCAAGCATACAGCCTGACATGTTTCCTGCTTCCATGTGAGTAAGCATGTCCAGTGTAGTTGGGTCAAACAAACTTGTTTAGGAGAGTAAACCCACATGACTTGGTATCTCCCATAAACAGTAGCCTCTGGAATTTCAGGAACTCTATGTCCTTGGGCAAGGGGCTTACAGGTTAGACATCTTTGTTTCATGGATCTCTTAGGCACAGTAATTAAAACTTAAAGCATGACTTTGGCTTTCACACAATATGATTGATATAACATAAAACTAAACAATAAAGATAATGAGAGAATGCAGAAAGGAAGCATAAGAGACTTATAAACCTAGAAATATGCATATTCTCCTGCCATTAAAGAAATTAAAATCTAAACTAAACTTAGATACCAATTTTCCTTCACAAAATGACACATTGTTGGTAAAGAGACAGGTAGTCTTTTGTTGATATAATATTCTTATCAATTATTTGACAATTTCATACAATGTAATTTGATCATATTCATCTTTACTCTCTCCCCTATGCTGTCAATAGCCTTTGAGTTACCCACCCACTTGTGCGTGGCCTCTTATACTATATATGCCAATGTAAAGTGCAGGTCCAGCCTAGTGCAGGTCCAGCCTCTCTTCTGGAGGCACGCATGACTCAGTTCTTGTTCCTGTTCGTGTAGAGGACTGTAATCTGTGCATCTAGCCCTTATAAATAACCCTCTATTATACTCAATTCTGAGCTACTGCGGGATTTCTTTGAAGCATCTGTCTTCATCTGGTGCCCACGTGGATCCAAACTCCACACCTACCAGGTGGACCAGCTTAAAAGCCTAACTGGTCCACAGCCCAGAAAGGATCCCACCCCTGCCCACCTGGCTTGTTTTTACCTAAGCAGTTTTTTGTAAAACCCCCACCACAGCGAAGCTAACTGTGTGCATCAACTTGGAAATTTCCCAGGCTCACGCACAGCTCCCTCCACTGCCACATTCCCTGCTATGTGGCAACTTGCACAGCTTCCAGTTTGTACTCCCAGCTCCTGAGTTCTGGGTTTCTTGCTCTGTGTACAGAATTGGTTCAATTGGCTTTTAATTTGTTATGCAAAGCAGATTTCTCAGTATTTAAGCAGGACCAAGGATAAAAGAAACCAAAGCGGCTCAGGACTGTTTATGGCACCAAGTTGCACCTCTCGTCGTGACCCTGCAATCACGACACCTGCCGGACAATAAAGAGTATTACACCTAAAACAATTTACCAGACATCATAATAGGTAATTAATAACTGAATAAAACTTGAAAGTGATATAATTACAGAAAACATTACCATGAAAAAATTTGTCAGCTTTTTTGCTAATACTATGGATTGTATTCTGCAAGGCTTATGTGGTAATTGTGATACATCCATTTATTGGATATCAGGACTCAGTTTTTTCTTCATATTATATCGTTAAGAGAATGGTTTGATAACAGAGCCAAGAATGAGGCACTTTTAGAAATGATACAGTCTTTACAGACTAACAATAAACAACTAGCTGCCAGAATTAATACCATCAAAAATCAAAAGTTACCTGAAAAAATTAATACTATTGAAAAGGGTAACATTAATTATACAGACAAAATTGAATTCATGTCAAAAGATACTGAGAAATTATCTGAAAGAATTCATACTGTTGAATTTAACAGTCAAAATTTGTTAAAATGTTATGATAGGGTAGCAGATAGAGGATATCTCCAGGAAGGCAATCTGCACTCTATCCAAATAATGTCCAAGGATGAGTTGTTATCTTTAAAGGAAAAACTTCAGACCTTGGAATCACATGTACAGAATCAGGACCAGAGGCTAGGTGCCTCAATGAAATCACTAGAAATATATACAGGCCAGGAGATTAAGCCTTTACAAAAGACAGTAATAAAAAGATTTGAAACAATTGAGGAAATTATTGGAGCTGCTGAACAGGGAAAGAAGGTACAAGGACAAGATTTAACATCACCAGAGATGTCAGAGATGACTTACTCAGGCTTTTAGCTTCCTACCCTGTAATCTACTCTGACAAAGCATCAAGTTCTAAAGGCCCAAAACGATCCAAAGAAGGTAGATGGATACCTATACGAATGAATGATCTAGAAGAAATTAAGGAAGCTATCATAACTTATGGCTTGCATTCAGCATTTGTTAGGGAGATGATAAAGACATGGGCTTCTAGCATTAAGGCAATACCACAGGACTGGCTTCAGTTAGTTTCAGCAGTCCTGGACAATGGGCTTCAATTGATGTTTAAAGTTTATTTCAGTGAAGAGGCTAAAATTTTAGAACAGGGAAAAGCAAAAGGACTTGAGACTTCCCAAGATCAAATTCTTGGTGAGGGCACAAGCTCTTGACCCTGTGCCACAAAGCAGCCTTAAATGCTTGGAACTGGATTGAAGAGTGAGGAAAACTAATAGAATTATATACCAGGGTTAAACAAGGCCAGAGAGAATCCTTTAGTGACTTTTTACAAAGATTAACTAAGTCTGCACAAACAGGATGCTATAGATAGACCCAAATGCTAGATGAGTACTTATTGAAATGCCAAATTAGAATGCAAAAAGAGACTTGGGCCTTTAAAGGTTATATCAGTACCAATGGATTAATGAATCCTGCATACAATGAACATTGAGACATTTGAATATAATACTGAATCTTGGGTAGGAGAAGCAATTTCCAAAAGAATGAGGAGACATCAAAATGCTGAATGTTTTAATTGTGGTAGAATAAGACATCTGAGAAGGGATTGTAGACAGGGAATTCTTAGGAATAATATCTCCTCTGGGAATGGCAAGAATAGGAGGACTCAGCCTTCAAATATGTATAGAAGGCCGACATTGGATCAATGAATGCAGATCAACAAAAGACAGACAAGGCAACCTGATACCATCAGGAAACTCCTTGGGGGACCTCTCAAAGGCCCCTGTGTCAAAAGTAGTTCAGTCATTCTCAGTCACTGTGGAAGACATGTCTCACCAGGAATATTTAAAAAAAAAAAAAAAAAGAGCCTTCTGTAAAAATCTATACTGTTCTGGATGGTGGAATAAGCATGGAGAATAAATCAAAAATTCCAGTAGGAAATAGGAAACATATATTCTTGCAGACTTCTATAAATGATCAAAGATCAAAGCTAAGAGTACATATAAATGGCATTGTAATTGTTGGTTTGATAGACACAGGTGTGGATAATTACTCCAGAATCTTGGCATCCAAATTGGCCTCTTCAAGAGGCAGATGTTCAATTACTAGGAATTGAAACCATATCTCAAGTTAAACAAAGCACAAGATGGGTTGACTGTACTGGTCCAGAAGGTCAAAGATGGAAGCTGAGGCCAATATTGCAGTAAATTTATGGGGTCATGACCTGCTGCAGCAATGGAATACCCAGATTAACATTCCCGGGAACTCATAATTCTTGTCTTTGAAGGAAAATACTCATCTTCAGAAAATCAAGAGACTCTGGAATCTAGATGCCTAAAGAGGAAAAGATAATTATCCAGATAGGATCACCAAGCAAAGAGAATTATCACTTGTGAGGACATGTCATCTGAGGGTGAGAATCTCTGAATACTAAATAAAATAATCATGATTCACTTAAAAATCAAAGCTGGCTTTGGAATTGGACACTGGCTCTGTCCTTCTCTAAATCCAAGCATGTTGTTAAAATAAAAATTCAGAGTTTCTGTCTCATGTCAGGAGCCATGATATGGGACAGCAATAAAAAGGAATTTAGAAAAAAATTTACTTTTTTCATACCTACTTTTGTCTTTATCGTACCTTTCATTGAATATATGTGTGTGTGTGTCTATATAAATAATGTTTAAGTTTTCCACAATGAACAATGAATTTTCCTGCAGTAATCTTTGAAGTTTCCCGGAAGAAGATGGGGCCCCACAACAACAGCTCCACCTGGTTGATATGATGTTGTGATGCTGATAGCACTACTATAAGACCTGTTTTGGGGTACCAGTTGCTCAAGATGGTTCCAAGTTGGTTAGCTGAAATGGTGCATTTTTTTTTTACAACGTTCTGGTCAGAACTCCAAATAGGAACCTTAGATAAACCCTACCAAATAATCAGTAACTATTTGCAATTATACCACACAGTAATCTTGCAGCTTAACCATCATTTCACTTCCACAGGATACCATAAAAAGAACATCGCCCCATGACAGCTGGGAGTAATTCTAGAAGACAATGTCCCCTCCCCCAACAAAGTCCTCAGGGTTAGAGACATCATTTAGGGGTTGCTTATATTGTTATAGGGTTGGAGGATGGGGGGAAATTATATAAGCTCAGGGATCTCTTTAAAAAATGAAATTAGAAGGGATAATAGATTAGTCTGAGCTTATTCACACTAATAATAATCGTGAATAATTGAGTGAATACTTGTGAGCTCTTATTTATAGGCAATTTACATGGTATAGATTTTTGTAGGTTGATATGAACTTAAATTATATTGAATATGTTCCTATTTTCGTCTACAATATTAGTATACCTAGGCAGTTACTTTGTCATATTGTATGCATGCTTCTACCTCTGCTTAAGACATTTTGTATATTGATACAATTTTAGGATATATTTATCATTTGCAATATACATTCCTACCTCTGATCAAGATATTTATACATTGTTGAAATTTTAAGGTCATTGTCCTCATTTGTTGCACAGGTGTTTAAAGATTGTTTAATATTCTACTATGAAGTCTTAGTCTTTATGTATGCATTAAGAATTATAGGTCAATAGTCATCCATGTTTGTCATAGTTAGACTAATCAGGTTCTTTAGATACATAGAGATTGTATTCTGCATAGATAGGTGATCTTCAACCATTTCAAAGAGCTGTAGAATATGGAATTTAAATAACTTAGTGTTCTGTTGAAGTGAGACACGATTGCTCCTGGCAGCACAAATCTATTCCCAAGGGAACGTTGAGCACGGAAAACACTCCGATTGGAGCTTGTTTTCTTCTTGGCAAAACTGGCCTTTGGGCAAGGAACGTATGCATTGAACACTGACAAAATGCACAATGTCCAGACAGGACAAGCAGGATACAAGAAAAAAGACTGTCAAATCTTGCCAAGACAGGGTAAGGCGGTTTTGAAAAATTTCCTGCCTCTGAAAATTGTCTGTCTGTTACTCTAGGCCTTAGCCAAAGTTGGTTGCTCCAACGTTGCAAATGAGACTTTGGGTGATTGCCCAGGTAGCCAGTTGTCCCTGTCATTTGTTGCACATTTTGAAAGTTGATTGATTGTACTTCCTGCTTACTCAAGTAATATTATTTCCCTTCTTGGGTCTTCAATGGGGTTGAAGACTAGATAGTTGTAGTTACTTTCCTCTCATGACTTGACCAAGTTATTTATTATATAAGCACAAACTCATTAGGATAGGCTAATTATTGAAACATTTATTACATGCTTCTTGCTTGATATTGTTTATGTTGGTTGTAATTCTAATTTTTATACCTGATATTTGTTCTTATTGTATATAAATTTGTATTAGATTTAGAACTTTCTTATTTAAACAAAAGGTGGAGGTGCTGTAGGAATTCCTACAGCCTGTAGCCTTTAAGTTACCTGTCCACTTGGGCATGGCCTCTTATACTATATATACCAATGTAAAGCCTGCATCTGGCCTCTCTTCCAGCAGTGCAATTTGTTTCCTGTTCCCCATTTATGCAGAGGACTGTAATATGTGAGTCTACCCCTAAATAAATAAATCACTATTATACTCAATTCTGAGCAAGTGTGGGATTTCTTTTAAGCATCTGTCTTTACCCCTAAATTCTCCCAGGTCCACCCCAGACCTAACCACACCTACCCATCCCACCTTCATGTGTTTTTTTAAATAACACACAGTATCCAATTTGAATTGCCCATATAATCAATGGTCTGGGCCCATTCACCTGAACATGGCTGACCTACCAAGAACCACACCCTTGAAGAAACAGACATCCTCTTCCCCAGAAGATATCAACTGTCAATTGTCCTCTGTTGAGATAAGGACTCACGAGCCCCTGCCCCTGCCCCATGCTGGAATGCTGATTGGCTAGATCTTGTACAGGTCTTGAGCGACCACCACAACTGTTTTCCTGATCTATGGCCCCTCCTCTTCCTCAGTGGTCCCTGAGCCTTGCAGGGGGTGTGGTATAGATGTTCCTTCCATTTGTAGCTGAGAACTCTACTGTCACTTAATCTTTGCAATTTGCTGAATTGTGAGCTTCTACATGAACTACAACCCACAACACAAGCCTCTCTGACAAGGTATGGAGATAAGAATTCAGAAGGCAGTTTGGCATACAATACTCATAGTTTTGATTGTGAACCTAACCTTTCATGACTGAGCCAATTCTGCAGCCTGAGGTACTCTTATTCAATGGTGCTAAGAGAAAACTGACACAAGAGGGAATATTTAGGAGGAACTATAACATTTTAAAGAATGAACCATGGAAAGTCACTCCATATTCAATAAAAGGACAGTTTGTTTTTAAACAAGTCAACCAAACCCACAGTATCTGTGGTTAATACTGTGAGTCTTGGGCCTTCCTTTCTGTGATAAAGATTACAAGCAACTCGGGATGGGGGGGAGGATTCATTTCATATTACAATTCCAGATCACACCCCATCACTGAAGAACATCAAAGCAGAAACTCAAATACAGCAGAAAACTGGGGGCAGGAACTGAAGCAGAGACCGTGGAAAGATGCTGCCCCCTGATTTGCTCTCTGTGCCTTGCTCAGTCCGTTTTCTTATCCAATCCAGACCACCTGCCTAGGGGTGTCACCTCCTGTTTATTCTGGACCCTCTCACATCAGTCACCAATCAAGAAACTGCATCACAGACTGATCTGGCAGTGACATTTTCTCAATTCAGAGTCCCTCTTCCAGAATGACTCAAGCTTGTGTCAAGATGACATAAAACAAGCCAGCACAGTGTATTTTATGTTTCCAGATCCTAAAATTAGGTTCATCCTTAATTTTTCTTTTATTTGGAGAGATTTTACATACATTTTTTCAATAGTTAATTCCTTTTTTCCAAATATAAATATATTTTTATGTTTTTTAAAAGAACTTTAAAAATTTAAAGAAAATTAGCTATCTTCAAAAGAAGAGATACCATTTGCATCTCTGACATTTTTAATAAGTAACATTTTGGAAACCAAATATTGTTTCTTCTGTTTCCTATGATTATTTGATAATTATTAAAATATAAAACTATATGAAAGTACTAAGCAAAATTTCTCTGTGTGTAGTTTATGTGTTTGTGTACGTATATGTATATATGTGATTGTATGTGTGTGTCTAGTTATGCACACATGCCACAACTTACATATGACAAGTTATATATATTACTTACATGCTGTCATCTAAATTCCTATAAAAATGACACTATCTTTTTCCTAAAGCCAGATGTTTTGCACATAATTATTAAAACTGATATATTTGAAGAACTGTCTGTTTGATAGAAATAATAAGATTTAACTTAACTATTTTTCTAAAGGAAAATGAAAAAATTATAAACTACAGAGAACACCAAAGAAGAAGCTAAATGCCGCCTCCAGCCCCATTGCAAAGAAAGACCCCAGTGCTAACAGTCAGTTCATCCTCCGTTCCCTCTCCCTCAGAACCCACACTAATCCATCACTAACCCCATGATCACGTTTCTAAAGTCTACTGGAATGAGGCTCTCCCTCTTTATCACGTATCACCACAGCGATCTCCCTCCGCAATTCACTGTTTTCCCTGCTTCCTCTCCTGCCTCTTTGTATTTAGCGCCCTTATGGCTGCTATTGATCTTCTTGAAAGGGAAGACTATGTTATGCCAATTCCCTGGTCACATCTTTCCATTGCCCAAATGCTGAACTTGACCTACATAGGTCCATGCGCTCCGCTGCCAATCCTCAGCTTCATCTTCCTTTTCCACCGGCCCTTCGAAGCCTGGCTTTCTTTCAGTTTCTCCCTAAGCCAATCTCTTTCCCCTTTCATTGTCTTCTACAAGTTGGTCTCTCTTCCTTGGGTGGGGGTACGAGAGTCCTTTGTCTTTGCCACTACCCCCTTTCATTCTTTAGTTCTCAGTTCAGGCATCACAGAGAATAATTCTGGGTTTGTATAGAGGTATTAAAACACACATCAAAACATCCATGCGGAGGACAGACTCTAAATAGTTTCCTTTTTCATGTCGACATGTCTCTAGATTTACTATGGTAACAATATGTCGCTTTTGTCATCAGGAAAACTCTCAATCATTTCTCATGTCTACAGGATGCTGGTGCGATCATTCATCCAGGCATTTCTATGCCTAAGGTAAGTGCAGGCTCAGCCCCATTCCAGCTCCTGCCCCACTCTTCCTGCAGGGGGTTGTCTTCCGGTTTCCTCATGCCCTCCTTTCACATTTGTGGCCCCTCCGTGTCCCTTGGGTTAAGAATGCATCTCCCTGACCCTGCTGCAGCCTTCCAGTGACTTGGTGTAATCCCTGCTCGCCTGCCCATTCTCCTAGTCTGAGCTCAAGGCACCTCATGATGGAGGCTCATGTTCCCAGCAGAACAAGTTTATTTGGTCTCCTTATTCCCATGATTCTTGATTCTTACCTCCTTAAGAGCAATTAGCTCTTTGATTAAGACATCCCTGGACAATGACTTTGACCCATGGGAAAAAACCCAAACTCAAGCTAGAGCCTAGCAGGGGCCAAGTATTCAACTGATACTGGCTAAACAAACAATGAACTGAATTACATGGTGGGGGAGGGTGTTATCAAGATACAAAGAGATTTACTTGCTACAGTTGCATGCTCTCTCAACATGTTCTCTTAAATTTGAGAAATACCCTCATACAAAACAAAGCTGTTCAAACAGGGGAAAGCAAAACTTAGAAATAAGTTGAGAACCTTTAAGGACTCAAATTACAAATGAGGAGTGAGGCCTACAGCCAGGCTTTCACACTACAAGCTCAGTGCACCACGCTCTTACCAAAAGTGGTCTATAAAGTCTGGACTGACCGGCAGGAGTTTGTTTTTTATTTATCACTTAGGTGACTTCAGTCTTTTGGGGTTCAACCAGAATCCACTCAAGCAGCATGACTTCCCACTAACATTTTGCTGCAGACAGGGAGGGCCGTGAAACCCACGGCTTCTATCCAACGAACCCCCACTCAGTCACCACAATTGCACAACGAAGCAAAAGCAGCGTGTAAACAAGACGGCTTCCACACGGAAGGTCGAGTCAGGATGCACAGCCGCATGCAGCAGTCGGCATTGTCCTCCCTGTGTTCCGTCCCAGTGTTTCCAGGGCTCAGACCAACGCGCTTACCCAGTGGCTACTTAGCTCCCAGAGAGCAGCCTGCCAACATGACTTGGCAGTACGCCCTGGGGCTGCACTCGTTCTTGGTGGCACTGGGCAGGATGCCAGGCATCACCCTCTGGGTACAAGACTGCAGGGCAAGGTGCCCAGGACTGAGAAACAAAAACATCTGCCAGAGTCACCGAGTTGTTGGTCGCCTGAGTTCACCCACAGAGAACTCAAGGACAGGGAACTGCCAGACCGTTTCCAGGATATGTCCTAGTCACTGTCCCTTGGAGGGACATTGAGAGCTCCAGAACCCAAGCCCAAGGGTCAGCCAATACAAAATCAAATGCACATACCTCCCCATTATCACAGGCAAGTGGACAAAACCCAGGAGCGGGAGCCAGGCCTCTCCTGACTCCTGTTAAGACATCAGATACTGGGTCCAGCCCACGCTAGATGAGAGCCAGGCCACCGGGGGATACATAAAGAGAGCATCTAATAAGAATCTTTTTGATAAATTTTGCTTTTACAATGAGACACCAACAACAGCTTAGTTAATTTCTCCCCCACAGAAAACATTGGTTCTAGGGGGTAGAGAGAGCTGTTTCTCCTTTTGTTGGTTTCTAAGGTCTCTGAACAACTCAAGAGACACAAGATTCCTGAAAGGTCCCTGATGCTTCCCTGGACTCACAGAGTGACTTCAGGCTTTCTGCTAATGCCACCCTTCTCTCGTAGAGGAGTATCAAGATATGTCCGAATGAGCTAGGCAGAGCAAGGTTTAGCTAAAGAAGAATAACATATGTAAAGAACACCCCCGACATAAAGAAGAAAACAAATCTAGATGGTTCGTGGGCAGGGTGGAGCTTGTAGAGCTGATTGCTAAACTGTGCTGTGTGACTATAAATAGCAACCTGAAATGAGACTTCCTTTTCATATTTCAGCTTTCCTCCAGCTCAGTATCCTCCATACGATCTCCATCTTAGGCTATATGTGAGTCTTTTCCCTTTGTCCTTGCATGTATATAATTCAGAGTTTATTTTCCAAATGGACTTTGGCTGGATGACTTGGCTCAAAGGCATAATATGGTAGAAGGATCTTGACAACCTACGCATCATGTATAGAGACATTCCGTTAGCTCTATGGATTCCACAGGAAGCTTGCTGTTGGGTTAAGAAAACATATAGGCAGCGCACAGTGACATCAAACCTCTTTCCCTGACGCCAACTGGGTGTTTGATGTGGTGACATCCTGAAGTAAGTGGATGCCAGTTTCAACTGCATGATTCACAGTTCTGGAAAGACTGAACGTGGACCCAATGAATGGACCCAAATTCCAACCAGCTGTACAAGAAAGATTGTTTGTAAATAGTCTCCTCTCTGTGTTAGTCTTCAAACCTAAAGAAATCCTTCTGTGAGTTAGACGGTTCAATAGTGCACTAAGCCACTGTGGCCATGGCTTCGATTGACCTTAGCTCAGCTCTCTTCGGCTACTAACGAATCCCATCCATAGTGATTCCCACACTTAATGGAATGTAAACCAGAAGCAATAGCCAACCAACCCCTCTTCATGTTAGCACCTCATCGCCAAGAAAGCAAAAGTCTTTCTGAGTTCATTATGACGTGAACATAAATTCTTAAATCCACTGTGTCCTAGGCTGGTTGAAAAGATGGATTATCAATTACCAGGATCCTGAAATCATTTGTTTTAGAATGAAATGGAGAAATGTTGCAGCAATTGTAATAGTACATTTCTAATGTTTGATGTTCAAAAAAAAGTCATGGGATAGCCTTCAGGTTGAAAGTAATTTTCTTGTATCAACTAATAAAATATACTTTTGATGACATGTATTTAAGTTTTATGATAACATGTATTTAAGGTTTAATTTCATCACAAAATTGTCACACAAATCAGCAAGTGGAAATGCATGTCACGTTGCTCCTTTCAAGAGTGAAAATAGGAGAGGTACTTCTCAGGGTCTCCTACGAGAAACCCCTTCATTGGCACTTCTAGCCACAATTACAGAACTTGGAAGACAGCAAATCATTTACTGAAATTATATATTTAGTACATTTTCATGTATCTATCATTCTCAAAAGGTAAGTCAGTTTTTCTAGTCCTAATTTTTCTTACTCTGAGATGCCTCTAACACACAGGTTTCGTCTAGACTGTCCATTTCCTACATTCACTGAATTCCAGATGTGACCACAACTGCATATTTTAGAAGCCCCCAGACAGTGACACTTCCTCTGGGTCAGCCACTGTGTTAAGTGCCTTATGAACCATAATATTTAACCTCACACCAGCCATGTTCCTTTGTATAGTTTTGTGTTATACTACATATTATATTAAGCTGTTACCCAGCTATTAACCTCCTCCCTCAGGTGATATGACTGAGTCATGGGGATCAAATATGCTTCCTGCATTGGGATAGCCAACTGGAATCCAGATTTATTAATCTCATTTTTATTGTGCTCTAATAATTCCCTACAGTGTATTTCAATCATAGTGACACCATCGCCCAACTTTCCCCCAACCCACCTCCCATCCCTATCCACCCAACATTATGTCCTCTTTGTTTTAAATGAATCCATCTAGTCCAGTTTGTGATGTCCATAGAATCTTGCATACATGGTTTTGCACTGGAGCCTGCTCAACCTACCAGGAGCTCTTAAAGGAAACAGACTCTCCCACAGCTGTCAATCACCACTAGCTCCTCAGCTAGGTGTAGGATTTGGTGCCAACCTTCCCTCTCCATGCAGAGATTTGGTCCTGTTTGGTCTTGCATAGGTTTTATGAATGTTGTCCCACCAGTGTGGATGTTCATACATATAACTGTCCTGCTGTGTCCCGAAAACCTTGCTTCCACTACCTCTTTTTATACAACTATTTTTTTTATACATAAGAAGGAGATAGAAGAGTGCCAGGATTAGACAATACTGAGAACTAAGCAATGGGCAGTGGGGCAGGAAATGAAGGATAAGTTTGCTTATTTATTCCAGGATGTCTTCAGGAGTCTGGTCCTCAGCATCCCCACACCTGCTTTTTTTTGTTCTTTCTTCTTCCTCACTGAGAGAACCCAGACAGTCTTTAGCAAACTGTAGAACTCTCTGAACTATTTCTTCTATTTTATATAATACAAAATTATTTTTAAAAAAAAAAGTCTGCTGAGCACAGTGGCCTAAAGACACTGAATGAGACCTTGTCTCAAATACAAGCTATTTTAAAATAATAAAAATAAAATATTCCCAAAATTTCCAAGAAAACCTTAATTCCAATCATCACTGAGAGGAAGCATATTAATATGTTGAGAGTTACATTTCTAAAATTTTTGTCTATGCATACATTTTCTTTTATTAAAAACAGATTGTACTGTTTTGGATTTCATTTTATTGCATTTTGTTGCAAACACACAACACATATTTCCGCAGTCATATTTGTATGTGTACATGTGTATATGGTAGAGTATGCATGTGCAAGTTCATAAGACTTGCGTGTGTACATGTATGTGAACGATCCCTCGGGAGTTACTTTGGTTTTTGGTTTTTTTAGCCAAGACCTGTGACTGCTCTGAAGCAGGCCAGTTGGGCTGAGTTGTGGAGTCTAACGTAGGTTCTCACACTTGGCATGAATGCTGCTTGACACCACTTTACTGGCTGAGTTATCTCCTTAGCCTCCTGCAACCATATTGCAATAGATATCTATGTATCTGCCTAAATATATTTAAGAAACACCTCACACCTGCTTTTGAACGCTACTGAACAATGGTGTCTAACATTCTGTCTTCCTCCTTTAGATCTTATGTGATGAAGTCATGTCATAGCAGTGAATTCATTCTTGAAGTCACTCATGGTACATTTTAGCCATTGCTCCAGGTTGGGTCAAAGGGCTTGCATACTACAAGGATAACCTGAACTCATCCCTAAGCTCATGGTGGAAGGAGAGAACGGACTCCCATGAGCTGGCCTCTGATCACACATGATGTCACATGTGAACTGGGGCACTTGCACACCTGCTCGTGACGACAAATGAATTTAAAATCTCCCAAAGTCAAGGAAAATGAACTTCAAGTTAAAACAAAAAAAAAAAAAAACAATCAAAACTTGGCCCCTTTCCAAGAGACACACCATTTGTTGGCAGTTAGACTGGGACTTCATAGAAACCATGAAAGAACAATGAATTCCACCCTGAGATAAATGTAGTTTATTATCAAATAAATTAAAGCAAGAATTTGTATTCACTAAGCCACAGCCAGAACGCAACTACGTAAAAGTTACCTTTGTTTAATGCAGAATTTTATTTTCTTGATTCTATCAGTGTCTGTTTCTGTTTGCTACTCTCTCATTTCTAACCATGGTATTTTCTCGGTTCCAAACATGTCTGTTCTTTGCGACTTTAACTATCTCAGCTATATGATGATACAAGTCTTAGCATTCCCAGTGTAACACATAAAAATCTTTCACCAAATGTTCATGGCTGCTGTGATTTATGCAAGTGTTGCAAACACTTGTTCACGTGAGCCCACGGAACAACTGCCTAAATGTCCTATTGGGATTGGAAGAAGATGATAAAGCCCCACCCCGCCTTTGACAAGGAAGCACCAATTTCTAACCTGTGTGTTTCCTGAAAACCCTTCAGCCTCTGCTGTCTGTAGTGGCCGTGTGTATATCCTATTCTCTCAGGACCTCTCCCCTGCAGCTCTGGTCACAGTGTCCTCATCACTAGGCTCATCTTGCTGACATGAACATCGGCGTGTATAGATTTGTACATCTGAACAGTAAAGCGATCTCAATAGATAAAGAGTTCGATAAAAATAAAAAACAAGCTGGGTATCAGGGAGACAGACACACTGGCATGTTACTCCTTGATTTTTTTTTCCCAGAGCAACTTAAATCTGTGTATTTGGTTCTTAATTTCCTTTAAAGCAAATTGTTCATTTGTATGGGTGTGAGGGGCTTCCAGAAGACCAGAGAGAGGCAGACTGGCCTCTCAACCCCACCCCCACCCCTATTGTAGCTCCCAGAGCAAACTGGGAAGCAGATACAGTCTCCCCCTGAGCTCATTTGGGCCCCTTCAGATCTATAAAACCTGCTGCTGCTACTGCTGCTGCTGCTGATGATATTGATGTTGCTGCTGCTGTTCTATAAGGTTTTGGATTGACTGTTATCTCTTCTAAAAACCTGTCACTCTCACATCCCAGTCCTAAAAGCCTTTTCCAGGACTAATCTACGTGAATGTACAATGCAGACGGACTGGAGTATATACTCCAGAGAGATAACTGCACTTTAACAAAAACCTTCAGAAGGAAAGGCTTTGACCCAAATGAAAGAACTGAAGGAACAATGTCCCAATGCCAAGAGGCCAGCTAGAGGATGGCACCACAGGCAGATAAAGATCTCCTGGTGTAAACTTGGGGCCAGTCCTCCTGACATATTTCTCCTATAGGAAGTGTCATCCAAGGCAATGGAGGGGACAGAGTAAGGAAGCATCCAGGGTATTCTCCTGCTCTGCCTGGGACGGGGAAACTGGCACTTCCTGGAGCTCAGCTATTGAGCTGCTATTGTCAAGACAGTCACGTTTGTGGTCTTGCTGGTCCTAAGAAAAGCTGTCGGTTACTAGAGCCCTTGCACCACACCGTGTCCTGGACTTAAGAGCTCTGAATGGTCTCTTCTGTTGAGTCCTCCTAACGATTTCATAAACAAACATTGTTACCTCCTACTTAATCAGTTGTGAAACAGGATGAAAAGTCTCTTGCCCTGTGTCTCAATCAGATACTCACAGGCAGAAGGGTCAAACTCTGCCCTAATTCCAAACCTTCTGCTAAAGTAAGTCCTGAAAGACAGCCATTGTTGTGGTTGGCTGTGAAGTGTTCCCCAAAGGTTAGGTTTATGTGTTTGAATACTTCTCTGGTGGTGATGCTCAGGGAGGCTGTAGAGCTTTTAGGATCCTTGCTGGAAGAACTGAGTCCTGGGGGTAGGAGGTATCTTGAGTATTTATAGCCCCATCCTGCTTTGTTCTCTCTCTCTCTCTCTCTCTCTCTCTCTCTCTCTCTCTCTCTCTCTCTCTCTCTCTCTCTCTCTCTCTCTCTCTTCCACAATGTGACTAGAGGCTCAGAGGCTTCCCACTCCCGCCATCATGCCTTCCCCTTCATAATGAACTCAAACTGTAATGAAGTGTGATTAATAAAAACTCAGAGTCAGATGTTGGGGTTCAACCTGAAGGTCAGAAAAGCAAAGCAGTCAGCCACTGACTCTTACTTACCTCGTCCTCAGTCTGAAAATGGCGATCCTAGCTCCAGGAATCTCAGAATGAGACTGAGCCTGAGAGCTGTCTCCTCCCATTTTATAATCCTCTCTAGTTCTAGGATTAAGGGCAGGCACAACTAGCTCCTGGTTTCTTTGGCAAGCTAGTGTGGCTACTGGGATTAAAGGTATGTGTCATACTGCCTGGTCTGTAAGGCTGGCCAGTGTGGCTGTTTTACTTTTCTGATCCTCAGGCAAGTTTTATTTGTTAAATACAAATGAAATGCCACTACACAGTAAGCCAAAATAAACCCTTCCCTAGTTAAGTCATTTGTAGTCAGTCATAAGAATGAGAAAGTAACTAATATATATTCTGATCCCATTTTTCAGATGAGGAAAGTGAACCTCAGTCAAGTTAAGATGTGGCTCATAAAGCCAGTCAGTGACGGACCTGTTTTCTGTAAGCTTGGAATCTAAGCCCAAAGCTACAAGCTCTTTACCTGCCCTTTGGCAGGAGCCAGACAGACACTTTCTTCTCAAAGATCCTTTTAGAAACATGCAGATCATTCCAAGGTAAACAACATGGGCAGGAAACCAAAACACACATACCAGTAAGGACCAGTCCTCAAGAGAAAGAACTGACTTGGTTACCTGGTGTTTAATCTCTGTGATGAAGTCTATGCAGAGATCCAAATCTCTTTCTCTGAATTTTCGTTTCTACTAGAACCCGAGGTCCATTGCTCAAGGCCTGTTGGAAAGAAATGAATGTACTTACCATTTTTGACCAGAACCAGGCAAAGAGACACCGTCTCCATCTCTCTTCACCTTGCCCATAGCAAGCAAAGGATAGAAAGGGGCAAGAAAGATGCATGTGTAGATTTAGCTGTGAGTTCAGATCATTAGCGTTGGATGCAAACCTTAAGCTACTGAGAGACAGGTCTATCCTCGGGTACCACTCCTGTGGACGACTTTGCCTTATCCCCAGCCTGGAATACCCTGCAGAAATTCTAACCATAGCTCCCTTCCTGCCCATTGCAATATGAGGAGGGACTGACTTGTTGAGGGAAGAATCGATCCTACTGCTAAAAGGGGTGCTCCTTGTTCTCTTAAAGGAAAGAGATTAGGAGTATGGAGATCAGAAATCATGGTAAAGCCAATACCGAAACAAGATGCCAATAACGTCTATTGGTTTTAACACACGGCTACTCTAGAGGGAAGAGCAGGAATGAAAGGGATGTGTGCATGCCCACAGGAAGAAAGAACTGCACGAGATAAGAGGGTTAGGAAGGTAGGGAGTAGACAAGAGACACAGATAGACCCCAAGCTATTAAAGGGATCACCTCATTCCCCAGTTGCACATGGAGTCTTGGTGAAGTTTCATGGATTCCAGCCAAATATTCACATACACTCACCTGCAAGGGTGAGGGTAGTAGCTAGGAGAAAGAGCCATAGATTTGGTGACAATAGGCTGTTTACCACAGAAGAGATTTTTAAGCCCTCCGTGCCTCAATTTCCCTAAGATGAAGGGATAAATATAATCAACAGAAGTATCTAGTACAGAGCCACGGTAGACACATCTCCTCTTACTTGTGTAGATATTTTTTTCTTTTGGTTTTCTGAGACAGGGTCTCTGTAGTTTTGGAGCCTATTCTGGAACTAGCTCTTGTAGACCAGGCTGGTCTCGAACTCACAGAGATCTGCCTGCCTCTGCCTCCCGAGTGCTGGGATTAAAGGCCACCACCGCCCAGCGGTCTCTGTAGTTTTGGAGCCTGTTCTGGAACTAGCTCTTATAAACCAGGCTGGCTTTGAACTCACAGAGATCCACCTGCCTCCCGAGTGCTGGGATTAAAGGCGTGTACCAGAACCACCTGGCCTGTAGATACTCCTTAATGCGAGAAGACAGAAATACTACCTACCTCAAATTTCAACAAACAATCTAACTCTCTGTCGTGGATAAAAATGGAAATCATAGTCCTTTCTCAGGATCCATCTCAAGCCATTTTTAATATTTTCAAGGCACCAAATCATCAACCTTGAATTATGAACTCGACCTTGAAACACATCATCAGATCTTCCAGCACCAACCACACGCCTGGTGGATCAGTCACTGTTCGCATTCTACTGGAACAAAATATTGAACAGTGCAGCTTAAGGAAAGAAGGGTTTGGGGTGCTCACAGTGTGACGGGGACGTGGCCCACCGTTATCTGAAGGCATGGTGGTAGGAGGACGAGGCAACTAGGCTCATTGGAAGCAGAGGCAGGTGGGCGCCGGTGTTCAAATTACTCCTCCCACCCCACCCACTAAGTCTACCTTTGCATCTGTAGAAGGCTGGGCTCCTGTTGCCTCCCTGAGGAGAAAAGAAAGCATCCAGAACCCCTGAGTGTGTTATAAAAATGGATCTGAAGCGATCCTGCCATTTCACAGATGGCATCTTCAATCTCACATTCCTATTCTCTCCTCACGAGGAGAAACTGAGTCCCACCAACCCATTTGGAATCTGCCTCTTTGGCTCCTCCTTTTTAGAGGAGATCAAAGCAGGAGCATGTTACCAGGTGACTCCATGACCCAATCACAGCATCTGTGACAGAGAGAAAGGAGAGTGTGAGCCATCTGACCTGCTCTTACAGGTGTGAGGCTTACAGGGTGTGACTACCCGGCTTCTTTTATTAAAAAAATCAAATACTAAAGGACATCCATTTCTGAGTGAATGCTCGTCAGCCCATTAATGCCCCCGGAGGAGATTCCCATGCTCCAAATTGCCACTGGAGAAATTTTGAAGAAGCTGTTTTGGGGATTAACATTTTGTCAGCTTGGTCACCCAAGCAAATCAGCACTTTTGAGTACTCTTGTCTTCTTCATATATTTTCTTCTTTCCAGGGAACAGATATATATATATATATGTATATGTGTGTGTGTGTGTGTGTGTGTGTGTGTTCATGATCAGCCTGATTGTGTTTGTCATCATTAGGAGATACTTCTGATTTGACTGTGAGGGCATTTCCTAAAAGATTTAACTTAAGAAGGAATCCTGACCTGAATGTGGGCAGCACAATTTTATGGACTGGAATCCAGAGCAGACAGAGACAAAGAGAATGTGGCCCTCTTCTACAGCTGCAGAGAGGTAGACTTGACAGAAAGAGCTGAAGTTTGGGGCTCTTACCTGCTCAGGCCTCTGGATATGATACTGTGTTCAAGGTCATGCATTTTTATACAAGTTTCCGAAGAAGCTCCTTTTATCTACCTCAAAGAGGGATGCCAGCATTGCCTGAGGCATTAGCTCCACAAAATATGGATCTGCCTCTATGAATGTGACATGATTCTCGCCAAACCCAGCAGTAAATGGAAAGTGGACAAGCTGTCAAGCGATCAAATGAAAAGTCCCTCAGCTGGCCCAAGAGTTACTACTGACAGTTTCTCCACCTCTCCTGTCCCTTTGGCTCGACCTGGGTGTTTTGTTTGTGGTGTGTGTGTGTGTGTGTGAGAGAGAGAGACAGAGACAGAGACAGAGACAGACAGACAGAGACAGACAGACAGACAGAACTATCTAGAACTATATCCACTGCCCATTACTCCGATTTTTTTTTAAAGCAATAAGTTGAGACCTGAACATCGAATGAACTGGCCCACATTCTTAACCCAGACTGAAGTCATAAAATGCACTCTTGATAGTAGAATACAATTGATCTCCTCCTCCCTCGGCCCCACCCATGCCAGGTGCACCCCAAATCCTGTAGGCATCTGGTACCATACTTCACTAAGCATTCCCAAACTGTGTGTACAATCGTCAGAATGAGATCTACACAGCTGCCATTCCTAGAAGGCAGGCTCACACATCCACCTCCCGTTCTCCTACATCATTTAAAATTAGAGTAACTGGTGGCCGTTTTTCATGGGCAGCGGAGATTATTTTTACTCTCAATTACAGGGACCAAAAATAGGCAGAAACTGCTCTGGAAATGCAGAAGAAGCAGACATTTGTTTAATTGGCCTACAACTGTGTCTTCATGAAAATTAGTGAATGAATAAGGATGTGTGTGTGTGTGTGTGTGTTTGTGTGTGTGTGTGCGTGTGGTCTCCAGGAGTCCTATGCTCCTTAAGGCCCACCTTCCTAAAAAATATTCTCATATCCTTGCTTCTATGATGCAACTGGCTGTTGAGTCCTCGGAGCCAAACCCAGGCTCCTAGAGCCTGCTTGAGGGGCTAAGCTCACTGCAGCGGCCACACTCCTTCCTCATGGGCAGCCCCAGCTATCGTTATAGGATACCAAGAGGAGAACATTTCTGGTTGCCAGGCAATTACTAAACACTAATACTGGTTCCAGCTTTGAAAGAGCCAGCGGAAGCATCCTTAGGGGGTAAACTACTCACAACCGCATTTCTTCAACTTGTTGGGAATATGAACTACACAGTGATATTTCACAAGCCACTTAAGCAATGGCTGGTCTGCTTCCCAAAAGTGATACTGCTGGCAGTGTGGGCAGAGGGCATACATGAAAGCGATTTTTCCAGACCAAGAAAAAGACTGTACGTCCTAAGCTCTACATTCCTTCTGGGATCCCATCTTCTCCTCTGTGGCTGTTTTCTGCACAGCTTTAGGAAATAACCTGACTGTAATAAGGGGCTGGAGAAAGGACAGACATACAGACACACAGAGAGAAAAGCTGGGATCGGGTGGGTTGTGCTTAGTCTGATGGAGCAGCTCTGACTACACAACCTGGAACTCCTTGCTTTTTTTACATACAGCACCAGCGTGAGAAGGGAGAGTTGCCTGGGGTCAGTAGGAGACCTCTGTGGGAGAGCAGTCCTGGGCTGCAGTCATCTGGGAGAAGGCCGCTGTGGTTGCTAATTTTTGCATACACAGGTCAGTCAGCAAGCACTCATACAAGGGACCAGAGGCACCACAGGATGCGAGGAGCTGAGCGAGGAAGTCCGAATTAATGTATAAACGACAGATAAAGTCCTAGTAGATGTGTATAGGACTTTATCTGTCATTTATACATTAACTTGGTAATCCATGAGTTAGTGTTCTCCTTTAAGTCAGCTGATTAGCTATGGCAATAATATTTATAAATTCTCTTTGCCACATAACTACAAGAGATCAGCCTAACATTGGGGACAGAAACAATGAGATTCCCAAGTTGTGCCCAACCCAGTCCACTCAGGAGCCCTGTGATTTTCAGGTACCCCACACATGCTCCCCAGACCCCAAAAGTTTTATCCAATAGGCTGCAATGACAGCTTCAGTAGTCCACTAAATCTTATTAGTCTAAAAACCCTGCTCCCCCCCCCCCATCTAAACTGAGCCTGATAAGGCTCTGGGGTATTCTGTTTAGTCTAACCCCTCAACCCAGTCCCTCCTCTGTGGACCCAGACAGTGGCTGAAACAAGTCATCTTCTCCCCACGTACAAATGTGGGACAGGTGTCACATCATTCCCTTTCTAAGATGGGCAGGAGGAGGATAAAACAGAAAGTACAAACCCAAAGCAGCACAGAACCCAGCCTGGCAGCCGTCGCTAGGTTTCAGTGCCTGGAAATCACTCTCCATGGCTCTCCACAGTGCGGGCTGAGTCATCGGATGAACCAAGGAGCACTGTGTTCCAGGCAGTGTGCTGAGGGCCTGGCACACCCTGACTCATTTAGCCCTCCCAGCTATCCTGTGATACGCAGTCACTCCTCCGTATCCACTGGGATCCTGTCCATAATCTCCATGGGCACCAAAATCTACAGAAATCTAAGTTCTGAATATGAAGTGGCATGGTGAATTTGCACATAACCTACACAGGCTAGCTGACATGGCATATTTGCACATAACCTACACAGGGTAGCTGACATGGCATATTTGCATGTAACCTACACAGGCTAGCCAACATGGCATATTTGCATGTAACCTACACAGGGTAGCTAACATGGCATATTTGCATGTAACCTACACAGGCTAGCTGACATACTTTTACATCCTCTCTAGAAGGCTTGTAACGCCAGATACAAAGTCAGTAGTACTGTAGCATGTTGTTTAGGGAATACTGACAAGAAGAAGCCTAAGTTTTCAATACAGATACAGTTTATTTTACTGCATGATTTTGATCTCTAGTTAGTTGAATCTACCTGTGCAGAACTACAGAGAGAAAGGTCCGATTGCTCATTGCTACTATCTATCCCCAGGTTGCCAGTGAAGACATGAGAATTTGTGGGATAGAGTTTGCCCTGAGAGGTGCAGCCAAGGTAGTGGAAGACGGCCTCAGAGACCGTGGATGCTCATATTCATCTTGCAGATTCAGTGCTGCTTTCAAGCCACTGAGATCTGCTCAGGAAAGTAGACTTCCCTGAGACCACTAGGGTGGCGGTGCACACCTTTAATCCCAGCACTCTGGAGGCAGAAGCAGGTGCATCTCCGGAGGTTTAGGCCAGCCTGGTCAACAGAACAAGTTACAGGGCAGCCAAAGCTACACGGAGAAACCCTGTCTCTAAAAACATAAATAAATAAACAGACAAGCAAATAAAAAGTAGACTTTAAGAAACTACTCCAGACTTTTAAAGATTATTTCTTCTGAGGACGATGTGTTTATGTCTGTCTGTGTGTCTGACTATATTACCAATTGTAGCTCAGGTGCTGTAAAAAGTCCATTGGGCATCTGGGATGGGGTCTGAAGAGGAAAGAAGCCGGGGAAATCCCGAGTCCTGAATGTGCTTGCAAAATACTTCTCCAAAGGATTTTTCAGAATGTGCATTTGCATATACATCTTTCTCTCACCAACAAATAATTGCCTTTCCTTTTAAAAAAGAAAAACTGGCTTCATGACCAGAGACGCTCTTACCTCTGACTATTCTTTGGTCTTTGCCTTGGTACAGGAACACACTTCTTTAATACTCCCTTGTGGTTAGTGCTCTGCTTCAGAGAGGCAGAAGAGGGCTTGGACTTAGGTGTATTGAATTGGGGTCTCACCTCTTCACAGTCTAACCCTTGGTTACTTACTTAACAGGCTGTCCTGTAAAAGGGAAAGCATGCTAGAACCTGTTTATAAAGCTTTTGAGGTCATTAAATGTAAACAGACTCCACGTGCCTGGGAACCAGCACGCTTGGTTGCTTTTGTATTGCAAATCATTTTCCTTGCTTTTATCTTTCACCTTCTGGTAAATGGCATGTGATAAAGCTGGACAGTTCTGTGACTCAAAGAAGACTTCATCTTGCTTTTATTATCTGGAGAAGGGATGGGTTAGAAAATTACCACTGTTATAATATGTAAAGCCCTTTGTCACCCATTTTAATAATGACCTGACGTGAGACAGCAGAAATGCATATTGAATTTCTATGACAAACTTACTTTTATGCAAACCAATTTTGAGTTTTCAGAAATAATTCATTAATACACAATTTCTTGCAAATCTCTTTCCCTTGTTTACATATATCATGTAAGATTTTTTCTATATTTTATAGAATATATATTTGCGTATGAGTAATTATCTATAGAGTTTGTTCCAAACCTAAATAGAAGTTGACTGTTAACTCTAACACAATGAAACCAAATTTGCATAGTTCTATTACGGAAAAAAAAGAGCATAATAGAGAGATTCAAACATTCTTAACTACACATCTCATACCTATCAGGATAGATACCACTAAAAACTATAAATATTGGTGAGGATGTAGAGAACCAGAGATCCTTATGAAATGACACAATTTTGGGGAAAAACACATAACAATACATTCCAATTCTTGTACTTCCAGTATAAATACCCAAAAGAATTGAAAGCAACTTGTGTAAGGGATATTTTCACACCCACATTCACAGCAACTTTGTTCACAATACATAAAAATGGAAGCAGTCCCCGTGTATAGTGATAATAAGTAGATAAAATGTACTATATGCACGTGGTGGAATGCTATGCAGCCTTAAAAGGCAAGGAAATATTGTCACACGCTATACTCCAAATGAACTTTCATGATGCTATGCTAAATGAAATAACATAGATAACAAGCCAAATGCTGTATTGCACGAAGTACTTAAGTAATAGTCAAATTCATAGAGACATAAAGCAGGGTAGCAGCATTAGTGCTTGGAGCAAGGGGCAAAGACAATTTACTACACAGCTTAAAAAGCTTAGATATTTGTTTCACTGCAGCATGAATATATTTAATACTGCAAACTCTATGCTTAAAACCAGGTAAGTAGCTAATTGCACGTTCTTATCACAATAACAGTTATGGAATGTGGAAACTCAAGAGAGAATCCTAATATACATTACAGACTTGGGGCAATAGTGACTCCTCATTGAAGGTTGATGGACTGTAACAAATGTACCTTTCTGGTGTGTTCTTAACAGGGAGTTCTATACGTGTAGGGCCAAGGGATTATGAGGAGTCCTCAGTTTGTTATTCCTTTTGCTATGAACTCTGAAAAACCATCTTTAGTAACTTCTGAAATCTATGCAAGCGGAAATAGCCACGGATACCATCGGAAAGTCTTCTGTGCAGTAAGAACATCCGCATGTGGCCTGAAGTGTGCTGTAACACAAGGACCTATGGCCAAGCCTTACTCCTCAGGACTCGCTATTTTGAAACACACTGGACCCTTCATTTCTCCGTCTGTGACGTCAGTGGCCCTATGAAGCGACCATCAAAGATCATCTGTGGTTTTGTGTGGGGGCCTCTTACATGATTTTCCTTGAGAAAAAGTTGTAAAACAGGTGACTTAAGTTGGGGGCTTGTATTTGTGATTCATGGTTGTGTGATATTTCCCAGATACAGCAATGTGACCAGATTATTTCCCAATTCCCATCCAGCAATAATTTGAATACCAATATCAAGATCCTAAAGCAATTCAACTGACCTTCCTTGACGTTACAAAGCCCAAAGCCAAGTCTCCACAGATTTAAAGCATACATGGTGCACAGGCTGGCTTCTTTGACCACCATGGAGTGAAACTAGCCCCAGGAACACAGCAAACCTCCACAGAAATTATACCGCTTGCTCTTCACCAATGAGTCAATAGTTCACTTGAAATTAGAAAATGCATTCGGAAAACAGCAGATTGGATATGGGGAACAAGAAGCTGAGACGTTTACATGTATAAACCCACACAACTCAAAAACAGCAAAGATATGGAATTTACAACATTTTTAATATGAAAGGAAGAACAAATTAAGCCTATACTAAGAGAAGGAATAAATGACAAAGATGGGAAAAAATAGAAAACTTGTAACTAAGGGTTGGGTGCGCCGCGTACCAAAAGACTCACTAGCTTCATCAACAAGCACTGCTGAGAATCTGACGGCCTCGTGCAAGAATAAATGGCAGCCTTTTCTCAAACCATACAAGAAAATGAGCACAGGATGGATCAAGGTCCTAAGGATAGGACTCAGAACTTACAACTCCTTGAGCAATAAAGGGGAGCATCTCATCACACCAGATGTGGCAATGACAGCTCCAACATGGCACCAAATGCAATGCCAACAAAATCGAAGTGAGATGAATGGAGCATCAGAGCCCAGAATCCACCGTAAGAAGCAACTTTGTGAAATCAAAGAACATTTGTGAATCATATAACCAATAAGAGCTCAACATCCTGAATGGTCAAGGACTCCTAAAACTTACAGGAAAAATATCAAATAACCCAACCAGAAAAAGAGCAAAGGGATTAAAGAGGTTTTTCTTCAAAGATGGTACTGGAAGGGCTGGCGGTATAGGTGAGCGGTAGAGCACCTGGCCTGTATACACGAGGCCTGGCAAGCTCAATCCCCAACACGTAGGTATTCAGAGGTGGCCAGGAGCCCAGCAGTGGTAGCGTATGCCTTTAATACTAGCACTCAGGAGGCAGAGGCAGGCAGATCTCTGTGAGTTCAAGGCCAGCCTGGTCTACAGAGAGAGTTCCAGGACAGTTAGGGCTGTTACACAGAGAAACTCTGCCTTAAAAAACAAAAACAAAACAAAAAACCAAAACAGAGGTGGCCAGGAAACACACTGAGAATTGCTCAACAGCATCATCCTCTAGGGAGAAGCAGATAGAAATTATAAAGCAGGGTCAGGAAGACAACTCAGAAAGCGAAAGTGTTTGCCCTGGGATGTGAAGATCCGGGTTCAGAAGTGCAGAAGGTACAGTAGTGCCCATCTGCAATCCATACAGCAAGAATGAAGAGAAGGAGAATCCCCTGAAAACCCATAGGCCAAGAGCTGGCAGTATATGGTGGTGAACTATGAGACCCTGTCTCAAACAAGGTGAAAGATAAGGACCAAAGCCAGATGTTATCCTCTGACCTCCACATTCACACCGTATCACATGAGTGCGGCCACTCATGAACATGCATGCACACATGCACACATGCATGCACACACACACAATTTAGACTTTTTTGTTTTGTTTTTGAGACAGGGTTTCTCTGTGTAGCTTTGGCTGTCCTGGAACCCTCTTTGTAGACCAGGCTGGTCTTGAACTCACAGAGATCCACCTGCTTCTGCCTCCCGAGTACTAGGATTAAAAATGTGCACTACCACAGCCCGGCAACACACACGGATTTTTAAAATATTTAAAACCTACAATATCTCTTTATGCCCATACTTTATGGCTAATAGTAACGAGTATTAGAAATGAAGTAAAGAAAACAGAATTCTGGTACAGTGTTGGTAGAATTATAAAGTTGCCATGAAAAACAGTATAGTTATTATTCAAACACAAGCACATAATATGGAATTACTTTGTGTGTGTGTGTGTGTGTGTGTACCCAAAAGAGCAGCATCTCTAAGAGATTTGCACACCCACACTCACAGCAGCGTTACTCACAATAGCCAAGAAGGAGAAGCCATCCCAGCATCCATTCACAATGGAAGATAAGCAAAATTGTGATCAATGCACACAATGGAATATTATATATCCTTAGGCAGGAAAAACATCCTGCTATACACTACAATATGTCTGAATTTGAAAGACACTTTGCTAAGCATAAGAAGTCAATTACAAATATAAAATTGCAAAGGGCTCATGACTCCACTTACTTAAGATGTCCAGAGTAGTTACATTCGCGCACAGAGATGGTAGAGAGATGGCTACGAAAAGTAGAAGACTTGGCAATGGGAACCGCTAGTCAGTGGGGTTTTCCAGTTCTACAAGAAGAGCACATTCTACAGATGTTGTTCACCGTCATGTGAATGTGTTTACCACCTCCAAACCGCACACTTAAAAACACCCAGCCAGCCAGGTGTGGTGCTATGCATTTTTAATCCCAGCTCTTGGAAGGCAGAAGCAAGTGGATCTCTGTAAGTTTGAGGCTGCCATGACTACATAAATAATTCAGGTTGTCACTGAGCCTGGATGTGACCACTTGCTTTGCACCTCTAGCCCCAAACACACAATATTCTTTACAGCTTACTTAGTGAGACCTCTGAAGGAGGTAGCAGGGCGAAGGGCACACTCAGGAGTGACCTCACTAGTCACAGAGCCCAGCAGGCACCAGAGCATGTTGGATTCTACCCCCTGCCTACCGCCTGCAATCCCACCAACTGGATGCCCAGGTCACTAAGCCAACTCAGTCCATCAGCAGAAAAAACTGCCCCGTACCTCCAGACAGTCAGAGATGGACTCTGTCCCTGCTTCTGCAGGCCTCAGAGGAAATTCTTTCCAAAGACCTGTGTCCTCCCAATATATACATTTGTGTAAATGTGTGTGTATGCACACTCATATTGTCTTAATCTAGTTACTTAGTGTAAGGAGTCCTGCCTGCTCTCCTAGTCACAGCATCAGCTAGACTGTTCAAAGATTTTTCCAATGAATCTTAGGCTGCGTGTCTACTTCTGAGAAAAGCTGTTCCAATTGTCATCAGGATCTCATAATGTCTAGCTTTTTTCCTGGGGACGATGACATCTCTGAAATATCGAGTCTTTCCAGCCATAACACCTTATGGCTCTTCATTCCTTCCAGATGTGCCTATGCTCTCGGTAATGCATGAAACTGATCCCAGCACTATGGAAGCCTCCTATATCCTGAGTGATCTCCGTGGGCGTCTGACGCTTTCACTAGGCCTCCTTTTTGATATGAATACTTGCAAACATTCACAAAACTAGAGTAGTTTGGTAAATCCTTATGGGTCCATCCCCCATTCAACAATTTCCAGCACTTCTCCACATTGATGTAATTCTCCTTGATTTACTCAATACTCATTTTTGATGAGTATAGTTTACTAACAATGAAACACAGGCTTTATAAGTGAAATGGTGCCTTCTGAGCTGAAGAAACTTTGCCCATTTCCCCCGGCTGTCCATCCTGCTTGTCCTTCACCATCAATATCACTTGTCAAAAGCATTCTGTTTCACTCCTCTTAGGAAGAGAAGTCCCCCTGCTGTCTTCCCAGGTAAACTGACAGCCTCAACTTCCTGCTGGATTGTGGAAAGAGCCCAACAGAATCCTTTTAGATCTTGGGGAAGGAAGACATGAGGAAGTTTTCAGGGAAATTTGTCCCCATGGCCACTAGAGTCCACTGGAGGTCTGCCGGGCCAGAGTCCTAACTGGAGATACTCCATACAAACATTTGAAACAAGCACAGAGCGAGCCTTACCCAGACTGTCCCTGCCAAGCCAAGAGCGTTCGTGCTTCCCAGTGTCAGTGCTATTGGCATTTGGCGCCAGCTCATTCCAGCTTGAAGGCTGCCCTGTGCATAGAAGGGTGCTATGACGTAGCATCACTGGTCTCTACCCTCCAGCTGTAAAAGCCAAAGCACATTGTCATATGTCCTATAGGAGAAGTTAAATCCCCTCTGGAGGAGAGCTTATAATGGAGAGTAAGGCCAAAGAAGGAAATTTGCAGAAACTGCCTCCAGGAAACCCTCGCGCGGAACCAATATGTCCATCCTTCTTGGAACAAGCTGAGTACCCAAGTGTCATTGGTACGGTACCAGTAGACAGTGACAAAGGTTCACTTGATTTGCTCTTTCCTTCAGCAGATGGATTTGGGACCCACATTCTTAAAGGAAGGGACCCACCGGTATAAATAGATACAGGAAGGTTGTGGCAGCCACCTTATGGAATTGATTCATATGCAATAGCGATAGCAGTAAATCAAGGGTGGATTCTATTCTTGGCTCTGTCTTGATTTCTGGATGCCTCCATTTAAAGGCATTAGAGTAATGAATGCTCCTTAAGAAATGAAAGCAATTTATTTAAGTCTAAAATAGCTCAGGAGCAAAAAGTATTGCAAAGAAGTTTGCAGAGGTGTCTTTCTGAAACAGGATTATTTTTCCTGTATTTAACTTATATCCTGTATTTTTAAAATCCTTGGCATCTTTGCTTATAATTACAGAAAGCAAATGATGAAGGTCTGCTGTAACAAAGGAATATGTACATATATATTACATATATAGCATATAGTACATATAATATCTATTAGCATCTACATGGCCTGTGATATCTTTTTCTAGGTTGGTAACCTAGTGTTATACTGTTTTAAGAAGGCCAGTGGATAAACAGCATCTGTTGGCGGGTGATAACTGAGATGTGAGGCAAGGAGAATGGTAAGCTTTGGTACCCCACATTCTCTAGGAAAAGGAAAGCTGTGGGTCTCGTGGAGCTGGATCCCAGGTGGCCATGTGCTGAGTTCAGCATGTAAACTTCACTATGGGCTGATCCAGACCATCTGGGTACTGACTTCAGCACACAGAAAGTCTGTCAAGTTAACATGAGAAAAAGAGATAATGAAGTTCTAACCCCTTGAGGGAGAAAAAAGGATGGGAATGGAAGTGTGAGAGAGGGAAGATGGAAAACCCTTCTGACATACGAGGTTGCGTACTCGTAAAGGGGATTTCCACAGAAATAGCTCGTGGGTGCTAAGGCCTGTTGACCTATCAGCTAATGCTTCTACTATACTATATATCTATATATCTATCTAGCTATCTCATGTCCAGAGAGACTCACATTGCTAGGAAGCACCCATTAGATGTGAACCCTTTCCAGGAACAGCTACCTCCAATTGAATGGCATTGCAGACGTCAAGGAGGGAGGGGAGGAGTGGTTTCACAGCTTTGTAAAGTAGAAACAGTAGTTACCCAACATCTAAAACTTATATAAATTAAACATATAGCATAGGTTACTGCTTATTAAAACAGTATTTTAGTCATGCGTAGTAAGACACATCTGCAATCCCAGAACTCGAGGGGTGGAAGCAGGAACATGACAAGGTCAGGGTGCCTGGGCTACATAGCGAATTCAAGGACAATTTGAGCTACACAGCAAAACACCGCCTCAAACCCCAAAGGCTGAGAACGTAGTTCACTGGTAGATCACTTGCCTAACACACACGGGGTTTGATTTCCAGTGCCACACAAAACAGAAGTCATTGAGTCCTGGGCTGAGTTCCATTCGGTAACCACTTCGTTTCCACAGGGAAGTAGATACTGCTGATGTTACCCAGAAAAGGAAAAGTGAGGTCCACCATCTGAGCTCTGAAACATGGTACTGTGGCCAGGATTGCAGTTCATGAGGTAGGAATCTGGGACCGTGGGCAGGGGAACGGCCCTATGTGGCTCTAGCTGAAAGGTTGGCTATTCTTTGCCACAAGAATAAGCCGCTTCTCTCCCGCCACCAGTTAAGGAAGCATCCGTGGAAAATTAGGCTCATTAAGTTGCTCAAACCCCTACTGCCTTCTAACAGAGAAAAGACTTAAAAATGGAGAGATTTCACAGTGAATACTGAAAAGCAGTGGAGTTTTGTCATCAAACTCTTTAAAAAGACTTGTGCAGGAAAGAAATGTAGAATGTTAAAGAATTTGAACATTCTACAAAAGGCCTGAGAGTAGAGGACTCCTCCAATGCTTGTCTAGACACTGAAACTCTAGCTTTAGACTTCAAAGGGTGTCGGAACAAAACTTGAATATGTTCAATAGATTTCGCTTAGACCTCAGCAGAAGTTCTGGGAATTACCAACTTCAATTCCGCTTTGAGAAAGAAAGTCTGATCCGCCAGCGAATGGACTGAACAGCTTTCTGGGAACCAATTAAAAGTACTCAGGGGACAGAGAGTTGTGCCCTCTCTTGAGAGAGAAGCCAGTGGAACCTGTGCTTCTATGATTCTCCTTGTTCAGAGAGGGCAGACAGCATCTCTGTTTGCCTACTATTCACCCGATAGCATGGGGACCAGGGCCTTGAGTTTTCCCCTCGAAGCCATGACAGCATCGGCCTCTCTCTTCAGAGAAGATGAGAAGTATGAAGACGCGGCCTCGTGTGTTAGTAAGCTCCCTGTCACTCTAACCATCTACCTGAGGTAAATGAATTTACAAAGGAAGGGTTACTTCAGATCCCAGTACCAGGGTTTTCAATCCATAGCTGTCTGTCACTTTTGCTTTGGGAACTGTGAAGAGGCAACACACCCCACCATTGCGGGGAGCATGTACTGGGCAGAACTGTTGTCTCAATAGCCAGGATATAAAGAGAGAGAGAAGGGCCTGAGGTTCCACAATCACTTCCTTTGAAGGGAATGTGCCAAAGACATAGGTCTTACCTCTGAGCTCCACATCTTGATGTTTCCACCACCTTCCAACAAGACCAAACTGGGGACCAGGCCTCTAGCATGCAGGCCTTTGGAAACGAAAGTGCCGTGTAAGTCACAAGTACATGGCCTGTCTGCCGTGCCTGTCTGTCAAATCAAATCGCTAATGGATGAGCCAACCTACCTTTCATTCCCAGCCTTGCATTGCCTTACTTTTATAGAAAGGAAGGGCCATGTGGAAATCTGTATTCATTCACTTTTGCTTTTGTAATGAATTATTGCACCTCTGGTAGTTAAAAAACACAAACTTGTTATTTTTCACTTCTCAAGGTATAACTCAGTGGTAGGTAGAATGCTTGCCCAATGTGCAAAAGTCCCTGAGTTCAATCCCCAGCATTTAAAAAACCATTGCATCTTCCCTTTGTACCTATGCTCTCCCTGCTTGCAGTTCTTACTATATTATTTATGAGCCTGAATTGTAAATATTGAGGATTTTTATCAGTTTGGTACAATTTAATTTACTTTTCAGCACCATATATATTTATAATAGCATATAAATATTTAACATTATCATAATAATGGCTCCATTGGCTCATAATAAATTCTTTGCTTTGTGTAGGGACGATTGCCAAGCTGATAATCCAGAAACATGGAAAACCCCGTCGAACTTGGTAACTGGTTGGTCCCAAAAGAGTATCATCCTTCTAATTACTGGAAAAGTTTGACCACTTAAGTTTAGCTGTCTTAGAAGTTAATCTTCAGAGATAAACATCCTGAAATGTACCTCTTTGAAAAAGATAAGTAAGAAAAATACTCTCTGCCAAACAATTTGTTCGCTGGGCTGAATCTTAAAAGTCAAATAACTCTGAGGAGTTCTCAAGCTCTCTCTCTCCTCTCTCTCTCTCTCTCTCTCTCTCTCTCTCTCTCTCTCTCTCTCTCTCTCTCTCTGTGTGTGTGTGTGTGTGTGTATGTGTGTGTGTATGTGTGTGTGTTAATCAGATTTAGAAGGGCTTGCCAGAATCTGAGAGCTGTGGACATGATGGGGAACAGGTGTGAGTGACCAGCAGCTGAGAGACAGATTGCTGCAGAGCTTCAGGCATGGAGCACTGAGTGACACATGGCAGTTTAGACGTGAGTCAAAGGGCAATGGTCCTCCCAGGATCAGCTCTGGGCCAGCACCACCACCAGTACCTGGGAGCTAGTAAAAATGGATGTCCTGTAACCCAGCCCTGCCCAGTGACCTAGATTAGATGCCCAGCTCTAGGTGACCCTCCCTGACTGTGAGAACCCCTCTCTGCCATAGACAGTGAGGCCAATGGCAGCAGTTCCTACAGAGGCCTCCACTCATCTGAAGCAAGGATTGTTAGTCACAATAAAGAATTTCAGAACGGGTCACTATGGGCAGCTATAGAGTTTATGAAGAGGTTTTGACTTACTCTGATGAGAAAACGATAGAGAGGAGCCCTTAGGAAAAATTTAGTATTCACCCAAGTGTGGTGTGGGCTTCTCAAGAGAGCATCATGCCTATGTGTCTCAGCAGCAGTCATATATGTATTGTTCAGGTGGCTTCTGAAGTCAGTCACTTTGTTCCAATGATTTTGAAGGAGCTTCTGGGGCGGGGACGGGTGTTCTTTGTTTTATTTGCAAATGAGATCAGAGGGTAATTCTAAAGCATATTAAGGTGTATAGGCTGATACAGTAAAGCCCTTTGCCCTCTGCCCTCTGCCCCATGCCCTATGCTGGGGCATCCGTACCACACTAGAGCACAAGGAAGTATAATGTGTGTTCCTTTTATAAGCAAAGTTTGTAGTCCTCAAAAAATGCAAAGGAAAACAACAGCAGCAGCAAGTAAAAGCAATCACAGGTTCACGTCAAGGCAAGTGGTCCAAGCTCAAGGTCACATACACTTTGCTTTAGGCGTGGCTCGTAGGTATTTTAACATTTTTATTTAAGATACTTGTATGATAAAAAAAACATATTATCTCTATGTAGGTAATTTTCACAGTAAATTTTGTTAATTTTGTTAATTCCTGGCTCTCAGCCGGTGAAAGACTTCAGCCAGGCTCGGGGATGCAAGATGCCCTTCCCTACCTTTGTTCCCTTAACCTCCTTTTCACGCCAGCTCAACATAGGATATTTCCAGCTATTAGAATAATATGGTCAGAACTGGTGGCCATGGGGGAAAATGCATCAAAGGGGAAGAAACTGAAGGCAGCAAAGTCTGAAATGTGTGGCGAAAGTCTAAGTTGATGAGAGTTTTGAAGGCCATTGCTTATCTATTACCGCTGTTCCTCTCTACACGGAAAATTCTGTCAATCAAGTGATAATACATTGCAGGTTCTTACTTGGGGATTTTAATTTTACACTGTTAAAAAGAATCTTCTAGACTTCTACAGATTTTTATCACTTTGCCACACCAATAAAAGAGAACATACAAGCAAAATAATTTGCTTATTTGATTGAGATATCCTAACACTTATCTCCATTCAGGATATCAGATAATTCTTGTAGTGCACTTGCCACTCAAAGGCCGTCTAGAAACCCTTTCCTTTCGTTTCTCTCTAGGATCTTCTCCCAAGAGACTAAAGTATAGTCTATGAGCTTGGATGCACAGGCACAGACCACATGTGTCTGAAGACTGCCACCTGGACGATAGAAGCTCTGGGATACTTCTGAGCCTGGATGGTGGTGTACCTCTTAAAACTGATGGCATTGAAAAGCTAGAAACGAGTCTCCACTTAGGGAGGAAGCAGGAACAGTACAAAGGAAGGAAGGAAAGAAAGAAAGATGGACAGACAGGAGCCATCAATGCCGCCATGGTGAATTCTGAACGAAGAGTGACGGGGAGATGGTGGACAGCACACGGCTCTGAAGTTTTCAGTCAGACTGGCTGAAGAGGCGGCAATGTCCTTAATCAAGATACCTGAGGAAAAGACTGGGTGTGAAGAGGAGAGAAGCAGCAAAAAAGTGGGTTTACTTTCAAACTTTTTGAGTGGGAGGTCTCCAAGAGATAGCCAAATAAAGGTAACAAGTAACGGACACACAAATACATCCTCAAGAGGTACAGGCCCACGTGGGGTGTGTTCTAAATCAAAGCAGCTAAAGGGTCACGGAAACAGGTGTGGGGGGAGTGAATGTCATTTTCTTTGAAGAACAGACAGAAGAGCTAGAGAGAATTTCTGGGAGAATCAAAACAAAAGTGAGGAGAGAGAAGAAGGAAGGAACATTCAGAGGGGGAAATGTTAGATTATGTTTCCATACCTTACAAGAACCTCAATGACAAAACCTGCCTTCTGTGAATTCTGCATCCCCAGAACAATGTTTAGCCCCATAATGTTTATTGAGCTAACATGGAAATAGCGACCTAAAAACCAACACAGTGAGCACTTTATGGAAAAAGTGGTCATGGTCTCAAGTTCCACAGTGGACAATTAGAATAAAATGATTGCTAGGCCCATCGTTTTAGTAACTCTTGTTTAATTTACCCTCATACCAGCAAGTTGATGATTTTCTAGGTGGAGAAAAGAAGCTCCTAAAGATAAATCGATACCTCTGTCCACCAGCTGATGGATGGATTGAGCCAGGGGCAGAAACGTGGTCCCCGACTCCTGGCCTGGGGTTGTTCCCTTGGCTAAGCTTTTTGGGAAGAGCATTCATCCTCGCTGCCACTAAACTGCCTGATTCCGGCAGCATCGGGGAGGGTTTTGTGCAAACCCCACCGGCAGTCACATCACCTCCACAGATCAAGAAAGCAGTGGAGAAGGGAACAGGGGTCGGTCCAGCAGATGTTCCAAGTTTCACACTGATACTGGACATCATAGCTGCCCATTCCCAGTAGAAGACAGGAAGTAGATGATTTGAGTCTCTAGGTCACATTTTTTTCTGTCTACTTCCAGTTTCAGATGGAAAGAAGATTCTAAGAACAGGTGGGGGGCAGGGGGAAGCAAACATTTGTCTGAAATGCACGGCTGTTTGGTAGATGTTCCCACCAGATCCCATGTAAAGATAAGCAATTGTTGAGTTCAAGGAGCTCAAAGCAAAAATACTCACATTGGTCTTTTTGGTGATAAGTTGTACTGATGTCCCTTGAGCTTGTGACAGCCTGGTCAAAGTAGTGGCTCTAATACCAGAGCTCAGAACAAAGTAGAGAGCTCTTCTTTTGGAGACCCTGAGGCAGTCTAACGGGAGCACCGTCTCTAAAGTTCAAGATCGTTTCAAGAGAAATGCTGAACATGACATTTCCTCTATTTCAAAATTCAAAACTTTCAAAGAGTAGGCTTCACCCCTCATTTCCCTCTTTGTGATACTTACAGCCCTGAGGGTCAGCAGGATGAGGCATGTGTGACCATAGCCCCGTGGCTTCTGTGGTTTCATTAGCATGGCTATGGAGCAGTTTCCAGAAGCCCCCATGTAATGGCGATGAGTAATGGGGCTTTCCCAACAGATATCCCAGCAAAGGTGCCAGAGGTGCCATCATTTCGGATCACAGCCCTGGGACAATACCTTGAAGGAGAACTCACATTCCTTCCTCAGCCTCCAGGACGCCCACATGTGCCACCTCCTCTATAGGGTGGGTTTAGAAACGAATCTCTAGCCTATACTTCTGAACTAAATGAGTCAAGCCAATGGCAAGCCTTCCACTAAGTGGTAAGAGTGAATCTTTTCTTCTACTATGTAAGCTGCAATGTTCATCTACTTTTATATTCCAGGGCAAGAATTAAAAAACTAATAAGAGAGAAAGAAAGACGGTCAGAGAAGAGGGTGACAGGAGGAAAGCGGAAAGAGTCTGGCTAGAATTTGCAGTATGGAAGGTGCTTCAAATAGGCCATAAAGCAGATGCAAAGCCATGTGGATGCTATTGCTTGGTGGCTGAAAAATCATCAAAGGTTTCCCTATGAAGCAGCAGGAAGGCCCTGAGTGACACATCATGTCTTCACTGTCACCCTCTCTCCAGACAGGGCTGACAAAAATACACTGGATGAAGAAATACAGACTGTACGACCTCAGAGCCCCGCCTCACAAAGACGGGCAAGATTTAACCCTAGAGCTAAAAGTCTATATTACCATTCATAACATTCTAACCCATTAATAATTGCTATTCTGTTTTATCCGGAAACAAAGATAAGACAGCAGCCACAGGAAGAAATGGACAGCAGGACCGTGGGCTGTCCTGTTAATGGAGTGATTATCCGCAAAGTCCCACTCTGATCCCATTTCCCTCCGAAGCAAAACAACATTGAGCTACCTCCTGCCTCCATCTCTAAAGTTAGTCTAGCTACAACAGGCATGGCTGGTGCCGTACTCGCATTTACTGCTATGATAAAAATACCCTACAGAAGCAACTTAAGAAGTAAGGCCTTATTTCCAGTTCACCGTTCTAGGGCATCATTTCCCCTGGCCTGGAAACCGTGGTCCCAGGAGCTGGAGGTGGCTGATGGTGTTACATCTACAATCAGGAAGCAGAGAGACAAACGCTGGTGCTCAGCCCACTCTCACCTTTTTATTTAGTCCAAGACCCCAGCCCGTGGACCAGTGCCACTGTCATTGGGCAAATCTTCCCACCTCAGATGACATAATTTAGATAGGCATGCCCACAGGCTTGTCTCCAAGGTGATTTTAGATCCTGTCAAGTCAACAGTGTTAGCCATCACCCTTAGTGAGAAGTTTAACAGAGATAAGAAGCATGGTGAGGCACGTCGTATATCAGAATAATTAGTATTTTAACACCGACAGGCACTCAGGTAGCTACAACTCTGGAAATAGCAACAATAGGAATTGAAGAACCAGAGCTGCTCAGGGGATCTCAGAACATATCCAGATAGAGGAATGCATCTCTTCTAGGACCCCACACTATATCTTCTAAACATCGTGTTACAGGATGGGGGTTTGTCAGAGCATTGAAATGATGGAGACGTAAATATGTTGAAGGCAAAATGTCCCCCACAGGCTCACGTTTGGAACACTTGTTTCCTAAGGGTATGAAGCATTTAGGATGGTGATTCTCAACCTGTGGAACATGACCCCTTTGGAGGTTGCAAGTCAGATATTTACATTATCATAATGTAATATCATAGCAAATTTACATATCATAATCATAGCAAAATTACAGTTATGAAGTATCAACAAAATAATTTTATGGTTGGGATCAGCACAACATGAGGAACTGTATTAAAGGGTGACAGCATTAGGAAGGTTGAGAACCACTGATTTAGGACATTGGATCTGGCTGATGGAAATCAGTCACTAGGGGCAGGCCTTGGAAGGATATACACATTTCTGGCTCTAACTGGCTTTCTCTGCTTCCTGTCCACACCGTATCAGAAACATTCCCCTCAATCTCTTCCCAGCATGCTTTGCCCTCCATGATGTACTGAGACTCTCTGAAACCATGACTCAAAATAAATCTTTCTTTCCTTAAGTTTATTCTGCCAGACATTGTATTGTAGTGACAAGAAAAATAATTAGCGTCATGAGTTAAGTTAAATAGGTTGGTTAGTGGGACGGTCTCAGAGATTTCCCTATTGGGCCCAATAGAACCTTCAGAAAGTATACAAGTTGCTTATTGTTTTAAATCCAGTAGATACTTTTTTCTACTTAGGATGAAAGACAACATCTTCCCCCCCCCCAAAAAAAATAAACTTATTAAAAGAGCTTGGAATCTGGACTCAGCAGAGCACTATGACCTAAGGAAAAAAGGCTGGCAGGGCCCTTAAGGACCACGGAGATGTTTCGGGTGCCTATGTAGAATAGAATGGATGTTATTAGTGTCCTCTGAGATTAGGCGCTGAGGCAGAGAGGAAATGATGGAAGCAGCTTCAGGTTTATCTAGGTGGTTGCTCATGTCTGTGATCAAGAAGAAAGGCTACCCACCCTGAATCACTGGACCACGGGCAGCAGATTTAACAGAAAGCACAATGAAGAGTCTTGAGCGGGCACAGGAAAGGTTCATTGATGTTCTTTGCATCTTGGGACAGAATGGAATCTAACATGCTGTGAAGATGGTTCTGACCCCTGCTGAAGAGGCCCATGTGAAGAGCAAATTCTTTTTAGAAAATCCCCAGAGAGCAGTAGTTTTAAAGTCTTCTAATGCCATGCCCCTTCACTGGCTAAGTGGCAATAGGCTTTCTGTCAGGGATTGTGTGTGTTGCCCTCCTCATCTGTCCTGTGATTAAGGCAGAAGCTCTCCGGTGGCCTGAGGGAAACATCGATTTCCTAAAGTTAGAAGTAGGAATGGTTTCATAAAACCCTCCAGCTATCCCCTGCTGTTGAGTGGTGCTTACCTCCTGTAATCATAACGTGTTACTGGGAAATGGCTCCACCATCCCTGAGATGCTACTGTCACTATTACATAGACTCCTGTTGCTCTTCACCTGATGTCACTGTGCTAGACCAACTTGCCTGGCCCAGCCATTTCCCTAGTCAGTATGAATCTATGATTGCTTGTTTTAAGCATAACCATTCTAATGGATATTATTTTGTTTATTACATATACCAGTGGTATACATTGTTATATGTTATAAAAAGAAAATTCTACCTATAAAAAATGCAACCAGATAGCAAAATATCATAGCAAGTAAAATACCAAGTAAGTCATGAATGGTTAAGGAAAAGAACTTTCTTCACTAATAGAACACACACACACACAGAATAAATGTATATATGTAATATATACTTTTCGATATGGAAGTCTCAACCTACCTGGGACTGTTAAGCACTTGAAATGTAGCTAATGAAACAAAACAACTGAACTCAATTAATTCATTTCAAAATAAACAGCTACTTAGAATTAACCTGTGTATTAGCTGGCAACAATTATCCCATATACACTCATAAATGTTACCACCAAGACATAGATAACAGGCGTAGCATTTTTCCAATATGTTGGGTCTTGAATTGTGTTTTCAATGTCTGAAATTCTCTGAAAAACCACATAGGTAGGACTAGGCTGTGAGTCATTTGCCCCAGGAAGTCCCAGAATTCCACTCTGGCTTTGACACGCTAACTAGACACTAACTCACCAGTCATTGATAAAGGCCACGCTATCCTCTGTTCTCTACATTGGCAAATGGCATGTCACAATTTCATCACCACCAAATTTCCCAAGTTCACGCCAGTTCCCTTTGAGTCCCAATGTAGGTGTAGTCAGAGGAGCCAGCCAGTGTCGAACACCTAGCTGTTTCTTTTAATCAACACACATCTGTTGCTGCTAGATTTTATGGTTAACCAGACACCCTTGCACATACATGAACATGCCATTACCTCAACGACTCCATGAGGTAGCTAGAATTTTATTTTATAGGTGAGTGAGAAAAATACAGTTTACCTGAAGTAACTTAGGTGCTCAAAGTTAGACACTTAGTTAATGGAAGTTAACATCAGTCTTTAAATTATTTCTCATGAACCATTCTAACAAACCAACTTAGAATTGGTGTTTCCTTAAAATAAATAGGAATCATAAAATATTAAACCAATATATTCTCAAAAATAAAAAAAATTATACATAACTAAGGGAAGAAACTTACTTTAAAAGATTTGTCTATGCTTGTCTTTGGACGTGTGACACTTGGAAGAAGTGTTTCGTGATAAGAGGATAAAGGGAGAACAAATTATTCACAGACATGTTCAATTCCTATTATGCAAGAAAATATCCCCTGGACCTGGCATAATTATGTGTTTTTCACGTGAAAAATCCACACTGGTGTGTAAATAACCAGCTATGGATTTCATTCGCCCAATTATTTCTCCTCTCTTGGGTGTGCAATCAATTTGGCGCGTTGCAGTGTCATTTACTTAGACCATAGCAGCACACACAACTGCTCATTTGTGCATCTAATTTTGGCTGGGAGCCTCCAGCAACAACCAGTGAGCCAAAGTCCTTGAATCAACCTGTCGACGCGTAAGAGATGGGTGCCTCTGACTTTAACTCAGACAACAGCAGAAATCAAGAGGGTTTTTTTTTTCCCTAGTGGCTTATTGTTTCTTGAACCATCATTTGGCCTTGTAGGAAACCCACTAAGACTTGTAGCTATGACCCAGAGTTCCAATTCCAGGCGTTGCCAAAAGATGATGATGAATAGGGTTTTGATGAGGGGACCCTGTACAATTCAACAGTGAAGGACAGCTGTTAGCAGAGTTGACTTCACTTGAGTGCTTTAGATTAAAATATAACCCGCTTGCAGTTAAGTACACAGCAATTCATTTAATCTTTAATAAATTTGAGTAGTTTAATATAAACAGCACTGGACAAATCTGAAGAAAGCGTACCATAATATCATGACAATACTGTAGACAGATGTGTCCATTGTGGTCATCTCAATGGCCCTGTCAAAATGAAAGGATAAGAAAAACAAATGAAGTTGGGTGTGATAGAACAGAACCGTAACCATAGCATTCTGGAGGTAGAGGCAGGAGAATATAAGTTGAAGGCCAGCCTGGGCTACATAAGAAGATCTACCTTTAAAAATAAATGGAGGAGAGAGATATACAGAGAAACAGAAAGGCAGAGGGGAGGTTTTTTTTGTTTTTGTTTTTTTCAAAGCACAAAAGTAGTGATAGCCTGTGACCAAGATACACATCTATCTGTTCAAAGGCAAAGGCTGCGTCACCAATAAAGACTTCAACAAAGTGACCAGGGCCATTGAGAGGCCTGGGAAGCCTCAGAACAGAGAGGCCTAGATACTGAGCACACTCAGAGCACTGGTTACTGAGCACTGCAGTGAAGGCTGGTTTTGGAGGGAGGTTAGAAGCATGGGGTAAAGAGAGGCTGGAAACAGCTCTGCACTCAAGTCCATTTATCTGACTGCCAAGGCTCCAAGACAAGAATGGCGGAGCTGAGCACAACAATTTCCAAAGCTCGTTCCGGGGCCTTTTTAGTGTCAAAGAGTCCTAGTCCCACAGCAAGGGCTTGGGAGTAAACACTTTAAATAATATCATGTCAGAGATTGGCAGGGTAGACACCTAGAGAGCAGCACTGGATAAGGAGGCCAAAGTCTGAAGTTTGGATCTAGACCCCATTAACCTAGAGATGCACTTACCATACTGAGCCTTGATTTTCTTGTCTGGTAACAGTTATCTGTTTATCCCCTGGTAGGATCCTCTGAGTTTGGATTCTTATCATCATGCCATTTATGGCTCAGGACGCCAAGACACTGAGCAATCAGTTAAATAGTTCACACCGTGTTGGTGAAGAACTGGCATCAGGGCAGAAGACCCTGGATCTGGGTACTAGGTTCTCCAATCCACTGATGCTCCACCTCTCAGAGAGAGATGTGGGGCTGACCAAAGGGGGACCTTCCTTCCAGACAAGATATTCTATTCTCAATTCTTATTCACAGTAGATGATAAGAAATGTTCACTCACATAAGTTACTCTGTAAACTGGCAAAGTTTACTCAAATTAATATTTGAAGCAAGCTTCTGTTCCCCCAGATTAATAATTTATAGGAACCAAGCTGTGACTCCACCTGGGAGACAGCTCAGGCATGGTAATGCTTCAACAAACTTCAAGGCTAAGAAGGATACCAAAAGTGGTAGAAACGGTTATTAAATCAGGCACACAGAGTCGTCAACATGGATCCAGACTCCAAAGGCATAATAGATCAGGAACTACAATCTCCAATCCAGGTCAGACTCAAGTGAGGGCTAATGGAATTCAGTGATTCAAGCCCATGAGCCCACATTCCCCCTCACACAGCCCTTCGGGCTCCTCAGCAGATTCCTGAGAAGGACATTTGCATTTTCTTTGAAATCAGGTCTTACTAGTGCGTTTCTGAAGATGCCGTAACATATTTCAAAATGAAGCCTGAATCACCGCTGTGGCAGCCAGGTGTGTTTATTTCAGCAGGATGTGTACAGTGACTGTTTCCCATTTGTCATCATGCTCTGGGCTCCGGGGTGAGAGGACAGTGCACCCTGGAAGACAGGACCTGGCACTAGAAAGTCATTCTGAATTTTCTGCTTAAGAAAACATGTGTACACAGACACAGGCACAAATGCGTATACCACAGAAGGCCGGTCTGGGGAGGGCAGTTTTTAAAAGCTCCTTCTTAGGGTTCTGAGAATAAACTAGATTGGCAAAAAGAAAGATAACAGTTGAGCTTTGAACTCTGTGCCTTTAAGAGGTACAGATGGATTTTAAAAATGGCAGAATGAGGCTAAATAAAGCACTAAAGAGAAGGTGAGCGTTCTGTGTCACCAGAGGAAGAGCTAATGCCAGGGAGAAGGAACCTTGCCACATCTGCTTCCTTTAAAAGGGGCTAAAGTCTCATAATTAAACCTCCTAATTTTTGCCTTCTCTTCTATAATTCTTGAAGAATATATCCCTTCATCCTCCTGTGACCCTGACTCTGTGCTTACAGCAGCCAGTCAGTACACAGGACCCCAGGAGAACTAGGGAGAGCCACACTAATTCTCCTCCCAACTCCCAGAGTACATAATTCTTTGATATGGAATTCAGAGACAAGTTCGAGCACAGCCAGACGAAAAAGCAGAGGCATGTTAACCTAAAACTGTGGGTCAGCACTCCAGAATGTGGACAAGGGAGAGCCCGTTTGAATCAAGGAAAAGACACCGCATTCTCTGTAACCCTGGCTCCCGAATTTCCTGTTTCAGCTTCACTTGCCTGCCTATACTTTGTTTTATGTTAAACACAATAAGCAATTATATTCTTGCTCCAAATCATCTTTCCACTTGAGCTTGCTTTGTGGAGTTTGTATTTCTAGTAACAAAGTAAATAATGAAGTATAAGCAATATTGACATTGCAGAGAACTTACACCTGGCACCAAAGCCAATTTTTCCCCTCCTTCTATTCGCCCAAGGATCTTCCGGTTGCTGGGAACCAAAAGAATGCCTACCTTCCCCTTCAGTAGCAGACACTGTGCCTTTTGGAGACCTTATGTCCCTCTAGCCAAAGTCTAGAGTTGGTTGTGCTAGGGATTAAACACAGGGTCTCAGACTTGCTAGGCAAGCACTCTACCACTGAGCTACACGCCCAGCTCTCCATGTCAAGTATTTAAAGGCAGATTCACGTTCTGTAGTTCAAGGTAGTGACTCTTCTGCCATAAGACCTATTTAGAACAAGTTCAGTTGATCATGAACAAAAGTAAGATAGATAAAATCAAACTCCAGAGGGGTTCACATGGGATCACCTCCGCCTACTAACCTTCAGTTCCTAGGACCACCCTAGCCTCCTTGTAAGGTACAAAAGCTGACTCTTGTTCCCCTCCCTGTATCGCTGACCCATAGTCCACCAGCAGGCTTGTCACAGCCTCACAAGAAGGCTCCCAGCTAGTTCTCTTTTTTTTTCCACTTATGGATCTTCTTTTTAAATTATATTTTTGGTTAATATGCAAAAAATGTTTCATTTGTGAAATTTTTGCATATTTATCCTTTATACTTTGTTTTATTTACACCCCTCATTGCTCTCCACATTCCCCCTTCCTCCTCTTCCTGATCCATCTCCCCAAAAATTCTCCTTCTGCTTTTCATGATACACACTTCCCATCACCTACTCTTTCCATGCTACCCTCCTTTCGGACTTCTTCCTTCCATCTCAAAGTCCCTCCTACCTTCACAATACGTACATACACATTCAAATCTATATTCCGAATATGACAAAAGCATCACTTTTGCTTTTCCAAGTCTAGATTATTTCACTTAGCATAATAATATCCAGTTCTATCCATTTTCTGAGTATGTCATAACTTTATTTTCCTAAGTTTCTAAATGGACTAAGGTTCCATTGTGTGTGTGCAGCACATTTTCTTTATCCATTCATCTGTTGATGGCCCTCTTGTATCTCCATCTCTCAAGGTGTGCTATCTGAGGACACGCAGCCTCTGGATGTCCAAGTGTTTCACTGTGGAAGTACTTTAAGGATCAAAAGCTGAGTCTGAGACATGACCCCAGGAGAATGGTGGGAGTGTGCGAACTTTGAATGAGTGGTATATTGTCTAAATCCAGTGCAATGGTAAGGTCCTACATAGCCTACACACACATACACACACACACATGTGAGCACTCATGCATGCATATATACACATACACAAACACATATTAAAGCACAGATAAAATTTAACCTATGAACCAGGGATGGCTAGTCAAGGAATTGTCTTGAAAAGTTTCCACAAAATTTTACAGAGGTTCCTTCTTCAAAGTTACCCTAGACGGTCTTCCTTGCCATGTGCGCACACAGGGCTGAACCACAATCATGCATGCAACACATTCCAAAGGAATCCATATCTAATCCTTTTCCCATTTACCCCAAAGTGAGAATGTGGTAAGTGTTTATCTAAAGAAATATACAAAAGGTATTCCCCTTCAAGAATTTACTTTAGAGTCAAGGACATAATGTCTCTCTACCAAACAGTGCAGAACAGAATAACACTTAAGAGCTCATTAAAAGAAGTCGTAAAGACAGAGCCAGGAGCTGGCTAGACACCGCCTCCTGAAAAAGCAGGAAATCTAATCTAGATTCAGAAGCTCAATCGTAAGCAGGTTATTGAAGACCCTGGAGGAGTCTGGCTGCCAGGGCTACCATCAGCTTGAAGGTTTGCAGGGAATCAAGAGCTTCAGAAGCCTGCACAGTTTTATCTTGAGAATTCCCAGCAACTGTAATCCACCTTGCAAATTTTCCAAGGAGCTGATTCCTCGCCTTGGGGGCCATGCACAGGCTCCTTTGGACTTTTTTGCATGAGGAAAACATTGTTGGGAAAGGAGCCTGAGGAGCGACCACTGGAACGTGTACTTTGACTAGGATAATTGCTCCATTTCTTTAAAATTGTAGGCTTTCAAGGTGACCACAAGCAAAAATTGTGACAGACATTTGACACTGAGAAATTTTGCCGTGTATGAGTGAATTTTTTTCGTATACCCATCCCCAAACATGAGTTTATTGACTAACAAAGGAGAATGAGCTAAACCTACAGGAGTGTCAGTCAGGTCCTCCCTTTTGTGACAATGTTCTTGTACAAGGCACCAGGATTGATCACTTTGTAGTCATGTGGATTTCCATCTAGACAAGCAGGTCTATTTACGATGACAGCACAGCAGGTCATATGCATGGACTTGGGGGTGCTCTGTGAGCACACACACACATGCAGACTCCTCCATTCACAATGGACTGAAGGATCTCCCAGTCCCAGTCAGTAGCTACGCGGAAGCCTTCTCAACCCCAGGACCAGACGTTCTCCACCATCATTTCTGTCTCCAGTAAGCTCTGTCCAGAAGAAAACTTGCAGTGTGACGTTGCAGAGGATATACATCCATCGAGGAGAGTCATAGGCCAGAGAAAGTAAAAGATGGCTTTTGAAGCACTCTGCCTGCCCCTGACTGCCAGAACCCTGTATTATAATTTAGCATGGCAAGTATATACTGGGACAACTAGGTAGAGAGCTTTGGAAGATTGCCACTCTCTGGCACTCACCGTGGCTATGGATCCATGGCGCTGGCAAAAACTCACAGGGAGCCTGCAAAGTTGTTCTCTGGAGGCACTTCTAACAGTTCCAGGATTCCTCAGGATCTGACTTCCTAATCAGATCTCCCTGCAATAGGAAGGAGCCTGCTTCCTGGCTTTTTCTTCCTCCCTGCTTTCTTTTTAAAATGTTGCTTTGCAAAGAAATAGCAATTCCTTGGGGTGGGGAGGGGGGTGTCAGAAAGGTTTCGGTTCTGCCATCTCTTGCTTGGGACACCAGAGATACTATTTTTGACTTAGCTCTATCATCTAAAAATATAATAATATCCAGAACTTTGAGTCCTTGATAAGATTCAATAAGACGATGGAGGTGAAAGTACCATATCTTCGAGGTAGTTTAACCTAAATGAGTAATGAATCCACATAATGCCTTAAGAAATCAATCAGATGCATTTTCAGGGTGCTCGCTGTGCATCAGACTGTGAGATTCTGTGTTAGTCAAGTTTCCATCACTATCACAAACTCCTGAGATAGTAACTTACAAACAGAAACGGCTTGTTTTGGTGGGTTATATCCAGGAACAGTTTTCTTCCTTCGTTGGTTAATTTTGAGCCTACAGTAAAGCGTCTCATAATAAGACAGATCCCTGGCAAGGCAAAACTGCTCACCTCGTGACCAAGGAACAAAAGATAAAATGGATGGATCCACAATCTCCTTTGAGAGCACCCCCTAACGATCTAAAAACATCACACTAGGCTCTACCTCTTTTTTTCCCCTGTAAAGTAATTTATTTGTTGCTTCCAGGCCCATGTTAAGAAGAGCTCTCTGTCTGTTTCAGGCTGATTTTCCAAACATTAACATATGTCAAGATCTCATGAAAAGCCAAAGATGTAAAATTCTTCTTCATTCTTTAGCAAAAGGAGAACAAGGGGAAACCATTCACAGTGCTAGAAAAAGTCGGGATGTAAAGACTGGACACCAAGCAGAGTGAGCTATAACTTCTGGGTATGATGAACCATAAGCCCCAGTTGGAAAAGAAGCTTCCAAGGGATGAGTCTGGGTTTTCCCCCCAAGAGAATGGTAGCAAACACTTTTCATGGCCCACCAATTACATGATGCCTTCTTTATACCCACCCTGTTTGATTTTTTTTAGCTCTACATTTTTCTGTGCTCCCCTCCTTGCCTCTACCCTCCCCTTCAACCCTCTCCCAGAGTCCCCATGTTCCCAATTTACTCAGGAGATCTTGTCTTTTTCTACTTCCCATGTAGATTAGATCTAAGCGTGTCTTTCTTGGGGTCCTCATTGTTGTCTAGGTTCTCTGGGACTGTGATTTGTGGGCTGGTTTTCTTTGCTTTGTGTTTAAAAAACACTTATGAGTAAAATGCCCCTTGACCAAAGAATGGGTAAGAAAAATGTGGTACATTTACACAATGGAGTACTACAGAGCAAAAAAAAAAAAAAAAAACACCCGACATCTTGAATTTTACAGACAAATGGATGGAGCTAGAAAACATCATTTTGAGTGGGCTAACCCAGACCTAGGCTTTACCTCTTAAAGGTTCATTGTCACTCAAATGCATATTCCAGAAGACCAAGTTTTTAATTCATTTATGACCCAAATTAGAGCAGATTTCAAAGCCAAGTGGAGAACCGTCTCCATCAGTTAGTGTCTATGCCAGGTGAAGAGATGACATGTAACATGTGCAAAGGCAGTAAGCTGGAAAGTATGGGATGACATCTAAACAGGTGTATAGGACAAATGGCATGGGGACCTCAGAGGGAAGCAGGGACGTCAAGGAAGGAGAAGCCCAAAGGCTGAGATGGGTTTTGATGAGAATATATCACAGTTGGAGCAAATCCTCAGAACTGAGAAAACACCCCTGATAAAATCAGGCTCTCGGGAAAGCATGAGGCTTTCCATGCTGGGCTGGTTTGAATGCAAATGGCCTCTACTAGGCACCTACGTTTGGATACTTGGTCCTCAACTGAAGAAACTGGTTGGGAAAGATTAGGAGGCATGGCCTTGTTAGAAGAAGTGTTTTTTTAGAGGTGGGATTTGATTTTCAAAAGACTTATGCCAGGGCTGGAGAGATGGCTCAGAGGTTAAGCCTGCTCTTCCAAAGGTCCTGAGTTCAATTCCCAGCAACCACATGGTGGCTCACAACCATCTGAATAGGGTCTGGTGCTCTCTTCTGGCCTGCAGGCATATACACAGACAGAATATTGTATACATAATAAATAAATAAATATTTTTTAAAAAGACTTATGCCATCCCCAATATGCTTTCTCAATCTCTGCCTCCTGCCTATGGATCAAGATGTGAGCTCTCAGCTGCTTCTCCGGCTACCTACTGTCATGTCTTACTCTGCCATCATAGACTCTACTCTCTGAAACCATAAATCCAATTAAACACTAAGCAACTCATACCCGGGTCAGCCCATTTAAATTTGAACAACCATTAAATCTCATGACCACTTCTAGAACACAGAGAGAAGAAAGACCAGCTCTTTACTCCTCCTGCTCTATGGTATCTTTGATTCCGTGTAGGAGAAAGCACATCCAGGGGTTTCTAACTCCAGAAAGAGAGCAGAAGGCAAGGAAAAAATATAACACATGGAGAGAGAACCAGCTGTGTTTTCTGGGTTAGCCGTTGTTCCAGTGTATAATTATGACTCTAAGAGCTGAGCTGGCCATTTGGATGGATGATGGTCCCGGTCAAGCAATAACCCACAGAGGAGGAAATCAACAGCCATGCAATGGGCTGCCTTTGCCTGGCTTTTCTCTTGCAGGAGGTTTGTGTCGCCAGCTAAAAACTAGATACTTCCTCGATACATCTTAATTTGGTAGGAAACATCAAATTCACAAGTCTTCAGCAAAGCCTAACGTGGTGCCAGCCACCTCGGCCCTGGAATAAAACACAAGTCTGTATTATTTTCATTTTGTATGAAACACTGAAAGTTCAGGGCTGGAAAATTGTGTGTGGGCTGATGCCTGATGGTGCAGCCGGTTATTATGGAGTGAGTCACAATAAGTTTCCAGAGCTACCACACCTTAAAGCTAAACTCACCCAAACCAGACAGTAAACTATTAGCAGATATATTTTTGTAACCATAATTTCTAGCCTTTTAAATATTATTTTAAAAGACATGTAGTGTGGCCAGTTTTATGAAAGTTTTTTTCTGGCATCAATGATCTAGAATATTTATCTCTCCAAAAACAATAAAAATAAATAAAAACATGCTCTGGGGATTTTAAGGAATTTTTTAACTGACCAACTTGGTCAACCAGCATACTGGTGGGACAGTGACTCTGTCTTGCCAGCCAGCCTCAGCTCCGCCACAAAGGCGTCTCAGAGAGAAGACTCCTGTGGCCGTGGCAGCATCTGGCCCAGGTACCATAAAGGAAGTCCCTTCACAGCAAGATGACGCTGACTGGCACCACGGAGGAAGGGCTGCTGGTGGCGGAAGCAGGTTCTAAGAAAGGTTGGTGGATGGAGAGCAGGCCTGCCAACGGTTTCCCTGACTCAGAGCCAAGGGACTGACAAACACGTGGAGCTCAACCAAGACCCTCGAACCTCAGACCCAACTCCAGGTTTGGGTGCCTGCAATGGCACACCTTGTATCTGCAGGGATCCACAATGGAGTCACATTTGTCTGTTCCCCTAAGGACCCTATGTAAACATATAGTCAAAGAATTTCTGAAGGGCTTCATGAGAGACTCAATCTAGGAACCTCGTGATAGCCTCTAAGTGGATGGGCTTTTATCACTCACCACTCCTGAGGCGTGCTGCTGGGTCAGACAGGTACAGAATCCTCATGTAGGCTATGGGGCTAAGGGCTTTGACCCCAAGTTTCTGAGCTTGGGGCTTCACACAGACACAGCTATTCAAAGGGAAGAGATGTAATGAATAATTTATAATGTGTGTGTTGCTGTCCCTTTGGTCCCATCTCTCAAAGAACTGGAGAGCATGGAGAAGCTAGAAAGGTGTCTGTCCTCTGCCCAGGCTTGTCATGGCCTTGAACTGCACAGCATGGAAGAACCGGATGCCCCTTCCCTGGCTCTCCTGGGATTAAACGTCAGAGATGGAGGAGGAAATGGATTATGTACTGTAAGAAGGTAGACAGAAGGTACAGCCTCACAGGCAGTCAGGTCTCCCTCGTGAACAGAGGCATAGATACTATTCTCTCAGGGTTCTAGGTGCTCTTTCCGTTTAAATGACAGTGGTGGGCCAGCATACTGGGACCTCCTTGTAGTAGGAAATCCCATCACTTCTCTGTAGGATTCCTCTGAGTCCAGCACTCAGTTTTCTACCTGGGTCAAGTTCAAAGGTCTGAGCTCTCGCTAGAAGTCCTATATTCTATGCCTTACTGCCCATCTCAAGGGCAGCGTTTAGCTAAAAAAATAAATAAATAAAAAATAAAATAATAAAAAAAACCACTGCCTCCCTATCCCTGGATGCCCTGTCCTCCCAAGATCCCCATAGTTTCTGTTCTCAAAGATAGTCTCTGTGCTATTGTGGTCCCCATAGTAAGACTCTGGAGCGAAGTCCTAGCTATCCACCACCTCTTTGGTTCTAATTGGCCTTATTCACTTGCTGTGTCTGTACAGCGCTCCTGTACTGCGGGCCCCAGCAGAAAATATCCACAACTTTTGGTGGGAGATGGCAAACTCAGAAGATCGACACCCTGTTGCTCCCAGAGGCCCACCTGTCCCACAGACCCTCCCTACCACACAGACCACAGTCAACCAGACAGCTTCCTTCATCTTTTCTGGTAGAATCGTGGAGCCTCTTGTGCTCTTCTGACTGCTGAGTTATTTCTTTCCCACAGCAAGAATGGAAAGCTACAATGAATGGACACTTGGCCTGGAACCTGGATGCTTGCCTTCTCAATCAGCCTCACTGCGTTAAAGGACTTTGGCTTCCTGAGCCAACGGCTCTGTTTTGGCACCCTTGGGTGAGAGAACAGAATGCACGTCAGGCATCCTGAAGGGGCAGCCTCGGCTATTGGCCCTTCTTGCCACAGACATATTATAACTCTACTTCCTGGATGGCTCCTGAGCTAAAAGGTGCCCTGCTTCATGGTCTCCATCATGTGTCCTTTCTCCAGGCTTGATTATTTGGTTCTTCCAAGCATTAGCTAATCAAAGATATTCAGACCTTAGGCAACCCAAAAGTCAGTGCTTGTCCAATAAACTTCATGAACAGCTGGGGGTGCCTACAACTCATAAAAGGGGGTTGGGCAGATGGGTGAAAGTGTATCAAATGAGTAACTTTCTACCAACAATCCTGAGAAATGACTTTCCACTCTCAAACCCTATACCTAAGGGTCAAGACACTTTTGATGTGGGAGCCCCCCTCTGTGTGCTGTGATTACCATTAATGAATAAAGAAATTGCAAGGCAGAATTTAGGTAGGTGGAGAAGATGGAAGTGAATTCTGGGAAGAAGAAGGCAGAAAGAGAGAAGCCATGGAGCTGCCAGAGATAGTCATGCTGTAACTTTGCTGGTAGGCCACGACCTCATGGTGATAAACAGATTCATAGAAATGGGTTAAATTAAGATGTAAGAGGAAAAAAGTTTTAAGAGTTAGCCAATAAGAAGCTAGAGCTAATGGGCCAAACAGTGTTTTAATTAATAGAGTTTCTGTGTGATTATTTCGGAGCTAAGCTTGCAGGGCAGCAGGAATGAACTAGTGACTCATTCCCTCCGACACACTTTCGATCTTAAGTAAGCTTAAACTAAGGAAGAAATTTGTGGGCTTGCATACCTGTGTGCCCTTGACCTCAATCAAGTCACACTGACTCCGAGGTCTCAGTGTCTTCAGAGCTCTGCTTCTGTCTCCACCTGGTGGACAGGTGCTCTTCAAATTCAGGAGGGCCAAGGCCAACACAGATGCCATCGTACCAGCAGACATGGTCTCGAGTTGGCTTTCTCAAGAAGTCTATCTCTAAACCACAACTGAGGGTCAAGTGGGCTCCTCCACGGCAGAGCAGACCCGGCTCGGGTTGTAGAAAACGTTCTCCACAAGAGAGATCTCCCCCGCTCCCAGGATGGAAGTAGATACAGCTCAGGCGAGAGCAGTGTCACCAGGAGCCAGCCATGAACTAAGTCTGCAAAACTCACAGCGACATGGGATGCCCAGAACACACAGCTCTCTGAACCCAATGGGCTTCCAACGAAAGTTGATGAAAAGGCAGGGACCACGAGTCAAAGACAAGAAACACTGCAAGGGGCATTTCTTTCATTGTATAGCAGGCTAAGGTCCTTTTGACTAGGTAAACTCACATAATCATAGACTTTGCTGCAATCATCAAAATATTTCTATGACTCACAAGATAAATGAGAAAAACATACAGAAGAGTCAAAGTCACACTGGCGTTAGATTGTAATCACACCCAGTAGTTCTGGCCACTCACTGACAAGGTTTCCCGCTGCGAGCACCAGACGGACTTATTTCCCTCCACAGACCGCCCCAGGTGAGCCTGAAGCAGACGACCACCTTTGCAGACGAGGTGAGGTCAAGTTTTCACACAGGTGTCTCCTGATGGCAATCAGTCTCCCACTGAGTCTTGTCTGCCAAAGAGGCATACTGACCCTTCGGCTCGAGAATTCAAACTGGGGGATGCTGAATCATCCAATGAGCCGCGAAACAGCTTCTCAGGCAGCGCTCTCCCTAGAAACGGACACCAAAAGCTCTTAACTGGATGAGGATGCCTCCCCTCGCTAGAATCAGACATCGCTCTGCAGGCAAAGGCGCTTGAACACCCAGACACTCTGCCAGGAAGCAGGGCATTCTAAGTAGGCCTCCCTGTCAGAGAAGAGCTCAGGCATAGAGCCTTCTTTGGTTTTGCGGGGACTAGGTTCTCTCATCCTGGCGTCTCCGTGTCTCCAAGCAGCCACATCTTGGGAAGAGCAAACCACAGAGCACCTGCCATGTGACTGCCATGGTATCACAAAGATTCCTTTAGAAGGTTCCAGACTTCTCCCAGCACAGAAGCGAGGTATACAACAGTTCTGTACATACTGGAAACAATATCGCACTGGAAAAAAAATCATCAGATTAACATTTCCATAGAAGAGAAACACAGAGTAGACAAGATGGAAGCCACGGTTTTCTGGCTAAGAAAACAGGAATTGCCAAAGTTGTTTCTCTGCAGTAACCAAGAGTAAATACTTGCAGTCATGCGTGGTGGCAGCCCTGACTAGAACTCACTGTCCTAAACCAGAAGTGGTGTTAAGTTTCATTACTAGAACGAGAGAGAAAAGCCAAAGACACTATGCTAGTGTCTGTCTGTAAAAGCCAGGAGGGAGCGGTGATGCAGAAGCAGGGACAGCCCCATCTGCCAACTTTGTGGCTTCCTGTAGGCACCCCAGGGCTGGAAGTGTCAATCACCAACATTCGACCTGGTCAGGGAGTGGGGTGGAGGTAATGTCAAAAACACGAAGAAAAGCAACGGAAAGGAGCAGAGGGAACAAAACCAGACATGGGGACAGCTCCTGGGCCGCATTTCTTCCACTTGAAGGGATGATGGAGGCCCCCACCTGAGACAGAAGGTGGGGACGTTTGAAAGACTGCAAAGAGGATGTATTGATCAACTAGAACAAACCGAATTTTCAAGTCCTCTTCAGGAAGTTCAGCAGTTTCTGATGAGTCATTGACAGACAGGCAGTGGTTAAAAGTGAAGATACTGATCTAACTAGATAGAAAAAAAGAAGATGGGGTGGGATGGGTGGATGGGAAGAGGCTGAGACCCAGATCATCACCATCAGTACTTAAACGCCAAACGTGACAGATAAAGTTAAGAAGGAACTCTGTCACCTACATCACTAAAGCTATGTGCTCCAGGCCAATGAGAGATCCTCTCTCAAACAGCAAGGTGAGGGGGTAAGAGATGACAGCTGAGGCTGGGGCTCCCCCCCACACACATCTGCTTATGCAACGACCCCCACGTGTTCACCCACACGAACACATACAGAAACACACAAGTCAAGAAGTCCTACGTCCCCAGGCTCACGCGGCTGATAATAGGACAGATATCCAAGCTCCTGTCCCTGACTTCTCTGCTCCAACTTTGAGGATTTTCTTTTCTCTTTAAAGAAAGAGATGTGTCCTCCTCTATTTTAGTGGAAAGAGGGGAGCCAGCCTTCCTGTTTCAATATTCAAAGAAAGCTGTCTTCACCAGGCTCCTTCTGTGCACCAGGCACCGGCCTAAGGGGTTGCCACACATTCATTTTTTTCCTTACCAGACTGTGGTCCTCTTTGGTAAAAGTATTCATGAAGCAAAAGCTTGCAACGGCTGCATCTTTTCAGCAAAGGGTAGAAGGAACACACGGGAGACCTCTGCTCTGAGCCACAGGCAATACAGCTAGCTACATCCATGAGTCCAAGCCCTGGAGACAGAGGTTGCCATTTCAAGTACATTGTAAGCATTTTTGAGCACCAAGTCCACATGAAATTGCTCAAGGAAATAGATTAGAAGGGGAGAGAATGTGAAGGAAAGGAGGGGAGGAAGAGAAGGAAAGCAGCAAGAGAAGTAGGAGTCTTTGGCAAGACTGGTGGCACCTGGCTCCTGAACCAGAAACACATGACCTTCACAGAAAATCCTCCCTGGGACTCAGACAGCCTGCCTTCCTGGCACAGAAGATGGCTGGCACCTGGCTTTGATAAAGAGCCAGCCTGCAAACCCAGCCTCACTCCAGAATGGGCATAAACCAGCAGGCTCTTTTGAGCCCAGTAGGTGACTTGGGCGCTCTGCAGCTGGAACTACCATCTCTATTTTCTGTAGCAATGCTTTTATCTATGTTTTGTTCATTACAATTATGTTGTGGCGGGGGAGAGGTTGCTACTTTCAAGTTGAATAACTTGAAAAGCTCTTTACCAAAGAGAGGTCCTTTGAGCAAGAATTGCCCCCTCTACCCAACACACTGATTTTTCAAGCGTCTACCTAGTTTGACAACAAACAGTGCCCCTCCCCACCCCTTCGAGCTTCTGTTAAGACAGAACCCTGGCTCAGTGGTTCTTTGTCCGTCTCTAACATCAATACCATTTGTGTATCCCCCTGATTGTTGTCTGGACTTAAGCAAAAGCTGTTGTCTGGTCATTTATGTTTCCTAAACTTTATGATTAACCAGCAAACATCTGTCTGAAAATTCATCTAACTGAAGGCTTCAAGATACAACCAGGTATTTTCTCCTTTCCCTGGTCCCCAATTTCAGCGTTTCTGCTTGTTTCCGAGGCTCCCCAGATCAGCAGATATGACCTCCAGCTGCCTTCCTCAACAGCTACAGAAACCAGAGCAGGCCTTTTTCCACATAAGATCACATTTTCAGAAACCACTTCCTCTCCCCACTCCCCTTGACCTTTGTGGAGCAGTTGGCTGCATTAACCACAGCGTTCTTGACACTTTCTCTGTGTACATAGGTGCACTGAGGAGCAAAGATTCCGGTAACCCTGGATATGAGCCGGAGCCTGGTGCTTTCTCTCTACACGGACGTTGAGGGAATTGCTTATAAACTGGGTCGGTCTGTTCCCACAGCTGTAAAAGGAAAACAAAAAGCCTCGCAACACAGGAGTTGTGCAGGAAGCTAAGCTAAGCTAAGTGCTTGCAGTGCATTTAGAAGATACAGACTCCAGGAGAGGAGAGTTTCACCCCGTTCGCTTTGTATCTGCGTCTCTTTTGACTCTGCTAAATACCGACAATGCCCATGATTCGTTCCTTGGCTGAGTCATTCCTCAGACCCTGTTCACATCCATCTATCTCTCTCTACCCTGGGTAGAGCCCTACACACGCTTTTCATAGTTCCCACTCACAATATTGCCCTTGAAGGTATGGCTTTGCCTCAGTTTCCAGACCTATAAAACAAAAGGCTTGGAGTGTGAATGTTAAGTCAGGTTTTCTTCGGTCCCTTCCTAAATATGGGGACTCATTTTCCCTGCCTCCTTCCCAATTTTTTTCATATCCCCTCCTTCTTATCCCTTCTTTCTGAGGCCTCAAATAGAATCTGGACCATTATCACAGATTGTAATAATCTAGGTGGGGCCATTCTAGTAGGATACTGTCCCTTAGTTCCCATCATCCTCAGCTGTGGTCTCGAAAATGAGGGGTAACTTGGGCACTTCTTAAGCATGATGTTAAGGACTCTTAACGAATATAGATCAAGGCCAGGTGTGGTGGCACATGTCTTCACTCTCCAGTTCAAACCCATGTAAACATCGCCTTTGGTACCACAGTGTTTCCTTCCTTGATTTCACTTCCAATTTGGGTTCGCTAATCTGATTTGACCACATCTCCCAAGCATTGACCAAGGGCCTTGGTTCTCTGGAATTAGAACCTCCCATAATTGAGATGCATTCCGAAGGTGGCTAAGTCAACGCCCTCTCTCTTGAAGACCCTTGAGTATTCCTCACTCCAAAAGCATGAAGGGTAAACTGAGGTAGGACGGCCCGACCTCCATAGGTCTGGTCGTATTGCTCTCTGTTCTCTTCCAGTTACACCGGATATCCAGAGACAGGTGGACAGGACAAGGGAACAGCCTCACTTGTCTCTTTGCTCCTGCACACCAGGGAACTCTTGCAGTAGCAAACACAGAGAATTGGGTTAAAGTAAATCATCACAAAGGCAAAAGTAATGAAGGGTTGAAACCAACCCATAAGGATTTCCCAAATGGCCTCATAGTGCTACCTCTACTAGAAGGCAATGTATTTACAAGCTTACATCTCTTCTCACAAGTCTTTGTTGGTTAGTGTTTCTCAGTGACCTTTAGCTCATCTCCTTATCCCTCTCAGGTGCTAAGGAGGCTCCTGAGTAAAGAGCTGCCCATCCCTGTTGGCCTCTGGAAGATCAGGCTGTGGGAAAGGAGTTAGCAGGAAATGGGGATACTGATCAGATTCCGTTTCCAGGACTGGGTTACAGACACACAGGTATGCTTGCTCAGCCCTAGTTCATTAAAGATGAGCACTCGGGATTGGTCCAGTTTTCTGTGCAAATATTACTTTCATTTAAAATATACGTTCCTTCCTTGGACTGTTTTCCAGCAGGCCTTAATTGTTGCAGACTACTCTTGGACCCAAAGATGTAAATAAAGAGTGGTGAACACAGTGGTTCCCTACTGTGCAGCTTCTCATGGAAGTTCTGCCTTCTTGCCCTTACCTTCTTTTTGCCGCCTTGCCTGGGAGGTACAGACTCGGGGACATTTCCACTTTCTTCACCATCTCCCTTCACCCAGAGAAGCATGATTCTATAGCCAGTCACTTGTGTTTGCTGCCTGAATAAATAGCTCTATCTGCTAAACTGTGTTTGTCTCTTCCAGGTACCTCTGCATGATATTTAAGTATGCAGTCATTAGTCTACAGAATGGCAAGTTCTTTTTCTCTAGGAAGTTTCAAATATTCATGGGCTGATGGCAAATTGTTTGGAAGACTGTCTTGTAAGTGATCTCTTCTGTTGGACTTTCTGATCCAAAAACAATTGCTGTTTTCTTGAGCAGTCCCAGTGTGCAATGGGATTTGACTTAGTCCTGATCAACAAGCTAACTGTTACTCCAGTTTCCCAGATGACGACTCTGACGTCAAAAAGAATCAAGCAATGGAGATCATCAGATCGAGTCTGTATTACTGATGGGAACAGAACACAGGACTCACAATCTCTTTTGGTGGCTTGAAAACGGGGCAATATTAGCTGAGCGGTGGTAGTCCATGACTTTAGTCCCAGCTTCAGAAGGCAGAGGCAGGCGGATCACTGTGAATCCCAGGCCAGCCTGGTCTACATATTGAGTTCCAGGATTGTTAAGGCTACACAGAGAAACCCTGTCTCAAATAATAAACAAACAAACAGAAAAACAACATAACCAGGACAGCACAAGGCCTGTCTGTCCCAACCTACTACTGATCCCCATCTTCCTGTGTAGCTCCGGCATATGACCCAAACTTTCTCACCAGAATCTCCTTCCTCCACTGTTTACTCTGTTCTAAATGTACTTGGGAATTGTTTAAATTCCTTCATTTAATAAACACTTCCTGAGCACCTAGTAAGTGTTGGACAGCAGTACAGAGGACACTTTAGCTAACAAGCGAGGTGCGTTCCTGATCTCATGGCTCCCACTCTCATTCCTTTCCCTGGCTCTATTTGGTTCCCTCTCTTCATAGCACCTTTTTTTCCTGCCATCCCTGCAAACCAGGCAAGTTCCTGTCGACCCACCAGAACCCAGATCACAATCGCACCTCCTCCTCATTCCTGTCTACAACTCCCTGGAGGTGACGTTACCGACATTAGTAACTAGTCTGAAGATGAGAATGGATATCAGATGTCATCTATGAGTCCACCAGACTGCTGCCCTGTCTCACTGCGAACAGGTAACTCCCCAGCAGTGGCCATCCCCAGTGCCACACCAACACTGAAAGGAGATGGTGCTCCCACCTTGTCCTCCTCAGACCCTTCCCACTACAGTCACACTGACCAACACACACGGATGTGACCAGGAGCTCCTGATAGGGGAAGAAGCTTTTCTCAGATATCCAGAAGACTCAGAACTCAGGTGAAACTTAATAGACATTCAGCAAACCTCCAGGATGTGGATGAGTCACATAAGACACGGTCCGACCTCCATCCCGTATGATTCCCTAAACACGGTCCCTGTTCAAGAGCCTTTCTGCTTGAAGACTCAAAAGTGATTTGACATGTGCTGGTGTCGTTTCCCTTGTTTTTGAGTTTTCCCTTTAATTGTTTTTTAATTATTACATCTGTTAGTGGTGTGTGTGTGTGTGCGTATACTTCACAGCTTATGTATGGAGATCAGAAGACAACTTGTGGGAGTCAATTCTCTCTTTCTACCATGTATATACTTGTGGGGTAAATGTGTTTTACTTTATAGATATTTTTTAATTATTATGCACGCACATATGTGCACGGGAGTGCAGTGCACACAGAGGCAAAGGAAGGAGTCAGATTCCCTGGATCTAGAGTCACAGACAGCTGTGAGGTACCTAATATGGGCGCTGGAAACTGGTAAAATGATATGTGCTCCTAACTGCTGAGTCATCTCTCCAGCTGCAATAGGATAGTTCATGTTTACGTCTTAAACAATTAAGTTAACCTAATGCATTCATTACCTCACATATTTGTGATATTTTGTAGCCAAAACATATAAATGTTCTTTTATAATTTTGAAATATGTAATAAATTATTAACTACAGTCATCATGCTATGTGCAACAGAACACCAGACGTATTCCTTTCTTTTAGTTATCATTTTTCTCAACCTAACACCCCTAAGATGCATGTGTGTATTCATTATTCCCTTTCTCTTCTTGGTTTCTAGCTTACAACACAACAGTATTGTTGTTAGCCAAACTATGCTTATCTGAAACTTTTAAAGTCCTAATGGCCAGTACCTCAAAATGTCACTGCATCTGAAGATGACACTTTTGAGGGAGTCATTGTGCTAAAATGAAGTTATCTGGGTCAGCCCTAGTCCACTATGACTAGTGTCCTTGTAAGAAGAAATACGGGCATGGACCCTGAGAGCAGAAAGATAATGTGAGCAGTCTCAGGCAAGACAACCGGGTGTGAGCCAAAGGGAGCAGCCTCTCAAGAAACCAACCCCACTGATGTCTTGATCTTAGACTTCTAGATTCCAGCATTGAAAAATAATAAATAAATAGATTCCTGCCACGATGGCCAGCCGGGCTGTGACACTTTATTACAGCAGCCCTAGCAAATGAATGTATCAATCTCCCTTGCAATAAAACAGTGGCTATAGCAAATAACACAGATTTTCAATGTGTATGTGCTACCTCCAAGTGAAATGAAACTTCTGGATGTTAGTGAATATGACCTTTATTCTTGAGACTCGCATACAGCTCAGCATCATTTACATATATAATAGATATGCACCAATCTTTAGAAGCCACTCCTGAAGTGACAGAACGTATGGGAAGCATTCTTGCTCTTCACCCATGTCAGGATTTCTCAATCTGAACACTTGTCCTATACAGGGTTATTATTTCTAAGATAACATGCCATGACCAAAAGCAAGCTAGGGAGGAAAGGGTTTGTTTGACTTACACATCCACATCCACAGTCCATCACTGAAGCAAATCAGGACAGGAACTCAAACAGGGCTGGAATCTGGAGGCAGGAGCTGATGCAGAGGCCATGGAGAGGTGCTGCATACCAGTGTGCTCCCTATGGCTTGTCAGTCTGCTTTCTTATAGATCCCAGGACCACCAGACCAGTGCTGGCACCACCCACAATGGGATGGGTGCACCACCATCAGTCCCTAATTAAGAAAATGCCCTATGGCCTCATCTCATGGAGGCATTTTCTCATTTGACGTTCCTTACTGTCAGATGACCCTAGCGTCGGTCAAGTTGACATAAAACTAACCAGCACAGCATTCAACAATGTTCAGATTGGGCGCCAGACTTTTCCTTGAAGAGGGATGTTCTGAGCACTGCAGGATGTTCACTGTACCCTGCCCACGGGATGCCAGTAGCAGCCACCTGCGCACTCATGCTCCTGTGAGCCATAGTGTCCCCAGACACTGTCAAGCAGCTCCAAGGATTCAAGTCACTCCTGGCTGAGCTCTTATCTTCTCCTCTGCCTCTCACCTCCATCTAAATGATTTCCTGCTAATTTTTTCACAAGTTCCATGCAATTTTGAAGATTTTTCTTAAAGAATAATTTCTATCATGAGAAGGACCCCAGAAAAAAATGGGCCATAGGGATGGAGGAACTGTCTGGTGTGCCTTGGCATGGGATCTAGTGAGGTTACTTGGTCAAAATTATCTATAGTAAGAATAGTTTCTGGATTGAGACAAGTCCAAAGAAAAGACTACAAAATGTCAGGACCGTGGTTTCTGCCAAGCCAGAAGCCAGACCTCTGGTCCCAAGATTTTACCTTCTGGTCACTGATCTTTGCCTACGGTCAACACAGACAAGTAGTTATTTCCATCTCTAGTAGCGACAAACTATTTTAAGTGAATTCATGGTTTGGTGTCATTTCTTAGTAGACAAATTCCCACATCACAAAACCCACCAGTGAAATTGTCACTAATTAGCACACTCGTTAACAACCCCAAGGAAGAAAGTAGCGGCTAAAAGAGCCGGATTCCCCAAGCAGTAGTCTCCTCTTCGAAGCTGGCCTGGCACCCTGGTGCTGAGAACAGACATAAGGGACTCCGTGGCCTTGTAATTCCCTACACACTTTCCTTTTGCAAAAGCATCTCAGGATTTTAGAACTGTCCTTCAGAGTCCGTCAACGGATGGTGAGGTCTTGCCTGTACAGGAAGCTAAAATGAAGATGCTGAGCGGTACAGTGTCTTCCCCTGCCGCACATCTGGGGAATGCTGAGTCACGTGTGTGAACCCACTGGGTCCAGCCTGACGCAGTCTAGTTTAGGCCGCTGGCTGTGGGGCTGCTACCACACGGCCCAGAGGGAAAAGTCAAAGCTGAAGAGACATGAGCCTGGAGCTGTAACGGGAAGGGCCACCATGCCAAGACAGCATTTGGGTTATTACAGCTCTCATCGACTTCCCGTCTTGAGAAGTAATTTTGTCTGGTGTTTCTGGGGGAAAACGATAATGGTAGAAACAGCAATGGCGCTATTGGAAACCCCAGCAAAGTATTTATGTAGACGTCGTGACAGGGGATGATAAAAATCTACCCGGGCAGAAGCACAGAGTGCTCCTACACCTCTCCGGGAGCAAAGGAGAGAGCAACCTTTCATATTGATGTAAAACTCAGAGGCAACCCTCTTGACACTTTCAGTTTTCAGGTTCCGAATTAATCACTGCACTGTTTACTGCCGCAGACGCACGAAGCAGGGCAGCGAGACGAAAACATTGCCTGCACTTGGACTTAAAAGGAAGTCTGGGCTGTGTCTCACACCTGCTCCCTCTTGCTCGACTCTGCCCTGGGTGACAGATGCAAACCTCCTTCAGACATGACTCACTGCACTGCGACCCACAGGCCACAGACTAAATATGTCAGGGGGAGTTTTCTAGGGGTCCCCATAGCTTCCCCACTCCCTCCCAGCTAAGCAGCACCTTTATGGTTTGATGCTTTTGAGGGGGGGTTGACAGATACAAAGGGTGCATCTCTTTCAAGAAGGTGTTTTTAGTGGCCATCAACCATCATGTTCAGTGCAAACTACCTGTTATTCTTATCACCATAGTTTATATTATCATCTATGCTATTTTCTGTGACATACTAAACCTCCCATGAACAGGTCATTTTTCTATACACTCCCTATTTAGCTAGAAAAACAGATCAAGATGGTTTAATGCTTACAATAGTTTACTGTTATTGTACTAGGTTACAATAGCCACAGTGTTGTTTTAAATCTGTTAAATTAAAATTTTTTAATTTAAATTTAAAATTTGTTTATTTCCCTGTGTGTGCAGGTACCCCCAAAGGCCAGGAAGGGGCATGAGAACCCCTAGAAATGAAGTTGTGAGCAGTTGTGAGCCACCTCACATATGAGTGCTGGGAACCAAACTCTGGTCCTCTGGAGGAGCATCTTAGTGCTCTTCTTAACCACTGAGCCATCTTTCCAGCCCTAGCACAGACGTCTAAATTCCACATAAAAGTAAATTAATGAATTTTAAAAACAGAAATAAATAAAAAAGGAGTGGAACTAGGTGCTCAGGCTGAGAGTACAGAGTGTACTAAAGTTCCCTATGATATGAAGTTATCTTCATCCACTGCCTTTGGAAAGAGCGTTAGAACGTCATAGTCCTTGAGCATATTCTGTGTCGCAAAACCCTTCACCCCGTGAGCAAGTTACAAATGCGGGACTTTAAAAGACTTGTAAGAATCGGGGTGCAGCGATTTGCCGTCACACAGCTACTACCCCCAAAATGCAATGTCTCACTCTGAAGTGAAGCCTATTCCCGTTAACAGCTCTCTGCTAAAGGGACTGAGCAGCCCTGATGGAAGCCTTACTGCTCCGTGCGTCTCCCAGTGGCCCGGGTCCTTGCTGATCATGTCCATGATGATAACAACTCCTGCTGGCTTCTCCCTCCTCCTTTCTTTTCTCTTTCTGTCTTCATAACAGATTTTCACAAAGCCAAATTCTTATTTCCAAGTGTACCCTTCTAGGTGTCCCCCCATTCCCATTCCCAAGGACGTTGTTCTCATCTACAGCAACTATCTTTATCCCACCCCAGAGGAGAATTAAAGGGAGTATAAGAGCCACCTGCTGCTTTTTAAAATGCTTAAGTAAGACTCTGAAGTTCATGACACACCACACAGAAATCAATCAGATCCCTGCCTTAGGGCTCCAACTAAAACCTGAAGAGTCCGCCACGGGGGATGAGGAGGAAAATGAGCTCGATTAGTGTATTACACCCGCACAGGAAAATCCTTACAACACTTGGGAGTTGGAGTCCTTTCCAATATCTAGTAACAACTAAGAATAGAACACCGTTCACACAGCGTCAACAAAACAAGTGTTCAGTGAGACAATCTCCACCTACTTTTGTTCATTTCTACCTATCACTCACTTTCACTTTTTGTGAAGATATGAGTCAGTTAGAAGCACGGTATTTTGTATTACAGAGATATTGCCAAACTATTGTCATTGTTACCTCCGTTTAGCGCAATCCAGCTTTTATTCTTGATGACTTTGGCCATCATAAAATGAAGAAACCTGTGACATAAGTACCCTTCACCCCAAAGCCTTTACAGAATTTTTGGCAAGTTCAGAATCATCTAGCACCAAGATCAAATGTGCTGGTCCAAAACATATTTCCTATCCAATATGCTATGATTTGGATATGATCTTCACGTCTGTGCTGGCTACTTTTATGTCAACTTGACACAAGTTAGAGTCATTGGAGAAAGAGTCTGAATTGAGAAAATGCCTCCGTCCCATAAGATTGGACTGTAAGGCATTTTCTTAATTAGTAATCAATGGGGGAGGGTCCAGCCCACTGTAGGTGGGACAACCCCTAGGTAGATGGTCTTGGATTCTGTAAGAAAGCAGGCTGAGCAAGCCATGGGAAAGCAAGCCAGTAAACAGCACCCCTCCATGGCCTCTGCATCAGCTTTTGCCTCCAGGTTTCTGCCCTATTTAAGATCCTGTCCTGGCTTCCTTCAATGGTGAATAATGATGAGGAAATACACACTGAATTAACCCTTTCCTCCCCAAGTCACTTTAGTCATGGCGTTTCATCGTGGCCATGGTAACCCTCACTAGAACAACATCCCATGACGATTATGAAAATGCAAGAAGGACCAAGTTCTGTGGAATGTCAGTCTTCTGGGTGGCTTCTGGCATTTGCTGAAAGCATAACTAATTGTTGGCAGAGAAAGCTTCTAAAGGAGCCATGAAGAATAAAAGATGCTATCGGCATATAAATTAAGAGATTGTTATGTTCTGCTCATAAAATGAATATGCTGTTATAAATTTCAAATTACCAGAGCACCGACTGATAGAAAGCTTTTTCTGTTTAGAAAATGCCTAAGAGCATTACCTACTATAATACGTTGTCATAATGTGTTGTGTGCATGGCTTGGCAAAGGTAGATGCCCTTGGGAATCATCAGAGCAGTAATAACAATAATGATAGTAGCTATAATTTCTCTAATCCTAGCACTTCTTGGGCACTATGCTAAATACTTTGACCCAGTCTTATAATTTTCACAAAAAGTTTTCAGGATAATATGGAGTGTTGTTTTCATCAGTGTTTGTGCCTGGGGTGGAAATATCTAAGAGAGCACCAATGCATCTTTAAAGCCATGGCATGAGCTAAGCACAAAGCTGAGATTCAAATCCATAGTAACTTTTTCCTGGTGCTTCACAAAGACCTCTAGCACCACCATACTCCATGGTTGGTATCTGATATGGGCGTCACATTGCCATATGTAGCCACTTAAGTTGCTCCAAAAAGTATAGATACTGAGCTAGACATGGTGTTCATGCCTGCAATCCCAGCACTCAGCTAGCCGGGAAAGGGAGACCATGAGTTTGAAGCCGGCCTGGTCTACACAGTGAGTTTTGAGTTAGCCTGTTATACAAAGTGAGACTTTCTGTTGAAACACTAAAAGCAAAACCAATAATTCTGAATATTTATCTCAGGGTTTCTATTGCTTTGATGAAACACCATGAGCAAAGTAACTTGGGGAGGATAGGGTTTATTTGACTGACACTTCCATATTCCTGTTCATCATTGAAGGAAATCAGGACAGGAACTTATCCAGGGTAGAAACTTGGAAGCAGGAGCTGATGCAGAGACCTTGGAGGGGTGTTGTTTACTGACTCGCTCCCCCATGGCTTACTCAGCCTGCTTTCTTGTATAACCCAGGACCACTAGCCTAGGTATGGGACCACCCACAATAACTGGGCCCCCCCTCCATTGATTACTACTTAAGAAAATGTCTTACATCTGGATCTTACAGAGGCATTTTCTCAATTGAGGGTCCCTCCTCTCTGATGACTCTAGCTTGTATCAAAAAACTAACCAATACATATGCCAACACAGCTGGCAGTGATGTGGTATTTCAATATGAACTTGGCAGATGGGAAGCTCACCCATTCTGTCATGTCTATCATCTCTCTCAACACGCTGTCTAATTGTAATGGATGAATGCCAGGCCCTAAGTACAGAAATAAAACACATGCCAGTCAACAAGAGTGCTTTAATTCAAACCCTCCCGATTAGTCTGAAGTAGATAAGTATATGTATACCCTGCTGACGTAGCTTGAATGTGGCACTATCAAAATCCAGTGCTGCCAACATGGCAGTATGAAGCAGTATGACCTTCTGGGGTATGTGGGTCATGAGGACTCCTTTCTCCTGGGTGGAATTAGATGCTCTTGTAGATGAACGTTTCTTTGACCATAACGAAAAGGCATTTATTTCCTGAGAGGACAAAGCACTCAAGGCACTCTTACGGAAGCAGGACAACTTAACCTACAGCACCCTAAGCTAAATCTTATTAGCCTCTCTGACAGCAAGAAATAAGCGTCTGTTCTTTAGAAATTTCCAGTCTCAAGTATTTGGTTTTAGCAACACAGAAAGCAGTCAGATGCCTGCATCTTCTCAATCAAAAGAAGCACGAACCGGGAGTTGTGAGAAGATACTCTGTGTAAGCTTAAAGTCCTCCTAGTACTTGGTAGAAGACCTTCACTACTACTGGTGTGCTATGATCGTCTATAAGAGTGTGTGTGCACAAGTGTGTGTGCATGTGGAAGCCGGAAGTCAGAGGTCAACATCAAGCATCATCTTCTGTCTTTTCCCACCTTATTTTTTATTGCTTGTTTGAAACTGTTTCTCACTGAGCCCTGTACTCACCAATTAGCTTCTGATGGTTCTGATTACTTCTGAATTAGTCCCTACCATGTTTGTATCATTGAATCAGTGCCCTCCATCCTCCCAAAGGGGAATTTGGAGGGAAGAGTCCTTATTTTACAGTTTGCTTCATTTACCCCACCTTATTACAGCCCTAGTGACTTCCCACAACTTTGTGTGTGTGTGTGTGTGTGTGTGTGTGTGTGTGTGTGTGTGCTGGAGAAGGAACTGAGAGTCCTTCATTTTGATCCACAGGCAACAGGAAGTGAGCTGAACTAGGTGTAGCTTGAGCATAGAAGGCCTCAAAGCCCAACCCCATAGTGACACACTTTCCTCAACAAGGCCTCACCTACTCCAACAGACCACACCTCTATAATGTGCCTCTCCCAATGAGTTTATGAGGCCAATTACATTCAAACTACCACAAGGAAAACACTGATACACATAAAATCAAAATGAAATTTAAAAAAGATTTGTGGTGTGTGTCTATGTATACATGTATGTGTTGTATTGACCAAGGAGGCCCAAAGAAGGTGTCTGCACCCTTGTAACTAGACTTATAGAATTTGAGAACTTAGGTCCTCCTGCTTGCAAGCCAAGCACTTTACACACTAAGCCATATTCCCAACCCCTGGTGTTTTTTTTCTTTGTTTTGTTTTGTTTTTGTTGTTGCTGTTGTTTTACAATGAGGTGGTGTGATGGTGAGAGACTGAAAAGATGGCTCAGCAGTAAAGAGCACCCGTTATTCTTCCAGAGGACCCAGGTTCTGATCTCAGCACTCACATGGCAGCTAGGTATTATCTGTAACTCCAGAGCTAGAAGATCCAACACTCTCTTCTGGCCTCCACTGTACATGCACAAAAAACCCATACACAAAAGTAAAGATAAACTGTAAAATAAGTAAATCTAGCAAAAGAAAAGAAGACATGAAGATGGAAGGGGGATGTGCTGGTGGAAGGGTCTGAGAGGAGTTGAAGGAAAGGAATGTGGGGTAGATATGACTAAAATACATTGTTTACATCTAGGGCATTCTCAATGAATAATGTATTGTTTTCTTCAGAAACGCACGTCTGCTGAGCTGGGAGCTACATCTGCATAATTAGGATCCATTCTTGCCACATGGATTGTGACCGTAGCACTGCTGAAGAAGGCCACATAAAATTTTCTCACACAGAAAACCTTTTAGATGCAGCACTACCATGGGAGGGGGAAAGGACAAGCCTGCTAAGACTCTGAAGAAGTCACCAATCAAAACTGGCTCACCAGAAGGAAAGTAGTTTGTCTTACTTAGGGTTTCTCTGGCTATAAAGAGACACCATTACCATAGCAACTCTTATAAAGGAAAACATCTAATTGTGATGGTTCACTTACAGTTCGGAGGTTTACTCCATTATCGTCACGGCAGGGAGCAAGGCGGGGGTTGGGCAGATGTGGTGCTGAGAGTTCTTGTTCCTGGAAGGCAACAAGAAGTGGTCTGAAACACTGGGCGTGTCTTCAGCAAATATGAGACCTCTAAGCCCGCCCCCACAGTGACACACTTCCTTCACAAAGGCCATATCTACTCCCACAAAGTCACACCTCCTAACAGTGCCACTCCATTTGAACTTATGGGAACCAATTACATTCAAACCACTACAGTTTGTATGGCTTTTTCTTGATGCTTTGTCAACTTTCTGCTCTTACGTACTCTTAGCAAATGATCAAAGTCCCCTAAGATTACTATTTTTGTGTAACATGAAGGGGCCTGCTTGTTGGGGTTTCTGTCCCACCTGGTACCCCACAGCAGACAAGCCCCAAAGAAAATCACACAGAGATCTCTATAAGTTATAAAGCTAATTGGCCCATTAGCTCAGGCTACTTATTAGCTCTTGTAGCTTATATTAACCCATTGTTCTTATCTATGCTAGCCATATGGTTTGGTACCTTTCTCAGCAGGGCAGCTCACATCTTGCTTCTTTGGAGTCTGGGCAGGAGTGGGAGGAATCAGCTTCCTCCTTCCCAGAATTCTCCTGTTCTCATTGCCTCACCTCTACTTCCTGTCTGGTTTTTCCACCTATACTTTCTGCCTGGCCAATCAGCATTTATTTAAAACATGATTGACAGATTACAGACAATTCTCCCGCACCATTTTTTTAGGTGACACATATTTATATTTACTATATGACAGATTAAAACTAATAATTTTTCACTATCTATGGATCTACTTAAAAAATAATGGTGAATTTTGCATATTAGAATAATGTGTTATTTTTATAAAATTGCATTCATCAAAACAAGAGAACTAGTGGGAAAATGACATTGTTTTCTGTTTTGGTGATTCTCCTTAATATCTGGTTAAGAGAGAGAGAGAGAGAGAGAGAGAGAGAGAGAGAGAGAGAGAGAGAAAGAGAGACTTTGGCTGAAATGCCTGAAGAAAATCCCGCCTCACAAAGACATGTAATAGAAAAGGCAGGCAGATTTCAATAGCCCTTGAGATTGCCAAACCTCAACAATTGGTGGTTCTTAATGCTTAGCTGCAATGAGTATCTAAAACCATTGCATCAAAGCCCATTAGTCTTTTTGCAATTTGAATTTTGTAATACCATGCACTGGTCTTTTGGTCAAATCTACTGGCAAATCTTTGAAATGCTGACACTTCCATTATACAATGTCAAAAGCTACGTTTATTCCCATCCCTGTTGCTGTCAATGTCAGAGCCTTGAAGTATTGTAAAGCTGCCAAGCTCTTAGTGGCTGATGCAAACGTTCCCAAATCCCAAGTCTCACTTCAAGATTTGAATTTTATCATTGACCATAAACACTGCCGTTTGTTTCCCCTGAAATGTCACGCTCAGGTTTCCCATTTTTTGAGAATATGTCTGCCAATATATTCAAGTCTGAATCACACAGCGCGGCTGTCAGTCATCCTTTCTAATAACTGTGGCACTCTCCAGGGGAGGGGCCCAAGGGAAGCAGCCAGCTGGCTCAAGGCTCAAATAATCCCGAAAGTGTTGTTCCTCAAGAGCCTGCGCCAATTCATCCAAAATGTAAAATTGTACTTATAAAACATGCTTAAATAGTAGTGACAAAGTAATGACGGATGGGTTGGTGAAAGACATAATGACAGTCACTAAATATAGTGCCAGTGCCTGGTTTGGAAGAATGCAATGAGTGTTACTACAGCCCTGCCCTTGTGCATGCCGACCTTAGGAAAGGAACCAATATGAAAAGTATTTGAGCCTAATGGTCAGATGCAGGACCCCACTGTGAGAACCGCTGCCTGGAGAACTGGCCACACTCATCTTAACCTAGGACTGAGGTGTCTTACGGTCCCTGCACCTCATTAGCCACACAAACGACTTATCGTAAGTATAAATTAATGACGTTAGCACCATTCAATGACAGTTCCACATTTCTGGGCCATTGAGACCAGCGGTTCACAACTGGCCACAGCAGCTATTGTTTGATGCCAGAAAAAAATAACCCCAATTACCAATTCTCCTTTGTCCTTAAAAGCAAAAGCCGTTTCCAACTTTCTCTTCAACACTTGGGTTTTAGAAGGGGGAGTTTGAATAAGAATGATCCCCATAGGCGCACAGATTTAGATGCTTTGTCTTTATAGAGTGGCACTGCTTCACAGGGATTAGGGGGTGTGGCCTTATTGGAGGAAGTGTGTCACTGGGGGGGTGGGTTTTGGGGTTTCAAATGCTCAAGCCTTGCTGGTTACTAATCTGGATGTACAACTTCCAGATCCTCTCCAGCCTGTCTGCCTGTGCACCGTCCTGCTTCCTGCCATCATGACGATGGACTGAATGTCTGAAGCCTGTAAGCCTGCCCCAATTAAATATTTTCCTTTATATGAGCTGCTGTGGTCATGGTGTCTGTCTCTTCACAGCAATAGCAAGAACACTGACTAAGATAGAGCTTTTTATCACATATTCCTGTGTGCTTAGTATAGACTGATTGATAAGTCCAAGGGTTAGAAAGAGATTCAGAGATTGACAGCAAAGCATACCACACAGGGATTCTAACCTGCTCTTTAACACAGGACTTTCTTCCTCCTATTGTAAAACACACCCACTGTATTAAGTGCTTTTAGATACTTTGTACAGTAAGGAAAGTATATTCCACAATACTTTATAAGACCCTCAGCATTCCGATTGCAAAGATAGAAATATGATGGGAAAGTAAACACTAAGAACTTCATATATGGAATTTGTATGAATATGTGTATCTGTGTGTGCAGGCACAAATGTGTGCCAGAGCTCTCAGAGGTCAAAAAGCGATCGTCATAGCTCCTGGAATTGCAGTTACAGGTGATTTCAAGCCATGCGAGGCAGGTGCTGGGAAATCAAACTTCAGACCAATAAAAGAGCAAATCCTCTTGGTGGCTGCATCACCTCTCCAGCCCCATATGGAGGTTCTAAAAGTGGCCCAGATCCCATCAGGAATTCTGCAGACCTGGTTGGCATTCAGAACAGTCTGTCTCCTGCACCATCTTACATTGGTCAAAAACAGTATTTAGTCATTAACAGATTCTACTTTAAAAAGAATTTTAGCTATATAGAAAACGTTGAGTAAATAGCATAGAAAGTTCCCATATACCCAGTCAACTCAGGTAGAGGGGTTTTTTTTAATATTAACTTTTTGCATTGCTGTGGTAATTTGTTATAATTATAGATGAGACATCAGATGCATTTTACCAACTAAACCTTGCGTTTCCATTCATATTCCATGTGTGTGTAATATAGCTTTCTAGATTGATCAGTTTTACTACTCTAAACACCCATGTTTCACTCAGCTTTCTTACCTTTTCCCTTCCAAACCTTGGGCATTCACTAGCCTTCTGCCTTTTCCAGAATGTCAAGAGCATGTGGAGTCAAACAGTATGGACCTTTTGAGACTGGTTTCATTGACTAAGTAAGAAGCACTTGACAGTTAAAATGTTCTTCTGGTATATCAGGGAAGCAGAATTCGAGTCCCTTTATTGCTGAATATATCCCATTGTGTGATATTTGTTCACTTGGTCGTCTGTGGAAACACACCTAGGTTTCTCCCAGTTTTCCAGGACAACAAATGGCACTGTTATGAACATCTGGATGGTGGTTTGCACATGGCTCAGAGTTGGGACTGTGATTGCTGGGCCATTTGGTGAGCGTGTTTGGTTCATTGGGTCAAATATTGAATGCTTTCTTTCACATGTAGAATCTAGATTTAAATATTGTGTAACTATTTATGTATATATATATCATATATATAGATATACATTATATAATTGAGAGTAGAAGGGAAGCCATATGGAAGGAGGAAAGGATCTAAATGGATAGGAGGAGAAAATGGGGGGTAATGGAGATAGATGATAGATAGATAGATAGATAGATAGATAGATAGATAGATAGATAGATACTTCGTATTTGCTACCATATGGGGAATCTAGATTTAAGTGAATATGTAAACATGAAAGGAGAAAGACCGCTGGTCTGGGTGGAAGGAGGAGGCCAACAGGTGGCAGCGACAGCAGACGATAACTCATGCAGATGTGAGTCAAGAGCAAGGTCATGTGATTCATACGGTGTCATAGTGAGACGCCTTGTTCTATACACATCTGAAAGGATTCAGTATAAAAGCCAGGCCAGGTGGGGCAGGCCTGCAATCTCAGGGAGAGGCAGGAAGATCAAAAGTTCAAGGCTAGCCTGGTCAACATAGTGAGAGCCTGCCTCAGTGGTTTTTAAAAATTCAAGAGCACTAGGGACACAAGTCAGTGGTACATGGCTTGCTTAGTGTGCAGAATACCCTTGGCTCAATGCCAGTACCACACCAACCATTAAGAAAAAAGGAAAGCAATTTTAAAAGATTATATTGGGTTGGGGACTTAGCTTAAGAGCTAGGGTGCTTACTTAGCATCCACGAAGCCCTGGGCTCAGTTCCCACAACCCCATCAACTAGTCATGGTAGTATTCACCATTAATCCCAGCACTTGAGAGGTAGAGAAAGGAGGATCAGAAGTTCGAGTTATCCTTGGCTACAAAGCATGAAGGAGGCCATCCTAGACTCTAGACCTTATCTCCAAAAAATAAAAATATTTCTTAAGACACTTTGTAAGTGTAGCAAAGAATGGGAGGCTTCAATGCACTACATTTTGTCTCAGTGTGCAAACAGACACACAGACACAGAAAATGTGAATGTCCTTCAAACTGCAACTGGCTAGACTGTCTTTTCACACCCAGGAAACTCTCTCTCTCTCTCTCTCTCTCTCTCTCTCTCTCTCTCTCTCTCTCTCTCTCTCTCCCTCTCCCTCTCCCTCTCCCTCTCCCTCTCTCTCTCTTTCTCTCTCTCTCTCAAACAGCATTCTACTGTGCATTCTGACTGTGGTTTGCTGTGTAGACCAGGCTGTCCTTGAACTCACAGACGTCCACCAGCCTCTGCCTCCCAAGTGCTGGGATTAAAGGCGTGTGCCACCAAGCCTGGCTGGAGGAACGTGTATACTTTCAGAGGTGGATAACACAGGATGGATAACTGGAAGTGAATGTCCTCACCAGCTGTTTCCCAGCGCTCACAGAATAAGTTCATAGTCACTAATGGGGCCAACTGAATCCCAATCCCCAGCCTCACCCTCTTCCTTCAAAGCTCTCCTCTTTTCTCCTTCCTCTAAACAGCTGTGTACCTTTACCCAAATACATAGACTCTTTTACTATGAGCCTTCCTGCTCCTTCTGTCAAACCCCCCTCCTCTCTTCCCTAAAGGTCAGTTTAATGCACTGTCGGAATCAACTCCTTTCTGCAGTTCTTGCTTCACGTTAGCAGCTCCCCTCCAGGCCTCTGCCCTGGAGCACCGGCCAGCTGGACTCATGTATCTGCCTCTCTACCTTTCTGTGGCAGCAAGCTACACTCTGGCAGCAACCCTGTCCTTGCCCACAGCACCTAAACCACAGCAAAGAGGAGGCTCTGAGATATGCCAGGCTTAGCTGAGGTGGGTGTCCCTGGACAGCAGCTCAGACTCTGGAAGTAGCGGACCCTAGTACACTTTAGTGGTACAGACAGGGAAGCTTAACCTAGGGAAACCAAAGGGAGAGGTTTGGGCAAGGCTGTGGAGAACCCTGAAATCCATGTCAGGCAGAGAAATTACTGTACTCAGAGTTGACAGTGACGTCCTTACTGGCCGTTGAGCAAGTCGTCTCTGACCACCCCTACGCAAAACCCTCCATTCAGTCCTTGTCTAGCCCAGGGTCAAAGTCACGCCCTATAATGGCAGGATACCCTCCCCGCCTCCATCTCTACCTGTCTACCACTCTCAATATCTTTATAAACCCAACTCCAGCTGACTTGCTCCTGTTCCTTTGTGTTCACTTTACACACCCTCACGGCAGGACGTGTGCATGGTCTACCCTTTGTCCCTGGGACACTCTCCCTCCAAAGCTCCCGTAGTCACTTACCCATTCCAAACTCCAACCTTCACCCCTTCCCTCCTTCGGAGCTTTGTTCCCACATTAAACCTCCTCTACCTCAAAATCCCCGAGAAAAATGTCTTCCTCACAGGATCTACCCAATACTGTTGAGGGAGAGACAGCAATACCCCACTTAATGTTAACCTCAGAAGGAAGGATTATCTAAGTTGAGCCAGGGCAAGACCAGAAAGAGAGAGTGAGGGATACAGACTCACAAGGGCCCAGCTCATGGGTGTGGCAGCCTCCTTCAGGAACAACAACTTCCCCATGGTTGTGCAGCCTCCTTTTAGAAACGAACAACGGCTGTGCCAGGGAAGCGGTCCTGGAGGGGGTAACCAGTGCACTTTGGATCTGTTGCTTTCTAAACCATTTAGCGTGGCAGGCCATTAGCAAAAGAGAGCTTCCCTGACCAGCCTTGCGGTTGCCTCTGCCAAAGCCTGGCTCCTTCCCGCCCACACCTCCACTGTAGTTAGCTGAGAGCTGAAAGGATAGCACTGGCTTCCAGACTCCCAGCTCAGAACTCCTCCAGCCTCTCCCCAAGGCTGCGACTCCCTGACAAAGAAGAAGAGGTGCACATTCAAACTGTTTACGGTGATTATAAAGTGATGTACACGCATGGAGTCGCAGACGTTTCTGGAATCTGCAGCAGTACTGCTTTTAGGTGCATTTTTTTAACGTAGTGAATGTTTCTGGTTACCCTGCAATGGCCAAGATAAGGTTCCTAGGGCTCCCCAGCATAAGGCCCGCTGGCACAAGAAACACATGCTCAATTTGCATGAGGACCACAAGAATTCTCAACAATGACCAGGAGGAGCCCCTGGGAGAAAACTGTTAAGGGTCAACCCCAAAGAAATTCCCTATCGGGCTCTGCAGCTTCCCACTCTGCCTTGTGCTGCCTCCCACCCATGCCTCCTTTTCTTCCCACACAATCCACTCTAAGCATAAGTAACTCCTACTCTTACTTTGAAACTTGACTCAAATGTCATCGTCATCTCTTTCTTGAGGGGTCCTTTGATATCCACATTATAGCACAACGAATTGATAAGTAGTCAGATGATAAGATGGAGGAAATAAAAGATAGAAACAATTGTAACATAGAGGCAGAGGGCCTAGGTCAGTCCCCCGCAGGCTTCCTGGGTGTCGGTTCAGTCTCCGTGAGCCCCTGCGAGCTCCGGTTAGCTGATTCTATGAGTTTTCTTATTACAGTTGTGTAGCTTAGTCCTCGTGTGGGACTCCTAACGGTGGGAGCAGAGGCTGTCTCTGGCCCTATTACGTGTTTTGGGGACCCTTTCCTCCTGCTGGATTGCCTCATCCGGCCTTAATAGGAGAGGAGGTGCCTAGTTACTGCAACTTGATATACCACAGCTGACGGGTATCCATTCTGAAGGAAAAGGAGGAGGAGTGGATGGGGCCAGGGAAGAAGGGAGGTGGGGGGGGGGGGGCTGGGAGGAGAGAAGGGAGAGGAAACTGTGGTTGGGATCTAAAACAAACAAAGAAAGAAAGAAATACAAAAAGAGGAATATGAGGTGGGAAAAGAAGAAATAACATGTAAGAGTAAAGTGAGAAGGCAATCCTCTTACAAAAGATGGTGGCTAAAAATAAGAGATATTGACAGCTTTCTGCTGCTTAGCAAACCGCTCTAAAATGTCAGGATGTAAAACAGCCCTTGGTGTAGTTTTATGGCATATATATACATACATATATATACAAATACATATACATACACATACACATATACATACATATACACATATACATATATACGTATACATATACACATATACATATGCACATATATACATATATATACATATGCATATATATACACACACACACAAAACTTTTGAGTCCTTTTCTCAACTAAGCTGGGTTCAGCCAATCTTGGCTGAACTTGTTTGTGCAGCTGTTGACAATTGCTAGGGTGGCTGAGGCCCTGTTGGCTGAGGAGAGCAGGGACCAGGGACTAGGCCAGCGGGGACCCTTGCCACCTCTTTCTACCTCGCTTTCAGTCTCCCACTGGCTGCCTAAGAGAGCTTACCTGGTAGCTGAGAGCTACCAGCAATAGGAACAAAAGTTGTGTGGCATCCTGAGACATAGGTTCAAACTTCCACAAAGAAATCAGATCAAAAAAGGCAACAAGAATATCTTCTCTCTCTCTCTCTCTCTCTCTCTCTCTCTCTCTCTCTCTCTCTCTCTCTCTCTCACACACACACACACACACACACACACATTTGGAGGAAGAGGGATGGAACTGGAAATTAATATATTAAGAGGAATTAGCCAAACTCAGAAAGACAATGCCATGGTTTCTGTCTTTTGTGGAATCTTGATTTAAGTGTGCATGTATAAAAATTAAATGTATGTGCATGTATACACAGATATGTATAGGCCAAATAGAAAGGGGACCATTACAGGGTAGGAAGAGCGTAAGCGAGGTAGGAAGATGGGGGGAAAAGACCTAGTGAAATAAATGTCACGTGAGCTCAGAAAGTAAGAGAGACCCTGGGAGCAAAGGGACTGACGAAGGGGCACCTGGGAAGAATGAGGATGAAGCACAATGGCCTCGGTATGGAATGCCACAGTGAAGCTCATAGACTCCCACAATAACTTCAAAATACACACTCAGTAAATAAGTGCAATAAAAAAAAATGGGATGATGTAGGACATGGCTTTACAGGGAAAGGCACTTGCTGCCGAGTCTGTGCCCCGACTTGGATTCTCAGAACACACAAGGTAGAAGGAAGGAACCAACAATTCCCACAAAGCTGTCTTCTGAATTCACAGGAGCTCCATCATGCCCTCATACGCGCGCGCGCGCACTCACACACACACACACACACACACACGCACGCACAGCATGCATGCATGTACACACAAAAATACACATGCATGCACACACAAAAGTTCTTTAATAAAGGTAAAAATGTTTAACTAATAAAATAAAAGAAATGGCAAGCAAGATAGAAAGGATGGAAGGACAGGATCTACCTTTTCATAAAGGGTCAGGAAGCTAGGCAGCCATGCTGGAAATCCTGGAAATCAGATCTCAGGCTGTACCCTCCACACTGCTCTCAATTCTCTATTTCTCCTTGTAATTTTGTTATGCTGTGCGTGTGTGTGTGCGCGTGCGTGCGTGTGTGTGTGTGTGTGTGTGTGGTCAAACCCATGGGATCCGCTGGAGACGGAGCTAAAGTGGTTGTGCGCCACTTGATTTGGGGGCTGAAAGTTAAACTGAGCTGCAAGTGCGCTTAGTCACTGCACTCGCTCTTCACCCTACCCCTCTTGTAATATTTTATACGTCAATTATCCTTAGTTCAGACTCTTATTTTCTTCCCTACAAGCAATTATTCTGTTTTCACTTTTTAAAAAAGTTTTTGTGTCCAGATGTTTAGCCTGCAAGCATGTCAGTGCTCCACAGATGTGTGCGCAGTACCCACAGAGGACAGAAGGGGGCATCAGATCCCCTCGATCTGGAGCACCTGTGATCGTGAGCCATGATGTCGATGCTGGGTTTGAATCTGGGTCCTCTAGAGGAGCAGTCGGTGTTCTTAGCCACTGAGCTATCTCTCCAGCCCCTTAAGCATCCATTATGTGTTCATTATACATCTGTTTGTTTATGTTCCTCTTCGGGGCATGTGGGTGACTTACTTTATACAACAGGTATTTCAAATATTTCTCACTGTGTTACTCCTATTACAGATTTACTTTTTGTGCCTTTCAGATCTGTCTCTGATGCTGTGATCCACCTAACAGCACTTCTGCATTTTATAGGAACACCCTCCTCCATCATGATGTGTTTAGAGAAACATTGTTGAATTTATCTAGTTGCTGTTCTATTTAAGGATTATGAGTTTATCTGTTGAATTTGTAGTAAATTATCTTTAAAGCTTAATAATTTGCCTGTTTGTCTTTCAATTCCTTTTTTAATATTGAAGACATATTTTTTCATACAATTTATTCTGATTATGGTTTCTCCTCCCAGATCCTCCCCACCCACCCAAATCCACATCCTTTCTCTCTTTCTCATTAGAAAAAAAAATCTAAAAATAATAACAATACATCAAAAAACAAACCAAAGAAGGACAAAACAAAAAAACAAAAAGGGGGGCCAAAGAAAAAGCACAAGAAATACAACAGGTGTGCTCTCTCTCTCTCTCTCTCACACACACACACACACACTTTTGCACACATAGAAAACCCATAAAAACAAAATCAGAAACCAAAATATCTGAGCAAAAGATCTTTAAAGTAAAATGAGCAAATAAATAAATAAGTGCCCAGACAAAGCATTATGAGACAAAAAAAAAAAAAAAAAGCCCTCCAAAAATACCATTGAGTTCATTTTGTGTTGGCCATCTACTGCTGGGCATGGGGCCCGCCCTTGAGTGTGGTTTGTATACCTAGTGAGACCCTTTTCGGGTGGCTGTCAGTTGTAGGTAGTGTCTGGGTGGTAGATGGGGGCTCGTGTCTACTTCCCCTCTCAGCCGTGGGCCCCCATGTGGCTTACACTCGTAGTCAGTCTCTGTGAGTTCGTATGTGTGTCCGTCCTGTTGTATTTAGAAGGCCTTGTTTTCTTGGTGTCCTGCATCCCCATTGGCCATTACAATCTTTCTGCCTGCTCTTCCACAGGGTTCCCTGGGCCCTGGGAGGAGGGGTTTGATAGAGACATCCCACTTAGGACTGAGATTCCAAGGTCTCTCACTCTCTGTACACTGTCCAGTTATGGGTCTCTGGATTTGTTCCCATCTGCTGCAGGAGGAAGCTTCTGCAATGAAGGCTGAGCAAGACACTGATCTATGAGTACAGCAGAATGTTGTTAGGAGTTCATTTTATTGCTGTGTTCCTTCAGCAGAACAGTGGTATGTGGTTTTCCCATAGATCTGTGGCATATCTAATCTACTCTCTTGTCAGGCACGCTCTCCATCTCATGCAGCTGGCCTTAATGCCAATCAAATGGTGGTTGGTGACTCCTACAATGTTTGTGCCACTATTGCATCAGCACTCTTGCAGGCAGGTCACCATTGTAGATCACAGGGTTTGAAGTTGTGTTGGTGTTTACCATTCTCCTCTGGTAGCAGTACCATGAACACCAGTAAATGGGGGAAAAGGCTCTAGTTACACAGCAGATAAACCTCTCCAGGTCCAGTTCAACAAGAGGACATTACCATCAGTTTGTGGAAAACAACCAATAGCTTTTGTTGTTTGGGGGTTTTCACTGGGGCCCTTTAGCCAGCAACTAAATTAGACATAACCCACTCGTGACATTGAACGTTTCATTGGGTGATGAGAAATGTCAAGCTGGGGCTCTGCCTCCCCTTTTATTTGATGATTCCATTTAGATTTCTTTCGTATGTGTATATATATCTTAAGAAGCTTCTACTATTTTAGGTTTCTAAACAACCCTTCAAATGACCCTTAGTTTTGACTGTTCCTCCTAAATTGATTCCCCTACCCCCTCTTTTTTTCCCCTCCCTGTTTGCTCCTCTCATTCCAGCCCCTCCCCCTTCTAGAACTATCTATTCTATTTTTCTTCCTAGTGAGATGTCCCCCTGAGTCCCTTACCCTATACCTAACCTCTAAATTAAATGCATCATAGCCTGCTTATTGAAGACTTAACACCCAGCATCCACATATAAGCAAATGCATATCATATTTGTCCTTTTGGGTCTGGGTTACCTCACCCAGAATGGTTTCTTTTTCTTTCTTTTTTATTTTTTTAGCTCTGTCCATTTACCTGTGGGTCTTATAATTTTTTCCCATAGCTGGGTAATAGGTATAGAGCTCTCATTATCTTGCCATGGTCCTTTAATTTGATTTAATTTAATTTCCATCTGTAACTCTGAGAAATTCATCCCCATTTACCCAATTTCTTTTTAATTTTCTACTTCCTGGGACTCCCACTCGACGATACAAATATCGGACGTTATTTCTACTTCTGCCCTCTTTGACAATTATGTCTTGCCCCTTCCTGCATCCCTCAGTCTGATAGCCTAACTCACGGCCTAGTCTCAGCTGCACTTCTAAGTATTTATCTTTTATCATTATTCAACTATTAAACTTCCCATACATATTTCAACTTGTTCTTTCTCGCCAATCTTGTTTCATATTACAAATATCACCCCTCGTCTCTCTGGAGACATTTAGTTATGCTCCAGTTTTAGATGGTAGTGCTGTTCAATTCATTGACTTTAAAAATCACCACTATGACACATTTTTTGAGAGATATTAGCTCCTCTTTTCTGGGAAAGAGCCGCAAACAAGGCCCTACTCTGTGTTCCTATGGATGAGGGGAAGGAGGTTACCAGGTGAGCCCCAGGCCTGGGAGTATAGCAACAAAGTTTTGCTGAATGTCCACATTTGTCACCTCCTCTCCACTCAGCTACTCCAGCTGGAAGCCAGGCCTCTCGGTGCTAGATATGTACACCACAGGACACATTCTTTCCACCAAGGTGCTTCCTCTCTAGCCTGGACCCAGAAGAAAGCTGGAAACCTGCGTGCCGTCTGTATCTGCTCCCTTACCTCCTTCCTCCAGTACTTCACACTTCCGGGGGCTCAACCCAGAGCCCACCACCAGATAAGACCCATATGGTTTCCTATTAGTCATGTAATGAGCAACCACAAACTTGTGGCTTCAAACTATGACAAAAAAATGTATACCTTCACAGTTCTGGAGGTCAGAAACCCAAGGTGTTAACTGGATGGTTCTTCTGTGGTTCTGAATGCTCCAGACACAAATCCATTTCCTTCCTCTTCAATTTCCAGCAGCTGCCTGAGTTCTTGGGTGGATGCCTGCCCTCCCCCTGCCTCTGCCGCTTCATCTTGACAGAACTTTTCCCAAGCCTCTGTTTCAATAGCCAATCATCTTCTGCCTCAATCCTGTCTCCCACCTAGAAAGACTTCCGGGCTCAGAGCAGACCCACCTAATCATCCCTGATAGCCTCCTCATCTTTTGCACACCAAAATGATGTTGACAAGTTCAAGCGATTTGGATGTGAACACACAGAGATGGGAGCCATTACTGCGTCTCTTGTAGCCATTTAAGCTCATGTAGATCTGAAACCAACTCTGTGCAGAGTCCTCTGAGGAGAGGCTGCTAAGAAGTGTGAATGGAGCTTATCAATACAGATAAGATCGTATCTCTGCCTACAGAAATATTTATTGCACCGAAGTTTGCCCAAGACAGACATGGAGATGAATTGGATGTGCTATAAGTATAGACTAAACCAGAGAGAAGGCTCTTAAGTGTTACGTCCAACTCAGTCATGGTGGCACGGCCATGCTAGAAGAACCTTCAGTGCTGGGGCACAGACACCTACTTGGGCTCAACATGGCGGCCTCCATCTTGCGCTCTCCATCTTCCTTATAAGACAGTTCTGTGCCAGGTACTTGGGACTCAAAATGAGGGGGGTGTTGTGAAGAGGGGTAAAAAGCCAAACTGCTCCTTGTTCTTAGAGAGCTCAGTCAGGAGATGCACAGCTGAGGAAGAGCAACATGTACCGGGGCGGGTATCACCAGGGACCAGGAAGTCTGACTCACCGCCAGCCGTATACCAGAGAGACCTTGGCGAGGCCGGAAGGAAGAGAGGAAGCCCAGCTTTGACTGAGAGAAGCCAGTCCTGAAAAGGCCAGAAAGAGCCTGCTGTATCTTGCAAAGAGAGCGATTCATCCCGTTTGGAGCCTCCCTCCTCCTGGTTCTTAGGAAATCAGCACAACACCCCCTTCCCTTTCCCTGGAATTTGCCTTCTCCCTCACCTTTCTTCTTCCTTCTCTCCCCACTTTGATGGAAGCAGGAAAGAGTACGCTGCCTCCCAGCCCCTTTCCTCCCTCTACTCCAGCGTTCATACAATGACAAGCCGGCAGAGGCTTGAAGGTTGAGGGGCGGGGGAGAAGCGGTGGCCGTGAATGTTGTCAGCCCGCCGAAGGCCTCTGACCATCGTTTCATCTCAGGAAGCTTTTATCTCTCATGCTTACAGCACCTGCCTTCAAAAGCCTAAGAACTTATGGGTACTCTCCTGCCCTCTGCTTTACAGCTGGGACAGCGAAGCCAGGAGGACAGCCACTCTCCTGAGCCGGTTTCTCAAGAGCTGCAACGCAGCTCAGAACCGCAAACACTGACTCCAGGCACTGAGCCCCAGAGAAGGACGTTTAAGCCACAGATTTGTTGTGACAGAACAGACTCTGAAAATAATAAGCTTCTTCTCCACGTTGACTTGAGTCACGATCTTATGGCACACATACCCTGCCCCCTGTTGCTAGAAGGGGGGGAGGATGACAGAAAAGAAGGCACCGCCTCCTTTCAACTTCCTCCACAGTGATATTTCCAGTGTCACATAAGAGAGCATTTCAAATTGGCAGAAGGATGGAAATGAGAAATCACTCTTGTATAATCGGACTGAACCGGATGCCACACCGTTAATAGCATTTCCTTCATAAACACTGACTCCGGAAATCCACAAAGACCACGCTGACATCAGAGTTCTCTTCTTGCTAATAATGACTCCCTAACTAGACAAAAGCAAAAACAGCACCCTAACTTTGGCGCCAAGCCTTGCTCAGTGCACAGGCCTCCCTGGAGGAACCTTAGAGACTGACACGGGGTGGGGGTGGGGCGTCTTCAGAGCCCCAGGTTGGAGGCCAGCGCTACTGGGCATCAAGGTTGGAGCCTGTGTCTGCTGCAGTTTGAACTAACCTTGAGGGAAGTGGAGGTTAGTGCCCACTGCAGAGGGCCTGCTGCAGCTGCTGTGAGACCAGCCTAAGGGAGCTGAGCTTGCCCACATCAGCGGCTCAGACTTCATATTCCTGAGAAGTAGCATAAACAACTCAGGCAGGTAAATGAGGACACGGGGTTCCAGTCCAGTGCCAGCCTTCACAGCGACAGAGAAGGGAACTCTGGCTGATCTCTCCCTGAGGAACCACTGGGGATATTCGAAAAACCACCATCCCGAAACTCTTATGGTAATTTTATTCACAGTTTCCATGGGTTGCTCGAGTAGGCTGTGTTTGCCCTATGAATAATAACACAGAATGTAGGGCCATGTTTTCCCCCCAGATGTGTAATTAGATCATTCTTTCAATCATGCATTTCCTATGCTTAAAAACAAAAGGCTGGTTATGTTGCATGGGATCAGTTTAGGGCATTTAGGCAAGCCCTAAACATTTGGTTTTGATGTTTTTGTAGCATTAAAAAAGATCTGAACCAGAGAATGTGAGAATCTTTAAGAACACTGAAATGCTTTGAACCATATTTTTAAAAATTTCAAAAAAGAATGAATTGAGTGGTTTTCAGTCTACAGCTTGCAATAAATTAAAAAAGAAAGGTTTGGAATATAGATGCAAGCATGTGAGTAGTCTGCTAAGTTCCTGCTTTTGCATGAAGGCCCACCCAGAGTTGGCTGGGCTTGCTTCTGCCTGGTTACGGTGTCACTGTTAGCCAGAAAGCTGCACTTCTGTAAGGCCAGACCCACTCCTAATACCTTCCATTGTGTCTCTTAATGTGCTTAACACGACAGATGCAAGATAAATACTGCTAACGCCCACACGTTCATTCAGCATTCACTCACTCAAAGTTTTTTTTTTAATCATTCTTTGTGAGATAGGTGCTCCTAGGCTCTGAAGAAACAACAAGGGAATTCTGAAAAACAACAGACAAGAAAATTTTTGTCCTACGTCTCCTGTTTTAATGTTTTCTAAACCATCACTAATAGAGAAAAGAGGAAGAGCAATGAGATCATAGATCACAGGCCATATGCCTTCTGAGGTTCTAGGAAAAGGAAAAGGGAGGTGGAAGAGATGGAATTAGCAAGCAGGTAGCTGCTTCGTTGGAGGCCGATTCATTGAAGCCATTTACAAGTTCTTAGAAAATAAGTCATTTCTTCTGTGGTTAGCATCCTTCTGTGTCAGAACCCTCTGCCTTGAGCTTATCCTCAGGACCCACCCAGACAGTTCAAGACAACTCCTCGTTTCTAGAGTGTCTCTCTTTCTTTATTTGCAAAACTCGTGATGCTATTCAAGATAGTATCTATGGATGTCAGGGACAAGACTTTATTTTTGTTTTTATTTATTCTTTTTTTTAAAAAAAGAAAACAAACTATCCTTTTTTTCATTATACATACCAATCCAAGTTCTCACTCCCTCCCATCCTCCCATTCTCTCCACAAACCCTCCCACTTCACTCCCATCCAGTCCTCAGAGGAGTAAGGCACATTTCTTTGGGGAAGGTCTAAGGCCCTCCCTACTATGTCTAGGCTGAGCAAGGTATCCATCCAAAGAGAATAGGTTCCAAAAAAGCCAGTACATGCAGTAGGGATAAATCCTGGTGCCACTGCTAAAGCCCCTCAGTCTGCCCTAGCCATGCAACTGTCAACCACAATCAGAGAGACTAGTTTGGTCCTATGCTTGTTCCTTCCCAGGCCGGCTGTTGTTTGTGAACTCCCGTTAGCTCAGGTAGACTGTTTCAGTGGGTGAACCAATTATGTTCTTGACCATATTGCTCATATTCTCATTTCTCCCACTCTTCAGCTGGACTTTGGGAGCTCAGTCCAGTGCTCTGATGCAGGTCTCTGCCTCTGTTTCCATCAGTTGCTAGATGAAGGTTCTATGGTGAGATTTAAGATATTCATCAGTCTGACTATAGAGCAAGTCAAGATTGGGCCCCCTCTCCTCTATTGCTTAGCATCTTAACCAGGGTCATCCTTGTGTGATTCCTGGGAATTTCTCTAGAGTCAGGTTTCTTGCTAACCCTATAATGGCTCCCTCTATCAAGATATCTCTTTCCTTGCTCTCATCTCTGTCCTTCCAGTCCTTCTCGACTATCACATTCCCACAAGTTCTCCTCAACCCTCCCCTTCTCTGTTCCTTTTCCCCTTCCACCCTTTCTTTTCCCCCCACCCTCATGCTCCCAATTTTTTCAGGCAATCTTATCTGCTTCAACTTTCGAATTCAATCTATATATGTTTTTCTTAAGGTTCACCTTATTACTTAGCTTCTCTAGGATCATGAACTATAGGCTCAATATCCTTTGTTTATAGCTAGTATCCACTTATGAGTGAGTATATACCATATTTATCTTTTTGGGACTGGGTTATCTCACTCAGGATAGTGTTTTCTAATTCCAACCATTTTCAATCAAAATTCAAGATGTCATTGTTTTTTTTTACTGCTGAGTTGTACTCTAATGTGTAAATATGCCACATTTTCTTTATCTATTTTTTGGTTTAGGGGCATCTAGGTTGTTTCCAAGTTCTGGCTATTACAAATAATGTTGCTATGAACATAGTTAAACAAATGCTTTGTAGTATGATTAACCATCTTTTGGGTATATGCCCAAGAGTGGTATTGCTGGATCCTGAGGTAGATTGATTCCCAATTTTCTGAGAAACCGCCACACTGATTTCCAAAGTGGCTGTGCAAGTTTGTTTCACACCAGCAATAGAAGAGTGGTGTTCAATGAGGTTGCTTGTTTGTTTCCCGGCTGCCCAGACTCCTGAAATAACCACACAGAAACTGTATTAATTAAATCACTGCTTGGCCTATTAGCTCTAACTTCTTATTGACTAATGATTTTACATCTTAATTTAACCCATTTCCATTATTTTATATTTACCACAAGGCTCGTGGCCTACCAGCAATGTTCTGATGTGTCTGTCTCTGGCAGTGGCTCCATGGCTTCTCCTGACTCTCCCTCCTTTCTCCCAGCATTCAGTTTAGTTTTCCCTACCTATCTACTCTATCAGGCCAAGCCAATTTCTTTACTAACCAATGGTATTCACAGCATACATAGAGGAATCCCACATCACGTCCCCTTTTCTGTTTAAATAAAACTGAAGGTTTTAACTTTAACATAGTAAAATTGCATATAACAAAATAGTTATCAAGCAAAAATTGCAGTTACAATATTTTTATCTACTTTATCTTTCATAATAACTAAGAAAAACTATAACTATATATTCTTCAACTTCATCAAAGACTCCAGAAAGATTATCTAAGTTAACAGGAAGTGAATTGTAAGCAACTTCCAAAACTCTAGAATTGATAGAGACACCTCACTGACTGTACAGTCACCCAAAGTTCTTCTGTATCATTGGAGCATCCATCTTCAGCCTATAGGCCCATAATATCCCAGACTTTTCCATGAAGCAGGAAATTTCAAACATAGTTCTGCCTATATTAACAATTTGTCAGCCACTTTCTTCTGTGTCCTGCAAAATGTCTGGCAGCCTCTTTCATGAATCAGGAACCCTGAAGGACCATCTCACCTTTAGGCAAGTTTAGCAGTCATCTCTCTGTGGGTCCTGAATGTCCAGTTTGTTCCCCTTACTCCACATCCTCTCTACCATAAGCTATCATTGGTGAAAGACCTATTCAACAAGAACTTTAAGTCTTTGAAGAAAGAAATTGAAGAAGATACCAGAAAATGGAAAGATCTCCCATGCTCTTGGATAGGTAGGATCAACATAGCAAAAATGGAAATCCTACCAAAAGCAATCTATAGATTCAATGCAATCCCCCATCAAAATCCCAACACAATTCTTCACAGACCTAGAGAGAACAATAATCAGCTTCATATGGAAAAACAGAAAACCCAGTATAGCTAAAACAATCCTGTACAATAAAGGAACTTCTGGAGGGATCACCATTCCTGACATCAAGCTCTATTACAGAGTTACAGTAATGAAAACAGCTTGGTACTGGCATAAAACAGGGAGGTTGACTAATGGAATTGAATCGAAGACCTAAATATTAATCCACACCCCTATAAACACCTGATTTTGGACAAGGAAGCTAAAATTATACAATGGAATAAAGAAAGTATCTTCAACAAATGATGCTGGCATTACTGGATGTCAACATGTAGAAGAATGAAAATAGATCTATATCTATCCCCATGCACAAAACTCAAATCCAAATGCATTAAAGACCACAATGAACCTGATAGGAAAGAAAGTGGGTAGTAGTGTTCAATGCATGGGCACAGGAGACCACTTCCTAAATATAACCCTAGTAGCACAGACACTGAGAGTAACAATAAATAAATGGGACCTCCCGAAATTGAGAAGCTTCTGTAAAGCAAAAGACACAGTCCATAAGACAAAAAGGCAGCCTACTTAATGGGAAAAGATCCTCATCAACCCCACATCAGACAAATGATTGATCTCCAAAATATATAAAGGACTCAAAAAATTAGACATCAAAATTCTAAATAACCCAATTAAAAATGGAGTACAGAACTAAACAGAATTTTCAACAGAAGAATCTCAAATGGCCCAAAGATACTTAAGGAAATGTTCAACATCCTTAGCCATCAGGGAAATGCAAATCAAAACAACTCTGAGATACCATCTTACACCTGTCAGAATGGCTAAGATCAAAAGCACGTATTCACATTTTTTAAAGATTGCGCTGTTGCCAGGCGGTGGTGGTGCAAACCTTTCATTCCTGCTCTTGCGAGGCGGAAACAGTACAGATCTCTGAGAGTTCCAAGCCAGTCTGGTCTACAGAGTGAGTTCCAGGCCAGCCAGGACTGTCACACAGTGAAACCCTATATTGAAAGAAAAAAAAAAAAAAAAGATTGTCCTGACAATAATTTGAAAAAGGAATGAGGGGAGAGGACAATACGATGGAGGAAAAATTACCTAGGACGTGAAAGCAACCATCTTAGTGAGCAGAGGCTGTGGCTTGGACTGTCGTCGTAAAGTGGAAGTTGGAGGAGGCAGATGTAGCAACTGAGTAGCAGCAATGCTGGCAAGAGCTGCAAATGAATTGCATCTGGGAGAAGACTATCCCAAGGATGGCTCCTGGTACTCTGGTTTGCATAAACGATGGGACATTCGGAGAATCTTACAGAAACCAGGATGGAACACTGAGAAAAGGGTGGGCTATATGAGGCTTTGTTTTTTTTTTTGTTTTGTTTTGTTTTTGTTTTTGTTTTTTTACAACCAGTACCCAAAGGATATTTAAATAAGGAAGACTAGCAGGTGCCGTGGTCTGGAGCTCAGGGATGTGCATTTGAGGATCATCAGAACGTTGTCACTGAAGTGTGTGGGTGGTGATGTATCAAGAGGGAGAAAAGATAAAGAGGGGTACAGCCTTTAGGAACACTCACACTTAAAGACTGGGGAGATAAAAATCTGCAAAAAGAGAGTGAAAGGGAATAGCTACAGGGAGAGATGTTATGAAATCCAAAAGAAATGTGTATGTCTAAGAGGAATTGCTTATCAGCAGAACTAAGTAGTAATAGAAGGTGTAATGGGAATGAAGGCCAAAATCTCCACATTCATACACCCTGTGCATTGTTATTGATGGATTAGTCCAACAACAGACCCTGAATTGTAGGAGAAAGTGTGCTGTGTTAGCAAAAACACAAGCTTTGAATCCAAGACCGGATGGTTGCTAACTGTCATGAAGAGTATCAAGAAGGATCAGAGCCTGGAGGTACTAGGGAATGCTCACTAGAAGAAAGCAAAAATCGTGCCCTCGTGTCTCTATGAAAGGTACAGGGGTTTCCTTCTTGGGGTCATTTGAGTCATTTGTATATGTCGTTTGAGAGAAATGAGGGGAAATTGCAGGGTAAGGGAAAGCCTCCATTAACGCTGGGGATAATAAGGGGAACCATTGTGACAAAGTCTCCACATAAGAACACACTGAGCCAGGCATAGAGGTACATGTGTGTAACCCCGGCACCTGGGAAGAAGGCTAAGCAAAACCAGGATCGGGACTGCAAAGCCATCCTTGGCTATGCAGTAAGGCCACTCTGGTCAACTTGAGACCCTTTCTCAAAACATGAACAAAAACATTAAAATTCAAGTCTCGCTTTTCAAGAATATTGAATATAATAAATTCACAATGTAAGCAATATATTAAGTGATGTATCAGCTTCAATAATTCATACCCATTCATAGGACAACAGAAGACAAAAAGGTCTGGTTCAAAATGAGTCCATCCTTTAAAGAAGAGGAATAGACTATTACTAGGTAATGGCCTTGGAAGTTTACTTTTCAAATTAGCCCCAAAAGGGATGTCACATACCACACATTAATTGGGGACACCTGAAAAAAAAATGATTATACTTAAGAAATCTGTTTCCTGAAAGTAAAACAAAAGTTATTTGTTTTGTAAACTCTAGAGTGGAAAAAAAAACCATAAGCTCCTATGAGGCCCTTTCAGAATTACAAATTCCAAAAGGAATCCAAATAAATTAATTTGGAAAGCCCCTTGAATTCTTTGGACTGAAGTTAAACTTGTGGGTCATCCTTCAAAGTCTTGCCATGCCTACTATCAATATTTTATGGTGACATTTTCCTAAACAATTTGAGCAAGGACAGAACAGTATAATCAAAGATGCTTGAGTAAGTAATAAGCAAACAGATGTGTTTAAGATAGCATTTTTTTAAGGGCAACAGCACATTTTTAAGAAACAAAATACAGTAGAGGCCTAATGTGTCCAACATTGTTAAGCAATGACCTTGTCTGTACGAGGACATTTTCCAGATAACAGCTGATTTGACACGACAACACTTCAAAAAACGACCTTGATAAAGATGATTTTAAGATGTAATATGCACTTCCTCTTTGGCTCTCTGGAGCTAATCTACTGTCTTTGTTATTCTTTCAGTGATTAAGGTCTTTGGCTGTTATTATCTATTGAGATGTCCATAGGACACAGACATTCATGGGCAGGGTTGACTACAGTTCTTGGGGTTTAGCTCTGGACCCAGTGACTGCGTGTTCTTATCTGCCCCCTTCTTTCTCGTCCCCTTTTCTTTTTAAGATTTATCTTTCATATGTATACTGTGTATCTGTGTGAGTATATGCCTTGGGGTGGAGGGAAATATTCTCAGGAGCCAGAAGAGAGCTTTGGAGTCTCTGGAGCTGGAGTTTCTGAAATTTTTGCAAGCTGCCTAACATGGGCACTGGGAACTGAATTTGGGTCCTTTGGAAACACAACACTCTTGCTTAACCACTGAGCTATCATCTCTCTGGCCTGTCTTTCCTTTTCTCAAAACTGTCCATGTAGTTTTCTCTATTGGTCCTTCTTCCTTTTCATACTTCAGAAAGTGTCTTTTCTAATATGTTCACTCCATAAAACTAGAAATATGGAAAAATTAATAAACAGTCACCTCATATACAGATGTCCTGCTTGCCATTTTTTCAAACTCATGGTTAGTTTTTAAAGCATGGGCCAAGAGCAATAGCTGCAGTAAAAATAGATGTGTGTTCCACTTTCTGAACTTAATGTAACAAATGTCTTTCTTCCAAATAAACATTTTAAATGTGATTTGCCCCTCCCGTCAAAGCTATTTTCTCTACTCACAATATTCTCCTTGCCCCTCCTGTCTGGGTGACTTCCAGTTTTTCTATACCATCCGAAAGCTGAATATCACACTTCACATCAGGTCTCTCAGGCAGTCACCTCCCAAAGCGTTAGAGGAAAATGAAACCCACCCTGAAGGCTTTATGTAAAGTCATGGATGTATATACTTTATAATTTAGAATTTTATGATATCTGCTAACGTGCACATGCATTGAAGTAGTTTTTGCAAGGCCAGGTGCGGTGGCATAAGCATTTAATCCCAGCACTCAGGAGGCAGAGGCAAGTGGATGTCTATGAATTCTAGGTGCCTGGTCTACATAATGAGTTCCAGGCCAGTCAAGTAGTGAGACATTGTCTCAAAAAGAAAAGAAAAAAAGTATTTCAGCACTGTTCATATGCTCCAGAGACAGAGCATGCATGACTAAGGGATGGGTTTAACATACATATCCAGGGAACTATCATGACTTTTTAAAAAGGTTGATATAAGCCCATATTGTAAATATGGAATGATCACTAAGATGTGTTATAATAGGAATCTATATGCTCAGATAACTGTATACACTCCTGCACCTGTACACATTGCAAAATCAGAGACAGGAAGGCATATACGTGCACATGCTTTCAAAATATCAGTTGTTTCTGGAACGATAGACAGGAGCCAGCCCAGTGACAGCCTCGGGTTGCAGGCACTGGGGTAGGACGTTCTCTCCCTGTTACTCACCCCGCTAATGCTAACAGAGTTGTGGTTGCCTCTGCTGCTTTACCGTGCATGTGCACATCGCTTTTCAAACCCCTGTGAATGAACTTAGTTTCTTCCATTTCTAGAAAACAATAGCAATATCAGATATCTACAGATAGCATTTTCTCAACTGAGACTCCTTCCTCTCCAGGGAGTCTAGCTTGTGTGAAGTTGACGCTGTTTAATCTGCGCCCTGCCAAGGCGTTTGTAAAGGTCCAATCCCCTTCCATGCTCACAGTCATCCTGCAAGGCTGACAACTGTCGAGTTCAATCTGTTGATAAAGGAACAGTAGTTTAGGTCATTTGGCTAAGAGCATTCTGGGTAGAAACAGCTGAGATGTTGACGGGAAGATAGGCCTGTGGTTGCATTCTTAAGTCCTCAAACAAAAATAAAGGCATAAATCTATTGGCAAGTCCAACCGGGCTTCATGGAGAAAAGAAGTTACTCACTTAGGAAGGGGAAGATCCCCACAGATAATAGGATGCTAGGATGCATTTCTCCCCCATATCTTCTGCTCAAAACTGGAAGCATAGAACAGCGGTGAGAAATGGCAACATTGGGTAAGGACTGATGCTGGTATTTTGGTGTTTGCGATGTACTCCTTCCAGGAAAAAAAAATGTTTTTATCTGTATCCAGCCATGTGTGTTCAGATGTATACAGAGACTGGAAGAGGGCTCCCGATCCTCCGGAGCCAGAGTTCCAGGCAGTTGAGAGCGAGCTGCCAGGCTAGCTCCGGTTCCGGGATCTGAACTCACGTCCTCTAGAAGAGCAGCAAAGGGCAACAAGTGCTCTTGATCCCTGAGCCATCTCTCCACGCCTGCAATGTACGCATGTGTGGTTAACACAGGAATACTTAGAAAAATTATTTCTCTACTACGAAAAGCTCCTCCTGCACCCACCCCATGCCCTCGCCGTTTTGTATTTCCAGTCTCAGGGGTGCACTTGAGATATCTGAGGACAAACGCCGCCATGCCTCACTCCCGACACTGTTCTGTCCAACATGCTCTCTCTATAGTTGCCTGTCCCTATAGCCAGAATCACAGAGACCTTTTAAAGCCCGACCAGAGTCTGCCTCCCAGAGCGTCCCTACTCATTCACATCAAGGCTCATCTCTCCCTCTTCTCCAGAGCTATCTTCAGTAATCCTCTCACTGGAAACCCAAAGAATGGGAAAGAGATGTAGATTATGAGCACATCTCTAGCATCTGTTTGTTTATTTGCTATCTGTCTGAGAGCTGCTCTGCTCACTATAGCAACAGATGGCAGCAGCCTAGCTGTCCGTCAACAGAGGAATGGATGCTGGAAACTCAGTCTGTGTACAGAATAGACTATACAACTCAGCCCTAAAGAAAAACGAAACCACGAAATTTCATAAGAATGGATGGACTTAGAATATATCCTATTAAGTGGAGTCACTCAGTCTCAGGAAATAAAGACCTGATGTGCTCCCTCACTTGCGGATCACAGCCTGGGGTGGTTTGAATGAGAAATGCCCCCATAGGTTCACGTGTTTGAATGTTTCCTAGTTGGCAGAAGTGTTTAGGGGAAGCATTGGAAGCTATGGTTTTGTGAGAGGAAGTATTGACGCTAGGGATGGGCTTTGATGTTTCAAAAGCCCATGTCTCACTCTCTGCCTCATGGCTGTGGATCAAACAGCACGCAGCTATTGCTCCAGGGCTGTGCCTGTCTGCTGGCATGTCCCCTGCAGTCATGATGATGATTGTAGACTCACCCTCCGAAACCGTAAGCAAGCCCCTGGAATCAAACGCTTCTCTTATAAGTAAGTTGTCTTGGTCATGGGATCTCTCCACAGTAATAGAAAAGTAACCAAGGCATAGCCTATAATGTATAGATGTATTTACATGGGCAAAGGTACATGTAGGCACATCAGGACATATAGTAAGGAAGTCATGAAAAGGGTAAATGTGAGCTGATGAGGAAGGACAGCATGCAGACATAGACACATGAGTCACGCAGGAGGGTACAGTTAATTGTTTTTCTAGCTTTGACTCTGTCGTTGGCTGTGTGTGTGTGTGTGAGTGTGTAAATGTATGAGTGTGTGAGTGTGTGTTTGTGTGTGCTGGATACATATATAAAATATAATTAATAGTGAAACTGTAAAATCCAAAACACATTCCAGGGTTTCAGAATGGCTCTTCTAATGGTACTGAAGTTCTCTGAGCTGCATAGACCTGGAGCTGGGCATGTGCTTATTTGATGGCTATGTTAAGCTTGCTGTATGGTGTATTTTATTTGCAAGTCCTTTAGAATAAAATGATTTTAATTTTTTTTTTTTTAAAAAAAAGTATCTCCCTTGTAGTGTGGGACTCAAAAGAAGAAGAACAGTATTTTTTATCATTGAAGTGCCACCCTTGCCCTGTGTGGTACTGAAACTGTTAGAACGGAGCACTGCACATAGCCTGATCGAGAGAGCCTGGGGTAGATGGAAATGGAGCATCGGGGCAGCTGGGCCAGGTTTGTGTTGTTGGTGTGAGCAGCCTGGCTGGGCTTGGGCTGTTGGTGTGAGCAGCCTGGCCACTGGGCTTGGGTTGTTGGTGTGGGCAGCCTGGCCACTGGGCTTGGGCTGTTGGTGTGAATAGCCTGGCCACTGGGCTTGGGCTGTTGGTGTGGATAGCCTGGCCACTGGGCTTGGGCTGTTGGTGTGAATAGCCTGGGCACTGGACTTGCGCGGTTGGTGTGAACAGCCTAGCTGGGCTTGGGCTTTGGTGTGAGCAGCCTGGCTGGGCTTGGGCTGTTAGTGATCGTTGTTCATGCCAGGGTATGAGACAGAAGCACACAATCCTCACACATGAAGCTGTTAGCTACCAAAGGATGTGGGTTTTTTTTATATAAAAATAAGAGGTGATGGAGGTATGTATTTCTGTCATGGTGAGATCTATGTGATGCTGGACGGACCAAGAATCCTCAGGCTCCCGAGAAAACTGGTAGCAGCAAAGGGGTGTGTTTGTCCACAGCCTCATCCTATATATACCTGCTGTGTGTGTTTACAGTGGGAAGACGCCTACAGCATCTGCATCTAAATTTTGTAATTAGCAAGAGTGGGGGTTGAGTTCTGAAATATTTTGCGAGGTCCGGGGTGGAGGCCCAGTATCAGGACTGATCTTGGGGGTCATGTATTTGAAGCATGTTAAGGCTCTGCAGTCAACGGAGCTTGTCTCTATTTGGACCAGAATTGTTCTTGTTGGATGGGATGGAACCCAGAAGGACAGAGGGAGAAAGGAAAGGTACGAGAAGGGTCAGGAGGAAAAGGGATTCTAAACTCAGGCAAGGGTAAGCTTGTCTCACCCAAATGGAATCCTTAAAGGGCCTGGAAGGAGTCCCTGCCCCATCCTGCGGCCCTGGGTGTTTCCAACTAACCTTCAAGGAAGGGTCCTATCTGCTAATGGCTAGTCGACCCTTGGGTGCCACTGCAAGGAAAGTCCCTACAGCCTGGTCACGTGGGAAAGTGGGAGCCAGACTTGAATGGAACCTGTCTGCCATGAAGACCTCTGTGAACTGGAGAAGAAAAACTGGGTGATGAGTTAGGGTTCAATCACACTGAGCCTCCCATAGGAAGGGAGTAAAGGTAATGGCAGGGTCAGAGCTGATTGGCCAAGAGCCAAAGTTCTTGGGAAAAGGACAGGAAAGTACCTCCTCAGTGGACGCCTGAAAAGGGATCAGCAAGGGAAAAGGCAGGTCAAGCAGTGAGGCCACAGAGGACACCCTGAGGAGACAGGAGTTCTGCAGCTCTGGGGCCTGCACTAGTCCTGGCGGCTGGACTGCTGGCTCTGCCCAGTGCTTTGTTCAGATGCAGAGGTGCGCAAAGACCTGTCCTCTTTCAATTCTCCGGCCACTTCAACGCTGCTCCCTTAAAGTTTGGCTGCTTTGTTTTATTGACCCAGCAAGGCTTCCAGCCCAATTCTCGTTCTCCACCTTTAGAAGCTTCATGAATATGTAGGGAAAAATCACTTGCGTGGAAACCACAGCCTTCTCGTGACGGTCCCACACAGACAGATAATCTCACGAGCTGCCGGAACAGCTCTCCGGGAGTCCCGGGAATTGCTCGGCGCAGATTTGTACTAGATTATGTCATATGCGTCTCTTTTTTTTTTTTTTTTTTTACTTCCTTTAGGAACAAAATGACAAATTCTTCCCAGGTGGCAGGAAGAAAATTAAAAGTACAGCCCATCTGTACTCTTGCCTGAAATGGGGAGAAAAAAGAGAAAAGACAAAAATCACATTTCATGTGAACCTCTGCCATAAATTGAAGCCTGTCAGCAGTGGTGGGAAAGCCCAGTGAGTCACTTCGGCACCCGGTCCCCTGGGGAAGAAAACAATAATTCCCTGCACATGCTAAGAGGATCCATGCTTCCGGAGCACCACAAAGTGTGGCAGGAAGCATACCTGGAGGCCAGGTGCTGTTGGTATGTAGAAAGTTCTTACATTTCCTCTGCAGGAGTGGGAGAGAGTATACGAAGACGGAGAAATGGCACTGGGAGAGAAGGGAAAGATAAATCGAACTGGTGACTGGGAATCTCCATTGCAAGGACCAACGGCTGAGACTCAGCCACAAGAGCAGATGTCCGGGGCTTTAAGAACGTCTGAAGAGCTAAGACTCCATCTGAGTGGTTGTACCACTGGTAGCAGCACTGCCAGCCGCATTCTGAAAGGCGAACAGCTATTGGGCTATGGCAGAGAAGCCAAGGCAAATCTGGGATCCAGGAGGAGCCATGATGAGCTGATAAGCAACATCCTTCATGCTGCAGGGTGTGACAGGTATTTTCAACACCACATAAGGTGATCAATAAAGAGCTCAAAAATGGGTTTCGAATGTACCTTCACCATTCACTGACAACACAGCTTGCTGGGCTACGGTGACAATCTGTTGATCTAATTTGGCCGTTTCCAAGGTAGATAGAAGTATTCATCTATGTATAAGTCTCCATGAACACACACACTCAACATCCTATGCAAACATGGAGTCCCGTATAATGACCTAGGTACTCCGACAACCTGGCCTTCCCCTCATCTAGTCCTTGCTGAGTGCTCTCCAGTCCCAATCCGCAGCTAATCATTATTAATCAAATCTTAGACCTGTACCAGGCTTGCTTTGGGGCCACCAACCAGCTCCCAAATCATGACACAGAGACTTAATATTAGTTTTGATTGTCCAGCCTTATCTTATGCTTGTCTCACTAGCTCTTGTAACTTAAATTAACCTGTTTCAACTGTGTTTTGCCTCAGGGCTGTTTACCTTTCGTCATTCGGTGGGTGCGTCCTACTCTGTGTCTAGCTGACTGGCGGCTGATCCTGAGTGTCTCCCTCTCTTTCTCTCTTCTTCCCTCTCTCTTTCCTCCTCCTCCCAATCCTAGATTCCTCATCCTACTTATTCTCTCTGCCCACCAGCCCTGCCTATCCCTCATCTGCCTAGCTATTGGTCATTCCGTTCTTTATAGACCAATCAGGTGCCTTAGGCAGGCAAGGTGAAACGGCCACACATCTTTACATCATTAAACAAATGCAGCATAAACAAATGTAACACATCTTTATATAATTTAACAAATATTCCACAACATAGACCTAAGTCTTTTCTTTGTAGAACTGAGAGAAGTCTCTAGAAAGTCCTGGGGAGCCGCTGTTATGATTCAGCGTCTGCTTTGAAAGAGGCTGGATTAGTGCAAAGAAACCACCATCTGCTCCCACTTCAGTGGTGCGTCTGTGACCCCAAACTCCGAGAGGCCTAGAAACCCCTTCACTGGTGATTATTTTGAGTCCTTATTCTCTCTGTTCTTTAAAAATAAAGATATTTTTTAAAAGATATTTTGGGTCTTAAAGGTCATTCATCTGGTAAAGCTCTTGCTATACCAGATTAAACCTGAGTTTAACCTCCAGAATCCACAGAAAGGTAGGAGGGGAGAATCCACCCCTCAGGGTTGTCCTCTGATCTCCACATGTCCTCCATGGTGAACATACACATGTGTGTGCGCACGTGCACACACACAATAATAATTTGAATTAATTGATAAAAATCATATATCTATGGTATAAAACATGATGCTTTCAAGTATGTATACATATGGAATGACTAAGTCAGCTAACTAGTGTGTGCTTTACCTAACATTTTTTTCTGGTTGATGTGTTGCTAAGTCATCACGTTGTAAAACAGTCCTATTGAACTTCATATGGACCTGATTAGGTTTGAGCAGCTGCCTCTTAGTAGATATGACCAAGTGTCCTGGCTAGTTTTAACTGTCAACTTCACACAGTCCAGAGTCACCTGGGAGGAAACTGCCTCCATCAGATTGGTCTGTAGTCTGTCTGTCTGGGACTGTCTTGATTATCAATTGGTATTGAATGGCCCAGGTCACTGTGGGCAACACTTGCCCTGTACCATAGTCATGGGACGTATAAAGCCAGAAGTCGAGCCAGAGAGTGAGTGAGTAGTGTTCTCCCATGGCTCCTGCCTCCAGCTTTCTTCCTTGAGTTCCCTCGAGGATGAACTGTAACCTGGAAATATAAGTCAAATAACGGTGGAACACACCTTTAGCCCAGCACTCAGGATGCAGAGCAGGTGAATCTCTAAGTTCGAGTCTGGTCTGGTCTATAAAGAAAATCCAAAGACAGCCGAGGCTACCCAGAAAAACCCTGTCTTGAAAAAAAAAAAAAAACAAAATAAAAATAGTAATAGGTCAAATAAACCATTTCCACCCAAAGTCGCTTTTGGTCTGTGTTTTGTCATGGCAACAGAAAAAGGACTAGAATACTAAGTAAACTGAGTATTTCAAGATACATACAAATTCTTTGATGGCATTTCAAGAAATGGATTTAGTTCCAGTCTCTGACAATGTGCAGTACATTTGGAAAATTCCAGGCTGAACTGATTGAACATGACAAACCTTGAACTTTAGCTCGTGATAAAGCCTGCTTAAATGTTTATTCCTAAAGTCTCTAGTGGCAGCAGAATGATCCAGAAATGCTCCCAGAACCCTAAGAAGGAGGTGACAGAGAAACAGCAGGAGAGGGAACCTGGAAGTGACAGCGGTCAACCCCAGTGCTGAGAACACACTGTCCAGAAAAGCAAAGCTTCCCCATAAAGGGCGCTATCAGAGAGACACACAAAAGAATGTCACCACACACACTAGGTACAAAAATCAACTTCAAGCAGATCAAAGATGTCCGTGTAAGACCTAAAGTCATGAAACTGTTAGAAGAAAATGTGAAAAATGCTCCAACACTGGACCACGAGAGGGGGTCCTAGACAAGACCCCTTACAGCGTAAAAAGTAGATGCCGCAAAACACGAATCTGCCAAACTAAAAAGCTGTTCACAGAGGGAAGCAAGCAACAGGGCGGAGAGACAGCCTACACAATGAGCAAATGTGTTTTTCTTTTTACAAACTTCAGCTGATATATCAAGGATCCATAAGAAACTTGAAAAGCTCTATTACAAAAATAATGAAGCTGGTTTTTAAGTGGGTAAGTCTTAAATAGACATTTTTCAAAAAGAAAACAAAAAAACGCAAAACGGTGATGAAACGTGTTGAGCAGCACAAACCTCACGGCTGAAGCTGGACGGAAAAGAAAACCCTGCCTTGCTGCCGGTGGGAACTGAGTTTATTGTGGCATTGCTGTATACAGCATGGAAATTCCTCAGAAAAATTAAAACAAGAGCTGGCATATGATTCAGGAATCCCACTCTTTTTTTTTTTTTTTTTTTTTTTGAGTCAGGGTTTCTCTGTACCTTTGGAGCCTGTCCTAGAACTCCCTTTGTAGACCAGGCTGGCCGGTGGTGGCGCACGCCTTTAATCCCAGCACTCGGGAGGCAGAGGAATCCCACTCTTGCGTGTATACCCAAAGCGCATGAAATCTGTATGTTGAAGAGACATCTACGCGCCTGAGTCTATGCGGCACCATCAGCAGGGGCCGAGAAAGGGTAACAGCCCAAGTGATCTTCAAATGATGAATGAAGAAAGTGAAGTTCATACACCAAACAACAGCCTAGACCAAGAAAAGAAGGAAGTCCTGTCATTTCTTACAACAGACAAGGAACTACGGGCCCCCGTTCTAAAAGAAATATGCCAGAGACAGAAAGACAAGCGCCACGTGATCTCACTCATGTGTGCAATCTAAAATAAGTTCTCAGAGTCGAAAGTCAAACGGTGACTGGCAGGGTCTGGAGGTAAGCGTGACCAAGTAAGTGGGAGCGAGGAGCTGTGGTGTGCTATTACGTGATACAGTGACTCCAGACAACACGTGTGCGCTGTGTCTCAGAAAGCTAGAAGAAAGGACTTTGAGTATTCTAACCATAAAAATGATAGAAGTTTGAGGAGGCAGAAAGAGATAACCTGACTGAAATACTCTACAATGCGCATTGTGTTTGTGTGTCTAGATTAAAAACGAAGTTGCATGTCAGTGTGAAGGTCAAGCTGGTAAAGGTGCTCTCTCAGTCAATGGACTAAAATCTCCTGAAGTCACAAACTGAAATAAATCTTTCCTCCCTAAATGTGTCCCATAGCCATACAGAGGTGACAGAGCACCACACATCCCTCACATTCAGACAGCCACCTAGGAGGCACATGGAAATGCTCTGTGCCTTTTATTTTATCTAGTTATTTTCTTTGAGCTAACCACTGTGGGTTGTAAGAGGTGAGGTCTTTAAAAAGGTTACAACTCAACCTGTGGTATGTGTGTGGTATGGATGTGGTATGGTGTGTGTGTGTGTGCATGCGTGTGTGTGGTGTGTGGGTGGTGTGTGTGTGCATGTGTGTGAGTGTGTGTGAGCATGTGGGGGGGGTAGCGGTGTGTAGTGTGTGGGTGTGTGGTGGGTGTGTGGTGTGGTGTGTGTGTTTGTGGTGTGTGTGTGTGTGTGTGTGATGTGTGTATGGGGGGGTGATGTGTGGTGTGTGTTTGTATACTGTCTCTATTGGCAATGCTTTCATTCCCAATTCTCTTTCTTGCTTCTGGGTTTACACTGTAACACTCTGCTTTTGACCAAAAGCAATGACTGTACAGCTTAACCAACACCAGGGAGCATTTACTGTAATGTCTAGGTTAGCAACCTTTTAGAGGGGTCGTGAGCAGGTTTTGTGATTGGAGAGCAGCCTGTGTTTGGAGATTTTTGTTCTGAGGTGAAGAAACGTAGAAAAAAATATTGAAGAAATTCGGCCAAAATCCATATTGCCAACCTCAAATGATTAGTTTCCATACCGAAAACAAAATAAAGATGAAGACAAGATAAAGCTGGGTTCCAGGCTGTTCCACTCCATGAATCATCCCAACCCAGTAACCAGGATATTTCCGTCCACAATACCTCAAAGCAGACTCAAATGGCAATGAAATAAACTGTACTTCCCCGTTTTTAATGGCACAAAGTTCATTTGAGTTAAGCAGTGACCTCATACAGGAAGGGGGAGCAACATTTAGCTGTCTATTACTATGGCAGACACATTTCAAACTGTATATTTTGGACCTAGGGTGCATATGGAATCCCCCACAGACTCCACACATCAGTGTCAGGGCGGTAGTAAATCAACTGGCAATCTTCTCAAACTCTGTTCAAGGACTACTCATTGCTGGAGGAAATTATTTCTGATATTTTAAAATCTTTCTAAGCAGATGCCCGAATTAGCTGCCACAGTTCTCAGCCCCAATGAACGTAAACATTAGCAGCTGTGATAACAGGATTAAGGGATGCTAAACTGATCTTGAAGCAAATCAGAGGAGAATCAAATTTTCAAAGGCAAAGTTGGTCCCTTGATTCTGAGCTTGGGGCATTTTTCTCTGCACCTGCCGGGAAGCGGTCACAGACAGAAGTCGGTGGCTGTGCGTGGGTACTGCTTGGTATTTGGGCTACAAGGCAGCCTTCTGGTTTCTCTGCTTGACATTTCTGCTGAAAATGGTAAATGACCCCAGCCTGGAAGGGAGAGACAGCACAACCAACGCTGGTCACAAAGGGAAAAACCCAGTTTGCTGCATCCCCTTAGACCACAGCTCCTAGCTGCTCCGGGCGACTGTGTCTGAATGGACTTGTCAGCTTTTGTCAGGACGCCGAGGGTTCACTAACACCGATGCCGCATACTCTTTGTCTTTCTGAGCATGTGCTAGACATTCTTTTGGGTGCTGAGGACGTAGAGACCCATATAGGATTCCACCTGTGATCCAGTCCCAGAGGACACAGGAAGCCTGGCTTTCTCTAAGAACCCAGCCTGGATCTGAACACTGTCACTGCTCAGCACTAAGAGAATAGTCACTCATCAGGACAACTGTTTCTTACCTCTCAGGGATCCGGCACTGCTGCTCTGCCCAGGAGAAGCATCCTGTGGGCCAGGAATGCAAGCCATAGCTGCGCTTTCAATTTTTATCAGTTGCATCTTTAAATGCAGTTTTAATGAAAAATAATGTGTTTCATTTCATCTAAAAAACCAATTCAAGATAGTGCCCTTTTGACATATAATCAATAGAAATAAAATATTAGAGATTGTTTTTTATTTTTTACTTTTTCCCACTAAAGATTTGAAATTTATATGCATGTGACACAGTACGGTTTGAACTAGTCACAATTCAGGCAGTCACCTGCACATGACTAGTGGCTACCACACTGGATCAGCTGTTCTAACACATTACACAAACATGGAGCCTTAATATGTAGCTCCCGCCATTTCAAAGTTTCAGAGGTCAAGACATCTAACACGGGTATTCTCGGGGCACCCTCTGTCTCCACAGGCTCCCAGAATCCATTCTCACCCTTGCTCGGGTTAACAACAGCAGTCTGCACTTGTTGGCTCGGGGCCTTTCTCGGCCTTCACAGCAAGGATAGCACATCCCTCTCAGCCCCTCGTTCTGCAGCCACACTCTCCAAAAGCCAGACCCATCTCCCAATGGAGACTCACGGAACTCTCACAGATAGTTATGGTTAATCTCCCCATCTCAGGGTCATGACCTCCGGAGGCAGAACAATCGGGAGTTCAAAACCATTGTCATCTACAGAGCCAGCTGGAGGTCAACCTGGGCGGGACAGAACTCTGTCTCAAGAGAAATAAACAAATGAAAGTGGGCTGTGATAGTGCACACCTTTAATCCCCAGCACTCAGGATGCAGCGGCTGTGAGTTCGAGGCCAGCCTGATCTACAAAGCAAGTTCCAGGTTAGCCAGGGCTACGCAGAGAAACCCTGTCTTGGGAAAAGGGATAAATAAATGAGTACTAAGTGAAGAAATAAATCTCTCTTTACCACGTAAGGTAACAGATTCAAGGATTCCAGGGTTCTATATCTGGACGTATTAGGGGCAGGCATTATTTTTGCCAACTAAAAGTAATGTTCTGTCTTGATTTATTTGAAGACTAAAGAGAGATGACTGGGGAGCGGGCTCAGTGTGGGTGAAGATGTTTGTCACCAAACCTGATGACCTGAACCCAATCCCCAGGTCCCACATGGGAGAAGAAGAGAACAGTTACTGGAACTTGTCCTCTGACTTCCATGGGCATGTCATGGTAGCATGTCATGGTATGCAGGTCCACACACACACTCACACACACACACACATTCACACACACAAATAATAAAAATGCAGGAAAATGATAATAAAAACCCATAAGAGATAAAATCAAGAACTTGAAGTTGGGGAACCCTTGGAGCTACATGGATAGGTAGTCTCTTCAGCTTGGCTATCACCAACAGCCACTTTCAGGAAGTTTTAATTATATCCCAGCAGACAATTTCCCCCTCCTGCATGCTTCTGACCAGTCAAACAATACTTTAGTATGTTCTAGATCCCAGCGTGAATCGATCCTATAACACATTTACAAGCTCATAGCAAGACGAATTAGGACAGAAGGCGATAGTAAGGGGGTCCTTTTGCTACGAGTTTATTTTGAATCCTTTATCATACTGGGAGTGAGAGTGTATCTATCATCTTTCAGGAAATAATGTCGCTGACTCAAAAAATAACACAAGAGCCAAAATGAAGTGTATTTTTTAAAAAATCTTTGTCAGAAAAAAAAATAAGATCAGTATTGTCTGGGTCAGAGAGTAACTCATCCAATCATTTAAAAGTCGTGAAGAGGTTATAGGTCTGTCCACGCACACGGACGTACTTCTCCGTGCTCGGTCATTGCGCAGCTGTCAAGAATGAGGACTGCCACCTGGATTACGGCTCTGGCGCCTTCAAACGTGAAGTCTGAAAACCAAAACTTACTAGAAAAGTTACATTAGGCCGTGAAGTCCAGTGTGCTCCCTTCAGAGAGGACGGGTGCTCAGGTGCAGCATACAAGGTGCCCTGTGTCTCAGCTCACCTGACCGTCCGCCAGGCGGTTCCGACTTCCTCTCTGCCTTAGGCAGCCTGGCCCACACCAGGTGGTGGGGCTCAGGTCAGGCTCCGCGCCCACAGGAGCAGCTGAAATTGAAGCTGAGCTTAGGTAGAGAGGGGTTTCCTTTTTAGTAACTTAAGAAAACGCCCCAGTTCTGACTGGGGATAGAAACAGGCCAGCAAGAAAAGACCTGAAAATACAGGCTAAATTAGCACCCAGCCTGTTTGAAACAAGAAATACGGGAAACTAAGAAAGGCTTGGATCAGGCTCACCGGAATAAGGAGGCTTTACTGTGTTGTAAGCCATAGACTGGGCTGCTGTACCACCCTGAGGCACACAGCGGCACTGCAGCTTCGGCCTCGCAGTTAGCATCCAGACTTGGGCACAGTTTGTCCCATTCCAAAGGCTCCCTCTTATTGCCCCGGAACATATGTGCTTCTAAATCAGTCCCAAATACTATCTCGAGTGACCCACGAAGAACAGGCTGCAGGGCATTTGTGGGAAGGTAGCGTGTCCCCACAGCAGCCATCCAGCCCTGTAGTTCTGTGATCAGTCCACGCTGGCTGGAGGCAGATGGGAACCGCTGTTGAGAGCAGACTGCCAAAATACCACTGTGGCTGGCTAGCCGGAGCTCCAGCCTCTCAGTTAGACCCTGGCCTGTCAGCACTGCTGCTCATGCCCTAGGATCACCGTGGTCAGGGTGCAGCTTTGCCTTCCACATTCCCAGCCAAGAATAGCTTTCCTTCCCTGGCTCTAGCTGAAGGCCTGCTTCCTCCCACCTGTGCTGGACATTCTATGTCAACATGACACAAGCCAGTCATCTGAGAGGAGGGAATCTCAATTTAAAAAATATTTCCGTAAGATTGCGCTGAAGGCAAACCTGCAGGGCATTTTCTTAAGTAGGGAGGGCTCAGCCCATGGTGGGTGGTGCCATCCCTGGGCTGGTGGTTCTGGGCGCTATAAGGAAGCAGACTGAGCAAGTCATGGGGAGCAAGCCAGTAAGCAGCACCCCTCCATGGCCTCTGCAGCAGCTCCTGCCTCCAGACTCCAGCCCTGTTGGAGTTCCTGCTCTGACTTCCTTCAGTGATGAAGAGTGATGTGGAGGTGTTAAGTCAAATAAACCCTTCACTCATGGTGTCTCGTCACAGCAACGATAACACTAACTAGGACACTCCCCCAGTCCCTACCACCTCTTCCTCCAGCCTCTTTACAGGACTGCGGCCTTTTGTTCCCTCAGGCCTCAGCTCTGGCCCCGGTTTGGAGTTCCAATCTCTAAATCAGGTAGATGCAGTAATCCAAAATAAGAGCAGGACATGGGCATTGCAGACAGAGGAAACCTCTTCTCTGCCTGCAGCAGGGGAGCAGCAGGCTTTCCCCTCCCCCACCCAACTTTAATGAGCTGCAGAGAAAACCCTGAAATGTGTGCTTTCACGAGGGAGCAATTCAGAAGGTACAGAGATAACAATTTCTGTGTTTTAATTTTAATAATTTTCAGTTGTGGTCAAACCTTCAGCTTTCCTTCTTTCAAAAATTTCAGAAGCCATCTAACACACCCATTAATTCTTTATACAGATCTTATTAAGTAACATCTTTTAAACTAATTTCCAGGTTTGTGCCATGCGTGTAATGCTTCACCTTGAGTTATGGGTCAGGATGACCTGAAGACCCCTAGAATAACACAAGCAACTGTCATTTGTTCTTGCTTGCCCGCCAGAATTTGATGGTCAGACACTTTTGCTGAAACCACCTTTGGTTGCAGAACAAACTGTTACTGAGCCAGAGGCTGCCTCCCTGCCCTTCTAGCATTAATAGTATAGTAGGTGCTATTCAGGCTGCTGTGGGAGAGAAGCCATGAGCAGTATCACCTGTGGGCCCTGTGAGCTAGTCACAACCAGCCAACCTGATGAGACAACCTCTGGGTGCAATAGTGGTATGAATGTTATGGAGGCAACCAATCACTTTCTGAGTGGATTTACAGCCAGCTTCACAGGAGGAAATGTATGCCTGATACTGTAAATCTAACCAAGAATCCATGAGGAGCTCATAGGCCCCAGAGATAAACATGATACTGTTATTTTCCTAAACGGATAGTATCAAATTGCCCTCTATACTGACTATACTGACTATAAATATCAACTTGGCACTATCTAGAGTTATCAGAGAGGAGGGAGCCTCAATTGATAAAATGCCTCTGTCCAGATACAAGGCATTTTCTTAACTAGTGATTAGTGGAGAAGGGCCCAGCCCATTGTGGGCAGTGCCATCCCTGAACTGGTGGTCCTGGGTTCCTTAAAAATGTAGGCTGAGCAAAGCATGGGGAGCAAGGCAGTAAGCAGTACACCTCCCCCCCCCCCCATGGCCTCTGAATCAGCTGCCACCTCTAGGTGCCTGCCCTGCTTGCATTCCTGCCCCCGGTGCTTTTGAGAATGAAGAATGATAGAGAACTGTAAGCAAAAGATTCCTTTCCTCCCTGAGTTGCTTTTCGTGGTGTTTCATCACAGCAACAGAAACCCTAAGACTCCCTCCAATTGCATACCTCTGTGCCCAGGTACTCATCGGGAAAGCAGAAGCAGTCAAACCTTAAAAGATTTAGGGTCTATGAAGCACTCAGTCCCAAATAGGTATCACCTATTATAACACTCTCTACCCCCAAAACTCAGGGAGCATAATAAGGAGGGGACATAGATTAATATAAATGGGCCAAGTTATAAGAGCTAGTTTGGAACAAGCCTAAGCTATAGGCTGAGCTTTCATAATTAATAAGAAATCTCTGTGCCATTTTTTGTGAGTTGGTGGTCCAAAGAGAAATATTACAAGTCTTTGATTACATTTGAGAGGTAGGTAGGCTGTTCCTTTATATCCTTAAATTTTTAACAATTCTTTGACAATTTCATACATAAATACAAAATGTATCTTTAATGTACCCACTCCAACACTCCAGTCATTGCCCCAGTCTCTAACACTGTCCCTTCCACCTTCGTGTCCTCTTAATTTTTTTTTTTTTTGAGACAAGAGTTTTAGCCTTAGAGATCAGGCTGGCCTTGAACTCACAGAGAACCACCTGCCTCTGCTTCCCCAGTGCTGGGATTAGTGTATGCCACCACCATGAGGATTCTCTGTGTCTTAAAAGTGACAGCTACTTTATATTCTAACACCAGTCTGTAAGCTGGTTCTAATTCTATCACTTTCACTAATGGTTTTACAATTATTTTTCCTAAAAACTAAACTTTCTCATTTTTCATTTTATTTTTTGAACTTTAGAACCTTTATAAATAACTAGAAGTCTAAGGCGGATATGGGCTCCTCAAGACTTTTTTTTCACTTTGACAGGCATGGAGACTTAACAGAAATATGTTAAAGCAGCTCCTAGCTTTGAACATTTTAAACCACCCACTTAGGGTCAGTTGAGGCTGCAGACTCACATGGGCTCATAAACTCTGGGGTAGTTCCCTGCCTTTATTCATGGTAAAGACTAGACAGAAGCTTGTAGAATTTTTTTCCCTGTTTGCCCCTAACTTTACCCTTCTGTACAGTCTTCTAAACTTAAGATGTTTGGGCCGCTTAAGAGAAGATCTTGCTATGTAGCCTAGGCTGGCCTGGAAATGACTCAGGGGCTAAGGCAAGAAAACATCTAGTGAAAAGCCCAGCCTGGATTACCAAAGGCAGTTTCTTTCTCAGAACAAAATGCCTCCATCCACAGGCCCCAAGAAACAGGAGCAAGACACAAAGTATGACCTTCCGGAAGCAATGGGACAAGAGGCAATTGCCATTCACCTCCTACTGGATATTATTGTATTGTTGCCCCTGAGCATTCAAATTAAAAAGCTGATAATTCAAAGCATATTTAAATACAACATCTGCATTAGTGTTAGTGCTTACTTTTAAAAGATCTTCTATCAATCCAAACATATGAGTAGAGTTCTATAAAAAGTCCAGCAAGTCGGCTCAGTGAGCACAAGTACTTGCTGCCAAGTCTGATGACCTGAGTTTGATTCCTGGAACCTATAAGGTAGAACAGGGCCAGTTCCCACACATTGTCCTTTGATTTCAACATAATACTGTAGCATGTGAGACTCCACCAAAAAAGAAAAAAAAATTTTTTTTAAAGTTCAGTCTCAATCACATATTGTAAAAGAAGAAATCCATTTATTTAAAGTGGAGGGGGTAGTACATAGAGAACAGCTAATCTTAGGGCTTAAGTCTCTTCTCAGTTTTATTTTTAATTAACATTTTATTAGTGATAGTTAAAAAGTGTGTGTGTGTACACACTTGTGTATTTGGACAATTATGTGGATCAAGTCTCTTCTCCGCCTTTGCATGGGTCCTGGGGACTAAACTCAAGTGTTCAGGCTTTGCTCCTTAGCATTTTACCCTGCTGAGTCATCTCACTGGCCCTTGAGTCCCCTCTCAAATATTTGTCACTCATTTCAGTCTGCATATTTTCATCCTTGGCCTATAGAACAACAGTAAAATAAGTGTGTGACATTCGCAAAACTACAAAGGACAGAGAAAATGTCCTATCTCCTCTTCATTGCTTTGCACAGTGTTGTAAGCAGCTTTGAGACTGCTTGTCCCTCATTCTTTCCATAGCACATCATGTAGTGCTCACCCCATGTAGTGCTCACCCCTGCACACACGAGCTTTCCATACCCATCCCTGCATACACAAGCTCTCCATACTCATCCCTGCACACACGAGCTCTTCAAAGCCATCCCTGCATACACGAGCTCTCCATACTCATCCCAGCATACACAAGCTCTCTGTACTCATCCCTGCATACACAAGCTCTCCATACTCATCCCAGCATACACAAGCTCTCCGTACTCATCCCTGCATACACAAGCTCTCCATACTCACCCCGGCATACACAAGCTCTCTGTACTCATCCCTGCATACACAAGCTCTCCATACTCATCCCAGCATACATGAGCTCTCCATACTTATCTCTGCATACACAAACTCTCCATACTCATCCCTGCATACACGAGCTCTCCGTACTCATCCCTGCGTACACGAGCTCTCCGTACTCATCCCTGCATACACAAGCTCTTCACACTCATCCCTGCATACACGAGCTCTCTACTCATCTCTGCATACACGAGCTCTCTGTACTCATCGCTGCATACACAAGCTCTTCACACTCATCCCTACATACACAAACTCTCCATACTCATCCCTGCATACACAAGCTCTCCATCTTTCACACTCAGAAAATTGTATGGATGCTTCAAGCCTTGCACCTCATTCTCAATTCTGTACTCACCAAGAACTAATCACAAATGATCACTTAACTCACTCAAAAAGAAAACCTTGCTACACATCTTATTCTTTGGGACCATTCTTACTGGAATCTCCCTTAGTTTGTGTTGGCATTTAATTGTCTTCTTTATGACCATAATGTACTTAACACACAAGGTTTACATCTCTTGCTATTATTTCTAAGCATTTTGAAACATTAATAAGCTCTTCTCTAGTTTCTGGGTATCAAATGCTTGCCAGACAATGAATGTACTTGTATGACCTAATAATAATAATGTGTGTGTCCAAACTCACAAGGATGTATAACACTAAGAGTAAACCTTAACACACATCATGGGCTTTAGACAGTAACAGCGTGTAGGTTCATAGATGGTACTAAGTCTCACTGAGGTATGGTATTGATACTGAAGAAAGTTTAAAGTGGGAGGTGAGAGGAAGTAAATTAACAATTGTACTTTTAGTTCATTTTCCCCATACCCAAAATTTCTAAAAATAAAAAACATTTAAATTCTACTAGTAAAATCCCACTGTAAATTTAACTCACATCTTCACATCCACCAATGCTACTTTCCTCCCCTTTGCTGCTGCAGACTAATGTAAGTCTGGAGTTCCACTACTACTGTTACGAGGGGCTAACTTCCACATGGATTTTCTCACATACCTGATGGGTCAGGAGGTTGATCTCCTGTATATTACCAAAGAATGCTCAAACCAGATCAAAAGAATTTTAAAATCGTGCCCATGTTTGAGGCAGCATCCTTTTTACCCTTGCATTAAATCCAAAATGAACAGCCTGCTTCAAAGCCCCTACAGGACCCTTATGGCATCTCTGAAATCGACAGAATCTAACGTTCAACTAAAATATTCCTAACTTTCACCTGCCCTCAAAAACCATGACATAAGGTGGGCATGGTGGCACATGCTTTTAATCCCAGCCCTTGGGAGGCAGAGGCAGGCGGATCTCTGAGTTTGAAGCCAACCTGGTATACAAAGAGAGTTCTAAGACAGCCAGAGCTACACAGAGAAACCCTGACTCAGAATACAATACAAAACAAAGCCATGACATAAGCACGTGGCCCTTTATGTCTTCTAACATAGCATTCTTGAGTGCCTTTGTTTTAGTTCAACAGAGAATGAACACCATGCTACAGAATGAAAACCACAGCTTGACATTTCTTAAATTTATTGAATAATTCTTAGCTGGAAGAGGAAAGATCACAGGCTTGAACAAGAGTAAAGTGAAAAGAACAATTAATTGCAAATTATTACAAAAGCAATTTCTGAAACATTTTCTGAGCCACTGCTAAAACAACTCAAATGCATCTCGAAGTTCCTATTTTGGTAAATGAACATTAAATTACTCAAAAGCAAAAAGAAGAGTTACTACTACACATTATAAGACCTTAATGCACTACTTGAGCAAACCCAAACAAATGGCCACAATTATTCAAAGTAGCTTCTACTTAATATTCAGTAACTGAACAAGAATGCGGATTACTTTGAAAACGGCACAAGTAACCAAAGGCAGCAAGAATTCAGCAACATATAAGCCTGGCATTAAATAGTGTTCAAACCGTACGACAAACTGAAATAAGAACTTGAAGAATAACAGCTCTAACTACATGGAAGGAATGTACAAATGGTCAAAATAAATAAATAAAGTGGCAGGAGTGACCAGCACCGCACCCGCCTGTGCAGAGCAGGCGCACAGGAAACAAGGGATGCCTACAGGGCTGTGCTGACAATGAGAAAGACGCACTTCGCTTGAGTACGGCCCTTCCAATTCTCAGATACTCTCTACTTCTTAAGTGCTGGTGACAGGCAGACAGGGTTTTAAATGGAAAGCATTTTCCCTACTCATGTGTGGACTCGGCATATTTAAACTCTGTGTAAAGATTTCTCTGAAAAATTACAAAATAATACACTGATTAGAAACTGGTGATAGTAGCTGTGGAGAAATAGCAGGCAGTCGCATGGCTCCGGGTTCAAAGATGGAGAACATGTACCACCACTGTCAAAGCTGCCGGCTGTCAAATGGGTCAAGTATCTGCACTCTACACAGTGCATTTAATACATAAACCTCCCTCCCAGCAACATAAACCCTTTGCTAAGCAGAATCATAGTAGCATGAACTGAACTAATTCACATTAAACATCTTCAGGAATAAATTAAGCATTTCTCAAAGTACAAAGATACTATATGTGATCACTGAAGGCTGCTGTAAAGTCAGCTTTACATCACAAAGAGCCAGCCCATATCTACTGCCATTTCTTCTGTGGTTTTCTGGTGACATTTCTCTTGAATCAGGAGATACTTTCCAAAATCAACATTAATAACATATAAATGTCATTTAAAGTCGACTTAGGCAAAGATGGACACAAACAAATGCGCTTGCTATTTCAGTGTGAGATCGGTCCAGAAGCTCCTCAGCAGGGGTCTCTCACTTTCTGTCCATCACAGCACGCCTTTAAAATTGGCAAATCAAGAATCAGCTCACTGTACATCACAAGTTTAACATTGTCCAGTAAAATATATTTCATTGGGAGCCAAGTGTACATGATGGCAGTATACAATGTCCATTACAAATATGTCACAAGATCTGTGAGACAGAGCTACCTCAACAGAGGTGCCCCAAAGACTGAACACGCAAACGGATGGAGCAAGTCTGGGGAAAGCACAGAAGGCTTCACAACAGCTTGCTTTACACTGCACCTGGTCCATGGCACTGCTCGACACGCAAACACTTTCTGTAGGAAAACGACCCACACATCTGCTCGCCCTACCAATACTTCTAACGTTCTCCATGTTCCGGCACAGAACTGACACAATGTGAGTCCTACTATTATTGTTACAACTCAGGCCAGCGCCTCTGGCTGTTGTCAGCAGGTAGCATTTAAATAAAGAACACTGAGCACAGAGCAGCTTCACCAAAATGCCAAAAAAACAGGAACATAAGGGGAAGCTTGCCTCAAATGATTATACCATTAACATAAACAAGCCTAAAGCAGTTTCCGTTTTATAAAACCAATACATAGCCAATTACACTTCAAAGAAATTTAGAACTCAGTTTTGCTATTAATCTAACCAATACATACACGCAAATTACATACGTGTAGTGTGATATTTTCTTGTACAAGTACAGTATAAGCCCACAATGCACAAAAGCACACCTGGATATATTTCCCTGCACTTCCCAAAACTGAAAAATATTTGAGAAAACAGAAAAATGTATGTTTAAGGCTGGCCTTGTTTCTATGTTACACTGAGAAAAACTAGAGTTTATAATGTGGTTCTGGAGTAAAGGAAGGTGAGGCTTTCTTGTACAATACACTTCTCCACCATAATTACTAACGCAGGTCCATCTGAGCGCCTGGTAGGTGCTGTCTCCTACTCATCGCAGCTTCTAGGAAGTCAGATCTTGGGGAGGGCAGAGAAAAACCACAGCCCCACAAAACTGATTTACCCTTGATTCCAGACTCTCAGTGGAGGAAATGTGTGCAGCATCTGCACATCCCAGACCCACCTGACACAGAGCCTGGGTCACCTCACTCACATCAACTTGCTTTTCCTCAGCCAAAGACGATGTATGGGAACATCACAAAACAGTTAGGTCTGCTGTGCAGGGAGGGTGCCTACTATGCTAAAAGAGAATTATTCTTGGGGAAGTGGGGATTTTTTCTTCTTCTTCAAAAACCCAAAGCTGAAGATCATTATTAGGCTTCTTTGAGTATATTTCCACATTAATTATTAAAATTTCAATGTGTTTTACAACCTGAATTTTCATTTGTGGAATAAATCAAAAAGACAAAATTCTTACTGCACAATATTTAGACATTTTATTTAATGTTAGCAGTGGGTTTCTAACTGAGAAAACACTAAAGTGAAAGAAAATAAACTGGTGGAGAGGTTAAAGCTTATTCTCGCACACGCTCTCACAACACCCCCCCCCCTTCTCATTCCAGGATGACAGGCAGCAGTAGCAAATAACGTCACTTGATGGAAGAAGGCTAAGGAAACTCACTCGCGGTGTTCACAGAATCCTAAATCACTACGTGTATGCTAACGAATTAAATGTCTGGGGAAATCTACAAGTACCAATAGCTGTACTATGGAAATAACTGTTCTAAAAGAACAGTACATAAAGATTACAAACTTATCAGAAATAAACACACAACAAAATACCAGCCTCTGATTTCTTCCTTGATGTCAGACGAATTATCGTCAGTCGCACTTGCTTCCAAAGGAACAAAATCATCACTTGGGCCAGGCCAGCCGCCTCAGCCCTGTTTGCAGCAGCACTAAGTAGATCCAAACAAAGGCTGTTGGGCAACGCCCCCAGCCTCAGCATTAGATCCTCCTTCACAGACATTTCTCAGCATCACAACACAAAGACATGTACAGAAGAATAAGAGAATATTCTGACAAAGATTACAAAAGTATGAACTATATACAGTGTGATGACAGAAAGCATTTAAAAGGCTTCTTTCCTCTCAATTCAATTAAAATGTTAATATTCTGCATTTTAATTTTATTCTAACTATACTAAACATCAGTTTCTTTACTTCCGAAAACAAACAATAAAATATACTGGTCTGGAGTTTGACCTAGGCATTTTCCAAAAGCCAATCGAACAGCGACTTGCATCTTTCCTCACTTGAAGTTCTTTCCAGCACTTCGTAGTATTTAAACACGGACTGCAGTACATCTCCCACTCTCCATCCTTTCTCTTTCAATTGTTTCGAAAGCTAAGAAAGAAGGATTAACAGACATTAACACACATCAACAGAAAATGTTTTAACAATTATTTTTCATTTTTATCTTCAGACAAAACTGGGAACCCTGCTGTTGACAATGAACTATTCTTTCCCAGTTATAAGATGTCCCCTCAGCCACCACCCTTTCCCCAAACTGAACATTTTCCTCTCTTGCCCTTTATTAGCATGTCTCCACAGAATGGCACCTCAGGATCGCCAAAAACAGGACACAAACCCTGGAGTGGAGAGTCTGTGTGGGAGTGCAGTCAAACCGTCTGCAGGAAATTCTTTGTTTTGTTCTGGTTTGTTTGTTTGAGACAGGGTCTTTCTATGTATCCCTAACTTTGCCAGAACTCCCCCTATTTAACCCAGGGTAGCCTCAAACACACAGTAATCCTCCTGCCTCTACTTACAGAGTTCTGGGATTAGAGGCCTATAGCACATTCTTACTTCGTACCTACTATGCACTCCCACACAGACTGTCAGATGTTCTCCACAACAGCTTCCCCACTGTAGATTCTAAGAACTGTAGGAAGGATGCAGTATTTCCACATCCTCCTACACTTGGTAGTACCCATCATGACAGTTACCCTGTTGAGTGTGAAGAGTGCAGTGGTTTTGATTTACATTTTCCTAATGTTTTTATTTTACAAAGATGTGCAGTGTACTGGCTGACTTTGTGTCACCTTGACACAAACTAGATCTGTCAGAGAAGAACGAGCCTCAGCTGTGGAGTGCCTCTGTGAGATCCAGCTGTAAGGCATTTTTTTCACTTAGTGATCAATGGGGGCGGGCCCATCCATGGTAAGTGGGGTCATCCCTGGGCTGGTGGTCCTGGGTTCCATAAGGAAGCAGACTGAGCAAGCCAAGAGAAGCAATCTATATTGGTTATTCCCTGAACTGTTTTATAGTCTATGGTAAGATTAATATAAATTTTCATAAGGAAAAGCAGGAGAGAAACACTCGTAAAACTACAAACTGAAAATCCCTATTAACACAATGCTTGGTACATATTAAAAATACTCAAGAAAAGTATATTATCTACTCTGTTATTGGTTTTTCATTATACCAGCCTTCCATTTGCATGGGATAAGAAAGACCTAATTAATGAGGTACGATTATGAATCAGTAAAGTAGAATAGCTGGATCTTTTATAAAGAATACATTAGCTGCTTATTACTGACATTTAAATTTTAAGGTTAGGGTTAACACTTCTTTTTAGAGTATTATAATTAATCCTCATAAACCTGCAAGGTAAGTCTGTATCCTCTAATCCCACAATGCAACTAAGAAAACCAAGGCATTCACTGACTCCCCTCTCCAAGGTTACACCTACTGGAAAGCGGCAGGGCTGACTTCTGAATCCCAACTGTGAGATTCCATGGCCTACATGTTAATATTGTGCAAACAGCAAGCATTTTGCTAACCAACAATGTAGTAAGATTATTATATAGTGTTACTATTTCTTCACAACCACTCTAGAAGGGAGGTACTTACTAATATAAATTCCTTCTTTGAAGAGTCATGGAAATAAAGTTCTTCAACTTCAGCCTCAGAGGCAACAAGCCACTGAAGAATAATCCTTAGTTGCGGATCTACTGCTCCTGGTTCCATGTCAATGTTCATGATTAGCATAGTCTTTCCATTCTGTTGCAAATCTAACAATAAATTTAAACAATATGAAGTGAAATTCATCAACTCAACTTTCAAAACTCTGGTTTCAATTTAAAGATTTGAGTGAATGCTTTCCTTAGCTATACCATAATGTCAAATAAAGCATGTCTTAAGGACAAAATAATGCTTAAAACAAAGGAATAACATTGATTGTTTACTTGGAACAAATTACAAATTATTACATGGAACAAATGTAAAATATTGTTTGAAGTGAATTTAAATATAATATAAAAAGACAGGGCTCTCAAGTTTATTTTCTTGTTAATGAGAATGATGCTTTCAATCCAGAGGAGATAGCCTAGCTGGCTGATGGAACCAACACCATGTTGGATACTCCTGCTTCAGGATGACTGAGTACAAAAAGTATCAAGGGCATGCTGACAGTCTGCACACCAGTTGGAGATGTTGATGTTGATGGATATTTTTCTGTTATATGGAACTCTAGACCACTACTAATCATTTTTATAATTTGTGTCGACCCTTTATTTTTAATTCACAGTATTCTCAGAAATTTATCTTTTCTTCCTTTGTGCCAGTTAGTCTCAATCAAGAGTATGTCTAGTGTATGTTTCCTTTCCTATGCAGAATCAACATTTAAATATGTACATGTATACATACATGCACATGTGTATGTCTGTATGAGTCATGAAGGTAGAAGGAAGACTCCTGAGAGGCAAAGAAAAATAATCTTAAGGGGGAGGGAAGCAAGGGTAATGGGAGTCATGTGACATGAGCAGAAGGGAAGATCACGTTAGGGAGAAGGAACACAAGAGGACCACAGGGAATGAGGGACAATGAGAGACGGGGATGAGTAAGAGGAAAGTATAATATATATTCAGAAAACACATGAAATCCATCCATGATTTTACATGCTAAACATCAAGAACTAATTTAGGAAACGGTTTGTCTGTTTGTTTTAAAGGAGGTCTGATATACTATAAAACAAGACACAGTGTCTAAGGCCCTTAGTAAAGCCTGCAGTGTTTCTGGGATTGGTAGCTAGTCACTTAGTGGTTCTCTACACTGCTAGGGTTTCCTTGGTTAGGGCATGCTGGCTGCCCACCTGATGGGAAACTTCAACAGAGGTTAGGGCTGATGCCTCCTAACCAAAATAAATTAACAGGAAGGAAGGGAGGTAGGTTTAAAAGAAGGTTTAAAAAGCAAGTATCTGTTGTTGTAGGAATCCCCTAATTTTGAAGTTGTAAATCTAAACCAATCTATCTTCTAATGGAACAAATTTAGAAGCTGGATGTAACTTCATATATGAGAGATGCCTATGATGTCAAGAGCTGAGGAATAACACAACTGCATATAATTAACCTCCTGGTTTCTACTTATAAACATAAAAAATTCTCAGGCCCACTGATAAGTTCTTTTAATGAATTATTTTATTCTTATTAACTTGCACTTCTTTGCTTTATCATTCCTTAGCGAAGTTAGTTAAATAAAAACTAGGTAATAATAATAATAACAGTAATAACATGGCATGCATATGTTCATGAATAGTCTTTGAAATAATTATATCCATGAGAGTTATTAGGGAGAAGTATATGACTTTTAAAGGCCAATATTACCTAGATTATTACTAATTCTAAAAATTATAAATATGACTTGAAAGATGACTTAGTAGCTAAGAGCACTGGCTGCTCTTGCAGAGGAGCCAGATTTGACACCCAGCACCCGCATGGTAGCTCCTAACTGTTTGAACTCCAGTTTCAGAGGAATCTGATGCTGGCCTTCTTGAGTACTACACAGGCAGATGTAGGCAAAACATCTATTTGCATAAAATAAAGATAAAGCTTTATTAATAATCTGGGTTAGTTGGATGGCTCAGCTGGTAAAGGCACTTCTGGCAAGCTTGACAGCCTGAGTTTGAATCCTAAGTCCCACATGGTAGGAGAGAACTGACTCCACGTGAGAAGCATGAACAGAGTCAGTCAAGTGTTCACAGCTATGTGCACATGCATGTGCATCATACAAAACAAATAAATGTCATTTAAAAATTTTTAAATAGCAATAATCTTAAATCTGAGAATTTCGGCTTAACAACTATTATGCAACTTCCCTGAACAAGAGCACTGTGGACAAACTGGTTGGAAACTCAGGGGTTATATCCTCTACTCAAGAAATCCTCTGGAGCATCTGTCAGTGTCTCAGTGCGCCTACATTTGTGGCATGAGGGTATAGGGCTGTACTCCCAATATAGAACACACAAAGCCATCCTGAGCCTTCAGTTTTCTTATTTCTAAAGAAACAACAAAATTTCACTAGTTCAAAATATTAATAGTTATATTAAACAATATTTTTAATTCAGATGTGCTGTTTTATAGAAACTATTATCATTTTTATACTTTAAGAAAGATATGAGGAGGGCATACAAAAACTATCTGAACACAATGAAAACAGGTTTGGTGTGAGAAGTCTCTAGGCTCATTGGATATTTTAGTATATGAATTAAGATCACAAATCATGTTCAAAATTCTACAGTCAATGATACCTAATGTTGGCATAGTAAGAACTCTATTCACTAAAGAAAGGATTACTTCCTTCAAATATGTGTATATGTAAGTTCAGAATTAGAAGAGAGAGAAGGGAGGGAACATTTAAAGTGCCTTTCCATGTTTACTTTTCAGCTCACGGAAATTTGAGAAAAATACCAATTCTAAGTTACCAATTTGAAGGAAAACATAAGAGATATTGTTTGAATGAACTTCTGGTCCCCAGGTAAGTGGCACTATTTTGGGACATTGTGAAATAATTATTATTTGGGGCCTGACAGAGGCAGGTCCGTAGGGGTGGGCCTTTGAGTAGTACAGCCCCTCTGCCCCTGCTGGCTTCCTGTCTGTCCCTCCTCCAGCCAACAGCTCCCACTGCCACGCACCCTGCCAGAAACTCCTTCCCTTTCTGAAAGCACTTTGTCACAGCCACAAGAAAAGTAACTAAAACACAGAGTAATAAATAAAATGCTGTAATTACAATAAATTAATTTTGTAACGTAAGGATTTTAGACTTAAATTTTGGAAAGAAAAATATATCCTAAGCTTCTTCCTCAAACTTTTTATTTCTGAGACTGGGTGATTTGTGTGTTTCATACCAACAATCCAAAACCCATCTGTAAGTGGCATAAATACAAACCATGAAGACTTACACAAACAAAGGCTTAGAGAAGCAAATTGTGACTAACCTTCCACACCATCCTCCTGATCGTCATCTCTATCATCTGGTCCATCACTTTTCAAAGAAAACAACAGAAGCAGTTAAAAAAAAAAAAGGCTTAATTATTAATGGATTAAACCACTTCTCAGAAAAGTAGTAAGGAATGAAAATGTTACAATATGACGTATGACATTTAGAAAGAAGGAAATGACAATCAGAATGAAGCTTTGCTTCTCACATTATTTCATGTTAAAATACAGGTTGCACATAGTGCCTATAGAAGCCTCTCTTTATCATGACATTTAAAGCCAAGCAACTTCAAATGAAGGTGAAATATTCTAATTTGGTTTTAAGCAATATACTATTTGAATATCACAGAATGTCATGAATAATGAAGCATTACTGTTTCTACGAATGCCACTTAATGTTTTAAAACAATTTTTCTACTAATTATATATGAAATTAAACTACATAGGAAAACAAAACAAAACAAAAAAACAACAGAAATCCTGTAGGAAGCAAGCTCTTTTTAATGAAATCATTGGTAGAATGAAAAATAGCAAGCAGAGCAACCCATGCAAACAGTCACACATTTTGCAATTAGATGTCAGTCATATTTTAGCTAGTTGAAACTTTCATTAGATGTAAATGTATCGAGCAGAATTATGTCAAAATTCAGGAGAAAAGCAGGTTGATACATATTCTCTTAAGAACATGACATCATGCATTAGTGGTGAAAGACTCATCAGTTTTTAAGTTTCTAAACTGGACCAACCTGTCTGATGTTGGAAAGGATAAATTGTCCTCATACAAATCTCCTTCTAAACCAAGACTGCTCCAGCTACTGCTGTTACCATTACTGCTGGAGGGAGAAAAGAACAGAGCTGAACTAGAAAACGAATAGTGAAGACCACCTGTGCTTCCTTGAGACAGCGCCTGTGGAGTGGAGCACCCACAGAGGGGACAAGACACTGTCACTGCTACTCCATAGAGGGTAACTGGCAGGGCTGCCGACTAGGGAGTTTTTTTTCCTAGACAGAGTTTCTCAGTGTAGCCTTTCCTGTGTAGGCTGTCCTGGAATTTGCTCCGTAGACCAGGCTGGCCTTGAACTCAAAGAAATTCACCTGCCTCTGCTTTCCAAGCTCTGGGATTAAAGGTGTGCTCCACCATTGCAGCTTAGGGATTCTTTGCATTGTCCTCAAAACATCATGGAAGCATTCTAAAAGTACATTTGTTTTGTAGATAAAGACAACAGAATTTTTAGAATGACAAATGATAAAATTAGTATCTCACAGCAAATCTTAACATGTAATTTATAAAAAACAAGAACAAAAAATGCAATACACTTTCCTACTTCTCAGTTTGGATAAAATTTTAAAAAGTAGAGACCTAAATTGAGGTCTTCTGGTATTTCTGAATAGTACACAAAAACAATGATAAGGTGTAGGGGAGACTGTCTCAGCCATTCCTTTCTCATTACAATGCTATGCCAATTACCTCTATTTCTTACATTACACATAGGGAGCAGGTGGTAACAGCACATACTTTCTTCAGAAGAAAGCTAGAGTAAGAGGGCTTATTTAAGCAGTACGCTTGTCTGGCTGGCCAGTCGATGCCACACACAGCTCTACCTTCTTCTATCACCTAGCCAAAAGAACAAAGAGGCAACTCTATCTACAACTGCAGCAAAGCGTTGTTTGCAAAGGGAAAAAAGCAACCATATTCAAAAACAAAATTACAGTATATTTTTTCAGATTAAAATTTTCAAGATGCAACTTAAAAATTCTAATCATTCCTAATTATTAAAATAATTAGTAAGCACATTAGTTTGCAGTGACAAGCAGCTTTACTTCCTACTCTTGGCTGGTCATCATCTATACAAAGCTGAACTTTGGTTCTTTAACATCAACTCACTTCTTGTGCATCAGGAAATGTTGTCAAGGTAACCAAAGTCATGATTACCTAAAATAAGTAGTTTCTAAGCATTTTCAAGTAATTTACTTACCCATTTTTACTTTAACAGTATCAAACTTTCACAAATTACAATGCATTAAAGAATAAAAATAAAACTAAGCCATCTTTTCAACATATCCTCAAATAGAGTTCCATTATAAAACCATAAAGACAACCAAAGTTTTACCATTAGTCTGTCATTGGGCAAACGAAAATACAGAAAATATAGAAGCACAGAACACACAACTATAAACAAAAGAGAACAACCTCAAGTCCTATCTTTTACTTTAAAAAAATGATTCTCTAAACAAAGAAAAGCACAAAAGTAAATTTTTTGCCCATATTCTATTAACAATGATTTTTCAATCTAGTCAGTAATAAAAATCCATCATTTAAGTATTAGATAAACATGGGAAGTACATCTGAGTAACAGAAAGAATAAAATGCTCTTTAGAAGCCAGGCAGAACAGTATAATCCACAGCCTATAATATAATCCAGCCCAAGAGGCTGAGGGAGAAACTTCACTTTAAGATCAGCCTGAGCAACACCACAAAAGCCATCCCCTCAAAAAGAATTAAAATAAAACCAAACCAAAAAGGCACACTTGGAATAATAAAATAATGCTAGAAATATGAACATACTGCCAAATTGAGAATTTCCAAATAATAATGTAAACCCATTGTTCACTCTGCTGAAGTCTGAAGACCTTTATCACACAATTAGCTATTAAATCAGTTACCTTTCACTGAGATGGTGAAAACTGCTGCTTTCATCTTGATGGTCATCCTCAAAACTTAAGTTGGACCAGCTACCAGTACTGTCCTCACCAACACTGAGGTTCAGTTGTTGGCTGCCAAATGACTCAGTTGATGGAAAATCTTCCATTTCTTTTGAACTAAGAAAAGAGCACATGGTAATAATTTTAAAAATAACAGAAGCATCATAGATTCTGACAAGGAGGCAAAATGATAGAGATGACTCTATGAAATTATATTCCAAGTCACACTGACATCCCCTGAACACTTCACTGCACCCGCAAACAATGAGACTGAAGAACAACACAGCAAGAGCCACACGCTAGGCGGGGACATCCTGGGTATCATTCTCTGCATTCTCTCTACAGCAGTTCACACTTCTCAGAAGTGCACCTTACTACAAGGTCTAAGCGCATCATCTGCCCTGTAAAAATAGGACCTTCATTTGCATCCGAAGGAGACGCCTGCTGGTTTTAGAACAAGAAAAATTTGAAATTCTAGCTGTGTCAACCTGGCCTATATTCAAACTAGACAAATCTCTTCAGAACATGAATCATAAACATCTCTCTTAGCAGAGAGTGATGGCACAGGTCTTTAATCACACCACTTGGGAGGCAGAGACAATAGATCTCTTTGAGTTCAAATCCAGCCTGGTCTACATAGTTTTATGCCAGCCAAGGCTACGTAGTAAGACCCTATCTTTAAAAAAATATATTTTTTTAAAAGAAGGGACATTCATATTTTTATGACATGATAAAAAAGCCCATTTAGAGCAACTATAATAATTATCCCATCTGTATGTATGTATGTGTGTGTGTATATATGTGTGTGTGTGTATGTGTGTGTATTCAACACAGTTCTCAATAGTGATGTTTTATGTATGCAGAGAAAAACCATTAGTTCATCAAACCTTCCTTTGGCTTCAGAGCAATCATGATGTCCACTTTCTCACCTACAGTCCCCCAAGTCACTCAACACAAGGTCTCCACTGCCTCACACACATGCACTCCAACTCTTCACATGGATTCCAGCACGCCCAGATTCCCAATCATCTTTTCTATCTTCACTTTTGGTTCTTGGCTTAAGTGTTACTCCATTAGTTTTGTTTCTCTGCTACCCAATTCAAAAATGCAAGCCAGCCCCAACAGTTCTTGCTCATCTCTGCTAACAACACTCCCTTTCTTAAGGAACTTGCAATATGCATTTTTAAAATATTTCTTTTAATTATAATTACAACATTCCCCCTTCCCCTACCTTCCTCCAACTCCTCTCATATATCCCTCCTTATCATCTTCCAAATTCGTGACTTTTTTTCATTTATTGTTGTTACATACATGTATGTATATGGACAGACATACACATTTCTAAATACAGAAATTCAAGCTGCTTGTCTGTAGAGTATTCCTCGTATGTTTCAGGGCTAACCACTGGGTGTTGGATAACCAACTGATATGCTCCTACCTGGGGAAGACTCTATCTTCCACTCTCAGCATTCCTGTAGGTCTCCGTACATGGCTGAGGCCTCCTGACCATCTGCCTGTCCACATTAGCATGCCTATTGTTGTCTTTGTTCAGCTCATTTATCTGCTGTTTGTCTTATTCTTCTATAATATAAGCTCATTTCTTTTCTATCCCTAAAACCTAAAATAAGCCCTGAACTGCCCCTGCCCTCTCCACTTTTTGGGCAATTCTCACTTTGTATTTAAGATATAACAACTCAGTTAAGTTCGGTATTCCAAACACAGCCACCCTGCTCCACGACTTTATTTTATTTAACAAATTTTCCTCTTACCTACCACTTTTTATTTTTTCTAAAAGAAAATGACCCACAGGAGGAGGCTAAAAAGGGGGCTTGTAATGACTTAGGTAAATGGGCTCATAGTAATTGAAAATAAAGTCTATTATTGGTCTAAAATTCCTCTATAGTATGCTTTCCTATTTGATATTCATATAGCACCCTGGTGAGCTAATATTATGGGTTTGTGACATTCTACTATATAGTCTATTATGATTACCTTCATTAATCAAACATTTATGAGAAAAGGAACATTAGTGAAACCATTCAGTTAATATCCTAGCAAATAATCTATTTGAATCAATCATTCTTCAACATTAAATCATTGTGACTTTATAAAACTGTGATACAGAACTCCATACAACCACATGGACTTTGAAAAGTGCTTAGAAAAGCCTGGTACAAGTGCTAGAATAGAAACAGGAGCAGAAGTACAAAGAAAGTCTGTGCGAATATCAGCCTGGATAAAGACAAGCTCACAGAAAGAACTCAAGGCATGTCATTAACCACATCTAAAGAAGAAAATGAATATTCTGAAGAAAGAATAGCAAAGTTATTTGCCAGGTCCTGGAGTGAGGGCTTAGGAACTTCCACTTAGCTTCCTCTTATGAAACTGCTCTGATGGGGAGGAGGAATAAAAACAGTCCAACGTCACATGTAGAAAGCTTCTCCTGCCACAGAACAGACGTTAATCTCAGAGTAGTGAATATACGAGTCTAAGTTTGTGAATAAAATTCACCTGTTTCTTTATTTTTACCTGCTTCTTAGCTCCATAAATTTGAGGTCATTGTTCTCTCACTCATCTTCCAGCCCTGTAAATGGATGATACTGTCCCTCAAAAAGGATTGGGAAACAAATACTTCACATGGCAACCATGCACAGGATATGAAGCCATACACATGTGGACAGAGAGGAAAAGTTAGCTTTTCATTTTATCACAAGGCCCCAATGAAGATTTGAAACCTACCTGCTAACAACATGCTCCGCATGTGTCACAGCTGATGTCATGATTTCTGTGGTAAGGCTCTCAGCAAAGCTAATGCCATCTTGTCCAATGCCACTATCAGCTGCCAGGCTGGTATTGCTCAGCTCTCTCTCTGCTTTTTCAATAGCTTCAGCAACTATCTTCTCTGCAAGCACTGCCCTTTTATCAAGATTAACATGAATCTGAGGAACATCAAGATGAAAGACTCTCGATTTCAGATGGATGCTACTAAGTTTCGAATGGGAGCCTGGCTTAGCACTTGTACACACACTCTGCTTTAAAGGGGGCTGAGAGGGACTTCTGGCACAACCATGGCGTTCCTTAAGGTCACAGTATCTACAAGCTCCATTTAGGAGTGGTGACAATTTTTCTGCATAAGTGATTCTATCTGCTGATGTTGTGGTCTCTGGAATGTGGGAAACTGCAGGTCCTAAACTTTGCTCTAAAGTGTCATCCACTACTTTTCTAGCATACTGTTCTACAGCTTGAATATTCTCCCCATGACTATGTCCACTTAAACTGCCTGTATTCTGGCAGAATTCATGGTTTTGCAATGGTTGACGAGACTTCAAAAATTCTGGTCCAACAATACTCTCGCCATTGTCAATACATCCAGATTTTTCAAAAAGACAAGATTCTGTTAAGGATTGTGGTAAGTCAACTGTAGGTGCTGTCAGCTGTTTCTTCACATCTCTTGTTATGATGCTAGCAAGAGAAGCTGAAAAACTGTGTAGTTCAGAAAGTTCATTTCTACATGGATCCTGTGTCCGTTCACACGGTTGGTATTTGCAAAGATGGCTGCCATTTCTTTTTCTTTGTCTCTTTTTATCTGCTTCCTGATGATGCTCCTTGTTTATTTTCACATGAGAATTGTGCAGTGAAAACATTTTTGAACTGCACTTCATTTTTACTGTCTTAGCTGCTTCTTGCACTCCTGACTTGACAGATCGATAAGCCAGCCTACTGGCATACTGGTCCATGATTAGCTCATCATTGCCACCTTCCTGTTTAAGCACTTGGATAACATGACCTGCGTATTCATCAGTCACACTTTCACAACTGGGGTACCTGTATGTCAGACCTGGTGTACAACTTGGTAAGGAAAGAACAAACTGATCTACTTCTCTCAGGTGTGCAATATTCTCCACATTCAGCTTCTCTCCTTTAACTTGGTTAACATCAACATGACAACTGTTCCTTTCCTGCCTGAAAAGCATACAACTTCTAGTTTTTGCAATTTTCGTGGCTTCTGCAATGACATCAGCTACCATATCACTTGCAAAACTGCATGCCGGTATGTTTTCATCCGAATGATTTAGAGAAGTACATAGCACACTTCTTTGACTCTGAACCCTGGATTCATGATCGCTTTCATGATCTAAATGGGAGGCTGCCATCTCAGTTGCAAGAGAAATGATCTGTGTAGCTAATGCTTCTGCAAACTGAACTTTCTTTCCTGAGTACTCTGACTTCATATCCATTTCTGGGTGCTCTTCACCTTCACTGCTCTCAACTTCTTCTGAAAGAGATCGCATGAGTTTCAACATGAACTCTTCCTTTTCTATAGTATTCTGTTCATTCTCAGACAAACTACCAACAGAGGAGTTGTGAGGGGTAGAAGGTGGTGTTGCAGGTGCAAATTCTTTGGCTAACTCCCCCTTGAGCTTTTTGGTTAACTTTTTGATGTCCCATTCAGAACTAGTCTGAGATGGTACTAAAGGAGTTGATGGAGGGGTATCAGGTATTCCGTTTCTGTCTCTGATTTTCTGTTTATCTTCTACATGCAAACCATCCACACAAGTAAGCACTGCAGATGATAAAGCATGTGAGTGACGGAAGGAGTTTTCCTGTCCAAAAGACAAGGGCTCAAGTGCAGTATTATTTACATTATGCTTGTTCACTGGCTTATCCTTCACAAGTTCCTTCAAGTCAGATTTCTGACCTGTCATCATTGGACAAGGTGGGAGTGTCTCTAAAGAAAATCCAAAACCCACAGAATCTTTACATTCTGGAACACAATGGTTTCCGACCAAGAGTGAACCATGAGGTAAGTGATCTGAAAAGTCATTGGGAGATTCCTCCAAGATTAACTGTGATTCTTCCCCAAGAACAGGCATGCGTTCCTTACTAACTGTTTTGTTATCTATATTTGGAAGCATTGATTTGCTTTTATCCAGGGAATGTTTAATAATAGACTTCGATAACTGCTCAGCAAACATGTCCTTATTGCTAGCTTTGCTCTGTTGTGGTGCTGCTTGGTCACAAAGGGAAAGAGGACAGGCTTTTCCGTTTGCTTTAGTTAAATAATCTGCGTGTGCATCAACAGGTTTTGTAGCTTTGAAGGTTGTCATGGACTCTAAGGACTCATTGACTATTGTATGTACCATTCCTGCAGAAAAGTTGCTAATAATCACAGGACCACTAGTTAATTCTGAAGGACTCTGTATGTCAGTATCACCGTTGGTTGGCCTGAAGTCTTTCTGGTTACATGGGTTGAGTTCTGAAGGTAGAAGGGTATTTCTGAGACAATCCACTTCATCTTCACTGTTTTCTGTGGTGATGTGCTCTTGGGTAGAACCGCCATTCGCCTTACTATCCTCTAATGAGAGATGAGATCTGGACTGATACAAAGTAGATGAAATGTGATATGGGAGAAGGGCACTACCTGCCAAGGGTACTGGTATAGAAGTGACAATTCCCGAAGTACAAAACAAGGCCTGCTGCACCGTGTATTCCTTCTTATGTTCCTGTACTGGTTTTGTCATCGTAACTGCTTGACTGCTAAGGGATGAGGAAAACGTGCAGGTCTGTGTAGGCGGCACTACATTTTCTGTACTCACATACTTGACATTACCCATAGAAACATTAACTGCTGCTTTCGTTGTGAAGGTCACGTCTGTCTGTGACAGTTCTATGAAGGCTTCTTGTATTACAGATTCAGACAAATCTTTGGCATAAGACTTCACGGCTTTGTCTTCAAAGTCAAATGATGGACACTGTTGAGATGCAGGTGTCGGAGGACATGAAAACTGACACACCTCCATGATGCCTTCAAAAACAAGCTCTTCTGCAAGGTCTGCGGCAAACCTAGCGACTGTGTTTGTAAACATCTGCTTTTTCACGTACTGTAAATCTTTCAAGGCATTTGATAAGGCTTCACTTACCAAAAAACTAGCCAGGCTACCAATGGCTCGTTCTTTCAGTGAAAATGCACACTGTCTTCTAAGTTCATTAAATGCCATCTGAAAAACAGATGATGTCAATTTGACAGCCAAGTGGCACAATGCATTGGTACATGAAGAAACTCCTTTCTGTAAGTCTTTAAATGCACTGCCAAAGCTTTTTCCTACAAGATCTGCTGCAAACTTCTGAATGCTGTCTGTAATCATTGAAGATTTATTTTTACATTTATTTTTTTGATAAGAATTCCCAGGCTTAAAAGCTACAGTATAATTTTCTTCCCTTTTAATACTATTAATATCTGACATTGCATTTGCACATTGAGAATGAAGAACTGAGCCTAGTACTTCACATGAAAGATTATTTGCATAATCTTCATAAGTACAATAAAAGGGATCCTGATTTTCATGAATCCTATCTCTACCAGTATCCATTTGGCAAAAACATTCAGCAGGAGTACAGCTTCCAGGAGGACTAAAAGCAGAGGCTCGAATAGGGCTAAACAAGCCACTGTCTTCTGACGCCATCACTGGACGAGGGGAATCTGGAGCATCACACAGGTGACCAAATGGAGACTCAGGCTTTCGTGGAGTTGGCTTTCTAACATTAGCTGGAAGAGCTGGACACTCAAACTTGAACTTCTGAGGATTCATACAAGATTTCTCATGTCTATGCCCTATCTTCTGTGATGGCTTCCCCATGCCAGGATCTTTCATAAATGGACAAGAAGTCTCTAAAGTTTGCTCTAGTTCATCAAACTGATCAAAGCTATCAAAAAATTCGCTCACTTCTGAGTCTGAATCCTCTACATCATCTTTTGTCACAGGAATTTCAGGCAGCTCAAGTTTTGCTTTTAAGCTTTTTTGGTATCCCTCTTCATCCAGAAAAATTACAGGACTTGGGCTGGAGCACTCAGACTCTGAGGAATTGGCAGGCGAAGGAGGAAGGAGTATCTGCTGTGTGTCCCTGCCTTTATCTGAAGCGCTGGGTGACCTGTAGAGACTTCTTTGTGTCCAGGGCTCTGAAATTGATGTTGTAACTGATGTTTTCACAGAAGATGCTTCTTTGCGTCCCAGAACATGTGAAGATGAAGGCTTAGCCAATGACCTCTGTGGTCCATAACTGACCAGCACTTTAAAATCATGGGTTTCTAAATGGTGACCAGAAGTAGTTTGAGAGGCAGCATCACAGTGGCTCCTTAGTGTAGCAATATTTATTTCTAACGGGAAAAAAATAAAGTTCTTATGTTACTCTTAAAAACTTGTTTTAAGAAACTGACATAAAACACAAAATATTTACATCATAAATGTTTCCTATAGTATAGTATAGTATAGGAAATTTCATTCTCCCTAACACCCAGGAACAAACGTACCTTTTAATAAAACAATCCCATTTCACCCTATGCCTTCAAATAAATCTATGACCTATTGTCATTTATGTTAGAAAAATTACTTGTAACTGCCAGCTAACTGTTTTGACATTTGAGCATGGCAAAGTTTCAGAGAGTAGGGTCCAAGATAAACAAGGCTTGAACAATACTACCTAAGAAGAGAAACAGCAAATTAAAAAGTAGCTAATAATGAACTTAAATATCACAGAAAAATTAACTCTTCTGTAATAAGTAAAACTATTAAAATGCTTAAATTGGATCAAATTTCAAAGTAAATTTCAACTGTTAAGTCTTTTTTAAAACTTCAAAACCAAACTTTCAACTTCAATCTATTTCTAGGAAAAAGTCCAGCAAAAGACACACACCATCATTACACAGCTTTGCACTCTCCTCCTCCTCTAACTGCTCAAAGGCTGTGACAAAGTCATCCTCTATGGAAGACACAGACTGGTTCGTATCATCATCATCTTCATCTTCATCAGCGGTCTCAAGGTGGTGCTTCTGATGCAAGTGTGTGTCCAGAGTGTGTCTTATACCAGCAGCATATTTACTTAGGAGACTAAAGATAAAATCAATTCTGAGTCCTGGTGATGTAGGTGACACTCTCATGACACAAAGCATTCCAGAATGATGACTCTTGGGAGAGATGAAAGATGATAAAAATCAGTTTTAAGTTTAAATATAAAATATTACCTGGAAGTAAAGCCTAGCAATAAGCCAGAGGGAGGGGGAACAAGAAATGCATGCATCCTGAACGGTACTTTAACTCTGCAATGTTTAATGATTTTAAGTATTTAATTTTTCTAAAGTTATCTAAAGAAGTATATTTATTTTTCCATTTAAACCTCACTTTAATTTTTTCCTTAACAATCTTTTTTTCTCCCATGTATTCAGATTCTTCCCTCTCTATCTCCTTAGATATCAAAGAACCTACTGTCAATCTAGTCTCTTGGGAAATTAATTTTTTCTATATTAGTGTCTATGTTTGTAATGTGTCTTACTTAATCATTTACCAAACTCACCCACTACACTGTGAATGCTTGAGAGCTATAGGAAATATGGAATATGGATCTATCTAAAAATAGATCCAGGATCTATTTTACTTGTTATTCCATTTTCCAATGGCTCCCAGCATGTCAGCTTCCCTACCAAAAAAGAACTATTCTTATCTTTTAATTTATATTTCTCTAGTATTAAAACTTACAATTTTGCTTATAGCTTTGATTAAGAACACGAGCCATTAGTTTTCCCTATGCATACTGATTTTTAAATGCAAACATTGATAAGGAATTTATTTTTAAAAAGGAGAAACCAAATATAACAGATAATCACTCTTTATGTCCCAGCAAATAAAGCCAATATATATGAGTGAACAACATGATCCAGGAAACAAGGTAGAATTCTAATCATCAGACCTCAAGATTAGCAAAGCAGCATTTTAAAGCTACAATAAGTTCTCCAAATTGTAAAGTATTCATACAATTTTAAATATCATACTTCCTAAAATGCAAAGCATTTTTCTTTCATACATTATCAAAAATACTTACTTACGAACTAAAGACTGTCTTAGGAAAATAATATCATTCTCCATTTTACATGGAGAAATCTTTAGCCAGAAGGTTAACTGAAAGTCCATTTGCTAGAACATGCAGCATGGAACACATGTAAATATGGGGTAGCCATGAAATAGGAGCAGTCACACACATTATACAAAGAAATCTGAAGAGTAACATTTCACTAGAAAATTAGTATGTGCTTGCATACTGCTGAGAGAACTTCACAGGGGGGAATTTAGTTTATAAGCCATGATCAAAATTATTCTATCCTTCAACGCTGGCAATGTTTTGTTAGATTTTTATCAATACCATTTTCTTGAGACTGAATTAAAATAACAAGAAAAGCTCCAGCCACTTAAAATTTCACTATTAATGAGCAAATATAGTAAAAACCTGCCCTGAAAAACCTGATTAGAAATGATCTATCAGTTACCTGATTTAGAGGACTACTGCTTACAGCTGATGATTTACTGACATCCTTCATACAAATGATTTCATTTTCACTTAGACTGCAGAAATGGAGTGAATTCAGAAGGTCTGGAAGTTCCAGTGAAACTGCAGCTAGATCCTAGTTTTAAATAATAACAGTGACACCAATGAGTAACACTACAGAATAACACTGTCAAGGTGTCCACACACTGTCCATATCACAATAAACTGTCTGCTTCATAACAGCGCACATATACAGTTAATCTACAGAGAGCCATTTTTCAAACTCAAAAATAAAGCAAACTAAGGCTATTTAGAACTGATTTATAGTTTTCAAGCACATTGCTGCTGCTCTACCTAATCAATTTTAACAGGGCTCCTCATACATCTATGACATTAACATCTAATTGTTTTCTAGCAACGGTCATCCAGAAATCCTTTGGTGTGACTAGTTTTTCATGCAGAAAGCTACTGAACACCCTTCTTCAAAGCTTGAGTTTTAACTCTGTAAAAATACAAGTCCATTTTTTCTGAAGGTCTTGTAGTAAGCCTTCAAAGATTTATGAAGGCTAAAGAAAAGCTAGCTTTCTTTTTCACTTTCTCTCCTTTTTTTAGTAACTTTTTTTTTTCCAGCTCAAGACTCAGTCAAGTCTTTGACCCACAGAGAGTAGTGGCTTTGTAAATATGATCTTGTCTGCACCTCCTAAGGACCAATAGAACACTTTACAAGTGTCTTTGTGTTTTGATTTTGAGATAGTCACACTCTGTGGCTCAGGCTGGTCTGGAACTGTGCAGCCCTAGCTGAACTCACAGTGTGACCCTCGATCAGTCTTGCACACCCAGTTATATCTCTGTGTTGTCTGGAGAGACTGTGACCTGCCGTAGGAAGGCTGCCTGCTCGTTCCAGCCACCACAAAGAACTAATATAGAATCGCCATGTCTAACTGCAGCACGAGGAAGAACTGCAGTTACAGTAACTGGTCAAGCTTTCCTTTACTGGCCTCAAAAGTTCATCCCTCTATAAACAGCTAAATGAAACAGGCTAGAAACATGTGCACTAATTTATAAAAGGGTAAAAAGTGAGACTTTACAAATTTGATCTCTTATATTTAATTCTACTTTAATAAAAATACAAGAATTTTTACTGCAAAAGTCAAATTATGAAACTTATTAAAATATACAAATGTCGCATACAAAATGGCCTGTGGTTTAAAGCTTTCAGCTAAATGATTTTGATAGTCAAACCTAAAGCTCCTTTCCATAGCAGAATTATTGGCAAAAACCCAGGCATGATAGCACACAGTTGTTATCCCAACCTATGGGAGGCTGAAGCAGGATTTCTACATGTTCAAGGCCAGATCACAGATATATAACAAGACTTTGTCTCAAAAATAACAACAGAATAATCTTTAATAAAAATGTTGAAAGTGAAAATGTACATAACACACTCAAAATATTGATCTCAAATGTCATTTTTGTTCTGGGGGAGACAGGGTGCGGAGTGAAGGGAAGGGACTCATTGTGCAGCAATGGAACATATTATACAGAACAGCCTGGGGCTAGGCTGCCTTTGCTTTCTGAGTTCTGGAAATAAAGGCATGCACCACTATGTCTAGCTTCAGCCTTATCTTTTAACTTTAAAAGATACCTTAAAATTGTAAATTTTGATCATTAAAGTAAAATTTTCAAATCTCAAAAAATTTTAAGTATTCTCCCAGTCTTTGCCAATTCAATAAATTGACCACACCTGTATATGAGCAGCATCTGTTTCTTCATTAAATCCCAGAAATGTGACCTGAATCAAAAAAAGAAAGAAAAAGAACTCTCCATTACTTTACCTTTTAAAGTCTTGTCTCAGAGTGTTGATTAAGCACAGAGAGTATGCTGAGTACACAGGACAGGTAGCACTTCCAAAGATCATGGTTTCCATCACACTGTAGCTCTCGAAACTCCTACCCCTCATCCACCTTTCCCTCTAGCAAACTCACCCAACTGCACCCTCAAAGCATAGCTCAACATCCCTACTTGTCCCCATCCCCACTGCCATGCCCTCTTTCCCACTATCACTGTCCTTGTCCACTGTCATGCCACTTGTCCATGCTTCCAAGTGTTGCTAGTGGATGCCTTCAAGCTGCCCTCATTTTTATTCAATCCCATGGACCCCTTTTCTAGGTCTAACATATGTCTTGTACATGACTGCTTAAGGCTCTGGCCTCTGTATCCCCTTGATATGTTCTCTTCCTCAGGCACTTCTAGGCCTGGCTCCTCTTCATCCTACAAGTTCTTCCTCCAGGAGCCTTCTCAGAGAGACCTTCCTTGTGTAGAACCCCCAGGCTCCTTCATCATTGGGTGTGATTCTCCCTTCAGCACCCTCCAGCTACTCCCAACACAAGGTCACAGACATCAGATTTCTATGCATTTTCTAATGGCACAAGGAAATATATAATTAAGTAAAAAGAACAAATTACAAAAAAATATATAATATGCACATAATTTGTTCCCTTATTCTTTAAAAAAAAAAACATAAACATGAAAAATAATACTGAAAGGCAATGTACCAAACTAGCTAGCAGTGATTAACTGGGAAGTTTCCTATGACCTTATTTTCCTCACTGCTGTCCTCTGTTCTCCCTAACTCACAGGACAAACAACATTCACTTTTTTTTTATTCTCAGTACACCAATTTAGACTGAAAAAAAATATAGACTGAAAAGCAATTTTTTAAATGTATATTTATGTCCTTGTCATCATACTAGCACCTTTCCTTTTGGAAAAAGTATTGTGAATTATCTACCAAATCAGTGCTGTTTCTAGAAATATTTAAATAGCAATTAACACACTGGGGAGAAGTGGGATGGTTAAGATGTAAAACTACACTGAACACTCTGACTCCTTTCGGAAGACTCAGGAGATAATCAGAAACTACACTGAACACCCTGACTCCTTTCGGAAGACTCAGGAGATAATCAGAAACTACACTGAACACCCTGACTCCTTTCGGAAGACTCAGGAGATAATCAGAAACTACACTGAACACCCTGACTCCTTTCGGAAGACTCAGGAGATAATCAGAAACTAAAATTACCCTGACACTTTACTCTCACAAACTAGGGCTACTAATTCAGTGGAGTGTTAGGTACCCTCTGGGCATCTCTCTTGGCATCTGGCAAACTGTTAACCTATAGAAGCCTGTTTCTCATAACGTTTCCAGGCAATAGCAATATAGTTTCTCTCCCTAAAACATACGCACTTATTTCTTTCCTTTTTTCAAACATATTTATGTTCCTAGATTTTATACAATCACATAAAAAATACCCATTTATGTATTAAATGAAAGAAGTAAAATTGTCTAGAGAGACACGGATTAACAGAAGAGAAGAGATGTAGAAAGGGAAGGTATGGGAAACAGTATAGGGAAACAGATGTGACATATAATATATACCTGTAGGAAAACTTAAACAACAACAACAAAATTTTAAGTCAGCCACTGCCAAGTTGCAACAGTACTTGGTATTCAGAAATACTTGGCTTAACATGAACCAGTACACTGGGAACAGGAAAAAAAAAGAAAGAAAAAGAAAACAAGACTCAGGCATTTGAGATGTCCATACCCTAAAGTGGGACGGAGATCTCTTCTATTCTTTCAAGGTTTCTTGCTAAAAGAAAAAAAAAAAGCTGTCATTGGGTCCCAGAGATACCAAGGGAGCCTGCTACCTCTGGGTGACAGGGAAGACCTCATGAAGGAACAGGCTGGAAACACAGGCTCCAAAACTGAGTGGGAGGGCACAGGAGACTTATCACACATGGCAACAACTGAGTGAATTAAGAATGGCTCAGCCCTACTAAGATAAAGTGAAAGAGGGAGGCAAAGAAGATAAATCAAGTGACATAATTAGCTAGTCGACAGTGGGGAGATTCAGGTGGCAGAACTCTCTTCACCTAACAGGTTCACTCTTCTTTCTAGGGAACATCAATCAGGGAAAGAATCCCTCAGGAATAGAAACCTCCCACCGCCAAGCAAGAAAACAAAGTTTATTAGAAACCTCATTTCAGCTAGGCAGGGTTGGTCAGGTCTACAAAATGAGTTCCAGGACTGTTACACAGAGAAACTCTATCTTGAAAATCCCCCTCCAAAAAAGAAAACTCATCTCAAAAAGGGCAGTTCTAAGTCTGAGTACCAATTTTTTAGCTGTGAAGACCGAATATCGCTTTTTTTGATCATAGATACTAAACCTAGTCTCTGTACATGCTAAAAAAATGATCTATCCTCAAGCTATAGTATTAACTCCCAATACCGTATTTCTTAATTTGTAGTATGGATGTGATGATGGTACACAGATGCTTTAAAGAATATCACTCTTTCACTGGGTGGTGGTGGCGCACGCCTATAATCCCAGCACTTGGGAGGCAGAGACAGGCAGATCTCTGTGAGTTTGAGGCCAGCCTGGTCTACAGAGCAAGTGCCAGGATAGGTTCCAAAACTACACAGAGAAACTATGTCTCAAAAATCAAAAGAAAATATGTTACTCCTTTTAATAACAATAAATTCAAACAAAGATGAAAACACGGGCTATTGCAGATAAACAGATTAGAAAGATAAAATATATAAACAATATATTCATCCCATTCCCAAGTGGTAAGTATCTTAATTCCAAAGACAAACTTCCTACTTTATACTTTAAATCAAAGCTCTGAAACAGTCAAGTGGCCGGGCGGTGGTGGCGCACGCCTTTAATCCCAGCACTCGGGAGGCAGAGGCAGGCGGATCTCTGTGAGTTCGAGACCAGCCTGGTCTACAAGAGCTAGTTCCAGGACAGGCTCCAAAACCACAGAGAAACCCTGTCTCGAAAAACCAAAAAAAAAAAAAAAAAAAAAAAAAAAAAAGTGACTACATGAAATAATGTTTCAGGATAAAAAAAAAAAAAAAACTTAGTATAAAAGTTGCAGCCACTGAATTAGCTCTACCTGCCCAATGAGAGGCCAGTAACACCTCTGCACTTACAAACAGGCTGATAACAGCCAATGATGTTAGCTATGATTTAAAATATACACTTATTTTAAATCACATTTTTATCAATTATTAAGAATTTCACCCAGTGTATTTTGATCATATTCACCCCCCAACTTATTCCAATTAACCGCTAACCCTCTTCCCACCCAACTTTGTGTTCTATTAAAAAAAAAAAAAATCAGGTCCAATTTGTGTTGCCCAAATACTCTTAGGTATGAGGCCTGCATTGGAGCATGGTCAACATACCAGGTCACACCCTCAAAGAAACCAACAGTCTCCCAATACCTATGGTAGGATTATGTACTAATTTTTTTTTTTTAAGACCCTGCAGTCCTACAAAGGTACATGAAAACATACTGTGCTTGACTGGGAAAGGATTCAAAAAGTCATGTGCAAACCTCAGTGAAGTGGGCGTGTTCATCCTGGTTTAAACACTCTCCTCCGGATACACTGCACAGCTCCTTCTCACTCTGTAATAAAGACTTCACAGACTGGAACACATCTTCACTGAAGCTCTGGGGAATAAATAAACAAGACAACTTAGTTCTAAGATATGGAAAAAAGCTAAGTTACTGAGTTTTACAGAGTTACTCATTCTTCAATTAATTCATTTGACATTTTTTGATATTATTTGAGAAACTCAGTTCAGCTAAGAAAAAAAAGTCAAGTTACTCGAAAACCATACAAGTCGTATGCTCCAGATTTGCTTACACTTTCCTTACACTAAAATTAACAAATCGTGTATTTTATTTCCAAGTCACTAGCATAACAGAAACAATTCATATAATGTGGGAGATAAAGGAACTAGAATGGCACATCAATACCAATGATTCTTCCCTTTACAGACAGAGAAAACGATAGTAGCTAAAAATAAGATTCTCCAGGTCTTAAGGTAGCTGGATGATAAAATAAGGCAAGAGACTCATGTCTGGGAAAGGAAGTTGTCACAAATGCAAAGCACCCGAGGAAGGAAGAGGACACTGAGTCAGACCGAAAGGCAGCACCCACTTCCCTCTGTCTCCAGGTACTTACTGCTCTTCTAGTCTACAGGAATGCCTTACTCTGCAATCCTGACCTACAGAAATGCTATCCATGCCAAGACTGAAGATCTCCCCCATCCCTTAGTCTAATTTTCTCCTATACTGTTTTCAGATTAAAGCCACTTGATCTATATCATAACATATTATGATTATAATACTCATATGTTTATTTTTTCTACCCATTGAGCCAAATCATGGAAACTATATTCCATTCTCTTTTTCTTCTCACATTTTACATGAAGTCAACAAATAGCTGCTAACTATGAAAAATTTTTAAATACAAATCTATAATTTAAGAGATAACACTATTCAAGAAAAAAGTATATAACATTAAATTTCAATCTCACCTATTAACATTAGCCCATATTTCTTTATATATATAACCTTTTCCACTGAAGATGCTTGGAAGCAATGACCCCCAAGTAGCAATGAGCAGATCCCATAACCTGATTTTGGTTTTTAAATACCAATCATATATTAAAATAACCAGAGTGCCTCAAAAAAATGTCTGGTTCCAGATCATAGACAGAGAACATACAAAAAAGCTACACCCTCTAACTGTGCCAGACAACAGGGAAGTGTTCACAGACTAATAGGGCAATTTCAAAAGAACACAGAAGTCAGTGTATTAGCCAGGAATCCCTGCTGGCTAAATCTGGAATAATCAGATCAAAAAGAACAGAAATGATAATGCATCCTAACTCCTGCATTCAGTTATACAGCATGCTTCTTTACCTATGATCACTGGTTGACAAATATAGACAAACTGATACCATTAGAAAATCTTCTTTGTAACTCTCAACGTAATTAACTGATCTGGAAAGAGTTATCAATGTATCCTAAATCTACTGGGTTAAAAGCTTTGGGGAGACACATGACATAGTTTCCTTACTAAACACTTAAAGTTATTTTGCATTTATACTAGAGATAGCAGATGGTTACAATCCTGACCACTTCCTCAAAAACATCAATGCTTTTCCTAACCTGATAGCAAAGAAGAAAACAAAGCCTTTGAGATATTCCAGATGAACAGAATTACACTGAAAACTAACTTGGGGTGTTTTACTGGCTGTTTTTCTCATGTGGTATCATGAGAAAAAAAACCTACACCACTGGAATGGCGTAAAACGATGGTAATAAAAATACTCAAATGCAGTATGTGAGAAACCTGAGCAGACCCTAGGTAAGAAACAGGAAAAAGTTATGAGGGCATCTGAGATGACTGGGGGTACATCAGACTAAATGTCAGATGCAGTTTCAGACAAACAGTTTTCTTAGGAGTATAAATAAAACACATAAAGCAAGACCCAAAGGGCATTTTCCACATAATTACTAAGAGAAACATAAGGTATGCACAGGGAAGAGAGTGGATATGGCAAGATGCTAACAGAAGGTGAATCCAAGTAGAAAATACATGAGTTGCTTATGGTTCTGAGTTTTTTTCCAACTGTTCAGTAGACCTTAAAATTGCCAATATGTACAGTTTCGTTTTCATTAATGAATGGAGATTTTCACCCTAATCTGTGTACATAAACAAAAAAAAATACAAATATGAGTTTGAAGTATCAATATAAATTTATGACATTCTTAGAGCAAATGGCATTTCTAGGCAGAAGTCACTACAAATAAAACCACAAGGTAAAAGCCTGACTTCAGAGAAATACAAATAAATACCAAATGTGAGAGGGTAAACAATGTACTTGCTACTGCAGAATATGACAAGCTTACAGTACAAAGGTCAGAAAGCTGACACTGGTAATTAAAAGGCCTTTACCCACCCTCACCCACCTTAGATGAATAAGCATTCTCAAAAGAGAAAAGAGTCATCAAAATATAATTAGAACAGCAAGGAAAACACCTTAATGAACTCAAAGATCTTGTTCACGGGCAAGGTCAACAGGGTCATAAGAAGAGGCTGAAGTCCAGGAACTGACTCTCACCAGACAGCATCCTCTAATCTCCTTTCTCCTCTTCTTCCTCTAGTTATAGCAAACACAAAACCCAAAGTCGGAATGCAGACTAAGTAAACTGGTTTAGGAGGAGTAAGTAATGATGAGAACTAATGGCCAAGCCTGTTGCTACAGGCTTGCACTCCTCGCTACCTGGGAGGACAGGCAGGAGCAGTGGCGAGCTCGGGGCCTGTCTGGCACACAAAGCTACTTCAAAGTCAGCCTAGCTAATGCACTAAGACCGTATATCAAAATAAAAAGTGAAGGGGTGGGAAGAGGATGTGAAGGGGGGCTAGGAACACAGCTCAGTGGTAGAGCAACTTATTTGCACATTCAAGGCCTTGGGTTCAATCCATAGCACCATACACACAAGAAAAGTAATTTTTCACTACCTCATGAATCACTCAACATCTAGCATAGTCCTGACATACAACAGGCACTCAAATGCATTTTGCTGAATAAATGAGTGGTTAATATTTCTTATACACTTTTAAGGTAGTGATAAAGATATATAAGATAGTTAACTCAAAAAAAAAAAAAAATCCAGATGGAAAATGTCTGTGCAGAAATGAGAGGCATTGTGCTCTGAGCAGTAAGATTCTAGATACTAACATCATTACAACCATGACTTCACACCATTGTTTTCATACACGATGGCCTTTGCAGTATTTGAATGTTAGAAGTTAAGTATTAAGCTTCATTTAAAAACTAGAAAAGAACCGACATATTTTTGTAACCTTCACTGAAAGGAACCTAATACTGTGGACTTACTTTCCGGACAGATGCTTTATTCTTTATGTGACTGCTCCTGAAAGGCTGGAAAGCCGCCATAATTGTATGACTGCAGTATGCAATCGCTGAAGAGTAAATTCACAAACCACCTAAAGGAGACACATGAAAAGAAAACAACTTATTTACTCATTTTTGTGATTCAAGCAAGCATTTTATACTAAAAAATTTCTTCAAATGCATGCATTTAAAGAAAAATATGAACAAAAGTACTGAGACCTAAAAGCTCATTTAGCAACCATATATATGTTATATGGGGAAAACATTTATAAACTTGTACACTGTCACAAGAAGGAATCCATTTCTGTGGCCCAGAGACACTCATCTAACCCTGAAGCAACAATAAACACTGCAACTGAAGGTTTTAACACTACACAGGTGAGAATGTGAAATTTGTACATGTACTGTAAAATTACAGGTGAACAAAACCAAAATCCTCATCTGGAAGTTTGAGCGTATACCAATGCCTAGAGATCAGAAAGGGATTGGTAGAATTACATACCTCACACACAAAGCTCTCAAACTAATACTAAACTTTTTAATGATGCTTTCATAAAAAAACTTTTGGGGACTTCAACCAACTAAGAGCATTATACAGCCAGTCAGCTGCTCTATCTGTGCCGAATGCTGTCCATTCATTTAAGGTCTACTCGTGCCACACACTAAGGACAGTGAGAAAACAATGGTCTTATTGGACCCAAAGCCTCATGGGGAAACGGATTACAGTAAAGGTCAGAAGCTGAGAACTGAATTCTAAATAATAAAATCAAAAAATTAAAGCAATAAATATATAAGAAAAGTTAAGTTTCAGTCTCTTCAGTTAGTTAAGCGAGTCTCTTTAAGGCATGCCTATTTGAGGTTTCTAAGCCAGTCACTTCAGCACAACTTCATTCTAGCCCCCCCCCCCCGATTTTAAAAAGACTAAAGTTTAATAAAGTGCTAATTTCATATTCTTTTCCCATACTTTCACTACAGAGATAAAACTGAGGTGTGAGTGTATATCATACATCATCATCTCTCTTAGTCACTGTTCTATTGCTGCGAAGAGACACCATGACCATGCCAACTCTTAGAAAAGAAAGCATTTAATTGAGCACTTGCTTACAGTTCCAGAGATTTAGCCCATTATCATCATGTCAAGGAGCACAGAGACATGCTGCTTTGTATTTAACTTAAGTCAAATACCTACCAAAAGAATATCTGTGCAATGTAAAAGAGAATCCGTATGGAATGACATGGCACTCTTCTGGGAAAAATAAACAAAACAAAAACTGGAACTGCAAAGACAGGTGGAGGACAAAGAAAAACAGCAAGGGAGGATTATTCTAGTTTACAACTGCCCAAGCAAGCATGTAACATCTTCCCATAAAATACTGTTATAACAAGCTGCACACTTAACACCTGCTCATGCCCTATTCTGGATGAGTAAGGAATTCTAATCAAGGAATCACAATACAGTAAAAAAAAAATAAGAGGGAACTTAATTGAAAAGATAGTGCTGAGAGACAAACCTAGCAGAACGCAACAGCTAGAAGTGGAATAGCTAGAGCTCAGGGAAGAAACAGGAAATAAAAACACTGCTAACAAATCTCTTAAGGAGCAACACAAAAACAATGTGCATCAACAAACAACTGCACACACATATCTAGAAGAAAAAAAGATCACAAAATTCATAAAGAGACATAGAAACGATTAGAGAAACAACTATAAAGAACTCAGAACAGAGATGCAGGGTGCTGAACAAATATCTACACCTCCGATCCTGCAACTTCACATCTCAAACCTCCCAGCATACATGCTTCCACAAAACTCACAAAAAATAGTGCAAGACTGGTCAGTGAACCAAAAATAAAAACTAAAAATAATCTATAAGTTCCTTGATTTAAATAAATTCGCTTATTATCCAGATGTGGAAAATGATGAGGAAGCAGATTTTCAGAATGCTGCAAATGATTTGCACAAACCTAGGAAAGGAAACATCTTGAAAACAGTTCCATAAACTGATAACAAGAACTTTTTTTTAATGTTACAAAATACCATCTATCTTATTTTATGAGAAGATAAAAAATTATCAAATAAGGCCAGTTCCAGCATGCATGCATTATCCCACCCAGTGTAAAATCTGTAACTGAGTGTGCGTAAACGTAAACACACACACATGTATATAGTAGGCAGGCTACAGATAGGGATTTATCATGGATAATTATCTTTTATTTTTCTAGATGCACATAAATTCTTTAATGATTAAAAAACCCACAACTTCTCAAGCCTTCCTACTTCATCTCCAGTTTAAGAACTGTTCAACTCAACTCCACCTGTAACTTGACCTTTTTACAATCAGAGGACTCAGGCGTAAAACACCTTCCCACCAGAAATGACACCTCACAACCCACGATCTTCACTAGCTCTCAAATCAAGACCTATAAATCAGATTGTTTCTAAAGCCACACACTTAGAAGATCCAGTTTCGTCAATATTATTTCTTTCCTTTAATCCTTGTCCTCATTAGTTTGCTTCCTTTTAGTTTTCCAAAGATACTTTATCTGTGGTTTAAACTACACAATTACGTTCCTAATTTAGAGTTTCAGTTCCATCCTATGCTTCAGTTTCAAATCCTCTTATCTAAATGTTCTACTAGACATTTACAAGTAAGCATCTCTGCTAGGCTTTGGACATGGCCTGCCCCTAGAGTTGGTCATGAGAATCGTAAAGACAGTGGAACATTAAAGAGTTGAGGCTCTGGGGATCTCTAGGCCCTGGAGGCACAGCCTTCACAAATAAATTACTGTTGCTCCATGGCAGTTCTGACTCCCATGGGACTAGATTAAGCACCCATGAGCTGTAGACAACAGCTCCTTCCAGCTGTCCAGCTTCCAGTCCCACCACTTATCTCTTCCTCCAGCACAAACTTGGGCCATAATATCATCTACTATGTTGTGATTTATCTAGAAAGCCTTGACTAGAGGCTGAAAAAGTGGAGCTACTCAATCTGGGGCTTTGAGTCTCTAAATCTGTGAGCTAAACAAATCTATTCTCTCCAGAAGTAACTTACCTTAAGTATCTTGTTACAGCAACACAAAACAGACTAAGTCAAGTATAATTACTATAAAAAAAATAAGTATTGTTAAGCCAGATACTGGGGGGGGGGGCACACCTTTAATTCTAGCACTCCAATGCAGAGGCAGATGTGTCTGAGTTCAAGGCCACCCTAGTCTATAGAGGGAGTTCCAGAAGAGTCAGGACTACACAGAGAAACTCGATCTTGGATGGAAAAAAAAAGTATGCTTAAAACCCGAATAAAACTTCTCTAAACACTCTCCAATCTATTTCATTAAAAGTCAGCAAACCAAGATCATAAAGTCAACCACAACTTGTCCTCAATCCATACTGTTGATCACAACTAATAAATGACCAATCCCTGCTAAGTCATGCTCTAAACCCACTCACTCACTTAGCTCTAACCTGCACTCATTCTTCATGCATCTTCAAGGATTTCTCTCTGAGGAAAGCTTGACTCTTCTCTCATCTTTCCCTGCCCCCTGCCCAACATTCAACATCTCCTTTATTCTTCCAAGTGGTTTGTCCTTTAATTTTCAGGTGCCATTGTTTGCGTACATCTATTTTGTGAGCTCAAATTTGTATCTGAACATGGCAGGATTCAAACAGTTGCTAAATAAAAAGTAATCTTATGATTGCACACACATGTAATCTTAGGTTCAGGGCTGAGGCAGGACTAAGAGGTCAAGGCTGGTCTAGGCAAGACTCTTAAAAAATAAAATAAATCTCTTTTGAAATATGTAATAAATGTACTTTAACACATACCAAATGACCAAGTGTTAAAAGGTAACTTACCATCAAACTACAACAAAATAGTGTAACATACATACAAAACACTGGTTTTCAAACATCAGACAACAGCAATGCAGGGTGTGACTGATGCCTCAGAAAGGAAACATTGCTTGCCAGCTACTTCCAGGTCACAACACAGGATAGCAAAGTTTGGCAGTCACAGTGAGTTTTGCAAACAAACATTCATATTACGGGACAGAATGTTAAAGGGAGAATGCAAAGACAGTAAGAGCACCTGAGGCTGGGGAATTAACCAGAGAGCAGTATACCAAGCAGTATTTAAGACCAAACAAGGTTTGGAATAGTTCACACTCTACTGAGCAGAGTAGGGAAAACAAAACGTCCTTGTTGTGGCTCATCAGGCAAGAGCCAGCTCTCTGGAAAAGTGCACATCAATTAATAAAGAAAAACTCAACTGTGGGCAGACAATTAAAGATGAACATGCAAAGGAGGAAAATCTGACACTGACTGGACAAAAAGGACAAGTGTAGACCTAGAAGTGATACACTGAAAAAAAATAACAATGAGGATCGGAGCAGAAAGACTGTGAAGTCACAGTGTAATGGTGTGTGACAGTTGATCTTGGTTGTCGAGTTGACTACATCTAGAATCAGTGAAGACCCAAGCAGCTGGAGCCACCTGTGAGGGATTTTCTTGTTGTTTGGGTCATTTGAAGTGAGAAGACAGAGGGAGCCCACAGATCTGAGTCTTGCTCTGATGTGAAGATCCTTCTGTCTATGTGCTGCTTTTATTGGTTAATGAATAAAGAAACTGGGTTGGCCTATAGCAAGGTAGAACTTAGCTAGGTGGGAAAAGCTAGGCTGAATGCTGTGAAATAGAGGGCAGAGTCAGAGAGAAGCCATGGAGCCACTGGAGATAGACACTGTAACTTTGCTGGTAGGCCACAACCTCGTGGTAATGCACAGATTAATGGAGATGGGTTAAATTAAGATGTAAGAGTTAGCAAATAAGAAGCTAGAGCTAATGGGCCAAGCAGTGATTTAAATAATATAGTTTCTGTGTGATTATTTCAGGTCTGAGCATCCAGGCAGCCAGGAAACCAACAAGGGGCCCCTCTTACAACATTGTTCCACCTTGACTGAAGGTCAGAGAGTTTGAGCTTATTTTTACTCTTTCAAAGAAGTTGACAACATGTGTGGCTACAACCAAGATATCCTGACTGAGGGTGTGTTTACTTGGTGTTTTAGACATTAAGATGCCCAAAGAGGTGGATCTGCTCCACCCTGACCAAAGGTCAAAGAATTCAAGCCTATTCCTGCTCCTTCTTTAAAATAGAAGGTTTGACATAGGGAGTGGCTGCCTACAAGATACTTGGTCTAAACTGTATTCACTGCATATACTTCCCAAAAAACCAGAATGCTTAACTCAGGAAATAGTGGCTTGATGTCTCAAGTACTGAAGGAATTAACTGTTCTGGTTGTCTTTGTATCATGTTAAAGCGGTCTTTTGCCTTCTTCTCTCACTTTGAATTGGGGTATATATACATATAGAAAATAAACACAGGCGGATTCAGTATTCATTGAGTTGTCCTCCGGGCACTATCCTATGTCTCTGTATTTCTTTGTAGCTCTGTCTATTCTGCCTAACATTTCTAATCCACGCATCCCTACCCTAGAATGTATGAACCCATTGTGTCTGGACCGCAACAAATGTAACCCCAATATATGGTCTATGACAGAAGACCCATCTTAAATCCAGATCATGTAAGGACAGGAGACCCACCCTAAATCTGGGCTACACCTTCTTATGGTAGCCTACATCAAAGGACATGGAAGAAAGCTTTTGCTTTTAAACTGCTTGCCGTCACTCTTGCTGACAAGTTCACTGATCCTGCTGCTGAGGCATTCCTCGCTGGTATTAAGAACCTAGCTCTACAGGATTCCAGCACAGACTGAAGACCAGCCAAGACACTGAACATCATGGACTGAACAACTACCAGATTTTGAGCCTTTCCATTAGGAGACAGCCACTGTTGGACTAGCTAGCTTACAGCATGGAGCCACTCTAATAAATCCCCTTTTAATATACATTCCTCCACAGACTCCTGACACTGTGTTCCACACATACAAGGGTGAGGAAAACACGGTCATGATAAAGGAAGAAATACTAGACACCAAAGACTAAAAGAGAACTTTAAGAAGGCAAGAAGGGGAACCTTGCAGGTGGGTAGATTAAGCAAAAAGGAGTGGGTGGGGAAATGGAAGAGAAGAAGTGAGGAGTCAGCCAAAACCAAGGATTATGAAAAGCCATACATATGCATCATACTTGGTGAGCTATCTTTAAAACAAAAACAAATCTAAGTATGAAGAGGTAGCCTGCACAGGTTATTAAAAGTCCAGGGCCAGGGGATGGGGGGTACCTCCTTATGGGCTATTAGTCAGGGAGGTCCCTAAGGCCCCCCAAACAATACAAGCAATTGCCACTGTTGGTGGCTGTCCACCAGAGCTAGACAGTAGATGTTATTACTGAAGACACCACATAGCTGATCACAGGAAATGACATAGGGCTGCTTCCTCCCTGCTGGGCAGCCCTCACAGTGATGGAAATCGCGATGCAAGTATCTGGGGTTAGACTGTCATCAACAGGCTTACTCATCTGGACTACATTACTAACCTGCCAGGCAAGATGTGCCCACTGATGCAATAGGAGCAAATTACAGGAATAATCAATGACTTTCTAATTAGAACAGAAGGGAATTCACTCTGGTACTATAAACTGGTAAAAGGCTCCCATGGCTGGGAGGTCACAGGCCCTAGTGAAGTAACTACAGCTGTAGACTTACAGAATGAAATGCCCACCAAATTATCTTCTAAATTACTATGTCTAGGGCCACAGATCAATGCTGCTGTTGACTTTGATTAGACCAGTTCTTTTTGCAATGGGCAGTGGTAAAATGCAGACTAAAACACGAACAGTGATGAGAATAACTAACTGGCTAGTGAAGGCTCGGGAGACCTGTATTATCCCTCTAATTCAGGGACCATCAACAGAGGGGATAGGGTGGGATGCTGTGTTCCCTATAAGGCTTGGCATGGCACTCCTGAACTCAAAGCAGCTGTAATCACCTATATGAGACCCATAGAAGATTGGGCTCATTAACATCTGTCTGTATTTACAGGCAGTTAAAAGTAGCTATGGAGTAGGGCTCCATGAGACCCCCCCCCAAAAAAATCCATAAACAGTTAATAGTTGCTGAGGGAGTGAAGGAGGCTTCCTTTGGTGGTGTAGTCACTATAGTGAGGTGCTCTATGGCCCTGTAAATAACCCCTCACCTATATTGCCTAAACAACCCTGAGAGTCACTGGGTCACCAAAAAAAAAAAAAAAAAAAAAAAAAACCAACTCATCAAAGTAGAAAGAGACAAATTGGAAAGTGGAAGGGAATCACCGGAATAGAAGGAGAACACACACATAATAAGGTAATGGGGTGAATATGGCTAATACATCATATTCGTGTACAAAATTGTTGGGACACTATGTATAATTCCTGTATTAATAAAAACATTAAAGATGAGGGAAGCATTTCTAAAATGAAAAAAATGCTAGATGTAGTAACAGCAGATTAAACACCAAAGTGAAATTGTAAATAATAGAATACAACTATCAAAGCAAAACAGAGGAATTAAAAAACAAGCAATCCCACAGTATCAGAATTTATTAAGCATAGTGTGTGTGTGTGTGTGTGCGCGCGCGCACGTGCACACACACAGGTAGCATAATTAATAAAAACTCAGGGTCGGAAAGTGGGGTTCAACCTGAAGATCCGAAAAGCAATATAGCCAGTCACTGGCTCTTACCTTTCCCTCACTCTGAAACAGCAATCCTTCCTCCAAGAATCTCAGAATAATACTGTGTCTGAGAGCTTTTCCTCCCTGCCTCCCCCTGTCTTATATTCCTCTCTAGGGCTGGGATTAAAGGCATGCACCACCCGACTTCTATAGCAACGCTACTGGGATTAAAGGTGTGTGACATTATGGCTACTGGGATTTAAAGTGTGTGTTATTGTGGTTACTAGGATTAAAGGTGTGTGTCATTGTGGCTACTGGGATTAAAGGTGTGTGTTACCATAATCTGGTCTGTAAGGCTGACCAGTGGGACAGCTTTACTCTCAGATCTTATTAAAATACAATTAAAACGCCACTACATATGTGTATATGTGTGTGTGCGCGCGCACACATGCGCGTACGTGTACACATGGAGCCCAAAAGTCAGCTGGGGTACAGAACCAAAAAAAGGAAGGCAAAATAGTCACTGGTCCAGAACGTACCAAATCTGATGAAGACAGTGACAGCTCCAAGAAAATCCAATGAATATTAAGAAGAAAAACATTTCTAAAAACACTGAAGCAAAACACAACCAGATTGTTCGAAACAAAATGCAAGCAATCAGGAAGGGGCGAGTCCCTAATGCAGAGAGAGGACGCCAGCACTCCAGACAGCTAGGCAGCCTGAAGCCGGCCATCAGCGCTAACAAGTCAAAGACAGAAAAGCGTTAAAAGCCACACATGCTAAAAAATATCTTTCAAAAATTAATACAAAATAAATTTCTTTTCGCTAATCAGAGCTGAGGGTTCATCACAAGCTGATCATATAACTATGAAAAGAATTTCTTCAGGCGAACAAGAACAACAGATGGAACCTGGACCTACCAAAGTAACAATGAGTGCCTGAAATGGTAACACAATGCTGACATAAGAGGTGGTGGCGGGGAGAAAGCAGAAATCTTTAATAAATAAATAAAGAAAGAAAGAATATTTCTTCAGAGTCGCTTTTAAGAAAGAACTTTAAAGAAGCGATTGATTAGACTCCGAAGTGAAATGCATGACAGAGAGAACAAAGATGTGGTGGGTGAGCAGTTAAAGTCAATCATTAGATGTCTACGTTGTGTATGGAAACGTTCTGTGCGAAGCCTGTGCTGAGCTAAAGCTACAAACCCTACAGTGGCCACCAGGAAGCAAAACAGAATCAACCCTAATAATGAGCAGTGGGATACAGGCTGGCGTCATCCTCTCATGGCAGAGACAGAGGCTAAGGTTCACCCTCACAGTGAAGGGCGACAATAGTATGGCAAACAGGACACAAATGCTGGCTCCTCCCTTCAGTGCAGACCTGCTGCTTGACTTACTAAGTCTAAAAATACCACAGCTATCCTAACTGCTCTCCAAAACAATAGCCAGTTATATTAAGAATGAGCATTCCTAACAATGACTAAGACTCTTGCTTTCTGATAGTTTCTGGCTTTTTACACTTTACTCCTAAGTCAATCCATTCTTCCGTGTACAAAATACACTGTGTTCTTGCCTTCATAAAATTCTCTTCGCAGCACTACTGGCCAGTCTTTGTGTACAGTGGATCTGCTGTCCACTGGATGCCAGCAGCACCTACCCAGCTGTGAAAATCAACTCTCCAAAAGTCATCACACTTACCTGGTGGAGCAAAGCTAACTTCAGCATTTGAGACTGTGGTGCTTTGCATTACAATTAAAAGCACCCAAGTTTATGGCCTGGGTTAACTCTAAGTACTAGCAACATTCAACTGCCATTGCCGAAGTGTCTAAGTAACAGTAGTTAAGACCTAGTGCCCAAGTGTCTTGATCTTGCATTCACTCAATAGTTCACGCACAAGCCTCAGTTATCTCTCAACATTTCTCAAAGGCCATATCAAAACCAAAACCTTTATTTACTGAGCTGAACAAACTGTAAGGTGAAGGGAAATTTCAAGCACATGAAAGGGCATGTGCTAACAAGTGACATCATCCAATAAAGAGAAGGGTCACCTAAGCAGGAGCTGTTTGAAGTTAACCCATATCTGTTTTCTTGAACAGCCATAAAAAATTGTCACTGGTCTTTCTACCACATTCCAGGTTTGGTCTCTCTTCTGAAGTATGTCTGAACCCAGCCAGTCACTGGTATTTCAAGTATCAGCACGGGCTCCAATGACAGACACTAAATATGAACTCTTTGTTACTGTCTTCAAACTCCCCTACAGCAACTGCAAATACAACTTCAAAAAGAAAATACACAAACTACAACCATACTGTCAGGACCATAAAGTCAGGTTCTTAATATTACGCATAACCCTCTAAAAGACAGTTTCTAAACAAAAACGCATTAGAATTTTAGCCCAGAGAACAAACTTCTCTTTATTACAGGCACCTGCATCTCCTGGACACTAGCAGTACATTACTGAAAAGCACTGACGTAGTAAGACTCTGCCCCGGGCTGCCTGAAGCAAAACTACGTGAATGGATCTGTTCTGCAAAAGGTGTGGTGCTTGGCTCACACGAGAAACCCCATCAGCCTACACAGAGGCTATTCATTGACAAGATATAATTAAAGGGATTATTAAAAATAACAAATGTGAAATACAAAGTTAAGATTTCCAATTTAGAAAATCAGAAAAAAGGTGGAGCCTTCACCAATTATGCAATAATTGGAAGATGGCGCTTTACACCAGTATGGTACTATCCAAAAAGCAACTAATAAGACAGGTTTAGTTAATATCAAACCTGGAAATGTTACACTCAATCATCCATATATTTGGAGTTTAAAGCTGACCAAGAGAGTAGGAGAGAATCTAAGATTAACCAAGAACCTAAAGGAATAATCACCATTAATGGTTTGGGACAAATAAAAAGAAAAAAAAGTGGGGAACCACAACTACATGGAATCTAAAACACAGACAGTAGACATTTTTAAGAAACAACTCTACATATGATCTAAGACTGAGGAGAAAAATGCTAGAAAGAATTAAATTGCTTCACACATGTGAATTCACAATTCTACACTATCGCTACACCTGTCAGACAAAGTATTTAAAGTAACCTGTCCAACCTTACAAACTTGGAGAACCTGTCCTGAAAAGGAACCACTGAATCCAGTTACATCCTACCTAGCTGAGACAGGTGCAATGCAGTGCTTAGGGGAAGAGCTCAAAACCCTGAGATACTGCAGTACACCAAAGGTACCAGTGTCCATTTTCTCCTGGCCTACAGGCCTTCCCTGTCTTAAAAGCTGAAGTCCTAAAAGTTACCAGGCATGCCTATATCCCCACCATCCATCTCCTCTCCCCATCTTCCTACCCCACACACAAACAACGAGGAAAGCTGACAACGACATTCTCTCTACACAAAGACATTTAGAACTAAGACTTGAAGAGATCTGCTCGAAACCATGATGTAAGTCGAGGTGGGCCAGATGGGGACTCTGGCAAACCAGATACAAAAGCCAAGCAGTTTCAAGAGAAGAACAGTGTTTAACAATCTGAATAGGGCAGGCAACAGTGGTAGAGAACAAAGAGAAAATCCGATGAGTTTCAACCTGAAGACTTTCTGGTCCCCAGGCCACTGCGCTGGAATCACAACTAGGCCTTAGAGGCAATGCTCCAACAGTATGACCAATGCCTTTTTCAAGTAAGCTAATTCAAATGGCTTTTTGATTCTTGCAGCCAAATAATCCTCAAGCCATTAAGGAAGGTCAAAGAAAAGACACCAAGTAAGCAGTGGCTAATACAAAATTGCTAAATTTCTCCTTCTGGCGTGTCCTGTCAATAATCCATACATTCCAAATGCTTGGCTCCAGGGAGTTCTTTTCATTTCTTTCTGGAAGGATGAGCAAAGGGAAATATATGGACCTGCCCCACTTGCTTTTAAAATTGTAAAGCACTTTTCCTTGTGCTAACAGTGCCAGTCTGGATACCCTCAACTAACACTCAAGCTAGGCCCTAAGAGTTTCCTACCCTGCCTCAAACACTCGGAGTGGCTGCAATTTTTTTTAACTACTTGGTCCACTTCACACACACACACACACAAAAGGAAACAAACAAAAAACAGTCTCCATAATTAATACGTTAAATAAGTAATAAATAATATATTAAATAAATTACCCCGATTGCTTTTCAATCATGAGATAGAGCCACCAATGCCCTCCAAGTTGGAAAGCCTGACTGCACAGTTAGAAAGACCAGCAACAAAATAGCCTTTCTCTGTGCCAAGACAAATGGGAGGCAACTTCTGTTATCTTCCTTTACCCCTTCACCTAAGTTTTTCACATCTTCGTGTGTGGCTAAGACTTCCCTACTTAGGACTGGAAATTCCCCTTTAAACAACCTGCTACATTACGATTTGCATTGGTAGAGTTCCTTCCCCAGATACTCAAGCTTTGGAGTTAAAGTAAAAAGTACCATCCTTCCTCTCAGAGGATTTCTTCTGCTTCTAGACTTAGCCCCGGAATGCAAAGGCTAGAAAAGGCTAGAAAAATCTCTCACTGTAGTTCTGGGGCCTTGACTGCAGTATGTATAGTCAACAACTGAGAAAAACCACAGGGTATACTACAAATTCCTTTTCCGATCCATTGAGCATCAGTCGCAGCTCAGATTGTGAACCCGCTTCTTCCCCAATTCCCTAGGATCCCTTTATGTCTCATAAGTCAGTTACTGACAGCAGAACTAATTGTTCAATTCACTGTCAACCCGTGGCTCACAGCTCTTCCTGAAGAACACATCAAGTATGAATAACCAGAATATTCCTTGAAAAGTGCTCATGTATTTTGAAAGATTAAGTGGCACTATCTGAAATGACATCAGTCATAGCAGGCACTAGGCTGCCATTTACAAAAAATAAAAAAAAAAGCTTAGACATTAAAACAAAATCATCTTTGCATAAATAAATACTCCATCTTCCCTGAATATTCTATGTTCTAAGTATTTTCATACATAAGAAATTTGAGTCTCAACATAAATAACACTGCTAACAAGGTAGGAAGAAGCAAAGGAAACAGGCGTTTTAGAAGCAACTGAAAAATTACAAAGCTAAAAAGAACTGCGAATATGAATTCCAGGATGCGTCAAGGCCATTAGCGCCGTGTCTCAGCGGTATTGCTCACCACCCAATAAATGCCTTAATGCCTGAAGCTAAGCCACCTCCAACTGATAGGTTTTTTAAAGAGGGTAAGCAAAGTGAACGGACTGTCACCAAGCCATACCAGGGCTTTAGATTGTACTGTCACTGTGGTTTTAGCCAGACCATTTTCTGATAGCGCAGTCCGGTTGCTTGGCCAGCCTGGGGGCGACGTGACAGCGATGCAAACAGCCGCACCTGAGGTTCGGGCAGCGCCGGGACCCGGGTTCGGACGCTGACAGGGAAGGATGCTGCTGCGGACAAAGTGCACCGTCCTCCTCCCGCCCGCGCCCCCAACGCAGCGAGGCCACAGCGCCCGGCCGCAGTCCGGACCCGGCCCGCTGGCTCCCCGCTCCCCCGCCCCGCTCACCCGGAGGCGCAGCCTCTCAGCTCCCGGGCATGTCACCCGCCCGTCACGGCCCGCAACGCCCGGTGGCGCGAGCCGCAGCGCAGCGGCGCCTCCCTCGCCCGCCCCGGCCTGAAACGCCACCGCCGCCGCCTCCCCACGCCGCCCACTCACTCTCGCGAGAGCAATCGCACCTCTCGCGAGAACGACCCCGTGGCCGAGCCCGCGCAAAAGGAACAAGGGGGGGTAAGAAAAAACCTTCCCACGTGCTCTGGAGGGCAAAGCTGCGGGCCTGTCACGTGACGCCGAGACGCCCTTTCTATTGGCCAGGTGCCCCGTGGCCCGTGGGAGCTTTTAACGCGAAGCTGACCTACGAACTCTCCGCTGACGTCTTGCGCGCTTCCTGGCCGTTGCCTTGGGAACGGCTTAACCCTTTCTGCCTGCGGAACACCCTAGCCTAGCTCCCTTGCCTCAGTCTGTGTGCCTTGGGCCGCCCCGCCTCCCAGGGGCTGGTTCCCCACATCGACTGCCCACTAGATGGGGGGTCCAGGCACCATCCATCCTTCAGAATGGCTCTGCTCGGTTCCCAGCACCTTCAGGGAAAACCACGCGTCTCGCGCCAGGCTTCGGGCCCTATCTGAACCTCCAGTCGGTCCAAGGGGAGCGCTCCCCCCATGTGGCATCGAAATTGGGAAATAAGACCCCGATCACCAAGAAGCCAAACCTCAGGTGACAAGCTGTGTGACTCCAGTTTAAATCAGAAGGACCAGTGCAGTCAAGTTGCATGGTCCTCTCAAGGACATCCGTTCCTCAGATTGGCTGATTGATGAGAAAGACATTTTGAAGTGTTCCCTTCTTTTGATTCGTCCTCTTCAGGGCAGAGGGATAAGAAAGAAAGAATGCATTCTGTTTTCCTACACGTGTTAGGCATTATTCCCAGTTGTCTACTGAACTATGATGAAGACAAATAGTCTTAAGTTGTCGAGATCTGTAGGGAGAGGGGGAATATCTGTAGGTGTTAAACAATTGAGCCAAACTTGGGGGCGGTGCTCTTGGTGGGGAAGGGGGAGATTCAGGCAGTGCTTTGGGTAACAGCCCTACAAGAAACGGAAGAGCGTTTCTAGCAAAAATAAGGCTACTTCACAGACCGAAGACTGGGATCAAATCTAGCGTATTTGGATGACAGGAAATAAACCCGCAAAGATACTAGAGGCTAGATTCCCTACAGCCTTTTTAACCAAGAAAGGAATTGGCAATCTAGTCTACAGTGGAAAGCATTGAAGACTCACAAAAAAAAAGGGGAAATATCCACAATTAACTTAAAAAAATAGTAAGGGCTTCCCTGTAGCTAACGAATTTTACGGAAGTCAAAGAAGAAGCAAGGGATCTTATACAGATGAGAGACGACTGTGCGAGACTCAGTTTCCAGTGACCTAGACATTCTCCCAAATCTATTAAGTCAGCACCTGTGCTGCCTCCTCCCTTCTGTTAAAATATTTCTCCTACCTAATAGGAATAAATGGAAGGTTTTGCTTTTGTTTTGTTGTTTTGTATTTTTCTGTTTTGTTTTAACTACTTGAGAAAACGAATAGCCAGAAAGGGTTCTCACCTTTGGTTTTCTTCCCTCCATTTTCACTACACAGATACCTGCATCTCTAAGTTAGTTCCAAGCAAAATGGAATATAAAATAATGTTTCTTGTAGATATTTATTAGAGTGAGATTTGAAAAGATAGAAGTTGGAGGCTGGAAAATAAAGAGTTTAATAAAACAAAACCAGGAAGTCTTCCATTGTGAAACCCTCCCACTAACTATGGACTAAATCAAGGCTCTTTATGGTCCTGAGTTTCAACTTCCTGGCATATAAAACAGTGCAATTCGCTCTCCACACAGGGTGGTGAAGACAGAATTCCATTTTGTGATGCAGGCACTGGCAGAGGAGGTCGGGAAGGGAAATGAACTTTTATGAAAGGCATAAGAGTCAACAAGCAGCACAAGCCAACTGGGAACCTGTAACTGATGGAGGCAGATACCAGGAATGCTTTCCTAAGAAGTGCTGGTCCTGGGTGTGAAAACGGAAGAACTACCACCTGCTCGGCCTCACAGTCCCTTTCCCTGGAGCCACTGTGAGTCTGTGTAGCATCCAAAACATCAAATGTGCCTGGTCAGAGTAAGAACGAAACTGCAAGTAGTCTTTTAAAGGTCAGAGGCTACGTCTGAAAGTTAACACCTTGGTTTTAATACAAAGAGTTAATTTACTTTTTAAGAAGAGGAAAATGTGTCAGAAATATTTTAACCAGACAGTTAGTTAAAATACCAAATAAGGCCGGTTTCAAGGCTGGTTTAGAGTGCATTTTGAAATGTCTGCAGCTCTCAGGATGATTAATTGAAGCAGCTGCTTGGTGTTGCTAATTTAGATGAGCAGAGGGCTCAACTCTACCATCCTAACATATTAACAGGATCATAAAGCATCCTGACTTACTCTAGTAGGGAAGTGGTTGTGGTCCCTTATGCTTGCTGTTTGGAATAAAATGTAAGAACTCCTACAGAGGTCCTAGTTCTTAGATTCTTTTAAAACATCACACACACACACACAGTTTTACTCTAATATAATTTACATGCCATGCAAGTGCATGTTTTCTGTACAGTCACAGAACTGTGCAGCTATCACTGTAATCTAATTCTCAAAATAACTTAGTTCTCCTATTTTAAAAAAAAAACTGCCTATTAGCAACCAATAATCCTCTATTTCACCCTCAACCCTAAGCAATTGATAATCATCTTCGTTTCTATTAACTTACCTAACCTGGGTACTTAATATTAATGAAATTAAATTGTAATATGGTCTTTTATGTCTCAGTTTATCCACTTAGCGCATTATTTTTCAAGGGTCACCCATAGCATGACATTATCAGTTTTTCATTTATTTTTATTGACAGATGATGATTCTATTCTGTGCATATAGAACATTGTATTGATCACTGTATTAGTCGATAGACATGTGGATTACTTCTACTATTGTGGACAATTTGTGTTGAACATTTCATCACATATTATGTGGTATTGTTTCCCATTCTGGTGGCACACACCTTTAATCCCAGCACATGGGAGGCAGAGGCAGGCAGATCTCTGTGAGTTCACAGCCAGCCTGGTCTACAAGAGCTAGTTCCAGGACATGCTCCAAAGCTATAGAGAAACCCTGTCTCAAAAAAAAAAACAAAACAAAAAGTACAAAACAAAACAAAAACTATGTAACACATTATAGGGCTGAAGAGATGGCTCAGCAGTTGGAGCCCTGGCTGCTCTTCCAAGGGACCTAGATTAGGTTCCCAGAACCCACATGACAGCTAACACTGCCCACCACTACAGTTCCAGCGGACCCCATGCCCACTTCTGACCTCTATGGGCACCGCATGCACCTGGTGCACCTACGTGGATGCAGCGAAGACACATACATAACATAAATCTTTCTAGAACTAAAAACACATAAATTTCTCTAGCATACAAAGTTGTTACTTGAGTCCAAGCATGCTTTCTCTGTTCCTGCGGCTTTTCATTTTTAGTCTGTTCTGCTAAGCATGATAGTACATTCACAGGAATATCTGTGCTCATTTACACGTGACCCTGTCATTCACCTGCTTAAAATCCTCGGGCTCTCCCCATGGCCTGCCTTGATTTCTTGGCTCTCATGTCATTCAGCTTCTCAGATCGGGAGCAGGCCCTGCCTCAGCCCCTCCCCTCAGACAGTGCCTTCGGTAGCTTTGCCTGTATACACCCTTCATCTAGGACCGCCCAGAACCCGAGGACTTTCAGCTCTGCTGTCACTTCTTCAGGAACCCCTGTCCTAAGTCCCTATATGAAGTGCATTCCCCTTTATGGAGGACTCTGCCTTCTCTCTGAAGCATCTGTCAACACAGAACGGTTTTCATTTGTGTGGTTATATTTAACCAGGGACTGTCTCTTCCACTAGACCAAAGGATCGGAGCAGGAATCACACCTATATTTCTTAGCAGTGACTGGCACACTATAGGATGGAGGAAGAAAGGAGGTGGAGAGAAAAAAAGAGGTCTCCTCCATGACTATTATGTTTTTCTTGACTTAAAAGGAACCATCATTAAGATCTAGGTAAAATTACAATCTAAACTTGTGCTGGGCTAAGGGCAACTGATCCCAAGGGCTGCTGTAGGCTGGTTCCAAATCAAAGAAGAATCCGAGTGTCCCCACCCCCAGAAAAGGAGTGAGAAGGAGGTCAGTGTACAAAAGACTGAAGACAGCCGGCTGCCAAGTTAGAGAACACAGTCTGAGTCTAAGGACACCTATGAAAGAAAGCATCAGAGAAGCCCTCTCCCTGCCCTGGCAAATATTTGGTTTTTGCTTTTGTTTATTATAGGCCTGAGAATTGAACTGAGGGCCTCAGGAATACTGGGGTATGGACATCCCCAGCCCTGTTTTTACTTTCTGTTCTGAGACAGTGTCCCGCTAAATTAACCCAAGCTGACCTGGATGGAACTCACTTTGAGTTCTCAGGCAAGCCCTGAGCTTGGGATCCTCGGGCCTCACCCTCCTGACAGCTGGGATTACAAGCCAGGCCTGGCTCCACAGGGATATTGTAGTGGACTAAGTTTTTAATGGTCAAATCAGTACTGTCCTCGCTGTTGTCTTGTAATTAGTGGAAATGATGCTTTCACTTGTAGACGTGGTCCAGTGGAGCCAAGATACTTGTGTGATAGGCACATAAAAGAATTATGGCCCAGCAACATTGAATGATCACATCCGGCACTAAATGTCATAGTTCATACTACAATCAAGTAATGAAGTCTGGCCCTGCCTTCCAGTGAAACTGAGCATACTACACAAAACTGACTCTTGACTTAATCCCCCCGATGCCATTCTGACTACAAAGGAAGGCATCATCTTTCCCCAGAAGCTTTGGGGCTTTACACCAGCAAACTTGGATAGCCAAAGCAGATTCCAGGTCGTTTCCTGTTTGAAAACTTGACTCTCCCCTTGGCTGAGTGGCTGGATTCCTCCCTGAGCCATGCTGCATGAGTGATGGACCCAGCTGTCAGTTCACTTGTAAGAGCCATGTCAAGTCCTCGTACACATCCTTCAGTTCTTATATTTGTTTTTTTTTTGTTTTGTTTTGTTTTGTTTTGCTTTGTTTAATGGGCGTAAGTTAATACATACTCATTGTGGTGAAAATTTAAGAAAGGAAAGAGAAACCCTCTTGTATTGTGGTTGCTTTGCATGCATTATTACTTGATAATAAGCCAATGTAAGGATTCTGTAAGTAGAAAGATAAAAGTTATATAGACCATTTCAATACATTAAGGGCTTTCTAAATTGAAGTGACGAAGTTTTACAGTATTTTTGTTTGTTCGTTTCCACTTTGTTTGAAGTGGTGGGAATCCAACCCTGTCTTGTATTCTACCACTGAGATATCCCCTTAGTCTCTATGGCTTTGTTCTAAGACTGTACTAAAGTGTTAGTGTTACATTGTTGTAATAAAACACCATTCATGACCAAAAGCAATTTAAAAACAAAACATTATTTTAGTTTACGGTGCCAGAGGGCCAGAGCCCACTAATGGCCGGGTGGCAGGAGCAGGAAGTAGATCACATTTTGTTTGTGCACAGGAAACAGAGCGAAAGACAGCAAGGAGTGGTGGAATGAGGTATAAGCAATCAAAACTTGTGTGTGTGTACATTTTGTATGTGTACATACTTGTGTACATACATACATGTATCCATACAAATAACATACTTCCCCCAGCAGGACTCCACCCCCTTAACTTCTCCCAAACAAGAGTCACTGACTGAGGACTAAGCGTTGGAATACTGAGCCCATCGTGAGAGGGACGTTTCTCACTCGGACCACTACAAAGGGCCTATATATCATATTCCAACCTATTAGAACGTTTATAACTTATACAGATAATTATTTTGTAGTAAGTCTCTGGACCTGAGAAACACGACTACACCAGTTTTAGAATATAATACTTATTAATGTTTTAATATATAGACAGTGGTCATTAAATACTCAAATGATTCTAAAACCATGCCTCTTCTTTCCATTTGTGTGTGTGTTTACTGCATATATGTATTCATTCATACATGTGAAGTCTACAGAAGCTAGCAGAAGGTACCAGATTGCTGTGAGCCCCGAAACATGAGTTGAGAACCAAACTCTGGTTCTCCTCAAGAAGAGCAAGTACTCTTAAGTGCTGAGTCATCTTTCCCACCCACCAAGGTTGTATTAATAAAGAGCACAGGGGCTAATACAGAAACACTGCTCCAAGTTAAAGCCTTCTTGACTAGAAAAGAGTTGAAGTGTTATTACATATCATATGCAAATATAATTCTCTTGATTAAATCATCAGAGTGTTAGCTAATCAGTAACTTCCAATGTATAAAAGTCAGGTGTATCTTCTTTTAAGAAAATGTAATGTATAATTATCTAAAATCCAAAAGTAAGCATTCTTGAAAGGATGTAGTCAAGGCAATAGCCTTTAACTTTCATTGCCCTGCTTACTTTAAATGGCCAGTATACACTGTAGCTAAGTGTAGAACAGAAGCACAAAGCCGTATGAAGAGATACTTTGAGATGTCACAAGTTTAAAAAATTATGAAAGTTACCAAGAATTCCAAGAATACTTGGGGATATCTAAATGGAAAAATAATGGCCAATTTTTCATTCAGTTTTTCAAGTATAGCTTTCTCAAAAGGTGAAATAAACATCTTCATCATGTGACTGCATGAGTTGTTCTAAAAGATTCTAGATAACTCCCCTTAGACTATAGGTTCATATGTCAAGGGCAGTTGGTTTTTTGTTTGTTTGTTTGTTTGTTTTTGGCATGCCCTCATAATCACCCTGTGAGACAGACAGAAGAAGATCTTAGAGCAGGATGTTCCTGTGGCCACCATTCCCAGTCTTTGGTTGTTTCTTCTTTTCATGCCAGGAGGTGTGTCTTCATTCATTGGTTAACATGAAATGCCCACATAAGACGAGAGCTTTCCCGAGGGCCCATGCATGTGGAAGAGGAATGTTGTATGTGCACTTCAGTCACTGGATGCTGTACGTAAGTCTAGGGCCGAAGTAGCAGAGCTTGGAAGACACTTGGACTTTAGGAATTCTCTCTTCTACTTGGAATTTTAAGCCATTAATTTATGCTAGATAGGTTTAGTCCTGCTCGCCACCGTATTTTGGTCCCTGTTCGTTTTAGATTCTTTGGGGGACATCTTAAATAGACCTGGCCGCTTCCCACGATGGAGCTTATGAAAGCCAGTTCTATAGTCTGTCTCTTTGGACATGAAAGTAACTGCCATCACTGGCCTGCATCCTTCCCAGGTGAGTTTAGGCTCCATTGTCTGATAGATGTGTCTATGGGAGAAAGAGTCGCATGAGTGTTAGTATAATGCTTAGAACAAAAGAGGCACAGACTCTGCTAGTCTGAGCTAGTCATTCCTCACATTAACCAAGTGAGCTAATATCAGAGGGGAGGTGACTGGGAAACACGTTAGATACAAATTTCAACCTGATTTTATTCCACCTATACAATGGAAGACCTGAACGGATCATATAAACTAAGGTTGAAGGGCCAGCATGCAAGAAATGCCTCAAGTCTCTTTTCCTCTTTCAGGGGAAAAAAGACATTTTTGACTCAAATAAAAGGTGAAAAATAATAATTAGAACTCTCTTAAAATGAGTAAAAAAACAGACTGGCCCTGAACTCAAAGAGATCTGCCTCTACTTCCTGCAGATGGGTTCAAAGGTGTGCACCAGCAAGCCTGGGGGAATTTTTTTTTTTTATGAAAAAAAGCTGTCAAATTTTTTTTTTTTGGAGACAGGGTTTCTCTGTGTAGCCCTGACTGTCCCAGAACTCACTCTGTAGTCCAGGCTGGCCACAAACTCACAGAGATCCACCTTCCTCTGCTTCCTGAGTGCTGGGATCGAAGAAGGCATGAACCACCACCACTCAGCCAAAATACTTCCTAGTATCTATAGTTTTTAAAAATTATTCTCTGTAGAGCCCAAATGTATAAGCTCTTATCCTGTCATTTTATCATATTCTGTTCATATTTCCACACTGATTTTAAAGTTTTTCCTTTGTGTGTCTTTATACCACGTTTGATGGTACAGGCCGCTGCCCTGCTCTGTTAGCGTAATGAGATCCGAGAGACCTTCTTATCTATAAACCTGTGGCCCAGTATAATGGATGCAACACGATTCCCCTGACCTCTTGTTTAACAGTCAAAACCCTTGTAATTTTCTCTTTGTTGATGGCCAGGAGCTGACCCGAAGTCACCGTGTAAGCTCCAGAGGGATGTGAGAGCTGTAGCAAACAAGGCCTCACTTGCATGTCTGGCAGGAAGACGTGACATTTTCAAATGGGAAAGAAAAGTCCCTGTTTCCAAGGTGTCGCTTGGGCTCCAGTGTTAAACTCTTCAAACTTTTCTACGAGTTGACATGTTCTGTAGATTAAAAAGAACAGCAAAAAATCCCACATTTCTTACTCACTTCACTCTGTGTGATCCTGAGACTTCCCCAGCAATTAAGTTTCCAGAATCCACTCAACCGATCTGCTGAGTTTCCTGTTAGCTTCTTAACTTTTTTCTTACTTTTCTCTTCCATCCCGGCATCTTTGGAATCCTTGGAAGTACCTGCAAGGCTATCTATTCTCTAGCTGTTTGGTCACTGTTGTTTTTGATACAAAATCCTCCCATTTAGGTGCTACTAAGGCCATTTTATAAGCGGGTTCCCCTCTCTGCAGAAACGAGTCTTATCCTTGAACACCACACAATACAGTCTAGACCCAGTCATTTCTGTGCATGTGTCCTCCTCCTATCACGATGATCCACATCCTCCCTATGTCGCTCCAGTTTCAAGCTATGATGGAGCTGGTACTGGTCCTCTTGGGGTTTGTTCTGTTTTGTTTTGAGACAGGGCTTCACTAGGTAGTTCTGAACATCCTGGAACTCATTGTGTAGACCAGGCTGGTCTCTGATTCAGAGATCCATCTGCCTCTGCCTCCCGAGTGCACCACCACACCCAGCTGGTCCTCCAGTTTTCCACTCAAGAATGACAATAACCTACAGAGACAAAGCTAATTCTTTGCTTGCCCTGGGTAAGAAGCACCTCCCAAATACTTGCTAGTCACAGGAGAGGGTTCTGAACCCTGCCCCTCTCTTCATTTGTCCACTTTGGCTAATTAATCTTTTATTTTCCTCCAATATTTGATAATTCCAGTTCTTAAAGTAATGAGATGTAAATATATACAAGACGCACAAAAGGCAGAAGTTGCCGCTGAAAGCAGCAAGTCCTCAGTGCTCTGTGCTATGCTTTGTGTCACTGAGCTGCCTTTGTCATGGATCTGTCACTAAGCTGATTCCTAGAACTCTCACCGCACCTCTGTAGCTCTTCCAGTAACACAGGGCTCACTTCTCTTTGAACCAGAGAAGCACAAAAGAATCTCCCGAGTAGTCAGGTGTCCTTCTTTAATGCCACAAAATGTGGCTGCTGCTATTCATTGCGCTTTTCGGAGGACAACCCTTGGATTCAGGTTCAAGGAGACTCTGTCTTCTGCTTGGCTACTACAGTCACAGACATTGCCTGTTAGCCCTTCTTTTCAAGTCATTATGGGAAAGAGGTTATATAGATACTCTTAAAAGGAACCTGTTTTGGTGCTGTCTGTCAAAATGTCTCCAGATACCACAGCCAAGATGCTAGGCCACAGAAAAACAGCCAAACCCTAACATGTATCGTTGGTGCCGCCTTTCCCTCCACCAAGACAACCCTTCCTCCATCCAGCTTGCTTGCTCAAATGTCACTCCCACTCATCTCAGAGCACACAATGCCCATCAACAACATTTCTAAATTAGTGGGCTTAATTATCCTTGCCAACCTTTGTAGCTATAGGATAGACTTTGGAAAATTCTGAGGTAACAGGCATATTTTCTCAAAGAAGTGAATAAGTTAAAATGCTGTGATACCCAAATACAACCCCAAAGAATCCTTTGGATAACAACTTGGCAACGTCTTTCCCTGCAGTCCTTCACAAAGCTCTATGTGCGGTCCATCTCCTTGTCTTTATGAGAGTCTCACTGGCGATAGGTTTCTATAGCTCCTGATGTCCTCCGATTCCACAGTGGACTGCATCGGTTGTCTCTGCTTAATCCTTCCTGATTCAACTCTTCATACATAGTTCATGTCATTCCAGAATCTCAACTCCATTAGAATCAGATATGCATCAGCAGGTATAATCCACATGCGGGTGCTAAGAGGCCGACACTTTCTCTCTGCCTGCCATCTGGTGTCTTTGGGCACTGATAGAAAAGACTCAGTGTGGTGGTTTCAGTAACAAACATCCCCCTTAGGCTCAGGCATTTGAACATGTGGTCCCCAGCTAGAGGAACTATGTCACTGGGGGCAGGCTTTAAGACTACACGACCTCATTCTTCTTCCAGTTCAGTCTTTTAGTACCTCTCCCCAGCATGATCTGGAAAGCCCCATTCCTGTCTCTCTTTCCAAACCCCGCCCACTCAGTCTCTAAACAAAGGCAACGAAAAGCCCAGTTCTGCATGCTTGGTGGCTACTGCAGCTTCCTTCCCTGAAGCTGCCAGTCATGCAAGTACCCATCTACAGCATTTCAGCTTTTGACCGTAAATGGGCACAAAGCCAGCTCGTGTGGACACATCATCACTCCTTGTCTACAACTTATATAATCTCCCTGCTTTAGTTGAGGGTGGGCGGCTTCTCTGGCCTCCATCTTTGGGACTGGAGGATCTACCTGGGAGTTGCTTCGCTCAAATAAACCTGTTGTGATACTTTTTAAATTGGGTTTGATCTGGCTTACTGCATTGGTGGAGAAACCTATTATGGGGTCAAGGGCAGAAACCTTATCAATGTGCTTTCTCAGCTTCCTGTTCCTGCCTGCCACCTGCCGCCAAGACTCCCGCCATTGATGGGATCACCTGTCTGGAAGAGCAAACCCAAATAAACTCTTCCTCCTAGAAGTTGCCTTGGTCCTGCTATTGTGTAACAGCAGCAGAAAACAGAGCTGCAATTTCCAGAGCCCTTTGTCCGCTTAGAGTTCTTTACTTACCAACTTCAACAAATTTCAAAGGAATTTTTTTTTTTTTCGAGACAGGGTTTCTCTGTAGTTTTTTTTGTTAGGAGGTCTACATGAGCTAAATTCAGCCCGGGACATTGGTTCACCTATTTTACTCACTACTTTACTTGCTTCTACACAACCAATTTGATTACTGTGCCACTTAAGCAGTCAGAAACTGAGCCTTGTTGATACCAGATCTAACACAGAATTGGGAGACAGGCATTAACCGGAGTCCAAGCGTATCTCTGCTGACCCATAATATCTTCTAACTCACTCTTTTCGCAGGGGCCGTGCTAATCTTCTCTGTAGCATTCCAATTTTAGTGTATGTGCTGCCAAATTCACTCTTTTCATATGCTTTCTGGAGTCCTGGCCTGCGAAATGGTCACCAAGCCAGGAGCAGACAAGGAATACGATACTGGCAGCCTGGAGAAAAAAGGGGCTTCCAGGTATGATGTAGTCCAGTTGCTAAAGTAGCTAAGTTAGGTAGTTTATGAGCTGTGTGTGATGGAGTAAGTAGAGGTGGCTTAAAAAAGCAAGAAGTCAATTTAGTGAACAACCAAAGAGAACTCTTCAGACAGCAAAAGGGTCAAGTTCGTCAAATGCAGAACTGAAGGCAGCAAGGTACCATGTCTCACAAGGCAAATAGCTTCCAGGTATGCCTTTTTGGGTACAACTTAAAGACCACATGTGCCTCTATCATTCAAAGCAAAGGGTTCCACTTCCGAAAGGACTTTAGATCTATGGCATTTAAGAGGCACTGAGGGACAGCTGTGTCCTAATAAATTTTCTATTTTGAGAGTCTGGCTCTCAAGAGGGCTTCATATGATCAGTCTGACACAGGCTAGGACGGAAGTTGGAAAGCTTAGCAAGTGCTGAGAGCTCCACGTTTTCGTCACTCTTATCTGGGACTCTCTGGCACTCTGCACCAAGCTGGGACAGGTTTCAGGCAACAGAGTGAAGTGAAAATCCAGGCTGGACCAGCTCAGCGTTCTGTATCCCAAAGATAGCACACAAATGCAGCAGGTGTCAAACAGTTCTACACCAAGTATGAGAGAACACCCCACATGCAGACCAGATGGAGCATCAGGGAATCTAGGTTCAAGAAACTCAAAAATACAGGACAATTTGGCTTTTGACAAAGGTGCCAAAATTGCACATTAAGAAATGGACGCCAGGTGAGACTCTCTGTGAATTTGAGGCCAGCCTGGTCTAGAAAGCACAAAAAGTGTGTGAGAGAGGGAGAGAAAGAGAGAGAGAGAGGGAGAGAGAGAGAGGGAGGGAGGGAGGGAGAGAGAGAGATTATTAACAAACAGCACCAGAAAGCTACGAATGAAACAAGACCTCCATCTCTCACCTTGTACAAAAATGGATTAGAAGCATTGATGTAAGACTTGAAACTCCGAGAGTACTATAGGAAAATTATGAGGGGCCTCATTCTTGTCTAGAATCCCTGAGAGGACTGCCTGCTCGGGAGGCTCCAACACAGGGGTGTCCAGAAGAAGGCTCTTGTCACACCCATCACGTGATAAGCACAGGCAGCTGGGAGGCTCCAGTGTCCACCTCCACTCCACTGATCACAGCAAACCCAGGAGGTTCCAGTCCAGCCCATCACCCCAGAGGGGACTGCACACCTGGAAAGTTCAGCCTCACACACTGGGCTAGAGGGCACAGCATGCGCAGAAGGCACCAGCCCTTCCTACAATCCCACAGAGCATAGCGTGTCTCTAGGCTAGATGTAAAGTCACAGGTTAAACCCATTCTCAACAATAGTGGAAAACTTCAGTATCTTACTGTCATCAATTGACAGCCCGGGGGAAAAAAATAAAACACCTAAACCAAATGACATCATAGACAAGAGGATTTAACAGACATCTACATTCTGTCTAGATGCTGAAAAATCCATGTTTTTCTCAGCAGCCCATGAACATTTTCTAAAGTAGACCATACATTAGGATATAACAAACATTTTTTTTCTTCTTTTCTTTTTGGGTTTTTTGAGACAAGGCTTCTTTGTGTAGCCTTGGTTGTCCTGGAGGTCACTCTGTAGACAAGGCTGGCTTCAAACTCACAGAGATCCACCTGCCTCTGCCTCCTGAGTGCTGGGATTAAATGTGTGGGCCACTACACCCAGTTTACAACAAAAATCTTTAAAAACATAGGAAAAGTAAAATAATTCCCTGTATTTTATTTGAACATAATAGAATAAAAGTACAAATTACAATCGAGAGAAACTATAGAATAATAAAACATTGTAACTAAAGCTATCAGAGATTGATGAATAAATATGAGTAGGGATAAGAGGAATTCACAAACAATCTTCGGCTTTTTGTCTCTCTTTGATCCCATTTTCACCCACTGTATCTCGTTATGCTGGATTCTATATGAAGTCTGTCTCAAGATAATTTATATCGCCATGATAACAGAACCAAAGTGTACTTTTAAAACCAAGAATGCTTCAGGCAGAAACGTTAGACGCATTTGTCAGCTGCTGTAATCACTTCCAACCCAGCAGATAGTCTTCAACAATCTGATTTCCAGTTGGAACTGCACAGCTCATCAAGTCGTAATTAAGCTAATGAGAGTGTTACATATTCGTGGGTTTTGTCAGCTGAAGATTTGTCATTCTGGAGTAATGAGCTTTCATACACTTCATCCTTGAGATCCTTAATATTCTGATCATCGGTGAAGGGGCATTGGCTTCTGTCCTTCAATCAATTATAGAGACATTCTGAGATGAGCTATGCTAAAGTTCAGACTGCTCATTAATATTGTTCATGGGACTGCTCTTTGCTCAGACTCTCCAGTTTGTACACCCCAGGTTGTTAATATTTTTTTCTTTTCATGCTACTGAGGAATATACCTTCAATTCTGTGCATACCAAGCAAGTACCCCACTATTTCCTCATATACCCATCCCTCTTTTCACATCTTTTTTTTCTTTTGAGAAAGACTCTAAGTTACTCAGGCTGGTTTTGAACCCACTCTGCAGCCAAATCAGGCCTCAAACTTGTGATCCTCCAGCATCAACATCCCAAATAATTTTATATACACACATATAAGCAATATGTACTTTTAGGCTTATGTTGATGTTCAACAAAACAGCACTTATTTTCAGGCATGGTGCCTTCATTTCTATTCTATTTTTCTTTGCGTGTATGGTGATACGGGATTCCCCTTTGTATGCGGTGAATATGCTTTATTAACATTGGTTGTTAAAGAAGCTATTTTGACTCATGGCTTAGTAAAGCCAGGCAGGAAATCTGAACAGAAGTATAGAAAGTAAGTGGAGTCAAAGAGACGCCATGTAGCTGCCGGAGAAAGATGCCCGCAGGACCCTTACCTGTAAGCCACAGCTGGGAATGAACAAGCAGGCTCTATCTACATGTATGGTGTATGTGCATGTGAATACAGATACACATATAATGTGTGCATGTACATGTGCCCATGGAGGCCAAAAGTCAACATTGGGTTTTGTTCCCCAGATACCCACCTGGTTTGAGGCAGGACCTCTCATTTGAACTAGGCTCACAACTAAGTTAGACTGGCTGGCCAGTACCCCCCCCCCCCCAGGGACTTTCTGTCTCTACCTCTCAGTGCTGGATTAGAAACACATACCCTACAGCTGGTGTCTTTAGCGTGAGGTTCTGAGGATTAAACACAGGTCCTCATGTACCATAGTGACTATCCTACTTAGGATTTCTATTGCTGTGGAGAGACACCATGGGCACAGCAACTGTCATAAAGGAAAACATTTAATTGTGGTGGCTCTCTTATAGTTCAGCGGTTTAGTCCATTATCATCACGGCAGAAAGCAAGGCAGCATGCAGGCAGACATGGGCTAGAGAAGGAGCTGAGAGTTCTTACCTCTTGACTCACAGGCAACAGAAAATGGTCTGAGACCCAGGGAGTGGCTTGAGCATACAGGAGATCTCAAAACCCACCTCCACAGTGTCACACTTCCTTCGGTGAGACTGTACCTACTCCAACAAGGCCACACCTCCTGATGGCCCCCAGTCCCTTTGGGGCCCATTTTCTTTCAAACCACCACACTGCCTGAGCCATCTCCCCAGCCCGGAATTTTAATTTTTGCCCTGAGTAATAATTAAAATAACACAAAGTTCAAAAAAAAAAATTACATGAGGAGGTAAGTGATCTCTCTCACTCACGGCCTTGCTCAGTGACACTGTTTTGTGGCAGCAGGGATCTGAGTAGGATGGGGAACCGTGTCAGGAATGGAGGCACGCAGAGAACATGGGCTACTTGACTACGGTTCTTAGAGTTGTTTCTACCTATTAGCGTCACTCTCCCAAAGGACAGTGCCCCAGCGCCCACTTGTATTCAAAATGTCATTGCTAAAGAAGCACTAGCGCCACGGAGAGAGGATGCTCAAGCAGAGCTAAACATCTCCGGTGCCATGACTCACTGTAGACAAAGGTCACAACTGAAACACGCCCCTCTGCTAGGATGACACTGGTCTCGTTTTGTTTTGCTGCCGCTGTTGTAGCCTCTTTTTTTTTTTTTTGGTTTTTTCGAGACAGGGTTTCTCTTTGGTTTTGGAGCCTGTTCTGGAACTAGCTCTTGTAGACCAGGCTGGTCTCGAACTCACAGAGATCCGCCTGCCTCTGCCTCCCAAGTGCTGGGATTAAAGGCGTGCGCCTCTCATTCTTGCATGCCGCCAAAACCAGATTTTGTGAACATAGCAGTGGTGACACCAGGCCAAACAAACACCAGGCCCAGAGCATGGAGAGCAAAGATCCCAGAGGTCTGAATGGCTCTTGATTTTCTCAACAGGGCTATCAGCTATACTTGGATTTCCTGGTGAAAAAAATCCCAATTTGCTGACCATGGAAGCCATTAGCTTCTGAAAGCAGGAACTGGATGTGATGATTACCCAAGACAGAGCCACACAAACAGATCGGATTAGTCTGTAAGACAATATAATTTGCATTTGGAAGTGATCTGATGTAATGATTTAGAGAGTCTATCAGAATCAGACGACGCCATGGAATCCTCGTGTAGATGCATAGAAGCCCAGGCTAATCATGATTTATTTTTAAAGGGATAATTAGACCACTCTTTTGGAGTTTAAGTTCTGGTTCAACTATTTCCAAATGCAGTTAGGATACCTATTTTGTATTTATATGTGATCAACTGTAGAAATGAAAGGGACCTATGATTAGAAACCAGTCCTCTGATTTCACGCAATCATTTCCAATTTATTCAACTAATAAACATGTGCTTCATGTGTCAAGCACCGTTCCACACACCTGGATGTAGAGACAAAACAGTTCTCTTTCCCATATTCCCATGGGCAGGGTAATGGCTAATCTTGGTTATAACTTCGGCACTCCTGGGAAGAGAAAATCTCAGTTGAAGAATCATCCCGTCCTGTTGGCCTGTGGGCATGTCTGTGACACATTTCCATGATTGCTAACTGACGTTAGGAGGGCCCAGTCCACCAAGGACAGAACCAATCCTAGGCAGGTGGGCCTGGGGAGTATAAGGAAGGAACTAAAAAGCCAGCCAGCCCTTTCTTCCTGGTTCCTGCCCTGACTTCCTCCAGTGTGGGATTATAACCTGGAAGTGGATGAGATGATCTCTTTCTTCCCCATCTTGTTTTTGGTCAGTGTTTTATGACAGCATCATAAAGCAAACTAGAACAGACAAGTAGTTGCTGGCCAGTTTTTGAATCCCTGCCTCATAGGAAATCTTGTTTTTTATGACATCTAACACCTTTAGACATCACAGTGTTCAATCAGTTTCAGGCATCTCGTTTGCCAGCCGACTTACCATGGCAATTCCATATTCGAACCAGCTCTTTCATCCAACTTTACCTCCTCTGGTTTGACCCCACTCTCAACCACCTTATAGCCTGTGTTCTAAGCTCTGAAACCTCCATTCCCTCAACTATTACTCCTGGGCACGATCTCTCCTCCACCCTCTGAATGGGTGAAGATGGGTTATTCTAAGGGAAGGTGTGTTACTAGGCTTACTGGCAAACATGGAACTCTTCCAGTCTCTCAGCTATAAACACGCCTTGTAAGCCACTGCTGAGGTCCTGGGCATGAGGCTCTGCAAACAGCGTCTCTGTCCCACCACCTGCCTTCCCTTTCTACCCGTAGGAGCCTGGGAGAGGCTGGGCAGCAGCAGGAAGGACTATCGTCCGCCATGTTACTGTTGCCAGTGTCCAAACAGTGCAGCTTCTCAGTCAGGCCGAGGCAGATGGCTCCATTTTCTAACTTCTTCCTCTAGTACTGTCAGAAAAATCAGGACAGCGCCCTCTCCTCTGGGTCTAACGCTGTGGGACTGCTGTGTTCACAAAGGTCTTTTAGGAAAACTTCACTCTCTCTTATGACTTTAGCTCACAAGAGGTTGCCCTTCAGGTCTGTATTTCTGTCAGTAACTCTCTCCAATTTCACGGCTGCTGTCAACACCCTAGAGCCACTTGACACTGACCCAGACTCCTTGAGTTCATCCTCCTCATTCATCTATTGGCCATTTCCACGTCCAGGCCATATGTCATATGATTGGCATATTACCTGCATATGTGTCTGTGTGACTTTGTCAGATCCCCTAGAACTGGAGTTACAGTTGTGAGCTGCCATGTGGGTACTGGAGATTGAACCTGGGTCCTTTGGAAGAGAAGTCAGTGCTCTTAACCACTAAGCCATCTCTCCAGGCCCCACACTGTGAACTCAACAAGTATTTTGTAGTGAACTTCAGGACTTATTTCCATAGGGGTAAACCAAATTGTGCTTTTAACATTAGTAACTCTACCACATGGACTAGTCAAATCAATAATTAAAAATTAAAATTCAAAAATTAAACAACCCCCAAAATCCACACTAATATGTATATTGATTTGGATGTATCCTGGGGATAAAAATCATATAAAGTCATGATGTATATAATTCTACTAATATAACCTTCTTGAAACAATAAAAGGTTTTAAATGGAGATAGATTAGCAGTTGCCTGAAGTTGAGACATGGGTGAAGAAGGCAGGAGGTAAATAGCTGTGTTTATAAATGAGCAACAAGAAAGAAGCCTTGTAGTGGGTCCTTGGGGTGACTCAACTGTTGAGCAACTTGACCATATCAGTACCAGCATCCTGATTTTGATACCGTCTAGACTATTCCTGTTTTTCAAGATGGATGTGTGTACTTGGGGGCGGAGGTTAAAGGAATGAAGGACCCCTTTGTACTTTTCTTCCAATCATCTCAACGCCTCCCCTCCAGAAAGATGCAGGCCTCACACTGTCAGACGCAGTCTTTTTTATTTGAGAAGGTCACTCTGAAGGCAGTGCCCTTGGGAAAGACATCTCTCATCATCTCTCATCATGTACACCAACCATTACTCTCAGCAAAGCACAAAAATACACACATCAGTGACTTCCTTACAATAAATACATAGTCGTGCATCTCACGATAGAAGGCACCGAAACTGGTCACTTAGTAGTCATAAAAATTATTAGCTACATTAACAAAGTCACCCAAATTATCTGTACAAGGAAATGTAACAATATATTCCAAAGGTGAAAACACATTAAAACATCTTTAAAATAGTATGCAATAAATATCTCAATTGTCATATAGATTTTAAAAATTATGCCATTGTAAACAGCATGTAAACAAACAAAAGTCACGTCTTATCATTATTAAAAGTAATTAGAGCCAAAGTTATAACCTCTGCTCTGTCAGGTATCTCAATGGCAAGTGTGCTAAGCAGGTAAAAATTTCACTCTTTTCTGGAGCAAACAGAGCCCACTGTGTAAGAAATAGGCAGACTTTATCTGCGTCTTTCAGATACAAGTATTTAGTTTCAAAACAGACTACCAAAATGTAGTAAATTCTTAGCTATAAATATGGCAAGGCCAAACTAAAACTACTTTTACAATAGAAGGAGGAGAAAGAGCTATGCTGTTCGGCTCTCATCGTGATGGTAACAGGAGGAAAACATGTTCTGATTATCTTTATTGAAAGTGAAATGATTGTGCTGGGTACAAGGCCACAGTGCCCAGCCTTCCTTGCCCCCTCCTTTTGTGGACCATTTACAAAGCTGAACTAAGCAAAAAAAGTTATCAAGTTGAGACTTTTGCTAAGGGACATAAAAATGGTTGATATCTTATATGGCAGAAAATAATGACTTCAATATATACTTGTTGAAATAGGAAAATACAAACCAGCAGAGACCCCACCCCCACCCCCACAATCTCACTGACAGGAAAGATAAAGACATTTTTTTCTTCATTCTACTAAAGGAAACCTATAGCCTACCCATCAGTAAATATTTAGAAGACACTGCCATATCTCAAACACTTGCTGTGTTTCATCTACATATCGGAACCTTGCAGCATACAAATACCAGGATATTACTATATGCTGAAGTACATATGCTACCCGTTAAATGCCACTGCTTCCTGCTCTCCATACCTAAGGTGCTGACACCAACCTGTAGCTTCAAACAAAGCTTTCCCATTTCCTAGAAGCACGACTGTGAGACCTCCATCCTTGCCTGTGGGTTTACAATGTATTTTGCTATAAATGTCATGGATTTCTGCCTTCCCAGAAGAAAGCCTAGTTTTACCCTGGTTCCGTAAAGCAGATGCTAGGGCTCAGCACAGCCCCTGTAGTAGCAGAAGCAGCGAAGTATGGGGTTAATGAAGCACACACTTGATCAGCGATGGCAGGAACTATGGCCAACATGAAAATCTAACGATTGCGGAAATAAAAATGGGATTGCTTCTTGATGATGTGGATTTGGTTGATTTTGGAGGACGGCGGGGTGAAACTGAAACAGCCTGAGAAAATTTTTAAAAATTCCTACTTGTTTCTTTAAACAGACTTCAGGAAGAGCACCTTGAGAACAAACTTAAACTCTACCAGACACAAGTCACGTCTTAGTTTTCCATTGTTAGGATCTTAGTCAGTGCCCAAGTTAGAGCAGTAGGGAAAGCTTACCAGTGCCTGGAAGAGAGCGCTCCACTTTTACTATGTGCACTGATCGGTGTCCACTCAAGCAATTTAACTGAAAGAGCACTGTGCTCACTTGTCATTACCTAGGGACACGGTAGGATGGCTTCAGCCAATCATAGGGAAAACAGGCCCATGGGTAACAGCAAATGTTTCAGTCTCCACGCTAAGGGCAATGACAACGACAGAGCTTCCTACATTTGTCATACAATCATGATTAATAGTAAACGGCCTGAAATCATACGAATTTCACCTATGCCTTCTTGAGTAGATGCTGTTTTAAAAATTCCACTTTTACTATTGTTTTTATTCTTTTCCAAATCTCACAATCAATATGCATTTGTCTATGAAGATTCTACGTATTGAGTGTACAGAATAGAAAGACAATCTGTAGGGCAAGTATATGAATACAAGCAAGATTTTGGCAGTGATGTTGAAATTTATGTTTCACTTTCAGAAACAAGAATTCAGATCTGGCAAACACTTGTGACATAAAGAAACATAATTAACAAATGGTGATCCTTGACAAAACAATGACTTTGCCTGTTGATGTTCTGTTTGTCTGCTCAGAGGGCATGTGTCCTCACAAACATAAGACTTTCAAGGAGTTCTGAGTTTTTATTTGTGACTGTATAAAAATATAATTCAAAAACATTAGTCAAAAAGTCTCAATAAAACAGCCATTTAACATGAACATGGAAAACCTGAGACTGCCTTAACTGAAGATGTCAGGAGTGAGTTTCCAGTTGAAATGAATAATATATAGATTAAAAGACCCATGATCTACTCTGGTTACTCATTCAACCTCACCTGCATCTTGTTCTTTCTGCTCTTGCCATGTGGGAACTGAACCCGTTGAGGCTTCAACCGCGCAGACCAAGTTCTCTCCTGTTGGGCCCCAGGCTCTTCCACCTCTACACAGAATGTCAAGGGTTACTAGATTTCTCTTTCCGTTAGAACTAAAATGACACTAGGAAAGAAATCGTAAATTGAGGTAGGACTCAGGCTGATATCTGTCCTTTCTTAGAGTGGAAAAATGATTAATTACTTGCAAGTGGCTGTGTTGGGCAACCCTTCAAACGGGGAATCCCAGACATCAAAATATATTGGTTGTAAAAAAAAAACCACAATGAGCCATGACAGGGTGGAACTGAACGAACCTCTTCAGGTAACAAAAGGTGAGTTCTCTATAAATACTATAAATAAAAGAAAAAAAAAACGAATCTTAAGGAAAAAGTATCAGAGCTAACACATTTCAAAGCTCAGCTAATTCATGAAAATTTCTTTGGTCTTCAAGTTACAGATTGAGTCACCTTTACCATGTCCTTCACAGGAGTCATCTAAGCCCCTGTGACTAGTTCCCCGCTGCCTACTGCTGAGTTGAGAAAGCACAGACATCTCTACCACGTGAAATAAACAATTGCAGGGGCTGTTCTAAATGCCATAGGGATTAGGTCACCCAAACCGCCTCCTCAATTGACCTGTAATGTTTTTGCGGTAAACGTGCTTCCTGGAGAGTTAACCATCTAACTTCTAGGAAGGACCTCAGCCCTGACCGATGGAGCTGGAGCTTTCTGAGGTGCACTGCCCACCAGGTCATGTATTTCGTGCTCTTTCCTTCCACAATACAACATGAAAGATATGTTCAAATTCTTTCTTCCTAGGCCATGCCAAACTGCCCCAAGTTCCTGGATCAGCTACGAGTCTAACATAGTCTCATTTATTCTATCCTCAATAAATGCATCTACAACAGTATAATAGAAAGCTTTGTCATTAAAAGCAAGCTGATTCTTAATTTCCTAAGAGGCTTAAATAACCCACAACTCACCTGCTGTTCACATCAGAGAAACCGGTTGGATTAAAGTGTTTTCTTAGCTTTACAACGTTCAGTTGGAGTTTTGTTCCTTCCCTGACAACAATACTGGGCAACTGCCTTTTAAATGTTTGGGTTTTTAAATAGTTGAGTCAAGAATGTCTCCAAATGAAAATCAGAAAAAATTTGCTAATTACTTGACAGAAGTAAGCAAACAACATCCACCAGGGTACCATTTGCAGCGTGGCCCACAATCACATAGAAACAGAAGTCAAGCACAGCCTTTAGAACAGAGGTTTAGACATTAGAGGTCTGAGATCTTTGGGAGGATTCAAGATTCAGTGCTTGTCGGAATTGGCCAGTGCAATCAAAGACAATGCCCCCGCCACAAAGCTAAAAATCCACAGAAGGAAAGAGTTACAGATTGAAGGCATAACATACACGGGGCAAAATATAGCAAGGCAGATCTCTGGACTACACTATTCATTCTCGTGCCTTCTCTCTACTTTGTGACTTTTTAGATATAAAAATCATTTTATAGAAAAAAGTTTCTATGACTATTCAGTTACCTAAGACAGGAAAGAAAATAGAATTTTGTATTTTGGTTTTTTTTTTTTTCTGTTTTGTTTTTAGGAAGGAAAACACTGGGCATCTGTTTGACAGAAAAGAGCATTTCAAGTATATAAGTCAACCATTAACAGAGCTATTACACTCCAGGCAACAGCAGTAAAACAAAAGGAGTTCAAATACGCATTCTGTATAAAGAGTATATTTCACAACAGAATAAATAAGGGCACTGATTTATACAACTGGTTCTAAGTAATACTGCCTTCAAGGGACGGTGCTGACGTCAGCACTGTCTCACAGAGAGAAATTCAAAGGTACAGTTCTTGCCCCTAAAGCCACAAAATATACAAAGCTTTTATATCTGTTTGTTATTAAATGTTTTATCTGCTAAAAGGTTTGCAAACTCAAATACATCTTGGCAAGTTTGAATAACCAGCATGATAATCCTTTTGGTATAAAAAGGTAAGAAAAGTTGTAATATGAAAATTAATAATACCAGTAAAGGAGACAGCTGTTGTACAATAGATTTAAACATACGAGTGACTTTTATCTCGTTGACAGAGAAAAGCCAATGCAATTTCCTTGAAAATAATTTCCATATTTACCAGCTCTAGATAATAAATATATTACTCCAATGTATCAGTCATCTTCAGTATACAATATATGACTCACAACACTGGATGTGCTATTCTACCCAAGTCTTCCGCATCCCCAGGTAGCACTTACCAGCACTGTAAGCAGCCTTCGGCTGCACATGTGTTGAAATCTCAGAATGTAGCCATGGAAAGGGCTAAGCTGTGCAGAACCACACCGCAATCCAATAGTAAGGGTCATAAACCACATTCCTTGTTGGCTTACATATTCAATTGCATTATCCTACCTTGAGAGCATCAGCTGAGTATGAAATGTCCTTATATTAATGCATTTTATACGTAACCCTGTGTTCGGCTGGCTAATCTACTCTTGAAATCTAGACAGTATGAATTACCCAGACTAGTCACAAAGTCTTACACAATGTGTAACTTGTAACTGAAAGAAAATATTTTTACATGGATTTAAAAAAAAAAAAAAGTTTAAAGCTGTGGCTCGCTTTTTATTTTCCAACTAAAACTTGGAAGTGCAAAAAAATTAAGAGTATATTAAATAATGTAAATACAATATCTTAAATTACATAAAAAGAAGTAAGCTGTTCATCTATAATATATAATGTGGAGTCTATCTTAAGCATGGTTATTGAGTTAATACAGTCTTAGCTACTCTGTTTAATTTCTTTACCTGAAAATAACAGAGACAAGTATAGAAAAAGGCAGGTACAGTCCAGCTGTTTTTAGCTCTCTGTCTTTTCTATCAACAAACCTTTATATATTTTCTTCTAACATAAACATCTCTAAACAAACCCTGGAAAATAATAATAATAAAGAAAAACAAGGCTTTGCTTATTATAAAACAACAATAATTATCACTCTCCAAGAGTTCTAGTTACATCTTTGTGAAGGGATCCTGTTGCTAAGGTACCAATAAGACAGAGATTGTGATACAAAAGTCAACTGAGGATACCACAGCAACAATAAACTAGGGGAGGGGTCACGACTCTTGGGGAGGCCCAGCAGCCAAGTCCTGGAAGCCACAGAGGACGCTTCATTCCCAATTCCTCCCCCGCTCAACACCTGTACTGGGGAGAGGTAGGTGTTTGAAAACCTAACACTACAGAGAATGTGTCCATTGAGAGAGACACTAGAAATCAGAGGTGAAAAAGGAATTGATTTTACAGCCTAATCAAAACTGACAGCCCCAAAGAAATGACCCTTGGAAAATGGAAGTTCACCCTGTTGGAGTGGTAAACGATTTATTCTGCAAGGGCTATGCTGAGGGGCCACCGATATGTTTCATTCGTAGCTTGTCAATTCATGTCAAAATAACCCATGGAGTCAAAAAGAGTTAAGATCTTATAGATCAAAGTAGTTAGGAAGCTATGTTTGGGTAATTTATATCAAAATATCAAAATAATTAACAGACAGATTCCTGACAATAGATCACTGGGAAAGAGAAATCTCATTATAGAGTTAACAATTTGAATTTGGAGGCCAAGAACATATTGTTTTTCAGGATCTATTTTTAAGGGATCAAGAACCATGTAAAAATCCAGGAGTCGGCACACGACAAAGGGACCCAAATGTAGCAAAATAGGCCTGCTTTCAGAGTTTAAATGGCATTCACTTTCCTTGTGATCATTTTGATTCTTTCTCTCTCTCTCTTTCTCTTTTTTTGTTTTGTTCTTTTGCATAGTGATTCATCTAATATGTGTGGGCTGCTTCGTGTCTCCAAACATGAACTAGGTTAACAGGATAATCTACTGATACAAGAAAATGAAAATGTGCAAGTTGAAGAAGACTGCCTAATCTTTATCTCAGGACATATTCTTCTGGGACGTTCAGTGTGAATAAAGTCATGAGCCACTGAGCATATCACATGAATAACAAACTGCACAACTGTGGATGGGTCAGTGGCAGCTCAAAGTCTCTAGGGGCTGGAGAAATAGGACTAAAAGGAAGATCCGGGTCCAGCAGATCTGGAGTGGACCTGAGGTTCTGCATTCAAAAATTCATTTATTTATTATTGTGTGTGTATGGATGGCACATGTGGGTGAGCATGCTAGGGTGGGCATACTGAGGCCAGAGGACAAGTCTCTAAGTGGTTTTCTTCTCCCACTTTTATGTGGCATCTGGTATCAAACTTGTTGCTAGACCTGCTGAACCATCTTGTTCACTTCAAGCTTCTGCAATTTTTGTAAGCTCCCAAATAACATCGACGCTGATGGACCCAGGGACCACATTTTGAGTAGCAGCGACCTAGTCCACTGCTGTCAAATGGAGTATTTTTGCCATGGTGGAAATGTTTTGCATCTATGTTTACAGGGCCCTCAAAATGTGGGTGGTACAATTAATAGATGAAGTTTCTAGTAAGAATAAACACATTTAACAGCCACAGGCATCCAGAGGCTGAAATACCAGACAGCACAGATCTGAACACCCACAGTTTCTCTCTCCTCAACCACAGCAATATATTTCTAAATGACCTAACCCATCAATTCAGTTCAATTATCTAGCAAATTGAAAACTTATTTAATTGGCCCCAACATTTTGCTAAATGACATTGAAAAAAGAAATCTGGGGGGTGAAAGGTCTCACGGGGTAATGGAGAAAGGGGAGCAGAAGGCAGTAAGAATTTGGGTGACCCGAGTCACCCCGAGTTTTACTTAAACCTGACTCTGTTCCTTTCCTTTGGGGTGGAGGGCAACAAATGAACCTTAAATAATTTAGAGACAAGAGCAAGCTACAGACAGGTGCACAGGTGAGCATCTAGTCTCTCTCCACTTCATCAAGGATCAAAGACACAGTCCTCTACATTCCCAGATGTGGCTGGATCTTAGCGAGAGGCAATCCCCACTGTCCTGTTTCTGAAACCCTACTTAGGATGAGACGGTTTCCTCACGGCACTAGCAGAGACGGATGGAGTCTCCGAGAGCACACTGCTGGTAAACAGGCCTCAGCACTTACTGGAGTCCAGCCCTGCGGACATGGATTACAGAGAAAAACGTTCACATGGGAACAAACCGCTGGTCCAAGGGTTTGTCATCTTAAAGGATTTCCATCATCCCAAAGCCATTCTACTTAAAGTTTCCATGAGTTGGGATTCTACAGGATACATAAAAGGTGTTGGCAGGAACTGCAAAGATTATCAAACAAAAGCAAAGCCCATCACTGCCCACCCCTAGGGAAGTAGTCAATAGAACATTGTTTTTTCTGTTGACAAAGATGTATTTGGGGGAAGGTGAAAACTCAATAATTATTTTTATAGTAATACACTCTTTATGCTGGAGCCCCAGCCCCAACCCTAGCCCTTTCTCCTGAGCAATGATCTGGGGAGAGTTCTGTGAATCTGACCTCCGATAATCTGGTTTCACAGAAAGTGTTGGCAGGGTTCTCACCAGAGGGTATACAAAAGGGATTGCAAAGGGCACATTCAACTTCCCAGGTGTGCATAACATTAAAATTACTAAATGGTTGGCCTATTATCAGCTCAAAAGCCTTGATATGAATTATCTTTGGAAAATTTCCATTGTGCACAATTTAGGTAAAAAAATATATAGTCAGACACACTTATATGGTCAGGAACCCATCGAGATTGTCTGTTGATTTTTTTTGGTTTTGCCGTTTAAGGTATCTAAATTTTGTGATTTTTTTTTTTTTTACTAGTAAATACCCAAGCTAGAAATAAAAATGAAATGTCAAACATTGAGCAAATATTTGTCTAGAAAATACCAGGGATACTGTATCTCAAGACACTATGTAAAGTGTATATATGCAGGTAAGGGTATATGGGCAGGTATGTGTACACATGTGTGGGCATGTTTATCTACTGAGCACCTAGCAAATTACTTTATCAAAACAGTCTCCGCTGGACCAGCAACCTGCTTGCTCCTCTTATATACAGAACTTGCAAATATTCCAATTAATTTTTGGCATATAATGACCAGAAAACACTTAAAAAGATTTTTTTTTTACTTTTTTTTTTTGACATATATACCTTTGGCTTTCAAATACTTGGTAATTCTACTGAGCAACACTGACATATAATGGTTTCTTTAAAAGGGAAATGATATCTACCTGATAGACTATCAAAATTTGTATAAGATAGTAATACAAAAGCCCTTAAGAAACAAAATTAAAATCTTCCATTAAATTTCCTCATGTCAGTAATTGCTTCAGCTAGTCCATACAACTCAGGGTGCAAATCTCAGCTGAGACCTTGGACAACTCCTCTATGCCAAGAGTCTTACCAATTCAAACAGAAACTCAAAATGGTTTAAATTGAAATGAAAAAAAAAATGGGAACAAAATGTGAGGTTTGGAAAGTTGCAATTTAAGTTTTGCTAGGCAACAGAAGGTGTAAAGCTTATGAAAATGCCCAACAATTCTATGAATGCACACACCTATGGTTTGGGACAGGCAAATCAATTTGGTCTGCATAAGATGTACATCATTTGTTGATCATGGCACAGAGTCTTAGGTGTGGGATATTCTTTCCCAAGTCCACACTGAAGAAAAGCGCCCTTAACCAACCAAAAAGTGCTTGAGTAGTCAGGTGGTAATAAATTAAATTCCACTATAACAGACATTACAGCTACTGAAGTACTACAGTAATATACATGACATGCAAGAAAAAGAAAGACAACTCAGGCAGGAGCATCGTGCATTAGATTCACGTCATTCATAGTATGTGATGGGTTGGTCCCACCATACTCTTTGACCAGTGGATACTGGGAACTTAGGGTGAAAACACTCAAAATACAATTCCCATCTTCATCTCCTAACCAGCGGTGTCTAGGCGGGAGCCAATGCCTTCACTGAGGAAGCCTGAGACGGTTCGGCTGCATACTGTTGACACAGCTACGCATGCGTGGAAGAGCCTCCTGCCAGTCCTGCTCTAGGCAGAGTGGAGGGTCGCAAGTGAGAATTCCACCTTTCAGACAAGGCAACTGCCTCCAACCATTCCCCCACTTCTTCCTACTGCAAGCATTTTCTAGCATGTCAGGTTTGCACAGTAAGAAAATGGCTTCGTGGAATGGGTTGGGTTGTTTGCTTGCTTGTTTTTGGCACAAAAATGATTTTCTAATACCTCAAATCCAAACTTTCACCCACAGCAAAACTCCAATCCAGAGAGGTGCTTCAGTGGTGCATATCTACCAGGAAATCACTAGAACAGCAGTGGCTTCCAAGAACTCTGTATTGAGACCCTAGGACTTCTCTTCCAGGAAATAGCACCTGTGCAACCACACCTCAGAGCAAGTTGGGAGGGTTTCTCTCAAGCTCTTTAATTCCCTGGAGAATTCGCTTCATGTGACCCACTTTCGGGATCCCCAGGTCCTAAAAAAGAAAAGAAAAGGAAGAAAGAAAAAAAAAAACAAGAAAAACAGAAAGATAAAAGGAAGGGAGGGAGGGAGAAAGAAGACAGGTTTACCAATAAGGAAGACTGGAAATTAAAATTTCAATTAGTCATTAGCAGAATTAGCATTTACTTCATCCATTTTTTTAAACAGTTTTTAGTCAATGGTTCTGGAAGTGTCAGCTGAAAAGCTAAGCTACTAAAGCAAAAATAGCCTGATACTGAGAAAGGGACCAATCAATAAAAAGATACCATGTCCTATACAAAACCCTCTTAAATGTGGTACTGTCATGAATTATGTACAGCTAGGGACACCATTCAAGAGCCAAAGCTAATATGGTTTCTTCCTCTTTTCTTTTTCTAAGGACAATCTCTTCTGCACCTGAGGCAAACGCTGGAGGAGGGCAGGTCTCTCCAGGCATATGCTTCTACGTGTCCATGCACACACACATACATTCTTTTTCCTTCTTGAGAAGAGCCCTGCCTCCTTGCCCAGCCCTACTCTTTCCTTTTTTTTTTTTTTTTTTTTTTTTTTGGATTTTTCGAAGCAGGGTTTCTCCGTAGCTTTTGGTTCCTGTCCTGGAACTACCTCTTGTAGACCAGGCTGGCCTAGCCTACTCTTGACTTCAGCGATTCTCCTGCCTTAGCTTCCCCACCTTAGAATTATGTGCCACCAGGCCCAGCTTTTGTGCATTATTTCTGTTTTGTGCTCTATGACACTGAACAATTGCAGCCTGCCAGGCATAGTGGCACGGGCCTGAAGGCCTGCGACTTAGGAGACAGAAGTCAGTGGAACAGGATCTCAAGGTCATCCTTGGCTATAGAGCAAAGTGGGCTACGTGAGACCCAGGCTTTGGGGAGAAAACACCATGAGACTTGGAGGAAGACGCCAGTGCCTCTACCTAAAACTTAAACCATAAATTATTCTGTAGTGCCGGGCGGTGGTGGCACACACCTTTAATCCCAGCACTCGGGAGGCAGAGGCAGGCGGATCTCTGAGTTCGAGGCCAGCCTGGTCTACAAAGGGAGTTCCAGGACAGGCTCCAAAGCTACAGAGAAATCCTGTCTCGAAAAAACAAAACAAACAAACAAACAAAAATTTATCTGTAGTGGCATCAAGAGTCCTGATTTGACTGAAGGGTCTGATTACATATTCTTTATTTGTGTGTGTGTGTGGGGGGGGTGTGCACATGCATGCATGTGCATGTACATGTATGACTCTAGGCATGCACATGTTACAGTGACCATGTAGAGGCCAACTTTGGGTCGGTTCTCTCCTTCCACTATTCTGAGGCAAGGTCAGTCCTCTTCAGTGCATGACAGGCTAGCTGGCCCTGGCACCTCTAAGTGACTCTCCTGTTTTCGCTCTCCTATCTTTCCAGGACGTCCTCCGCCCCAACGACCACAACAACAAAAAGTTCACTGCGAGATGACTTGTGCACAAAACGGAAATGTTCTAAGAAAGTCCACTTAGCTCTGTCTCTAATGTAAGGGCTGAATTTACTTTTAAACTTGTAAATGAGACAGATCAAATGGATTTCAATGAACCCCATGCACACTGCATACATGATCTCTCTTACACTTCAGAGTAATAATAACTATCAGTCTAAATCCTTCCGGAAAACAGCTTTTCCAAAGCCAGTGCTGGTCAAGCGTGAGATCACTTCAGGGTAACATTTTTATCAAACTTAACTGACCCAGAAAAACAGATGCTCTCCTGTGCTACCAGGGTAAGCAAACTCAGTCCCAAGGCCCTACACATTTCATGGGTGTGTGATAAGCATCACACCTGAAGGCAAGGCTAAATCCATGCCAGTGGCGCATGTCTGCAATGTAAATGGAGATGGCTCAGTGACTAAGAGAGCTTGGTCCTTTTCCAGAAGACACAAGTTCAGTTCCTACCACCCACGCCAAGTGGTTTACGACTCCCTGTTAACTCCAGTTCCAGGGATCCTGTGCCTTCTGCTGGCCTTGTGGGCACTGAACACATGGCTGACACTCACATATGCACATACATAAAAAAATCATTTTTTTTCTTTTTTTGCACAAAGAAATGCAGATGCTACTCTTCAGAGTTCCCATTCAAGCAGAAGACTTGTTCTTTAGACTTTGTAGTAATATAGTCCTCAGCTTATAGAATATATTTTAATATTAAATACCTTATTTTTAGGCCATATAAACACACCTTTGGTATTCTACTCAGAATGACTGCTTTGGTACAATGGGAGGAACGTTTACTAGAAGGTAACACAGTTACATTGGCTTCTTTGCTACAGCTTCTTACTTGGAGCAAATTCAGTATCTTTATGTCTTCTAGCTGTTAGGTTATGATAAAAGATTCACCTTGACATTTGATACAGCTGTCATTTTAGTGGGTGTCATATGCTTGTATCACCGTGTATATAGTTTTTATGTGGAATGTGTTTGTGTGTGGACGTATGTGTGCAGACAGGTGTGTGGCTTGTACGTCCATATAGTAACCAGGGATCAGGGTCTCCTTCTTTATCTTTTTCTGGCTTTAGGACTCTGGTTCCTGGCCATCCAGGCAGTGTCGGGGTGGGCTCCCTCCTGTGGCGTGGGTCTCAGGTTGGCCCAGTCATGGTTGACCACTACTACACACTGGGAGCTACCTTTACCCCAGCACATCTTGCAGGCAGGACAGATTATAGGTCGAAGGTTTTGTGGCTGGGTTGGTGTCCCAATCCCTCCACTGGAAGCCTTGCTGGTTTTGAGATTGGATCTCTCTGAACCTGATTTGGCTAGATTCCTGCCCAGTCTCTCCAGACCTTTATACTTATTTTATTGTAATCATACTTTATTTCTGACTTTTTGTTTCTTTGGATGAATAGACAAAATTTTGCCAAAGACTCTTTTGAAGATACTGAGCTATCCTTGCAGCCAGCCATATACAACTTTCCCTCTAGTAACCCTCCCTACTGTGTTCCATTGCCGGCTTTCCCCTCCACTAGAGTACGTTAGAAATGTATCTCTTTGTCAAGTGTCTGGGTATTATCTTCAGTTGTTTAGTGACCTCCAATGATAAGGGAGGGACGCTTGTTCCAAGCCCTGGGAAGGAGCTGACTGGGTGAGGGGTAGTGAGAAAAGCAGGCAATGAGGACATATCCTTATTGTCAGAAACAATATTTTTAAGCAACTGAAAGGAGGCCAAAGTGGATGGGTCATGGGCCAGTAACAAGAGGGTGAGTAAACAGGCAGTGTTTGGGCCTCCACAGAGATGGACACCATTATTCTCCCAAGAATGAGAAGCTGCTGGAAGATCTGAAGCAGAAAAACAACATGCTTGGTTGAAGATGGCAAGGCATCACAGTGATTCAACATGGATTATGAGCTGGAGAGACAGAGGAACAGTGAGAAGACCAAGATGAAAGGTGGTCCTCCATCAGAAGGTGGATGTGGGATGCAGGGAAGATGCGGGGTACAGTGTGAAGGATGGTCCCGGGAAGATGTGGGATGCAGTGAAGGACGGTCCTGGGAAGATGCAAGGTACAGTGTGAAGGATGGTCCTGGGAAGATGTGGGGTACAGTGTGAAGGACGGTCCTGGGAAGATGTGGGGTACAGTGTGAAGGACGGTCCCGGGAAGATGTGGGGTGCAGTGTGAAGGACGGTCCCGGGAAGATGTGGGGTACAGTGTGAAGGACGGTCCTGGGAAGATGTGGGGTACAGTGTGAAGGATGGCCCCAGGAAGATGTGGGATGCAGTGAAGGACGGTCCTGGGAAGATGTGGGGTACAGTGTGAAGGACGGTCCTGGGAAGATGTGGGGTACAGTGTGAAGGACGGTCCCGGGAAGATGTGGGGTGCAGTGTGAAGGACGGTCCCGGGAAGATGTGGGGTGCAGTGTGAAGGACGGTCCCGGGAAGATGTGGGGTACAGAGGGAAGGATGGCCCCAGGAAGATGTGGGATGCAGTGAAGGACGGTCCTGGGAAGATGTGGGGTACAGTGTGAAGGACGGTCCTGGGAAGATGTGGGGTACAGTGTGAAGGACGGTCCTGGGAACTTGGGAGCAAAGATGGAGCAAAATCTACAGTGTTAAGAGTTTGGCTAGAATGGTAAGGTGGGTCAGGAAGAGGGAGGTGCTAAATCTGACTCTGGGTATCTCTGCTTCCAACACCCAAAGGGCTAGGGGCATAGTTCAGAACAAAGCAGAGTTGGGGATGACACAGAGAGGGACAGAAGATGAGAGTCCCTCTGGGGACATGGGGATCTATTCCCTCTGTGATACTCAAGTATCAGCAGTCAGCTGGCAACAAAATTCTAAAGTTCACTTCTGAGGTCAAGGGCTAGAGGACACTGAGAGTCACTTAGGGGTAGGTGTTGAAGCAATGGGAGTGGGGGAAACAGCTCTGCAGTAGGCGATTCTCTCCCAGCATTCTTTGAACTAGTCTACTGTGGTCTGCTGCTTCCGACAGCTCAGACACAGAGGGCAGGGATGCAGCTCTTCAGTTTCAGGGTTTTGTGCTCCAGGAGGCTCTCTCTGTAAAAACATCCCCTTCCCATTGCCTATACCCTAGTTGAGGACCAAAAGGGTTAGGTGGCAATACAAATTTCTAAAGGAACGTGTCAGAGGAGAGAATATAATTGGCATGAAAATCACAATGGAAACAAAAGCAAATCCAGAAAAGCTAATGAGAAAGATTGGTAAATTAATTCTTAACCATCTCCTTTCTTCCCTTTTGTACTTCTGTGTATGTATGAGTTTGAATATTTGGCAAATATTTGCTACATTCAATATATATGTGTATGTACGAGTACACATCTGTGCCTTGAGTATGTATCTGTATATGGATTCACATAATGTGAACATGTATGTATCTGGGTGTACTTTAACATATACAAGTTCAGCATACATATGACGTGAGCCTCTAGAAGGCAAATGGCACTGAGGGACCCTGGCACAATCCTTAACAAGCAACTGACTAGCCAATAAATATTGCAACCTGACAGTGCTACCGAAAGGTCCATGCACACTAGCCATAGAAAGACCCTACAGCTCTGTGCATACGTCGTGGGTATGCACGTGTGCATGCATTCAAGTTTTGAGATCAATCTTTGCTTTACAAACGTTAACCCAGTGTATTCTGAACTGCATCAGTTAGGACACACAGGATAATTAATCTATTATTTCATCATTATTATAGCTAACAATGTTTAGGTAGGAATAGTATTCTCCTTTCGATCTGCTAAAGCACTGAACAACTCCATAATAAAGACATGAACTTCACACTAGCCACTACCAGGACCAAGATTTCTGCTAAATTATGCAGATGAAAGCACACAAGTCACGAGTGAGCTAGAAGAGCCATAGCTGTGCATTCCAGAGCATCATCTATTAGGAAGGGATTGCTGCAGCAGTGATATTTGTTGCAGTTTAAAATGGAAACATGTAGCAAGAAAATATAACACAGTAAACTACTATGCACACTTCCCTGCAGGTGCATGCCTGTGGAGGCCAGAAGCCAACTTGTGCCTTGCTCTATCACTCGTGACCACATTTTTTGAGGCAGGGTCTCTCACTGAGTTTAGAGATAGATCATCGGCTGAACTGGCTGGCCAGAGAACCCTCCTGTCTCTACTCTACAACTTAAAACTCAGTTCTGTCTCTACTCATCCCCAGTTCTGAGGTTTAAGACACACGGTACCACGCTACTGTCGTTTGCACGGGTACCACGGCTTGACCTTAGGTCCCTGTGCTTGTTGTAGGGGAGCAGCTTTACTGACTGCGCCATCTCTCCAGCGCCTATCATTCTAGTCTTAAATCTTGGACAGAATAATCCTGCCTCGGCTGGTCTACTGTTGAGTATGTACCCAGAGAAAACCAGGGCATTCATGCGCATCATCAAGGAAAGGTTTCCCTGCTTTGGCATACGTGACTGGGAAAGCAGCTATGCAGATTTTTAGCTCTATTTACTAAAAAAAAAGGTCATTTCGTTTTGAAACTATTAAGATATCAACAATGTGTCATGGAAAGGAAGTTTTGATTTACTGGTTGGGTTATTCATGTGACCTCTAAAGTCCAGTTTAGAAACACAACAAAATCATAAGACTCTAAAATACCACTATTGTCTCACAGAAACTTTCATATAATAGAAAGATGTTCTGATTGTTATTTTACATTAATTTTTAGTCAACCTTATATTCAATTCATTTTTAGCCTTTCCCAACAATAGCCATCCACCATCCATGCAGCTGCAACACAATGAGATGACAGAAACGCGAGCAACTTGGAAACATTAGGACAGGAGCAGCCACACCAATGGACACAGACGGATGATCGGGTGCATGCTGAGCTGCAGCGATGAGCATCAGAGAATGGCTCTGACTGGAAAACACTGCTGACATTCTCACTGGAAAAGCAGACACCCAAGTCAGACCAGGAACAAGGAATGTGTGAGATGACTAACCGTTTGCAGAACACAAGCCAAACTGGGAGCGTGTGACAGACAACACACAGGGAGAAAGGTTCTGTGTTGCAAGCAATGTTCCAAAACCAAAGAGAAGCTCAAAAGGAGTGGGGGGGAAAAAGAGAATACCTTAAGATCTCGTCTTTCCAGATGCAAAAGTTCAGCCCCTCTGATGTCATGACGGATGAAGATTTCTTTGTACTCTCCCAAATTGAGCAGATCCAGCCAAGCAGCAACTTCCTCTGTGCCCCAATTCTGAACTACCAAAGTTAAGAGCAAAACCCCCTTAATTTTCACATGCGCGATGCAGTCACAAAGCAGAGGTTGGCCATAGAAGATGCAAGACAGACAGACAGCAGCGCTAGCAGAAGGGCAGGCGGAAGGCGGTGCTTCGCGAAGAGGCCCTCCCCTCCCCATGCAGGTTATGGACTGCCAGCGGATGGACGCGAGGAGGATGTGACGATACAAAGATGTGCGCCACCCGCACTCACGCCTTCACCTGCAGGTCAGCTTCTCAGCTGAACTACACAATGTGTGCTAGGGCATTAATTCTGCACCCTTAGGATCAAGGATGCAAGAACCATAATGAGCTCTGATGCCTTGCCTTCCTAAGACCACGAGTGAAAACGCTGAGTTCGAAATGAGCTCCAAGTGTTAATTAAAATTAGAATATGATCTGGGCTACTAGGTCCTATACTTTCTTCTACTTGAGGTCTTGCCGACTTCAAGTGTTGCCTTCACTGACTCTACTGTTCTTGACAATTCGAACAATAAATGGTTACAGGAAATGGCTACAGATCACTTTAACGTCATTTAAAAACTGTTCAGACTGCTGCTACCCAAGATTAGTTGAATTATACTACTTTTTAGTATGGATAATCGTTTTTGTTTTTTAAACCATTCATTCAATGTGAGTTAGCATAATAAAACCCTATTTTTTTGGCTGCGTTTGGTTTTTCAGCACAATAGCTATTCCTGTAGACGTAAGGTTTTATATCACTTTTTAAATAAAGACCACAAGGTTAACTCAGAAGAATTAATGAAATTCTTCTAAGAATTTATAAAGTGATTTCATTGTGAAAGGCAGGTCTAGACATAGAACTCCCAAAGTGCTGGCACAGAAGGCATCCAGTTAAACTTTGAGGGAAGGGGACCAGGAAAGTAGCAGGGTACAGAAGGAACAGGCACCAGCATTTTCAAAGGGAGCGCTGGCCTGAAAACTGGGAAACGAGGATCTGTAACTTCAGTGAAAAAATATATTTAGCAGGCTGAGAAAAAGAACAAGTCTATGTCCCCCTCATCAACACGATCTGGATTGATAACTCTGAGAAGAAAATGAAGTTACACACTGACGTCTGAAGCAGCTGCTGAGAAGATAAAGACCCGCTTGAATGGACTCACTGACTCAGCTGGACAGAACAGAAAGAACTAGTGACCACCTTGTCTTCTCCTTCCATTTGGAACCACACATTCTCATCAGTTACTGGACATGCTGGCTATATGACTTGCATGGTTCAATGTAGCATTTTAACCAAAGTGTACAATCCAGTAGTGTTTAGCATATTTACAGTGCTGGGAAATGCTCACAGCTGCCTAGTCCTAGAGAATCCTCTCATCCCCTCACTCCTCCACTGTGGGGCCACCTACCAGGCTGTGAACTTGTTTTCTGTTTCTGAGCCTTTTCCTTTTTAAACTTTGGCACGATGCGAAAGACTGTGCTTTTGCTGTTTCTCTTGGTGCAATCCATTGGAGGTTCCTGTTCAAACCACGGGGAGGAAAGAAGTCACAGCTTTAGGAGTTATGGGAAGAAAAGAAAACCCCACTTCATTAATAGGGATAAAATAAGAATGGTGTCCTAATTAGGGTTTTCTCTTGCTGTGATAAACACCATGGCTTAAAAGGTTTATATTTCAGCTTATACTTCCATATCACAGTCTATCTGTGAGGGAAGTCAGGGTAGGAACTCAAACAGGGCAGGAACCAGGAGGCAGGAGCTGATACAGAGGCCATGGAGGGGCTGCTTACTGGCTTGCTTATCATGGCTTGCTCAGCCTGCTTTCTGATAGAACCTGGGACCACCAGCCCAGGGGTGGCACCACCCATGATAAACTGGGCCCTCTCCCATCAATAACTAACTAGGAAATGTCCTATAGGCTTCCCCACAACCCAACCTGGTAGGGTTTTCCAACTGAGGTCCCCTCTTCCCAAACAACTCTCGCTTGTGTCTAGTTGGCATAAAACTAGCCAGCACAAACGGGTTTGGAAGACCCACCATGCACTACTCTACTAACTGCCCATGCTCACAAAAGAGCCCTTCCTCCCTCCCTTAACAACAAAACATTTCAAAGTAGTATTCAAAATTCATTTCCGTGAAATGTCTCTTCTTCAAAAGTCAGTTCAAACACTAAAGTCTCACTGCACACATTCATCAGCAGGCTGAGTTTTCCATACCTCATCCTCATTGGGGCGGAGGATGTAATAAAGCCAGGGGATCTCTGTTAACTTCTGCAGCTCCACCTCCACAGAGTGTAAGGCACTGGATACCAGCTCTTCATGGGGAGATTCCAACTGCTAGTCATGGGCAGAGGGAGAAACCAAAACAAAGCAAGACTCAGCAACCAACTTCATGGAACAGCAAGGTCACTTAGAGCATCCTTCCTTCTGATAATAAGCTGGTGGATTCCTTCTACCTCCTGCTCCTGACATGTACAACTGGAGCTGAATAAGTTCCCCTCCTTGAACACGATACCTTTCCCTTCCCCACTGCAATTTTCTCCTTCACTGCTTCCAAGCACATTATCTGCGAACTGTCACATATGGGTCAAAATTTTATGACTCACAGACTTTGTTCCATGAAAAAAATGACAGTTTTAAAAACTCAAATACCTGTCATCTAAAAAAACACATCACAAAAAAATCTGAAAAGCCAAAAGAACAGTTTAAGGGAAAAATGAATCTCAGAAAAAATAGTGATGAAGAACTATTACAAAATCAGTATAAAGCTGAAAGCCAAGGGGCTGGCAACCGGGAGCCGGATGTAGATACTTCAGAGAGAATACGACTGCCATTTGTTATTCATAATAACTAAGCAAAGGCAGTCATTAAAATATACAGAATTAGAAAGCAGTAGGTGAGATTCTAGTCCTGGGTGGTTACTAACTATGCAAAATTAGAAGGGTACTGAGTTTAGGCACTTAGTCTCCTCTGTGTTAGAAAGAGCACAGCGTGACTAGAACATTTCTGAGGGCTTTTTTCTGCTAACCAGTACCTTTATAGACCATTTTAAAACTCCACAGTACCTACACCGATGTTCGCGGAACAACAGAAAGGAAAGTTCTGAGATTATCTTTATGGTTTTTTATAAGCATTTTTCTGTTGTTGACTCTCCGTGATACTGAAAGTATCTCCCAGCAGTTAATAAAATAATGAGATTTTCCACTCTACTGTACGACATTTACCATTTTCCTTTTAGTATAAGGAAACTGATTAGATGATTTTTCACATTTGTTCTGGAAGTAAAATGAAAAATAAACTTTAGTTGTTCTCAAATACAATAAACTATTGTAATATCACTATTGCTAAAAGTTTGGGTAAGTTTTACTGGGACATATTTCAAACCAAGCACCCATATTTGAGGATCATGGAAAATTAGAAATGGAGGGGGATGTTCTTATATTTTAACATAATATAACCACTAATTATAATACATTAGAGCAAAGGAGTTATTTTTTGATATAAAGGACAAATGCTTCTATTTCTTATCATGAATGACCTTCAGGGACACAAAGAAGCATTTCTCCATTTAAAAACTGGGATCTTATTCACAGTCCACAGGATTTCTGATGGGCTTATTGTGGAAAAGGCAATAGAAGACTCTGGTCAACAAAAGTAGTGTTAACGATAGCCAAGAAGGGAGTAACCAATGCTTCTTCCTCCCAGTTCCGGGTAGCAGGCATGGTAGCAGCCACCCTGTGACCTGGGAAGCTGTTTCAGCCCCCCGGAAGGTGGTGAAGAGCATTGGAGGCTCCGGTGGCAGCATCTTGTTGGGACCACAGCCACAGCCCAGCAGGGAGTCCAATTCTCTAACCCACCGCTTCAAGTAGGATGACGTTAATGACTTCTATCATTTTATTGAGGTTTATATTTGCCCAAAGGGATGAAACTACTATCAGAAGAAATGCTCTAAGATCACTGAAAGGGATACAAGGAAGGGAGAGACAGCTAATGCATTCAGTCTTCCACACACCTAATGCCACAATCCAGCTATAGGTGGGGACAGGATCCAATGTTAGAACATTCAAAAACCATTCAGGTGTTTTTACAGAAAGGGCTGGTCTGTATTTATGCTCCAAGCCTGCAGGCTTTAATCAGATTCACACTTTCATATGCTTGATTTCCAGGGCCAAACTGAGTTAAAACAAAAACAGTGCTTGAAACACAATGTTTATAGAGCAAGTCTGAATGACCATGCCAACCATATTTCCAATATTCGCTGGGAGAATGAAACTGACTTCTCCTAAATGTGTGCACGCACCAAGAGTGGAGGGATGTCTACTATCCTTTAAACAGCTCACATCTCTCAAAGTTGACCGGGAGAGAGGAGTGGCATGAGAATATGGTGGCCTGAATCACAGCTCTAAAGTTTAGCATGGCTTTCCAGAAGGCAGCAGTTTGGCCGAAAGGGAGGTCAAGAATGGAGGTCAGGGGTCTGCTCAATTCACACACTCCCTAACAAAGCCAGGCTCAGATTTTTATCCCATCATCTGCACTACTGTCACAGTTAGCATCAGGGGATAACTTGACACGAGCCTAGAGCCGCAGGGGGAAAAGGGACCTCAAATGAGGAATTTCCTTCATCAGACTGGCCTGTGGCATGTCTTTAGGGCATTTTCTAAATCACCACTGAAAGAGGGCATAGCCCTCAGTGGGTAGCACCATCCCCGAACAGCTGGCTCTGGGCTGTTAAAGACGTGAGCATAGAAGCAAACCATTTTCTTCTATGGTCTCTGTTTCATTTCCTGTCTCCAGAATCCTGCCCTGACTTCCTTCAGTGATGGATGAGGACCTGGGAGTCGTAAAATGGAACAATCCCTTTCCTTTTTAATCTGCTTTGGGTCACAGTGTATCACAGACAAAGAAGCAAGCTAGAACAGCTAGCAGTCATTTCTTTTCCTTACCAAAGGAACCCGGCCAACGAGCAAAGACTCTGTTTCATTATATAGGGCCTTGACATTGATGGCTATTTCAGTGGCAGTATCTCTCGTAAGGCTCTAGAAAAGAATAACAAAGACATATATTTCCACAGTAAATGAGGATTCCATCACCAATAAATCCAGTAAATTTTATTCTCATTATAATGATTGTTAAAAAATACCAAAATTCTACAACAAATTCAAATTTTCATACACAGGTTTGTTAGTATGGTTATTTCTGCTAATTAGTAAATCAAAGAATCAAAAGGATGACCTAAAATGTATATATTCTCAGGCTCACAACTCCTACTATAAGTTCATATATGATGGAACCCAAATATACATAAATGTTCCCATAAAAGGTAAATCAAAGAATTTTTGTTTGTTTGTTTGGGTGTCTCTGTCTAGCTTTGGAGTCCTATCCTGGAACTAGCTCTTGTAGACCAGGCTGGCCTTGAACTCACAGAGAACAACTCAGTCAAAAATGACACTCAGTATCAGAACGCAACCAAGAAATGACTGCACCTCTCCAACCAAGCGCGTGTGGTCATTTCTAGGTTTTTCCTTTAAGATCCAGGGGAGAGGAAGAAGGAAGAAGGAAAGACAACAACAGACGGACGGCATTAGCCCATGAGATGACTCAGTAAGTCAAGGTGCTTGCTACCCGGCCTGCCAACTCGGAACCCATGTGGTGGAGAGAACGAGCTCTTGCAAGCTGTGTTCTGACCTCCATCCCCTGGCGGGAGGTAGTCCTCTGAGGTACAAGGCAGCCAAAGGTGAGCCTGAGAAGCCAGCCAGGAGGCAGTATCCCTCCACGGCTTCTGCTTTGATTCCTGCCTGAGTCACTAAGCTAACTTCATGACGGAGACATGTAAGTCAAATAGACTCTTTCCTCCTCAAGGTGCTTTTGGTTAGCATTGTAATCGTAACAACAGAAAGACACTACCATCTTTCACAGGGAGGGTTTCTACAGGATGGTAAGTAGTTGAAATACCAAAAGAATCTGTGGAAAGAGGATTTACCATCAAATCCTCACCTCCGGGAAGCGTGGGTTGGCTTTGTTCAGGGCATGCGAGCATGCATTTACTGCATGAGCCAGTTCCTGCTCCAGCAGACAGTGAATCGTGGCTGCATCACAGATCCTAAAAGTAAAGATGAGACCAAATAAACAACTTGGGGCACTGCTGAAGACTCGCCTTGAGAAGCGTCTCCGCTTGCCTGGAGACAGCAGTGCTGAAAGGCCACAAACAGGGTGGCTTTCAAGTCTCCAGGACATCTGCTTGCTTGCTGGTTTACTGCGGTGCTGGGTTGAGCCCAGGGCCTTGCCCATACTAAGCTGGTGTTCAATCAATTTCACCCCAGTGCGGAAACGCAGACACGACACACCAAGGGACAACTCACCATATTTACTACCTACTTGCTGATCACAGCCCACGATGATAAATTTTCCCAAGTCTGCAGATGAAGACATGGAGGCTCACAGAGATCAAATATATATACAGAGCCAATAAACGGCAGGCTGAGAATTCACCACTCCTCCTTGGAAGCTAAGTTAGGTGAAGAGGGGTCAAGGATCTCGTCACAGCCTTTCTCCACTCTGAATAGTGCTTTGTAGTGATTTTTATATCTTTGTTTGCTTTTTTTTCAAGATAGGGTTTCTCTCTATGTAGCCCTGACTATCCTGGAACTCACTCTGTAGACTAGGCTGGCCTCGAACTCACAGAGATCCTCCTGCCTCTGCCTCCCGAGTGCTAGGATTAAAGGCGTGTGCCACCACTGCCTGGTCGATTTTTAGATCTTTTACATTCATCAAACTCTTTTTTAAAGATTTCTTTCTTTTCTGTCTAGGAAGATAACTTATGTGTGGTCCTAAACCTTTGTGTGTGTTTCCAGACTTCTTCCAACATCCCATCCACAGTGAGCAATTACAGGACAACATGTAAGTGGGTAGAACAGAAACACTAACGAAAAGTGCACTATGTGGCGGGGCAAATCCAGCATCGCTTCCCCAGCTATGTAAGATACAGGTTACAGGGGCATCAGAAGCACTTTACCTAGTAATGAGCTCCTCTGCGGCCTGGGAGCAGAGCCGCATCTGCGACACTTCTTCTGCTGCCAGGTCGGCGGTGGGATGGATGTACAGGTTAGTTCGAAGAACGGGCTTGCCGGCGTCACACTTCTGCTTGTCTTCCCAAGACTTCAGAGTGCTTTCAAAGGCCTGTTTAGACCAGGATTGCAAGGAACGGTTAAGATAGCGTTCAGAGACTGACAGAACTAACTGATTAACCATATATCTGTATCTGTATACACATGTGTATACATACATTGTATATACAGATATATGTGTAATATTCATGCATGTATACTTGTGTATTAAGTATATATGTGTATTCATGTGTATATGTGTGTATATAGATAGAGCTAACTGTATATATATTTATGTATATACTTACATATGTATGTGTATACTCATGTGTATATATGTATGTATATATGTGTGTACAGATATAGACATATGTGTATATATTCATGTATGTATGCTTGTGCATAAACATATGCGTGAGCATATATGAATATACAAGTATACATGTGTGAATATATATATATACATATATGTATGTGTGTATACAGCTATAGATATATGTATATATTCACATATATACAAATATAGATATATGGTTAATAAGCTAATTAGTTAATAATTTACACATACAGATAAAGATAAAAAGATATATGCATTTGTTTATTTACAGTTGCATTTCTTTCACCTTGCCTGCCTAAGGCACCTGACTGGTCTAATAAAGAGATGAACAATAACTGCCAGGCAGGAGGGATAGACAGAATTGGCAGGCAGAGAATAAAGAGGAAGAGAAATCTAGAAGGAGAAGAAAAAGAGAGAAGAGAATGCAGGAGAAAGAGAGGGTTATGCCTGGTGCTAGAAGCCAAGTAGTCAGCTAGTCATAGAATAGAACCTACAGATGCCGGGCGGTGGTGGCACACACCTTGAATTCCAGCACTCGGGAGCCAGAGGCAGGCGGATCTCTGTGAGTTCGAGGCCAGCCTGGTCTACAGAGTGAGTACCAGGACAGGCACCAAAGCTACAAAGAAAGCCTGTCTCAAAAAACAAAAAAAGAACCTACAGATGTAGAAAGATAAAAAGTGCTGAGGCAAAACATAGATAATGAGAAATCGGTTAAGTTCTAAGAGCTAGTGGGACAAGCATAAGATAAAGCTGAGCATTCACAATTAAATAAGTCTCTGTCATGATTTGGGAGCTGGTTGGTGGCCTAAAAGAAAGTCTAGTACACATCGCTATTAATAAGGAGCATGCATGCTTCAATCTTTATTTATTCAATTTGACCAACCGTAATTTTATTTTACTTTACTCTTTTACTAGATACTATGGATAGTGTCAGCCATATTTGTCAAGGGCTGACCTTAATGAGAAATGCTTTTTATTGGGGGGGGAGGGGAGATCAAACTATGGAGATGGTTAGAGGAAGATCAACGGCTGCCAGGAGTAAGGGTGAGGGAGAAAGGAAGACTATGTGGAGCACAGGAGAACAACAGGAAGAATAATGCCACCTAGGAGGGAGGGAGAGAGAAAGTGTGTGTGTGTGTGTGTGTGTGTGTGTGTAGGTGCACTTGCGCGCACGTGTGTGTGTGTGTGTGTGTGTGTGTGTGTGTGTGTGTGTGTGTATTTGAGACGGTCCCACTGTATATCTCTGACTGGTCTGGCACCAAGTATGTAGACCAGGCTGGCTTGAGCTAATAGAGGGTTGACCTGTCTCTGCCTGCCAAGTGTTAGAATTAAATGAGGGTGCCACCATGTCTGGCAGCTAACAATATATTATTAGATTACCAACTGTAAAAACTGCGCCACAAATACAAAATATAAGCAATAGGGATTTATGTGTGCTGGGGGTAGAAGGAAAGAAATATACAGAAATAGAATTGGAGTTCTATGTACTTCCTGCTTAATTGCTCAGTACACCTAAAAACTATAAAAATTCATTTTAATTTAAAACAAAACTGAGTAAACCTTTGCTCATGGTTAAAACTTCAATAAGCTCAGAGATGCACACAGGCTAAATGGCATATTTAAGCAACAATCTAAATTCCTCTCAATGTTTCCTGTGGTTTTTTGTAACTTTCAACTTTTAAGAAGGAGTTTACAAAATTCTTGAAGAATATGAAGGACAGAAAGATGGCTCATGGTGAAGGGCATGCACAACTCTTGCAGAGGACACGGCACTTACATCAGATGGCTTACAATCACTCCAGCTCCAGCAAGGTGCAACGCCCCCTCCTGACATGTGTGGACACTGCACTCATGTGCGCACATGATGAAAGGTTACCATGAGAAGACTGTTACGTACTCTGTCTCTCGTTAGCATCTGGGCTCTGTTTTTGTGCACGATCTTGATGATCCCTGGAGGCTGCACCCACGCTTCGCCATCCACCTGCACAGGGACTCCCTCATCACCAAATATGGTGATTTTCACTGTACGGCACTGAAATAAAAGCCAATGTGTTACTAGAGAACACAGATCAGCCTGAGCGCCTCTGTGGAATGGAACGCTATGCTTTACCACTGCAATGACACTGACAGACAGACAGTACTTTACGGAAGCTTATCAGCACAGTAGTCATCAGAGACAGCCTCCTTCCATGCTCCATGACCCAGGAAATACAGTGTGCTGTGATCTGGGACACCAACCTGTGCTATCCGGTGATGCTGCAGTTTGATGACCCTTGATACTGCCATCTGCACACTGTCAAACACGGCAACGACTTCCAGAATCTTGTCATCGAATGATGGCGCAGCAAATATCTAGGAGGGAAAATCAGTGGTGCTCATTTCTACCCATGGTTTAGATAGAGGGGAACCTCAAACTCTGCCACATAGACACCAAAAACCTACAAACAGTGAAGAGGAGGTAAGTATCGGAAATTAACAGTCCAGGGAAGTAATCACCGAAGACAGCTTAACACAAACGTCCGTCCAAGAAGGGTTTCAGCATCCACAGGGTAGTCAAACATCCCATTCAGCGCTCTCTAGACCAACACATTTCTAATTACTTCATCTGGATATGAATGTGGCAAATACCTCACAAATAATTGATAAACATTATGATTAGATGACATATAACTTTTGAAAATCTACAAGGGCCCAAAAGTTGATACTGATGAACATGCAAACTGTGATTCTATGCACTCAGCGAGCTTTAAAGACAGTCTTTCAAGGTGTTCTAGGCAATACACATTGCTGCTGTTATCTTTTTTAAAATATTTTTTTAATTATAGGCATGTGGGTGTACCTGTATGTCAATGTGTGCAAGTGAATACGGGTGCCCAAAGAGTCTCACTATATAGTATAAATAATTATGACTGAAAAATACTCACTCTAAAAGAATATCCTAATTAAAACCTGCATTAGGACTATGAGCCCACAAACTTGCTGACGCTGATAATTTCCTCTAATTTCTGCTATCAGAGCACCTGGATTCAAGTTGTTCCTCTGTTAGCAACTGTGGAAATGCAGGGATCTCAGTTCTGATCCCCGCCGTGCGCACACATGCACACACACGGAAGGAAGGGAAGGAGGGAGGGAGAAAGGGGGAAGAAAGTCATGTGGATATCAAATAACGACTATAAAGCCCTTCTTAGTACCTAGTGGGTGTTTTGGAATGTTGACTTTATTTACTCTCACTGACTTCACACCGTTAGAATATCTGAGTGGTGTTCTACTGGAGAAAAGAATGGGTGAGTTGGTTGTTACACTTCAGCAGAACCAGAATCGAGCCACAGCATGGGCATTATACCTTGTATGCTCATTTAAGCCTAAAACCGAAATTGGGGTACAAGTCTTCAAGACCATGGCAATACATCTGTGGTATGCCCAGTTCAATACTTGTGCTTCTTCATTCTTTTGAGAGCAACAGTATTTATACCACACAAATGTGACTTTTTTTTTTTTTTTTGTAATATAAGGAAACATAAAAGAAACAGAAATAGTGTCACGCCTTGCCAGGTGTGGTGGTGCACACCTTTAATGCTGGAACTCAGGAGGAACTTTAGAGTGTATTCATGAGAGAGACTGTTTACATAAGAAGCTATGAATTCCACCTCTCACCTTCCAAACATTGTAAAACATGTGTCAGGTAAATATCGATATGAAAACAATATCATCAAGCACATTTTAAAAAATTAGACATTCTAGTGATTTTTATGACCTTTGAGGAAACAAACTCTAAGTCCACCATGCTACTTACATCATCCTCTTTGGTTCCGCCCCAGAAGTTGGTGCCTCCTGCGTAGCTAGGGATGTTCAGCACCGCTATGCCTTGTAAGCTGGGTAGAGGAATGTACTGCCCATCACACTGCAAGGTAAAATACTTGGAGGTTAGAATACCTATAATCCCAGCACTTCAGAGTAGACATAGGAAGAGCAAAGGGGTTCATGGCCATCCTCATCTATGCAGCAAGTTCAAGGGCAGCCTGGGCTACATGAGATCCTATCTCAAAAGTAACAAGTTTAGAGGTCAGACAATAAGAGTAAAACTGTTACTTCAGGGTACTAGGACAGGAATGTGTCCACAGTGCTTGCCTTCTTGTTGTTTTTTTGTTTTGTTGTTGTTGTTTTTTGAGACAGGGTTTCTCTGTGTATCTCTGGCTATCCTGGAATTCACTTTGTAGATGAGCCTGGCCTCGAACTCAGAGAGATCTGCCTGCCTCTGCCTCCGGAGTGCTGGGATAAAGGCATGTGCCACCACCACCTTTCTTGTAAACACACTCTTCCACATTACAAAGGATGAGATACAGTGTAACATGTCTGTAGCTTTCTTGTAGGTAAACTCTTAAATATTACAAAGACCTTTATCTTACTTTTTTCCTAATTAAAATTTTTTTTAAAGTATAAATAACTTTAAAAACAAAAGCTGGACAGTAGAGGCATACACTTTTAACTCCCAACACTAGAGAGGCAGAGGTAGGCACCTCACTGTGAATTCAAGGTCAACCTGATCTAGCTCCTTGATCTAGCTGTCCTGAACTAGCTCCAGGACAGCCAGGGTGATTACACAGAGAAACTCTGTCTCAAAAATCCAAGGGAAAAAGTATAAATTTCTACAAAAACTGAATCAAAAATATGCTTTCCTCTGCCTTTCCTCATACATCAGGCAGAACTTTTCTTAAACCTCCTTCAGATCACTTCTAAAAATTCTAGCCTTCCTAATCCTGTGACTCTTTAATACAGCTCCCCATGTTGTGGGGACCCCCATCCATAAAACTATTTCATTGCTATTGTAATTTTGTTACTGTTATGAATTGTAATGTAAATATCTTACATTATAATAAGTTGTAATGTAAATGGCTTTGGCAGCCCTGTGAAAGGGTTGTTCCACCCCCAAAGAGTCACAACCCACAGGTTGAGAAATGCTGTTCTAGCCTGTATTGCTGAGGTCTCTCTGTGCTTGGTCTAGGCACCCTGTTAAACACAAGCCCTACGGGAGCAGGCTCTGACCCCACCCACCTCACTCAGAACTCTCACAACTGGGTACTTGCCAGGGTTTGGTAACTAACCAGCAACCATCGAAACCGAAAGCTGGATGGGGCTGATGAGATGGGTAGGTGGGTAAAGGTGCTTGCCAATGACCCTGACAACCGGAGCTTGCCAATGACCCTGACAACCGGAGCTTGCCAACGACCCTGACAACCGGAGCTTGCCAACGACCCAGACAACCGGAGCTTGCCAACGACCCTGACAACAGGAGCTCAATACCTTAAACGCACACACATGCATAGGAAAAGAACCAATCCCCCAAGTTGTCCTCTGACCTCCCCATGTATACTTGGAACACTGGCACAGACACACACACACACACACACAGAGACCAAAAATTTTAATCAAAGCTGTGTTGTTTATGTAGCTAGATGCAAAGGCAAGGGGAAAAATGCATATTGAATAGTATTGTACACTCCCACCCTCAATTCAACTAAAGGAAAATTAAATTATCACTTAGATGGGAAATGCACCTTTGACTATTACAGTAATTACTGAGTAGAGGCAAAACTAGCATTTTCATAAATGTTGCTCCTCAAATGTATTTTCTTTTTTTGTTTTATTATATTTATTCATTCTTAATTAAAAATACGGATACTGAGATGGACACAGGCAGTTAACGAATGAAATGTCTGAAGAGAAAATATGTTTAAGCATACACTATATATATGTGTATATATATATATTTATTTATTGGTGCCCCATAAAATGTATGTTTTATGTGTCAAGAATATTTCAAATTATTTTAAAACTTCTCTTATAATTATCATATTTAATTATTTAAACAAGGCCATATAAGGTTTTTCTACATAAACATTTGATGGGGCTAAGCCTTCATTTCAAAAGAAAAGTTCTTGTAGATACCATATGTAAAATAGATGCTGTGTCTCCAGTTTATTAATTCTTACATTAAAACATGGTCATCAAGAACACATTTTAATGTCCAACCAAAATTATTGCTAACCTTTAAAACAAATGAAAACTCAGTGCGAACCAGCTTTTACAAAGTAAGCAACCGAGATTTCCTATTTCCCCATGTGCCTATTCACCGCCACCTGTATTTCTTATAATTGTTTTCTTTACCAAGAGGTAACAGGGCTGACCACTCAACAGGGAGCTTATTTCTCAAAGATCCACCCTGGTTCCTAGCGCTCAGGAACACACCTGCACTTGGTGTGCACTCAGCGTACAGCTGGAACAAAGAACCCGCTAGAAAAACCAGCTACAGTTCCTTGAGAAAGAGCTATTTAAAGTCACATGACTAAATTAACGAAGGTATTTTAAAATGCTATTTTTTGCAAATAGAAAATAAGTTTCTTTGTCTTGGTCTGCATTTTTAAGACAGGGTCTCACTCTGTAGCCCAAACTAGCCTGGCATTTGCAGCAATCCTCCTGCCTCAGCCAGCCCCACAAATACAGGATTACAGGCATGTACTACCAATAGTGTAAAATTTTTTTGCTGGTTTTTTTTTTTGTTTGTTTGTTTTGTTTTGTTTTAAATTAGAACAGGGTTGGGGCTGACAAGGTGGTTTAGCCTTTAAGAGTACTGGCAGCTTCCAGAGAATTCAGGTTCAACTCCCCATACCCATATAAGGTTAACAACAATCTTTAACTTCAGTTCCAGGGAATTCAACACCCTCTTTTGGTTCCCACAGGTCCTGCATGCATGTAATGCAGAGAGATACAGACACAACACCCACATAACATATTTTAAGAATCTGAAGAGATGCTAAAAGGTTTCACAAATGAATACAGTTCGCTTGCATCCACTAATGATGGGCATTCCCACACACAGTGAATTTGACACATGTGCACTGAACACAAACCCTGATGTTATGTATACAATCTCTATTTAACTGAGTTCATGAGGAAACACAGGCAGTATGGATTTGATAAATTAAGGTCACATGTCTGAAAAATGTCTTATGTCCTAAAAAACCTTCAGGAAATCTGTAAAAAATAAGAGGGTGGGACAGACAGTCTTTAAAGAGTAGAAAAACAGGCTGGAGAGATGACTCAGTGCTTAAGAGCACTGACTCTTCTTCCAGAGGACCCAGGTTCAATTCCCAGCATCCACATGGCAGCTCACAACCGTCTGTAACTCCAGTTCAAGGGAACCTGACACCCTCACATAGACATGCATCTGGGCAAAGCACCAATACGCATGAAATAAAATAAATAAATTATTTTTTAAAAAAGAGTGGACAAGCCCATGTCAGGGAACGCATGCTTAGAGGATTTTAGCAGGCATTCAGAGATGGGTAAAGGGTAAGTTAGAGTTGCGAGTCAGAACTCAGACAAGTGAGCAGACAGAAATATTTGGTTCTCGTTGCCTTTTAAAATGGGAGAGAAAAAGCTCTAGGTAAGATATCTTCTTTAAAATTTCAGCCACAAAGACCATTTCCAGTGATGAAGACCATTCAGCCGCCGAGGCTGACAAGCAGTCATTCTCTTGTTCATTTCTTGTACAGCACTCTGTAAACTTACGTGAGACAGTCAATACTTACTACAAAGCAGCCGTTGGATCAGGACATCAGCTATGGGCCAAGTAAGCATTCTGAGCATGTGTGGGGCTGGCAAGCCCTTGATAAGTTGTTTAAAAGGCTAGGCTTATTAAATGGTTTCGTAGTTGTTTTGTTTGCTTTTTTTGTTTGTTTTGTTTTGTTTTTAAGGAGGGGTCACTCTGTGAGGCCATGGCTGACTTGAAACGCCAGACCTGAATGTGGGCAATTGCCCTGCTCTATTAGAAGAGTTGGGGTTACAGGCATGTGTTTTTTGAGTTCCCTCTCCCCCAACTAATTTATGCTCAGACTAATTTATGATCTGGAGGAAGCAGTAGGTAAGTGAATGTGTGTTGTCAACACAGGCAGAGCCATGGCAAGGACCTGGTACCCTTGGGCTCAGAGGCATAGGAAAGGCTCAGAAGGCAAGGCCTTCCTCAGTACACCAAGTACCAGCTAGCACAGACAGAATGTGCAGAAAACATCCACCATAGCCTTCTGCCCCCTGAATGTTTACGGCCTGAAGGCAGCACACTTAGAGCATGTTCCTACCAAGGTTAGCTGAACCTGTCTCCTGGATCCAGCAGTTTACCGTAAATCCCGCCTCCTTGGTTATCATCATGAGATAACCCTGCCTCCCTGTTCAACCCTATACCCCCCCCCCCGCCCCCGCTATGCTCCTGGAATGTTGGCTTTCTCCTGCTGAGAGACCAGACCAACCGACCCCAGTTTTCTGTCCAAATGTCGGTCTGTCTGTCATTTCTTCATTCCTGCATGCCCCAGTCAGGTCTGGAGCCATGCTGGAAATGTCACTCATCACAAATTGAGGAGCATCTCTCCTTATCAAATTATCTGATTCGCTACTCACTTCTTCCTCAAGGCAGTGCCAGCTACTGTTACACACTAAGGCTAACAACAATGACTACAGCTCTCTACCTGTTCTTAAGAAGTGTGGTCAACTGAGGACATGGATCAAAAAGGAAGGAACACATACGATACGATACCATACCATACCTACGAGGGCACCAAAATTGACATGCGGCAGGACTGTGGAGGACAGCCTTTGCAAAAGGTGAACCTTCCTGATTTTGAAGCTGCTCACCTGGAAGTCTCTATTTTAATTTTATTAACAACCACAAATCAAAGCAGCTGAATGCCTGGTGATATTTTTTAGAGTGGAAAGGACCAACGGGCTTATCTTCATGACATCTAATAGCTCATCTAATAGATCATCTATTAGCCTACACCCCAGTGTTAAGACAAGGACAAGACAACAATACTCAGTTTAGTCTAGTTAACCAAAGCAGTTAAGACTTACTGTCTATAAATTTCTCTGTACTAGTGGTATACTTTAAATTAAAAAATGCTCTGATCACAAAAGGAAATGAGGTGGAAAACATATGCCCTGGTCCGAGCATGAAAGAGGTTTACAGTGATCGATAAACTCCAAGGAATTCTAACCATCTTTTCTCTGCTACTACAAGAAATTAAATAATTTTTGTTGTCTGTTTCTACTTAAATTAGAAAAAAACTGTCAAGATCCTATTTTTGTTATGTTTTCTTTCCTTTTTTTTTTTTCAGAAGTTGGAACCCAGGGCCTTGCACTTGCTAAATCCCCAACCCCCAAAATCCTATTTTTAACTGACTTGTTAGAAATAATTGGATCAAAATAGGTGTAGATTGAAATTAAAATGTATGCACTACAAATACTACTTTCCAGGACTCTATAAAACATTAGGCATTATAGAACTGGAGCATCTGAGTAAAGAAGTCCCTCATCGAAGACACGGTCCTACTCAAGTCCTTGCAAGACTCCACGTTGGTAGCCCCAGCTTCACAAAGGAGGATGGTTTAAGGTTGAGCCTGCTGTTTCTACACAGGGTTGACTCTATCTTCAGAATACACTGAATCATTAATTAAAAGGAAACTAGGTTAACTTCGCTCTACAAATTACCTATGCAAGATAAACTAAAATGTCTTCACTTCAAGATGAACTCACCTCAAGCTGGACCCTCTGCTCCAGGTTTTTGTATGATCTCTGTAATAACTCCCGGGTCCCCAGGACTCCGTACCACATCAAGTTTTTGGTTCGGCTTCTGAAAAATATTGTTGTGCAATCTCAGGAAATGTTATTTATTTACTCCTTAAAGTAAAAGAGACAACAAATGAAATTAAAGTAAAATTGCCTTCGCGTAACAAGATTATCGCCATTCCCGAAATTACCTGCATTTTTCAGGGTGCTCTTCTCTCTTATTATTAAATTCTAATGAAATTTTTGCATCTAATCCAATCCCAAAGTAATTGTTCATGACACATTTTTCTGAGTATCCGTCTCTATGATAAGGGAAAGTACATAAAAGTCAATTTCAGATGCGTTGCAACACGTCCAGTCTATTTACACGGTTACACTGAAAATAACTTAAGCATCCACTCTTCCTAGAGGATCAGAAAGCAGAAGTCATCCCCACAGACATGCCAAGTGCACAAGCACAGTACAGGTGCAGAATTTTTAGTAAAACCAAAGCAGAGACAAATATTGTTCTATTGTCCATTTAATTTGGCAGCCGTTAGCCTTCTGTCTGCCACATACGGCGGTGACTATACAGGCTGATGACGGTATCTACGGGAGAGCTTTGAAGCAAGTGCCAGTAGTCCTCTTTCTTAATTATAAGAAAGTCTCTTCCACTCAACCCATAATAATAGACAAACAGTAAAGACAAACTTCTGAATTCAATATATTATTATAAATACTGTTAATACTTGATTCTCTTTTATTTTCATAATTACTTTTTTATAGGGTGGATGGGTGTCTCACACATATCATAGTGTATGGAGATCGGGGGATAATTCGAAGGAGTTACTTCTCTCCTCCCACCACTGGTAAAGGTGCTTAAAACCAAACCTGATGACCTGAGTTCATTCCCTGGGATTCCCATGGTAGAAGGAACGAACTTGACACCTACAAGCTGTCCTCTGATCTCCAGATACATGCCATGATATGCACACATACATGTACACATACACGCACACTCCTAGACAAATAATGATAATAATAATAATGATAATAATAATAATAATAAAAATAAAAGGCCTGGTGGTGGTACAGACCTTTAATCCCAGCACTTGAAGGCAGGCAGATCACTGAGTTCAAGGCCAGCCTTGGTCACTCTGGTCTGCAGAGTAAGCTCCAGGACAGTTAGGGCTATACAGAGAAACCCTGTCTCAACAAACAAAACAAAACAAAAACAAAAAAGGAAAAAATTTTCCAAAAATAACATATAATAAATGCTATCCTTGAGAAATGCCAATACAAAAAAAAAAGTTTTGTTTTGTTTTTTAACAAGAACATTTCTGAGCTAGGAGACAGGTCAGATAAATGCCCAGTGGTCAAGACAGTCAGCCTGCAGCCAGCACACACAAGGAAGACACAGGTCCCAGAGCAAGCTGTCTACCTAGTCTATACCAGCCAAACTAACAGGGGGTCCCAGGGGGGACCCTGCCTCAACCATCATACAGGAGGGAAAGTGGGGAAGAAAGCCTCTCAGCTTCAAACTCTGGCCTCCACACACGTACATGCACCCATACAGACATGGATGGACACACACACATTCACAAAGCAAATTTTAAAATGAAAACAAAAATAAGTATATCTCCCGCTGCCAGAAGTGTTTTTAGGGAGTCTAGAAAGAGGCGAGACCGATGTGGGTGAGAAGCTGGGAACAAGGAAACTGCAGTGGGATGTGGAATTGGCAGGCTGAGAAGAGAAGGCGGGGGAGAGGGGGCATGGCGTAGATGCAGGCGCTAACCGGCACTATGGCAAACCTTCAGGAAGAGGCAGCAGTGCTGCCCCAGGTGAGAAAGGGACAGACCACAGAGCTGATCAATACCAACTTCTGAGCACGCTCACCACCCTTTCTGCAGATGGAACCATACACTCTGGGACACATGCAAAATGTCAGGATTAGGACAAAACAGACAGTAAAAAGTTGAGGCCGAATAACTAAAGTGTTTCTTACAGTGAATCGAGATCCGGGTCAATAAATGGTGTGGCACCAAAAGGGTCGATGTTGGCCAGCAGCACTTTGTTGATGATGGAACTCCCGGCAATCGAGGCGGCAAGGCCTGCTCTTAAACCTGACAGAAATTCATCAGGGGCACAGGTTAGGAGAAAGCAGAGGCAAACCTGCTCCACTCAGAGCCTGGCCTTGCTCCAGACATCTTCTACCAAAGCCCATGACCACTCAGGAGCCAACACTCAAACGGGATGCTACTTAGAAACATGCAGGTCTTAATATTTCCAAAGGTGTGTGTGCTATAATAAATAACTGTGGAGAGAATAACCTGAAAAAGGTATCTGTGATATTTTCTCACTTACCTTTCGGCAATTCTACAATTTGTCGTTTCCAGTGTTTCACTTCCTGGGTTAAATTCATTCCTAGTGTTTTTGCCATTTTTGGTGCAATTTCAAGGAGAACTTTATTCTTAATTTCATGGTCAGATTGTTCAGTTGCAGTGTATAGAAATATAATGATAAAGGTGTAATTTTTGCAGACTGATCATTTACTGTGTAATCTTAGTACACTCGCTTATTAATTTTAGTGGTTTACCTTGCTTGTGTGCACGTACAAGCATGCATGCACATGTATGCAACCCTGGGGGTTTTCTATGTTCAAGATAAATCTGGGAAGGTATATAGTTGTTCTTTCCTTTCCTTGCCTTTTTCCTTCCCTCCCCGTTCCTGGCCTTTTGAGACAGGGTCTCTCTATGTAGCCTGGTCTGCTCTGGTGCTTACTAAGCAGAGTACTGTACTGGAACTCACACCACTCTGCCTGCCTCTGTCTCCCAAGGTGTGTGCTACCATGCCTGGCTTTTCTTTCTAGTATTTTATTTCTATTTGTTCTTTTTTTTTTTTTTTTTTTTTTTGGTTTTTCAAGACAGGGTTTCTCTGTGATTTTGGAGCCTGTCCTGGAACTAGGTCTTGTAGACCAGGCTGGTCTCGAACTCACAGAGATCCGCCTGCCTCTGCCTCCCAAGTGTTGGGATTAAAGGTGTGCGCCACCACCGCCCGGCTCTATTTGTTCTTGAATGGGGTTTTTAGTTCATGTGGTTTTAGGCATTTGCCTGTTTCCTCTGGGTTTATGTTTCCATCAGCATCTTATCTCAAAGCTCCATAAAGATGCCTCAAGCCTTCTCTCATTCCTGATTTTAGTGATATGAATCTTTATTTGACTTTTTTTTATTTCCTGAGTTTTTAATTCTCTTATTTACACTCTCATATTATTATTTGTTGTGACCAGTCTGCTCCTGTCCTAGCTTCCCAGGGTGACTATCAGGAGACTGACGAGAGAGAGAGAGAGAGAGAGAGAGAGAGAGAGAGAGAGAGAGAGGGAGAGAGGGAGAGAGGGAGAGAGAGAGAGATTTTCCAGGCAGCATTAACAGCTACACACTCCACTCTAAGCACATTCCAGCCGCATTAGCTAGGTTCCGGATGGTGTGTTTCTGTTCTCTACTTTATCAATTCTCTATTATTTTCTCTAGTTGACTCCCCTGCATGTTTCCACATCTGTGTACTGCCCAAATCTCAATTCTCTCATTGGTTCTTTCACCCCACTGGGCTGAGATTAAGTACCCAAGCATGAGATCTTGATCCTTTTGATTTTACTGAGAACGGTTTGTGGCCAAATTGGCTACGGCCTGTCTCAGAGAATGTTCTACATACTCTTGAGAAGAATGTGTATTCTCCCGTGGCTGAGTGTACTTTAGACATGGACTCTATTCCCCATCAATTTCCCTGATCATCTGTCTGATGGTTCTATCGGTACTGAAAGGGGGAAGCAAAGGTCTCTAACCTTATTTGAATTATAAAAACCATTATTTGAAAGAACTCAAGAAATTACACTTTAAAATGCTAATTAACCCAATTAAAACATGGGGCACTGAACTGAACAGAGAATTCTCAACAGAAGAAATTCGGATTGGCCAAAAGACACTTAAGGTCATGCTCAACCTCCTTAGCGATCAGGGAAATGCAAATTAAAACAACTCTGAGATACCATCTTACACCTGTCAGAATGGCTAAAATCAAAAACACCAATGATAGCCTTTGCTGGAGGGGTTGTGGAGTAAGGGGTACACTCATCCATTGCTGGTGGGAATGCAAACTTGTGCAACCACTTTGGAAATCAGTGTGGCGATTTCTCAGGAAATTCGGGATCAACCTACCCCAAGACCCAGTAATATACCCAATATATCTCTTGGAATATACCCAAGAGATGCCCTATCATATGACAAAAGCATTTGTTCAACTATGTTCATAGCAGCATTATTTGTAATAGCCAGAACCTGAAACAACCTAGATGTCCTTCAATGGAAGAATGGATGAAGAAAGTATGGAATATATACATATTAGAGTACTACTCAGCAGTAAAAAACAATGACATCGTGAATTTTGCATGCAAATGGATGGAAATAGAAAACACTATCCTGAGTGAGGTAACTCAGACCCAAAAAGATGAACATGGGATGTACTCACTCATAATTGGTTTCTAACCATAAATAAAGGACATTGAGCCTATAATTTGTGATCCTAGGTAAGCTAAATAAGAAGGTAAACCCAAAGAAAAACACATAGTCATCCTCCTGGATATGGGAAGTAGACAAGATTGCCGGTCAAAAACTGGGAACGTGGGGGTGGGGGGGAGATGGGGGTAAGGGGAAATGGGGTGAGAAAAGTGAGAAGGGGAGGACGGGGGGAGGCTGGGGGAATGGGATGGTTGGGATAAAGGAAGGGTGGATATGGGAGCAGGGAAGTATATATCCTAATTAAGGGAGCCATCTTAGGGTTGGCAAGATACTTGACTCTAGAGGGGCTCGCAGGTGTCCAGGGAGATGTCCCCAGCTAGTACCTTGGGCAACTGAGGAGAGGGAACCTGAAATAACCCTATCCTATAGCCATACTGATGAATATCTTGCATATCACCTTAGAACCTTCATCTGGTGATGGATGGAGATAGTGACAGAGACCCACATTGGAGCACCGGACTGAAATCCCAAGGTCCAAATGAGGAGCAGAAGGAGGGAGAACATGAGCAAGGCAGTCAGGACCGCGAGGGGTGCACCCACCCACTGTGACAGTGGGGCTGATCTATTGGGAGCTCACCAAGGACAGCTGGACTGGGACTGAATAAGCATGGGATAAAACCGAACTCTCTGAACATGGTGGACAATGAAGACTGATGAGAAGCCAAGGACAATGGCACTAGGTTTTGATCCTACTTCAGGAACTGGCTTTGTGGGAGCCTAGCCTGTTTGGATGCTCACCTTCCTGGACCTGGATGGAGTGGGGAGGGCCTTGGACTTCCCACAGGGCAGGGAATTTGGACTGCTCTTCAGACTCAAGAGGGAGGGAGAATGGAATGAGGGGAGGGGGAGAAGAGTGGGGGGAGGGGGAGAGGAGTGGGGTTAGGGGGAGAGGAGTGGGAGGAGAAGGAGGGAAATGGGAAGCGGGGAGGAGGCAGAAATTGTTTCAACAAAAAAAATAAATAAAAAAAGATAAAATAAATAAAATAAAAACCATTATTTGAATTATAGAGCTCATCTTTAAAAAGAAATTCCATGAGAAGCTACCTTTCAGGTCTAAATGGACTCCAGCAAACAAAGATCAAAGGATTTTTTACAACCATCATAAATTTAGGAAGCTCCAAGACACATATACTTCCTCCAGCTCCTTAGGAAGCTCTGAGACACATATTTTTTCCCTCCAGCTTCTATCTATAGTCCCTGGTGTCTACTAGCCTAATCCAAGATAAACTCATTTCATCAAAGGTGGAACGGATGCGAGGCTAGAAATCTCTGCAGAGAAAGCGGTGGCTGACAACCACAAGGAGAGCAGTGGAGGTGCTTGAAGGTCACAGAATGGAAGGGAAGCTCTGTTTCAGAGACAGAAAGTAACCTGGGACTCCTGAGCTCCAACCTAGAACCAATGGGCTAACATCTCTCGGAGCAGGGCCCAGAAGCATGTGTGTGAAGATGCCCTATGCAGTGAGACGTGGATTACTCTAAAGACCTGGATTACCATGACTAAGTTTGGCAAGAATGCATTATGTCACACAGCTGTACTACCTGGGCAGATAATTCTGGTGTTGAGCACAGGGAGATTTTCTTTGGTGGCGGCCACAGCTGAACCAGCGGCAGAATCAGTTTGGAAATGACCACGACTTGCCTGGGCATCAGGAGACTGAGATGAGGATTTGGCTGTTGACAAAATATCCAGATTAAAAAAGGGCAAATGAAACCAGTATAAAATTGAATAAGCCCCTATAAACTCGACACACAACAACAACCACCAAATGCCTATTTAAAATCAATGAGTGGGAAGGAAGATGTTGATATTTACCTTCATTTATCATTTTATTTTCATTTCCTTGAGACATTTGGAGAGTATCTATCTACCAAGGGAGATACAGTGATCTCTGGCTTTGAATAGATGCTACCAGAACCCAGATATCTACTATCATTAAAAGTCAATAATATGCTTAATTTGAAAGTGATCAACCCACACTGGATAAATAGAAAATTTACAGTCTGGTGAGCATTACGACGCACACTACCAACATTACCTGCTACTCATGAATACTGGGTAAATGATCCTATTTAGGGGACATGACTCCCAGCAGAACACATGAACGCATGTGAAACAGGCGCTAAAACAGTCTTCAGTTAGTGGAGACCCTTGGCTGGGACTCAGATCAGTGCACCACTTAACCCTCATCAGAAAAGCTTCTTCTTGTAGAAATGGCGTTACCAGAGACCTACAACTAGACAGTGGATGGAGAGTCAAACACTTCTTCGGCGCATTCGGCCCTAAATGAGATACCTTTATCAAACTCCTCCCCTGAATGCTCAGGGAGCTAGACAGAAGAGGAGGCAGACAGAGTCTAAGAGTCAGGGGAGGTGAATGGCATCATATACAGAATCTGCATGAATTCAAATCAGGCAAAATACCAGGATGAAGAAGGGGAAGCAGACACAAAGTCCCACCTCTAACCAAGAAGCCATTTGTAACTGATACTTAGTAGGAGAGAAAATCAGTTTTCTTCAATGGAGTGCCACTGGGTATATCAGCCACATCCAGCGTAGGTTCCAGGCCCAGGAGTAGGTAGTCAACACGGAACAGAACTCTGTGTGTGGGGGGGTGGGGGGGTGGAGGGGGTGGGTGTGGTGTGCGTGTGTGTATGTGTGGGATTGTGTATTGTGGTATGTGTGGTGTGTGTATGCTTCTTGTATTTCATTCCTTTTATTGGTTTGTTTGTTTTGATCTTTGCTTTTATTAGTGGGGAGAAGGGAGGGAAGGATGTTTTGTTGAGGGGAAGGGTGAGTGAAGAGAGGAAAGGATCATGAAACTGGGTTGGTCAGGAGTTGGGGGGGGATCTGGGAGAAGCTGAGGGAGGGAAAATAATACAATCAAAATATTTGATTGTAAAAGTACTGTTTGTTTCTTCGATACAGGGTTTTTAGTGTAACAGCTCTGGCTATTCTGAAACTTCCTTTGCAGACCAAGCTGGCCTAGAACTCACAGAGATCCATCTGCCTCTGCCTCCTGAGTGCTGGGATTAATGGCATGTGCTATCACCACCCAGTTGCAAAAAAATACTTTTTTTTTAGGAAAGTCTTAGGAAAAAGAAAACAGAAATTAAATGGGAAGATACCATTCACAAAGGACTTTCCTTGCCATCATTTATTCAAATGATGCAAAGCTGCAAATAGTTTTGTTACTTTCTTGTACAAGTTCAATAGTTAAAAATATTCAAGAAAATAACAAAAAGGAAGATTTAATTCTATCTGAGGCAAATTAGTGAAGGAAAAACAGCACCTTGATCTAATCTAGAGACCATCAATAGGTATTAGAAAAAAAAAACAGTAGTCATTAAATTCAATTTAAAAGTACTCTAAAACTTAATTATCTTCACTCTCTCTCTGACTAATTACAAAGCTAACTGTATTAATTTTGTATGCTATTTTCCTGATCAAACACGGTCCACTCTGTTGTGTGTGACAGATGGGAATTCTGGGGCTAATCTCTGACACAAAGCAACTTTTGATGTTCACGTCTGATAAAAAGCAGAGAGTGCACTAATGACTAAGATTGATGCTTCAGTGGAGGGAATTCAATTAGTCCTTCATGTTTCCTCCTAAATAAAGCATCACCTTGAACACATTAATAGACTGTATTTCTCACATCTCAGACACCCATTGCATAATTTAATAATGACACGATATGGATGATTCGATAAAAGTAATGATCACTGAACACAGGAACACTTCTATTGCCAGTGATTTTCAGTAAGTTGGATTATAGGCAAAATTGCTGTCAAATGTGGCAACATTAAAGACTTTCCTAAATCTCTGGTGACCTCTCTACTGAGCACGGATAGTATCCTTCAGCTTCCTGTCTAACTGATGGGAATGCTGGGATCATGAGGGTGTGGTAAAGTGAAGAATGGCTTGGTGGAAGCCATGGCAACAGTGGACATGGTGTATGGATACCCTGCTACTGCAGTAAGTAGTTTTTAACAGATGAAAATGTCAAAGGCCTGATGACCAAATTCACAGATAAAGTGCACTGGAGATGGCAGAAGAATTAAAAAGATTTTAATAGGTGAAATGAAGGGCTAGGAAGATGAGGGAAAGCTATTGCGTTAAACTTGAAAAGAAATGCAGCAGTCTGGGCAACATCAGAACGTGCTGGATGAGCGGCATGAATATCTACGCTGTTGCCTTACAGAAAACACCCGGGGTTTGTTCAGAACATTCTAAGACAGACACAGACCACATGGATGCAGCCAGAAAAATAAACAATTTGAAACCACCATATTATAGACGAGTGGAGGAAGCTATGAGACACCAGATATGAAGGAAGACATCAGATGCAGCAAGGTGATATGACCCTGTAAAAGCCTTTCACAGCATCATTTAAGGACCGCCATAGGGAGCAGGGGGAGATATAGCCCCAGAAGATTCATCTTGGAAATCTTGGAACTGGTAAAATACCATGTGGGGAATTAGACCATAAAAAACACCATTGAAATGCCAGAGTTCATACTGCCAAGATAAATGATACATAATAGCCACCATCAGAGGTTGAATTTTAAGGCAGGAAAACTAAGGTCATAATAAAAAAATAATCTAACAATCCTGCTTCTAACAATTATAGCCAAACTCGAGAGAGAAAAGTACTAGAAGCAAATGGCCTGAGTTGTCAACGCCATCTGTGAGGAAAATCTCAGAATTTGCCGGTAGATATGTATGCTCAGTATCCGAACTTCACAGAAACTAATTTTAATTTCTTTAAGAGCCTTAAGTACAATCAAACAAATTTTTCTCAGTCAGTAATAATAATAAAACAACAATAATAGATAGCAAACATTTATAAAGCACTGCATAACAGACACAGTCCTGGGCACTTTTGTACAGTAAACTGGCCAACCTTCAGTGCAAGCGGATTAAAATAGTGTATTACTATCGTCACTTTTACAGGCAGGAAAACTTCAGAAAAATCTAAAATCAATCAATTCAAGCTTGAAAACAAAATCTTAATAAGCTATAGGAAGAAACAGTTCTGATATACCCTGTTGACTTCTCTTGGTACATGATGATTATATTCCCACTATCTCATATTATTAATATTCTATCTTCTGCTTATATTATCCAACAGTAATTACGAACTTTTCACCTATGCAAAATTCTAAAAGGGGAAATTCATTTCCTATCGAAAGCCAAAAGGCAAGGAAACAGTTAATAATCTTCAAGTGATCATATATCATTTCTAGGTAGAAATAATCTGGTAAAGAAAGGGTTGTAATCAGAACGCTTGTGACTTTTAAAGCTTCATCTAACACAAGCATTGGCTGATCAGCAAAATGTGAGAGATTAAACTTGGGCGTGTGAGGTCAGCCATTTTCCCAGGAATCTAGAGCTGGGAAACTTGGGTGTTTTTCTAAGACACTTACTCATTTTTAGCTCCACAGTGCTTCGTTTATTGTTAGTCTCTAGAGTACACAGGAGAGAAGAGACTACCTGACAAACCTACCTGACCTTTTTCCTATTATTTTAGTGTTCATGAATAACATACACTTCCCAAAAGCCTACTGAAAAGTAAAAATTCGACAGTTTGCCTCCAACTGAAAAGTACACGCAAGGTTACTTGTGACTGATCTCAGACGGAGACCACCACCGTTTTCTCACCTGCGGACGACTCCTTCGTGTCATCATCTTTAGATTCATCCGTTTCTGTGCTGTCATAGTCACCAGACTGACTAACTGCTTCACAGGGGTGAACTGTCTGTTCATCCATAACTTTAAGTAGTAAGAAGGGAAATAGATTTGTGTAAGTGAAAATCAAACAAGACATGCTTAGGAAGAAAAAACTGAACCAAGTATCAAAAGAAATTCTACATTCATAAAGAAACATTGCTTAGTAACAAAACTGGGAGTGGTGTCTGTGGATACTGGAGAGGATAAAACCAAATAAATCTGTTAAGATTATATATTTACCAGAACAAAATTACATATGAATTTAAAGCAAAATACACAGCTCGACTGATTACAAGTTACACACCTGGGAGGTGATTCCCAACATTATTTGTTTTGAATTCAACTTTCATCTAGTTGTAAAAATGTAAGCAGTATTTACATTATACTCATAAAAATTTAAATCTAGGTGCTGGATACATGACGAAGAGCAAAGAGCACAGAATGCTCTTGCAAAGGACTCAGGTCTGGTCCTCAGCATCCACACTAGGCAGCTCCCAACTGCCTGTTTACTCCATCCTAGAGGATCCAATGCCCCCTCTGGCACCTGTGCTTCCAAACACACACCCACACACAGATACACACGTATACACAGAATTAAAAATAAGAAGCAACCCCCCTTTTTTTTTTTTTTTTTTTTTTTGGTTTTTCGAGACAGGGTTTCTCTGTGGCTTTGGAGCCTGTCCTGGAACTAGCTCTTGTAGACCAGGCTGGTCTCGAACTCACAGAGATCCACCTGCCTCTGCCTCCCAAGTGCTGGGATTAAAGGCGTGCGCCACCACCGCCCGGCCTAGAAGCAACCCTTTTAAAGTTCAGATACAGATCTACACATTCTTAAACATAAACCACATTAAGAAATCAATGCTAAGAAGCTATTGTCTCTATTATCGGCAGTTACACGGTTGATTTTAAGAATTAAAGAGAAGCCAAAAAAGTAAGAAGATTGAATTTTTCAGACTTGTTTTATAAGCTATTATTCTACTCAAGTTGGGATGGAAATACTGCAACTTAATTTGCTTCTGAAATCTGATTTTCTGAGTCATTGCTGTGCTGATCGCACTGCCGAAAGGGTATACAGGACTAAGTTCAAATTTCCCACTAGTGAACTTATTGTCTTCTACCATGAGACTCTTATTTTTTAAACGTGTACCGAATCCGAGCATTATGCACACTGCGGTGATGTTGTCGGCCTCTTTGAAGCTAATTTTGTGTGTACCTTTTCCAGCTTCTTCAATGACTTGCCTCACTGCCTTCTTGAGACTGTTTGCACGCAGCATTATTTCCTGGGGTTTCATGCCTTTCTGGGAGGAGGGTTTGGCAACGTCATTCACGAGCTGGTCCTTGCTTCCACCCAAGGACTCTTCACTAGAGGACTCCACGGCATCCTCCTCGGGGATTGCAGGGCCGACCCCCGGGGGCACCCGACTGGCCTGAGCGTCTGCGTGCAGGGCTTGTAGCAGCTGTTCGAGCTTCTCATTTAGGACTGAGCACTAGGAAAACCAACAGAACATGAACAACAATGACAAGAAAGTACACAAACAGCAACGACAGTGATGAGGGAGAAATTCAAACACATTACGTTGGTAGACACAATATAAGATGTGTTTTTATGTAAGATAAATCTGGAATGTTTTTAATCACTGGCGACAAAAATACCAACATTCAAGTAGCTACGGTATTTTCTTCTGTAGATGTTTTGGGTGGAGGATATATCCATTTTCAACTTAGTGAAGACAAAAAATGATCTTTTTTTGAGTGGCTCTTAAGGTCCAGAAATGCTTACTATTAAGTGACCGATAAAGACGTACCGTATGAAAGGCCGAAAACAGAAGTCCGAGAGCTGCCTCTTGATTCAGACTTCTGGATCGCTCAAAATCTCTCTCAGGGTTTAAAGTCTTTTCAGAACAATATTTTATGTACATGAGAGTTTTGTTAGAATGCATGTATGCACACCATGTGTGTGTGTGTGGTACCACGAAGCCAGAAGGGGTCTCAGGTCCCTTAGGACAGGTGTCACGGATGGTTGGGAGCTGCCATGTGGGTGCTTGATACCAAACCTGGGTCCTCTGCAACAGCAGCAAGTACTTATGACCTCTGAGCCATCTCTCTAGGCCATGCAGGTTCAAATCTTTACAACCTATGTCAAACTGCTGTTCTTCCTTAGAATGCAACCAATACTAAGTTGAAAGAGATACAGTACACAAAACACCAGGCTTTGTTTAAAGTCATTGACTTGGGACACCCTTTTTAACTTCAGGAGCTGCAGGCATGGCTGAGCTGAAGCTCTGTAAGTGCCAACAGCACTATGAGGTCCCAGAAAGAGCAAGAAGAAAAATGTACAGGAATAAAGAGAAAAGGAAAGGGGATGCAGAAAGAAACACAGGTAAAGAGGTTTTCTGCTTCTCCTGTTTTTCTACAGGTAAAGAGACATTTGGGATCAAAACTGTTACAGCACTTTCGGTCTTCACAGAACTATTGGTCTGTCCCCTTTCTTTCTCTGTCTCTGATGAAAAGCCAAGGCGAGAACACAGTGGAAGGACTTCAGAAGCAAAGGTGTGGCTAAGAGGGAATCCCCGCCTACTGAAACTCTCCACAGGGATGGAAATGAGCTGAATCCCACAAGGTTTACTTCAGTGCTGTTGTCATTGATACTCAAGAAGGCTACTGGATTTGAAGGGTTAATTTTGTATCCTGCCACTTTGCTGGACGTATTTATCAGCTCTGAGAGCACTTTGGTAGCATCCTTAGAGTCTTGTGTAAAGAATCACAACATCAAGCTGGATAGGTGGTTCAGTGGTTAAAGAGCACTGGTTGCTCTCTCAGAGGTCCTGAGTTCAATTCTCAGCAACCTCACAGTGGCTCACAACCCTAATGGGATCCGGTACCCTCTTCTGGTGTGCAGGCATACATGCAAATATATATACACAGACATATGTGTGTGTGTTTACATAAATAAACATTTTTTTTAAAAAAAAAAAGAATCCTAACATCTACATTGGGACTGTGGATGATCAGCTGTGGGTGGGACAGCTACATCAACCCCACTCCAAGCCCCAAGATTTGGGGAACATGGCAGAAGAAGTGGGAAGAAAGAATGTAAAAGCTGGACGATAGGGAGGAGTGATGTGGCTTCTAGACATGACATGGCTGTTACACACATGAACTCAGCAGCTGTGGTCACGTACACAAAAACAACAGTTAAATATCCCACCCCAGGGCTAGCGCACTATGGGCAGCTGGAGACTCCTTGGTGGGGAGAGTCAGTTGTCCTTAGGACTGTGGCCATGGATGGACTGCCCCAGGCCCCAGAGGATGACCTCACCCCATGTCCACAGGAGCAGCACTAACCTGGTCCTGTGGGTTAAAAAGCTAATAATGAAAGGAGGACAGGAAGTCGGAGAGGAGAGGTGGTGGGGATGCGGGGCCTGAGGGGAGTGAGGGTGGATATGATCAAGATACAGTGCATATGGGTATAACATTTTCAAAGACTAAATAAAAATTTAAAGAAAAAAAAAGTTTATTTTCACTTTCTTTTTCTTCCACTCAACCCATTCCCAAGCCAAAACCATGCAAACTTCATGTAAAAAGGCCCTCTCGTGAACCTGAGCCGTAAAGACGCTGGCCTGTAAAGTAGGTGTGCTGTTTTTAGCAGCAGAAAGTTCACATAGGGGGAAGAAGTCTGTAAAGGCACGAAAAAGTCACGGAAGAAACAGAACTTTGGGAGACAAGGACTGGCATGGAGAGGACGGAGGACTCTGGACCACCAAATCTTATCTGACATGGAGAGCCAGGCCTGACCCAACGGGACCACTGGTCCCACAGCATCTTCCCCTGTCAGGTTGACAGTGCGTCTCTCTACCATGTCAATCCCTGTGAAAGGGATGTGAATCATAAAATATGGTTTGCTGAATCCTCTCCAGCAATGCAGCTTTTATGCATTTTAAAGGATAGCCATAAACCAGAAGGTGTTTTTGTAAATTCTCGTATCTAATTAATAAAAATCACTTTTTCTCTTTAGCTACTTTGGCAAGAGCACACCGAGGCAGTCTTTAAAGGCACAGCGCAATGCTCATGGTGTCAACCAACAACTTCCATGCCCGTCATCTGTTCCCCTTACTTTACTGGCCACGGCCTCGGCTACTACTGTATTTTCCAGTGTTTTGTCCTGTGCCTTCTCCACTTTGGCAACGAAGTCCCTCACGGTTTCACAGAGGACCCTTTGAGGAAGAGAAATCGCACAGTTCAGTCAGTGTGCTCTCATGTACAAACATTTGTAAATAAGCTATAAGAGGCAAACTCAAAACACCCAGGATCATTTTTACACAAGACCACACTCCCATCTGTGTTAATATAGCTCAGACACATTTAGGGCTTTCTAAGTGAAAACGGATACACGAATAAGCCTCACTATCAACACTTATAGTAACACTGCAGTGAACTGTTCATGCTCAAATAAGCCTTACAAATAATACTTTCAGATTCCCTAAGAATAATGCAGTATCTTCCACAGCTTAGGTACTTTTCTTCGTGTAGAACAGACAGACACAAGTTCTCCACTGTCTACAAGATCTACTGGACCTACTAGTCAGCAAGTGAACATCTTGGTAGCACACTGCTCCTGAAGAGGAACGAGCTTGTGTATTGTTACCAACCAGACACTCGAATTGAGTTATGTTCTCTGTAAACACATCCATTTTCCCCCCTTAAGATAACCAATACAATAATACATAAGCCTAATCCAATTGAGATCTCATTAGTGTCAGCAATATACAGTTGACTTGTTTGTTTCTTTTAATTACATTTGGTATCTTTGCAAAAGAAATCATCTAAAAGAAAAAAAAAGTGCATAACATATCCACCACTCAAAAAAGCTGCGTTTAAAAAAAAAAAAAAAGCCGGGCGGTGGTGGCGCACGCCTTTAATCCCAGCACTCGGGAGGCAGAGGCAGGCGGATCTCTGTGAGTTCGAGACCAGCCTGGTCTACAAGAGCTAGTTCCAGGACAGGCTCCAAAACCACAGAGAAACCCTGTCTCGAAAAACCAAAAAAAAAAAAAAAAAGGCCAGCAAAAGGTATAGGTATAGATTGGTTTTGGCAACATGTGTACACTGATAGAAACATCTTGACTGTGAAGCATTTCTATCATTGATAGAAATTAAAGAATTTAAGGAAAAAGATAAAAATGTTCCAGTAGGTTTTTTTTCTATTAAGCTTACAACTTTCTCTGGTAAGTAATAATGGCAGTTTGATTACAAAAATCAAACAATGCAAATCAAAACAGGCACAAGGTACATGTGCATGCATCCACATATACTCCAAGCCTTTGAACTGGTCATCTAGGCGTATTATTGCTAACAATTTTTGTTTTATTTGTTGCTAGCCATCTATCCTTTGACCTGCTTCCTGATGTCAGGAATAGAACCCAGGCCTCACACATGTTACGCAACCATCTAACTACTGAGTTACAATGTTAGATTCTCTTGACATTGGCTGATATTTCAAATTCCAGTTTCTGTTCTCTGTCTTTAAGATTAAAAAAAATTATGATTGTGTGTGCTTGCATGTATGTATGTACATGTATAACATCTATGCGGTGACCAAGGAGTAGAGAAGGTGTCAGACCCCCAGGACTGGAGTTGTAGGTGATTTTGAACTGTGGTGTGGGAGCTGGGAGCAAAACTAGAGTCCTCTGCAAGAGCAACAGACTCTGAAATGTTGAGCTGTCGCTCCAGCCCCTTAAATTCAATTTTTTTTTTTTTTTTTTTTTTTTTTGGTTTTTCGAGACAGGGTTTCTCTGTGGTTTTGGAGTTAAATTCAAATTTTTAAGGGAATTAAGAGAGTGTAGCTTACCATTTATTAGAGGCTCGTCGATGCACTCCACATAAAACTATTAGTCTTTGTTAATCTATAATATGCTTTTATAGAAATTCTTGAAACATGATGCCAGGGTACCATGACATTTCTCGTACAAGAGACTGAAGGAAAAGCCTGATCCTCTATACCTTGGGTCTAGAGGGCCGATGCACTGGTGTGAAAGTTAGAAGAGTGGCTGGTACTGAAACTGTGGGACGAGTCAGAAGAAACATTCTGCCTTGTTCTCCTGTGGTTCCATACTACAAAAGGAATCAGGGCTGTTTAGATTCTGGAGGAACGAACCGATCTAGAGTTTAGAGTCTCTATAGTGAAACCTAAGTAAGGTGGGCCAGGTGTGCAGGTCTACAATCTTATCCACTTGATGCAGGAGGAGTCTAGCTTCGCAGACTGCCCAGAATACAGTGAGTTCCAGGCAGTGTCCCTTTAGGCTTTCTACAGACACACATCTGATCACAGAGCAAGGCTGACAAAGTCAAATGTCTACTGGGGCCAGTGAAGTAATAGGTGGGCTGAATCCAGGATGAGAGAGGCACAAGTGTGTTGAGGCCTGAGCAATCTGAAAATGTCTCCATTTCTGGAAGTAACACAATTCACTAAACAATCACAAAACAGCCGGCAGCTCTGCCCAGTGTGCTACCCGTCTCTCTCTGCGTCAACCACAGTGGTCCACTGCCTGAAGCCTGTCCGTGCTGGGTCCTGTTCCCTGGGGATACGTCCGCAGAAGCAGTTGTTCCTGCATTCGCACTCCTGTCAGGAGGAAACTTGTTCGTAGTGACTCATGATGTTTCTTCTTCATTACTAATTAAGTATGTAATCAACCAAAATTTGCATTTTCCTTCTCAATTTCCTACTGTCTTCTGTCCCTTTGCCCCATCTTTTCCCTTCACTTCCTGTATAATAGTAATATATTCACTGAGCAGGATCTTAAAATGCATTCCATCACCTGTGAGCTGAGGATTTCAGCTGGCCCCATCCCTTCCCCCAGATGACCTTTTCATGATACGAGTACTGGATATTTCAGAAGTAAATTTGAAATTCCACATTTGGGATAACGACATTATGAAGCTTTGGCTCCATGTATGGAATTAACTTAACTAAAATCTGATAACTTTAAACTAAAATATAATTATGTGATTTAAATATACTGAGAAATGTCATTTTGAAGAATCTCGTTATTTTCCTTTTAGTGATGCAATAAGCAGTTGCTGAATAAATACAAATGTGTGTGTGGGAACTAATAAATATAATGAGATAGGATTTCCATGTTATAATTAATCATTGATACTTTCCAACTAGACATTTAAACTCTAAATACTTTTTATACTTTCCTGAAAAAAAACCCTTCAAAAGAAGCAGCAAAATATACTGCCTCTGAAGAGATTCCATGAAGATGCTTAATGTAACGAGAAAATCAAGTTCAAATTATCGTATTTACTCCTTTAAGCTACTTCACATAAATTACTAAGGAAAACTACCAGAGATGGCGTCACAGCCAGGAAACACCCTTCCCTTTCAAGTTCTCATGGAACTGTATTTTCTTCACGTCAGCCCCACAACTCACTTGGCAGACGATATGACCACTGCGTGTTCGTCAGAATTGAGGATTTTCGAAAGGTGATTGGCAACCGAGTCTTCATAAATCGTCATCTAGAAAAGAAAACCCTATACTATATGACTGCTGCTGGCATCTTGACAACCCAGTTATGACTGCTTCAGAGATGTGCTGTTCGTACCGTACAAGACTGCCATGGAAAGTGTGGGCGAGGGGCGTGGTCTGCCATGGAAAGTGTGGGCGAGGGGCGTAGGCTGCCATGGAAAGTGGGGGAATCATTGTACAAAAAGTGTGTATGTTGGGGAGGTCATTATGCAAAGTTTGTGTCGAGGGGCAGCCATTATACAAAAGAAAACTTCCCCTGACTCCTATTTTCAGGTTCTGGAGTTCTTTACATTTTTAGAAGATCCATTAATTTTTTGAAAATTATATATAAATGAATTATATAAAAATATATCCTGACTATAAGAAGTATTACTTAAAATGAATACAGTAAAAGCCAGACTAGTGCATATAAAATATAGACAAAGACCTAGAAACCCAGTGTTTGACATTCAGTTTCTTTGAGAACCTGGAGAATACAAACTGAAAACACACACTGAAGAGCTAAAAGGCAAAGAGCAGCAAGTGGGAGCCTGACAACCGGCGCAGCCGGCAGGCGATAAAAAACTCTCCTACATAAAAACCGATAGGTCTTAGGAAGGTGCTGGACACTGAAGACAGCCTAACTGTAGAGGACCAAGAAACTCAAGTCCTACGTAGACACCCAGGGAAACAGATGTGTGGGCACCAAACGACAGGAACTAGATGAGATGTCCGCGGGGTGTGAACATAATGTGTGTGTCCCATGGAAATACTCCAGGATACGGGACACTGAAACGTGTGTGTCCCATGGAAATACTACCGGACACAGGGCACTGAAATGTGTGTGTCCATGGAAATACTCCAGGACACGGGACACTGAAACGTGTGTCCCACGGAAATACTGCAGGACACGGGACACTGAAACGTGTGTGTCCCATGGAAATACTACCGGACACAGGGCACTGAAATGTGTGTCCCATGGAAATACTCCAGGACACGGGACACTGAAACGTGTGTGTCCCATGGAAATACTGCAGGACACGGAAGGGAAAGGGGCACAAGGGTGCCACAGTACAGATGAATCTGACAAACACTGCGTAGAAGGAGCCAAAGCAAAAAGCACACAAAACGATTTCCATTTTATATTCTATGTCTCCATTTTCATAAACCATGCAGAATTAGTGTAAGCTGTGGTCAGGACAGTGGTCATTCATGAGAAATATGGGGCTCGGGGGTTTTACAAGGGCAGGAGAGGGGCTTATCAAGGCACAGAAATGGTGTCTTGGGATCTGGGTGTCAGTTACATATGGCTTACCTAATTTGTGACAGTGTTCCAAGCTATACATCTAAGATATGCACGCTTTTCTGCCTATGCATAACACTTCAGTAAAAAAAGGTTTTTAAAAACTCAATTGTGGAGCCACACAATCCGGTAAGCAGCCATAAAATCCTACTTCTCCTGAAACACACTACATTCCCTTGCCCTGTACTTCCTTTTCTACTGAACTCAAACCTTAACATCGTATTGAAAGAGCACATCTTCCTGATATGTAAAAATGCGCATGCTATCTAAACAGCCTCATGCACAGAGGTTTCTGCCAAACATTTTCGTCAAGTGCATCCATGTCATAAACCAGAATTTTCCAAGAGAAATGGTAGCCCCATTCAAGCTGGTCCCCAATGGTCCCTCGCCCTCACATATCTCACTCTTTTTTGCCCATTTGCTCAGAAATAACTGAAGTTTCAGTAAACATTTTCCTCCATAATGCCACTCTGATTAGCATTGTCTCAAAAAAATTTCATTTTAATTTATAGTCAAGTCCATCCATTGGTAGCTAATTTGCAGTTTCTACCTCACCTCCTTCAAATGCAGGCCACACCCAGAAAAGCAATTTCATGCCACAGGTCTCCCAAGTTACATAATATTGCCCCAGCCCTCTAATCACCTGATTTAAATACAAGAATTGATATCGTTAAAGATCAGAACAGTGGAAACACATTTTTTAAAAAAATGCAAAATAGGGCAATATTCTTCAATGATCAACTTATTCTCTTCACAACAGAGTAGATAATATGTTACATGGCCAGTAATGCTATGAGAAAATGCATTAATTAATTTATTAATTATTATGGTTTGATTAACGCTACTTGAAGCTTATATTTATTTTTTATTAAAGATACTCAAAGACAAAAATATAACTTTCTGAGAAAAAAAATAATCTTTAGGATCAAGAACAAAATTTATAGATGCCACATTCTAATCTATTACAATGTCACTTAGCAGGGTCATGACTTCTTTTCCTCATTTTGGAAAAAAATTAGCATTTATGAAAAGGGCTACTGAGAAAACTGGCTTCTAGAGAAACAGTCGTGATAGGTACAGTCAGAGAGAATAATATTATAGTTGCAAGTTTTGCTGGAAATTAAACAGTCGATATATTAACCTCAACAGTGAGTACCTCTAGGTGACCTGGTTGTACTCCATTTCTGTTTAACATTCCATATGAATACCACTTTTTCATGGTTTAGAACATTTTTAGTACTTTCATGTCTGAAAAATACATCCAGTCTCTCTCAGGAATGCCCCGGGTTTCTATTTGCCATGCTTTGCCTTAGTTTTGACAAGATAATAATTTTCTCAAAGGCAAAACAAAGATTTTAGCTCTAGAGACGTGAATTTTCCAAGAGGGAAAAACATGCTGTTGTAGATCAAAGTCTTAATGAGTCAGAGGTAATCTCCTGGAAGGCCAGATCATTTTGGATTTCCATTGCTCCGAGGTCTAAACCTATCTGAAAATTTTAGACACTGGTCGTCTGTGACAGGGATAGAAGGAAGTGAGCAGCACTTCTTCCTCGGCTTGCTCAGAATCAGTGGGTTAACATGGGTCTACTATCCGCTCAAATAGCAGGCAAACTGAAGAGACAGTGCATGGCCTTCCAGCCGGGAGTACTGTGACATGGGTGGGAACGTGGGTGGCACGTGGGTGGGACAGGTTTTCTGGAGCTGCACTAACAGCTGCCTATCAAGCAGGTGCTCATGACCGATGCAGACGACAAGTGAACGCTCACCAGAGGCTGCTAGCGTCCTGAGTCGTGAGGATGGGACCTGGCATGCCCAGTGCTTTACACATCTGCATCATTAAATCCTCACAGCACTGTGGCCCATGTTACAGTGAGGACCACGAAGGTCAGCCACTTAGGGTTCATGGTCACAGAAAGGTTCTAACCTGGATCCTCAGGATTCTTTACTCTGGGAGAGAAGGCTGGAGGCAGTCAGGGACACCATGAAACAAGCATGCCACCACTGCCATTTCCCCTGTCTCCAGGATACCCCATTTCAAATGGTCAGTAGACAAAGGATTAGTCTTACAAAAAATTCTTCCGATGCTTCTGTGGGTTCAGGAAGCAGAGACGTCTTCGCTGGCAATTTGAGTTCGTACGTCATTATACTCCACCTGAAGAGAGAAAACCCTTTGCTCTGAAATCTCTTTAAATCTTAATGAACTATTTTCATGTCCACACACACACACACACACCACACAAACACACCACACACACACACACACACTACACACACACACACACATTTGTGGCCTACAGTTTTATTCTGTCTTAAACCAAGGATGGGACAGAAACAAAGCAGTGATAATCCCATAAACACTGGATTTACCTGATTTCTCCAGTTAGCAGCATCCAAACATTCCAACACCAGCTCACAGCAGGAAAAGCTGGTCATCCCATGACTTACTACCCTTAAAAAAAATTATTTCTATTTTGTGTTCATTGGTGTTTTACCTACAAGTATGTCTGCATAGGGGTGTCAGAAGCCCTGGAACTGGAATTACAGACAGTTGTGAGCTGCCACGTGGGTGCAGGGAATCGAACCCAGGTCCTCTGGAAGAGCAGCCGGTGTTCTCAACAGATGAGCCATCTCTCCAGCACCAACTTACTGCTCTTGATGCAATGCATTCTGGCTTTTCCCTTTCTCTTCTACTTTCTAAATAAGGTTCATTGTAAAGTACTAACTAAATTATGTTATTAATGAGCCAAAACCCAAAGGTCTAAAATAATGTCTTAGATTTAATGAATGCATATTACCTACTAAAATAAACTATTTCATATTTAGCAACTGCTCCTGGCAAAAGGGTATGATTGAGGGAGTGAGTGTATGTGTGAGAGTGGGGGAGGGGAGAGGGAGAGAGAAGGAAAGAGGGAAAGAGAAAGAGATGAAAATGAGGTAAACACTCCTTAATTCAAGAAAAGATAATATAAACATGAGATGGAAAGAAATTAGTTATAGAAATAATACTTAATTTAAAAAAACATATTTCAGTTATTAGTAAGCTATTACTAAGTCTCACTAAGTAATAATTCAAAAAAATTAGATCATTAGGAAAAGCCATCAACGGGATAACTCCAGATTAATATCTAAAACAATTCTAATTTGGGGGAAATAATGGGGTTAGGACATTATTACAGTCTAACAAGATGAGAGACAAGGAATTTTATAGATACAAAGCATTATAAAAGCAGTATCACAACACAAGAATTTTATAAAGAGCATGCACAGCCAATGATAGAAGCTGCAGAAAATTCCAAAACTCGCGTCTCATACACTAATAGATCCCAGAGTATGGTTCAGACTAATGCGAATAAGTCTTCTCATAAAAACCCCAATTTCCAGAAACTTCCCCAATAGGTGTGTGTTACTTAGACTATGTGAACTAAAACGTTACTTGTGGCTACCGTTCAACTCTCGACATGAAGACATAAACAGGGGCTGGAGAACTGGCTCCAGGACTCCAGCACAAGGCTAGACTTTGGATCCTCAGAGCCCACATACACGCCAGCTCCAACCTAAGAAGACAAGAGCTGGCTAGCAAGAGAAGCCATCTCAGCCAGCTCTGGGTTTAAATGGAAAAACAAGCAAGGATGACTTCCGGTATCAACCTCAGGGCTCTGTATGTGCAGGCAAATAACACACACACAAAAATTACAAGTTATAAATATATATATATATAATCTCAAAGTAAAAGGCGGATTCCACAACAGTGAACAGGCTTCCAAATGAAGCTCATGTGTTTGCACAGAAACTAGAAATCACACAAGTATCGGTTATCTCTACAAATAAGTAAAAGAAAACTGCAATCAGAAACTACAAAAATGAACTATTTGAAGCTGAACTACTTCTCTGGTCAAAAGACAAGAAGCAGGAGAGGATTCTGCCCCAAAACCACAACCTTCCAAGCTGCATCTCCCGGCTGGATAGATAGGAAACTCCTGGGGAAGAGGGAGAAGTGGCAGCAAGAGAAGAGTGGATCCGAGGTGAGCACCAGCCCTGGCGACAAGATGTTCTGGGCTTCTGCGGCACCCGCGCGCACTGTGAGGGAGAGACTGAACTTGACTGGGAACCTGAGCCTGGAGTCTGTTAACGACCAGCCCGACTGCTTACTGGCTATGTGACTCTGACCAGGTCAAGAATAGGGATGGCAATATGAGCTCACTTGGAACTGTAGAGAAGGCAGCATGAAATGAGTGCAACAGAACGCCGCCAGGCAAACAAGCTGTTCCTACTCCCACTGTCTCCAGAAGTCAGTGTACAACAGTCACAATGATGCTTTTGTAAACCAAGTCACAGTACAGCTCCAAAGACCAAATAAATATTAACGAAAAGCCTAAATAACACAGAATATTAAATTCATTTTTTCATCCCTTTTCTATGGGGCTAGGATCACTTGTTTTAAAAAAAACAGTAAAGTCACAAAGAAAACGAAACGATTCTAAGCTCCTCACCTTTGTTCTACTGGTTTAGGCATGCCAGGGGATATCAAGGACTTTAGCCACAGGGGTGCTATTTCTCGGCCAACCACTTGGGGGAGTGAATTTCTAGAGCCCGTTTCCTAGGCCCCATCAGGACTGCCCTTTCAATCTGTCTCATAGGAGAAGCATTTAAAATCCTCTGTGCTGCGGCTGGTCCGGTGGCTCAGTGAGTAAAGATGCTGGCGCTAAGACAGCCACGAATTAGAGCCACGAGATCCACACAGCTCAAGGAGAAAACCAATTCTGGAAAGATCTCCACACTCTCAATTGGCAAATGCAGGAACATGCACACAATTAAATATTTAAAAAAAAAAATCTTTAGCAGGTACTCTGAATTGTTCAGTAAGCAAAGCGTTGGACCATTTAGGAATTTCTTTTGGGTGCGCGCTCTCTCTCAAGCTGATTTTATTTCATTCAAAACCTTCTTTCCCCTCAGTTTTATTCAGGTTAAAAACTACCAAATACTATGTATTTATGACACACAACTGCTGTTTTGATGTACACAAATCTCACAAAGTCACCACAACACCTGAGCGACTTAACTGACCATCGCCACACTGTTATGCCCCCTTTCTGTTTCTCTGTGTGTATATATGAGGTGTGAGTGCATGCATGTGCGTGTTCACGGGTGTGAGCTCAAGCAGGCACGTGTCAGAGCCTGTGTGTGGCGATCTGGGAACAACTCTGTTCGTTGGTCCTCATTTCCCACCTGGTGGGAAATCAGGTCCCCTGTCCGCAGCAGTGTACGCCAGGCTGGCTACCCTGGCAGCTTCTGAGGTCGCTCCTGTCCTTCTCCCGTGACGTCAATGGGAGCGCTGGGATCACACGTGTGCCACTTCACTGGGCTTTGAACGGGTTCTGGGGAACCAAAGCGCTTGAGCCACTGAGCCCCTTCCCCAGCCCCACCCCTTTTCATTTTTCCTCCTTCCCTTCCTCCCTCCCTCCTTCCTCTCCTTCCTTCCTTTGGAACCTTCATACTGAATTGAGCCCCAGCCCAGATTATAAATCATCATGGCTCAACTGAGTGTCACCTTCACGTGATTTTGGATAAACATAGGCTAAGGTCCTACTGCCCAGCTCTAGTTTCCAGGATGTTGTGAGCAATGGAATCCAGATTACAGCACCGGCAAGCATTACACGGTCTGACAGACAGGGTTGCTGTGCTGAGGTTATCGCTCATCCTGGGATAATTGCATCTTTTTGACTGGTGACTCCCTGATGCGATTTTGTTTTCAGGAAGAGTTCCACAGATGGCTAATCCTATCAAAGTTGTTCTGATTCATGCGAGCTCAAGTCTGTAATGATATTTTCGTATTTGTCTTGAGCTCTTGGGGGTGGGGTAATTACAGCTTACTGAATCTTATTGTTCCCTAAACCCAAATTCTAAATGCCTTCACCACAGAAATCAGGCGACAAACACTGTGATTTCTGTTTTAAATATTACTGCTCAGAGTGGGGGAAAGGAGGATAAGAGGGAAGGGGAGGGGGTCAAGGACAATGTAAATACAGTGACAACTCCTTCATCTTCACCTGTTCCAAATCCTCTCTTCCTCCCTTTGCTCAACCCTGCTCCCTCCCAGGGCAAGAGCTGTATCCCCAGCCTGGGCAGGAATCCCTGGGCATGGTGGTACACTTCTATAATCCTAGTACTCAGGGATGATGAGACAGAAGATATCAAGTTTGAGATCAGGCTGAGCTATGGAGCAAGATCCTATCCCCAAACCACACCAAAACAAAGATTAGTGACTCCGTAATATTTGCATTTAAAATAATGAATTCACCGGAACCATTTTTCAGGGGTGTTTTTGGGGGGGCATTCACTCAAAAGCATCTTTCACTGAGTGTCTACTTTGTATAGGTTTGATTCAGGATCTCAGTGATCAAGAAACAAGACCTGGAAATTTGGACTTTCAGACTTGAGAGTTAGTGAAATTGAAAGTATACCTGTCCAACATTTTGGTACTGGCTCTTTCCAGCTTCTCTAGTATCTGAGGAAGTTGGGTGTCATCATCATAGGAACCACCCCAGCCAAGAACTCGAGCAAGGTCATTGCCTGTCCCCAAAGGCAGGACCCCAAGCTGGCACTGCAAAAGAAGGTAAACATGACACTTTGAGAGACGGGAAACGGGGCTGGGGTTCAAGGCCGGCTTAAGCTACACAGCAAGACTCCCACCCCTCGTCTCAAGCACCCCGGAGAACTCTTACCTGTTTGTTCAAGTTCAGTTTATCGATCTCTGACAAAACCCAGCCTACACTTCCATCTCCTCCACAGACAAGAATCCGGAAGTTGTCAAACTTCTGAAATAACCTTAAGCTGAAAGTGAAATGTCTGTTTTTAGTGTAAGTACATAAAAACCCTTTCTCCAACTACTGCCCACTTGACATTCTCTATTATCCACATTCATTTAAATATAAGAAATATAGAAACATAACAGCTAACTTGAGTGCAATAGTTAACTCAAGAAATGAATTCTAAAAAGGAATTATAAGCAGAAACAGAGATAAATTAGGAGGGGAAAGAAAAAAACAAAAGAGCAAAAGTGAAGCAGAGAAAGGGAATGAAGGCAAAGTGCCGGGGAAGTGGCATTTCAGGTCCTGTCATTCCCTGAGGAATTACAAACAAGGGAGGAACATCTCAGGGCTGTGAGGGACACTGAGGCCGTAACTAAGGATATCTGTAGCCCTCACCAATGCAGGCTCCCAGTATCCTCCACTCTCTCGGTCTCAGCCCTTCCTTTCGTTTCCATCCCCCTTCGTGTCAACTCTGTCCCTTGGAAAACCTCAGGTCCTGTGCAACAGCCTCACAAGGACAGAACCTCAGGTCCTATGCAATAGCCTCACAAGGAGAGAACCTCGGGTCCTGTGCAACAGCCTCACAAGGAGAGAAGCTCAAAGGTTTAGAGAGTAAAAGACCCCTTTATGAGAAGACACAGTATCACCTCCACAGAAAATTTTATGCAGAAAGGGGGTTGACGTATCCCAAGGCATATTCCCTCCAACGAAAATGCCAGGTAGTTTGTATTTGTTTTGGGACGTTAACTTATACAACACCACAGAAAACTCAAAGGACAGTCAGCTAAAGTCCCTTACCACGTATCTGATGTCAGCCCGAGATCCTTCAGGTACTCCCCTGAGGTGCCAGACAGCCCCCTTTGGTTATGTCACTGACCGTGAGTATTGATATGAATCAACACTAGTTTCCACAAAGGTGATTCTCCGATATCAGCTTCCACTTTTACATCTACACAAGTTTATCTTCCCTAAAGCGACGTATTTGTCTGATGCAAGATACACGCTTGCAATATTTTTATACACATTTTAGAATTTGGAAGTTTGGTAACAAATTTGTAAACAGACAGAAGAAATTTTAGTAACATCAGAACGGTTGCGTTAAATATGATTTAGGGAACACATCTTTAATCACAGAGTTGAGGAGGGACAGACAGGTCATTCCCTGTGAGGCCAGTCTAGTCTACATACAGCCCCAGGTCAGCCAGGGCCTCATAGTTCTGTCTCAAAAACAACAAAAACAAACAAACAAACACAAAAACAAATAATTAGAACTTTAAGCTAAAGATGTCACTTAATGATGAGGACTTGCCTGGGATAGCTACATCTGTAGGGTCAATGACCTACACCAGGCAAAAAGAACAACACGAAAACAAAACTTGACAAAGCTCAATGAAGAAATAGTGAGGGTAACAGAGAGATGGCCAGTGAAACTGTAATCTTCTGGGGTTTTCATTTGTTTGTTTTGTTTTGAGACAGGGTTTCTCCATGAAGCCGTGGCTGTCCTGAAACTCTCTCTACAGACCAGGCTGGCCTTGAGCTCAGAGATCCGCCTGCCTCTGCCTCCCAAGTGCTGGGATTAAAGGCGTGCGCCACCACCGGCCGGTTTGAAAATAGAAATTTTCATGTGGAGAAGGATCGGACGCAGCTCATGCTCAGGCCATACTTTACCCAAGTAAGATTTATCATTAGTGAATTACCCTAAGTGAGGCCCTCCGTTCATTAAGTCAAACACCTGAGCGGGGTTGAGCAGCTGCTTAAAGCGACGAAGGAACTTTACTCCCTGGTTATCTCCACTCTTAGAGTTGACGAACACCAAGAGAGGGCTGACACAGAACGAAAAGGTCGCTCGACAGAAACCTGAAAAACAGACCCAGGACACGATTAGTACGTACATCTTTCCCTCTTAAATTATTAACAGACACTTAGAAAAAGGAAGAGAAAAGGGCAAAAATAAGGAACCTTCCTGATTGCCGGCACATTATAATCTAATCCCCCAAGGGGGCTAAGGCTACTATTTATCCAACAATATAAAACTCACATTTTAGAATATGCTCTGTAGTTAGTGGGGGAAAAAATCACATCAAAGACAATAAATGCCTCAATCACAAAATATTTGAAACAGACCACCAACCTTACTAATTATTTGTAAGAAAAACAAATCTAGGCTATGGGTTCCTAGCTGTTGTCAAATAATCCATGTTCCTGCTTGGTATTTTCTAATATCCCAACTGTTCTTGGCAGAGGTCTGAGAAAATACTTTCAAACGTATAGTAAACAGAAGATATATCCAGGGTGGGAGTATTCAAGAGGCCAACCTCTAAGCTTTACCTCCATACTTGCAAACGTATCAAAAGTCTGTGCATGAAGCAGAGGCTGAAGCAATACACTGCAGAAGATATCTGTAAAGCGGCTTGCAGAAAAGGAAGTAATGAACGCTCTAGTCCAGAGCTAGTGATGTTAGGAAGTTTCCTCAGCACTGACGGTTAGGCCTTGTCAGACTCTGGACAAAGCAATGCATTCAGAGGACTACAAAGTCCTTCAAGGAAATTACAGGAGAGCCAATGTTAATAGTAGCCTATGCTAACGGGCAGCTTCGATTATAATGAGAGAACACACGTAGATTAATATTTTAGTACTAATAATAAACAATCTTCCTTCATCCACTGGGATGCAAAAACAAAAACCTAAAAGTCTTATGTGTGGTGATCTGGCTAATGTGTTAGTGGCCACACTACAACCTTCATTCGAAGATACTCGTCTGGGCCGGGGCTGGAGCTGAGGGGCTGGACACATGCCTAGCTCTTCAAGAGCCCGGTTTCATACCCAGCATCACAAAAATTAATTAATTAGTTAAACAACCAAATATACCTTCCTGCATTTCTAAAAACTGACCAGAATAGCAAATTACAGTTTATTTATCATAGGAAATGAAGTCAACACTACTGTGCCAGAAATACACGTACTTACACGGCTGCTACGTACCATCAGAATCTGTGCTGTTTAGTGCAATCGGAGGGATGACAGATACTTTACACTGGCCGAGGGGACAGACGGGATGGTACAAATCTTTGCAGGCGGTGTGGACCTAACAACCAACAAAGAGACCTTCAAGAATCAAAAACAACAGTAAACCAATGCATTTCTGTTAAGTTATAAACGAGATCCACAGCCCTGCTCAGTCAGGATCAATGCAGTCACAAAAGGTTCAGTGATTAGCAAGCCGCTACAGGCACATGCCCTTCCGAGAAACAGGCTAGCACTGCACACTTGAGACCATCTGAGGAGTCTACTCCTGTGGCTGTCCAAAAAGTAATATGTATTCAGTGAATACCTAGTGAAGGGAAGAAGGAAGAGATGAGGGGGATATACAGGGGACGGAAAGAAAGAGTGCTGGGATTAAAGGTGTGCACCACCATCGCCTGGCTAGAGAGTTTTAAAATGAAGAGTGTAGGAGAATCCATCACAGCGCTGCCTGAGAAGAGCAGGGCTGAAGGGCACAGGCTCTAGTCTTTAAATTCCTTGTTGGAGCACCAGGGTGGTAGGACTTCAGGCTTTGGTGGGGTTCTCGGTTTTGTTTTTGTTTTGTTTTTTTTTTTCCTTTTGGGCCCTTTTCAACTAGATGGCAGTGGGTAGGAAGCACCGGGTATCCTCCAGTACAGTATTACCATCTAAAGGCAAAAGAGCAAGCACGCCAATCAATGGTGGTGTAGGGAACTGAGAAGTTGTGGAATATTCGCTTAAGATGTGTAACATTGATTTATTTATGCTGTGGAGCATTTGTTTAACCATGCAGAGATGTGCTGCATTCTTTTATGTTATATTTGTTTAACTCTGTGAAGCTGTGATGCTTTGCCTGTCTGAAACACCTGATGGTCCAATGAAGAACTAAACGGTCAACAGCAAGCCAGGAGGAAGGACAGGAGGAGCTGGCAGGCAGAAAGGGGATAAACAGGAGAACTCTGGGAAGAGAAGATAGAGAAAGACTTCAGGAGATAGTCACACAGCCATACAGCAAACCAAGGAGTAAGAAGGAAAGAAAAGATATAGAGAAACAAAAAAGGTAAAAGCCCAGAGGTAAAACATAAACAGGATAATTTATGAAAAGTTGGTTAGAAATATGCCAAGATAACACCAGGCATTTATAAGGAAGAATGAGTCTCCATGTATTTATCTGGGAGCTGAGTGGTGGACCCTTCAAAAGAGCAAAGGAATAAAGAGTTTAAAAAAAAAAGAGAGAAAGAAAGAGAGAGAGAAAGAGAGAGGGAGGGAGGGAGGGAGGGAGGGAGGGAGGGAGGGAGGGAGGGAGGGAGGGAGGGAGGGAGGGAGGAAGGAAACAACAAAAACATTGAGACCAAAAGCTCTGTCACAGGGGTATGGTAACAGAGACTAGTATGTGTAACTAGTACAGGATAGGGCAGGAGAGTTAAGTTTGCCAGGGAATAAAAGGGGGAGAAAGACATTCCAGAATGCTGCCACACATTCCCTGTAACAGCGATGAATTCTATAGGGCTTTTTAAGGCAGAATTTCCTCTTAAGTACAGATTCATTAGTTCAGACTGAGGTACTGCTGAAATTACTGAGCAAAGGAAAGTAAACACATGTACACTGCAGAGGAAGACAACGTACACAAAGCCTCTCCAATATTTCATCTCACAGAGATGATGCGCTCTTCTCTCCAAGTTAGAAGTGAACAGCTAACCCCAGACGAGAGAAACAGCAGATACTCGGCGGTAGAGAGCAGGAAACGAGAGGAGTCGTAAGCTACCAAAGGTAACAGTAGCTGAAAGGATGATTTAAAATGTTGTTTGTGCCCGGAAGTGGAGAAACGGAGAGCGGCCGAGTTCCCAGCAGCACAGACAAGGTGACTTACGCCCTTCCGTAACTCAGCTTTCAGGGGATCTGGAGCCATCTTTTGGCCTCCATGGGCACCAGGCTCACACCCAGGGCACAGACGTACACGCAGGCAAAACACTCACACACACAAAATGAAAACAACGTATTTAAAAAATGTTGTTTGTGTGTGACGGTCCTCTAAGGCGAGGACAGGGCTTTAGGGGTCGGGGTGTACTGAGATGGTAAAGACAGCTGTGACAGTCTACATGCTATAATGCTATGCTTGTGAACACAGCTTTTTTATAATCCTGACACATGCTTGGGGCATCTTGGAAGAGGGAACCACCTTTGTAAGACTGGCCCATAGGCAAGCCTGTGGGGCATCTTTGTGAGTGATGATTGAGGTGGGAGGGCCCACCTGGTGGTCCTGAGCTGTGTAAGAAAACAGGCTGAGCAAGCCATGGGGAGCAAGCCAGGAAGCAGCCCTCCTCTGTGGAATCGGCTTCAGTTCCACTTCCAGGTTCCCTTCGTAAGTTCCTGCCCTGGCTTCCATCAGTGATGAGCTGTGATAGGACCTTAAGCCAAATAAACCCTCTGTGCCCCACCTTCATTTTGGTCATGGTGTCTTTATCACAGCAACGGAAACCTACCAGAGACCAAAGTAAAATAAACAGCAACACGCATACGGTTTATAAGACAGAATGATACCACAGCACCAGGACAGAGAGAGGCACATTTGATTTAAAAGCTGTAAGGAGGCACAGGTCCCCTATCAGACCTGACTAAAACACTGCAGGATTTGCTCTGCTTGAGAGCCAGTCCCATTAACTACACAACCAAGTCACCAGCCTCCCACCCTCTGCCCTGTCCGCTGATCTGCCTCACATTTAACAAAAGCTCTGGGTTTTCCACATTTTAAATGTGTGTGTGTGTGGGGGGGGTGTTAACTTCCAAATTCAAAACACCAATATTAAAAAGACTGCAAGACCCAAAATACCAGCAAACAAATCTACCCCCGGAGAAGGCAGTCACCGCTGTGGCAGGACAGCAGAGAGTGCATTAAGCAGGAGTCCACACAGCCGCCTGCCCCAGCACTGTCTGCATGGCCGCTTCCCGACACTGACAGTTATCATTCAATCAGAACATCTGACAGAAACGAGACACGAGATGAGAATCAATCCCTTGGTTCGCATGCAAACTTTAAAAAATATTTATTTATATAACATTCGTATAATTCCAATCGCACCAATGCACAGCCTACTGAGTTTGGTATCGTGTCAGAGGACAGACATGGGGCTGCAGCAAAATTCCATTGGGGATATCAGCGGTAACTTGGTAGCACCTTGGAGCAGGGCTTTCTGGAGGCACCATGTAGTTTGTGGGGGAGGGGATTGAAAGTAATAAATTACAATGTGATGAAATCAATACAGAAAAACACTAAGCTGTGAGAAGGGGATCCTGTGACATATGAAATATCTGAACACAAGCAACTACTATAAATGGACCATTTGAAAAAGACCAGGGCAGAAATGAGAAACACACACACACATACATACACATACACACACACACACACACACACACACACGCACGCTCACATTAGAGGGAATACAGTTTAAAAACATAAACAGGTACCATTATGTCACAGAGGGGAGTGTGCATAACCAGGGTCTGCTCTGCCTCTGGCCCACATGGAAGACCAAGTTAGGGAGAGATGCTCACTTAAAAGCACAGAATAATGCTGCACCCTTACCATGGTCTTACACCAAAGGCATTTCCAATCTTGCAGGCGGAGGACGCTGCCGCAGGTTTTGTCACAGACTGCACACTTGGCACTCACAGGCAAGTTGCCTTCAAGCCATTGGTGAGGCATGGCGACCTACAGACAGGAAGAAAGGGTGATCAGAGCGACGCCTGAGGACACCATCCTCATGCTGTAGAAGATGGGACTTGATCCTGCTTGTGCTCAGAGTCCCTCACTCATCTGACCCACATTTGTGGACATCCTATCAAGCCTGAGTCCTAAAGGTATACAAAGGGAAGACAAAGGCTCAGTCTTTGTCTTGAGATGCAGTAGGAATCTAGCTGAGGGGAAGGGCATGCAAGGTCTAGGAGACAGCGATCTCTATAGGGTTCGCAGAAAAGATACAATGGAGTCCAGCTCAGAAGTGGGGACTATTGAGAGGAAGCCCAGAACCTGCCAAATGAACATCCCAGCTAAGCCTTGAAGGCCCCTGAGTCAGACAAAGGTCTTTAACAGCAGCCCAGGCGAGAAGAGCTCGCCAGTCTTACTCAGAACAAACTCCCCTACAGAGAACTGGGGAATGCTCTAAAGTAATCAATCAAAAATCAAAACTCATAATCAACTAACACTCGCGATCTAACACAAAGAGTCCACATTCCCACTTAACTCTCTGTCATTGTGGTCCACAAGAGCAGGGCGTGAGAGGGCGGGGGCGGGGGCAGGGAGTCACAGCAGCTTACACCGTCCTCGTCCTCGATGATGTCCTTCCCGATGGAGGCCAGCGTGGTCCATTTGCAGTTATTAGTGGCTCTCACCGCACATCTTTTGTGAGCCTTGAACTTACACACTAAAAAAAACCAAACAAACAAACAAATAAAAACCCATAAAACGTCAACGGTTGTCAAGGGAAGGAAGTTACAGGATGAAATTTTTAGGGGGTGGGGGTGGGGCAAAAGGAGGCAGGAGGAAAGTGAGTTTCAAGCTCCAGGAGCAGTAACTGAAATCTTAAAATGTGATGTCTTTGTATTTATGAAGCCGTTAAAATGTAATATAATAGATTGTTGCTAAGAAGAGAAATTAAATAAACACAGAGACCTGGCTCTTCAGAAGAGAAAAACAAAGACTTGCACACACACTGAAAATAACACGGTCACCAGAGCACTTGGAAACCATCACCTCCCAGTCTAGGTGTAGACTGCCCTGTTTGGATGTGTTTGAGGAAATTCATGGAGGTGTATATATTTCTGACCTTTGCATTGTTGTTTATTTATACGAGCAGTTTGAAACTGTCATAAGGTAAAGATAATCCAGAAGTGGGTTTTAAAGTTCAAGCACATTAAGAAAGCAGTCAGGCAGCTGGGGAATCAGTCACCAAGATGGCAGGGCAGTAAACTGGAGCTGGGCCTGCGGCGTGCGCCTCTGATGCCAGCACTGGGGAGCTAGAGGCAGGTGGATGGCAGATGCTGCACGGCTGGTCTAGTATATCGTGAGTTCCGTGCAAGGACATAGAAGATGGTAAAAATTAAAACGTTCCTTCCTTACTTCAAAATCTTGCCATTAAAAATGGAGCAGTTCATTTAAAATAAAAACCACACTTTATAATAAAGTAGACCTTGAGACTCACAGCCTGCATAACAAGTAATGGCAAACCAGACTGTTGCTATGGTCACCAAGAAACGCAAGTGACTCTTCTGCACCTCTATGTTGTTAGGTGGCAACTGAATTTCTTCAGAGAGGGCTGGAAAACAGCCCATGCCCTGGCCAGTAATGTCACTCACTGTCTCAAACCACAAAGCTCCACAAGTACTGTAGGAAACAATGACTTTTATTCCAATATGTAGTCTTTACCATGCTGGGTCCTCCTAAATATTAAACAGTAGTTAAGACAAATATCCATATTTATATATTTGATATTATTGATTTCTTAAAATTGCCATTTAAACTTGCTTTCTTCAGATACTATTTAAATAACTGTGAAGGGTAATTTCTCCCTGGGACTATACTTAAAATCCTCAATTAAATTAGGAAATTATGAAAAGTAGTATATTAATTTTTTGTAGTGCTGTCTCTGCCTGTCTGACTTTTGTTTTGCATGTCTTAAACCCAATCACAGTCTGAACAGGAAGGAGAGGAAGAGGGTGCAGTGGCAAGCTCCATCCAAAGCAGCGTGTTGCCTGAGGTAAACAGCTGATACAGTCGCAGTTCTTATTGTTTGAAATCCATTAAGAGTGACATTCTATCACTACTTTAACCTAAATCCTAATTACACATGCTCGAAATTACTTAAGATGTGATTGCATTCCAGAAACAACTGGTATCCATTCTATACATGGTTCAAAAACAGTACCCAACATTCTCTATTCTTTACACTGAAGAGGCATGAGCCTTCCCTTGGTAGCCATTGACAGATTTGCCTTTGGTACTCACAGTTCCTAAATTAAGTAATAACTCACACATCTTATAATTAAAATTATGGCATTAAAAAAGGATGAAAGTGATGTGATATTTCCCTCTGGGTAATTACCACTGATTAATAAAGAAACTGCTTTGGACCTATAGCAAGGCAGAACTTAGCTAGACGGGGAAAACTAAACTGAATGCTGGGAGAAAGGAGGTGGAGTCAGAGAGAAGCCATTTAGCACTTCCAGAGACAGACACTGAAACTTTAGCCAGTAAGCCATAGCCTCGTGGCGATGCACAGTTTAATAGAAATGGGTTAAATTAATATGTAAGAGTTAGCCAATAAGAAGCTAGAGCTAACGGGCCAAGCAGTGATTTAATTAATACAGTATCTGTGTGGTTATTTTGGTTTTGGGCGGCCAGATGAACAAGCCACCTCCTTCAACATGAAAGAGAGAAAGCACTAGCATGGGTCTTAATTTTAGACGACATTAAAGAAGTTCTGAACACGAGGATGAGATAATGCACAGTGTTTACCTAACACACACGAAGCTCTGGGTTCAGTTCCCAGTGCTGTGCAAAATAGAAAAGGAAACAGCAATAGGGTATCCAATTAAATGAAGCGTAAGTAAAGGAAAATATTTCAAATAATGCAATATCAATAACCATTAGGAATTCTGCCAAAGAGTATATACTCGTCTCCATAGTCAATTAAAACAAAGAACACTTGAATGCTTGCACCAAGCTCAAGGGATCTTTAGACAGTAGAAGCTCCGTCAAGAGACCACTGAATTTTGATGTATGCTTCCTTTCAAACGGTTTCTGATTAGCAACAGCATTTCCCCCAAATCAGTCCTATGTGTGTAGAGCCCAACCCTGAACTAGAACAAAACTTAAATCTTGACTTAAACATATCTCCCAGGCCTTGCCCCCACCAAGGAAGGTGTTTTTCTGCAGGGTGTCTGTCTGCTTCTTTCATGATGGTGTAGTACCCTACCCAGGGCAAGGTGTCTACAGCACTTCGGTTTTGTTGGTGGAGCACAAAAGCAGACGGCTACAGTACCTTCGCAGGACAGGCCGTGGGAGGTCACTCCGGAGAGGCTCTCCCTGCACACGTTGCAGAAGGTGGGCCGGGCATGGGAGCAGGCATACCAGTTATGCATCCCTGAGAAATGTTCCACATTAAACTGGGCCACCTGCAAAGGCAAAGTTAGGACAGAGTTGCCAAACAGGAGACCACGGCTGGCCACTCGTGACTATCTGCAACGTTCGTGCCATGGGGCGGGCCAAACTTTCAGCCCATTACTCGATCAGCAAGGCACTCGATGTGAAAACAAGATCCACTTTACACAGTTCTGCCAACGCTTCCCTCTGCAGGGCTAGCTCTGGCACGGGCTATCTCTGGCTCTGTGGCTGCTCTTCTGTAAGCCTGTGCTCTGAGGACAGGAAACAAGTAGACGGTATTTACCTCATACGGTTCTCGGCTCTGCACTGACTTCAGAGAGCTGATCCAGTCTTCCATCTCCTTCCTATTGTCAGCACATAGCATCAGCCTTCTGAATGGAGTGATTATCTGAAAGGGACAATTTGACCTAGTGATTATTAGTAGCCAACAAGAGGGGTTTACAAAGCCCGGCTGCTTACGAGGCAGTTCTGTCTCTTCTGGGTCTTTGTTTCCTTGATGAAGAAGGAGGGGAGCTCTGTTCTGTGTGATATACAGTGTGTCCCAGAAGAAAGGTACTCGAGATTCTCGGCTCATCTCTGACTCTGTTGATACTAATGAGGCTTAGCTCTTTCTAAAGACCACTCGCCCAAATAAACAAACATTCTTACTACATGGAATGCATCTTCAAAGCTTGTTTTAAACACACTTTGAAGTAATTTGAAATGACACATAACTTTCAATAGGGAAAAGAGTTTTAAATTAAAAATGCAGTATTAAAATTCCTAACTGACATATTTCTACTACCCGTGTGAATAAGATTCATATGAAGGCTTTTCCCTCTCACTGTGTAAAAATTTACTGTATTAATTTTCAATCAGAGCCAAGTGGAAGACAGCATAAAAATCCTGGAGGAAAGAAAATAATTGTGGCTTCCACTATTTTTTTTCATGACACTGAAAAAAGCAAATTAATTGTATTAAGAACCTTAAAGAGAGTGGAATGGAAAATTGCAGCTGTTTTAGTACCAAAGGTGCTTCCAAGTAAATCTCTAACTGACTTCTGCTTACTAATATAGTATATAGCAGATGCTGTCTTGAAGTCACTGAAGCCTAAACACTCATTGCAAGGAAGGGACCATTTATGTACTTGTGGTACAACAGTGTAACACTGCATTCCTCCCAAGAAATTAATTTCAAATAATATATTAGAGATTTATTTATACAACAAATAGAAAAGTTACCCAAGCCCAATCTCCTGATCAAAATTAATAAAATATTTTATTATATATACAGCAGATATCATAAGTGATTATGAAAGAATAATCATCTACAAGAAAAAAGAAAGGGGACCATCCCCTAAAGAGGGAAGTAGGGTACTTAACACCGCGGATCTAAGCAAGCAAGCCTACAGGGCAAGCCACAGAGGAAGGAGCCCGTCTGGGCCACTCACCAGTCATTGCTGCCTCCCATGTTATTAGAGGACACAGTCTTCCAGAAGCCCAGAAGCTTTTACTCCTTCTGACAGGCAGCTGCACTTAAATAGAGCAGCCGGCCATCACATGGCACGGGGCACCAACCGCCCTGCTCTGCGTCTTTGTTAATTGCACATGAAATCGAAGAGAGCCTCACTTGTGCATTTTCTTGTTTGAAACGACCTTCTTGGGGTAAAGCTTATTAGCAGTTGGTCACTTCTCTTCCTGAATAAATAGTTAATGCAAAGAGCAGTGCCTCTCTCATTACTTGGAAGCCAAATGGATGCTTTATTGCTTCAAAATGTTTTCCTAGGGCAGTTCATCAAATGTGGCAGAGCGGTACCATTAAATCATAATATACTCCTGGCTCTGGAGGCTGGTACAGCGTCCAGAGACCTCCATGTTTCACTGGCTCACTAATGTTAGCTGGGTAAGTACTGCTTCTACCACTTACTTGACTTTAGCTCTACGACAGGCTGTAAATATGAGGGTTCCTTTCAAGTGTCACTTCATTCTTTGATTTTGTTCTTTGTGACATTCTAGGCAATGCATGGTGACTGACAACCAAAACTAAAGATGCTTTTAAAGCCATCATGAATTTAAAAGGCAGGGGAACACAAGGCAGGCGATGGCTTCTAAATTTTCTTAGAGATTTAGGAACTAGACAGACGCTTCAATCCCAAGTGATTCCAGAAAGACTGCATAACTCAGTCAAGGGCATGCATGCTAATGAAGAGCGATTTCCACTTTTGAATGGAGACTTGCTTCAAGATGAGCAATAGTGAGCAAGCAAAAGATCATCATACACAAAAATTCTGACCAAAAATTAAGTTCTCCGAGGGCAAGAAGACAGTAGAGTGATTTTGACGGGCAGGCCTTGTGACTAATCACAATTAAGAATCTACTAATTATAAAACCACACTCTCAGAAGTCAGCGAAAAGGCCATCAGTCCTTTATAAGCGACATGGAGCAGAGATGGCTAGCCTTGTGGCTCTAGGGCCAAAGAGCCCGGCTGTCTGGGCCAAGTCAAGCTTGGCTCAGCAAGCAAAGCTGCAGCCTCCAGGCTGACCTCGTACCTCAGCCAGCTTCCACGCACTTGGGCTCCTCCCACTGCCTGTGCGGGAAGACGCCCACAGCCACAGCCACAGGGCTGACACGTGGGTTCTGGTTATCCTCCAGCTGAACGCCATCACCTCAGCCCCAGTTCTCACCAAATTTTATAAGGGAGATGTAGGAAGGACAAATTTAGAAAATTATTTGCTTCGTAGCTGCAAATTTATCTGACTCAGACTCTATTATGACCATAAGCAGCCCTGGCCTAATGGGAAGCTAGAACTCCTCTCACATAAGGCGTGGGGAGAGGGGCAAGGCTTTCTTCCTACATCTGTTGAGGGCAAATACAGGAAGTTTCTGGAACTAGCAGCGGTGCTACCTTCCTCCAAGGATCTGAAGCTGACCCATCCTAAAGTGCTCCCTACTCCCATCTGTAACTCTCTCTTCCTGCTACTCCGGTATACACCATCACTGCTTTCATGCCCATCTGAACCAGCGTCCCCGGAACTATGGCAGTCCCTGACACTCTGGGGCACACACGTGTGTTTACCAGTCATTTACTAAGTTTGTACAGAAAGCCAAAGCCAGGGGAACACTGCAGGGTTGGTCAAAAGAGTCTGTAAAGGAGAAGAGGAAGCCACCGATTCACGCGTCTGGAAAAATTCTATGGTACCCAGCGGTGGCATCGAAATTGGTTTCCTAAACAGTACCTAGGAAAGTAGAAAAACTCCCCATTAGTAGAATGCTTAGCGGTGGGAGTTACTGGCAAAGCCATCAATCCAACCACACTATCACTCACTTCTAAGACCCAAGACTCTCCCAGTCTGGCTGGCTAAGGAGACTCTCTTTCTTGTAATCCCAGAAACAGGGGTGGCTGAGACAGAAAACTGCTTGAGGCCTTCCTGGACAAGATAGTAAGTTCCCTGTCAGACTCAGCTACACAGTGAGACCCTGTTTCAACCTCTCTCCCCAAAATAATTCATCTGATAAAGCAGTAAATGTAAAATCCTGTGGAACTGGGCACTGCAGTTAAGACTGTATATACGCTAATGCGCACAAGCAAAAACACAAAAACAAAACCCAGATACACAGCCCAATACTATCAAGAGATCACAGACCAATTTAATATGCCATGCTTCTGTAATAACCTTTTTTTTTGGTTGTTTTTTTTTTTTTTTGAAAGACAGAAAGATGAGAGGTTTAGAATATAAAAATGTGCAGGAAGGTTTGGGTAAGGAAAGGGAAGGATGAGGGGGCCAGGATGAGGGACAACCAATACTAAAGATGTTCGGGAAAGCTATATGGGAACTTACTGTTTTACATGCTTCCTAGACAGTTTAACTGGAGTTATCCTCCATGAGGGATAAAGCCTGGTGTCAGAAGGGGATACCTGCCCTCCGGGTGCTGGTCAACAGTATTCCAAAGACCACACACACACACACACACCACACACACACACACACACAACAGAGGTTACTAGCATTGCTCTTGGTTGCCCATCAGAACTCCATGTTAAGACCCTGCTGCTGAAGACACACCATACACTTTTGTCTCAGGGCATGGAGAAGTCGAGTTGGTTCTGATCGGAAGTCATCCTCCCTGCTGGCTCGCTTTCACAGGGCTGGGAAGAAAGTACCTGGGATGGGAGCGGGCGCAGGGGGTTTACCCATGACTGGTGTGGTAAGAGGATGTGACCGAGGTAACCAACTGTCTTATGACTGGACTTGAAGCTCACTCCACAGGAGGAGATGCCTGCTAGAACTGTATTCCTGGCCAAGAGTCCATGGCTGGAGAGATCAGAGGCCCAGGGCAAACCTACTGCAGTTATTCTGCTAAGTGACACAATGTCAGCCTGTCCTCCAAAGGCACGGCTATAAAACCATACATTAGTGCAGACCTCTGACCTCATCCCAAAAGGTTCCTCTTAGCAATGGACAGTGGAGAATGCAGAAACCCGCAACAGATCAAAGAATAAACGTCTGTGGGATGCCCAGCGACGGAGTTATCTCAACCACGCCCACTCCCCATTCCACCCCACAGAGACCCCTACACACAAGGCTCAGGGAAAACGGAAGAAGAGGGGACAGAAAGGTTGTAAAAGCCAGTGGTCGGAGAGACTGGGGCAAAGCAGTTCTTCAGATCCATCATGACTAGGCCCCCGTGTGCTCACAGCGGCTACGGTTTCCTGCGTACGATCAAGGCAGTGAACAGTACAGCACGGGGCCAAGAGGGCTTGTGCATTCCCAAGCCTAACTAAGGAACTTCTGGGGCAGGGAGAGTCAGTTTTCTTCAAGTGTGTGACCCCTGATAGGTCAACCACATTGCAGCAGATGGCTCGACACCCGTGAGTAAATGAACATCACAAACTGGACTCTGGGAGGAGAAGGAGGAAGACGGTGGGTGTGGAGAGGTGGGAGGCATAGCGGGAAGGAACAGGGGAGAAAGGCGAGGCACTAATTTGATCAAAATAAACTGTATGAAATTTTTTAAAAAACAAAATTATTATGTTTTAAAAACATTAAAATATATGGTGGGCCTATGTAGTACCCCTTAGTAGTAAACTACCTAGCTGTTATCTATCTCAGAATCACCTGGTTTGTTTGCTTTCAAATCTCAATACATAAGCTACTTGTGGTGGTATTTTGTTTGTGATCTAACAAATAAAGCTTGCCTGAAGATCAGCGTGCAGAGCTGGCCACACTAGTTAGCGACAGAGACCAGGCAGTGGAGGCGCACACCTTTACCCCAGCACTAGAAAGGTGAAGATGGGAACTGATACGGCTGGACGGAGAGAGGAATATAAGGCAGAGGAGACAGGAGCTTAGGATCCAGTCTGAGGATTTGTAGAGACAGGATACCCCATTCGGTCTGAGGATTTTGTAGAGGTAAGAACTAGTGGCTGGCTGCTCTGCTTTTCTGATCTTTCAGTTTTTACCCCCTAATATCTGACTCTGAGGTTTTATTATTAAGACCAATTAAAATTCACACTACAGCTACTATTCTCTCATTCAACGAAGGTATAAGCACCAATCGGAAGGAAGGAAGGAGGGAGGGAGGGAGGGAGGGAGGGAGGGAGGGAGGGAGGGAGGGAGGGAAGGAGAGAGAGAGAGAGAGAGAGAGAGAGAGAGAGAGAGAGAGAGAGAGAGAGAGAGAGAGAGAAAGAAAAGAACGAACAAATGAACAACCCTTCCAGGTGACTCCAAAGTGGACCAAGTTTGAGAACCAACGTCTATGGGTAATTTTCCTTCTTTACAAAAAAGAAAGACATTCCTAAAGAGAAGTGAACTAGAGAAACTGTCTGGAGTCAGGGCAACCTAGCCTAAACCCCACCCCATCAGCCTCAGGGGCTGAGACCATGCTTCTGAGCCTCCGTGTTTCCGCAGCTAACTAGGGACAGAGGAGTAGCTCAGTGGTGGTCAGGGGTCCATTGATGAGACAGTCCAGGTTAGGCTTTGCTAAAGACAGTCTCTGAACACTGACTGAGACTGCACCTGCACTGTCATTGACAGACATTTGTGGCCCAAGATGAAAGTCAAGAGAGCTTTACTCAAAGACAGAGGTTTCCACCAATAAAATCCCATGCCTGGTAAACTAACACCCCTCATCCATTGCTGGTGGGACTGCAAACTTGTGCAACCACTTTGGAAATCAGTGTGGCGGTTTCTCAGAAAAATTGGGATCAACCTACCCCTGGACCCAGCAATACCACTCTTGGGAATATACCCAAGAGATGCCCTATCATATGACAAAAGCATTTGTCCAACTATGTTCATAGCAGCATTATTTGTAATAGCCAGAACCTGGAAGCAACCTAGATGCCCTTCAATGGAAGAATGGATGAAGAAAGTGTGGAATATATACACATTAGAGTACTACTCTGCGGTAAAAAACAATGACTTCTCGAATTTTGCATGCAAATGGATGGAAATAGAAAATACGATCCTTAGTGAGGTAACCCAGACCCAAAAAGAAGAACATGGGATGTACTCACTCATAATTGGTTTCTAGCCATGGATAGGGGCCACTGAGTCTATAATTTGTGATCCTAAAGAAGCTAAACAAGAGGGTAAACCCAAGGGAAAACATATAGATATCCTCCCAGCTATGGGAAATAGTCATGACTGATGGGCAAAAAATTGGAATCTTGGGGGTGGGGTGGGATGGAGATGAGGGGTGATGGGGAGAGAAAAGTGTGAAGGAGAGGATGAGGGGAACTGGGGGAATCGGGGTGAATGGGGATAAAGAAAAGTTGGATAGGGGAGCAGGGAAACTCATACCTTAGGTAAGGGAGCCACCTAAGGGGTGACAAGAGACTTGAACTTGGAATGGCTACCAGATGCCCAGGGCAATGTCCCCAGTTAGTTCATTGGGGCACCTGAGGATAGGGAACCTGAAATGAACCTATCCTATAATCTTACTGATGAATATCTTGCATATCACCATAGAACCTTCATCTAGCGATGGATGGAGATAGAGCCAGAGACCCACACTGGAGCACTGGACTGAGCTCCCAAGGTTATAATGAGGAGCAGAAGGAGAGAGAACATGAACAAGGAAGTCAGGACCATGAGGGGTGCACCCAACCACTGAGACAGTGGGGCCGATCTATTGGGAGCTCACCAAGGTCAGCTGGACTGCTACTGAAAAAAACATGGGATAAAACCGGACTCTCGGAATGTGGCGGACAATGAGAGCTGACGAGAGGCCAAGGAGAATGGCACAGGAACTTTCATCTGGCGATGGATCGAGAGAGAGACAGAGACCCAATTTGGATCAACCGTCTGAGCTCTTAAGGTCCAAATGAAGAGCAGAAGGAGGGAGAACATGAGCAAGGAAATCAGGACCACGAGGCGTGCACCCACCCACAGTGACAGTGGAACTGATCTATTGGGAGCTCTCCAAGGCCAGCTGGACTGGGACTGAATAAGCATGGGTTGAAACTGGACTCTCTGAACATGGCGGACAATGAAGGCTGATGAGAAGCCAAGGACAATGGCACTAGGTTTCGATCCTAATACATGAACTGGCTTTGTGGGAGCTTAGCCTGTTTTGATGCTCACCTTTCTGGGCCTGGATGGAAGTGGGAGGACCTTGGTCTTCCTGTAGGGCAGGGAATTTGGACTGCTCTTCAGTAGCGAGAGGGAGGGGGAATGGACTGGGGGGAGGAGAAGAGGAGTGGGGATAGGGGAGGGGAGAGGGGGGAGGGGGCAATGTGTGGGAGGAGGGGAGGGAAATGGGAAACGGGGAGCAGTTGGAAATTTTAATTAAAAAAGAATAAAAAAAAATATATAATAATAAAAAAAAAGAAAAGCATGGAAGCTAAAAAAAAAAAAAATTAAATAAAAAACAAAAAAAAAAAAAAAAAAAAAAGTGTGATAGTGACCTAGTGACAGCCTCCTTGGACAAAGAAAATTACCAATGAATTAAAGGGGGGGGGGAGATTCTCTTATTGCTCTATACCCAATCTTACTTAAAGCAACAGCAGTGAATGAAAAAAGCCTGCACAAATGAAGAGGCCAGAGCCACTGTCCAGCTGAGAGAATTCTAGCATGCCACCGTTACTATGCATCATACTGAAGCTATAGAAGACGGAGAGCTCCTTGCTTTAACTCAGATGTCTGCCTCTGCCATCATGAAAATTCTCTGACATTCTCTGGTCATTTTCCAAGTCCAACAACCCTTCTGTTAGGAGATCCTTATTTCTGACCTAATGTTCTAAATGGCTGCATGCACTCTGCTTAGGACAAGCTGTGTTTTAATCTGGAGCCACCTCGCTGCAATGAAAGTTCTCACAGAGTGAGACATGGTTCCTGGAGAGCAGGGCAGCAGCAGGTGTAATAGGGCTATACTGATGTTAGTGTCTCTATGTGGTAGAATGTGACTCTCTCCAGATTCATCTTCTCAACCACACACCTTTTTAACACTAGCTTTGCTATCCCTGTGGACTGTCAACTGCTCAGTCTTAGCATCCTTCTTCCAGCCTTCCCTATGAATTCTAGATCCAACGCTTCAATTATGTATGTGGCTTTTTTTTCTCATTCGTTTTTTATGGAGTGAAATAATTCACTTTGACAACTTAAATGTGCCAATGTGCAATATGGTCACACAATTTAAGGGACTGCTTCAGGAGCAGAGACGCCCCCGTTTTTCAGAGTACACTGGGGACCTCCACTATCCAAGAGCACAGATGTGCAACAGCACAGGTGTGCAACAGCACAGGTGTGCACCATCATCAAGACGCACCCAGCCCAGCCCCAAGACGACACTCGGAAGCACCATCCCAAAAGCTCTGAGAGGAGGCGAGGGCAATTTTCTATGTCACAGACCCCCAGGTGATTCTGTCACTCATCCTGGGTATCAACCATGAAAGGTCATTTAAGTGTCTAACTTTCCTGTCAGTAAAGGCAGTGCCTGGTCTCAATGGTGTCAAACAGTACTCTCTTAGCCTTCGTGTTTTCCTGCCTCTCTTTTGGCATCCTTCTGATGCCAAACCTCAGTACTCCCATTGCTCCTTCTGGGGTGATCAGTCTAAAACAGCCTTCCATGAACATCACACCTCAGGTAATATAATATACCACAAGATCATGGCCTCTAGTGATTCGTTTGGCTATTCTGTATAAACTTTGTACTACTGTGTTGTTAAAAACACACTAAAATCCACCAGAATCTGAAGGGTAGAAATACATACAGCTGTGGTCCTATCTGGACAATTCATGAACTTCGGTTAATACCGGTCCCTTTGGAGGTGTGGATTTGAGTTTTACATTCAGCTTCCCAAGTGGTCTAGTTGGGGGGGAGGGGGGGTCAGTATTTCTCCCAATTGATTTTCTCACTGCTCGAATCCCATCTGCTTTCTAAGATGACAATTAGTTACTTAATTTTTTCTGAAGTCTTAATAGATAATATTTTCTTCCACGGTTGCTTACACTGCAATGGAAGAAACGACATTATAACACTGGTAGTACAATACATTAGTGTGCTGCACATAATGCCACAGGGAGTTCATTCAGGGCGCTCTGACCAAGGAGAAGCGCCCTGAGAATTTTCAACTGACAGTAAAATTTAAGTGAACGTAATTTCAGGATAAGAATAGGCCCTGTGGTGCTGAGATACTGCTCAGTGACTAGGAGCACTTGTTACTCTTCCATGGGACCTGGGTTACTCCAACTCCAGGGGATCCAGCAGCCCCTCTTCAGGCCTCTCTGAGTACTGTGTGCATTTGGTGCACAGACATACTGATAAACATTTTAAAAAAAACTTTTTTAAAAAGAAGATACATTTATCAAATTGGTGGAATTTAAACACATTCATTTTATCTGCGTGAACATTATAGAATCAGCACTGGGTGATCAAGGAGAAAAGGTACCATGAAGTCCTAGAACACAAATTTCACCATATCCTAGATGAAGTGGAATAATTTATAAAGACATTATAGATCATTGATAAAATTAAGGCTGGTATGTGCACACGCGCGCGCGCACACATGTCATTACTGATCTACAGATGAAATTCACTAACAAGTTTTACTATATAGGCAGCACACTATGTAAACAGGACTCCAGCTCATTCCCTGAGGATGTCAGGATGTCACAAACCACTCATGTTTGTACACCAAGCACACACACAATCCTCTATTTACAATCAGAGTGCTTTCACAGGCAATCTGCACTTCTGTTTTAACTGATTCACACTTTGAATAACAAATAATTACAGATTCTGTGCAGGTAAGGGGGGGGGCGGTCCTGTCAGGAAGATCTGTATTCTCTAAAGTCAAACAGCTCCCAGAGGCACTCAGAATAAAGGGTGGGCTTATTACAAACACAAGGAAGTCTGTGCCCTGCCTGCCGGTCTGGCATGGAGAAGCTGTGTACCCTCTGGATGTAAGATTTGTTTCAACTAGAAATCAAGCAATTGCATATATATAATGACACCATGAGGGAGAATTCTACAGTTGTATCAAACACTGTGATAGGGGTCAATGAAGACAGGAATCATCACTGAAGACTGATCTCTGATCAAAACTTTACAAAAACAGAACACAATTCACCTAAGAAGTCGAATTACAGAGGCCACCCTTGCCAAGAGTGTGCCTCTCTTCTACTCTGTAGGAATACCTGTCTCCTGTTCTTGGCAGAAAGACACTGATCCCTCCATTGGCTCACAAATTAAGTATGAGTTAATTCTGTACAACATACTGAAAAAAAAAAAAAGAAAAAAAAAAGGAAAGGAAAAGAAAAAAAAACACTAAATTGTCTGTCCATAATTTGTTATTTCTTATGTAAACCTAAAACACATAACAGGCCAAGTGGCAGTGGAGCATGCCTTTAATCCCAGCATTCAGGGGGCAGAGGCAGGGAGATCTCTGTGAGCCTGGTCTACAGAGTTCCAGGGTGGCCAGGACTGCATACTGATAAGATAAAAAAGGTAGATTAGTGAACCTACCTGGAAGCAAAGCCAACTACTAGTTTTAAATGTTTTACATTAGATTGGACTTTTATATATTGTATACAAATTTGAGATTAATTTTGTTAAAACTAACTGTACATACGTTTCTAATCTTGCTCAAGGTATTATACCTACCCATAAAGCTCATTTAACAATGTAATACAAATTTCTAGTCCTTGAAAATTATTATTACCAACTGTTTAGGATAACAAGGAAATGCAGGTTAGTAATCGGTCACATAATACAATCGAACTTGTGGTCACATTAGATATGTTTTCAAGGTCAAACAGATATATTTTTAAATATATCATCTTCAAACACTTCAGAGATCTACATAATATGTCATTTAATGTGTTTTAATAATATAGGTTCTTTTTTCTTTTTTCATGACAATGAGACATGTCTGCTCCTGGCAGCACCAATCTACTTCAGAGACGATGATAGGCATCGAAGAAACTCCACATGGAGTTTTCTTTCTTTATGTCAAAAGTAAGTCAATGGGCAAGAACGTGCCCTTGCCTCAATTGCTGACAGTATGCTGTCCTAATGGGACAAGCAGGGCACACAAAAAAAATGACTGCCAAACCTTGCCCAGACAAGGCGGAACAGTCCTTCAAAAACCTTCCTTCATAGAAAAGTCTGTCAGATATTGTAGGCCTGTAGGCCAAAAAAGATTGCCCCAATGTTGCAGAGGAACTTTGGGTGACTGTCCAGGCAGCCAGCTGTTTCTGTCACTTGTCTATACTTCCTGCTTACTCAATATTATTAAACTCTGGAGTAGTTGAAGACTAGATAGTTATAGTTTTCATTGTTTACGAGACTCAAAAAAAGAAATTCACTAAAGAAATGTAAAGTATATAAGGATGAGAGATATCAAAAGGTAGTTTTGGGTGGTATTGCAAGTTACGAAAGAAGGTAAACTAGGTACAAGACTTTGGACTCACCAAGATAGGATAGATATGGAGTATTTCCTATGAATTTGTCAAATGCAAATGGACTAGACATTGCTGATATTGCCTGTATGTATTGTATAGTTATTATACTTATTATATATAGTTTTTTATATTAGTTACAGCCTTTATTATTTTAGACAAAAAGGGAAAATATAGTGATATTTTATTTATGTTTTAAAAATAAAGCTTCCAGATGATCAGAAAGTAAAACTAGGTCACTAGAGGCCAGGCAGTGGTTTCAAACAACTTTAATCCCAGGATTTGGGAGACAGAGACAGATGGATCTCTGTGAGTTCAAGGCCCCCCTGGGCTACACAAGATCTATGCAGAAACAGATCTGGATGGTGGTGATGCACACCTTTAATCCCAGCACTAGAGAGGAATATAAACTGGGATGAGACAGGCACTCATACTCTTTTAGCCTGAGGATTTCATAGAGGTAAGAGCTCTCTAGTGGACTAGCTGCTTTGCTTTTCTGATCTTCAGGTTGAACCCCAATATCTGTCTCTGGGTTTTTATTAATCACACTACAACATACTGAAAAACCCAGTCTTGAAAAAAGCAAAATAATAATAATATTAAATTAATAGCAACAGTACTGCTATAGCAAGGAAAATAAAGCTCTTGGTTTAGCATGACTGCATCATCTGATGGTGAACTGCACAGCTGTATTCAGGGTCAGCCTCCACCCCACACCCTCACACCCCGCACAGATTTAGGGATGTCTACTGGAGAGTGTGGGGTGAAGGGTTCTACTGCCTGAGCAATGTTTGGGGTGAAAGCGTCACTGCTGTAACTGAGGGGTGTCAATTTAAGTGTAATAAAGTGAGATTCACCTTTACACTTCAGATACAACAAGAGAATGGATGGAGCAATGAAATAAAATAGGTAACAAGGGGGGAGGAGCGGGAGGGGAAAAAGGCCAGGACAGAATCATTCTAAATGTTTGCCTATGTTTGAAATTTGTCATTTTTAAAAGACTGCTATGGCCAATCATGGATATTAACTTGATACACTTGGCAAGAGGGACGGACCCTCAAGTAAAGAAGTCCCTCCATCAGACTGGCCTGTGAGCAGGTCTGTGGGGCATTTTCTCATGGTAGGAGGGTCCAGCCTACTGTGGGCTGGTAGAATCCCTAAGCAAGCAGGCCTAGGCTGGATCAGAAAGGCTGCTGAGCATGAGCCATGGGGCGAGCCAGAAGGCAGAAGTGTTCTACGGTTCCGCCCTCTATTTCTGCTTGTGTTCCTACCATGACTTCCCTCAGTGATCAACTATAACCCGGAAGTGTAAACCAAATCATCCCTTTCCTCCTCATGGTCATGTGTTTATCACATCAAAAGAAAGCAAACTGAGCAAGCTCTGATATATTTCCAAACCCCAACCTAAACTCTTTAACGGATAGAGTGAGGGACTTGAATGTCTCAGTCCCCTTACAAGACACTAATATCCTAAGCAACGCTTGGCCCTGCACTCAAACAGCCGCCAGAGAGAGTGGCTGGCCACCTGCTTCCTTCCCTGACATCAAACTCATATTACACAAATAAATGTCATTTTCCTTGTCCCGGCAACTAAATGGCCACAGCAGCTCACAAATTAAGGCTTTTGAGCACTGACTGTAATGGGAAGGAGGTATTGACTGACAATAGCGCTCAAATCCTACTTCCATAATTCATGAGTGTCCGTGGCTTTTCTTAAGACAAAGCCAGCTTGACTCCCTCCTTACAAAGCCTTCTTGGAGGTAGGGGTGTAGCTCAGTGACCTGGTGTGCTTAGCATTCATGAGACCTTCAGTTTGATATTCAGTAAAACAAAACCAAATTCACCCATTTCTTGATTAAGGAATCATGGCTTCACGACAATGCCACTTTCCATGTGAATTTGATTTCCACCTACAACTGAAGTTATTTTTAATTATAAACATAAACTCTAATGTCTAATTCCATAATAAAAACACATGGATTTCGGTGCTCTCTTGACTACCAATACATATTCCCTCATATTCTTTAAACTGTAGAGAAGGTAAGAGAAGACATGAGGTAGGATGCAGATGGGATGCTGGCCTGGAACATGCCTTTAAGATCTGACTGCATGCTAGAAATGAAAAGGATTGATTGGCATCTTAAGACGCACAATTAATGGCCTGGGACATGGCTTCTAGTGTTGATGTTTAGAATTTTATATGTCCACATACTAGGAGTAGTTATTTATTGGGTAATTGTAACAGACCAGGAATATATACCTATTGTATAATATGCTGGCATAATTCAAACAGTAGCAATCTCTGTTTTCCTTGCATGACTATAGATTCAAAGGCTTTACAAGTCACTTAAGTCCATGTACTAGATTTGAACTGAATTCTTCCCACCTTCCTAGCCACCTAGCACAAAAGAATGGGAGAGGTTGTGCTGGTCACTCTAGAAGGACAGGCTAGTAATACACACTACTCGCTTTTTGTCATGAGTTAGAGGGCGTGGAGAGATGGCTCATTTGGTAAAGTGCTGCCCTTGCAAACATGAGGACCTGAGTTTGATTCTCCAGAACCCAAAGCCAGGCTGTGTACTTACCATATCTGGTAAGGTGGAAACAGGCAAAGAATAGTAAGAGACACTGTTTCAAAAACCAACCTGATGAGTGGAACCCGAGGAACGACAGCCAAGCAACGATGTCCTCTAGTGTACACATGGGTTAGGGTTGGGGAGGGTACGTGGGAAACAGAATTTCCTGCATTGATTGTGATGCTGAGGATCACAGTGTATCAGAAATTATTAATGCGGGTTGTTGCAGGCACGCCCGCTGTAAATTAGTGGTGTTAGTTAATGGGCACATTAAAAGTGTTACCATTCACTTAGTGTTTTCAGGCTGTCCCAGAGATCGGAGCAATGCATTAGCTTCATTCCCTTGGCACAAGCTGTTTGGTTTCTAACTGTAAATGGTTTTGTAAGCACACGTATGCAACGGGAAATTTCAAAGCAAAATAATGATCTTGCATTGTGTTGCTCACTACACAAATGGGAGGCTTCTAAAACTTAAATTTTCCATTAGTCCGTGCTCAAACTTGAGTACTGGAGAAGACACTTGGCTTTGCTGTAAACTCATTTTAAGCCACGGAAATAACACCCCCCCCAAATCACTTTAATAGAGCTGAACACACCTCACACTAATTGCCTGCTCCATGTTTCCAGGAGATCTTACAACTGCTTCAAATTCACGCCGTCCAGGACTTTTGTCCCATTTCCACAAACCCACTTTTACATCTACTTCCTTTCCTTGATTCTAGTATCCCCCAATCCAGTTCTTCTTCCTCTCCTTGCCCCTCACTCTGGCCATGGCTCTCTGTCCACACCTTCCTTCCCTCCCGTGGTAAACAGCCATACTGCCCTACCAGGCCTTCTCCGAATGTGGCGATATTGCCCAAGGTGCTTCTCAAGCTGATTCTAAACTCTTGTTCAGTGTACCAGATGGGAAGCTGCCAAAGACGGTCAGGAATACATAACTCTCGATAGAAAATTCCAAATACTTTTAGAAAAAAACGTCAGCCGCTTAAACCTGCCCCAGTTACCAACTTCCCTTCCTAAAGATAAACACTGGTCAGCTTCGTTGCGCATCTCTCCAGAGACAGGCTATCTATGCATGAGAACTATGCGCTCCCTTGCAGTTTAAATATACAAAAATACGTACAGACACAAGCACACGGTAACATTATGGGATCTTAACTGTTCTATATCTGAGTTTTCTCACTGAATAAATTCAGCCTGCGTTGTTACACACACAGCTAATTCAAATGGCTGCACAGCATTCTGTCGTGATGTGTTTCATAGTTCAATCGTCTCTGCCTGACATATCTGGGTTCTTTCCAGTCTTTTGCTATGACAATGTGCAATCAATGCCCCTCTGCAAGCAAATACAGAACGGTTCACTATCCTTCATGACTCCAGAGGCTGAGGCAGCGAAGGCTCAGCTCAAGGTATGAAGCAACTTCTTTACAATCATTCCTGTGACGTGTGTGCACCAAGGAAGACTGAAATGCCTAGTCCTTGTCTAATAAAGACAGTCAGCCTAGTGACCAGCAGAAGAATTGGCACTGTGAAGTGTGTGTACCAAGGAAGACTGAAATGCCTAGTCCTTGTCTAATAAAGACAGTCAGCCTAGTGGCCAGCAGAAGAACGGGCAGTAGACACTAGGTAGGCACTCTGACCGTTGCTAACTGCTATACTGTTACACATCCACTTCCTCCGTGCTTACTGGGTGATGAGGCGTCCTTGTGCACGGCCGTATCTGAACACATCCTATCAACAATGGTGATCCTCGGGGAGGAGAAAGGGCTCGGCATCAGGAGCACCGGCTGTTCTTGCAAACGCTCAGTTCTGAGTACCCCTGTAACAGCTCACATTATCAGAACTCCAGTTCCAAGGGACTGGACACCCTCTTCTGGTCTGCATGGGCATCAGACCCACGTGTGGTGCGCATACACACACGCCAGTGAAATATTCACAGACAGAAAAATAAAGAATTTTTAGAAGGCTTTACCAGGTTTAAATTTTAGGAGGTTTACCAGGTTACTACCATCATATGAGCCCAAAATTTCTAATATGCCATCCATTCTCGTAGAGAGCACTCAAAATTGAAATATTAACTATGCTTTTGGATAACTACAAAAGTTTACGCCAAGTTAAGTTCTCTGAACCCCAACCCCTGTAACCTTTCTCCTGGAATGAAGGATATTCTGAGGGTTTATTGAGATAACAAAGTGAGACATGAAATGAAAACCAGCCATGCACTCACTACTCGTGTTTTATACACCACAGAGGTTTCAGAAGTAAATTTGCTTTCTGCTGTATAAAAAAAAATACCTTCAATTGCTAAGATCTTGTAAAAGAACAGGCTTTTTTGGTGCTATTTTAATTTTTTAACATTCAACATAAAACAATTAAAATACATTTTTAAAAACTAAAAGATTGATAGTTGTCCAACAAAGCTAGAATCTGTGAGGTGTAAGGTTGAGTTCTAGTCTTCTGGCTGTGTTGGACAGGACACAAGGCCTTCAGAGTTCCGCTGCTTCATTTAGATGGATTTCGGCTAGGAGGCCATCTCTAGACATGTTCAGGTACTTAATATTCTAAATATTCTAATTTAAAATTATTACTCTGGCTGGTAACTCATTTGCCCACAATTAGGACCCTATTCCAGGCATTGACATGAGGCAGGATATTGTCTTTACAGAGTCCTTCAGTCTGTGCTAGAAATGGGCACCAGAAATCAGAGTTCACCTACATGGATATGGGGCCAGAGTGATTTTAACTAAACCCTTCATCTAGACAGGGGCACTAAAGTTCAAGTAAAATCATGTAGCCCTTCCTCAAAGAAGGACTGACTTCTCAAACTCAGTCACATGACTGGGACGGACAGGAGAAGCCCTTCACGCTGCCTGAACATTCCCAAATCCTCTCAAGAGCAGAATAACTACAGAGGCCATGGCTCCCAGTTCAGGGCCTGAGACCGGCACCCTTGCCAGTTTCCATGCAGAAATTCTACAGGGAAAGGACGGGTTCTCAATGTCTAACTCCACGTAGTTAGAGGGAACAACTGTGGATCAGGGTGACAGCGATGTGACCGGCTCAGGACCATGTATTTGAACCCATAAAGGGTCTTTTACATGAAACATCCACAGAAAGTACAGGTTTATCATTCACTGGGCACTGCAATATGGCCAAAACACTGTGTACCTCAGTCTAAGGCAGACTCTAAGACAGTCTGCCAAGGTTCGAGAAACTCCATCTGGACAGAAATGCTCTACTGGTCAAGTACAAAATGCCTCAGACTAAAGGCCACCTAGGACACCAGCTTTATGAAGCCCTGACAACAGGCCCAGCGATAAGTTCTTTTTTCCAGGAGAAAAGGAAGGCTGGCCTAGAATTTGTTATGTAGTCTAGACTGGCCTCAAACTCACAGTAATCCTTCTGCCTCAACCTCCAAGAAGTATGTTAACACAGAGTCATTTTAAAGCTTTATAAAATATTTGTATCAACATAGACATAAAATCATTAGACTGGCTACTATTAGGTTTCTCATATTTATATAATCAAATTGAGACCTACAATGACTAATAAGGGTCAAGAATCATGTCTGTAAGACTTACTGGTTTAAAAAATAGTCTGAGTTACTGTATATAATACAAAAATGTCATGAAGATGCAAATATTTTTGGAGCTATGAAGAAACCAAACATCAAGGAGGAAAATGGGGAAGCTCTGTGCCCGTGCTTAACATGAAAAGCCACTGTCTACCCAAAGGAAAAAACTTCATAGAGATCGTTCATTTTTTCACTCAACACAAACGCTTCTTTAATTCATTTGACAAATCTAGGCTAGCCCTGGGGAGTCAGCGAAGACATAGAATTTGAAGCTAGAAGGAAACCTGTTTTCATCAGCTCATCTCATGGCACCGACACACTGACACCAGGCCGCGGGACCCCTTGAAGCCTTCTCGGAGGAAGGTCTTGCCGAGTGGTCTCGTGATACGGCATGTGGGAAGGGTGGAGGTCACTGTGCGGTCATTTTAACCCATGTTTCTTGACCATCCCAAACCAACAAGAGCCCCGCATTTACACAGCTCTTGGTCTTCCAACCTGGAGAAGGTCATTTCAGCTCTGAACTTCGGCCTGTCCTGAAGACTCTCAAAGTCCCTTTCCGCTAACAGGGAAGAAGATGACTGGGGATTTCTAACAATGGGCACGGTCATTACCTCATAAGGGGCCTGTTCTATTAGATGATTCTAGTTAGAAAGTTCTTTTATGTTGAGTTAAAAATCAACCATGCAGGGCTGGAAAGATGGCTCAGTGGTTAAGAGCATTGACTGTTCTTCCAGAGGTCCTGAGTTCAATTCCCAGCAACCATATGGTGAGTCATAACCACCGGTAATAATATCTGGTGCCAACTTCTGTCTTCAGGGACACATGCAGGCGGACCATTGTATACATAATAAGATATAGATAGATAGATAGATAGATAGATAGATAGATAGATAGATAGATAGAGGATGGATAGGTAGGTAGGTAGATAGATAGATAGATAGATAGATAGATAGATAGATAGATAGATCAACCCTGTAAATTCAACCACACAAACATATCACTGCCTCTTCTATATAATAATTCCTCAAATATTCCAAAAACTTTAAAAATACCAGCATCATCATTAGGGTGCACACGTGTGGAGTTGAGGGGACATCTCTGTGAGGTCGGTTCTCTTCTTCCACCTTTTGTGGGTTCAACTAACCAGCCTCGGGTAACAAGATTCTAAACCTGCTGGGCCCATGTTGCTAGCCCATATTCCTAAACTTCCTTAATAAAAATTAAAAAAAGTCCTTGCATGCCATTCAATCCCAGGATCCCCAGCAGCTTTAGAATACTGCTTCCCTTCTTCTGTGACACCTTTTAGTCAACATTTCTCTTTAATATCCAGCACCCAGCATGTACTGTGAAGAGTCTAGACTGGCAGTGTACCCCGCATGTTTGCTGTGTATCTATCTGGTAGCGAACCCTAAGAGCCTCATTGACTTGATGTAGAAAAGACAGCTGACCATGGGGACAATCAGGATCACTAGCATAGTCGCATCTGTTTAAATGGCCAAATAAGGAAGGATACAATAGGGTGGTCAAGGTACAGACTGGCGCTACACGCCCTACCTGGGTTCTATGGATTAGGCTTGCTTCTCTGCTTCCTTGCCTACCCAGTAGCAATAACAACTGTCTTACCTCACTAGATTGGCATAAAAAAATTAAGTGAGATATCACACATAAAGCATTTAGAAAAAGAATCAGTATCGGGAAGGGAACTTAGCGAAGGGATCATCCTTCCAGGTGATTATCCTATGTACCTTTTACAGGGTGTGCTTTTCACAGACCACATGGGAAAAGGCAAGTCTCGGTCATTTCCTTAGCTGAGACATTACAGATGAAAGCAAACTGACACTCTCTTAGGTTCAAAGGATGTGATAGCCTTCTTCAGAGAGAAACAAGCTGAACTTTGTCAACTGAGAGGAAGCCAAGGGAAAGCAGAATAAACAGAAAGCAACTGCTACAGAAACAAACTCCCAGGGACATTTTCCTTCCCATCGGACCCAGGCTATTCAGTCCAAGATGGCATGGATGCAGAATTCCTGGGGTTATAAGGGCCACCACAGTCTGATCCCTTTGCTTACTGGTTTCTTTGAATGTAAACACTTCAGACACTCCTGACAGAATCATAACCAAGTGCCATACTGGTGTCTTTTCTGGCCACTGTGACCAAATATCTCGCAAGAAGCAAAAGGGAGAAAGGACTTGTCTGGAGTCACGGGTGGAAAAGAGACCTCTACCACAGCAGACTAGCCTTGGCAGCAATGCACAGTAGCTCCAAGGTCGCAGGAGTGGGTGGGTGGGCCGCCCCACCCTTGCCTCAGACCAGGAGGCGGAGAAAGGAGACTGCTGACACTCTTTAGCTTTTCTTCTCCTGTTCAGTCTAGGCTCGGCCTAGGGGATGACGTCACCCATGTTTACAGTGGGTCATCCCCTCTCAGTTAAACCTCTCTCTGTTAGAGCCCTCCTGTGGAGAGAGGTATGTCTTCTAGGTGATTCTACGTGGAGAGGAAGGAGTGTTAAAGCTAAAGCGGCATCCAGCATACCTGCTTGAGCCAGTAACCCTGGGCAGTAAGAGCTCTCTGCTCCAGCACTCTTTCGGATCTAGACGTAAGAGCTTTCAGTTCACATGGCGCCTCCATTTGACCCAGCAAGGGACCAGGTAGACTCACACTAACAATGGAACTTCACACATAGCTCAGTGCCTACTGAAAAATGCTAAGGATGGGTAACTTAACCAACAAATCTCTGCATTCCTTCTGAGTTAAACAAATATGCAAACAAAAACTCCGTGCTGCTTTCTGCCCTCCTATGTCAGGGGTTCCTAAGGATTGGGCCTACGGCCCCTACATCCTCACTCTCACAGTCAGCACCCCCCACTTTTATTTCACAACTTATTGAGATACAAGGTCATCCTCAGCTGCCCGGTTTAACTAGCCTGGAACTGTCCTGCAGCCAGGCAGGCTTGAGTCTTGAACTGGAGAGTCTTCAGCCTCGACCTTCAACTGGGATTACAGGCCTGAGTCACAAAACCTGGCCAGTTATCTCCCTATCTCAGAAGATTTAAATACCAAAACAGCTTCTTTAAAATAATTCATTTGAGCCGGGCGTTGGTGGCGCACGCCTTTAATCCCAGCACTCAGGAGGCAGAGGCAGGCGAATCTCTCTGAGTTCAAGTCCAGCCTGGTCTACAAGAGCTAGTTCCAGGACAGGCTCCAAAACCACAGAGAAACCCTGTCTCGAAAAAAACCAAAATAATAATAATAATAATAATTCATCTGTCTGAAGTTTATCTTAATCTTCATTAAAGTTTAAAGAGACTCCTCTAAACATGTCTAGAAGCTGTGACGGGGGTCATGTTTAAATCACCAAAAAGCCCTCTTCATTAGGAAATAACACTACCCTACCCATCTGCGATGGCCATCTCATTGCTGATTGGTTGCTTTTCCCAACCATGCTCACTAACATAAGATGAAAAGTGGACATAAATCTTCCTTATACCTCTCAATGAAAGGCAGGGTGGAATGTTTCCTCAATATGGGATTCATCTTCATAACCTTCGAGGTTCCCAAACTTTCAGAAATGGGCCTCACACTGCCAGTTGTGAGGGGGAAAGATGGGCAGGACATTCAGGATAACAGCCACAGTGGTCTACTAAGCTGCAGAGACTCATCACTGCCCTAGGTATTTTATAGGTTATCACATTAATCTGATATTGAGAGTCCTAGGAAGCAGGTCCTCACTCCACCGCTGCAGATCTCTTTAAAGGGATCAGCTAATGTGACCACTGCCACATAACAGGGCTGAAACAGGCTCTTTGACTTCGTAACCTAAGCTTGTGAGCTCTGCCCATCATGGTAGCATTTACACTAGAAATAACTTAATGAACACCAACCTAATTTACTCATACGACAGTAAGAAGGATAGGAAAGGCAACATGGAACGGTAGGCTACGTACGACAGTATGCACAGTGTACACAGATCTTAAACCACACCCACAGTCTCCTGGCTCTCCTGTCTTGGTGCCCATGTGCCTCCATGGGACTCAGACATTGGATGCAGAAGGGACCCTGAGCTGTGTCAAGGGTGGGCTAGCAGTGACCCTGCTCTGTAGGACACTCATGATAGAAGCCATCTTCACAGAGCTGAGCGTTCATTTTCAAGAAAAGCCTAAGTTTTCCATTTTCCATCAACTATTTATAGATTGCCCGTGTACTACCGTTTCTTGTCAATATATTACCCTTAGGGACTTCTGGAAGACCAGACTTTGGCCACTCTTACTCCAACCGCAATCCTATCACATGGCACCATTAACCTTTGACACGAACCAGCTAAAGGAGCGTCAGGAGCTGTCAGGATGATCTAGGAGGGCAGGATATTTAAATATTTAAGCAGGAGGATTGTCAATTACCACTTGAAAACATGCCTTTTGCTGCATTTTATACTGGGGAAAGTTCTACCAAGCTCCTATTGTAGCGTAATGCCCAGCAGTCTACCTTTTCAGCCTCTACGTCTCCAGCCCACAAAACTTCAGAAAGAACAGCTGGTCGACGACATATCCAAGGCTCCACCTCATCTCACGCTGACAGACACTTTGGTCGTGTGTGTCCAAACCAAGGAACACTTTTGAATAAGGTGCTACAAAGCCCAAAAGTAGACACAGCCCCGGCCATCAGAGAGTCATGATAAAAAATACACCTACCTGGGAGCAGAGCAGTCTAGGGCAAGCTCTGTCTACAACAAGGGTAAACAAGTGCAGCTGGAGGGCAAGCAATAGTCACACAAGTGACTTCCACAATCTCTCCAAATGCAGGCTTTGCCTTTGCCTGCACCTGCTCTAAGCCCCAGGCCTTCCCTTTACTGAAAATCTAACCCTTAGACCATAAACTCTGGGACCCTCCTTCAGATTATCTCTAGCTTTCTTGGGTTAAAAAATGAGGGAATGAATGAATGAATGAATGAATGAATGAATGAATGAATGAATCAACCCTTGTTCACTCCCAGAGGAAGGCGAATGGTACTTTCTGTCTTTGCCGAGCCCACCGTCCCTTGGAGGATGGAACAGTAAGCAACATTTCATCTCCAAGGCTCCTCGCGTTTACCCGGAGCCTGCTCAGTTAACAGCAAGGCTAGTTCTGCCTTCTGTTGCTTTATCCTAAAGCACCGAGCATAGAGAGGTGGTGAAGCTATAAGATACTGGTGTTTCAAGCATCCAGCATTACTTCTAACCCTCTGCCCCAAGGCCTTATAAACCACCGCTTTGGATCAATCTATTTGTCTCCTCTCTATTAATTTAAAGTCTATTCTATAAGCACAGACGAATGGACATGGCTAAAGGCAGTCTTCAGTGGACACGGTTTACAGGTCCCCAATGGTTTCCATGCCGTCTCCACAGAAGCTATTCTAAGCCTTCCCGAGCTCCCACTCATAGCCACACAACCCGGTCTTTGGTTGCACTGAGAAAAAATGGTACTATTTGGGCTTGAAATACGCACGCTCACTGCCCACACCTGCCTCTGCCTTGGCTCTGCTTGCACCCTGCTCTTACACCCGTCGGCTCACTCAGCAATCTGGCCCCATCTAATATCTCTCTCCGTTCTTCACGTAAACACACTCAGAAGCAAAGCGAAGAGAAACGCCGAAACCACAAGGCTCCAGGCAATCTGCGCTCCCAACAGTCCGACCTCAGAGAAGAGCCTGCTGTCTCTCTCCGATACCACCCCACCCTGGAAACCACTCGCAGCCACGAGACCACACGAACCCCAAGTTCACAAATCCAAGTCACCTTGTCAATTCCTCCAGGACCTGCCCTCTCCACAGCACCTGACGTTTAGCAACTTCCGTCTTGAAACTCTCTGACGCTGGGTTCTTATGACATCACCGCCCGGTGACCCCACCGCTTCACTTAAGAATGCTCTTGCTCGGTCCTCTGGCCAAACCTTACATTTTAACATTTTCCCAGGATTCTATTCTTGGCTTTCCTCTTCTCCAACTAAACTCTCCCTGGGGAGAAGGAGCGGCAAAGCACTGTTTACACTATGAATTATCCCACATGCCCATAAATCAATAAGACTAAATTTGAATGCATGCGCTTCCTCTTCCCACTCAACTGCGCACCAGCGCTCACCTCTAGCATGGTCCTCTCTGTGTGCTTATCTGGCTGTCCCCCGTGCTCTGTGCACCTGAGGGACAGACACTAGTGTCAGTAGCAGCGACGTCCTGGTGTGAGGGCTGGAGGTGTGGGTAGGTGTGCCGATTTAGCAGAAAGGAACACATCACAGGGGAGCTAAGTACTGCGTCACTGCAGGAAGAACCACGGGGATCTCCCTGAACTAAGGAAAAATCTAGAGGAGAGATTTACATATGCAAAGAGATATAGATAGAGATAAGTATCTCCTTTCCTGCATTTCTCTGCTTATCATAAATGCCAGTGATATAAAGGGAAGTCAACTTATATTTTGATTTTATAAATGAAAGAAGCAGAGAAATGGGAGAAGTGGTCAGATTTCAACTACCACAGGTAGAAAGAAATGGGGGGGGCAGGAAGGCGGGGGCTGTGCATGCTGGGCTGCAAGGTGTGGAAGGCCAACGTCAGGGCACTGGAAGGAAGAGTACAAGATCTTTTTTTTTTTTATTTTGAGTGGTGACACAGTTTGTAGGTGGCAGCGAACAAGCGAGACCTTTAAGCAATGCACCTTCTGATTAGAAAAGAGGCTGGACCAGAGGGGCCCTCTTCAAGAGTTCCCTGATGAATTACCTCAGTGAGGAGAAATGGAAGCCTGAACTACAGCAACTACAGTGAAAACACGAGAAGAAAATATTGTTTTTTGACTGTAGAAAAATGACAAAGGTTTTGAATACTTAAATGAAGGATAAATTTAAAGGAAATAAAAACTTTAAAAACACAAAAATTTAAAAAGTGAAAAAGGAGCAGGGCAGTGGTGGCACAACGCTTAGGAGGCAGAGGCAGGCAGATCTCTGTGAGGAAGGCCAGCCTGGTCTCCAGAGAGAGTTCCAGGACAGCCAGAACTGTTAGACAGAGAAACCCAGTATCAAAAAAACAAAAACAAAAAACAACAAAAAATAAAAGTGGAAAGGAAAGCAATTCTTGTTTGTTTGAAACAGAATCACTGTGTAGCCCAGGCTGTCCTAGAATCCATGGCAATCTTCCTGCCTCAGCCTCCCAAGTGTTAGAATTACAAGTATGAGTCTCTCTCTCTCTCTCTCTCTCTCTCTCTCTCTCTCTCTCTCTCTCTCTCTCCCTCTCTCTCTGTGTGTGTGTGTGTGTAAGAGAGAGAGATGTAAGAACGCATTAAAGTGTACATATTCAAAGACATATATTTGAAAAACACACCTAAACCCAAGTTTCCTGAGCCAGTAACTGATCATATATTTGGCGTTTAGAATGTAACAACATATTTATCAGAGTCAACTGTTTCAGTAAGGACTGAACTGAGCATCCGCACACGCTTCAGAAACGCTACCCTCCAGCCCTGGAACAGAGAACTGAACATAGCCGTACCGTGAAGCTGTTGTTGGCATTTTTTGTGCTTGCTTCAGCGACACTGGCATCTGAGAGGTCAACTTCATCGAATATCAAGGACTGTTGATGGACAAGAACACAAACACGTTATGGAGAAGGCCAGCTCTTAGGTGTGTTTTCACTATCAGCCCATGACGATGGAAGTGATGTCAAGAATTAGGAATCAAAATCGAATGTTAAATTAGGGACACTACACAAGTTTGTCTCAGGCGACCCTACTGCACAAATGACCCATGTCTTCCGGAAGCCTGTCTGCTGTGAGTAGGAGAACCAGCTGAAGGACACTCACACTCCCACACCCTAAAGCTTGAGGCAACTCTGCAGGCAGTTGAAGACATCATTGCCCACAGGTTTGTCGAGTGGACGCCGCGAACAAGCCCTGGCTCAGATCACGGTGACTTACCAAATGCTTTGGACTTTACTGTCCTTGTCTATCAAAATGGGTCCAAATAAGATGGTGACCGTGCTCTGCAAACAGAAGACTGAGTTTGTCTCATGCTCTTAGCCATTATTTCACTCTGAGTGCGTCAGTGGTGAAAGCTCCAGAAAAAAAAAAAAATGGGAATTTTTTTTTTAAAAGGAGCAAATTCACCATCTGTAAATATGAATAAACAAATGCACCTTTCCTATTCTGAGTGAGTTAGTAGTTGCTCAGCTTTCAAGCCAGTGGACTTCCCACACAAGTGGAATTATTGTTCACCTCCATGTCTGCATGAAACACGTCTCCCCTTCCTGATAGCCTCCACTCTCCCAACCAGGGCATCATGTTAAGGGAGTTGCACTAAGTTTACTATGATTTTATTCATTTACTTTAATTCAACTGGACTTGTTTCCAAACTGAAAGGGCCGTACAATATGGGTACGACATGAAACAGACAAAGCCCACTGCAGCACAAGTTAGACCCTTAAACATGGAGGGTCGGCAGTCACAAGGAAATGCTGGGGAAAGCACCAACAATTCTCTCAACAGAAAGCAAATTCATCATCTTATCCAGGACAATTTGAACGGCACCTGAACGGGACACTTGGCCAAAGTCACAGGTAACCAAGACATCACTGTTTCTACAGAGGAGGATGCAAAGACACAATGGAGCCTGACTAGGGACAACGGTCAACATCAAACTTTTAAAATAAGATTACCTTGTTATTACTTTAACCTGAGAATTCAGCTATTCCTTCTACTACTGGTCCACAAACAAGAATTAGGTTTGCTCACTGGTTGCTTTTTCACCTTTACCAATGACTCTACTGATTATGAGGAACATGCATTTTTTAAACTGGAAATAAATGACTAGGCTTTCCGCCATCCTAATGTTTTCTTTCCAGTCAACATGAAAATATCAGTTTTAATAGGGATCTTCTTCCCAAACTATATTATATTACTTCATTCATTTGTTACATAAAAATGATTTTAAGTCTCAATTTTATTATGATGTGATTTTTCACTCTTAATTGCTACGATAATGAAGAGATTATTTGTGCCCGGGGTTGTAAAAGCACTCGGCATGTATGGTCTTAAGCCTTCTCTCAGTAGCACACAGTAGCCACAGGCACACTGTGGTCTGTGCATGAGCCGGGCTGTGAACTTCTATCTGCCCCTAGAATGTAAATTCCTAACAGCTGCAACAACTCTCAACTTTTTCTTATAGTCCAAAAATATTGAAAAGGGGTAAGGGGAGTGACCCAGAGTTTTTAATTTATTCTGTTATTTATATCATCTTAATTAGAAGAAAAAGGGAATCATATATTTGACTAGCCGACCACATGACTTGATAGCTCCCCCTTGAGGCGGAGTGCAAGATGACCACATCTATAATAAATTAACAGAACTACTAAGCTATAACGAGGCTCTAAGGCAAATGTAGTTTGTATGATCAGAGGTTTCCATCTACTCACGACATTAACAGTGCTTGGGACCGGTCTTGTTGAGTTACCTTTGAGTCTTTTGCATAATAAAGTGTACGGCCTCGAAGCTTGAAGTATCTCTTTTTCCACCTTTGGAAAGAGCTGGTTTGCTTCAGCAGCTGTCCTTCTTTAATACTGGTCTGGGGACAAAGCAGAGCACAAGGACAGAGTGAAAATCAAACCCAAAACCAAATTCCATCCAGAACCAATGATTCATGCACATTAGAATTCTGAACACTGCGGCTAACATGTTACAAATTACAAGAGATAATATTTCATTCCCATCACAGGTCAATAAAGAGAATGTACAGAAAGTACCAGAAAGTAAAAGTGAGTTTCCCATGGTTCTCAAAAAATTTACAGGTAGAACTGGCTACTGATGGACTCCGGAAGACAGAGAGTCATTGTCTTCAGCTGTGTACCCACAGTTCCACCAGGCTCCACCAGACAGTTCCAAACCCAAGGCCACACAGACAACCCTGGTTAAACTCACTGGGTCACAAAACAAAAAGACATGAACTTGAGGAAGAGCCTGGGGTGGGGACAAGGTAAAGAAAAAGATTAGGGAAGGAGGGGGTAAGGATAATCAGAATCCATCAACGAAATTGTCGAAGAACAAATTTGATCAATTTAACAAAAGCATTCGTAGACAGAGTGAAAGGCACACGTACATAAGCTAGCATCCGCCATGGAGCATGACTCCCACACCGCATATATACAGGGAGGACATTAGAGGCACAAGGTCATGTGCTGAGCACTAAAGCAAATGGCCTCTGGAGCCAGACAGTCTAATTCCTAGCTTCAGTACAAGTAATGGTAAGTGTAGGCAAGTCACTAACATCTTCATGTTCACTTGCATCAGAGCCCAGAGAAATACACAGCATATGGCAGGTGATAATTCAGAGGTCAGCCCACCAGAGGGGTGATCGGCTGATGGAGGTTAATTCTGTCCAGGCAAAGCCTGTAGGACCATTGACTCTGGAAACTGTTGTTTATATTTGCTAAAGCAGTTTGGTATCTCCCCAATACCTGCATTGTAGTGTGTAATCTCATGTGATGTGTATATGTCATCTCATGATTGCATCTCTTTTTTATATGGGATGTATTTATACACATTTATGGGCATATCCATCTGTGGGTGGTCAGGAAGATGACTTTTCACTTACTATATGATTTTGATATATAGAACACAAGCTTCATAACCAGATCTACTTGTCCCTCGAGGACTGTAAACACTTAAAATCCTGCTTTGTTCTTCTGCTCAGACTAACTGCACACAATTAGCTCACTTTCACCTCAAAGCAAGTTCAAACTAGACTGAAGGCGTTTTGCAAATGGATCATAAGTTACAACTTTACAGCTATGCACGAGGTCAGAGTCACAGATGTTGCTACACAAAGCACCCTAAGAAAAGCATGCCAGTTCTTCGCTTGCCAGTCTGCTGACAATAGACCTGTGTCTCAAAGTCTGTCACCGGGCACCCAGTCTGGTCATGATCTTACTCCCGTAACCTTGGAACTTTGTGTTGCCGTGACAATGGCTCAGCTCCCTACCAATTACCCCAGGAATGTGCTCTTGACCAATGAAAGGTAACTCTTGTAATTTTTTTTATTGATTCAAGGCCCCTGAAAAACCCAAATGGTGAAAGCTTGGTCACCAATGGAGCAGTGTTTGAAGACTGAGGCCAATCGTGAGGGCCTGGACTTCACTAATCCATTGATCTATCTATTGCTGAGCCATTAGGAGCCGGAAGAGTGCTGCCTACCTGAAAAAAGTGCATTACTGGAGGGGGGGCAGCAAATGGATACATTTTGTCCCCACACCCTGGGACCCTGAGGTGAGCAGCTTGGCTCAGTCACGTGCTCCTTCCCATGGTGCTCCATTTTACCACAGGCCACAAGGCCCACTTTCAATTGCTCTCCATGGGGATTTTGTCACAGCAATAGAAAGCAGATCAGCACAGGCTTGAGACTGCATGACACCTGGGGACTCTCCAGAGAGCATTCTGTAGCACATATCTAGAAGAGTTTCCAGGAGATATGTCTGGAAGAGGCAGGGGAGCCTTTGTGGCTCTGGACTGGATTCTGTAAGTGCTTTAGAGAATGTCAGTTCACTTCTGCTGTCTCCAGCAAAATACTCGAACCTCTCTGACCCTACCTAGTCTCTGATTCTCTCGTAGACCCTTCCACCCACAATGACGCTTTTCGCTTTTAATTAGGAAAGCATGGCTCAGACCTGGGTGCTGGCTACTACTGCCTGGGCTTATCCTGCTTTTCCCTCGAGAGTCATCTGGCTAACCTCGCACTTCCTTCAAGTCTTTGCAAAAGCCAGGGGAGGATGTTCACTTGTGTCCTGATACATGTCCACATGCTGATGCAGGCACATCAGTGCACATGTGTGTGCATGCCTGCAGAGGCCAAATGATATTTGTGGGTGTCATTCCTCAGGCATCATCCACCTTTTTTAAAAGATGGGGTTTCTAACAGGCCTGCAGTGCACCACAGAGACTAACGTGCCTGACCACTGAGCACCAGAGGTCCTCCTGCCTCTGCATCCCCCACATTGGGAGGCCACACTTCCTTCAAGCCTTGATCTCAGTGAGACCCAACTCAATGGCCACCTGTTCGATACTACAGTGTGTTCTTATTCTCCATGCTTCTCCACAAGACACTTCTACAATGCAATTTACTTACTTTACAATCTGTTTTAAAATACAAAGTCCCTGAGTTGATTGTATTATAATAAAAATTTAATGTTTTGCTTTAACTGGAAGATAAAGAGATAGGAAAGAGCCTGTCTATACAACTGTACTCAAGGGACACATCATGACACTGTATTCAAGAGGGGTCCAGGATGGCTCACACTTATTCGGAATTCAATACAAGAATAATAATGCTACAATGAGCCTCCAAAGCAAAAGCAGTGCAGAGAACCGAAGTCCTAAACTGTCCCACCAGACTGCCATGGGGGATCTCAAATGCCGAGGACGTTACCTCCCACCAGCTAGTGGGGCCTATATGAATGGCTGAGATGAAACCCTGTCTGATTTTAGAATTTATGTGCAAGTTTGATAATAATGCCTTATATTATCAATAAGCTAGAAAAGGTGAGAAGAGTTTCCTGCTCGGAAGGAAATGAGGTCATGTTAATGTTTAGTTTGATTTTCTGGTTCACTTTGCAGTGTGTTCTGGGAGTGTCCACCGGGAAATCACTGCAATTTAATGGAAAGAAGAAGAAGAAAAGAAAGAAAGAAAGAAAGAAAGAAAGAAAGAAAGAAGAAGAAGAAGAAGAAGAAGAAGAAGAAGAAGAAGAAGAAGAAGAAGAAGAAGAAGAAGAAGAAGAAGAAAAATAACACTTCTGAAACTTTAGCACCAGAGAACAGGTCTAAACTCAGGCAGACTTCAAGCCAAGCTCTACAACATACTAACAGCATGAATCTAGGACACTCTACTGCTTTATGCCACATTTCCTATCCAAAAAAAGGAAGTTCAGAATACCAATTTCACAAGCTTATTGTTTCTAAGTTCATGATACAGTATGTCGGGAGAGCACTTACAACAGTATTTGGGCTACAGAAAACCTCAGTAAGTGGCATCAAGTATTATTATTGATGATGATTTCATTGGGCTATTAAGTTCCGAGAGTATTTTCCAGGCATGAATTCTAAGAGCTTCCTGGAAAAGGTAAGCAAGTGTTCACTGGCCACTGTCGAGGCAAATATCAGCTGAGTGGGTGGAAAGAAGCAAGACAGGAAGCTGCAAGAGATGAGATTCAGGATCCGCCAGCCATGAGGAGGAGCCCGCCTTTTACTGTAAGTGCAAAAGGCTAGTGAAATGTTTGAGGCAGGAGAGTAGCTTCTACTGGGCATGCTGGACACTCAAGCCCAGGAGACTTCATCCAGGACAGCTAGATGCCGGAAACTGGTGAGAACACGGCTGTAAGGGGAGGGGGAGCTTTGGAGAAGCAAGGCGCGAAGATCCGTTCTTACAATCATTGCGGAGCACCACGGGAAGGCTGACGCACTCACTGCAGTGAACTCCATAGTACAGGCAGAATCCCAAGTCACCACCAGAGGCCACTGGTGAAGTGCCAAGGCTGGGGTGCTGTGACCCAGAAGTTCATACTGGGGGCACACCTTCGATGGCTCAGGAGAGTCTACCTTGAGTCTGAATCCCAGGCTTCGAGTTGATTCTGATGAAGTTGGGGAGGCAGAGACCAGAAGATCCTTGGGGCTCACTGGCCAGCCAGCCTAGCCAATCAACAAGTTCCAGGTTCATGGAGAAACTTTGCCTCAGAAACCAAGATGCAGAGCAGCTGATGAAGACACCCAGTACTGACCTCTGCCCTTCTCACACCTGTGCTCTGCACATAAACACATGTGCACATACAAAAACATACCATTTTCACTCCGGGTTGTCTATTCATCCTGGTTTATTTCAAACAGTAATTAATTAGCATGGTGGAACCATCTTGGTAATCTGCTTATTTAGTTTGAGACTATGGAAGATCTTACTTATGCCTTAATTTCCAAGAGTGAATGACAGTTTCCAATATTAATCTATTCAGTTTCATGTCTAGGAGCGTGCACAGGGCCCCGCTCTGCATAAGATCACTGATGTCTTTTCTGCAGAAAAGCTAGATGAATGGGGATGTTAGTGCCATTTAGAGTAAAGAGCCACTATCAAGAAGAGCATGGGGGTGAATTAGGCTAACAAAGGGTGAGGAAGGTAGAGAAGGCTTTACCAGCAGGGCATGGGGCTGCATCAAAGGTTAGAGCAATAGATTTCAAGACAGACAAATAAAAGGAAGGAGATTGAAAGCAAAAGGAGCCTGGCAGTCACAGGTCAGAGGCCAGAGAACATTACACCCAGTCTTTTCTGATGCCTGTGGGTGTGGGTTTGGTAGTGCAGGCAGCACTCCATGGGGAGGTGGAAGCAGGTTATTTGTGTCTTAAAATAGCGCTTGTGTAAGTGAAATAGGTCCTTTTTATCTTCTTGATCTTTTTCTTCATTATGTTTAAAAGAACTTCTGCTTATGTATTTTTATTTAACTCTTCACTATCTTAGACAGAGCTTAAGGAATATCCCGATATCCATGCTCTTGTTAGCAGCATGTACACTAACATTGTAACAATACAAAGATTAGCACGGCCACCCGAGCAAGGATGACATGTAAATGTTTTTACAAAGAAACAGTCCAGACACAAAAGTACTGAAGAGAATCCTTAAAAATATGAACTCACAGCAGCTAGGGTTGCCAGTACAAAACCCATAAAAGCCAAAAGCCCAGCACAGATGGTGGGGTAGACATCTCCAGGCCTCACCTCATACAAACCTGCCAGAATTCACAAGCAATGTACCTAAAATCCTTGAAGAACACAAGAAAGAGGAAAAGAAATATTCTTTTTGTCCTCTGAGGGCTGTGACTTAACAATATTAAACTGGGGCAGAGTTATTCATGTGAAAGTCAGTCCTCAAATGGAAACTTCTGTGCACACATGCCTAAACACATTCCTTATGAAAGGTACGTGACAAAATTATTGCTGTCACAACTCTAGAAAATATATTCACATAATCAATGTGTGGTTAAGGAGAAAAAACGTGGGAGAGTGATAAGGCTTCTCAAATTTCAAAATAGTGAGTCTACAGAGTGAAGAAACAAGAGTCCATTTTTAAAAATCACACAACTATATTCAATATATTGAGCTACGACAACAGATGATAGCAAGTGTAGCAAATAATCCTGATCAGAAAGTGATGGTTACAAATGAAGAAAAGAGTGCGCAAGAGGCTCAGCAGGTAAGGATTCTTTCAGTCAAGGCTTGACGACCTGAGCTCAATACCCAGAACCTACACGGTGTCAGGAAAACACTGATTCCCTGAGGCAGCTGTCGTCTGACGCTCGCAAGCACACTGTGACCACAAACCAATCAAGAACACATTGAAAAGATCACCCACCATCATCAAGGTAGATATACCCCGGAGATGCAGTCACAGGTCAACAACAAGATCGATAAATGTAGTATGCACTCACACCAACACACGCACATGAGCACACACACACACGCACATGAGCACACACTCACACACACATGAGCACACACACACAAGTAAATTAAGCAAGTATGGCTTTAATTTTGTTCTTAAGATTTTGCAGGGTAAGGGAACCTCAGTGCCTGGGAAGCCGAGGCAAGAAGACAGTGAGTTTTAAGACAGTCTGGACTACAGAGCAAAACCCTACCTCAAAAAGCAAAACAAAAAAACAAACAAAAATCAATCATTTAAAAAATGTTTAAACATTTCATTTGTATCTTGCTGGATTTCTAAGACTATTTTCAGTCCAATGTCAAAGCTGCCAAATTGTTCATTTTCTGTCCCTTGCTTAGAGCAAATAAAACTCTTTATAGAAATTGTACCTACACACAGATGCCCTAGGACTGGGCCCGCATCTCACACGTTTATGCCTGGCAAAAAGGGAGACATTTCAACAAATACTGAGGAAATTCAGAAAATCATAAGAGCATATTTTAAAAATATTCAACCAAAGGAACCAGGAAGTTAAAAAAAAAAAAGAGGGTAAGTTTCTTGATAAATACCACCTACTGGTGTTAATTGGAATGAAATAAATAATTTAACAGATCCATAAACCTCTAGCAAAATAGAAGCAGTAATTAAAAATCTCTCAAAAAAAAAAAAGAACAAAACAGATTCAGGACAGAATTCTACCAGATTCCAAATAACTAATGAAAATATTCCTCAAATTATTACACGAAATAGAAACTGAATGAACATCTTCCCCATACCAAAACCACACGAAGATACAATAAAAAAGGGAAAGAAGGAAACTATAGATCAATATCTTCTATGAACATAGATATGAAATTCTCAATAAATTACTTGCAAACCAATCAAGAACACATCAAAAAAGATCATCCACCATATCAAGTTGGATTTATCCCAGAGATGCAGTCATGAATCAACAAAGAAAATCAATAAATGTAATCCACCACGTAAACAAGACAGAAAGGTAAAAACCGCACAGTGCTCTCATTAGAGACAGAAAAGGCCTTTGACAAAATCTAGCATCCTTCCATGATAAAAGTCCTGGAGAGATCAAGAATACAGGGACATAACTCAACATAACACAGTCAATTTACAGCAGCTCTGTAGCCAACAACAACCTAAATGTAGAGAAACTCAAAGCAATTCCATTAAAAGCAGGAACAAGACATTGCTTCCATTCTCTCCATATGTATTCAATATAGTACTTCAAATCTTAGCTAGAGCAATAAGGCAACTGAAAGAGGTCAGTGGGCTACAACTAATAAAGAAAGAAGTCTTCCAAGTATCTTTATTTACAGAGGATACATATGTGATCCTGCAAAGTCTATCCAGAAACTCCTACAGTTGATAAACATTTTCAACAAAGTAGGAAGATACAAAGTTAACACACAAAAATCACTGGCCTTCTTACATACAAATGACAAACGGACTGAGAGGGAAACAATACATTTCCCAAAAGCCTAAAAGAAAAATCTTGAGAGAACTCCCAAGTAAGGGTAGGATAAAAACTTTTAAGACACTGAAGAAAGAAACTGAAGAAGAATCAGAAGATGGAAAGATCTCCCCATGCTCGTGGACTAGTAGGGTTATTATGATTAAATTGGCCATCTTACCAAAAGCAAACTATAGATTCAGTGAAATTCTCATCAAAATTCCAATACAGTTCTTCACAGAAATTGAAAAAGTAATCTTAAACAAAGAAAACCAAACTACCTAAAACAATCCTTAATAATAAAACTACAGAAGAGGGTATCGCCATCTACAGAGCTATAGTAATAAAAACAACATGATATTGCCATAAAAATAGACACATCGATCAAGGAAACAAAATTAAAGACCCAGATATAACTCCAAACACCTACAGGCACCTGGTTTTTTGTTTTGTTTGTTTGTTTTTGTTGGTGGTGTTTTAACAAAGAAATCAGAACAGACCCTGTAAAAAAGACAGCATCTTCAACAAACACTGCTAGCCAAACTGAGAAACTGCATGTTGCAGAATGTAAAAAAAAAATCTGTATTTAAACAGGGTTCTCAAGGATGAAACATAGAGAGCTAAGCACCGCTCTGCAAAAATGTCCCACATCCTTGGACATCAGGGAAAGGCAAAGAAAGCTACTTGAGACTTCATCTCACTCCAGCCAGAATGGCCAAGATCAGTAAACGAATGGCAGTAAACACAGGCCAGGACTGGGAAGAGGGAAACATTCATTCACTGCTGGCAGGCGGGCGTGTAGACTGGTAAAGCCACTGTGGGATCAGAACTTACCAGTGCTCGCCTGAGCAGGGGCTCAGAACAAGTGAGCAAGGGGGTGAAAGCAGACTGACATTCAAATCACCTGCTGACCAGCTAGGGAAAATGGACCTCCAGGCTGTTGTTAGAGACTGCTCAGGACAGGAAACCTGGCTGCACGCTGAGGAACAGAGCCAGGGGGCCTCCAGTAGCCAGCCTGGCTCTGGAGGATGTTATGTACTAACATCCCACCATTAAGAGACGCTGTCTATCTCAACAGCACTAATATTATCCTTGGGTGGTACAGGAAGAGAGGGCACACCTATGAAGTGTGTGTGTGCATCACTGCTGGTGCAGGAGGGGGCACACCTATGAAGTGTGTGTGTGTGTGTGTGTGTGTGTGTGTGTGTGTGTGTGTGTGTATGTGTCCATCACTGCTGGTGCAGGGGGGATACACCTATGAAGTGTGTGTTATTCCATCACTGGTGACAGAATACCTACAAGGGACGACAGGTTTATTTTGGCTCAGTTTAGGATACAGTCCATTATGGCAGAGAAGGCCACAGGCCACACAGCTGGGTAGTTCCCTCGACAGCAGCCAGAGCTATGGCAGCAGGAACTCACAACCTGTTCATATCTCAGCACATCAGGAGGCAGAGAACTGAGCAAGAGGCAGGGTCTGAGCCAGGAATGGTAGCGATGCCTGTGATTCCAGCACGCAGGAGGCAGAATCAGGTAGATCTCCATGAGTTCAAGGTCAGCCAGTGCAACTCCTTGTCTTCCAAAAAGAGGAGAACGGGGAGGCTACAACCCTCATATGCCCAACAGTCAGCTCTTCAACTCCAAAGTTTCCACAAGCTCCCAAAACAGTGCTGGTAGTCAGAATCCAGGATTCAAACAAACGGTGGAAACACACACACACACACAGTTTTACACACAAAACCTACCAGATGGCATAGAGAGAAAGTCTATCTGTAAAATGTATACAGCAACTACTATACCTGTAAAATCCATACCGTGACTACTATTTAGAGCTGTGATGGTGGGACCGCTGTGGGATAGGGCTCTTGTACCCTATAACGATTTGGCACTTGTGTTGGTTTAATAAAACACTGATTGGCCAGTAGCCAGGCAAGAAGTATAGGCGGGGTGACCAGACTAGGAGAATTCTAGGAAGAGGAAAGCTCAGTCTGAAGCCATCATCCAGACACAGAGGAAGCAGGATGAGAATGCCTCACAGATAAAAGGTACTAAGCCACGTGCTAACCCATAACAAGAATTATGGGTTAATTTAAGTTGTAAGAGATAGTTAATAATAAGCCTGAGCTAATAGGTCAAACAGTTTATAAATAATATAGGCCTCTTTCTGGTTTTTGGAACTGAACAGCTGCGGGACCAGGCAGGACAGAAACTTCTGTCTACACAACACATATATTCAATATATAATATTGCTTGTGAGGTGGTCATACACAAACTAGAAAGAAAAGCCTGTTTTACTTCACATCTTTTAAACTGGAAGTTTGCCTTCATGGGGTTGGGAAGGTGGCTCACAGGTTAAGAGCATGTTATGGAACATTTGTACACTGCGTGAAGATGTGTTGCTATGATTGGTGTAATAAAAAGCTGGATGGCCAATAGCTAGGCAGGAGAGGATAGGTGGGATTTCTCTGGAGAAAAAGGAAGTATCTAGGCATGTGAATTTTGCCAGAAGAGCAAGTTGGACATGTCATACTAAGAAGAGGTAACTAAGCCATGTGGCAGAGCATAGGTTAAAAAATATGGATTAATTAAATTGTAAGAGCTAGTTGGGAAAAAAGCCTAAGCTAAGGCCAAGCTTTCATAATTAATAATAAGTCTCCAGGTCATTATTTGGGGGCTTGGCAATTCAAAGACAGTCCAACAAGAAAGCTTGCTACAAGATCATTTATTGCTCTTCCAGGGGATACAACCTTGGCTGACATCACCCATGATGTGCAGCTCACAGCTACCTGTAACTGTAGCTTGAGAGAAATGATGCTTTCTCCTGGCCTCTGAGGGCACCTGCGTACATGTGGTGTACATCCACACAGACACATATACATATCTACACATGCATAAAGATAGGAATAAATGTTAAAAAAGAAGTCTGCCTTCACTACAGGTTTGTGCCCTGGTGCATCCCAATGTGCTTCTTTGTTGTTTCTTGGTCTTTCTTAGTATTTCTGTGTGATTAGAAAATACTATTCTCCCCACACAAACATGCCACGGCCCTTGAAGGTAAGCCATTTGATCTCCTTCTAATTCCTCCTGTGAGCCTCTTTCATCAGTCACCTGTGAGACTGTCACCAGCCTGGCTCTTCCCTCACTCTCTAATTTGCCCTCCCATTCCTTGTGATTCCACACCCACTTAACTTTGCACCTTGCAGCCATCTTTCTATCCCCTTTGAAATACTATCCTGCCATGCACGTCCTGCCTTAAAAAAAAAAAAAAAATTCAAGCTGGGGGTGTGATCAGTAGTAGAGCACTTGCCTAGCATGCAGGAAACCCTAGGTTCAATCCCCAGTACAGTAAAATAAATGTTAAATAAATTTAAGTCTCCTTGTTAATATATATACACACACATTATTAAATTCTAAATATATACTGTAGCTGTTCAAAATCCTGCTCATCATTACAAGGAGGACTTTGGAAATATTAACAAATCTTACTTCACCTGGTAGGTTTTGATTCAATATCACAGAGGACACAGGAGCCTATAAATATTAATACCTTTTGAGTCAGGCCTGATGGTACAGGTTTATAATCCCAGCACTCAGGAGGGAGGGGCAGGAAGATCACAGGTTGATGGCCTGTCTGGGTGAGCCCTGTAAAAGGTATAGATAATTCAATATTTGGGGTTCTTTATTCCTGTTATTGAATGTATACATTTACTCTTACCTAGCTTTCAGCATTTTAAAAATTGTGACTGGGGCTAGAGAGAAGGCTCAGCAATTAAGAGCACTTACTGCTCTTGCAGAGGACCTGGGATTTGTATCCCAGCATCCACAGGGGGACTCACAACCACCAGTAACCCAATTCCAGGAGATCCAATGTCCAATGCCCTGTTGTAACATAAGTGGACTCCTGAATACATATCACACACACACATACACACACACACACAATTAATTAATTAATTAATTAATATCTCAAAAATTTTAGTGTCAAATTTTTGACAAAGCACATTCATAGGAAACTACTGTGTCTCTTCGTCATTATGTCCCTTCTCTTGTATGGAGCCCCAGTTTGTGCCATTCAGCCCTCTCCCCAGTACCACCACACGGATCCCAACCTCAGAAGCCAGAAGGGCAACTGGGCTAAATAACTGAGCATGCTCAGTCACCGCAACTCTTCCCTTCTTCCTCTCGAAGGTCAGCTGCCCACACTCAGCAAAGTGCACCCAACTACAGCTCAGACTGACACTGGATGGAGACGAACAGACTGGTACCTGAGGTAGGAAGAGCACAGCAGGTGCATGTGCTCAACACTGCCACCCAAAAGATCTCTCCTTCCAACTCTGAATTAACTTCTTTATCAAAAACCAGCAGCGCCGGAGGAGAAACTGCAGTGGGAACAATGAGAGGTGCTGATATCCCAGCTCACGGAAGAAGACGCATGCAGATAACTTTCTGGGATCAATATTTAATAAAAACCAGAGTCTTTCGTCATTTAGAATATCATAACCATTCCCCTGGTTATAAACTGCCTTTGGTGCGGTGCCCTCAAGCAGTTTTGTGTATCAGAACAATCTGGGATGCTTTCCCAAAGGTATATAGCCAGACACTTTGTGGGGTGACCCACGGTCAGGCCGGCTCAGGTTCCCGGCACAGGATGAAGCCCCTAAAAATCTACATCTCGGCAACAGAGGTCAAAAGCCAGGGTCAGACATAAGATCAAACTTCACAATAATTTTTTATGCACATAAAAATATAAAACCAATTGTTAAAACGGTTAATGAGAAACAACTGCTTACTTTCACATATAAAACACACGCCAGTGTACACGCTGCCACTCCAGTTCTCCGCAGTGGCTGTGATGCCTGGTCACCACAGGGTTGCAACAGTGGGTCCCTCCAATGCGGCCACACAAGGGTGATTCAGCAAGGGCGAGCGAGTGGTAAGCTGTGGGAATTCCTGTGACCTCATCTCTGTGTAAGGAAAAAGCTCACTTTGCTAAAAAGCGAGTCCATTATACAATAGGCGGAACAATGGGGGGAGGAAGGATTTATACCTCTCCGAAACTGGAGCACATAGATGCTCATGAAAGCAGGATGAAGAGGGGCCCCTGCACCTCTGAGTAGATCCAGAAGACCTAGATGAGGTTGTTCTGTAAACTGTTAGGACATCTGTGCGCAAATTAGCATGTTCTAAAGCAAAACAATAATGACTATATAATGTAGTCTAATGATCCTTTATAGCACATTCCCAGTAACTTCTAATTTATTCTGTTCCTTATACTGGTTTATAATTTTCTTAAGAAAAACTATAAAAGTATATCACTTTGAAAAGTAATTGGATTCTGTGAATACTTATTTAATTCCAAAAGTTAATCATTCTGTTTTTAATATATATCTTCTTTATTGACGTTCATGAGAATAAATTTCTAATTAATATTAGAGAGATAAGATTACACAGTTTTATAAAAGGCTATTATATTGAAAATGTACAAAACGTCCCTGTATCCTTATGTCAGTTCTTTCGTAACTTACAATGAACTGCAAGATCTTACCACAAGGTGGCAGTGGTGTTACACAGATGATCAGTCCTGCCTTGGGAAGCTTGGTGACCTTTCTATTATGTAAACCGTTGCATGTATTTCATGAATGGCATAAGGGAACTGTCATAAGGGGTTATAAGACTTAAGCGAGGTGTGGTGGTGCATGCCCTTAATCGCAGCACTTGCGACAGAGGCAAGGGGATCTAAGAGTTCGAGGCCAGCCAGAATTACATAAAAGTCCAGGGCAGCCAGGATTGCAGAGAGCCCTAACTTTTAAAAAATACAAAAATAAATAACTTTAAAACCTCTTTTAATTCTGAATTAACTTCTTCTTTATCAAACTCCAAGAATAATCCGTTTTCTCACATGTGACATTTTGATGTAACCACAACGATAAAACTATTTTGATAGGGCATTTTGGTGGCGCCCAAAGTAAACTACTAAACACAATGTCTACTTTTTTAACTAATAGCTCATGCAGAACAGAGGCTCTACACCACTCCTGACCCTTGGCATCCCAGAATTCACCATGCTCCCAAAATAGCAGTTCAGGGCTGGGGAAGGGCTGGGGTCACTGCTGTGGTCAAGGACAGGACGGGACCCAGTGAAGTTCAAGGAGCCAACAGACTGACTGTGCGCAGCACCAGGATCACATGTGACCATCCACACAGATACCAGGAAGAGTTGATTCTCTTTCTGTACAAAAGATGGGTTTATTTTCTGGTATTTCAGCTATGTATTCAATATTTTCATGGTTTCTAGTTCTTCCAAGAGAATATCTGGGTCCTGATGACACAGGAATTTCTCATTTAGATATTTGTCAGCTCACTGAATTCAGTCACATGGACAAATTTACACACAGACAGATATGCACGCTGTGCCAGAAATTTCGCTCAGAGATGGCTTGCATGAGCAAAATTTATACCCCCAAAAGATAAGCTAGTTTGTTTAAGTATCATAATTGCACGTGCATGTGTACACACATGCGCGCACACGCACAGACACACACACAGAATTGAAACACATTTGATGTCTCCTATACTTAAGATGGGACAGAGGAAGGATCAGAGATGAAATCTGAGCAATTACCAAAGTAACAACAGTCTGCCCCCACCCCCACAGCACAGGTTCTAGACCGCTTACAGCAGCCTGTTCCCTTACCTGGATCCATCCCTGCTGTACTGGCTACATTTATCTCAATCTGACACAGACTGGAGTCATCAGGGTGGGGGAAGCCTCAGTTAACAAACTGCCTCCGGAAGATTCAGCATAGGAGCGTAGGCGAGCCTACAGGGCATCTTCTTCACTAGTGATCTGTGTGAAGGGGCTCGACCTATTATGGCGGTTCCATCCCTGGATTGATGGTCCCGGGTAAGTCATGGGGAGCAAGGCAGTAAGCAGCACCCCTCCATGGTCTCTGTATCAGCTCCTGCCTCCAGGTTCCTGCGCCTTTCGAATTCCTACCTTCACTTCCTTCAGTGAGGGACTAAGATGCGGGTGTGTAAGCCAAACAAACCCTTTCCTCCCCCACATCGCTTTCAGTGACGGTGTTTCATCACAGCAACAGAAACCGTAGCTACGACGCCTGTCTTCTGATATCCCCTTCAGAGACCTTCACCACACTGCTCATCCAAAAAGGAGCTCGGCCCCTTCCTGCTATTTCTACATAGTGGCCTTATCTCGAGCTTTATATCCAATGATGTAAGTTGTCTCCCTAAGGCACAGAGCTACAGAACCTTGAGCAAATCGCTGACTCGTTGAACCCTCTCCTAACGAATAATAATGACAGCCCCAGCGTGCTGAGGTGCTGTGGGCGCTGAGTCTCCCTCATCTCTGCACCCCGAGCACCCGGTCCTGTGCCTGTCACCTCAGAGGGTTGCTATAGTTTGTTTATAGCCTTGCTGCACCAGCCTGAACTCTTTCTCTGTGTCTTCTATGGTCATTCCCTCTCCACCTACTTTCCTTTCTCTTCATAAGTGTTATCTGGAAAGTAAAAGGCCCCTTCTACGACGGAAGCCTTATGAAAGAGCTGCCCCACCCCCCCGGGACCTGACAGCTCTCTCTCCTTCCACTTCAGACCTCCCATCGGCCGGTCCCATTTACAGCCTGTTTGCAAATCTGACTGAACTCCTTCCACGGCCCCAATTATCTCCTCGAAATATATATGGATACACAACTCCCAAATTAAGTCTCTATCTTTACACACAATTTGTCACTGTAGCTCCATTTACAGCCACCTGCTCAACACCACCACCTGAGCTACTGTCCCACCTCAGCCGCATGTCCTGCGGTCTCGGGCTAGCAAAAACAGGGCGTCCTGGCTCCAAGAGCCTAGATTCTAACAAACTTCCCGTAACTAACCTGGCCTTGTTTGTTTGGTTGGTTTAGAATCTGAGGATCTCTCTGGTTGCCTTTCCACAGTCCAGTGTGCTCTTCCCCAGGGCTCCTTCTTCCTCCCTGCTCACTTCAAACCTTCGTTTCCATGCCTACCCTTCCAAACGCCACCCAAGCAGAGCTCACCCATCTGCAATTCCAAGCTCTGTGCAATTCACTCGCTCTTCATTCATAACAAATATTAGACTCTTCCAGGTCACTGGCACACCAAGGGTCTGTTTACCTTAGAGACTTATATTCTCATTCATGTCCCCCTCCCCCTCTGCCCCCACCCTCTCTTCCTCTTGTGACAAGTCAAGAAATCCTCTCTGGACATGTCCCTTGGAAGGTGGAATAAATAAGGATTATTTCAACTGGATGCCTAAGTGAGGCACGTCCATGAGTTCAGAGGGAAAAAAACAGGCTGAGTTGCTGCTCGAGAATGTGTTGTATTCTACAGCTCCACAGACACACACGCCAAGTACCAACTAGATGGTAGGAACTGCTCAACCTTTGACCTAGAACAGCATGCAAGCTGCCTGACCTCACTGATGTAAGGAGAAACTGGAGGTTATAGCTTGGATGCTGAAAAAGATTGTAACATCTAGATTCACTTTACCTAAGTAAACAAGGGAGCAATCCACATGCCTATTTACAACTCTTCCTAGTTTAGAGGTGTGACCAAAAATGGAAATGCCAGGCTGAAGAGAATCACCACAGGCTGAAGGCCGCACAGCAATGCACCCAGGGACCAGGTTTCTGAATAAGAAATTACACAGCCACCTCAGAGCCGCAGAATCAAAGTCCAAACAGGCTTTGAGAAGATAACTTGTCACTCGCTTCCAAAAGGACATCTAGTTTTGTTTCGTTTGTTTTTTAAGTCAACCCTGGTCACTGCTGTGATTTGAATGTTTCCCCCACCCAGTCCGGTGCATACAAGTTCACAAGCGGGGAGCTCGGGGTCCTAAGAGAACACTGTTGAGAGGCTAAATCTCATTGGAGGCGAGGTGCTTGGGTTGTGAAGATTGTATTCCATGGGTGGGTGGGTGGGTGGGTGGGTGGGGGGTGGGTTGGATGGATGGATGAATGGGTGGGTGGGTGGGTAGATGGATGAGTGGGTGAATGGGTGGATGGATGGGTGGATGGATGGGTGGATGGATGCCATCATTCCACCAAATCCTCTACTGTCCCCCCTCCTCCATTCCTCTTCTATCACCCTTCAACAAAAGAAAGGTACTTCCTAGATTCTAGCCCTACATGCTGATCTTGAACTTGCTGGCCTACAGAACTGTGAGCCAATAAACTTCCATTCGTTATAAATTACCCAGTCTCGGGTGTTCTGTTACAAACAGAAAAACCACTAAGACAGTCATAAAAGCTTAAGACTGGGGGCTAGAAAGGCAGCTACGTGATGAAGAGCAAGGAGTGTTCTTCCAGAGGACCCTGGTTAGATCCCCAGCACCCACATGGCAACTCACACCCATCTGTAACTCCAGGGACCGGACACCTATTGGCTTCCGTGTCCACTGTATGGATGTGGTACACAGACAGACATGCCAGCAAAACACCATACATGAAAATTAAAATCAATACTACAAAAATGTTTTAAACTAATATATACAGATAAATACTGACAGACTCTACCGGGACACAGCCGTACACGCTGTTTAGGAGTTCGTGTATATTAAACGTTGTATAAAGAGTTCGCCAATACGGCTTCACAGCTGCTATCATCTGTTCCTCTGGTGGCGGGGTGACAAGTGACCAAATGCAGCAAAGTGCGATGGTGACGACCGACTTTCAACATCAGGAAAACACAACTCTGCTCGATAATGAAGTCCTTGCGTGCAGCAGAGAGAGACCTCTGTGAGGCAGAGGCCGCTAGCAGCCCACCACAATCCACTCTCCCCTGCCCCCTGAACTTGGCCTCCTAGCTGCAAACTACATTTACCAATCTCCCTTGCGGATGGCCCTGGGGACTACCTGTAAACCAATAGGATGTTTAACAGAAAGGACAAAGGCAGGGTATACATCACTACCCCACCAGCGCTCTCCCCTTTCCGCTAGCAAAGGTAGTAGCTTCTGTGGTTTTCAGCCATGGCTTTACAGTGAGACACACCCCCCACACACACACCCACTTTTTAAAAATAAAAGTGATTTGGATAGAAAGAAAAAAAGAAAAGGTATCCATCACTTCCGAATCCGGAAAATAGATGGCTCAGCATTTAGGAGAGTTTGCTACTCTTCAGGAGTTCTGGCTTCAGTGTCTAGCGCTCACTTCGATGGTAAACAACCACCTGCTGTAAGATCTGATGACCTCTTCTGGACCCTGTTCAGCACCTGGCACACACACACACACGCACATGCACATGAAATAATAAGTCACTTAAAAAAAGAAAATCAAGAAGGGCTCTGGTCACCTCGAGTCGTAAAAACATTTTACCTTTCAAGAGGGAGAGAATTTCAGACTTAAAACTCGGGACTTAATTCCTCCACCCCCACCTGCCAGCTACTCCACACACAGTAGGCGTCTCCTCTTGGCTCTGTCAGCTGCTCCTCTCGCTTCACTAGTCAAAAATCACTCCTCAAATCGGGCCTTTGTTGTGTTGCCAGCCCGGGGTGCCGGGGTGCCAAAGGTTCTCCCAACCATCACTGAGAATGCTGCATAGCCCCAAACCTTTGCCTCTGAAGGGATTAGTTAGTCCCAGCATACTGTGATGGCTCACTGCACTTGGCAGGAAGGGCTCACCACCTAACCCTCTCCTGGCCCATGGAAATCAGACCCCTGTTATCAGCCAAAAACACAGCTGGGTCCCCTGCAGATGTCTCTCCTGCAGGCAGGCAGGTGTGAGCCCAGATTCAGTGTCTCCAAAGCCTCCAGAGAAAGCAGATCAAATCAGGAGAGCCGAGGGATCTTTTTGTCAGCCTCAATGCAACTTGAGATGAGCCTGAATCATTCCTGTCCGACTAGCCCTCAAGTCTCACCTTGGCCTCTTCAACCTTTACCTCCTCTTTGAGATGTCGAGCTGAGCCCTTGCCTAGCACCGGGTTCCATCCCAGGTACTGGAGGTGGGGGGATGGGAGAGGAGCGGCATCACGCTAGGGGCTGCAAGCCTTTGCTAGGCAGTGTGGGTGTTCCTGCCACACACTGTTCTGTCTGTAGCATTTTGGGACCTCAGCCCAAACTGAGGCAGAATGAAACCTATTTCAACATCCTGCTACAGTCTTTTCTTCCCAGCATCCAGTGTGTCTGCCTCCTCCTACATATTCTTCTTCCAATGTCTAGAATAGATTCTCTAGTGCGCCTTCACGGATGCTCTTTTCCTCCTCCGTCCTCCGCGCCCCCACCACTCCTGGTTCTCTCACTCTCCTCTAACTTAGCTGCTACTTTCCCCCTTCTGCCTTTTTCCTGCCACCATTGGCCTCGAAAACCAACAGAACACACTCAACACCACGCTAGCTTCATCAAACCCTTCCTTTTGAAGCTGTCCACCATGATGCTGTGTCAAGCCCAGCCCACAGGGTCTTTCTGTAGCATGGAAATGATCTCTGTCTGTCTACGCTGCTGGAGTGGACCATGGGGATGGCGGATGGTAACACAGAATCTGAATTTTCTGATGGTCATTGGTTTTCATTTAAACAGACACGCTTAGCCAATGACAGCAATGCTCTCTCCACTCATCAAATGACCCAACCAACTTCAGTCCACTTTAAAGCTGAACTGTTTCTTCCAAGAGATTATCTCTTGTGTTTGGGGTTTTGGTTTTCTGAAACAGTCTCACTGTGTATCCCAGGCTGACCTGGAACTCACTATGTAGTCCAGGCTGGCCTCAAACTGTAGCATGTCTTGACTTTCTGAGTGCTATGACTACAGGGGTGAGTTACCATGACCAACTCCTGGAAGGGCTCCTTAACCATGACCAGCTCCTTACAGGGCTGTCTATAAAGAACGTGAAAAATTCAAATTAGTGAGCCAAAGAGGACAATCTGGACTTGGGAAACAATATGCGCATATTCAGAGCATGTACAGTAGGGGTGGGAAGAAACAGAACCAGACAGCATGAATATGCTAGAGCAGAGGACATGAGCAGGAATTAATACAGGTGAGGAGCTGGCTGCAAGAGCATCAGGAAGATCAAAGTTAGGGGCAAAATCACAGGCGTAAATATGTAGCACAAAGAGGAGAATGACGAGAAAAGAAAGGTTGGCTTAGGATCAAAGCTCGTTGTGGTAGAGTCACAGCTAGTGTCTAAGCCCACTTCCCCAAACAATGGGGTTAGGGCCTAAAGCTTTTAGCTCGAGCTTCAAGAGTCTCTCCTTTGGTCTTTATATCATTTGGGAGGCAGAGGCAGGAGGATCGCTGTGAGTTCAAGCCCAGACTGGTCTACAGAGTTAAGTTCCAGGACAGTCAAGGCCATATAGGTGGGCCCTGTCTCAAAAAACAAACGCAAGAGTCTCTCCAGTAATGGATGTCAATGAGAGAAGAGAAAAAGCTGGAAGGACTGAGAAAGCAACCATGGTAACCTGCGAGCAAAAAGAGTTTCAGATATATTTGGCATTGAATTCTGTCTATAATGTCTGTGAACTATTTCGTTCAGTTCCTCTTTAGGTTAAACTGCGTCAAATCATACTGTAAAGTCAATCAATACAAACAAAGATGTGTTGAAATCCAAGCCTTTGTCCAAGCATAAGATACACAGTGTCACAAATTAGTCTGCCCTGTGGGTGGCATCCAAGTATGAACTTCTGAATGCAATGGCTATGTTTGCCCATGATCTGTTTAGCCAGTGCTTTCAAAGAACACTAAGAAATAAATATCCAGTCTAGTGTTGTGGCACCCACCTTCAACCCAGCACGAGAGGCAGAGGCAGTTTGAAGCCAGCCTGGTCTATGTAGCAAGCTCCACGACAGTCAATGCTACGTGGAAAGACAAAGTCTCAAAAACATATAGATAAAATAATAAAATAAATTACTAAGTATATGCTCCTAGACCCCATGATGAACTTCTGTAGCTTCTGTGGATTCTTGGGAAATCATTAAGCTACAGATTAGGGTCAAAGAATCCGATTTCACCAACCTGTCTGGCTGACTTCTCCTGTTCACTCATGCACCATCAACACATCTATCTAGTTAAGGTCCCTGCCTATGAAGGCAGAGATTTCCGTCATGTCTATATCCAGTGGCAAAACAGGTAGTTGGAACATAGTTGACTCCAATATACACCTGCTTAATAAATAAAACACCAAGCTTTACCCTTGCTAACTAGAGTTTTTTCACAGTGAAGCTGCGCTCGGCCCTAATCACACATCAGCAATACTAAACCACACTCAGCTACTCTCTGCTGTCTCTGGTTGTCAACCCAAATGTGTATTGACCAAGGCTGCCCTGGAAGCCTTGGCGATACACAATACACAGCACGTAGGAGGGGCTGGATGAAAGTGTGGAATGCTGGAAATGGCTGAACAGACTGGAGTAGCTAACAAGCCTGGAGAAAGAGAATAAAGAAATGCAGGCAGGATGAGCTAGAAATGGCCAGGGAAGAGCCAGGGACATGACTACCTCTAAGATTACTTCCACATCTGTCCTTCTAGGAACCGAGGGGGATGGAAAGAAGAGGAGCTCAACCTTAAACACAGGCTAATGACAAGAGGTGACCTAAGCAGGTCCTTCCCAGCCCACAAACCTTCATGATACCATCGCTTCTACAAAAGCATATACTGAAAGGAACCAGCAAATGGTTTATACTGGTGAAATACTCCATTCAGATCACAAAGGAAACAGCAGCATGCTCAACGTGTATAGAGAAGGAAGACTGGAAGGGTCATACTTAAGGGACTTATTTTGAGACGTTACCCCAAGAAATATCTTAAGATACAGCACAACCGTAATCACATATTAGCAAACATAGCTCTTTGTGGCTGTTGGATTTTTTGTTGTTGCTGTTGTTTTGATTTTTTTGTTTGTTTTTTGATACAGGTTTTCTCTACGTGCCGCCCTGACTGTCCTGAACTCACCCTGTAGACCAGGCTGGCCTCAAACTCAGATCTCCCTGCCTCTGCCTCTTGAGTGCTAGGATTAAAGGTGTGCACCACCACCACCTGGCAGCAAATAGATCTTAATTATTAATGCCTCGCTTATGATATTAACTCACAGTATGCTTTTAGTTTTCAAATGCCATTTCTAAACTGCTGGTTTTCCACAAGTTTCTCAGGGCTATTCATTCCCATTTCTTCTGAGTTCCAGGAGAGAGATTTCTAAAAAGGCATAAAATTATGAGGATCAACAAAAAACGCGAGAAGACCAAAGCTGCCACATTTCCAGGCGATGAAGCAGATGGACAAATGAGAACTGACTTAGTGCAGCCATACGGCGGCGGTGGGAATAGCTGAAAGCCGGCCCACTTGAACAGACAAGCCCCAAATGGCTCAGGAACTGACAGCACCAGCTACCTCTGAGCGGCTGAGCAAGGGTGAAACCACAGGCATCGGCTGAAAGTCTGTTTCAGAACCACTGTCCTCCTCCACCACCAGCATCCACCATCCCCACTGCTCATTCTTCAACCTTGCTCTCCCTCGGATGTCCCTCTCCCACGGCAGAACAAGACTGAGGGCTCATTCTGGAGAGGGTCAGATGGAGAACGCCTAGAACGAAAGACCCAGAAATAACTGAAGGCAGAGAAGCAGCGCTGTGTAGACTTGAACAGCGCCAGCTCCCTGGACTTGTTATACGACAGATCTCCAAGTTAATGGCAGCCAGGACTACAATTTGCCACTGGAAGGCCCTTTGCTGGGGACCTGACAAAGCTGGGGGCGGGGAGAAGATGTCAGGGGTTATCAACAAAAAAAAAATCTAGTACAGTTATAGAATAAAACACAGCCCACAGCTGACAAACCTCACCTGCAAGGAGATCCCAAGCAGCTTCAAGGGGGCTCTTTTTCTGGTATACTCGTGTGTGTGTGTGTGTGTGTGTGTGTGTGCTTCTGCCTGTCTGCCTGAGTCTGTGTGTGTCTGTGGGTTCTACATTCAGGAGTCAATTGACCTCAAATTGAAAATATTTTGGAAAAAAAGACATTTTTAACACAACTTAAAATGGATGCCCTTTTTCTTGCTATTGTTCCCTAAACAACACAGCAGTGCCACCATTCACACGGCATTCATTGACACACTGCGCTAAATCTAAGCCATGAAGAGGAGTGTGTGCCGAGTGCAAACATGCACATTATACAACATGCACTTTAGCGGCTGTGGACTTCCTCTGCATCCTTAGGGAACATTAAAACCAAGCCCAAAGAGATGCTGAAGAACGATAACCATCGCAGGAAACTGCTTGTGCACACACAAATGTTTGTATATTTACCCAAAGGGAAGTGGAAAGACAATAGAAAGGTTGCAAAATGAAGTCAAGAAATCTCTTAGGAAGCAAAATGAAAAGACAAAATGCTAGAAGACGGGAGGGGGTGGGGGTGGGCTTGGCAAAAATGGGAAATTAGATGGCAAACCCAGGAGGAGGCCAACGTCCAAACAATAATGATACCAAACAGAGTGAGTATAACAAACAGAAGGGAGAAGTAACTCAGCCGATTGCCCAGAACTGAAGACAGAATGGGGAGAAGCCCATACAGGAGATGGAAATAAACCCACACAGCGAATTCTGCTGTGAGGCTGCAGATCCCTGAGGAACAGGGGCGATCCCGAACGCTTGCAGAGAGAAAGGTGGGGGAGGCATCCCACAAGGCATCACGGATCCAGGCAGCAAAGGTTTCTCCATGCTGGGAGTCAGACAACAGCAGAGTGGTGGCCTCAGTGTTCTGGAAACGCAGCTTCCCACTGTGCAGTTTTGTTTGTTTGTTTTGTTTTGTCTGACAGCATGCTTTCAACTTCTTTCTTGCTTTTCTTCTCCTTGTTTATTGCCACAAATCATTATAAGCTCCATAAAGACAATTTTTTTTTAAAGTTTAAACCCAGTGTGAGAGGAAACAGGCATCTTCAAACATGGAAGCCCACACATGTATGGCTCTGTCTTACCAGAGGGTCAAACCATCACAACACAATCATTTTACATGCTTTCCTTTCTCAGATAATTCCTTCAACTCCACTAACAATAAGCACCTTAAACCATTCAGAATAGGAGCGCTGTCTCCCAAGAAGATAGCACATTTATTAATCTCCGCAACCCGCACCGAGCCTTACAGAACATGCATCTCTGAGTAGGTATAACTGAAGGGAAAGAGTGGGCAAGGCTGGAGAGACAGGGGAGTTTACCACATAAACAAGATGCAATTAGTTACTTTCCTATTGCTTTGATCAAACACCTGATAGGAAGCAGTTTAAAGGGTTGTTTTGCTCACAGATTAAGGAATACGTCCATCCTAGTAGGGAGGCAAGGCAGTAGAAGCTCGACCACACTGGTCGCACAGCCCCCACAGTCTGGAAGCAGAAAAGAGACAGGAAGTGGGGCCAGGTTATGAATCCTCAACGCCTACCCTAGAGACCTATTTCCTTTAGAGGGGCCCCACCTCCTCAGGTTCCGCCACATTCCTGGACAGTGACACCAACTGAAGACCCAGTGTCCAAACCCACGGACCTGTGGGGAACATTCCATGTGTGAATCATAACAGATCAGAAGGGAATCCGGTCTTAGAAAATATATCACTAGTGATCTCAAAGAAAACCTTCTTGATTCACAAAAACAGAAAAGTCTATTATGAAAACAGCAAAACATAGAAATAAACATAATTTCAAAATAAACATGACATTTGCAGGCGTTTTTCTCTTCTCCTAACTTTGGGCGGGGATTTGTCTCACATATAAAGATTTTATAGTGGAAAAGTGACAAATGAATAATAGCCTGTCAATCATTGAAATGTCAAGTCAAAACCTTAATTAAGCTGCGTCAATTACGGAAACTGTGAGCTCGTGGTTATACACAGATTGAACCAACTATTTTATAGATGCATAAATGTAAAAATATATAGATTCACACCAACGCATAGCAACAGTAACATTTTCAATTCTCTCTCTCTCTCTCTCTCTCTCTCTCTCTCTCTCTCTCTCTCTCACACACACACACACACACACACACACACACACACAAGAACTGGTATCTCTCTAAGAGAAGGAAACAGAAATTGCAAGGTACAAAATAATTACTAATTATCAGTGTTTAACTCGAGTTAAAAGTTGAAGAATGAGCTAATCATTATTGCCGTCCTTGAATTCCTTCTCCCAGCAAGTATTCACAGTTCAGTCAGCATTCACACCATTTCTGGAGCACTGCTGTTCACACTGAGTGCAAGAAGAAACTGTGAAGTCTTTGAGGGAACCCACTTGGACTCCCAGGGTCCCTTGCTGTCCAGATGGTCCCCTGCCCTCCCATCTTCACCAAGTTTCCTGATGGATTTCAAGGCTTTTTCTAGCCAGGGAAACCTATGACGTCATACTTCCTATTTGTTTGCCCAAGAACTTTGCATGGATTTTCTTTAGATGAATGTTAGCTACATTCCAGATGTATCCTGTGAGCTAGGACTCAGGAATCTACCCATCTCCATGTTTACCTGAGACTAAAATAACCAAATTCCAAACCTCTCTCTTGACAGAAACCTGACAGAATGAAATTTTACATCTTTTCAGAATTTATTTGTAAAATGTACAGTGCTGGACATTGGGTTCTTAATGCCTGCCAACTGCGAGTACTCAGCTCAATATAGACATCTGTGCCTTTAAGACGCAAGAATACACACACACACACATACACACATTATATAAAACCTGTGTGAAGCAGGACCCTACAGGTAAAGTTCTTTGAACTTTCTCATTTTTTTACAGACCTGTGCTGAAGTCCAGTATTTGCCCCCGAAACCCAACTTGAAAACATCGAGGAAAACGCTGACAATTTTGAGTCAGCGTGTGCTTCTGAAAGTTGCTGCAAATTCACAAGTATATGCAATGCGGAGCTGATCAACTGTTGCCAAGCACTCATTATGTTGAAGACGTGTGTGTGTGTGTGTGTGTGTGTGTGTGTGTAGCACATGCATGCAGGTCTCCATGAAGACCAGAAGAGGGTGTCAAATCTTGCAGAGCTGGAGTTCCTGGTGGTTGTGTGCTCTTCAATCAGGGTGCTGTGAACCAGATTTGGGTCCTCTTAACCACTGGGCCTCTTTTCCAAGCCCCACCATGCACTATAATTGAGTTTTCATAGAGTTTCTGTAAGTTGCTTTTTTATTGTGGTAAAATACAGGTAAGTTCAAGGCCAGGCTCGTCTACAGAGCGAGCTCCAGGACAGCCAGGGCTAGAGAAACCCTGTCTCAAAAAACCAAACCTAAACCAAACAAAACAAAACAAAATACATCAGTTGTTAGGACACCCATGAAATGTTGCTCAACCCCACAGACTAGGAACTTCAAATCAAAACCATAATGAACTATCCCATCTTTAATACTAACACTAAGGAGGCAGAAGCAGGCAGAACTCTAAGAGTTTGAGGCTATCATCATTTGTATAGGTAGCAACTTCCAAGCCAGCCTGGGTTACATAGTTCGTTGTCTCAAACAACAAAACTAACTAAAAATAGGTTATGGTCTTACATGTATTTGGATGCTTCCTATAATGGGGGGGGGATGTTGAAATGTTTGAAAATAAGATAAAAGGAATGTGGGAAAACTGGAATCTGGTACACTAATGGTGAGACTGTAAAACAATCTCCTAACTGTGGTGGAGATTGGTCCCTCAAAAGTTAAAGACAGAATCACCCGATCATCCGGCAGTTCCACTTCGGGTCAATATTCAGAGCCATTGAATTCCAGCTCCTGAAGTGACATCTGTATTCTAGAGTCATTGCATTTTTATTCACGTGACCGAAAGGTGGAAATAATAAAGGTGTCAGGGAAAGACTGAAAAGGTAACACACTGTCTTACACAGGAAGGAAACGGACACACAAGGACAGGGGCACTGCGCTAGGTGAAATCAGCCTCCTGGAAAAGAGATATGCACCTAGGTGAGCTACCTGCAGTGTGCACATTTGTAGGGTCAGAAAGTGGAAGGGTGGCTGCCTAGGGTTAGGGGAGGGCAGGGGAGGAACTGTCCAATAGCTGTCAAGTTTCAGATTAGCAAAATGAAACGTCTTGGAGACTGGTTGTACAGCAGCTTAACACCTTCCAGCTCTCCGCTTAAAACTGGTTAAGTGTGGAATATTATGCTACATGCATTTTACCACAATAGAAAAAGCTTATAGAAACTATATGATGCCGTTGGCCTTCTAAATGTTCTCATTTGTGCATGAAAATGACCTCAAATAAGCTCATGGGGAATGATATGGTTTGAAAGGATTAGGACATGTGCCTTGTTGGAGTAGGTATGGGCTTTCTGGATGAAGAGTGTCACTATAGGAGTGGCCATTGAGGTTTCAAATGCTCAAGCCAGGTCCAATTGCCTATGGATTGGGATGTAGAACTCTCAGCGCCTTCTCCAGCACCACATCTGCCCGCCTGCACACCTGCACACTTCCTCCATGATGATAACGGACTAAACCTCTGAAACTGTAAGCCAGCCCTATAAATGTTTTCCTTTATTAGAGTTGCTGTGGTCAGCTGGCCATAGTGGTGCATGCCTTTAACCCCTGCTCTCTAGAGACAGAGGCAGAAGCAAGTGGATCTCTGTGAGTTCAAGGCCAACCTGGTCTACATCGTGAGACCCTGACTGGGGAGGGAAGGGAAAAGTTGCCATGGTCATAGAGTCTCTTCACAGCAGTAGAAAACTGACTAAGACAGCATCCGTGTAGCGCGCGCGCACACACACACACACACACAAGCTTTTGGGCGCTGCAGCATCGTCCTAGTCTTGTATCAGAAAGTGTGAGATATCCATTGTGGTCTCCTTTTCAAGACGATAGCTGATCTGGTATTCCCTGAGAATTACATAACTTTCAAAAGATGCCACTGGGGTCCTAACAGGGCTAGTACCAGCTCTATAAATCACTTTCCCAACCCCAGACCCAGTACATCTCTCCTTACTTAGAGTTCATAATATGCAGCACACACATTTTTATACAGTTTCTAAGAAAGTATCACTAGGTATTCCATAACTGTGTGTACAGACCATGCCTACTTCTATTAAGTAATTCATTGTTTCCGTCACGCTTTCTATATAATTAGGTTGTCTCTGAATAAAGGTTTTCTTTCTTCCTTCCTTCCTTCCTTCCTTCCTTCCTTCCTTCCTTCCTTCCTTCCTTCCTTTTTCTGTTGTTGTTTGTTTTGTTTTTCGAGACAGGATTTTTCTGTATAACAGTCCTAGCTGTCCTGGAACTCACTCTGTAGACCAGGCTGGCCTCAAACTCACAAGAGATCCGCCTGCCTCTGCCTCCCAAGTGCTGGGATTAAAGGCATGAGCCACCACCAGCTTGACTGTTTTCTTTCTTTGCAAACAGGATGTCTCTCAATGTATTCGCTGCACTAACTAGGACCCCCAGCACTGATGCTGAATAGTAATAATGAGTGCACATCACAGGCTTAATTTTATCTGAGGCTTTGTCCTTCGGGCCTCACCAAGTTGGTTTGTTTACTGTTCCTATGTGCGCTGATAGACTCCCGAGTCAAGAAAAAGACCTCTGTGACTCTCCACACATCAAGCAACAAGAGAAGCTACACTAGTGTCTCTCATCCCTCACTGCCAAAGGTGACATAGAGAGACCAGACAAACACTTCCACATGCAGAAGCCTGCACTACTGAACAATGAGCGTTGGGTAGCTTCTCTTGTTGCTCTTCAAGCAGAAGGGAAAGTAAAACAGAGGACTAGACAGATGTTGGCATGAAGAAAACCATCACTGCTGCTGAACACGGCTGAACTAGAACAGCATCGAAAAAACGTAAGCGACCTTTGGAAGGAGAGGCCAGGTGGCAAGTCTTCGCCTCCGGCCTCCAAAAGGGACCCTGATATATGATTTTAGCCTAGGAAGACCCAATCTGGACTTTAGACTTCCAGATCTGAAATATAACACATATTTTGTGTTAAGCCATTAAGTTTATGGCAATTGCCACCATATCATAAAAAAAATTGAGGACACTAAAGCCGTTGAGACTGGTTTATTACCCGAACACATTCCCTGCAGGGCAATGCTCTTCAAAAGAGTACCATCATTGGGCTGAGTGGCCTACAATTACCAATTAGTCCAAAATCCAGAGAGATGGGTGTTCACGTCTTAATGGGCTTGGTATTGTCTATTGGGAATTTTTTTTTAATTTATGCCCTGGCAATGATGAAGCATGCATGGGTAGCCCATATATGGCGGTTCTGTTGAACTTGTCCATATTGGGTTTCATGGTCTAAGTTGATGAGGACGACTGACCAGGTCTCTTCCTCAAGAGGGCACCAGATCTCATGACAGACGGCTGTGAGCCACCTCATCCTATCGGGAAATTTACAAACATGATGAAAACCCACCTCCTTCATTCTAATTTGTTTTCCCTTAGGTACTTTAAGGCAATTTTAGCTGTCTAGGCAGTCAGAACCACCGAGTCCTCTCATTATCCCTGATATTAACCTTTTTCTGAGTAACCTTTAAAGATTTATTTATTTTTACTTTATATGGATGAGTGTTTCACCTTCATGTGTAATGTGGACACTGCGTGCATGCTTGATGCCCTTGGAGACCTGAAGAGGGTGTTGAGTGACCTAGATCTGGAGTTATCTACAGGCGGTTGTGAGCTGCCTGCGTGGATCCTCTGTAAGAAGGCCGGAGCTCTTAACCTCTGAGTCATCTTGTGCTTGCTTAGCGCTTGCATACTGTAATTTATTTTATTTTTTATTTATTGATTGATTGATTAGATTTTCAAGACAGGTTTTCACTGTGTAGCACTGGCTGTTCTGGAACTCACTCTGTAGACTAGGCTAGCCTCTAAATCACAGAGATCCACCTGTCTCTGTCCCCCAAGTGCGCCACCATCGCCTTGCTCATTGTTTTATATTTAATATAAGTGGACTGATAAATTTGAAATAAATTTCTCCTAAGACAGCAATAGTCGGACTGACCTGATGTACCCACCCTAACAGGTCATTCAAAAGGGAATGTCTTAACCAATCACAATTACTATGGCTACCAATATGGTTGATGGTTTCAGCTGCTCTTTCTTCCTTTTATCTTCTTTTAATCTATCCTTTAGTATTCAATATTGTGATAATCAGGTTATTTTATAGTTATTTATTGTATGTACATATGGGGAATGAGGCACTCATGTGCCATGATGCCCATATGGAATTCAGAGAGTTGGTTGTATTACCATATAGATCCCGGGACTCAAGCCCAGGTCATTAGACTTGGTAGCAGGCACCTTTATCCATGGAAGACATCTCATTGGCCCTTTAATTGCCAGGTTGACATGCTCTAGAGTCACCTAGAAAGAAAGCCATTGGTCTACTCCAAAGATCAGGTTGGCCTACAGCCATTCCGTAGATCAGGTTGGCCTACAGCCATTCCACAGATCAGGTTGGCCCACAAGGATTTTTCTCAGTGGGTTAACTGGGGTGGGAGGACTCACCTTGGCATGACATGGTTTCACGGGTGGGACTCTGGACTATCAAAGAGCAGAGAAAAAGAGCTAAGCAGAAAGTGCACATCCTCGTTCTCTGTGCTCTTGACTGTGGACGGAACCAGCCACTTCAACTCCTGCCTCTGATTTTCAGAAATGACAATTGACCTGGAACAGTATAGACCCTTTAGCCCTTTAAATTGCTTTCATCAGGGCATTTTATCAAAGCAATAGAAACGGAACTAGGATAAATATTCTCTCCATTCCTGGCCTGCCAGTCCTGCTTCTGGCTAGCTTACTTGCCACCCCTCCCCCCTTTTCTTTAGGTTTCGATTTTTCAAAGAGATTTCTCTATGGTTTACCTCATCCGTCTCTTCAATCTACCACAATGTACACTCAAAAAGTACTTTCTTTGCGTGGACACAGTGGTAAACATCTATTTCCTCCACCCCCACGGCCCCACCCACTCCTTTGTTCTATTGTTATCTCGGATTTTATTTCTACTGCTTTATAAATTCCACAACACACTGTTAGTCTCGCTTTAAAGGTTGACTGTCCCTTAAGTTTGAAGGCAATCAGAAAAGGTATTTATTTGTATTGACCCACAGCCTCTCCACTGTTCTGCAATCCCGTCCATTGCCCCGAGACCTTCCCTACTGTGTCTTTCAGGAAGGTCTGCAAGGTTTGAATTCTCTCAGGTGCCCTCTGTTTGAGTCTTCGTTCACCCTTTAGAGATTTAATTACACGTATTGCTTGTATGTGTTTTGTATGTGTGTGGGGGTGGGGTGTTGGCCGCCATAGCACTACTGTGGAACGAGAGAACAATCTTCACAAGTTTGTGTCTCCGCTGCGTAGGTCCCAAAGACTGAACTCAGAATGTCCGGCTGGTCAGTAGGTGTCTTTCTTGTAAGCCCTTCGCCTTCTCTCGGGAATTTTTGCTGGGGATGTACTTCCAATTTGATAGAGTCTAGCAGCAAATTTCATTTGAACATCTGTGCGGCTTACTTTCTGCAGAGAAATTAGCCTGTTCTTACCTTTGTTCTACATGTAATTTACTTTCCCAGCAGCACGAAGGGCTGTATCCTTCCTTATCCCTGGTTTCCAGCAAGTGAATATAGATGGGCCTTCATGCTGTTTTCCTTGGCTGAATTCCCTAAAGATATGCATCTATAGCTATCAAGTTTAGAAAAACTGTGGCCATTCTTCCTTTTATTTGAAGGTGAGGTCTCATGTATTCCAGTCTGGCCTTGAATTTGCTATCTAACTAATAATGGCCTTCAATCTTGAGCCCTCTGCTTCTACTCCCCAAATACTGAGATTACTGATATACAATCATATGTCCAGCCTGTTGTTTCTTCAAAACCATTTTCTTTCTATTTTTTCATTCTTTTTCTACAGGAACTCCAATTACTTATAGATATATAATTGTGTATATAAGACGTATTGAAAAAAAAATAGCAGAACACCAACCTTCCCCAGCACAACTGAGGGAGAAATCCAAAGCCTCGTGTACACTAACCGAGGGATCTATCTGCCAGTAAGCTAGAGTCTCATTCTATTTCTTCACCTTTTAACTTCGGAAATAGGTCTCACTAGGTTGCCCAGGCTGGCCTCCCGAGTACATAAGATTACAAGCACTCACCACCAAACTGGGGTTTTATTGGATATGTTCAGTCCATGTCATCTAATTCACTGTATTTTCTTCTGCAGTGTTTAATCCACAATTAATAACAGAGTATTTCGTTATTCAAGAGAGTACACTGTTGATCGCTAGAAAAATTGGGGTTATTTTCTGTGTGTACAGCATATGTGTGCACACACATTTACATGTATGTACATGAGCATTCCAAGACATGTGGATGTGCGTGGGTGTGCAAGTGGAGACCAGAAGTCAGTGACAAATGTCTTCCCAGCACCCACATACAACTTCCACCTATCTGTTACTATAGTTCCATGGGATCCGATGTCCTCTTCCGGCCTCCACAGGCACTGAACTCACTTGGTACAAACATACATTCAAGCAAAATACACATAGAGATAAAACAGCAAAAAAGTGTATTAAAAAAGAAAAGAATCAGTATAATTTTCAGGCCTGTTCTGATAACTGCATTTGAACACCAAAAAGGAAGAGGCTTCAAGTGAAGCTTGTTCATCTCATTCATTAATGGACACTCTTTAAACATCTGTTTCTAACTCGGGAGATGCTCTAGGCAACAGGACCAATGCAGAGATGCCTAAAGAGCCTGTTCTTATTGCTCTTATAGGAAACATAAATTGAGGCATTGAAATAAAAATATAGACATCATAGATTCAGAAAAGTACATAGTAAATATCATTAGAGGTTTTTAAGTTTTATGGAAACAGGCAGAACAAAGGGAGGCCTCGGACACGTACTTTAGGTATGCCTGAATAATGCAAGGATTAAACTTTAAAAGCCATTCGAGCTACCCCAACCTCAAGCAACACAACCACAGGATTAGGTCTCAGAGCCAGTCTCTTTGAAGATGCTGACTCTGGAATGGGGCACCCGGCACCCAGCAGGTGGAGACAGGGAGCCTAAGTCCATATTTGCCTGTATATTTCTGTGCATTCAAGGCCAGCCTGGACTACATGAGACCTTGTTGCAAAAGAAACCATCTCGCACAAACTAAAGGCATCCTCCGCTGTGAACCTGCCATGCTGAGGTACCTCTTAAAGCATTTCAAGGTGTGCATGTGCTATACCAGACGAGCTTCGTGGCTCAGGCACTGCCAGAGGTTTCCAACAGTCTCCTGTCATAGACTCTGAACCAAAATCACAGCGCTCACCTTTGGCATCCGTCTATCTCTGTATACTCATGTTGCTGTGGCCATCCTGAGGTTTAGGAAGATGGTCAAAGACAAGATGGCCATGGGGTGGGGGTGGGACTGGTAGCAAAGGGAAGTCCCTGAAACGATGGTGTCCAACCGTATTTCACAAATATGAAATTTATTACGACTGGCATATCATTGTCATATCCTCAACCACTGAGATTATTTTAAGATTTGTTCAGTTTGAAAAAGTATTTAATCCTCTACTGTGTTAAAGCTTACACATGGTAGAATCTGTTTTTAGAGTGGGTGGGGAAATGAATGACTCGGTGTTTGCTGAGCAAGTGTGAAGGCCAGAGTTAGGACCTCCAGTGCCCTGCAAAAGCCAAGCGTGGCCGTGCTAGACACAGACACACCCCAGAACACACGGCTCATCTGGAACCCCAGCACTGGGGCACTGGGGTTACTGGGGGTAGACACACACCCCCAGAACTCACTGCTCATCTGGAAGCCCAGAACTGGGGACCTAGGCATAGACACAGACACAACTCCAGAATTCACGACTCATCTGGAAGCCCAGAACTGGGGTACTAGGGGTAGACACAGACACAACCCCAGAACTCACGGCTCATCTGGAAGCCCAGAACTGGGGTACTAGGGGTAGACACAGACCCCCCCAGAACATACAGCTCATCTGGAACCCCAGAACTTAGGCACTAGGAGTAGACACGTCCCCCTAGAACTCACTGCTCATCTGGAACCCCAGCAATGGGACACTAGGGGTAGACACAGACACCCCCAGAACTCATTGCTCAGCCAATCCAGCCACTAAGCAAGCTCCAGTTTCAGTGAGGGATCCTGTCTCAGACACAAAGCGAAGAGCAACTGAGGAAGACACCGGATATGGACTTCTGGGCTCTACATGGACATCTGCACACACAGGCAAACATACACCACATGCATACCTAAACACTAAAACACAGTTTGGGGCAACTACATCTTCTATTTATGCAAAATGACCCTTTGTGTCCATTTTCAATTATGAAACTCTCGAGATTAATAAAACCATTGTGAATAACCTCCCACCACACACACACAAAATCCCCTTGTTTTAAATATTTACACCTCAGCTAAAACATCACACGCACTCTCGTACACAGCCCTGAATAGCAGATGGGATCATTTCCTATGATGCAGTAGCTAAGAAAAAAAAAGAACAGACTGTTCTATTTATGTTTGGACAGTGAGAAGAAGAACAGCAAAAAACGCCCAATAGATACCTGTGAATAAACAGAGCCCAAACAAATTGTTTCTTAAATGGCTTTATACCTCAAGTATCTGTAAACACATAAAGAACACATATGTACACACATCTTCAGGACACATATTTAATATGCTAACACGAACACAGGTATATGAGAGTCCTTTAATTACTAAAATCACATCCACTTTGGGATTAAGGTTTACGAGCCATTTGAAGCCATGGCTCCTCTCGGTCTGGATTTGGATTCGTTCACTTCCTCTACCTGGAATGCCCAGCACTCCTCCCCAGAACTGAGTTTAAAGGCTGTTTTTCATCTGTTTGTTTGCTGTTGGGTATGTGGGAGAGTCTGTGCAAGTTTATATGCACATGTTCAAGCAAGAGAAGTTCGCGGAGGCCAGAATAGGGCACTGGGTCCCTGGAACTGGAGTTACAGTTTGGGGCTGCCATGTGGATGCTGGGAACTGAACTCCGGTCCTCTGCAAGAACACAAGTACTTTGAACCACTGAGACATCTCTGTAGCCCCTCCATACTGGGCTTAGTATCAGATCCGCCTTAATGTGTTTTGAATAATTCTAAAAGAAAAAAACTGGTTAGCTATAGGGTGTTTTTCTCTTTCTTTTGAGAGAGATAGGGCTGGATTTTGTTCTGTTTTTTCAGTATTTATCATAAGCTTTTAAAGCCTGTTCTAGCAATCCAGGCTCCCTGGAAAAGGAGCAACAAGGGAGAGAAGATAAAACAAGGAGAGGAGGCCGGCAAGGAAGAGGGTGTGGGTAGTGGTGCAAGCCGGAGCTTCCAGCTGGTGAGTGATGGAGACTCCAGCTCAGCTCAGCAGAGTCAAGGGCTAGGTATTCTCCCTGGTGACGCCAGGGTAGGTTAGAGCCCCTTCCCCACAGACAGCTCATCCCAGCTCCTTCCACAGGACAGCTCTCGCTGGCCATGCCCTGTAAGGTGGCTCTGAATCAGAGTTGAACCCCTGTATTAAAGCATAGCTCGGCGTGGTTTCTCCATCTGAATGTCAGCACGTCTCTAAAGGAAAGGTGTGGCCGGTCCTCTCCCATCTTATTGTCATTTCCTGGCATCACCACCCTCCCTCACACCCGGACGGGTACGGATCGCTGTGGATTTAAGCTGAGAGTTCCTTGAGGCAAGGTCTCGATCCCTCTTTGGCGTTTGGTTTGTTTGTTTTATTTTGACTTTTTTTTTTATTTTGCAGCATTCCTAAAAGCAGACAACTGGCAGCATCTTTACCGAGGGTCATCATTAAACTAAATACCATACTTGAATCCATTAATCTTCAAAATTCATGTGATCCAAAGTTTCTGCTTCTCTGGAGTACTGAAGCAGTGCATGTGTTCCTGAAGTTACCACTGCTGCTCTGGCTGAAGCACAAATTTCCAGACTGTATTTCCTAAAACCTGAATAGAAAGAGACTTTGAGCGGCAAGAGCCCCTGGCATAAACCCTTTTAGCTCTCTATATTGCCAAGGTTCTAGAACTGATTCTTCATGCCTACACTCTTCCTTACAAGATTCAAGAAGTCCTGTGCCAGGCACTGGGGTAACTTAAACCAACTGAGTAAGTTTAGTGGCTTTAGTGAGAAAACAAAAATAAACTGCAAGTGTAAAGAATATGGGAATAGGGTGACACTCCCTTGAGGAGTGTAAAGAATATGGGAATAGGGTGACACTCCCTTGAGGAGTTCATATTGATACACATGTACATCTCATTCTTTCTCTAAGACCCTCTATATCTAACCAACTCCTGTCCTCAAGTCTATGTGGAAATTTCCTTTTAATAAACTCAAGAGAGAGGGGGAGATTAGAGGGAGAAGGAGAGAGAGACTAGAGATTTATATTGCTATCCTAAAGAAGGGTATTGAATCCCCTCTGAGAAACGTCAATATTGGCTGCCTCTCTCTGAACAAAGTAAACAGGAATCTAAAACTAAATTAAATTGACAATATTAATACCCCTGTGTGGCGGCGCAAACCAGCAGTCGGGAATCAAGGTCAGATAGGCTACTAGCAAGACCCTAGCCCAAACACCGGAGGGATCAAGGCGTTTGAATACTGGCAAGACTTTGTTAAAGCACAAGCAGTGTGATCCGGTATTTAAAGCCTCAGATGCAACCACGGTACCCGGAAGTTTAAAAGGCCTCTGCTTCAGAAGGGTCTGAGAATAAGAATATAAAAATGTAGAATCCAGAAGCAGGAAATGTAGAAATAAAGAAATAGAAAGTTGTAAGCCTAGGAGAATGAGAACAGACCCTCAGAAGCTTTCTCAGCAGCTTAAGGGTTAACTATTAACAGTGGGTTACTCCATTTTACAACCCATAGCTCTGTTCACAAGGCCTAAGCATCTCTCTGCAAACTGAGAGCTAGCCTACGGATATGAGCTGAGTCAACTTTTAGGAGATGGATATATGACCTCTGGGTTACGCATTATCCCTGCTATATGAAACTGGCACCATCAAAGGGGAGCGCACAGGGCTTCAGTAAACACCACCGGGAAGTACCAAGGAAGGCAATAGATTAAGTGCAAACACTAGTTTAACTGAAAAACTCTGTTAATGGAGATTGTAAAGTAAGGCAATCTGTATCCGAGTTTTGCCTTGAGATTGTAAAAATTCCTTTGTTCAGACCTAATGTTTGGTGCCCCTACCATAAGGCTCAGAAAACGGCCTTGGCCACAGCCTAACAAAACCCATCTCTGGCTGTGGTCTTAGCTAGCTAAGCTTTTTGTGCCCTATGGAGATGTTATATTTTATTTTATTTTTATTTATTCCTGGATTCTGGTTTCTGGAATAGAGTTTGCTTCTGGTTTATTAGACTTTGGTGGTCTGTCCCCATCTTTGCGCGACACCCCCCCCCCCCCCGCCCCAGACCCAACAGGTGACAAGGTGGAAAAAGTCTCCTTCAAAAGAGCAGAGTGAGGGCTGGACGGATGGCTCAGTGCTTAAGAACAGTGGCTGCTCCTGCAGAGGACCTGAGTTCAGTTCCCAGCACCCACAGGTTGAGGACAGCCTGTACTTCTGGTCCCAGGGGAACCCGGCACTCCCCTCTGGCTTCCTCAGGCACCAGGCACACAGACACACATGCAGACAAACACTCACATACACAAATAAAATTTTAAAAAATAAAATAACTAAGGAAGAAAGGAAGCAGTCGCAGAAGATTCTGATGTAACTAACACTGAGGCCATGCTCCCCCTTCACCGACCATCACCATCGCTCAGCCTCAGTAGCTTCCCCAGACTCTCACTCTCTGGAAGATTCCTTGAGATCGCTATCTGAAATGAAAACAATGCCTCTCTTCCATTGCACCAACCATAATCGCCCTCCAAAGGGCTTCATTTGAACACTGCCAATGCACAGGTCTCTGAAATCATAGTGTAGATGTCAGAGATGTGGGGGAACTTAGAGGCCACCCCACTTCCCATCTGCCCGGGGGGGCAGAACCCATTTCCCATCAAGAACCCACCTACCTCTACAACAGGAAATTCAGCACTTTCTAAGAACAGAATGGCCCAAAACTGGACCTCTCAATGCACCCCCCCAAACCCTAAATCTGATCTGAAGCCATGAGTAGTTCTGTGAACCATACCAAACCAACATGCCTTAAGCAAGGCCAGAGAAATCTAAATTACAGCATGGAACAGAACTTAATGTTTCTATTTGGGTTTAAAAGAAAAAGGACATTAGATCACCAAGTTTCAAGGATAAAGAAACACAATCTGGGTAAATTCTTGGAAGGTGGCAGCAAGGGAGAGGTGTGAGCTGTGAGGAAGAACAGTCACGGTGGCACACCTACCTATGAACGGAGGCAAACAACTAAGATGTTGTGCTCTCCTTTCTGAAAACTATCATCTAGCTATCACTTATCTGTCATCTATCTTTATCTATCATCTAGCTATCTATAATCTACCATCTATCATTATCCGTCTATCTGTTTATTTATCACCTATCTATATCTATGATTTATCTATCTCTAAGAGAAGGGCCACACGTATCTGGAACAGAGTACCTATGATTAACTGTAGTTATTTCTGGGAAGCAGATTCTAAGACTTTTTGAACTTTTGGTTTCTGCACTGGCTGAGGACAGTTGGCAGATGGCATCCACATGCATGCCCTGTGGACTCCTTGCCCCTCACAATGCATGAACTGCAAGCTAAATGCTGCATTTCTGAAGCTCCTGTAGGTCCTGCCAATCAAAGGCACTAGATTTGAAAAATGAAGGAAAAGCTATGTTCTAACTATTGGGCAGTCAACAAAGTCCCAAAGATGTCTCTGTGTGCAGTGACAGAAGCCACAGTCTATAGACTCTAGAGCAGCCCTGTAGTATGAGCAGAAGGCACACCTGGCACATATTATGGCTGTGGGTGTACTCTCAGAAACAGTAGCAGCCTCGTGACCCCTGGATGGTAACCATGCCAGTCGGCTCAGTGGTATCCTCGGACCTGCATTCATCCAAGCATCTCTAGAATTTGGTAAAACCCCAGTCTTCCAAATGAATCAACCCTAAAATACTTTGCATTCTGCTTTGGAACTTCGCTGACGCCACACTCTCAAAGGAATCCTGTGTACATTACAAAAATATCATTCTAGCTTAAGAAGTAAAAGAATGGGCTCAAATCTAACACATGGTCATGCTGCTTTATAATTCTGAACTATGAAACTGTTTAGGATTTTCTACATCATCTTCCAAAACTTTCTTTTTCACGGCAATAGTATTACTTTAACCACGGAAAAAGCAAGCCCGAAATCAGGCAAAGGATTCAGAATGCTGCTGCAATAACCCCAGACTCCCCTTGTAAGCCGCATTATAACCAGGTATTTTTATCCTAATTCTATTTGGCTGAAATGGAAGTACCCATGTAACGTGGGTACTCAGTGGTACACTGACTCCCTGCTGTCTTCTTTAGACAGAACAATAATGAGCTCCTCGAGCCAACAGGTAAAGTCGTGTACCGTGTCTCTCAACAGGCTGACCTAAATCACCCTAGCACTCCATTAAACAGATGAACAGGCCAAGACTATGGCCAGGGCCAGTGAGTTACTTTCCAGCTTCAATTCTGCTTTTCATGAACAGTAGTCAACAGCATATCCGTCAGCCATCTGGATGAGCATACCCTAAGCTTCTTCTGATTCCTTCCTTCCTTCCTTCCTTCCTTCTTTCCTTCCTTCCTTCCTTCCTTCCTTCCTTCCTTCCTTCCTTCCTTCCTTCCTTCCTTCCTTCCTTTTTGGTTTTTCGAGACCGGGTTTCTCTGTAGCTTTGGAGCTCTTGTAGACCATGCTGGCCTCCAACTCAAAGAGATCCACCTGCCTCTGCCTCCCAAGTGCTGGGATTAAAGGCGTGCGCCACCTCTGCCCGACCCTGATTTCTTAACTGCTCGTTCATGGTTTGCAGCTGAGTCAGATGCCACCAGTAATAACGAATACCAAAGTGTCCCGGTGCCTTCCCTGGGTTGTGTGCTCTGAAGTTTGCAATGTTGTCCTTTTCGGTAGTAAGCTCCTACCTGAGTTCTAGCCAAATGGAGAAAATGTGTCATTCATTATCTTAGACGTGTTAAATTCATACCATAAGCAGAAGACACTAAAGCACTTGGTTTTGTTTTGCTTTTCCAGACAGGGTTTCTCATCTGTAGCTCTGGAGCCTGTTCTGGGTAACGCACCTTCTTTGCATACGGTCTTCTACATATGGCCCTGTTTCTCCAGGGCAAGGCTGCAGAATTTATTTATTTATTTATTTATTTATTTATTTATTTATTTATTTATTTTTTGGTTTTTCGAGGCAGGGTTTCTCTGTAGCTTTGGAGCCTGTCCTGGAACTCCCTTTGTAGACCAGGCTGGCCTCGAACTCACAGAGATTCGCCTGCCTCTGCCTCCCGAGTGCTGGGATTAAAGGTGTGCGCCACCACCGCCCGGCCGGCTGCAGAATTTATTAACGCTCTGGCGGATGGATTATTACCAATGTGTCGTAACAGCACCAGGAGGAAGCCCTGGGCCAAACTGATGAAGGGGGTGAAGAAGTGTTCAGAAAAAGCAATGCATGAATTTTTCACTTTATTTTTTTTAAAAAAATTTACCTCAAGCTTTTTTTTCAAAAAAAAATTTAAAACATAGTTTAATGTCCTATGAAACATCATAAAGAAAAGCTTTGAAGGCTTTTATTTTGGTGGAATAAAAGTCTTAACTACAACTTATAACAATTATAGAGAAGACTGCTTTCTTTTTCTTTTTTCTTTTTTCTTTTCTTTTTTCTTCCCACTTGAGACAGGGTTTCTCTGTATAACAGCCCTGGCTGTCCTGCGACTCTCTTTGTAGACCAGGCTGGCCTCGAACTCACAGAGATCCACCTGTCTCTGCCTCCCGAGTGCTGGGATTAAAAGTGTGCACCACCATGTCTGCTTTAGAGAAGACATTTTAAGACACACAAACAAAAACAATGGCTCAGTCTACAATTGCTTTCTTATTACTCTAAAAGCTGGGTCTAGGCCAAATTCCACTGAGTACCCACAAGCAATTTCCCTGGGATGAACTGTGCTATCAGATCTGTAACTAAGAAAAATCTGAACAGCATCTATAATCTGTTGCTAACATATTCTGGAAAGAGCCACATGACACTTGAAAAAAAAAAACCTAAAGAACCAAAATTCTAATATTAAAACTTTATAGCCACAGAGCCAATATAACGAAAAATTAAACTAAACTTAAAAGAGTTGCAAGATTTCTGGGAAAATGGGATGTAAAAATGGTTCTACTGCTTTCTTACAAAACATTACCAACATGAGCAAGGTTTCTTTCCCTTCTACGCCTATGCTGGAGGTTGACTCTTCTCCTCAGCTGGCCACTGAGTAATAAGCAAACACGACAGGCTCCCAAGACTGTCAAAACACCCACACGCAAGATTTTATGCTGTCTTTCACTGTTTAGTCCAGCCACAAATGGAGCTCTCTTTTTTGTTGTTTTAAGCTATATATATATTTCACCTGGTCTGTTTGTACACTGTGTGTGTGCCGTGCCCTTACAGGTCAGAAGCGGGCATGGGATCCCCTGGAACTGGAGTTACAGATGGCTATTAGCCTTCAGAGTGCTGGAAATCGAACCCAAGCCCTCTGGAAAAGCAGCCAGTACTAAGTGCTAAGCTCTCTCTCTGGCCTCAGTTGATCTATCTACTATCCATGCCTGGAATCTGTGACACAGGCAGCAAACCATGGAAATAGTAATTTAACTTGGGGGTGTGGGGGAGGCACAGAATGCATGTGTGTGCGTGTGTGCATGCGAGTGTGTGCGTGTGTGCATGCGAGTGTGTGCATGTGTGTGTGTGTAGGCCAGAGGTCAATATGAGGTGTGTGTGTGTGTGTGTGCACGCACGCATGCATGTGTGTGTGTTTATAGGCCAGAGGTCAGTATGAAGCGTCTTCTGTTGTTCCACATTTCATTTGGGGTCAAGAGTCTCTCATTCTGTGATGCTGGAGCTCTCCATTTCAGCAGAGTTAACTGCCCAGCAAGACCCCAGAATCTGCCTGTTTCCTTCCCCCCACACACACACTAGGGCTACAGGAACACACTATACACCTCTGATTTCGCCGCCCCCCCCCCACCGTGAGTCGCTGTAGATCCAAGCTCAGGTCCTTGCGTTTGCACAGCAAGCAAGTCACTCACCAAGCCTTCTCCCCAGTCTCGGTCAAGGAACATCTTTTAATTTATTTTAAATCAGTGTCTTGAGACTTTTTTTAATTATAAAATAACTTTTAAGAACTTCATTGACAGAAGGTTTCTGGCATAGTATTTATGAACACCAGTCTGGAATCCCTCGTACAAGGCTCTAAGAGAACCGCGAGCGACAGTGCAGATGCAAAGTGGAATCGCAACACCAGCGGCCCCACATGGAGCAGAAAAGCTATCATTGCATGAGATTTAAAATCGTGTAAAATTGCTCAAGAGATTTAGCTCCTTCAAAAAAAAAAAAAAAAGGTTTCTGTGAGAAGTACAGAAATCCAGGGTGGCATGAGGTAACACTGTAGAATGGAGGTGATGAGCTTGTGAAATGAAGCCGGTCCAAAAATAGGAACGAGTGGGAGGAGGCTGCTGAAACAGGTAGCAGCCAGCCCTTGCCATGGTAACTATGATCAACAGACGAGCATCCATCACAGCACAAGGCTCAAGAGAGTCCCCATCTGTGCCACACTCAAATCTCAGTTTCTGGGTGCAGCTACCACCAGGAGACATTAATAAATAACATTTAACTAGACTCAACAACCTGAGAGCAGCAACGCTGACTAGCGGACATATCTGCTGAGAGCTAGATGTCAAAGGGACCTCGGGAAGATCTGCAAATTAAGAGAACGACCGTGTTTTATTTGTAGGTTGACGAAGGTGCACAACTAAGGCTGGAGGAAGCGAGGCCTGGGATGGATTGCGCTGATACACTCGCATCTCATATTCATTGATGTCCCCGGCCCCAGGAGACATGCTTTGGCGACGACGTAAATATTTGAGTTCCAGAATTCTTTCCCTTTCAAGCAGTGAGGAGCTATGAGGCAGCGTGGCCACCACAAATCTGCCAGCTCGAAATTCATACTCGAAGGGTTTTGCCAAGTCCGAGGGATTAGCATGCTGTCAAACACCACTAGTCAATTTATTCGCAAGCATAACAAACGGCACCAACTTGACCTAAAGCAGGAAAAAGTACGGAAGAGACAGGAAGACAGAAGCTCACTCAGACTTGGTTCCTTTGGTCTACAGAACAGTCTCGAAGGGGGACTCTAACGGTCTTCGTTTTCAAAAGAGAAAAATGAGGCTTTTTGCAGGTGTTCCTATAGTTCACCTTCTATCATCAGTTCCTATCCATGGGAGGCAGAAGTGAGGAGGGCCAATGGCAGAAGGCTTGACTGACGTGCAAAGGCCCTGCTTTCAATCTGCAGTACTGTCCCTAGAAAGCCCAAACAAGAGGCAAAAGGCCAGTCTGCCCTAGACACCCAAACAACTCAGTTCCCACGTACTGTAGCTCTCCAGCTGTGAGAGAGGCCCAGACTATGCCCATTTTGAGTGGCATACACTTAGAAATCCTTCATTCTGCTTTTACAGGATGGTGAAGCAAAGCTATGCACTGACTAAGAAGCAGATCTACTGCTTTTACAGACACACCAGCTAGCGAACAGCTAAGACGCAGACAGGAAACCAGACATGGAAGCGCACACCTAAAATCCCAGCAAACAGGGAAGGCCGCTCCAAGTCTGAGGTGAACCTGAGCCATTCAGGGAGATTTTGTTTCAAAAAAATGAAATCCAACAAAGAGTAAAAATGCAAAATGCCCATAATCTCCATAACTCTAGCACATGTAAGTTCAAGATGCCGGGAGATGAGAGTGACTGCTTGGAGGGTGGAGGCGTTAGGACAGACGGACGTAGAGTAACCTCTGGGCATCGCGTGTCGCAGGAACCACAGATGTACTGGACGCACCACGGTACAGCAAGGGCAGCTTTTTGAACTTCTATAATATCGGTCATTTCGAGAGATACCTTAAGTGTGGTAGTGATAAACAAAAACTTTGCAAATGTTTTCTTTATTTAATGCAGTCAAAGGAAAAAGATAAAAGCTGGGGGCTGTTCACAACGGAGCTTGCACGATTTCAGACCCGAGGTGAATAAACAGAACCCGGCAGGAGACAAACTGTAAAAATAATCGGGTTTCTTCTCTGTGTCCATGAGTGTGCAGGCGCCCATGTAAGCACACCAGGTTTCTTCTGTGTGTCTGTGAGTGTGCAGGCGCCCACGTGAGCACAGGTGCTCACGGACAGAGAACAAAGCTGGTTTTGATCCCTAAGCCACAACTTGGTTTTTCCTCTGCACGGGGAAGGTGTTTTATTGGAGGAAGGCTCTTTTTCCTCTGCCTAAGAATCCCTTGGCTCAAGCCATATCTGTGTTCTATAAGATGGTGGTTATAACCAAAACTCCATCCTTCTGCCCCGGTCTTCATCCTAAGATCTCACAATCTGACAAATTCAGAACCCATCTAAGCAAAACTAACAGGAGGCCGCTGCTTACGACAGTAGACACACTTCTGATTCTTTCTTTTTGTTTCTTTCCTTTTCTTTTTTGTTTTTGGCTTTTCAAGACAGGGTTTCTCTGTGTGTAGCACTAGTTGTCCTGAATTCACTCTGTAGACTAGGCTGACTTCGAACTCACAGAGATCCGCCTGCCTCTGCCTTTGAGTGCTTGGATTAAAGGCATGTGCCACCACTGCCAGGCCACTTATGTTTCTTTGTAAAGGCAAGCATTTCCTCTCCCACTCAGACGATTCAAGTTTGTCTGAGGCTCTGAGATTATTTTGAACGTTGAACTTACTGTGGCGCGGCTTCTGTTTTCTTTCAGCATAAACATAACTGACCAAGAAAGACTGTGTTCTCGCCATGCTTACAAACACCTGTGCCATTTAAACGCCCAGGACCTTGAGACAGACGCAGTGATTACCCTAACGTTAAAGATGAGTCTTGTGGGCAGGGTCACTTGGAAGACACTTCGACATAAAAGCAGTCCTCCCTCTCTCAAACGATAAAGCCCACAGCCTTACCCTCCGCACTTCCTTACCCACTGCACTCCCCTGCCTCAGTCACAGCCTACAGCAGCAGCTCAACAAGCCGACTTAGTAACTGTTCCAATAGAAACTCAACTCCAAAGGACACCTCAGGGCAAAAGTTTTTCTTGCAGTGCAGCTATTAAGCAAGTGGAACTCACAGAAGCAAAAACACGGCCTCGATATTTAAAGCCCGTCTTGGGAGTCTACTGTATAAACACAGCAAGCAGTGACACCAGAAGGATCAGGACAGGGAGGAGAGATCAAATGGCCTGTCAAAAAGCAAAGGAAGTTGCCCTCTCCTGCCTCTACGAGCATTTCTGGTCTCAGAGTTGCTCCACTTACATTAAGCCAACATCTCAATGAAAAATGTATTATTGATAGCTAGATCAGTTGTAGCAACAATTAATAATTAAAGCCGATGATTAAGAACTAATGAAAAATGTTGGTGCTAGCACACACGATGATATATGCTTGTCATCTCAAGCCTTTCTGGACTTTCTGGGCTAACAGCCATTTTTCTACTCTGTGACATAAACAGGTTACGTCAAAGCCAAATGTGTATTTAATGTTGAGGAGAAATGGGCCATCTTAATGAGCAAATCTGTGTTCTATCTTCAAAATTCTTTTTTCAGTATGGAAAATGAGAACATTCAAACATAATGAAGAATAACTACATTTACTAGACTGCCAAGAAGATTTTTTGATGTGCTATTCTGACTGACAGGTTCTGAAGTAATGGGTTTCAGCACAAATACTTTTGACAACGCTGTCCCTTTCAAGTGGTTTCCTGAACCATTGGCTCACGGTATTTGCCACTGTTGTGTGCTAAGTGGCTGTGTCACTGAAGGAACAGAAGCTGAGTTAGTGGGGAATTGCTTCTCTTAGAACAGCAAACAGTCCCTGAAAGTGCCTCGTCCCAAATCCTTTGCCGCCAATCTGACGCCTTCACACATGTGTGCTTCTGCTTGAAGATGCTTTTGCTTTTTCAAAAGAAAACAGTTATATATTTGACTCCTGAGCGTTGAACTCCATGCTGAAAGTGTTGTAACTCAAGCCTGGAAAACAACCTCATCTTCAACACCTTTTCTCCATAAGACACCTCAACAGCTTCTTGATTTTAGGAACCCAGGACCCCTGTTAGCACTAAACTGGGGGCCATTTGAAACAGCAGGGCACTACCAAAATGCACAGAATTGGGGAAGTGGGATCAAGCCCGTGTGATGGCACGAAGGATGCCTGTTTACAAATGACTGATGGGAGCGCACGGAACACCCCGTGAGCACCTCACTGAGGAACGTGTACACTAAGGCAACACAAACTTTTCATCGTCTTAAACATGTCCCCAGATGGTCGCCCGATACAGCACAAGAGCTGATTTTGTAGTTACAACAGAGGGTGTTGTTACAACAGTTACTTACTGAGAGGGTGGAATGGCAAGTTGGGAAGACAGGAATGAACAATTAACTGTCAAATGTCAAGTACATCCACATGATTCTTTATTATATGAAAAACTCCAGTAAATACTGTGTTGAATTCAGTAACACAGGCAAATTGCACTAAAAGGTACCTGATGGGGCTAAGAAGACAGGGCTTAGTTGAAGCATGAGTTCCTGGGGCTTCAGATTCATGTAAAAAGCCAGGCATGGAGGCCGAAGGGATGGCTCAGCAGTTAAAAGTACTGGCTGCTCTTCCAGAGGACTTGGATTCGATTCCCAGCACCCTCACAACTGTCTATAACCCCGGAGGAATCACATGTCCTCTTCTGGCCTCCACAGGCACTGCATGCACACGGTGCACAGACACACATATAGGCAAGAGACCCAGGCAAATAAAAAATAATATAACAACAACAAAATCCAGGTGCAGTGATACTAGGGTAAGAAGGAGAGTAGTGACACACATGGATCCCTAGAGCCTGCTGGCCAGCCAACCTAGCCGACGCCTGGGCTCCGGATTCAGCAACAGATCTAAAAAAAAAAAAATAAGATGGCAAAGTACTAGGGAAGACACATACCCAACGCTGGCTTCCAACTTCCATACAGCTACCCCATCCCACACAACTATCCAGAGAGAGAGAGAGAGAGAGAGAGAGAGAAAAGCCATCACTGATCCGGGTCATGTATTTCATCTCTAAAATCAGAATTCACTTCACTGGTTTGTGCAGAGAACCATTTCTATCAGCACCACGCTCTAACAAACTGAGCTAACCGGCCACTGCAAGAGAACCATTTCTTTTTTTTTTTCTTTTTTTTTTTTTTTGGTTTTTCGAGACAGGGTTTCTCTGTGGTTTTGGAGCCTGTCCTGGAACTAGCTCTGTAGACCAGGCTGGTCTCGAACTCACAGAGATCCGCCTGCCTCTGCCTCCCAAGTGCTGGGATTAAAGGCGTGCGCCACCACCGCCCGGCAAGAGAACCATTTCTAAGAAACACACCTAACACTGTTCACTGAAAGGGATTTCTCATACGAAAGTACATTTTTTACCAAATAAGCTTTTACCAATATCCAACCAGTTCATTATTGCTAAGTACTTTTTACACAAATAAATCTGATACTACCGATAGCCAAGGCTTTCTATTATAAACCTTTCGTTAAGAAGCCTGGGTGTGCAGGACCACAAGGACCCATCCCTGGGCCCTGATAACAGCTGTCCCACCAGCTCTTGGCCAGGTGTATGAGACTCCCCTGATTCTAGAAAGGCAGTCTCACCACATGGGCCAGATGTTGAGACAACGTACAAGGCACACGATCCCCACCGTAGCTACTTTGTTCTGTCAGTCCCAGTAAAAAAGAAGCTGTAGCGACCTTCACAGCTCACGATGCGGCCTTACTGAGGATGCTGGAGGCTCTGTGCACCCCAAAGTTGTCTGGCTGATGGGTGTCTGAGGTTACATCCGGAACTACCTGAGATCAAAGGGAACCTAGTGTTTGAGCAGACAGACCAGAACAAGCACACACATATGGGCAAGGTGTATCTACCAGGCTTGCCACTTGAGACCAAGAGGTCTAGATTTCCTTCACAAAAACTGCATAGTACACAGAGACCTGGAGCCAGAGAACATTCTAGTGACAAGGAGTGGGAGAGTCACACTAGCTGACTTTGGCTTAGCCAGAATCTACAGCGGCCAGATGACCCTTACCCCTGTGGTTGTTACACTCGCCAAGTTCTTCTGTCGTCTACATACGCAGCGTGTGTGGACATATGAGTGTTGGCTGTATCTCTGCAGAGATGTGTCGTCAGAGGTCTGTCCCCTGTGGACACTCCTGATCTTTGATCTGACTGCGCTGCCTCCGGAGGACAACCAGCCTGGAGACCTATCTCTCCCCAGATCCTTTTTCCCAGAGGGCCTCGGCCAGCACAGTCCACAGAGACAGAGATGGAGGAGTCTGGAGCACGGCTATATCTGGAAAGCTGACTTTTAAACCACATAAGCGAATCTGTGCCTCTGAGCCCAGCGGCGCTCTTATCTACACAAGAAGGCTATGATGCTGAGAGCCACGGGGTCACTGTCGTCCGCCGTTCTGTCCACTTCTGTGGAGAGAGCACCACTGAGAGGTGAGCTCTGCCTTCCCCCAAGGCTGTGCAGACTCATCCAACTTTTTACTTTTTTAATTTTTATTTATTTATTTAATTATTTAATTATTTATTTATTTGGTTTTTCAAGGCAGGGTTTCCCAGTAGCTATGGAGCCTGTCCTGGAACTAGCTCTATAGACCAGGTTGGCCTCGAACTCAGAGATTCACCTGCTCTGCCTCCCAAGTGCTAGGATTAAAGATGTGTGGCCATAACTGCCTGGCAACTCTTTACAACTTTAAAAGGCATTTCCCCTCCTTCTGAGCCTCATGTCTTGCTATGTCCTCTCGACCTTATATCAAGGTCCCTATTCATACAGGAAAACAAAATGAGATAAAGAAAAGGGCATACATTTAAAGCATAGATCAACCTTGAGGTAAATTAAATTTATAAGTCCGATTGCTCTGTCCACAAATAACTGGTAAATTTTAATATGCTCTTTTAGAAACTATTGATTCTATTATCAATATTCAATCCTTTACTCACAATAAAAAAATCTGGCTATATAGACTAATTTCAACTCTAAATATCTCAATACCATCTTTTCTTTGGAACAGTCTAAAGAACTCCCTAAGAGTTGGGATTTCAGGTATGAGCCACCATACTTGGCTTCTTTACTCTTATATTTTTACAGAAACTATAAAGTACTGAATTCGGGCCGGCAAGATGGTTCACAGGACTAAGGCATGTGGTGCCAAGCTTGACAACCCGAGTTCAATCCCTGGGATCACCTAGTCCAGCTCCTGTAGCTGTCCTCTGACCTCCACACGCAGGCTGTAGCAAGCTCCTGCGCACAATAAATAAACGTTAAGTTTTAATCTTTCAAACACTAAATTACTATTATTCAGTTCTTCTTTCATGAAGAAATAGAACTTAATACAGTGTTAGAGGACAATTAACACCATTTCTTACTATTGCAACAAAAATATTTTATCTCCCTCTAGAAATACGAAGTACTGTGCAATCTAATTATTAAATGTTTTATTAATACAGACAATTTGTCCTCTTGAATAGATTGTAAAATTTCAAATTTTCTTTTTGCATTTTTGCAATATAATGAACTATATCCAAATTTAAAAGCTAAAGCTTTTATTAAAAAAACAAATGTGTTATCTACAAAAAAATTATGAGAATTTGCAAAGAAAAATAAAGAAATAAATGATAAATGGTTCTGGGACTGGAGAGATGGTTCCATCAGTGAGGTGCTGGAACACAAACACTTAAACTGTATCCCCAGAACCCACATAAACATCTGGGAGACAGAAGCAGGTAGATCTTTGTGAGCATGAGGCCATCCTGGCCTATATAGTGATTTCTAGGCCATCCAGGGCTACATAATGAGACCATGTCTCAAAAATTATAATGATAATATAATAATAACAATAATAATAATGAAGACAAGGAAGAGGAAGGAGGAGAAAGAAGAAGAGAAGGAGAAGAAAAAAGAGGAGGAGGAAGAAGAGGAGGAGAAGGAAGAGGAGGAGGAAGAGGAAGAAGAAGCAGAAGCAGAAAAAAGCAAAAGAAGCAGAAGAAGCAGAAGCAGAAGAAGCAGGAGCAGAAGCAGAAGCAGAAAAAGGAGAAGCTGCAGAAGCAGAAAAGGCAGAAGAAGCAGAAGAAGCAGAAACAGAAAAAGGAGAAGCTGCAGAAGCAGAAGAAGCAGGAGCAGAAGCAGAAAAAGCAGAAGAAGCAGAAGCAGAAAAGGCAGAAGAAGAAGAAGCAGAAGCAGAAAAAGGAGAAGCTGCAGAAGCAGAAGAAACAGAAGCAGAAAAAGCAGAAGAAGCAGAAGCAGAAGGAGCAGAAGGATCAGAAGGAGCAGAAGCAGCAGCAGCCGCCTCCACAGCAGTAAGGCACTGTAGCCTGCATCTGTAATACCAGCACTGGGAGGCGGGGACAGAAGACTCCCAAGTACTGGCCAGCTGTCCAGCCTACTGGGCAAGCCCCAGTATTTTTAATTATGGGAAAATACATGTAACAAAATTTAACATCTTAGCCATCAGTAACTATGCAGTTCAGGGGCACTAAGTATGTTGTTGGGCTGCCATCATAGCCATCCATCACAGAACTCTTGAATCATGCATGTGAAACCCATTTAACAATTCCCCACCACCATGCTGTCCCCAAGCCCAACAGCCACCATTCTTTCTGTGTCTATGATTTTGACCTCACTTGCTCTTCCTTCCCGATCGGGTTATATCACTCAGTCTAATGTCCTCAAGGTTCATCCACAATGTAGTATAAATCAGAATTTCCTTCCTGTATGAGTCTGAGTGATATCCTACTGGATGCATTACCTACCACGTTTTATCTATTCAATATCCATCAATACACGCTTGAGTTATTCCTTTTGGGTGGGGGGTGGGGGAGCCAGGTAGTTTGTTAACTTGACACAAGCAAGAGTCACCTAAGAGGGAACCTCAACTGAGAAAATGTTTCCAGAAGATCAGGCTGTAGGCAAGCTTGTAGGCCATTTTCCTAGTTAATGATTGATGGGGGATGCCTGATGTGGGATTCCCCTCTGTATGCTGTGATTACCATTAATGAATAAAGAAAACTGGCTTTGGCCTGACAGGGTAGAACAGAGCTAGGTGGGGAAAACTAAACTGAATGCTGGGAAGAAGGCAGAATCAGAGAGAAGCCATGTAGCCCCGCCAAAGACAGAACTTTTCCTGGTAAGCCACACTCTCGTGGCGATACACACATTAATATAAATGAGTTAAATTAAGATATAAGAGTTAGCCAGAAATATGCTTAAGCTATTGGCCAAACAGTATTGCAAATAATATAGTTTCTGTGTGATTATTTCGGGGCTGAGCAGCCAGGAACCAACAAGCTGCCCCATTACAACAGAAGTCCAGTCCACTGTGTGTGGGTACACTCCTGGGCTGGTGGTCTTGGGTGCTATCAGAAAGCAAGCTGAGAAAGTCATGGGAAACAAGCCAGGAAGCAGCCCTCATCCACGGCCTCTGTATTAGTCCCTGCCCTGTTTGGGTCTCTGGGCTGGTTTCCCTCCGTGATGGAGTGTGTTGTAGAGGCACAAACTTAAGCCCTTTCCTTCCCAAGTTGCTTTCGGCTCTGCTGTTTCATCACAATAGTGACCCTAAGACAGGGGGTCTTATAATTAATGCTTCTGTTCTATATGCATGGACTTTTAGTGCTTAGCATGTCACATGTTTACACTGTACTAAGTTACCCTGACTTCACCAGCCTGTAGGTAATCAGACGAAGAACAGAATCCACTAGCTTTCACTCTGACTCACATGGGACCCCAGGCTTTTTCTCTCGCCCAAGCATCTTCCAGGAAACATCTCCCTCAGAGGCTTCCCAGATCCACCATCTCCTCTCCCTCCTGCTGCTCAAGGAAGCCAAGTGCCTGTGTGGCCCTACTTGGTCCAGCCCCGGGATTACTTCACACAAAGAGTCTTAGAAACTAATGCCACCTAGTGACCCCCCCCCATTTATCTACTCCCCTCCCCACTCCACAAAAGGAATGAGCAGAGGCAACAAGCAAGAGTGTCTTCTGCTTTACAAGAAGGGTCATGACTGCTCGGATGGTTACGACTGAGGATCTTAGGACCGCTGTGACAGAATGGATGAGAAGGCAGACAGTGTTTGCTACTACAGACAGGTTTGATCGCCTTCAACATTCTTTTCTTCTTTCTGTGGAATATTAATATTAACTACATCTGTAAAAAAAAAAATCTGTCTACTCTTCAGATGAGACCCAATCTACAAAACAGGTTTACAAACAAAACTCCCGGTTTTCTGGCTTCTCAGAGACACAGCAAGAATTCTTTCCCCATGACTGTGAGGATTTCATTATAGCCCAGTCTGCTGTGTCCTTAAGATAGGGGGCACCTTCCTGTGGAAAGTGCCATTCACTTCAAGATTCCTGAACCTGCTACTGGCATCTACTGTGTGCCAGGCATGAGCAGAGGGTTTTATCTCATACCCCACAACAGCCTACTAGGGCTTCCTGTGGGGAGACTGGGCCTTTCAGACGCTATGCAGTTTGCCCAGTAAGCACTGGAAGCAGAGCTGAGAGTGGTGGTGCGTGCCTGTAATCTTGCCCCTTGGGCGACAAGAAGAAACGAGTCTGAGACCATCGTGGGCTCCACAGTAAGCTCAGGTGCGTGCACGAACACCATCGGAACCAGAACCCACTAGCATCACTTCAGGGTTTTGTATGTATTTTTTGAGTTACAAACTAGATTTGTTTGCAGAAACTTTCGCTTTCAATCTAGGTAAACTGTTCTTCAGATTTTTCCAAAAGGAGGTATACCAAACTTCACATGCATAATCTGGGGATTTCTCCCAGCCAAACCTATATTAATGCATCTCCGAGCCATATCTAAATGAAGCTGTACAGTTTCTTTTAACAGTCTTTCATCTTCTTTCTGTTTTAATTTGTGTAACCGGTGTTTAATTCTTGTGCCTCACCCCACGTCTAATCCCTCTCTCCCACTGCTTTGCTGTCTCAGCCTCTCGGGTCCAGCATGACTTCCAGAGCTTACTCCTGGACCCTCCCATTTGTGGGACGTCCCCTCTAGTCTTCCCATCACCTCTCACCTGGCCACGCCTAGACAACGCACATGCAACCCTGTCTACTAAAGCCCTCCATTTACTCTGTGCCTACAGCTGATCAGGGTCCCATGCCAGGCTGACAGTGCCTACATTCCTGGGCACTGCCCTCACACTGCATTCCCCAGCCCCTTGACTTCCACTCTTCAAGCCAAGGATTTTCCCCCAGATCAACTATCTCCTAGCCTTCCCCACTCTCCACATCCCCACTATCGTCTCGTCCACCTTGATTGTCATTGATAACTTAGCTACCTACTTTGCTGAGAAAATCAAAACCATCAGAGGACTTCTGGGAGTATCTCTTCCCCCATCCACCTCATGCTGAGACTCAGCTGATGGCTCCTAGACAGGACTATCTCAACCTGTTTGCAAGACTCCCTGTCTTCTCTCTGTTGCAGCTCCTCTTCCTTTCAACTGGACGGTCCTCTGGTTCATGTAGCTTCACTTCTTTTTAAAAAAAAAAAAAAAAAATGGCAAGGCGGTTGTGGTGCACGCCTTTAATCTTAGCACTCAGGAGGCAGAGGTAGGAGGATCTCTGTGAGTCCGAAGTCAGCCAAGGCTACACAGAGAAATTCTGTCTCGAAAAACAACAACAGAAAAATCCTGTTTTCAGATTGAAGAGGTGGCTCAGTGGTCTGGGCACTACTGCTCTTGCAGAGAAACCAAATTCAGGTCACAGCACTCAAGTCAGGGATCGCACAACCATCTGTAACTCTGGTTCCAAGGGATGATACCTCCACAAGCACCTGAGCACGCACGTACACGCGCGCGCGCGCGCACACACACACACACACACACACACACACGCACAATAAAAATAAAATTTAAAAGAAATCTTTTTTCTTAAAGACTGGTTTCACTTGACCTCCAAACCCTCTCCAACCTCCCCAATTCATGTCTCTACTGTGTTCTAGAGTTTAAATACTGACTTTATTCTCAAGATCAAACTTGCTACTTAGAACACCCACTGGACTCCGTCTACAGAAAGGTAACAACTTGCATCTGCGACCTAATTATATGCTCCAAGGTGCTAAGCAGTCAAGGGCAGTGTTGCAGAAGCCTGTGCTCAGCCCCACCCACTGACCTCCAACTTTTCCGTTATTCAGCAACCCTCCCACACACAATGCTCCAGGAACCCCGGCCTTACAGCCTGCTGGGTAGTGCCACAGTGCCAGTTGTGACCTCAAAGCTTTTCTCTGCATCCTCTGTTCTTTCTGCTTGCTAAGTTCATAGAACTAAAAATAATAAAACATAAATAAATAAAAAATAAAAAGGAAGGAGGGAGGAAGGAAGGATAAGAAGAAAGAAAAGAGAAAAATTCACACACATTATAGTAACACAAAAACGATTCAGGGGCTCATGGTATCAACATATTCTCACAACAGTGCCAAAACGTATCCACTGTAAAACTGTATAAACATGCTTCCCACACTGCTGTAGAAGGGCCTCATCATTTTTCTTTTAATGAAAGCCACCAAGAACTGTCAGGTTTTCCTCTGCACACTAACATAACATCCAGCCCATACCATTTAGACTGCACAGGAGTAAGTGGATAAACACGAGGTAGCCGAGTGCTGTATCAGAACCCAGTTTAAAAAAAGAATTATTCGAAATTCCCGATACTTACTCAAACTTCAGAAATAATTTGGAAGGTGGACGTGCACACCTGTAATCCTAGTACTTGTGAGCTGGAGGCAGAAAGGACCAGGACTTAAAGGCTTTTGCGACCTTATCTCAAAAAAGCCAAAGGAGTAAGAATTACTGAGACCTTTGTGCATGAAGTTACCCAAGACCAAAAATGTCTCACTTAGATCCCCATGACACAGCTGTCACTAAGCTGAAGTTTGGGTTTATATTCATCCAGGGGAGGATGGTACCAGGACTTCTTCTGCATTTGTTAGGATATAGGTAATGAGAACACCTTGCTTCATCCCTCACCAGTGGTACGGGAATGCCCGTGAGAGAGAACACATGGCTTGTCCTGTCCCCATCCCCAAAAGATCTTCTGGAAGGCTTTTTCCCACTAACTTTCTTGATAGCAAATTTACGATTCTCTTTAACTGAGCGCTTGGCCTGCTCCACACGCATTCTCTCTCTCTTACCTAATCTCTCAGTCACCCAGCCGTATTTTACAGAGTAGAATATAAAGGTACACAAAAATAAATCAGTGAGAGAAACAGAACGTGGGCAGAAGGGCACAGGCACACGTTCAGGACACCCCTGCCTCGCTCTGGACAGAGTCTGACATGACAGAAACACCGCCCGGACGGCCTCTGCCACCCGGGTACCTCTACAGCGCTCATCACTTCACTGCGCTCTAGAGCTCTAGGGCGATGTATTTCTCATCCATCCTTTCTTTTCTGCCCTAGAATGTTCTCTTACAACTCAATGTTTCCGCCTCTCTGTGAGTGCACACACAGACATAAAATTTAAAAGACCATCCAATGTGTAGCGCCCATGTAAGACCTCCTGCGGGTATCTTATTGTTACTCTGTTCACTCCCTTCTGACTTTCACGTGCTTCCCACAGCGTCCTTCAGTCCCACCGACCTCATCACCCGCACAGCCGCTGCCCCTCTGGTATCCAGGGCTCTTCTGAACATCACCTCCCGGTAGACACCTCCTCCTCAGCTCTTCCCACTACAGCCCGTTAGTGCTGCTTCAATTCCTGTAGTACTTCTCGTCTTCACATACGACATGCACTGAACAGGTTTGTAGGCTCATAAATTCTCCCTGCACTGATAGTGTCTATCTGGCTTCCGGGTTTATCCCTGGCACCGACCTCGGTACCTGAACTGCTATATTTTCAGAGTTCATGAACAGAGGCATGACAAAAGATTAAAAACAGAAGGCATACACAGGTGATGCACAGCACAGAAATTGTCAAATCAACGTGGTGGCTCGTGCCTGTAATCCCGGCACTCTAGAAGCAGGGGTAAAATAGTCACCATTTCCAAGCCATCCTGGGTTAGCACACACGCGCACACACAGACAGACACAGACACAGACACACACACACACACACACTGCACAGCCTGCATGTCTCAATTTTTTGTTATTGTTGTTTTAGGGATGGAGGGGTGTCGTTTGGGCTATTTTTTTTTTTTTTTGAGGAGATGGGTCTTGTTACATTCTTCATACTGACCTAAATCCCCTGGCCTCATGCCTCCATCCTCCTGCCTCACTTTTCTGCATAGCTGAAAACACACAGCTACTACCTAGTATTTTGTCTTCAAAGAAGGTGACCTTTTTGTTTTATTTTGCTTTTTGAGAGAGGATCTCGCTGTGTAGGCCTGATTGTAGACCAGGCCGACCTTGAAGTCGTAGAGATCCGCCTGCCTCGGCCTCCTGCATTCTGGGCTTAAAGGCGTGCACCACCACAACAGGTCAAATGGCCTTATTTAACAGTTGGGTAAATTACTAAATTTTCAAATGAACAAATCTGAGTCTGATACTAAAATTAAACTGCTGGATTAATGGAAGAGCAAGACTTCAAAGTTCCTGACACTTGAGCTCTGACGACCGTGGTGCAGGGAGCTCCCGCGGCTGGCTCTCCTGGCGAGGCAGAATTCAGGGACAGCTTGCAGGCATGAGGGCCTGTAGTAGGCGCCTGGCTTCCCCCACCTCTCTTCTTTTCTCCTTCCTCCTTTCTTTCTCTTTCATCCCACCCCTGCCATTATTAATATGTTAAATCTGTGATCCTATCTCTCACCACGGTTTAGATTTTATAATACCTTTTTACAAACGAATCCTGGTTTTTATTGATTAACCATGAGTAAACTTCTAAAATGTAATTTCAGATTTAAATAGTTCAGCTGAAATGCCCATGAATTCGAATTAAAATTAATAAAAATCACTGAATCATTTTGGCTGTTTTTTTTTTTATCCTCAGACATATTAATTTAGAGGAAAATGTTTCTAGGTACCTAACTTTTTGCACAGGTTTTCAAAGAAAGCTCAGTTTCACTCCTGTAAGGTGGGACGGTATTTTTAAAAGGTCACAGTACAGCTTAAAAGAATCATATGAAGTAATTTTCCACTTGGCCTATTAAGATATATTTTTGGAAAAATATGAGCAAAATTTATTTTTAACTAGGTAAGGAATGAAAAATGACAGGTTTTGGAGGCCTGTTTTTACCGCCCGACGATTTTATCTAGAAAAGAAAATGTACAGGAGTCTGTTCCTGAGCAGGCACGCCATTTTGACTTGGATCAGTAGCACGAACTCCCATGCCACTTAAAACTGCAATATTCTAATATCGACACATATGTAGCAATAAGACACGTATGTAACAATAAGACACGTATGTAACAATAAGACACATCTCCACCACACATGACACACCACAGCGAAACAGGCACCCACGAACCCAGTTCTAGAATGAGAATATTTTCTGTTCTTTCTTGAAAGACATCATTCTGTAGCCCAAGCTAGTCAGGAACTCACAGCAGTTCTCCAGTCTCTGCCTACCAAGTGCTAAAATTACAGGCATGAACCACAATGCTCATTTTTTTTTTTTTTTTTTGGTTTTTCGAGACAGGGTTTCTCTGTAGCTTTGGTGCCTGTCCCGGAACTAGCTCTTGTAGACCAGGCTGGCCTCAAACTCCCAGAGATCCGCCTGCCTCTGCCTCCCGAGTGCTGGGATTAAAGGCGTGCGCCACCACCGCCTGGCTACAATGCTCATTTTTAAACAATCAGTGATACCAAATTCAATGGTGGTGGTCTGGGAGTCCATAGCTATTCCACCTCCACAGGATAAAGTTAATCAGGTCTTCTTGATACAAAGTAAGAGCTACAGTCTTCCAAACAGCATCATAATACCCAAAGGTGGGAAAGGGATTGTTACTGCTTATGTTCATAGAAAAGAAGGAAAGAGGGAGGGAGGGAGAAAGGGAGGGAAGGAGGGGGGGAGGGAGGAGGAGGGAGGGGGAGGGAGGGGAGGGAAGAGAGAGAGAGAGAGAGAGAGAGAGAGAAGCAAATAAATAAATACAGGCTAGAGAGTTGCTCCACAGTTGAGAGGGCACAGTGCCCTTGCAGAGGGACTGAGTTCAACTCCTATCGCCAACATTAGGTGGCTCACAGCTGCCTGGACTTCAACTCCAGGGGATCTGATGCCGTCTTCTGGCCTCCTTGGGCATCTGTACTCAAGTGCACTTATCCAAACACAGACATATACTTATAGACATAATTAAAAATAAAAATACTTTTTAAGGACTCAATAGCTGGGGAAGGCCACTCGCTCCTGTCATCTAAGTCCTCAGAAGGCGAGGTAGGAGGGTGGCTGAAAGTTAGAGCTTCGTGTAGCCTGGGCTACAGAGTGAGACTCTGTCTTAAAAACAAAAAGAAAACCAAAAACAAATAAACCCCCCCCAAAAAAACTGTGAAAAACAGCATTAAAAAAGAGTACATTTAATTCTAAATCAAAGCTGCAACCAATAATAACTGGCCATCTTAAGTCACATGACTGAACATAAACGTGTCTCAAATAGCTAAAGAGCCAAAGGGAAACCACGTTTGTCAAGGGCGACTGTAATGTACTAACATGTTACAGTCTTTTTCAAAGTCTATTCTGAGATGTAAAACACACTCTCTTTAGTTAAAACCTTCCCTCGTGAACACAGTTCCTAAGGAAGTGAAGTCCCACAAATCCAGCATCAGAGCTACACCAACGGGAGCCCAGCGCTTTCCCAGACCTCTCTCCCACCCACCCTTAGAGCAAACACGAAACCTTCAACTAAGCAAAAGACTTCTAAATTTAGATACACTGAAGCAACACATCTTAAACTATATGTAAAGGTTCAGTAAATTATTTATGTCTTTTATCTTTAATAACGGGCTATCATGTTCGACTTGTAATCAAAATGGAAAGAACGCTGTTATACTATATATTACTGTACCAGGAGTCAGAGTTTCCAGGCTAAATTTAGTTCACATTAAAATGGAAGCAAAGACGCAAACCAAGCTAAAAATAAAATGTTCTACAAAGATGAGATTTCTTTTTTTTCAAATGGATTGAAATTTAGCTTTATTTGGTGCGTTAGATGCTGATATTTAGCAATGCTGTAATCTGCAGGGCTCTGGAAGCCAGACAACAGCATCTCAATCTTCTACGGCAGAGACCAGCCTCAGACGACAACCGCCACAGACCATCCCGTCAGCCACATCCTGCTGAACACTTGATTTCTATACAGCCAACAACTGAGAGAGGGTTTTACATATTGAAACAGGTTGGGTTTTCTTAAAGGACTATTTTTAAATCCAAGAATGTTAAATTTTCAAATTCCAGATCCTGAAATGAAGTTTCATTGGAGCACAAACTCGCTCACTCGAGTTTCCTCAACACCGATTCATGCTTCAGTGGCAGAGGCCACTACCGGGCGCAGTGGACAGGCTGGTTGTTTCTGCTGTCCTTTTTCTTTATTAAGGTATTGCTGACAACAATTGTAAACTGATACTGACAATGGAAAATCAGTTTAAGGGTGCGGCCCCTGGTAGGTCTCGCTACTCCTATGGAAGGCCCATCATATTTGAGTAAATGGTCAGCACACACTACACATGGTAGATGATGGAGGAGGAGGAGCTGTGGATCTGGCAAGAAATATGGGGAAGACGGGGTGAATATGATGAAAACGCCCTGTATCAAATTCTCAAAGAATTAATACAATAGTATGCTAAAAATTATAAGATGACCATGGTGACTCGTGACTATAGTCCCAGCTGCTCTGGAGGCTGAGACCAGAGGCCTACAAGAGGAAGATCAGATGGGCAATTTAGGGAAACCCTATCTCCAACCAAACTAGAAAAAAAAGCAAGGACAGGTAGCTATGAGCTCATCTCAGTGAGCAATTGCTTACCTAGTGTGCTGGTTAATCTTATGTCAACCTGACACACGCTAGAGTCATCTGAGAGGAGGGAGCCCCAAATGAGAAAATGCCTCCGTAAGACTGGGTTCACAGGCAAGCCAGTAGAGCGTTTTCTTAATTAGTGATTGGTGTGGAAGGGCCCAGCCCATTGTAGTCATTCCTGGGTTGCTGGTCCTGGGTTCTATGGAAAAGCAGGCTGAGCAAGCCAAGGGGAGCGAGCCAGTGGACAGCACCCCTCCATGGCCTCTGTATCAGCTCCTGCCTCCAGGTTCCTGCCCTGCTTGAGTTCCTGTCCTGACTTCCTTCAGTGATGGGCTATGGATGTAGAAACATAAGACAGATAAACCTTTCCTCCCCAACTTTCTTTAATCACCGTGTTCCACCACAGCAAGAGTAACACTAACTAGGACAGCTAGCGTGCTCTAGGCCCTGGGTTCAATCACAACACCACGAAAAAAAAGCATAAATAGCATATATTTATGTTAAATTATATGATGTTTCATATTTATGTTAAGTGATGATGTTTCATAAGCACAACAGTGTGCAATGATTGAATTAGACTTCTTACCATAAACTCTGCATTTTTGTAGTGAAAACATTTAAACTTTCTCTAACTTATAGCAAATTTCAATTTATAACTGTTATTAAGTATAACTACCATGATAGTTACAATAGAATTTATTCTATAATCCAGACTTTACCCAATCAGTCTGACTAAAATTTTGTACCCTCTGAACAACATCAGTCCAGCCCTCCTCCACCTCCCTCCCTGGTCCATCGCTCTCAGAGCTGAGGAATTCTGAAGGAGTTCTAATAGCCCAAAACTTAAAATCTTTAGTGCTTAGATCTTTAGAAAAGTAGGCAGAGTTCTACTCCAGAGGGTCAAAACACAGATGTTCCTCTTTGCCTCCACGCAACCTGTCTGTGGACTTTTTTTTTTCAAGACAAGGTTTCTCTGTATATCTCTGGCTGTCCTGGAGCTCACTCTGTAGACCAGGCTGGCCTCAAATTCAGAGATCCACCTGCCTCTGCCTTCTGAGTGCTGGGATTAAAGGCATCCATCACATCAGACAATAATGTTTTAATTGCAGAAACCGTATCTCATAAAGCAAAGAAAAACAAAAATCCAAACTGCCTCATCATAAAGCTACAGAGTTTATTTGTGATGAGTTTTCCTGATAAATTAAAACCACGATACTCATCAGACTATATTCTGTGTTTAGGTACAGTTTTGCCAAATTTACAGACTAACATATAGGAATTAATATATGAATAAATATAAATGCCAAACAAAATGTAAACCCAATTACCTAACCAGGAGGTATTTCTGACAAAGCTTTCTGACCTTGGCCGTGACAATTCAGCAGCTAAAACTCACTGAGACACTTTTCTTGTGTTTGCACCACTGTGTGGCAACCTCCAGCCATTGATGCAAAAGCAAAGATTACTGCACTCGAACACCAACAAAAGGCACACACGGTCTTCTTCCTGTTCAAAACCTGTTTGGAGTTTATGCATGTCATTTCAGACCGTCTCATTGTCAGCACCTGTGAAAGGCACTACAGCACCGCATCTCAATGACTCCAGCCCACAGGAACACTACGGAAGGGGAAAGAGGCAGCAGAAGAAACCAGAGAAGAAAGCAACCTTACTGCTGCCTTTTGGCTTTTTTACACCAACATCAGTTTCACTGCTGCAGACCCATTTGCCCTCGGGAAATTAAGTTGAATACAAAATTACCTGCCTAGCACATGGGAACCTAGATCTAACTATCTGAAGTTCTACTCAGCTGCCAGGGAGAAAAGATGCAAGGGAAACAGTAGAGATGACAGGAGATGTACTAAGAAACCATGGAGGAAAATGGAAGACAAAAAGAGAACAAAAACCATATATGCAACGGCGGGGGGGCGGGGAGGCTCAGAGACAGAGGAGACCACTGTTGAACCTACTCCCCTTTAAAGTTCATTCTTCCTCTTGGGCTGGGGCAGGGCAAACGTGTGAGGCTCTGGGTTCCATCTTTAGCACACCTCTCTCTCTCTCTCTCTCTCTCTCTCTCGCTCTCTCGCTCTCTCGCTCTCTCGCTCTCTCGCTCTCTCTCTCTATCTCTCGCCTCTCGCTCTCTCTCAGACACACATGTTTGCACACACACACACACCGTCCTAGTCTTTATTTAAAATGTCAGCATGGCCACTACAAAAACAAAAACGCTGAGAATAGCGTGCTGTCCTAAAACTACCCATTTTCTTCCACAAAAACTAATTACATGATCACATACCATGTTAAGTCAACCAAATGAAACTCGCTACCCTTTGCCAATTTTGAACTGCTGAGAGCAATTTGTGCAGCTCAACTGAAGGACCTGTCGTCACTAGAATGAAGTAAATAGACAGAAGACCGTTATAGAATAGCCCCATTCGAAGTTTTAGAAATAGGTATCTATTTATATGTGCAGTATATATACTTATATACAATATTCTTATATATATATATATATATGAATATCTACGAATATAAAAAGATAGTGATATTTTCCTTGTACTTACTTTTTGAGAGAGGGTCTCACTATGCCACCCAAGCTGGTTTTCATGGCAATGATCCATCACTGCCGCACAATTTCCTGTCGCTGTAGAGTCCCTTGTGCCAGTCAGCATGTCTGACTAGATGCACATACGTTGTTGTTTTGAGACAGCGTAGGCCAAGCCTTAGTCAAATTTACCATCCTCCTGCCTCAGCCTCCTAAGTACTGTAGTTAGCATACCAACTGCCAGTCTGTATGGCTTTGTGAATTAAGAAAATTATCTAAATAACTTTTCTAATGTCTCAAGTAACTTAATGTCCATTTTAACAAGCAAATCATTTAAAATGTTAAAAAGTATTTAGAACAAGGACACTTCAAATGAGGTTATTTACTTAAACTTCAGGCTTTTTTGTTTGCTAGATTTTGAGACAGGTCTCAGGTAGCCCAGGTCGGCCTGGAACTCCCTATGTAAACGAGGGTAACCTTGAATTCCTGTTCTCCCTGCCTCCATCTCCGGAGTGCTGGAATTACAGATGTCTGCCAACACAGCTTGTTTCTATGCAGTGCTGGGAATCGAACCCAGGACTTTATGCATGCTGGTAGCACTCTACCAATGAGCGACTTCCCCAGCCCAAAGTACTCTTCTTCACTCTAACCTGCCTGCCCAACAGTTTCATGGTCCTGAGGATCCCAGTGAGAATAGAAGTTACTGTTAGCCGTGTTTGAATGGTGCACATAACATGTACTTAATAACTATGCAGTCATACATGGAACGGTATCTGTGTGGATGTGTACATATGTGAGGAGGTCAAGGTCAGATGTCTTCTTTAATCACTTTGCTCTTTAAATTTTGAGACAGGGTTGCTCACTGAACCTCGAACTTGATTGGCCTTGACTGGCTGAGCCAGCCTCTCTAGCGTGTGGCTGTTTTCATGGTGCCGTGATCTAAATGGGAATGTCCCCAGAGTCTGAAGGATTTAAACACTTGGCAGTCCTCAGCTGTGGTGGCTTTGTTTGAGGAGGTTTATTAGGAGGTCTGGCCTTTCTGGAGGAAGAACGTCACTGGGGACAGGGTTTGAGAGTTTAAAGCTCCAACCCACTTTCAATTCACTCTCTCTGCTTTACACTTTCAGTTCAGCATGTAACTGATTCCTGTCCCGGCTGCCATGCTTGTCCCTTGCTGCCACACTTCCCCACCATGATGAGGTCTTACACCTCCACAACTAAAAGCCCAAACAAACCTCTATAAGCTGTCTTGATCACCATTTTTCATCACAGCAACAGAAAAATAACAAAGGCGCATGGGTACCAGGGATACAGCAAGCACTTCACACACTGAGCCATCTCCCCACCCCTGAGATATCTTCAGTTTCTATGGACAACATACTCAGCTATAGGCCCTGTCTACCTACACAGACAAACTCGATCAGGAGCATATTTACATCAGTAAGTAAACATGTATGTGTGTATAAGGGTGAGAATGCAGAACTAAAGGCACTAATGATACTCCTAACCCATCTTACTTAGTGGGTTTTGATGCATCTTCAAGAGGCATGAGCAAGAACTGTTAGCGCTGTCTCCAAAACTACTGAGCATTGAGCTAGATCTGGGGCCTGAACCTCTCCTCCAGCCTCTCCCATCTTACACCCTGTGGAGAAGATGAGGAAATATCTACATTTTTATAAGGGTGCTTCTCTTCTTATCCGGATAATACCCACTGTTACCTTTATTCGTTCTGCTTGCATTACGTCTCCCACTGACCTCATCTTCTTCCCTCAGAAGCAGTGTATGGTCTAAGAACCCCAGAGATGAAGCTTACGGCACATGGTCCAGTCTGAGGCCCACGAGTCTTGTCAACTTACTGCTCCAGCCTCAGATGTTTGTATTTGGAAACATTTTATATAAATATTAACATATGAGTAAATATAAAATGCAGATTTTTTGATGCATAGTTAGTAACTCTATTATGAATGAATTAATCAGAGGCAGTATCCCAAAGCTTGATAATTAGCCATAATTGTGGCAGATATTTATCAGAAAGTTAAACAGAAAACAAAAAAAAAATGCTTTTTACATCTATTTTAGTCTTCATAAAAATGTTTTATCCCAAAATTAAACAATGCAATCTTAGCTATGACTTAAGTTCATTAAACTCACAAATTTTAGTAGTACTTCCCAACAAGTTTGTTGTTTAACTTTACTTACTCAGTTCAGTTTATAACCATTCCTAAATTTTCTTTTCAATGGCATAAACTTGATATGAATATGCATGAAATTTTGGCCATTTCATATAAGTGTATGATGTGCCATTTTTCTCATTAACCCAATTTTATGGAATTTTTTTAGATTAAGATTTCAAACGTTAAAATCATTGTTAGTAAAGTCTCTATACTGGTTGGCTTTAATCTTTGAAAAATACTCTAAATCCCAAAACACTGCAAGTGCTATAAAACTCCAGAATCATCTCTATTAAAAGCAATTCCAAGATGAGAGAGTAAACATCGATTGGAAGCAACCCTTGACTCCTTGGTAAACCTGCATCTTTAGAGCCACTGTGGTGTGCGCATCTCCTCCATGTCGGAAGTCAACTGACACTAGAACACTAAGCCACGGGCATACAGTAAAACCATTTCCATGTACAAGCCTTAGGAAGCTGGTTTACATGAAAATAACTGCTGAATAAATTAACTTTTGCAAATATGTTACCGAAGGGGGAGCATCCAATGATTTAATGGGTTCCCTACTCAAATTCCTCCTCTAAGTCCCTCCCTGACAACAGCCTAGGTGTGAAGACTTTGAAACTAAGTTAAACTTCAGAATATATAAATCAGTTAATTCCCAGCAGCCCCTGCCTTGTGTATGTTCATCATCAAATGAAAACTCAACTTTGAAATGGTCAAACAACTCCACAAAAGCACCACACAAACCATCCTGCACATAGCCTGAAGAGGTAGCTGGTGAAGAACCACCGTGGATATGCAATCTGAGTTTTGTACTTTGTGGGAACCTGGAACATAGAAGCTTAGTCAGCCTGTAGGCAAGGCGCACCAGAGAAACTGACCAATCTACTCTCTCAAGTTGCTCCCAGAGAGGAGCAAGCAGCCTGCTGTGGATAGGAACGCAACGAAGCGAGCGCAAGACAGGCTCCACAGGACTTCCAGCGCAAGCGGCGGCAGAGTGAAAAATCCAAACTCCCTATTTCAGTTCCCTAAGTGGGAACTCGCAGCGGGGCTTCAACTTTCTACGTGCTGCCGCCAAGCCACTAGCTCTGACTGCTAGGCGAGCTTTCTGGAACACACCCTGGAAGTCTCCAAACCCCAGGCAGGAATCCCGGGCGCCGGTCCCGCCCCAAACAAGGCTCCGCCTCGTCCAGGCCGCGCCCCCGCGCCCCTCCTCCGGATCCTGGATCCCGGGATCTCCCCGGTGCTCCTGCTCCCTCCACCCACAGCTCTCCTGCAGGCCCTCATCTCAGCCTTACCTTGGTCCGGATCTGTCCAGAGGTGGATACTTTGCGGATCAGCTTCTGGGGTCCCTCCTGCTCAGCTTCACTGTCGGAAGAATCCTCTCCTGGTCCCGCAGCAGTGGGGGAAACGGTGCCGGCCCCAGCAGCCGCGACTCCCGCGACTCCCGGAGGGTGGTGCTGGCTGCCCGCTCCGGCCATCCTCTCCGGTTCCTGTGGGGTACACAACAGTGCCCCGAGGGGCTGTGGTCAACTGCTGGGCTCTTCCCGAGAATTCAAGCCCCGCGCCTAGCTGGCGCCATCTTCCTGGCCGCAGGGCTCCGGGGACCGGGGACCACACACGGCCCCTGCCGAGTCCGCGGGTTCCTCTGGGCGAGGCTCACGCCTGCGCACCCAGACTTGGGATGTTCTGGGGTTGCTGACCCACGACACCACCAGCACCGGAATGAGAGGATGAAGGTCGCAATGAGGCTTGGACAACCTACTCCTTCTAGGGTCTGAGGGCCTAGAGGGAATATGGGGCAGAATCGGGCAGGAGCGCAACAGCAGGTCAGGCGCGGTGGAGATGCTCTTCCCCTCGTTCTAGACTGCAGGAGTGTGGGGAAGGCTCCGAAGGAAAAAGGGAACATGGAGCCTCCTCCTATGCCCATAGGTGCACCCCTGGACCCCTAATCTCCACACACTCGGGCCTTGTGGCATCGTTCCAGCTAAGTAAAAGTTCCCTCTGCCCGGGATATGGACTGTATCTCCGGAGCCTGGGCACCACTACAGGGATCTTACCTCTCCTGCTTCTGCCAGGGAGTTTGGGTCCTCCTCTACCCTGTTTAGCTTAGGACCCACCCCCATCCGGCGCACACGGAAGAGAAGAGCATTTTCCGGGAGGTTCAGCTCTGCTCTGGGAACTTTTCGTTCAGAAAGAGCGATTCCCTTTGGCTAACAGGAAGCTGGGAAGGGCGTGGAGAGAGCGCAGAAACAAGAGAGGACACGCAGCCCAACACGACACTATACTGAAATAAATGTCTAAGCTAAAGCGCTTATCCAGAATGCCTGGAAGAATGCATTCAACAATGTCAACAATGTACTAAGAAAAAAAGTACATATATAGATATGTATATATACATACATATATATAGCGAGAGAGAGAGAGAGAGAGTCCTAGGAGAGGGGATCCACAGGCTGTAGCTTCACCTCACCTCTGGAGGCGTCCCTAGCTAGCTGCTTCAGGGTAGCAGCGGGCAGAGCAACCTTCCTGCACAGAATGCACACTCAACCTCCAAAGTTGGTGGGGGAAGGCTGAGGGGAAGACACTAAAATGACAAGTTTCCTGCTGTCAATCAAAGAGAACTTCACGCCCTTGTAAGTAGAAGTCCCTAGCCTACCCCGGGGGCTCTCCTTGACAGAGCAAACTTTATAGCCCCTGTCCTCTAGATTCCTTTCCTATTTATCAATTGACCGTGACCTTGAAAGTTCCTTGAAACTAAGACTCTGGGGGTGTTGTTTTCCTCTAGGTGCAACCTTAAGCCCAAGAATTATTCCACTCTGTGTCAGAGCTGCGAGCTCTAAGACATCTTAACTACACTAAAAACGGGAAATGTGAATCCTTCAGCAGAGAGTGTGCTGCCCTGTTACATGAACACAAAGACAACCCTCTCACGCTTCAGTTATTTCCTTTAGGAAAGGAAGGAGTGGGGAAGGAATGGACTTTAAGAGTTCTTATGGCCTGATAATATGAAATTCTGGATCTACAAAAACACACCGCTGGGAAATCTTTGAGAGACAATAACAGTAAACAATGGCCTAGATTGGGAATATAAATCAGTGCTAAAATTCTTGCCTAGTGTACAGAGGCCCATCAGAGCCAAAAACTAAATAATGTCTTTTTAATAACCTTTATCCTGGTCGGGCTATCTGATCACAGACAAGTCTAATGATTTGGCAACACAAGGGGTCTTTACATAGTTGAGACTTTCCTTTTAAGGTAAAAGACATTGAGGTCACAAGCTGGGACCAAAGGGGGGGAAAAACGTGTGATTGCAATTCTAACGTTCTCTTCTCCACACTATATATAGCTAAAGGTCAGTTTGGTTGTTATCTTGTACTTCAATCTACACATTAAGCTTTCAAGTTTTATGTAGCAACATTTTCCAGAATCTAGACAAGGGTGATTGAACTGAACGGTGGTTCAACACCCATGCCTATTCTGTGATCCTTGGAAGAAGGTGGATCACAGTTCTCTCTGAAAGGATGCTGGTTGCTTAAGGAGAGTTTAAAACAGCTTCCCATCCAGGAGCTTGGCAATCCTCCTCCACGTGCGAGTACTGGTGACTTATAAAAACTTAGCCCTCTAGCCAGCTCTGCTCTACAGAGTTCAGCAGGTTTCGAACGCCTGTACCTATGAAAGCAAAGACAGGCTAAGCGTACTTCATAAGCAAATGACTGTGGCTCTCGACAGCATCTGCAGCTGTGGAGGAAACCCCGGATGAAAACACTGTGTAGGCAAAGGAAGGAATGCTGCCTCATTTCCCACAAGAGAGAGCCCAGGAAAACCCCCGCTGGAGAACCATCTCTTCCAGACACTTCTAAGGAATCTCCAATTTAAATAATATCTGACCTACTAGCCACTTACTGGGTTCTATGGGTAAATGTCCAGAATGGGTATCTAGTCCAACTGAAATGCACCTCACCTTTTGCTTGCTTGTGTCTTGAGATAGCCTCACAGCACACCTCAGGCTTGTGTCTTGAGATAGCCTCACAGCACACCTCAGGCTTGTGTCTTGAGATAGCCTCACAGCACACCTCAGGCTAGTGTCTTGAGATAGCCTCACAGCACACCTCAGGCTGACCTGGAGCTCATCACGTAGCCCCATCCGACTTGGAATTCACGGCAGTTCTCCGGCATCAGCCCCTCTCTATATCTCAAAATGGCTACTGATATTTCAATTTTATGACATATTGCCTTATTTGATTTATAAAACGTTCCCTGACTTTTTCTTTAGTGTTTCAGATAATTTCTTATGTATTTATTACTGGTACTTTGAGATCTTTGCCAGGTAGTGGTGGTACACACCTTTAATCCCAGCACTCGAGGTAGAGGCAGGTGGATCTCTGGTCTTACACAGTGAGTCTCAGGGCAGCTAGGGCTGTACAGTGAAACCCTGTGACCGTGACGGGGGGGGGGGGGGGGAGGCAGTCCATGTGGAACTTATCAGCAAAACTGTTTAAAACGTGCATAGAAAAGGCTGCCCGACCCCTGCCCTGCCAGCAACAGAGCAAGCTCTTGTCTCCAAAAACATCAACAAAAATTCTATGGCTGTTACAATCAGGATTACATGGAAATGAGAGAAGCTGACCACTAACTGGCTTTCTACTTAATAACGTATCATACATACTCGATTAGAAAAAACAAAAAGTACCGAAGAGATATAAGCCAGACATACTTATTAAAGCTTTATGAAGCCGGGCAGTGGTGGCGCACACCTTTAATGCCAGCACTGAGGCAGAGGCAGGAGGATCTTTCTAAGCTCGAGGCCAGCCTGGTCTACAGAGGGAGTTCCAAGACAGGCTCCAAAGCTACAGAGAAACCCTGTCTCGAACCCCACTCCAGCCCCCCCCCCCAAAAAAAACTTTACGGACACTGTATTACACTATTATCTACAGAGGTATTTTAAATCAATCTACTAACTACAATCTGGACTGACAGTAACTTAAAGTGTTTAATCCCATGTTCTGTGGTTTTATATTCAAATTTTCATATAACCTGATGAGGTTTACACACCATACGTTGAAAAACACAAGTAGGTAATTAAGAAACCATGTTCTAGGATTCATGTTCCTGTTCAGTACAGAACCAAAAGACTGCAGACGGAACAAGCAAGGCCTGGGAGGCGGCCGTGACTGCAGGGTGGAACTATTTCCACAACACACCATTTGTTATGTATTCAGAACTTAACATTTAAAAGGTTTACCCTGGTGAAATTGCCTTAGTTGTTATCCAGATAACAAAACGTTCGTTCCAAGAGCAACAGTGCCATAAATTATAGGAACATACTGTGATCCCTGCACACAGGGCGAAACTCCTCATCCTCACATAAAGTACAACTGTGTAACCAACCTCTCATTTGTATCTTGGCCACTTTTGCTTTGAAACCCTTCCCTCTCTTCGTGTCCATTAATTCTGGACTGTTAACTGGTATAACGTTAACTTGTAATTCTAACTGGTAGAAAACCATTTAGAAATAAAAGCTCACTTTAGGGACTGAAGCACATTCAGGCTTCCCTCCACTAGAAAGGGCATGTTGTAAATACTCCTGCATTTTTAAACTGAGCCAGCAGTTTAACTACCTATCGGCTACCCACTCCCACCCGAGGTCAGGAACTGTGTCGCTAAATGTCTTCCTACCCACTCATTCCCAACAGCAAAATACTTTGACTCTGTTTCTTTATTTTAGGGAAACAAACCCAGGGCACTGCATAGGCACAAGTTCTACCACTAACCTACATTGCTGCCCCCAATTACTTTCTCTAACTGGTTTTTTGATAAAGAATCTCACTAGTTAGTCCCTGCTGGTCCCAAACTCTGAGCCTTCCTTAGCTCATTTGCTGGGAACCACACCCAATTCCCCAAACCCTCACTGATCTGAAATTTTAGTGATGCCTGTATTTTCACTAACACTTGGCTATATTCCAAAGCTAGCATCAATTAAAAAAAAAGAGAGAGAAACTTAAATGTTAACCTGTACCTTCTTTAAGTTCAATATTTATCCAGAATAATGCTAAGTAAAGTTAATATATCCAAATGTTCTGATAGCTGAATAACTTAATTTCACAGAGAAAATGCCATGAAGTCCCAGGATTTCCCTTAGCTCCAGGCGTTGGTATTTAGCCAAGAAGTACTATTTCTTTTCAGGTAGTCACAGTAATCTCCAAAGAATCCTTTGCTTTTCTGTCTAATAGTAGAAACCATATCATCAAAGTCTAGGCTCCATCAGGAAAAAAAAATGAGAAAACAAATTCTTACATGCATGCTGTTACATGCCATTAATAATACAGCAATCTCACTTACTCAACACTTATGTCTTTTATGAATGTAAATTTGCAAGCCTGTATGGTAAAGTAGTACAGTGCCTATATTTCAATCTTTCAAAGGGTTTTTAAAAAACTCAGAATTGGCCGGGCGGTGGTGGCACACGCCTTTAATCCCAGCACTTGGGAGGCAGAGGCAGGCGGATCTCTGTGAGTTCGAGACCAGCCTGGTCTACAAGAGCTAGTTCCAAGACAGGCTCCAAAACCACAGAGAAACCCTGTCTCGAAAAACCACAAAAAAAAAAAAAAAAAAAAAAAAACTCAGAATTGGACTCCAAGTGAAAACAGGTTTGTTTTCTTTACTGTTGTCTCACTTTGTTTTAAGAGAGAAAGGGTTTATTTTGGCTCAGAGGATAAACGTATCTTGGTGGGGACCGACCGGCAGCTGGGGCTCCACCCGTGGTAGCCAGAGCATGCACCAGCTGCTCATTCTGCGGCATCTACAGGAAGCAATGAGGGAAGCAGGTAGCCTCCACGCGAGAGACTCTGAGCACACACAGACTGGACTTGAGGAAACTTGTGATTCCACTGTGTGTGCGCGCGCACGTGTGTGTGTGTGTGTACGCGCGCGCGCGTGCATGCTTGTGTCTGTGCGCATGTGTGTGCGTGCGTGCATGTGGGTGTGTGTGTGTATGTGTGTGTGTGTGTGTAAAAGACAGTGGTTCCTTAGGGCTACAGAGGCTAACAGTTGTCTAAACACACTGTGTGCCACTTGACTGTATGCCATACAGGTTCATTCTGAAGGAAGCCAGAATTCCTTTCAGTCGGTCTTGAGATCACTGAACCAAACAAAGCTAAAGACCTTGATTTTTTTTTTTTTTTTTTTTTTTTGATTTTTGAGACAGGGTTTCTCCATAGCTTTTTGGTTCCTGTCCTGGAACTAGCTCTTGCAGACCAGGCTGGCCTCGAACTCACAGAGATCCGCCTGCCTCTGCCTCCAGAGTGTTGGGATTAAAGGCGTGCGCCACCACCGCCCGGCCCAAGACCTTGATTTTTGAGAACTCCACGATGCCTGGAATCCTAGTACTCTGCTGAGGCAAGAGCTTGGCAGGGAGTTCCGGGCCTGCCTGGGCTACCTAGGAAGTCACAAACCAGACTGGTGGAGTACACTGTGAGACACTGTCCCAAACACCAAGAAACAAAACCGATTCTGATGGACATTTAGATTAAGTTAACACCAACCCCTTTGCTCCATGCATCAGAAATATTTAACATTTAAACATTTTCTCTCTAGTGCACTCAGCTTCCTCTTTTATACGCTCCTTTGTTAGTTACGCAGGTAACTCAACTTTCTTAAGGAATTATATACAGATGTCCTCTGAAAATGTTTAAACGTTGTAGCCATTACAGAAGGTTCGGAATAAAATCACTATGGAGATAGGTCTTAGGACACACACTTAAAGGGGTTTCACTCCTTAGCTATATGAACGGAAGCTTTCTGGGGACAAAAACTGCCTGAGTCCTAGCAGCTTGCCCAACCGTCACAGAACAGAACATGATAGGTGTTGAATAAAAATATCTGCTGAAGAAATAAAATGCTTCAGCCATTTTAAAACGCCTACTTTTTAAAGAGTCTGCAGCCTAGCTAGTATCACCGCTGCCACGTCTCTGTGAAGGTCTTAGTTTTAAAAGTTCATGTTGGGGGGGGCGACTAGTACTGAATATTATCTGTAAGAATAAGAAAGCACTTTTGTTCTTAACACTTTGGAGAAGAAAACAGAGGTCTCTAATTTTCTAACTGGTAAGTAGCAAAATACTCCTGACATTCATCACCCCCCCAAAAAAAAAAAAACCACTACACGTTAACTCCGGGTTTCCCACTGTGACTGGTGGAGGATGACAGAATTTCTTTCATATAGTAAAGTTCAAAACAGGTCACTGGACTTAATTCTCAATGATCTTAAATGTCAAAATGGAACTGTAATTTTTTAACCAAGAATCGCACTTACTCCCCGATGGCGATGGCCACAGAATACGAGTAGATGGGCTACCGAACGTGCAAAACCACAAAAGCAAAAGCAGCTGCAGATGGATCAAAGTCGAAGGACACTTCTGAAAGGTCAGGAAGCAAGAGGCAGCTAAACGTACCCTGGCGAACCGGCTGAAGTCTACAGGTCAGAAAAGGAGAAGCAAGTCTGGCACCTGACCTACAAGCTCTCAACAGGCAGAGGGCCCGCCTGAGCAGACTCAGGAAGTCCCTGGGAAAACATCATCCTAACAGCACCGCACCACAGATGAAGCCAGAAATTTTGGACCAGCCTTTTGAGACAGGTTCACAACGTCAACCAAGAAGGAGTACCAAATACGCAGACAGAGCGTGCAAGGCCAAAATTCATTGTACACTTAAGATTACAGGGGTTTGCGTGGGACGGGTACTCCTGGGAGGAATGGGGGGGGTGGATAACTGAGGGTGCTGTTTGAGATGCACAAAATTAATAATAATAATAATAATAATAATAATAATAATAATAATAATAATAAGTTAAAGAGTTTAGGGGGAAAATTCTTAGACCCCGACTCTCCTCATCTTCACACACACAACAAACGCACCACTCTGGGTCCCTAAAATGACTCAACCTCCGCGTGGCGTGTGCTGTGAAATCTAGGCGAAAGCGAAGTTGACTCCTCGCTGGATCACGGACCAAGTCCCCTGACCCTCAGGGCAACCCGGGGCAGAGCAGCCACGGGAGTCGGAGGCGTGGCTCTGGCTTCTGGAGGCTACTCGCCTCCCCAGGCGGCGGTCCTCGGAAACCTGCGTGCCCAGGTGACTGCCAGGGCGCGGTCAAGAGGTGAGTCCCATCTCCTCCCGGCGCCACCCGCTGACCGCGCGGCCCCGCCGCCTCCTCTCCCCGAGCCGCCGCGCCACACTCGGGAATGAAGTGCAAAGTTGGGAAGCGGATGAAGCGCGGAAACGGTCCTCGAAGGACCGTCGCCAGAGGCCCCTCGGGGAAGAGCTCCAGCCGACCGGACAAAGGCGCTCCGGGCTGCGCGCGAGGAGGAGCCCGGGCGCCGGAGGAAGCGCTGCCCCGGCTGGGAAGCAGCTGGGGACCTCATCCCGGACCGCTTCCTGAACGGAACCCGGGCCGGGAGGGGGGGGGGGGGAGAGCAAGGACAAGCGGGAGGGTGGATGCGGACGCGGTACCCACCGGTTCCTCCCAGGCCGGGCTGCGGGCTGCGACCGCGGGGCGCACGTGCTGCGGCTCCATCGTGCCGGCCCGCGCCCGGTGGCCGCCGGGGCGCACGGACACGGGCCCCCGTGGCCGCTGCTGCCGCCCACCGCCTGTGACTCGCTCGCCGCGATAGCTGTCGCTGCCGCCCGGCTCTCGCCCGGAGCCAGCCACCGGCCCTCCCGCGCTCTGTGGCTTCCGCCGCGCTAGCTCGCCCCCGCTCTGGTCCCTTCCTCCGCCGCCGCCTCCGCAACCGCCTGCGTCCCGCTCCCTGGCACGGCCGCGAGCGCTCGGAACCCCGAGCCGCCGCCGCCGCCTCCCACGGCCGCAGAATCCGCCCCTTGCTGCTGTCTCCGCCCCCGACTCCCTCCCCTTTCCTCCTGCCGCCTGCCCCTCCCCCAGCCGCCCCTCCCGGCGGGCGGCCCGGGACACACGTGACCCCCTGCCAGTCCTTATAAGGCGCGGAAACGAAAGCGGCCACCGGGTGGTCACGGGCACCGGGAGGTGGCATCGCGGAGAGAGGCAGCCTCACCGAGGGGCCGGGCTCGCCAGGAGCCTCGGGGGGGAAACCGGTGCCGAGTGGCTCGCGCCCATGGGGCGCGTCCTGGCATCCCTGTCCCTCGGCCTCCCTCGCTCCGGGCGCCTGCAGCCCCCACTGGCCGCCTCTGGAGCTGAGGCTGGAGCAATTGCCCAGGACAATACCCGGCTTCAACAGAGCGAAGCTGCGCTTCGCACCCCTGAGCAACTCTCCAAGCACCCCTGCCAGGGGTGGTTTACTCTGAGCTGCTGGGATGACTGGCTGGTTTGCCATCCGCGAGAGAGGTTAACCTTGGAAAGCCCTGCTTTTACTCATTTTTCTGTGGGTAAAACGGTTTAGTGGAAAGAAAACCAGCTTAAAGAGCCGGTCTACCGTCCGCTGTGAGCGCTCCTCTCGAATTCGGGGCACGGGCAGTTCGGAGAGAGCCCTTAAATGTCAACTGTCTCCTCCTGCTGCTTTCAGAGAAAAAGAAAACGAAAATTGCAACTAGCGTTTCAAATCATCTTTACTGGCAGTGAAGACGGTTTCCATCTAGTTCCAGTAGAGCGGTGACTGCATTTACATGGGTCATTTCCTCTCGTGGACTTTCAGGCTCCTGCCAGCACCCTCTCATGGCACGGAGTCTGGTAGACAGACGGATCCAAACGTTTTGAAACCGAAAAATCAAAACACTTACCTGATCCAGCATGCCCCCACGTCATTCTAATTTCCATGGCTAATATTCCATTGAGGCTCCACTGATAAAGGTCACGTAAGGTCTGTGGAGAGCCTAAACCACTGGACGCTTTCCAGCCCTCGTCTTCTATGACCTCACAGATTAGATTTGTATCCCTGAATCTCTCCTTTAAATCAGCCCTTAATAGTTGGGTCTTCTTTGTCTCTGGCCATGCTTTGTTCAGTGACCTCTTACCCACTGAGGTGCCTAAGTAGTCTGCCCTCCGTTTATTTCTCGAGTTTATTTCTAGAGTCCTTGAGTGGTCTATCAGGTCCCATCATCCCTCGCTTTTTGTTTACCAGCCAGGTGATGAGAACTCACAGACTTCCAGCTTTTCTGATCTTGCTGCCTTCACCTCTGAGCTGTACAGTGGGACTCAAACCATGGCTTATTCATGCTAGGCAAACATCCTTTCTACCAACTAAGCTACATGCCCAGACCAGGAGCAAATCTTTTTTTCAAACATATTTTTTAATTTTTTTTATACTTTTAGTTTTCACTTACACGTATGTGCCTGTGTGTACATTTGGGCACCTGAGTGCAAGTTCTTTACAGAGGCCAGAAGCATCCCATCCCCCTGGAACTGGAGGTACAAGCTACCCAAGTGTGGGAGCTAGGACTCAAACTCCCCGTTCTCTGCAAGAACAGTGTGTGCTCTTAACCACTGAGCCATCTCTCCAGCCCAGAAAGCAGCCAGCTTCTTAACCAGAAACCTCTACCTCTGTTCCCCCTGGCCTTAAATTCAACCTGTCTAAAACAAAGTGCTTCCCTGACAGCTGATTTTTCTCTCGAGTCTTATATAAATGTCACCACAATTCACTTAGTCATGCAGGAGAGAAGGAAAAAAGAAATCCTAGGTTCCTCCTTTCTCTCATTGTTTCCCCTCCCCCTTGGTCTCAGGGGTGTCTCTCTCCCCCCCCACACACACACATACACTCTGGCTTAAGGGCCCTGGTTTCATTCAGACCCCTGAAACTTTGCATTACTTTCCTTATTAATTTTGAATTTCTTATTGTATTTGTGTGTGAGCCCATGTACAAGTGTGGAGGTCAGACACTAACTTGCAGGCACCGGGTCTCTCCTTCCACAACAAGCAGAACCCAGAAGTTCAGGCTTGGCAGCAGATACCTTTACCCACTGAGTCACCCCTCCAGTTCTACTTACTAATCATGTTGCCTCTATGGCATCCCTCTTGCTGGGACCAAAGTTAGCCTCCCCAAGAATAATATCCTAATATCTTAGCTAGTGCCTGCTTCACCAATTCCTTCAAATGCTCTGAGTTCCTGACAGGCAGGTTCCCCTCAGGACACTTGTTTTTATGCTGTGCCTTCTTCTGGAATGTTCTTCCTCTTACTCAGCCTATAAAACACCTGTTCCATCTTTCACTTTTCACCCTAAGGGTTACCTTCCTCGTAAAGGTATTCCTGACCTTGCCACGTGGTAAAAGCTGTCTGCTCCCTCTACACTGACTGTGTGCCGTCTCTGATCACCCCATCCTATCATAATGCCTTAGCAGACTTTTAAGTTAGCTTTTACATATAATTTTCCTGGTGGCAAATATTATAATTGACTCCATCTTCCTGGCTCCCGTACAGTTCTCAACATGTGTTTCTCAAGTTTGTTGAGAGAATTGTGGTATCGTTTGAGGTATATTTTTGAGTCTCTGAAAAAGAAAAAAATCAGTTTCTCCTGCCTTGTCTCATTCGGTTCTCACAGTTCTCCGTAAGATGTGTTAGTGTCTTTCACAGGGAACTACAGCTGAGGCTGCTGGGACCCGGGGGTAAAGGCTCACTGACCAGCCTGACTTTCAGATTCCCGGATGCAGCAGGTAGAAGGAGTAACCTGACTCCCAAAAGTTGTTCACACACACACACACACTTATATACACACCATGTTTAGTACTCTTGTACACAGACACACTTGTATACACACCATGTCCAGTACTCTTGTACACACTCTCTCTCTCTCTCTCTCTCTCTCTCTCTCACACACACACACACACACACACTAATATTTTAAAAAGAGAACACACTGAAGTTGGAAAAGAAGAAAACAGTTTGCCCGAGGCCCTCCCGTGTAAATCCCGGAGCCAGGGATTATAATCCAGATTGCCTCTTTACCTTGGCTGCATGTGCAGCTGTGTCTGTGTTCTGACTGTTTTGGTCTCTCCTGACTCCTGTTGAAGTACTTACGTCCATGAGCACTTCATCTTCATGACAAAGAGTCCTGATAGCAGACACGGTAAATGGGATTGGTGTCTTATAGAGAGGTTCAGGAGGAAGGGGGCTGGAGAAATGCCTCAGTGAGTAAGAGCTTTCGCTGATCTTCCAAAGGACCCAAAGTCAGTTCCCAGCACCTGTAACGCCAGCTCCAGGGCATCCGATGCCCTCTCTGGTTCAGCCACCTGCATGAACATGGCACACATATAGGCGTGCAGACACGTGTACACACATAAAATAATTCAAAAAGTAAATCAAGAAAAAGAATGCCATACCCGTTGTCCTGTTGCATTAAATTCTGTCTTGTACAGTACAGTGGTTTCTTTTACCTTCTGACTACACCGTGTGACTACTTCTTTTCCAACCGTCCCAGGTCATTGTGTTCTCAGGGTGTCTCATAAATGGACAGTTGGATCTTATCCCTCACTACCAGACCACAAGGGCCTGACTCTCTGCCCTCTTTCTCCATCTGTGTTTATTCACTGTGTATATTAACCAGAGTAAAGGGCCCTAGGAAAGCCGGACTGCTGCCGCCCCTCCCCCACACCGTGTTTCCTTCTCAGGGAACAGTACACATTCGTAGATTGTTGGGTGTGGCCTCTGTTCCACAGCGCCATCCGCCTCCTAAGGCTTTGCCCTTGCGCAGCAGAGGAGGGAAGTGATATGGCTTCTGCTGCAGGAGGAAGAAGAGACAGGGCGGGGTGTATGCTTCAGAGACCTCTACCGACATCGGCAACTATGGCTAAGAATGTTCTTTTAAGTGTCTTTCACCAAAGGCCTGTGAGTCTTCTGTCTTAATTTCATTGCCTGTGGAATTCTGCACTGAAAGTGGTTAACACCAGCACTTGAAGGAACTGATCTTTCAGCACCTAGGGCTCGCAATGTCTGTTCTCGGTCTCATTACTGTACAGATATCTTTCCACCCATTCAATTTTTATATTTTCATTTTTCAGTTTGTGTTTGGATTCATTTGAATCTAAGTGGATTTTGGATTTGTTTTTTTTTTAAAGAACTTTATATATTCATTTTAGCCTAAAACACAAATTCTTCTTTACATCTGAAAATATTTTATTCTTGTGTTACTTTTCTGGATTTTTCTTTCTCTTCTTTGCTTTATTTTTCTAGTCTTGGATAATTTTCTCAGGCATATTACCCAATTCTCTAATTTTACTCGCAACTATGCTTAGCGGGATGTTGCCACAGCCGCTTTTTTCTCCAGGTAAGATTTGGCTATGTATCCCTGGTGACTGGCCTACCACTCTCTACATAGATCCATCTAGTTTCACACTTACAGCAATCCTCCTGTCTCTGCCTCTTGAGTGCTCTATTTAACCTGCTGCTTAATATGACCACTAAGTTTTTATTGGTTTATTTTCCTAGAATTTTCATGTCATTCTTTTTAAAAGTCGTTGGTTCTTTCTCAAGATTTGTTTTTCCTTTATCTTATTTATCTTATTAACCTTTTGTTTTGTTTTTGTTATTTTGGTCTCTTGTTCTTGTCTTGAGACAGGATCTCTCTACATAGCCCTGGCTATCCTGCCACTCACAGGGTTAGGTTAGGGTTAGGCCTCAAATTCACAGATATCTGCCTGCCTTTGCCTCCCAAGTGCTGGAACTAAAGGCATGTGCCATCACGCTTGGCATTAAACATTTTAAGCACATTTATTTAGAAATGTTTCTTTTATTTAGAGTTGCTAGAATAAATTCTCCCGTTTGTGCACATATGGATCACATTTGGGTCAACGTGTTTCTCTGCATGCTTTGTAGTGTTTTGCTGGGTGATTCTCTTCTGGAGGACTTGGTGTTTGTTTGTGTATTTACCTTAGGGGTGGGGGCTTAAAGTCTGTATTATGGAAGTGTTTCCCTGGGAGGGTCTGATCTTGATTTTGCCAGTGGCCACCAGATTTCCTTGGCTCACTAGTGTTTGTAGTCCTTAATGCTGCCACACTCAAGGAGCTGAGGGCTGGCACAGTGAGGGCTTCCTGGGTAGCTGTATCTCCAAGGCCTTTCAATTACTCAGCCCAACATGCTGGCTTCACAAGAGTTGAATGGATTTTTTTTTTACACATAAGGTCAGGTGTCCCAAGGTGTATGTTGAGAGAGCGAGCGAGCTAAGTGCAAACTGTGTCCTTTCTGTGACTTCTCCTCAGAAGTCAACAGCATCGCCGTCACCAAATGAGTTAGCTGGCCCTTTCACAAAACAACACTTGCCAGAGTAAAGGGGCCAAAAAAAAAAAAAACAAACAAACAAAAAAAAAAACAAAAACAAAAACAAAAAACAAAAAAAAAATTATAAAACGAATATGTGGATGAGATGTGATATATATATTTGTCCAGTAGTCTTTGGAACAATCAACCACAGTACTTTCTATAGTGGTAAGTTTTGGTATTCACATTCTAGGCAATCCATTCTTAGCATAGATCATATAATCATATATTTGTCCGATTTCGTCCCTCTGATGTAGCACCTGGAGAACATGGTGAGTGCAGCCCTCCAGAATAAAGGCATGTGTGTCCCACATCAGAAGAACGAAGAAGAGTGGTTCCCACTGCTCCAGCCGGACCTCAGTGGAGCACACTGGAGACAACCACTTTCCCACAGAAACAATCTGATAAAGCCTTTCACATGGAACAGCCCTGGGAGGGAGTTCATCAACTGATGGCATCTTAGTAATAATACATCTGTAGCAAGAAATGGGGATTCTGGTCTTGGTCCCAATTTATAAAGCTCCTGAGGAGCACACGAAAGAGGCTCAACTGTGCATCCTTTCGTCGTGTGGGCTAAGATCATCGCTATGGCCTTCCTGAGCACCGCCTTCACTGAACGGAATGGAGTGATGGCTTTTTCATTCTTCCTCTCTTCTCAGGGCCTGGGATTACAGGTAAATCACCACACCTGTACTGGTAACAGTTGCAAGTGGTGACTTACAGCTCACAAGTCAATGTGCAAATTCTACGAATGATCTTATTTTGCTCTGTTGTCCTCATCTCAAATAATGTCAAGAGGAAAAAAAAACTAAAAAATCATATGTAAAAATGTAGCCTTGGATATTTCCCAGTAGAAATGCAGAACAATGGACTTGAGTGAAAAGCAGATTTGTTACGCACAATATAGGGTTGGTGAGATGGCTCAGCAGGTAAAGGCACTCACCATACAAGTCTAGTGACATCAGTTAGAACCCTAACTACACATAAAGGTGGAAGGAGAAAACTAACTCTACAGAGCTGTCACCTGACCTCCGCATGTGCATGGTGTAATGCGTGCACACACAGATACACACAGAGACACACATACACACAGAGACACACATACACACAGAGACACACATACACACAAGGACACACATACGCACAGATACACACATACACACAGAGACATACATACACACAGAGACACACATGCACACACAGAGACACACATACACACAGAGACACACATGCACACAGAGACACACATGCACACAGAGGCACACATACACACAGAGGCACACAGACAGAGACACACATGCGCATACAGAGACACACATACACAAGGACACACAGAGACACACATACACACACAGAGACACACATACACACAGAGACACATATACACACACAGAGACACACATACACACAGAGACACACATACACAGACAGAGACACACATACACACAGAGACACACATACACACAGAGACACACAGAGACACACATACACACAGATATGCACATATACGCACAGAGACACACATACACACAGAGACACACATGCACAGACAGAGACACACATACACACAGATACACACATATACACATAGAGACACACATACACACAGATATGCACATATACACACAGAGACACACATACACACAGACACACATACACAGACAGAGACACACATGCACACACAGAGACACACATATACACAAGGACACACAGACACACAGAGACACACATATACACGGACACGCATAATAACAATAATAATTAATAATAATAATAAAATTTTATGCCTTTTTTCTGTACAATATTTGTACTTAGAGTAGAAGAAATGATTAATGATTAATAATTGCTAATGATTAAGTTAACAAAGATATCTGTATGGATTAAAAATATGAATAAAGGTATTTTAGAACTTCAAGATATCATTTTTAATGATGCAAAGGGAAGGAAGAACAAACATGAGCTCTCTACAGAAAAAAGGGTGAACAACTGAGCCTAAAATTAATATAAAATGTGATAATTTTTATTTATTTATTTGTTTGTTTATGGCAGCGTTTAGAGACAGGGATTTTCTGTTTAACGGCCTGACCATCCTGAAACTCACTCTGTAGACCAGGCTGGCCTCCCACTCACACATGCCTTTAATCCTGGCACTCGGGAAGCAGAGGCAGGAGGTGAGTTCAAAGCCAGCCTGGTCTACACGGTGAGTTCCAGGAAAGCCAGAGCTACACAGAGGAAACCCTGCATTGATTATGATTAATATAGACCTCTGTGTATTTCTTTGGGACTGCAGGACCAGGCAGGACAGAAACCTCCATCAACAGCCAGGAGCTGGGACAGGAGAATGGTCATGGAGAGAGCCCAGAGGTGGCTGGAGGTGTCTCAGTGCCCAGCATGACATCAGCAGGGAGGGGAGAGTGCAGGAGACAAGAGAGGGTGGGGGGTGCAGGGTCAGTGTAGGCCTTGGAGACAAGAGGGCCAGGGAAGGCAACTCAGCAAATGCCTCCAGGTTAAAGGACTGATGTCAGTCAGTGGTCCTCTCAGGAAGGCCTAGGATAAATTTCCTTGGATGAACTATACAAGGAAGAAGTGAAATTAAGAAGAGTGAGATCTAGCACTATCTCATTTAGGTACGCTAATTCTTCGTGGAAAGAACCTGAGATTTGCTATTTAAAAGAACTGTGCCCAAATTCCTGTTTTTATGGCCTTGGGAAAGTCATTTGTTCCATTTTTAAACGAACATAACATAGTCAGGCATAGTGGTCTATAATCGCAGCACGAGGCAGATGAAGCAGAAGGCTTGCAAGGTCCAGGCCACCCTGTAATACATAGCAATGGCAGCGGCAAAGGAAGACACAGTTCAACACTGGCAACTGTGCCACCTCAAGCTCCTTCCAGAGACTTCTGCTCAGGGGAAACCGAGACAATTAACTTATACACAGAAAAGAATTTTAAGACGAGTCTGTATGATACAAAATTGGAGTTTATTGAGAACAAGGTTTTAAGAGAGAGAGAGCATAGTGCCAGTCTTTGTTACTTTTCTGTCGCTGTGAACAGATACCATGACCAAGAGTTTAGTGGGGCTCATGGTTGCAGAGGGTTAGTCCATGACCATTATGGTGGGGACAATGGCCGCAGGCTGGTAGGCATAGTGCTGGAGCAGTAACTGAGAGCCTACATCTGATCTAAGAGCAGGGGGCAGAAAGGGTTAACTGGGAATGCAGTGACCTATTGAAACCTCAAAGCTCAACCCCAGGGACACATTTCCTCCCACCGGGGCCACACCTCCTAATCCTTTCCGAACTGGGGATGAGTATTCAAAAATATGGAAATCATTTCCGTTCAAACCACGACAAAGCCCACAGGCTGTTCAAGAGAGAAGGTAACACACACACATACACACAAACACACATATACACATACTCACACACGCAAGTATTGGTTACTTTTCTTTGGAAACAGGGTTCACGTAGCTCAGACTGGTCTCAAACTTGCCAGGCAGCTAAGGATGTTGAACCTCTGCCTCCATCTCCCTTGTTCATGCTAGGCAAGTACTCTACTGACCAACCAAATGCCCATATACCAAACCTATTCATTGTTTTTCCTTTTGGGAGATGGTGTCCTATAGCTCAGGCTGTCCTTAGTCTGGCAGTCTTCCTGCCTTCCCTTTCTAGAAGTCACACCTGACTTGTAGTAATTTTCTTTAGGAAATGGGGTTATAAAATGGTTTATGAGGTATATTGTCCATGTTTAAAGGTTGATAAGAGAAACACAGGTCACAAAAGATTAAAGGATATACTATGTAGGTCACAATGTCAAAGCCTTTTCTTTGTCTATCTGTGTGTAGATACGTGTTTACAAGTGTTTGGATTTGTGCAGAGACCAGAGGATAGCCCCAGGGATCAATCCTCAGGCACCATCTTCCTTGTTTTTACAGATAGGATTTCTCCCTGGCCTGGATCCTGACAGCCAGAAATCTCCACAGGCCCACCATATCCGAGTCCTTTTCTTTTTTTTTTTTCTTTTTGGTTTTTCGAGACAGGGTTTCTCTGTGGTTTTGGAGCCTGTCCTGGAACTAGCTCTTGTAGACCAGGCTGGTCTCGAACTCACAGAGATCCGCCTGCCTCTGCCTCCCAAGTGCTGGGATTAAAGGCATGTGCCACCACCGCCCGAGTCCTTTTCAATGTAGATTCTGGGTATCTGACTCTGGGCCTTCTGCTTGCAAGACCAATACTCTGGAGACTGAGCTAAGTCCAGCCCAAGGCAGGTGTCTCAGCTGTAAACACGGCTCATAACCTTGTTTGTGAGATTTTTCTCAGAAAATGAATTATAGTCTTTTGCAAGCAATTTGGTCTTGGTCACCAAGGGACATAAAAGAGATTCCAAGTCGGACAGGCTTCTATTCTGTCTCCTGTCCCTTTAATGTCCCTGGCCTTTCTGTCCTACCTCAATGACACCTGTTGGAGAATCAGCATGGAATGAACAGTGAGTGTGCTAAAAATCCAGGCTATGTGCTTTTTCTCAAGACTAAGGGCTCCAGAATTAAAGAAAGAAGATTGTGTCATAGTTGGGGTTTCTATTGCTGCAACAAAACACCATGCCCAAAAAGCAAGTTTGGGGAGGAAAGGGTTTGTTTCACTTAGACATCATTGTTTACCATCAAAGGAAGCTAGGGCAGGAACCTGGAGGTAGGATATAACCGGAGGCTTTTCTGCTTCCTGTCCAGTCCAACAGCCACTTACAAAATCACTTAGAGGCTTAATATTACTTATAATTATTTGGCCAATGGCTCAGGCCTATTACTAGATAGCTCTTACTTTTAAATTAAACCCATTTTTATTAATCTGTGTATCGCCATGTGGCCCATGCCTTACCGGTGATGCTCTGACATTTTTCTCCTCCAGCCGATTCTGGCATCTCCCTTGACTCTGCCTTCTTTCTCCCTGTACTCAGTTTGGCTTTCCTGCCTAACTATACTCTGCCCTGCCATAGGCCAAATAGCTTAATTCATCAACCAATAAAAGCAACACATATTCACAGTGTACAGAAAGACATCCCACATCAGCAGGACCTGAGGCAGAAGCCATGGAGGGGTGCTGCTTACTGGCTTGCTTCCCAGGGCTTGCTCAGTCTTCTTTCTTATAGAACTCAGACCACCAGCCCAGGGGCGGTACCACCCACAAGGACTGGGTTCTCCCACATCAACCACTAATTAAGAAAATGTTCTACGCCTGATTGTATGGAAGCATTTTTTTTTTCAGTCAAGGCTCTTTCCTCTCAGATGACTTTAGTTTCTGTCAAGTTGACATAAAACCAGCCAGGACTGATTGTTAACTTTTTTTTTTTTTGTCACACAGATTATCAGGGAGCAGTGCTCCTCATGATAACCGAAGAAAGTCACATACTTTTCAAAATTGTAATGAGAAAGCCGTAGATGGCATTTTCCACCCAAAGCTCCATCGTAAAAGAACAACTCCGGAGTCATCACAACAGCCATGCGGTATTTATCATTGTCCCCTGCTACAGGAGAGGATATTAGAGTTTGGGGATCAGGCAGTGTGCCCAAGGTCACAGCACTGAAGACACAGTGCTGGCTTGTAGAACTTTCAGCATGTAGAGACCCCATGAAAGAGAAAAGGGTCAGGAAAGAGGCCCAGTATAGTAGATGCATGACTAATCTCAGCACAGAGGAGGCTAAGGCAGCAAGATCATGAGTTCAACGCCAGCCTGGGTTACATAGATAGACAGCGTGACCCTTTCTCCAAATGAGGGTCTTGAGAGAAGCTGGGGGGAATTTGCACAGAGAAGCCAGCAGAGGACATTTGAATGTCCTGAGTAGCGGGGCTACTGCAGGAACAGCCGTTTAGTAGTGTAGGACAACAAAGGCTGTTCACGAAAGTGAGAAGGGGAGAAAGAAGAAAACCACAACCCCGGAGAGGACCTAAGGCAAGGAAACGTCATCAGCACAGGTTGAGAGATTTAAAGAAAACTGTTTTCTTCAGAGCCAAGAACAGAAAGACAAGGAAGACACATGGGTCACGCTGTAAAGGTCAACAGTTGTCGGGATGGAGACTGGAATCCAGGCCTAACCCGTGTTTTCTCTGCTGTTGCCCTAGGATACAGCCATTAACTTCAGTACAAAGGTCTTAAACCGGCCAAATGCAGTTCGTTCCTCTGCTTTCCCAGTCTGCAGCACAGGACACCCCCTTTCTAGGGCTCTCCTTCATGCTGGCCCTTGACTCTGTTTCCTGTGCCACTGTTTTCCTGTGCACAGTGCCTGGCAGGTCCCTCTGGCTACTCCTTTCTCTCCTCTGCCTCTTTGCCTGTTTAATCTGGATGGGAACCTGGAGGCCACCAACAGCTAGCTGGGCAGTGACTTGACCTGACCCAGTTGGCGTTCCTTCGCACCTCCGCCGCAAGTGGGTTCCAGCTGTCCTAGAGCCCAGAACTAAGCCGCCTAGCATGTCATCTGCTCCGTCCTGCTTCACCCGGTGCAGCCTCCACCCCAGGGACACTCTGGCGGAGCGCTTATCTGGTAGCTTGGTAGGTTTGAGGACTTTCTTCGTGGTGGAGAGTGAGCGCCTCACCCACCACTGTAAGCCACAGAGGACAGTGTGGCGTCACTGACTTGGGCTGTTAAAGTCATTTCGTTGGGTTCCTGCTGTTTAGTGAGATCAAGAAACTCCCTCAATATCTTAACGTATGATGTCTTCACGGCTAAAGCGTTATTGAAAACCTGCTTTGTGGGGATCGTTAACTTGGCCTTACTCAGAAGTGTGCTCAACGGTTCTCATACTTGTCCCTCCCTGGAGGGTGAGAACATGACACACAGCGACACTGAAACTAATGTGGTTATTCATTTAGTGTTTTCTGTCCGTAATTTATGTTATTAATTTATTATGTGCATGGGTGTTTTGCCTGCATGCATGTCTACATACGTACATGTGTGCCTGGTTGTGAGTAGCCATGTGGTTGATGGGACTTGAACCTGGGTCCTCTGGAAGAGCAGCAGTGCTTTTAACTCCTGAGCCAACTCTCTAGCCCCATTTTTTCCCCCACAATTTTAAAAACGATATACCTCTAATCCGAACTCTTAGGAGGCAGAGGCAGTTGGATCTCTGAGAGTGAGGCCAGCCTGGTCTACATGGTGAGTTCCAGGCAAGCCAGGGCTACATAGTAAAACCGGTCTTGAAAAGAAGGGGACGAGAGGGAAAAGAATAAGAGGACCAGGAGATGGTAGTGGTGGTGTTTGGGGACAAAGTCTCATTAAGCACCTAGATTGGCCTTGAACATGTGATCCTCCTGGTTCAGTCTCCTTGCCAACCAGACTTGGCTGCTATGTTGTTTTGTGGTACAATGGGTTCCACAGGGCATGGAGAAAGGATGCTTCAAGGGTACAAACGCCAAATTCTTTATAAATACCAAGAGGTCAAAGGGAGCTCTTTTATTTCTTTCAAGCTGTGATATATTAAAAAATACAAATTTTTATATATACTTTATGTTACATAATATATGAAGTTTTATATATACATATATAAAAGTGTGATATGATCATTAACCACACTATGAAGCGGTGAGCGTAAGCAAGGGCACAATGAGACCACTAAACTGGGTCATTCTGTGTGAAGAAAGAAAGGTTTATTGGGGCTCAAACTGCCGACTATCTCTCAGGGTGGAGGCGGTGATCAGAATGACACAAAGCAAGCAGATTTTATATGACAGTCAGGAGGGTACCGGATTTGAGCAGGTACAGGCTGTTAGGAACCAGGTGCCTTTGCCTGAGGTAGTTGCCCTTCAGGATCAGATAAAGGGAGGTTCCTGGCGAGGAACAGAGAATGTATTGGGGGAGGGGCTTCAGATAGAAGCAATGATTGTCCCCATCTTTAATGTAATGGTAACAGTGAGCAGCAAACTCATCACTTGATCTTCATAAATTCCAGCAGCCAAGTGAAGTTTATAACAACTTATTTCTTCCTATCTTTAATACCTTCATATTATGTCTTCAGAACTAAGGTGTGTACAGACACCATTTTAGAAAGATCTACCTTTCTCTTTTCCTCTCCTCCTTCTCCCCCACCCTACTCCGCTTTTCCTGTCTTTATGGGAAGGGGTGGAGTATCACAGAAGGGATGTTGAAGAGGGGAGGCATTTTGAATGAACTTGGATGTCTCTGACTAACCAGTTGAGCTTCTACAAAGGTCTAGAAATAACAGTCTCTTCAGGGTGGAGTGTGGAAGGCAAGCCAGGGCAGGCTTCACCATTGGGGAGGGTTTGGGGGGGATGGGACTGGGAACTGAAGTCAAGCACAATGTTTTTGTTCTTTGGTTTTCTAAGTAACTGCTTTGCCTAAGGAAACGAAAGGGACTGAACAATTGCAGACTCAAACTAGCTCATTGTTAGACGGGGATATTCTAGCCTCACAGCCCATAAATTATATTATCTATAACTAGATTTCAAATGAATGTGCATACCAAATGAACTTTTCCTAAAGAGAAACTTCTCGCTGGAATCAGTGACTAGACCACAGAATTAGTCATGTTGTTAAATTTGTTTAAGCATTTCATTAAACAAGATTGAAGCTTTCCAAAAGCTGGGGGGGGGCAAGGTAAAGGGTCATTAACATTAAATATCCTTACAAAAATGATTTTTAAATGAATATATCACTTCTTACTGGTATTAAAATAGTGGCAGGCTAGGTTTCTATGGCCTGCTATGAGCCACCCTCCCTTAGAGCCTTCTAAGATGGCGAGAGTGCTGACAGGAGCAGTGAGTCTCTGGATCATCTTGGGGTACAGTGCTTAGATCCATTAGCTGAGCTGGACTGAGCTGGACTGAGCTGAACTGGGCTAAGGCTGGCTACCCTTGCTCTCTCTGTCTTGAAGGAGAAAGGTTTTTCTTTGACCCTTCTCTTTCCTATTCCAATCATGAAAGAGCTGCCCAAAGACCACAGTCACCAACTCCACTGCCTTCCCCCAAGGTTCTCTGTACCCCATTCATCATAAAGTCTAGATCTCTTTGCATCCATAGCAACCAGGCTTCCAAAGGTCACCAGCATCCTTCTGGCTGCTAAACCCAGAGACACTTCTCAGTATTCAACCGCCTTAACCTTTCTACAACAGCGAACACTGTTGCTCTTGACCAATCCCTCCTCTTTGAAATACTTTGTTCTCTTGGTTTCTCTGTTTACAAAGAACAGTGAGACTTGTAACCATCTCACATTCTTCCTTCCTCATTTGTGGCTTACACTTATCACTCTCAGCTAAACCTCCGAATATCAGTATGACCCAGTGGCCAAGTTCAGGGCCCTGTCTCTTTCTATCTGTAGTCTCTCATTGTCTACAACTGTCCTCCAACTCAAAGCTAATGTGACCTGCTTCCAATCCTGCCTTTCTCCACCCTCCCTCCTCAGATATTTGACAAAAACAAGAGATAGAAACTGGTCTGGCAGTTTGGAGATAGAGGCAGGAAATGGCCTTGGTTTTGTCTTGACCAGAAAGGGGCTTTTGGTTCCCACTCTGAGATATTATCTTTATTCTCTCTATTTCACCTAGACGAGCACCACTGTCTTGGAGCTCTACGGAAGGACACACTGAAATTGAGGCAGGTGGACACAGAGTTGGTGAGTGGATTGGGCCGGCCAGCTCAACTCCCCAAAGTCCTTTAAGAACCCCCAGACCAGCGACTCAAAAGTGGCGACCAATTTCCAGGAAGTCACTCCTGCCACCAAAGGTGCTGTGTGTCAGCCCTGCTCACTTTTGAGCCTGTGACAAGTCCTCCCTAATATTCACCTCTGTGATCTGTGGATTTCATTCACATTTACGGATAGATGAGACAAGGACTTGTGGAGCCACTGATTCATCTAGCGCCTCACTTCTCCGAGCTTTGTTTACCTGAGATGAGAAAGCCTCCCTGTAGACCACCTTGGTGGGTTACTTAGTCTAGAGGTGTAACCCGCCTGGCAGGTCCAGTAATTCCGGGGTCCTGGAGAGGCGCTACCTGAAAAGACATGGGCAAGAGAGAGGAAGAAGGCCAAGCAGGGTTTGTCAAAGCCTCCGTTTTATTAGCGTCATGGTTGCAGCTTATATAGCCCCTGGATGAGGAGCTTGGGGGGCTGGAGCACGGGATCTTGCCGCGTGGTCCATATTGGTCACGTAGGCCAAGAGGTTACGATCGGTCAGGTGACGGTTCCTCTGCCAGGAGTTCCTGAGTTGACACACCTAGTTCTCTAGATAGTTTGGAATGTGAGGCGGGTTCCGCTAACAGATAGCTCTCTATTAACAGTTAATTGGGTGCGGGATAGGCTCTGCCAATAAAACAATTCTCAATACAATTGGGAAGTGGAGCCCTCTGCAAACTCCTCAGGGCGATGATCCCTATAATAATTTTTGGGGGGAAAAATGGCTCCTGACATATCCCCCTTCCTTTTATAAAGGCAGGCATCTATCAAGTGGAGGGCACCAGGTCAGAGTCCAACCCTGGTGTCAGATCTAAATGAGAAGGAACTGGGAGAAGGAGGGAGCCTCCTCTCGAGTGGTGGAGCAATTCACCTCTCCTGGGAACAGAGGGGTGCCTTATGAGTCTTAGGTCGAGTGGGGCCCAGGTCTTTTTTTTTTCCTTTACCCGTCCTTGGGTTTTTAGGACCCTGTCTTAGGTTGGGGGATGTCCTGCCACAAGTCGTCTGTCCTTGGAGCTCCTCAAATAAAAGGTATCTAGCAAGACCTAAAGTAAGCAGGTCTTTGACCGCAGGGTTCCCTGTCTTAGGCTATGTGGAGAGCGATTCTCATGCCTGGCACAATGCCATGTTGATCCAGCTTCTACAGCCTCTGTATGGTGTGCTGTTCAGGAGAGAACTCCGCATTACTCCTGTCGTTGGGTCTCTGCATGAATCATTAATGAAAAGACTGTGAGGAGCTCCTCAAATAAAAGGTATAATGATATAATTTGGGCACCAATAGCTCCATCTTCCAGACAAGAAGAAAGGGCATTTTTCAAATCCAGTATTCACCTTTTAGTCTGGCCTAAGGTATCCTCCTTTCTAAATGCCTACTCCACAATAAGATTATGAGTGCTGCCTGCCAAAAATTAGGGCAGTATAAAGGGATCAAAATCTAAAATTCTTAACATATGCATTAAACTCAAACATTTTACAGCGTGTGTCAAACTTTTCCCAACATCTATAAGCAGTTACAAATATCATTAGGTCAATTCCAGTAAGAGTACATACAATGACAGACATTGTTGTTATCAAATACCACCAGTTCCAGTCTCTGAGCAACAGTCAAAACCCTGATCTTCCCCCTTCTTAAGTGAAGAGGGATTAATATTTTAATTAAAATGAGTTTTGTGTCCCAGAGCTTAAAGCAATCAGATGTTTAGTCTGCGTCTTAGCTCCAAAGCAAACAGAATTTAAACCGCAGAAGCAGCTCAGCATTTGAGCTTCAGGGCAGGTGGAATTCCTGGGTGAGGTGAGCTGGATTCAGCTATGTGAAGCACATCCTGGCACTTATCTCAGCCCGGTCTCCCTGGACTGTCTTGGAGGCAGAATGACACCCTGCAGAGTGGCATAGCAGGTTTTGCTATAAGGCACTCCTTTTCTTGAGGCCAGGGAAGACTGGATCAAGGATTTCTCTCCAATCGCCTTTGGAACTCCTCTGTGGGGTGTCCGCAGCCATGACATCAGGTCCAGCTTTTTTTTTTTTCTCTGTGAAAAAAAGTATAAACATATCCTCGACCCAATATATATATATATAGGTCGGATTTTTTTATAATGCATTGCAAGGGCTTTTTTGCCTTGCCTTAGTAAAGGTCAGCTTGGTGTCATCATGTTAGATCGTTTGCATCAGGATCTGTGTGCAACTGTTATAAGTTGCTTTCAAGGAGCCTTGGTACGTTCCACAATTTCTTTTTATTAATTATTAACCATATATGCAGCTTTTCCATTGGAAGAGCCATTTGTAAAATTTAGCATAAAATCCTTTAAGGGATTTTTAGCTATAACATTAGCAAAATACAGGTGTGTGAATTGTAGCAATGATCATCTGGGAAAAGATTATTATTTTTGCCTTTGAATTGAGCAAAAACAATTGTCCAGGAATCAATCTTAAAATTATCAATGAATCTATTGTTTAGTATAAGAAGCATTGATCATAGTTAATATTTTGTTAAACCATCTCCCAGATTTTATCCTGCCCTTTTGTATCAGGCTACTGTTTTAAATTAAGAGTTTAATATCTTAACTGGCAAAACTGGGAAAGGTTTAGCCATAAACAGAATTTTTTTATAAAACTGTTGTAGAATAAATTTGTACTTAAGACACGCACTCGTCATAGCTGTAATATATTGTACTTATACATTATTGTATACTTTACCTGTTGATTTATATTTTACCTGTTTGAGTACCTGTTAGGCAGCTTTTTTTTTTTTTTAAGCTCTCTATTGGAAACTGTTTTTTGTAAGAATTTTACCTAGCGGCTCAAAGTCTCCCATAAGAATATTATAACTAGAGCTTTAACCATTGAATATCTAATTAAAAGTTTATAAGCTCCTGACACCTCCCTTGCTCTCAAGGTCACCTGCTATTTATACTTTCCCTCTAGATTGTATGACTCTTTAGTAAGACAACAGGGACTTAAATCTCGCATACCTTAAGTAGATATCCCCAACTCATTTCTCAGTTTCCCCATAACAGTAAAAAGGATCAGGCTGGTGAGGCGACTAAACAAGGGGCTTGTCATCAAGTCCAGGGACCTGGGTTCCACCCCTGGGACACACATTCTCACAAGCTGTTGTCTGACCTCCACATAAGCACTGCCGCACAAATACAATTTTTTTTTTTTTTTGGTTTTTCGAGACAGGGTTTCTCTGTGGTTTTGGAGCCTGTCCTGGAACTAGCTCTTGTAGACCAGGCTGGTCTCGAACTCCCAGAGATCCGCCTGCCTCTGCCTCCCAAGTGCTGGGATTAAAGGCCTGAGCCACTGCCGCCCGGTTTGAAGGCACTGTTGTCTGCCTTCTTTCAAGTTCATGATCCACGTGACAGTCTGTACAGCCAATCCACTGTGTCAATAAAGCAGCCTTGAATCAAAGGACAGAGTCAGAGATTGGATGACGACCAAGATTAGCCATAGAGTTCTTGGAGGATTTAGGAGGGTAGGAGGGGGCTAGCGGGGATGGTAAGTGAGGAGGAAGAGTCTGGGGGACTTTCTTTTTTTCTTTTTTCTTTTTTTTTTTTTTTTTTTTTTTTTTTTTTGGTTTTTTGAGACAGGGTTTCTCTGTAGCTTTGGTGCCTGTCCCGGAACTAGCTCTTGTAGACCAGGCTGGCCTCGAACTCTGGGGGACTTTCTGCTGCTGGGGAGAGGGCCAGCCAATCACTCCGCTTTCCTTGGATTTTTCAGGTCTTTGTCTTAATTTCTAACTCCCGAAGTTTTTATTATACTAGAACAAATTAGGTGATTGTTACATCTGGCAGCCACACCATGGACAGGGCAGCTTCTATAAAGGAAAACATCCAGCTGGGACTGGCTTACAGGTTCCTGCCATAATAATCATGGTAGGAAGCATGGTAGCACACTGGCAGACATGGTGTGGGCTGGGTTTGAGTTTCTGAAACCTCAAAGCCCACACCCATAGACACACTCGCAAGGCCACACCTCCTAATAGGGCCACTCCCTGTGAGCCTGTGGGAACCATGTTTATTCAAATCACCACACAGTCAGAGCAAGATTTCCAAAGTCTAAATCAGATCATTATCAGTTGTCTGACATTTACTGACATTAGCATTTGCTAACCACTGAGTTTTTCTGAGATCATCCGAAATCCTTCCGTTATAAAGTTCCCCAGATCCGTCACGTCCTGCCCCTACCTATCAGGACCCTACACACACCCTCTCATTCCCTGTACTCTTGTCACAATGCCCTTCATGTTCTGCACACATGCCACGCGTCTCCCTGGCCTGGATGTGGTACAGGCTGGTCCCTTTGCCAGTGAGGCTCCTTCCCAATCAGTACCATCTTCCTAAGAGACTGTCTCTACCACTCAGACTACATCATTCTCCACCATTCATCCCTTTCTTATACCCTCTCTGTTATCTAATACTATGTTATTTTCTGGCCTATCCATTAGATTCACAGCTTCTTCCAGTGTAGAATGTGGCCATCACATCAACAAATGTCTGGCTTTGCTCATGGCCTAATTCTCGGTGATTCAGCCCAGTGAAGGCTCAGCAAGTTAAACAAACATTTTCCACCATTGTTTCAATCATTGCTTAATGTAAAGTAATATATATTATATGTGTGTGTATGTATGTATGTATGTATGTATGTATGTATGTATGTATGTATATTCCAAAACACACACACACACGGTATACATACACACACATTCCAGAACAATTCTGGAGCCCTGTATGAGTATTTCCATATTTTACAGATTAGGGAACTATGGCCCGGAGATGCCCCAGGAGGCACACTGGGATTTCCTCCAGGCAGCCTCCCTCAGACACCCCTGCTGCTACTCAGGGCAGTACACCTCTTAGCTGAGGCTGCCTGTACCCAGACTTTCCAGATCAAGAGATGATCCTCAGGTCAATTGATAAGCTCAGAAGAGAGTGACACCAGGGGAAGCGAAAAGAGCTCAAGACCACATTAAAAGGCTGGGAGCAGTAATGTGTGGTGGGAGGTGGGTCTCTGTGCACACCACAACCAGAGGAGTAACAAACCACAGGAGGCAAGAAGGCAGTTCAGGTCAGCACAACTAGGTAACCAGTGTTGGTTCAAACTAGGAGATTTCAACTCTAAGTAGTTTCTTTTGGGCATTTTTAAGCATAACACAGTTTGATGAAAACTCTCCTGGTGTCTTAGTTAGGGTTTCTGTTACTGTGAAGAAACAGCATGACCAAAAGCAAGCACGGGAGGAAAGGGTTTATTAGGTTTACACTTCAGCATCACTGTTCATCATCAAAGGAAGTCAGGACCAGAATGCAAACAGGGCAGGATCCCGGAGGCAGGAGCTGATATAGAAACCATGGAGGGGTGCTGTGTACTGACTTCCCCACATGTCCGGCTCAACCTGCTTTCATATAGAACCCAGGACCCTCCAGCCCAGGGATGGCACCACCCACAATGGCAGGGTCCTTCCCGCTCCATCATCAATTAAGGAAATGCCCTACAGGCCTGCCTACAGTCTGATCTTATGGAGACAATTTGTCAGTTTGTAGTTCCCTCCCCTCAAATGACTTTCGTTTCTGTCAAGATGGCATAAAACTATAGGCCGTAGCTGGTGATGATTAAGCCAATCCTGTGTGTACAATAAAACATACATAAACCTCCTCGAGGAACAAAGGAAGCTAAAGATCAGATGTGACGACATTGAAACACTTTGTAAATTACCTTGACACCTTCCACAAAGATGGCTTCCACAGGTTGACTGAGACAAACAAGTGTATGATAGAGGTCTGGGAGGGTCCAGTGTGGTCTCCCACCACTCAGATAGTACAAAGGTCACCAGGCTAGAATATTTGGCCACTCCCAGCCTTCTGGGAGGATTATAGGTTTTGCATTCCTTTCCTTGAATGTGCTAACATTCCAGGTTCCCCTAGCGCTTATCTTTGGGAACAAGGACCTACATGCCTCCTACCGTACCTGGCTATAACCTCAGCACTTAAGAGGTTGAAGCAGGATCCCCATGAGTTTGAGGTCAGTTTGGGCTACATTATTCTGATTGCGCTTTTAAAAACATACCTCAAGTACCCAGGAGGATATTTGTCCATCCCCACCATTTTCCAACCCCAACGAGGATGGGGAACATGAGAACAAGTGCCAGCATTCCATTGGGAGAGCTCCATGCTGCACACCTGAGCATTTATCCCAGGTGAGTCCCCAGGACCCATGATGTTTGTCTCCATTTATGCAAACTGTTACAACAAAAGAGCACAGACTAGGGGTTTACAGATACTAGGAACTAATTTCCTGACGGTCCAGAGGCTGAAAGATCCAAGATCATGGTGGTTTGGTGATTAGTAGGAGATGGCCCCCTCCTGCAATCGCTGCTGCTCACTGTCCCTTCCAGAGCAGAAGGGCTACAGGACATCCTTGAGCCTCTCTGTAAGGAAGCCAATTCTACCATGAAGACTGCTTTCTCTAAGGACCCAGACTCTACATACCATCATGTCAACATATGGTTTTGTCAACTGCAAGTCAACATCTGGGTTTGGACAGGACACAAATGTTCAGAATGTAGCAGGGATACTCAAGCACTTGGGGGAGGGGTCCCAGGTGACCTTGTGTTGGCATAAAAAAAGTTCCACAATAGTCTGAAATGGAGTATAACAAAGGTTTATTTATCTGGGAATAAACTCACAGAAAAAGTGACAATTCACAGTCCTCTGCATGTGCTGGGAACTGGAACCAAATCCCACAACCAAGAGGCTAGTTCATGCTTTTTGTCCACCTTTATAGTACATGAGACCACGCCCAAAGTGGGCTGGTATCTTAAAGGCTATTGGCTAAAGGAGTTCCCATGGTACCTCCCTCTTTTGTCTAAATAAGAGAATTCTAAACCTAAGATAAAATGATACATAATAAGAACAAATATCAAGTATGGCCCAGGGAAAAGAAGAGGCAAAATCATATATAAAAATTAGAATTACAGCCAGCATGAACAACATCAAGCAAAAAAACATATGCTGAATGTTTCAATAGTTATCCTAGCTCCTATCCTAGGAGTCTTAAGTCTTATTTTAAAAATGGCTTGGCTAAGTCATGAGAAGAAAGTAACTGTGACTATCTAGTCTTCAACCCCATCAAAGACCTGAGAAGGGAAATAATATTACTTGAATAAACAGGAAATGCAATCAATCAACTTCCAAAAGGTCCAAAAAATGACAAAGACAACTGGCTACCTGGACAATCATACAGAGTCTCATTTGCAATGTGGAGCAACCAACTTTGACTAAGGTCTGGAGTAACTGACAGACCATTTTCAGAGGCAGGAAAATTTGAAAAACCATCTTACCCTATCCTGGCAAGGTTTGACAGTCTTTTTGCTTGTATCCTGTTTGTCCAGTCTGGACACTGTGCATTTTGTCAGTAATTGAGGCAGGGACAATTAATTCTTTGCCAGAAGGCCAGTTTTGCCAATAAGTAAACAAGCTCCAAGTGGAATGTCTTCAGTCCTCAACATTCTCTTGGGTATAGATCTGTGCTGCCAGGAGCAATCATGTCTCAACAGAACCCTAAGTTATTTAAGTGCCATATTCTACAGTTCTTTAAAGAGTTTGAAGATTACTTATCTATGCAGAACACAATCTCTATGCATCTAAAGAACCTGATTAGTCTAACTATAAGTAGTATGACAAACATGGATGACTATTGACCTGTAATTCTTAATACCTATATAGCTTAAAGACTATATTAATATAGCTTTATATTAAAAATTAAACAATCTTTAAACAGATGTGCAGTAAATGAGGACAATGATCTCAAAATGTAAACAATATATAAATATCCTGATTGAAGGTAGAAATGTATAGTGCAATATGATAAATATATCCTAAAATTGCATCAATATACAAAATATCTTAAGCAAAGGTAGAAATATGCTTGCATATAATATGACAAAATAACATTGCCTAGGAATACAAATATTGTAAACAGAAATAGGAGCTTATTCAATATAACAAATATATTTTGAATTTGTATCAATATATAAGAATCTATATCAATGTATATTGTCTATAAATAATAGCTCATAAGTAATCTCACTATTACTATTATTAGTATGAGTAAGCTCACATTAATCTCTCTTATACAGCCCATCCATTCCCCTCCTCTTTTTTTTCTCTAGGGAGATCTTTAAGCCTACTTCATTTCCACCCCCAACCCTGAGGGGTAGTTCAGCTGCAGAAAGGTAGGTTAGCTTCATGGGGTGGGAGAAGACCACAGATGGGGTCTGGGCAGGGCCCGGCAGGGTGTGGACTCTGGCCAAGTTGGGCACCAGTTTTTTGGCATACAAAAGAGTTCCACAATAGCCTGAAATGGATTTATAATGCATGAGACCATGCTCAAAGTGGGCTGCTACCTTAAAGGCTAGTGGCTGAAGGAGGTCCCACAGTACCCTTGTCTAGATCTGTTCCCTACCAAACTTCAGCACCCCAGTGTAAGAAATACCAAATATGAGTCTTTTCTATCAAATACTGTAAAACTTGTATTTAGGACAAGGAATTCAAATTTTTGTATCCCTTCCCTACCTTGCAAATATTTTAATCTCCCCACCACCCCACCCAGTAAAATCTTTGTTTGCATAAAAATCCAGTGTTGCATCCAGGAATTTGATGGCCTGGAGCAGTGGCCCCTTCCCCCTCCTTCATTTCCTGTGCACTAACTCTTTTTGGACTAGTCAGTTAAGACTATGAAGTCAGATATCAGCCTATGAGGAAAAGACACAGTCACTACCTGAGTTAGAAGAAAAATCAAATGCACTTCTTAACTCTGTGGGCTCTCTCTTCCCAGCATACCCTTTTGATCAAGAGTAAAGTTTCCCTCATCCAGACCTTCAGGTGCAATGGTGATCTCTTTCTTTGCGATCTCAAACTTATTTCTAACACCAGGACCTGGCCATCCCTAGCTACAATCTAGGTTTATGCAGCATCCCTGGGTCTCTCTGGGAGTCCTGCTGTCAAACCACATGGACCACTACGCCTCATCCCTTTGCTTCCTTCTCTGACTACCTTCCCACAAAATTATAGGGAGCAGAAAGCTGTGACTGCAATCAACCTGGCACATGGAGTTAAGAATCCAGAGAGGCTGCCGGTGGCCCGCAGACCTTCCCACAGTAGAACACCACCCTGGCTCCCGTCTGAGCCCTGGATCTATCTGCTCACGACGCTGGCAATGATTGGAGAGCAGTTAGAAGTATTTATAGAAAGGAGCGTGGCCTGGGGCAACTAAGCTACAGCTACCAATTAAAAAGCCACAATTCTCATACACACTGACATCTGAGAGCCGCTGTTGTTAGTCAACTTTCTGCTAATGTAAAATAAAAATACCCTAGATAAGAAACTAATATGTTTGTTTTGGCTTACCATTCGGGAGATGCTAGATCATCACCAAATGGCTCTGTTGCCCCACATTGGCGGTGAAGCAAACCTGCTCACCTCGTGGCTGAAACGCTAAAGGGGAAGGAAGAGACTGGGGTCCACCCTTCGAAGGGACACCAGCAGAGACTTATGCTGCCCAGTGGGCTCTAGAGCCTTGAAGGCTCCCTAGTGTTCCAATACTGCCATTCTAAGGGGCAAGATTGTGACATCTGGGCCTTTGGACCGTCGTAAGATCCAAACTGTCGTATCATCTCCAGGAGCCATTGGAATCTCACCACATTTTTACGGTGGCTGCTATTTCCTCCTTATTCCCAGCCTTCTTTCTGATGTGGTCTTTCCTTCCCTCCTAGGCAGCCAGCAGTAAACAAAGCTCAAGTAGGGGAGGCCAGCCTGGAGATAAAAACCAAAACCAAAACCAAACCAAAAAGCCAGAGGACAATTTAATTCTGCCTGGTGGCACAGATATCAACATTTCTCAAGCCTTCTTCGCAAGGGCAGGGTCCTGAGCATTGGCATAAATCCAGTTCAAAGGTCTTTGTCCCCAGGACACAGCATTACCTGCATAATGGTGTGCAAGCTCATGCATGTGGTGCTCAAGACCTTCAGCAATTTAACTTGACACATTTTGTGTGTGTGTGTGTGTGTGTGTGTGTGTTGAACATCGGTCTCCTGGAGCTCCCAGATTCAGTTAGATTAGTGAACCCCAGGAACTACTCTGCCTCCATCTCCTCATCTCTGGGATCTCAGACTGTGTAGCCTGCCTGGCTTTTTAAGTGGGTGCTGGGAACATACATGCAGATCCTCATGCTTGTGTGGAATGGTAGTTTAGAAGAGAAATGTTCCCACCGGACTCACATCTTTGAACACTTGGTCTCCAGTTGATGGAGGAAGCACACTGCCAGAAACGGGCTTTGAGAGCTTATACCTAGAACTTATATGTGGCATCGTCCCCTTCCAGTTCTTGGCTTCCTGTGTGATGAAATGTGATTTTTCAGTTGCCTGCTGCCTCGCCCTCCCTGCCATGATGGAACCATGAGGTCCCTGTGCAAACTAGAAGGCAGAATGAGCTCCCTCCCTCCTTAAGCCGCTTCAGTCCTGGTGTTTTATCATAGCAGCAGAAAGCAACTCACACATGTGGCAAGCACTTTCCCAAACAAGCCAGCTCCCCAGGTCCTTTGAAAGATTTGTGCATGGAGTTTCCAGATCCAGAGAGCTGCTGTGCTGAGGGGTCATGGCAGGCTTTAGTCCCAGGGATTTAGAAGCTACCTTTTTATTCCTTATTTTCCATGCTGCAACTTTGCTGCCAGGGATATTTTTTCATTTGTTTTTGTGCCCTGAGAACCAAATGTAACCTTTCTTTCTTTCTTTCTTTCTTTCTTTCTTTCTTTCTTTCTTTCTTTCTTTCTTCCTTCCTTCCTTCCTTCCTTCCTTCCTTCCTTCCTTCCTTTCTCTCTTTCTTTTTATTGTTTCTTTTAATTTTTTTGTTTGTTTGTTTTTCAAGACAGGTTTTCTCTGTGTAGCCTTGGCTGTCCTGGAACTCACTCTACAGACAGGCTGGCCTTGAACTCACAGAGATCCACCTGCCTCTGCCTCCCAACTGGTGGGATGACAGGCATGTGCCATCACCATCCCTGCTATGGATTGCTTTTAATAGCACGCCTTCTTGGAATCTTATACTTAGCCTTTCTTCCTCATGTAGAAACACATACTTGCTCTTTCATTTTGTCATGTGGTATCCACCAGAGAAAACTGCTCAGTAAGTCAACAGAAAGTCTTGACTAGCCAGCCCGCAACTGCATTAGGTGTTTGAGATTCCAGTCCAGAACCTTTCTCAGGGTGCGTTTTGAAGCACAAAAACCATGTCCTGAGTTGACATACTTCACTTAACAAAAACAGCCAGAAGCAGAAGCACAGAAGTCAAAAAGCAAGGTGCATTTAAAGACTTTCCCAAAACCATGAACTTTGATTAATTAGGTCTTTGTTTCATTTTGGCAGGTGGTACTGTCTTCATTTTATGTCTTAATTTTATGGTACTTCCATCATGGAGTCAGTTCTGCTAACGTCTGGGGAAATTTTTACAATTTTGATGAACACATGATAATTGTACACATATTGGGGGGGTACAATGTGATGTGTCCTTTCCCTTATACACCCTACACTGATCCAGTCAGAGTGATTAGTCCCTCCATCACCTCAAACATCAACCATTTCTTAGCTGCCCATCCCTCCTTTTATCTGCTCCTCCCTGAGTGTTCACTCATCCAGTTGCGTAGACGTTAGAGACCCTGAGAGAGCTCTCATCTCTGTCTTCTATTGTGCATAAATACAGTTTCCAAAATGATGTCAAAGTTTAATTGAGATATTTATAATTTACTTTGACAGATGCTCTAGAAAGACCATAAACTGTTCTTTCTTGGTGCACATGTTTGTAAGTGGCTTTGTCATTTGTCAGAAGAAATGGTAACAATCCATCTTAATTCCATCCTACTGTTTCTCAACCTCCTTCTATACGTTTCTTCGTCTTACACATCAACAAACCGGAGGTGCAGGGGTGTGGCTAGAACATCACTACCTCGTTTGAATACTGCTCACTAGAATGTTAAAGGCCTTCCTCAACAAATACAACTGGTGATTCCACACCACTAACGAGATAGTGTTAGGTGAGGGGATGCCTCCTGCCTATGTTGTCAGCACTGACAAGACTGAGAAAGAAGGCGCAGTTTAGGCCAGCCTAAACTTCATAGTGAACTGGAGACTTTCTCAGGCTATTTCACAAGACCCTTTCTTAGAAAAACAAAACAAACCCAACAAGGAGATCCCGGAGATAATGACTGAATCAGTGCTAGATTCTCACACCCTGGCCTCTTTAGAGGCTGCTTTAAGGATCTGAGCAACAGAAACCCTCACAAAACATTGATTCAGTCCAACAGTCAAGAGCACCCCAGGTGTTTTCCTGCTTGCAAATGGCATCAGGACCAATAATGAGAAAAGAATGGAAGGATGCAGAACTCCTAGGAGGGGGGTATTAATCCGAGAAAAATTATAAGTATCTTTTTTGGTTTTCTTTTCCTTACTTTTCTTTTTCCCCTTTCCTCCTCCTCCTCCTCCTCTTCTTCCTCTTTCTCTTCCTCTCTCCCTCTCCCTCTCCCTCTCTCTCTCTCTCTCCCTCTCTCTCTCTCCCTCTCTCTTTCTCTTCCTTTATTAACTTTGGAGACTGGAAAGAAATAAAAATACATATTGCTGCTGGGAGGTGGTGGCACACGCCTTTAATCCCAGCAAGAAGCAGGTGGATCTCTGTGAGTTCGAGGCCAACCTGGTCTACAAGAACTAGTTCCAGGACAGGCTCCAAAGCTACAGAGAAACCATGTCTCAAACACCCAAAGAAAAAAAGGTACTTATTGCTCTTTCAGAGGACAGCACTGTTTGGTTCCCTGGACCCATATCAGACACCTCACAACCACATTTAACTCCAGTCCTAGGGCATCTAACACTGACATCCTCTTCTTGCCTCTAAGAATTTATACATTTGTGGCACACATTCACGTGCATGTACCTATAACTTAAAAATAAGAAAAATAAGTATTTTAAAATTCATATAAGTTGACTTACGAGAGAGAGAGAGAGAGAGAGAGAGAGAGAGAGAGAAAGAGAGAGAGAAAGACAATTTGCAGGAGTTGATTCTCTCTCCTACCATTTGGGTCCTGTCAGGCTTGGCAGCAAGTGCCTTTAACTGATGATCGATCTCCCTGATTTTCTAAATATCTTAATATAATTATCAATATAATTACATCAATACAGACTATCTGTATAATTGGATAATATGTCACACTTTATCCAAAAAGTATCAAAAAGTTGTATTTATGTAATATTTATTTCATAATATATAGAAAGCTTAGGAAGATTTTGAGCAAGTTTTAGATCTATTTTTTATTAATTTTAGGTTATGAATATGTATGTGGTTGAGGACATGGTATACGCACAAGACTGTGGGTGGTGGAGGAGGTCATGGGTGTTGAATTTGCCTGGAGCTGGGGTTACAGGTGGTTGTAAACCACACAGCATGGATTCAGGGAACCAAACTCACATCCTCTGTAAAAGCATTGAGTCAACTTTCCAGCCAATTTTGAGATTATTTTTATTCATTTTTATATAACTATATATACTATATTCATATATTTATATAATATATATGTATATACAGCTGTATTTGCATTATTTCCCTTCACCCTCTTTTCCCTTAACCCATCCCATGTTCCTCCCCAACCCCCTCTGAAATTCATGGCCTCTTTTTCTTTTTTCATTATGATTACACCACACACACACGCGCGCGCATACACACACACACACACACATTTAGATGCATAAATACAACAGGCATATGATTTTAGATCTAATTACTTGATATTGAATGACCAATTAGTAGCCTCATCCTTGGGGAAAACTAATTCTTTCTCCTCTTAAGACTGTATTTTTTTTTTTGAAAAAAAAATTTCTATTTTGGAACATTATAAGCATGATTTGGTCAACTGGTCTAATACACTTTTAGGCAAATGGGAAATTCTCAGGCTATGACTTGGGGTAGATAAATGAGTCCCACAGTGTAGCAAACTGTCTCTATCCAGCTGCTCTCAAGACGAAGCAATCAGAACGCGTCCTACTTATTCTGATATCTTGGATTTTTCTTTTTTACATAAGGACAAAGAAGAAATCAAGCTGAGCATACACAAGATCGTTTATTAGTATTTATTCATTTATTGTTCTTATCTGTTTATCTTGTGTAGGGTCTCTCTATGTCACCCTGGCTGGTCTGGAACTCTGTATATAGACTGAGTTGACTTTGGGCTTGCATTACTCCTCCTGCCTCATGAGTACCAAGACTACAGTCATGCACCACTGGGCCCAGAAGTTGATGTTCTTCTAGATCTCTGTGTGTAAAACTGGCATCCTATTACCTGTCTTTGTGTGTCTGACACTATTCTTTGACTCAAAATGTCTAGTAGAAGCCAGGTGGTGGTGCACGCCTTTAATCCCAGCACTCGGGAGGCAGAGGCACGCGGATCTCTGTGAGTTCGAGGCCAGCCTGGTCTACAAGAGCTAGTTCCAGGACAGGCTCCAAAACCACAGAGAAACCCTCTCTCGAAAAACCAAAAAAAAAAAAAAAAAAAAGTCTAGTAGGCTAATTAATCTTGTCAAAATGCAGCATCTCCTTTTGATGATTGTATAATATGCTGCTGAGAGGAGATCATGATTCTTTGTAACCATTCATCTGCTGATGGGTTCAGCAGGGTTTTTGTAACCATTCATCTGCTGATGGGTTCAGTTGGGTTTTTGTCTTCCTAATTTGCATTCTGTTGTCATATTAAACACTGTGGCCAATAGCAGACTCCTATGTTTGAATGCTTGGTCCCAGGTAAAGGAACTGTTTGGGAAGAGTTAGAGGTTTGGCCTTGTTGGAGTAAGTATGTCACTGGGGGTGGACTTTGAGGTTTCAAAAGCCCAAGTCAAACTCAGACTCCCTCTCTTCTGCCTGTAGATTAGGATGTAAGCCCTCCACCTCTGCTCTACCACCATGCCTGCCTGTCTGCTGCAATGCCCCCCACCATGATGCTCATGGACTCAGCCTCTGAAATGCTAAGTAAGCCCCCAGTTCTATGCTTCATTGTGTAAGTTGCCTTCCTTATGGTGTCTCATCACAGCAGGAGAACAGTGACTGAGACAGGCAGCAAGCAGTTTACTCCAGATTACACATAGACCAGCAAGACGCAGTTGGGTCAAGAACTGGACAGAGGTCATGGAGGAATGCTGTTTATGGGCCACTCCTTGTGGCTTGCTGAACCATGCTTTCTTATACCAATCAGGACTACCAACCCAGGGATGGCACCTCTACCAACAGGCTGGGTCCTACCCATCAATCCTTAATCAAGAAACTACTCCACAGACTCACATACAGGCCAATCCGATGGATCCAGTTTCTCAGTTGAGGATCCCTCTTCACTTCTAACTTGTATCTAGCTAATAAGCAACTAATCAGGACACATAGTGTGACTTTTTCTACTAATGCTATCATCAACATGGCAGTGCAGACGTCTCTTCAAGATGCTGACTTCATTTCCTTTCTACCTGTGTCCAGAAGTTGGGGGTTGGACTACAAACACCCCATAAGAGAGCTAGCTCTATTTTCAGCTTTCTGAGGAACCATCGTGGTGTTTTGTGCAATGGTTCCACTAATTTACAGCCTCACGCTGAGTGCACAAAAGCTCCCCTTGCTGCACATGGTCACCAGCACTCCATCCCTCTTCTCTGTTTGGGATTGCTGTGCTCACAGATGTGAAGCGGCTCACAGGTATGAAGTGGTATGCCACCATGGTTGGTTTTCATTCCCTTGATGCTTAGGGATGCCAAACATCTTTTCATATAAGCGAACATTTAGAGTCCTAATTACCGTGATGTTCTGACATACATCCTAATAGATTTAATAGTTGGATACGTTACATGAAAACGTTTTTAAAAAATTGAAATCTGTCTTAGGGATTTTACTGCTACAGTAAAAACCCCATGACCAACATAACTCAGGGAGTAAATGGTTTACTGGGCTTATGCTTCCCCAGCACCGTTCATCATCAAAGGAAGTCAGGACAGGAACTCACACAGGGCAGGAACCCAGAGGCAGGAGCTGATGCAGAGGCCATAGAGGAGCACTGCTTACTGGCTTGCTCCTCAGCTTTCTGAGTCTGCTTTCTTAGAGAACTCAGGACCACCAGCCCAGAGATGGCCCCACCCGCAATAAAGTGCTTATCCCCCATCAATCATTAATTAAGAAAATGCCCTATAGGCTTGCCTACACTGCATCTTAGGGAGACTTTTTTTTTTTTTTTAAATTGAGTCTCCCTCCTGTCAGATGACTTTTGCTTGTGTCAAGTTGACATAATTCTAGCCAGCACAGAATTAGCTCTGGCCAAGGAATTAATTTTACAATGACAGCAGTGATTAAATGTGCCCATGTCCCCAGGGTTCAGGGATGTTAGCAAGTCCCCAACATCTAGCAGCCCCTTAACAAATGCTATGCCAGAGACCTCTCTTAACAGTGTTCTTTGAATTAGTGGAGGCCTTGGCCAATATCTGGTGATGTTTCCCTGAGAGCCGGAAGACCAGGACCAGGAATCTAATTTGCTGGTCGTAGTCACTCTCTACCCCACTTGCGCATATCCGCAACTTCATAGCTCTCCATCTGCAATGTAACCACTGCACGAGCTAACCTGGGCGTTGAGACTGACTTGGCCATTCTGAGCATCACTGAACCTTCTTGTAGTGAAGAAATAAACAGCACGAGGTGCTTCCTGCATCTCAGGCCTAAGAGAGAACCGCAAACATCTTCAAAAGTGAACAACAGTGCAAAATGAAAGCTCGGAAAGAAACCACTGGAAACAATTTGTCCTTAGTCAAGAACTCTTTCTGGAATGTCTGGAGGAGTATTCAGGGTGTCTGCTTGTCAATTTCTTCGGGTGCAAAGATGTGATATTTAATGGAAGTAGAGGATAGAAGAGGGTGTCATTCAAAGCTTCAAAGATAAAAAAGATTTTAATCTCGCAGATGAGAACAAAAGCAAACCGGAAGGATGAAGTGATAGATATTTTGAATTGATCCTCACAACGATGCCATCATAATGTTAGTCTGTTGGATTTGGTTATTTCTCATTCTGCTTTGGTTGTGATTGTGTGTAGTGCAGGGGCGTCTTTTGCAAATCAAAAAGCTGAAAGGCGACAAAAACCTCCAGCAAAATCCTGGAGGCTCAGCGATAGAGCATTTGCTTGTCAAGAATGTACAAGGCCCTGGGCTGCAGCCTCAGCATCTTAAACAGCATCAATAACAACAAAGCAACAGCAAATGAACCAAAAATCTAGAAAGCTTTGGGCTGTAGAAGGAGACGATAAATTTAATCAATTTATCATCACAGAAAAGGCTAGTTAAGCACCTTAGGTAAATATTACTATCCTGAAATCCAGGGCACACATAGATAACAATATATATAAAAGCTGCTCTGAATAAAATTTAATATTTGTTGTAATACTAACAGACAACTAATTATACAATTTGGGTACATGACAGGGAACTCAATAAATGTTCATTTCTTTCCTTCTGTCTACCAGCAGAATTTGGAAAGCACAGAAAACAGATGAGAGAAAACACTAGCTTTTTTTTTTTTTTTTAAATGGTGTTCATGTTTATCAGGCTGGCCTCAAGCTTCCTGTGTCACTGAGGATGACCGTGAACTTCTGACCCTCATGTGTCTACTTCTGGACTTTTGAGATTATAGACATGAGTCACCATGCCTACCTTATGCAGTACTGAGGATTGAAACCAGGGCCTTGTATATGCGAGGCAAGCTCTCTACCAACTGAACTACAACCTAGTCTTGAAAACACACATTTTACTTAAAAAAAAAAAAAGACAGGTATATAACTGGCTGGTAGGTAGCAACTTTATTACGAAACTGAGACAAAAGTTGATTTCCTATTTTACTACCAAAATTGTTGCATCACAATGAGAGGAAAAATCACAGCTAAACTAAAGAAGCATCTATTAAAAATAATATGAAAAACGGAAGCCAGTTCACAACAGAGTCTTGGGATGGAAGGGTTTGGTTTGGACTCATGAAAAAGCTCACTCAGAGCTGGGCGGTGGTGGCGCACGCCTTTAATCCCAGCACTTGGGAGGCAGAGGCAGTCGGATCTCTGGGAGTTCGAGGCCAGCCTGGTCTTCGAGAGCTAGTTCCAGGACAGGCACCAAAGTTACAGAGAAACCCTGTCTCGAAAAACCAAAAAGAAAAAAAAGAAAAAGCTCATTCAGGCAGAGACCCTTGGGGTCATTATGGGTAAAGAAAGCCCTAGTGACTGGGGAAACAGTCTTCCTGCAGACCTGATAGAAAAGCAGCAGAAGACATACCCATGTTCCGGCCCAACTTTGCTGAGTTTTTTTTAGTTTTTTTTTTTTTTTTTTTTTTTTTTTTGGTTTTACGAGACAGGGTTTCTCTGTAGCTTTGGTGCCTGTCCCGGAACTAGTTCTTGTAGACCAGGCTGGCCTCGAACTCCCAGAGATCTGCCTGCCTCTGCCTCCCGAGTGCTGGGATTAAAGGCGTGCGCCACCACCGCCGGGCCTTTGCTGAGTTCTTGAAGAAGGCCATGCAAAGGAAAAGTTGAAGCTTGAAGATACAGCTCAAAGCGGTGAGGCTGTAAGAACAGGTGAGGAATGGTGTTCCTCACAAGGCAATAAGAAAGGAAAGGGGGGAAAAAAGACCCAAATACTCATAAAAGACCACCATCTGTCTCCTTCCTGTTTTGCTCAGAAAGTTGTCCAAAGATCAAGAGTGAACACTCAGACTTGTCCGTTGGGAATACAACAAGGAAATTGGGTGAGCTGTGGCCCGAGCTGAAGAAACGCCACCGTCGGAGCAGAAGGCCGCGGAGCTGAAGCAGAAGTAGGAATCATAGGTTATTACACAGCTTGCTGAGGGCAAACGTGATGCAAGAAAGGCCCTGCCAGGGCAGCGGGCTCGGAGAAGAATAAATAGAGGAAGAAGAGGAAGACGAGAAAGAGGAAGGTTAAATGTCTGTCTGTCATGCCTGCAGAGTGTATGTGGGCCCAGCCAGTTGTTTCATTCCAAGTGTGACATTCAAATGCGCCTCAACACTGGCTTCTGTATAAATACGGAACAGTTTTTGTTTAGCTTGTAAAATTCTTTGTAGAGAAAATACACCCTTAAATTCAGACTGTTCAAAATGCTGAGAATAACAGGCTGTGAGTGCCGAGGCAAGGAGGACACCTCTGTATGATCCCTATCGGCTTCGAGGCTTAGGGAGCGGTCTGGAAGACCGTGTGGAAAGAATGAATGTGAAAACCCAAAGAATGGAGAGGAACACTGTTCAAAGGCTGGCTTCTGAACAGGACATGACTATCACCCAGACGAATTCACAGCAGCTGTGTTCACCCCCACACAAGCCGTAGTTAACAATTCCAGCGCGGAGGGGGACTATCAATACCTGAGCTCTTGGCCGAGCTGTTAATAGCAATTGATAACTGCAAAGGGACAAAGTCACTTTCTTGGAGAGAGGCAGTCACTGGTGCTTAGTTCTTGTGATCTTTCCCTCCCTGGTCAACACCGCTGTCTTTTCCCCCATAACCTTCATTCATTTCTCTCAGGGCTCCATCCAACTCACCAGAAACTCAGTCTCTCCCCAAGAAATGACCACTTGGCTCACCCTGTGTTTCTGAGGTTCCTGGAAAAGTATTTTTTTCTGTCTGTATAGGAAGACGCAATCCGTCCAATGTGCTGACTCCCGTGTTGTCGGCTCCTAGCTCCTTAGCCTAAGCAGTTGCACATCTTGCCAAGGTGAGACTCCCAAAGGCCGTCCTCCTGCCCTTACAGGTTGAGATCTTGTCAAAGTTCATGGCATTATGATAAATTGCCTTATAAAAACCAATGCCACGTATGGTTATTTGTATGTTTTAGGTTTATTAAGGTCCTTCCTTTGGTTCACACATGACTTCCAGACCCTCAGAGTACAAACCCTCTGACATGATTGAGACTTATTCACATATTGGGTTACCACGCTATGACCCAAACATGGAGTCTCCTCGCACGCTGAGATGCCTGTTCTAACTTCCTGTCAGTCTCTTTGCCTGGGGCCCATACTCTAATCAGAACTTCTACCCTTAAAAATCTCCTTACCCAACGGTTTTCCAAAAGTGCCAATACATCTCCCCAACTCAGCTGGAAGAGTTACTCCCATTTGAGTACCTCACCTATGAGTTAGCGACTCAAGGGTTGAGGGATATTAAGAGCCACCTGGTGTCCTCTATTCAAATGTCTTACTGATATGCCCAGTGTGTTAGTGGGGGTCCAAGCAGGAACAAAGAGCCTAGCCTAGGTACTTCAACAAGAACTCATGGAGGAATAGGATATTCATAGACTGCTCTATAACCTAGAACATCACACATAACAGAAGCCACCCTTAAACTAATCTGTAGTTAGCTCAGTCAATTTTTTTGTGCTATTCTGAGCTTTGGGGACAATTGCTTCTTCCTGAAGCTATTCTTGCTTAACTCCTATGTCACAACAATCACATTCTTGGGCTCTTCTACTTCCTCCTAATTTATCGCTTAATAAATATCAAATAAACATCAAATAAATCAGCATTAATGATGAAGGGGAAAACTTACAGCTTCATAGAAATAGTATTTCTTACTTGTGTTGGATTTTTTTAATAAAACATTTTTAAGACTATGGTCTTTAAACATTTTATCCCAGATGGAGTATACCATGTTTCTGTACTTATTTTTAATGAAAAAGAACCCCAAAATAGGAAATGATACCATACAGTATTTAAATCTATGCAAATGCTCCATCCTAAGACATGGTCAGGGGTGCTAGAACTTCTTCAGATAGGAGGCAAATAAAAACTCCTGGGGAAAAGAAAAACATATAAGCATCCCCCTGAATATTAACCTTCATCAGGCGATGAAAGAAGACAGAGACAGAGACCAACATTGGAGCACTGGACTGAAGTCTCACGATCCAAAGGAGGAACAGAAGGAGAGTGAGCACGAGCAAGGAACTCAGGACTGCGAGGGGTGCACCCACACACTGAGGCAATGGGGATGATCTATCGGGAACTCACCAAGGCCAGCTGGCCGGGGTCTGAAAAAGCATGGGACAAAACCGGTCTCGCTGAACATAATGGACAATGAGGACTACTGAGAACTGAAGAACAATGGCAATGGGTTCTTGATCCTATTGCACGTAATGGCTTTGTGGGAGCCCAGGTAGTTTGGATGCTCACCTTAATAGACCTGGATGGAGGTGGGTGGTCCTTGGACCTCCCACAGGGCAGAGAAACCTGCTTGCTCTTTGGGCTGAGGAGGAAGGAAGACTTGATTGGGGGAGGGGGAGGGAATGGGAGGTGGTGGCGGGGAAGAGGCAGAAATCTTTAATAATTAAATAAATTAATTAATAATAAAAGAAGAAAAAAAAACTCCTGCGGAAATGCCAAGAGCTGGCAAGCCCTGTTCCTACTCTCCTCTTTCTGCTTTAACTTCTTCCTTTGTTTGCTCTGTGAGAAAGAATTTAAGAAAAATCCGTACCCACCTCGGGTCATCATGTTGTATTTAACTTACAAACGGCTACTACCCATCCCCACTTCTTCTTTCAACTAAATAAAACATAGGTCGTCAAAAGAGGGCAGTGTCAAATTTCTTTGTGTTTCCTTTTAGGCCAACATGAGAAACGCAGATATCTCTAGACTTTTGATAGTACCACCTGCAATGAGAATATTAAGACTCACTCTCCACTAAGAGTAAATGAAAGGAGGCATATTGTCTAGTGGCTGCTGTCAGCTTCTTAACCAAAAAGAAAAGAAAGGTACGAATGTCATCTAACCTTTGAAGAGTTTGTAATTTGTCAGGAGCCGTGTCCCCCCAAAATTTACAGGAAGCACCGCCGTGAGGAGTTTTTGCAGAGGGCTTCACTTTCCAATTGTATTGAGAATAGTCTTATTGACCAAGCCTATCTCACACCCAAATTAACTGTTAATAGAGAGCCTCTGTTAAGGGAACCTGCCTCACATTCCAGACTATCTAGGCAACTAGGTGTGTCACCTTGTGACTTCCTGACCAAGGAATCGTGACCTGACCCATTGTAACCTCTTGGTTTACGTGACGTGCGTGGCAAGACCCCGTGCTCCAGCCCCCCAAGCTCCTGATCCAGGGGCTATATAAGCTGTAACCATGACCCTAATAAACGGAGGCTTTGACAACATAAGCAGAGCCTCCTTTCTCTCATCAGCCCTTGCCTTTCAGGTGGTGCCTCTCCGTGACCCTGGAATAACTGGCCAGCCAGGCGGGTTACAAACCCTAGACAGAGTAACCCGTCGAGGCGGAGACAGTGGCGCCCGAACCAGGGACTCGGAGCACGGTTAACTTCCCGGACGACGACGCGCAGTCCCGGGACAACAAGAAATAGAAGATTCTGCAGCTGTAGAACTCGGACAGATCTGCAGGATAAGGTAGGCGCAGGTTCGCTGTCGTCCCATAAGACATGGGCCATTCGCTTTCAAAGGAAGAGAAATTCATAAAGGAATTTAAACAATCACTCAGGGTGAGAGGAGTAAGAGTAAAAAAAAGAGATTTAGTTGCATTTTTTTGTTTTATAGATGAAATATGCCCCTGGTTAGTTTTAACAGGCCCAGAAATACACCCTATTCTCCGCGTCTTCCTTAGTCAGCCAAAAAGGACTCTGCAGCCACCGCCCTATGCTCTGACTGCTCCCGATAGCACGCCTTTGATTCAGAAATTGTTCAATACAAAGCCGCTCTTAAAGCACAAATAGGAGGTCTCAAACAAGTTCTTGCATTGTAGCATGAACTCTCAGACCTTTCCTCTCAGATTCAGGACTTACAATTCACTATGGAAAAAGGCAGGATTTTAGACAAACGGGCAAACGGAGCTAGACAAGCGAAAGCTGCTGAACTCCACCCTAACTCCACAGAAGACCCCCTAGGGCTAGAGAGCCTGTGTCTTAGCCGCCTGCCATGTGGAGCTGAGGCAGCCAGACAGGTTGGCTGAAGGAGGTCTGGACTCAGAAAGTTACAGCTTCAGGACAATAAAAGGAGATAAATGTGCTTCTTTTCCATTCTAAAATTTTGCTTCTTGGTCAAAAATCTTTAGTTTGTAGGCATATAAATTTATATCTAAGGTAGATTAATTTCAGTACTGTGGTTCTGTAGAAAAGTTTTAAAATCAAAGACTGTGATACATTCAGAGGATTTTTAAAAATTGTTTAGGATATCCTAAATTTTTATTTCTTTCTTATAAAGTTGAGGATTGTCCTTTCGAGTTCTGTGAAAAGTTTTGCTATAATTTTAATGTACATTTGCATTAAATCTGTATGTGAGTTCTGTGAGGAATGTTGCTATAATTTTTAATGGACGTTTACACTGAATCTGTAGACTGCTTTCAGTGAAATTGTCATTTTTGCTGCGTTTTCTTCTATTTTCCCAAGAAAATAGGAGATCTTTATTTTCTAATGTCTTAAATTTTTTCTTAAAAGAGTTAAAGTTCTTATCATACAAGTTTTTTCATTTGTACGCCCACTCTTGGGTGGGAGTTGTATTGTCTCAGCTTGTGGTCCTTTCCTGCTGCCTGGTGTTGCTTGAGGGTAGACTGCTGAGACTCAGGCCTCTCACTAAATTTATCGAGGGCCAGAATTATACTCTAACAAGTGATAATGGTTAAAAATAAAATAAAATAAAATAAAATAAAATAAAATAAAAAAACATTTTCGCCTTCACAAGCAGAGGTAACAGGACCTAAAACTTCTGTCCTGCTTGCTTGGAGTTACTCCAAGATATTTTATGGTATTCATGGATATTTAAAAGGATGATGTCTCATTTGTCCTAGGTGTAAAAGAGATACACTTGGGTTATTTTCAGATTTTGGCTATGATAAAGTAATTCTACTATAAACATAGCTGAGCACATGTTTTTATGGTCAAAAAACTTTTATATTTAGGCCCAAAAGGGGTATTGCTAGAGTTTTAAGGTAGATATTTGCCTAATTTTGAAAAATGGCCATAATGAGGGACTCCCAATGCTGGGGAGACTCTCACTCAGGTCTCGGGAGGGCACAGCCCCCCCAATGACTTGCAGGAGACCGTCCTTGCTGCAATCGCACGAGGCTCGTGACCCACGTGGGGGAAGAGTTTGGCTTCTAATGACCTGGAGAGGAAATTTTTGGAAAAGAGACCACAGCCCTGTGGTCCAGGAGGGTCATAAAAATTCCAAAAATCCAGTGATGGTCGCAGGGGGACAGCTCCCTGCCTCTCGGGACCACTCCCAGGTTCCTAGAGCAGTGTGATGATAATCACAGGAGGAAAATTCCTTGTTTTTCGGGATTGTTATCAGGATTGCAATCTGGTTTTGTTTTCAGCTGGTTCCTAGGGCAGGGTCGCTGAACAGGCTGGCCCTGGATTTTTGATTCTTTTCTTCCTGCTGGGGAAGTCTGGATTTATCCAGGTTTTTCAATACTGTGTATGATCCAAAAGTGACTGTCAGTTTACACTTCCAATGCAAGTATGCACTTCCAGCAAAGAAGTTTTTTCTTTACCCACATTTTCTTAAGCATAAATTGTTAGCAATAATTTTTAATCTTGGTCATTTTTACAAGGATAAAATGAAATCTCAGAGTTTTAATTTGCATTTCTCTGATGGCTAAAGGATATTATGTTTGAGCATTTTTTTAAAACTGTCTCTCAGTCATTTTTAGGTTTGTCTGTTGAGAGTTTTCAATTTAGGTCTGTAACAAATATTTTTACTGGATTAAATTTTTTAATAACTAATTTTCTGAGTTCTTCATATATTTTTAAAATGGGTTTATGATAAGTAAGGATCTTTTCCCACTCTGTAGTCTTGTTATACAAAAGTTTCTCAATTCAGGAGAAATAATTTATGGTTTCTCCAAATGTTTGTGCCACTGAGGCTGTGTGTAAGATGTGGCAAAGTGTACTTCAAAAATTTTTTCTCTATAAGGCTCAACAAAATTTTTATATGCTGAGGCCTTTGGCTCATTTAAACTTAAGTTTTGTACATGGAGATGGATATGGATCTATTTTTATTCTTCTACATGGTGGTGTCTAATGAGGCCAACATCATTAGTTAAAATACTTCCTTATTTCATTTCTCCTATCTGCGGGACAGACTTGCAACTTAAGAGAATAGCTTATAAGCTTTTAGATATTCAATGGTTAAAGCTCTAGTTATAATATTCTTATGGGAAGACCTTGAGCTGCTAGATAAAATTCTTACAAAACAGTTTCCAATAGAGAGCTTAGAAGAAAGCTGCCAAGCAGGTACTCAAACAGGTAAAATATAAATCAACAGGTACAGTATATTAATTATAATACAGCTATGGCAAGTGTGTATATTAAATCTAAAACTTGTTCTACAACAGTTTTATAAAAAATGCTGTTTATGGCTAAACCTTCTCAGTTTTGTCAGTTAAGATATTAAACTCTTAATTTAAAACAGTAGCCTGTCTAGTACAAAAGGGCAGGATAAAATCTGGGAGATGGTTTAACAGAATATTGACTATGATCAATGATTCTTATACTAAACAATAGATTCATTGATAATTTTAAGATTGATTCCTGGACAATTGCCTTTGCTCAATTCAAAGGCCAAAACAATAATCTTTTCCCAGATGATCATTGCTACAATTCACACACCTGTATTTTGCTAATGTTATAGCTAAAAATCCCTTAAAGGATTTTATGCTAAATTTTACAAATGGCTCTTCCAAGGAAGAACTGCACATATGGCTAATAATTAATAAAAAGAAATTATGGAGCATACCAAGGCTCCTTGAAAGCAACTTATAACAGTTGCACACAGATCCTGATGCAAACGGATCTAGTATGATGACACCAAGCTAACCTTTACTAAGGCAAGGTAAAAAGGCCCTTGCAATGCATTATGAAAAAACCCGACCTATATATATTTGGGGTCGAGGAGATGTTTATGCTTTTTTCACAGAAAGAAAATATAAAAGCTAAACCTGATGTCGTGGCTGCAGACACCCCACAGAGGACTTCCCGGAGGAGATTGGAGAGGAATGCTTGGTCCGGTTGGTCTTCTCTGCCCCCAAGGAGGAGTGCCTGATAACAGAACCTGCTATGCCACTCTGCAGGACATCATGCTGCCTTTAGAGAGTCCAGGGAGACGGCTGAGATAATTGCCAGGATGTGCTTCAGATAGCTGACTACAGCTCACCTCACCCAGGAAGCCCACCTGCCCTGAAGCACAAACATCGAGCTACCTCTGCTGTCTGCATTCTGTTTGCTTTGCAGCTGAGGTGTAGACTAACCATTTGACTGTTTTAAACTTTGGGACACAAAACTCATTTTAATTAAAATACTAACCCCTCTTTACTTAAGAAGGGGGAAGATTGGGGTTCTGACTGTTGCTCAGAGACTGGAGCTGGTGGTATTTGATAACAACAATGTCTGTCAATGTATGTACTCTTACTGGAATTGACTTAATGATATTTGTAACTGCTTATAGATGTTGGGAAAAGTTTGATACATGCTGTGAAATGTTTAGGTTTAATGCATATGTTAAAAATTTTAGATTTTGATCCCTTTACACTGCCCTTATTGTTGGCAGGCAGTACTCGTAATCTTATTGTGGAGTAGGCATTTAGGAAGGAGGATATACCTTAGGCCAGACTAAAAGGTGAATACTGGGTTTGGAAAACGCCCTTTCTTCTGGTCTGGAAGATGGAGCTATTGGTGCCAAAAGTATATCATTATATCTTTTATTTGAGGAGCTCCTCATAGTTTTTTCATTAATGATAGATACAGGGGCCCAATGACGGGAGTTAGTGTGGACCCTCGCCTGAACAGCACACCATACAGAGGTTGTAGAAACCGGCTCAACAAGGCATGGTGCCAGGCACGAGGATTGCCCTCCACATGGCCTAAGACAGGGTGCCCTGTGGTCAAAGATCTGCTTACTTTAGGTCTTGCTAGATACCCTTTATTTCAGGAGCTCCAGGGACGGGCAACTTATGGCAGGACATCCCCCAACCTAAGACAGGGTCCTGGGAACCCGAGGACGGGTAAGGGGGAAAAAGACCTGGTCCCCACTCGACCTAAGACTCATAAGGCACCCCTCTGTTCCCAGGAGAGGTAAATTGCTCGACCAATCCGGGAGAAGGGTCCTTCCTTGTCCCAGTCCCTTCTCATTTAGATCTGACACCGGGGTTAGACTCTGACCTGGTGCCCTCCACTTGATAGATGCCTGCTTTTATAAAAGGAAGGGGGATATGTCAGGAGCCGTGTCCCCCCAAAATTTACAGGAAGCACCGCCGTGAGGAGTTTTTGCAGAGGGCTTCACTTTCCAATTGTATTGAGAATAGTCTTATTGACCAAGCCTATCTCACACCCAAATTAACTGTTAATAGAGAGCCTCTGTTAAGGGAACCTGCCTCACATTCCAGACTATCTAGGCAACTAGGTGTGTCACCTTGTGACTTCCTGACCAAGGAATCGTGACCTGACCCATTGTAACCTCTTGGTTTACGTGACGTGCGTGGCAAGACCCCGTGCTCCAGCCCCCCAAGCTCCTGATCCAGGGGCTATATAAGCTGTAACCATGACCCTAATAAACGGAGGCTTTGACAACATAAGCAGAGCCTCCTTTCTCTCATCAGCCCTTGCCTTTCAGGTGGTGCCTCTCCGTGACCCTGGAATAACTGGCCAGCCAGGCGGGTTACAAACCCTAGACAGAGTAACCCGTCGAGGCGGCGACAGTAATTCTTATCATTTTGGACATTTTAGAAGATAAGCTCATGTTTCCACTATGACTATTACCCAAATATAAAACCATTGTTTTATTTGTATGAACAGAATGCTGCAAATATCTGTAGGGCTACAAACCATTTGTGGTATCCATGTGAATATTTCCACATCAAATATCTACAGTTTCTATTAAACAAAACCAAAGCATTCACAAGAGGCTACAGAGAAACCCATGCAGGTAGTGGAGGCTGAAATCCATATATTAAAAACGCTTTTGTTAATACCACTTTTGGGTATAAACCCAAAGGATGCTCAACCGTGCCACAAGGACATGTGCTCACTATGTTCATAGCAGCATTGTTTGTCATAGCCAAAACCTGAAAACAACCTAAATGCCCCTCGACCAAAGAATGGATAAGAAAAATGTGGTACATTTACACAATGGAATACTACACAGCACACAAAAATAACGACATCTTGAAATTTGCAGGCAAATGGATGGAGCCAGAAAACAACATATTGAGTGAGGCAACGCAGACCCAGAAAGACAATTGTCATATGTACTCACTCATAAGTGGTTTTTAGACATAAAGCAAAGAAAACCACCCTACAAATCACAATCCCAGAGAACCTAGACAACAACGAGTACCCTAAGATATACATACATGGATCCAATCTACCTGGGAAGTAGAAAAAGACAAGATTTCCTAAGTAAATTGGGACCTTGGGAGAGGGTTGAAGGGGAGGGGAGAGGGAGGGAGGGAAGCTGAGAAAAATGTACAACTCAATAAAAATCAATTTCTTAAAAAAAAAAACCACTGCTGTTTTCGTGACTTGTCTGTCACACTGCCGTGACAAAACACCTGGCAGAAGGAGCTCCAGAAAGGGAAGTTTCTGTCTCTCGGTCGGATGGTGCAGTCCTCATGATGAACGAATCATGACGGCAGGAGCTAGAGACAGACAGCTGGTAACATTGCCCCTGGGATGGAGTAGCAAGAGGAGATGAAGGCTTCTCACTCGGCTTGCTTTCTGTTTTCTATTCCGTCGAAGACCGTGGAATGGTGCCACTTGCAGTGACAGTGAGTCATCCCACTTAATCTGGTGATTCCTCTCAGGCACACTCAGAGTCTAATGACCTGGATGAGCCTGGAATCTTGTCTCCTAGGCGAATCTACCCTTGTCACATGGACAGGAAATACCGCCCATCACCCCATCTCTGCAAATGCATTTTAACGTGAGGGGTCTGTCCCCTAAGTGCCCCTTTGCACAGGCAATGCTGTGGCGCAGATGCCTGGGGCTGCAAACAAGGAGGATTCTGGCAAATCTCAATTATTATTTTAATTGGCCCTTTAAAAGTTGAAACTTTCCATATTCTTTGAGAACATGGAAACATTAGAAGGCTCTCAACCTTCCTAATGCTGTGACCCTTTAATCTAGTTCCTCAGGTTGTGGTTTCCCCAAAACACGCAATTATTTTTGTTGCTTCTTGCTAAAAATGGTAATGTTTTATGATTTATCTGTGTTTTTTGATGGTCCTAGGTGACCCCTATGAAAAAAGTCGTTTGACTCCTCCCAAAACACAGTGACCCACAGGTTGAGTACCACTATTCTAGGAAGTTCTCTGAAGGTAACATAGATGGGGATACTTGCCATTCTTTTGTATCTTTTGAGGTGTTTCATCAGGAACATACTTACTAAACCCGAGACACTACAAATATGAGTACTTTTTAAAAGTAGACGCACCTCTATCAGTTAAGCAAAATTCAAATGGAACATTTTAGCCTCCCTTGAGGCATTCCACAATACATTTGTCATCAAACTATGCACATGTTTAAGAAAGTCTGAAGAAGATATATATGATTTTACTTTTGTTTTCAAGACTTAGTTCTACAAATTTTTTAAAAATTATGTAAATAGTCAAGAATGTGAGGGAATGGTCTTAACTAATGAACTTCAGCACTGACTCGAACAATAGTTCATTTCAGAATCTGAAATTTCATCAGCTTTGTGGAAAAGGGGCCTGATGGGATGGTTCAGTGGGTTAAACCACTTTCCACCAAGCAAGATAACCTAAACTTGATGCAGGATCCACAAGGTGAAAGGGGAGTGCCAGCTCCTAAAAGTTGCCCTCTGACCTCTACAGGTGTATATACACATCAACAAATAATGCTAGGAAAAATCAGGAATTAAAAAAACAAAACATGGCCGGGCGGTGGTGGCGCACGCCTTTAATCCCAGCACTCGGGAGGCAGAGGCAGGCGGATCTCTGTGAGTTTGAGACCAGCCTGGTCTACAAGAGCTAGTTCCAGGACAGGCTCCAAAGCCACAGAGAAACCCTGTCTCGAAAAACCAAAAAAAAAAAAAAAAAACAAAACATGAGCTTTGGTCTAAAGGTCAAACTGTTAGTGTTTTAGAGTTTGTTCTAACAGCAAAGAAACCTGGTGATGTTTTCAAAGCTTCAATCCTCTTCTTAGTATCCCTCCTTTCTGCCCCCCTTCTCCCTCCCTCCCTTTTTTCTTCCTTTCTTTCTCCAAAACAAGGTCTCACTCTGTACTCCAGGTTGTCCAGGAACTCACTATACAGCCCAAAGCAAAAATAAAACTTTCCACTTTAATCTTTCTGCTTCAGTTTCCCAGGTACTGACAAAACACCAAGTCCAGCTTCTAAGATAGTTAACAGTATTTCCGTGGACTGGAGACAGCTAATACGACCACCCCCCACCCCCACCCCTCATATACCATAGAGTTAGCCACGATGCAAAGTTTCCGATGCATTTGAAGCAGCTGGCTATAATTATGGAGCTATTCTGAGTAGAGTCAAGGCCGAAGAACTCGAAAGTGTGCCACAAACACTGCAGATAATGAGGTTTCTAAAAGGCATCTAATCGGAACCAAATCTTTCTTCATCACTTAAGAAAGGTTGCTTTTGAATTCCACTTACTGCTTTTTCAGGAAAAACGAAATTGGAGTATTTTTGAGGCCACGAAGACTTTCCCTGCTTGCTATGACAAACTCGGATTTTTTTTCTACTTTGGTCGCTTTGGGAGAGCAGTTTTGATGTGTGGCTTTAGCTGCTCTGAGAATTCTCAGATTGCAGTTGTTTTTATACTCGTGGCTCTGGTGCAGCTTACATATCTCCATCAAGCTCAGTTTCTTTCTCTACCTCTAATTGCTTGCTTAGAACTTTAAAAATTAACTTTGATTTATAAAGATTTAGCCTAGTGACCTTATAATATATGAGAATTATTAGAGCATGATATTTAGTTATAGTAATACAAATGCATTTGAATTATTTGTTAATATAACAAACCCATTTATCTGAATTTAACATTTATAAAATGCATGTCACATATGTAACATTTTATATGTACAGTTAGGTTTTTAAATATGTTCATTTATTGTGTGTATGTGTGTGTGTGTTCCTGAGTGCATATATGTGCACCATGTGAAGGCAGGAGCCTGAGGAGGCCAGAAGAAGGTGTATGTCTGTCATGTGAAGTCAATCTTCCATTGCTTTCAGTTTTACTTAAGTAAATTTAACCAACTTTAAATTGAAAATATTCAGAAAGAAAATACATCTGTAATAAACACTGCTTTCGATTCTTGTCATTGCTCCATAAAGAAACACAGTACAGTAGCATTTATACTGTATTTGGTATGGTAAGTAATAAATTATTCAAATTATACAAAGAGATGTGTAGAGGTTGAATCCAAATACTGTGCCATATAAGGGAATTGAGCACCTACAGATTTTTGTTTCCACAGGATCCTGAGTGACAATCGTATATGTAACAATATACATACTAAATTGTAATGCAGCTATATTATTTTGCTGCAAATATTTAGCCCAGCATATACTGAAAATAGTGCCAATTGGACTGACTTTGCCTAAGTTGCTTATGTGAACTTTTTTTGGTTTTAAGACAAGATTTCGTGTTGCTCAGCCTGGCCCCTAACTCATTACGTAGCCAAAGCCGCCCTTGAATTCCTGATTCTCTTGCCTCTTCCTCCCAGGGGCTGAGACTACATGTATGCACCAACACACTAGGTTTCTTTAGTCTTTTCTTTCCTTTCCTATTGTTTTCTTCTTTCTTTTTTTTTTTTTTTTTTTTTTTTGGATGTTTTGAGATGGAGTTTCTCCATATAGCACTGGTTGTCCTGTCCTACTTGCTCTGTAGACCAGGCTAGCCTCGACCTAAGAGATCCACCTCCCTCTGCCTTCAGTGCTGGGTGAAAGGCTTGCACCGCCACCTGACATTTTCCTTAAGACAGACTCTTGCCCTGTAGCCTGGGCTGACCTCAAGCTAGCACTCCTCTACTTCAGCTTCCTGTTGTCGTTACAGGCGTGTGCCACAGGACCACTCACATCAGTGCTTTCTGGGTTGTTACTAATATTTAATCATTTGGACTGCGGATTAAAAGTAAATAAAAGAGAGGCAAGATGGAGCCACAATTTGAAAGTAGGCCTTCAAGGTCCTGGTCGATCAGTTTCCAGTCCATTCCTTGACTTTTTGTCTGGTCTTTTCTCCTCCGTGAACATCCCCCCCTCCACGGGTTCTTGTGTGTGTGTATGTGTGCACGTGGATGTGCATGCACAGACACACATGCACATGGACACATGCACAAAGATGCCCAGGCTGCTGTCCGCTTAGCCATACCTACATGTGCCAGGCATAAGCCCTTTAGATCTTCGTGGGGTGATTCCTTTGCCTGGAATGTTTTGCACAGAAAACCTCCTGACTCATGTCCTCCCCATTGCCAAATCTTTGCTCAAAGGTCACCTCCTGGCAGAGGCCACCTCAGACTGCCTGACCCTCTCAGGAGCACCAGCTCCGCTTTGCTTTCTCCGTAGCACTTCTCGCCTTCATGTATTCAGGTAGCATTTCAAATGGTTTATTTGTGTATGCATGTGTTCATGTGTGTGCATGTGTAAGCATGCGCCACCACATGTGTGTGAAGGTCAATTCCTGTTGTCAGGCCCTCAGCAAGTCTCTTTACAATGATGAGCCGTCTTGCAGGCCCCTCATATAGCATTTGTTAGATTTCTGGTAACTTCGTGGGCGTGGATGTTTTTGTCAAAGGGCTTTAGGTTAGCGTTGGGGTTTACTGCTCACTTTAGGGACTATGTTGAGCCCACCCTCCTGGGGAGAACGCATCCCATCATTCCCAGGAACTCCTATCCTTTGTGAGGAAGGAAGGGCAGCTGCTATATCTGCTCCTCTGCATTCCACAACACTCAAAGGCCAGCACACACTTGGCTACTTCATAGAAGGAAAGATAATAAGGGTAAAAGAAAAGAAAATGAAGCCTCTGGGTAAGCTTCAAATCAATAATTGTAGACCCTATGGTGAAATGTATTATTATTACCTGAAACACACAGCAGGGAAAACGCAGTATTCAATAATTGACACTGAAACATATAGAAAAGATATCTCATCCTCCTGCCTGAACAAATTAAAGCAATTAAAATGTAAAATAGAAAACCCCAAATGTGCCTGGTGTGGTAGTTCGTGCCTTTAAAATACCAGCACTTGGGCGGCTGAGGCAGGCAGATGTCCGTGAGTTTAAGGCTATTCAGAGCTACACAGTGAAACCCTGTCTCCAAAAAGCCAACCAACCACAATAACCAACAGAAACCAAAATGTTTACAATAAGCCACAAATAGTGACCTAAGATTAAAATGGAGTAGCTCTCCATTGTATAACACAACAGGCTGAAAAAAAAACATATTTCATAGACTTATGCCACATAATATTTATGCCTGTATATAAAAAGGACAAAATTTAGTACATGGCTAATTAGGAAAAAATAGCTAAAGATATGTTTTCCTTCTCATATAAAGATCCTTTAAAAATTAAGTAATGAAAATGTTTAATAGAGAAAATATTCTGAGGAAACAAATAAGCGATCCATACAGGAAGAGAAGTTCTTCCCAGTACAGACGCGCACACTTTTAGTTCTAGCACTCGGGAGGCAGAAGCAGGCACAGCACAGGAATATGAGTCCAGGTCTACAGAACAGGTCCCGGGCCAGCCACAGCTACACAATGAGGTCCTGTCTCAAACAAAACAACAAGAATATCTCTACTTTGGTAAATGCCCGTGTTGGTGGAAATTGGTGGACACTGCTGTCTTTATAACTTTCTGACTGAGGTAGAATTTGATGCATATTTGTAGGGATCGTGTGTAAGCGGACTCTTCCATCTAGACCGCTCATCAGCTCTGTCCTGCCAGCCACTCCCCAAATAAGCACACAGAGTCTTATTCTTTATTATAAATGATTGGCCGATAGCTTAGGCTTATTTTTAACTAGCTCTTATAACTTATATTAACCCATTTCTATTACTCTATGTGCTGTCCCAAAACTCCTTTACCTCATCTATGGATACCCCATGTCGCTTCTGCTGCTTCTGGCTGGCACCTCCTCCCGACTCCCTGACTCCACCCTTCTCCTTCCCAGCATTCTCTCATCCCCGAAATTCCTGCCTAGCTATTGGCCAGTCAGCTTTTTAATTAATAATGAGAGCAACACATCCTCACAGTGTACAGAAGGATTATTCCACAGCAATTCTGTGACCAGAAGAACCAAAATATAGAACCGATGCATCCCATGACACAGCAGGGCTGTTTCTAGCAAAGCACGTATGGACAATCTCCTCAATAAGGAAATACGTGTTCTGGAGAATGTTCAGTGTGGCTACTGCTTCAAAAGCAGAAACTTGATCCTTCCTAAAGGCCCATCAAGGTGAATGAAGTAATACCACATCTGGAGACAATGGCCTCAATGCAGCTGTAGACGTGATGAGACAGGGGTACTGACTTGAAAAGAAAACCATGATGTTTCTTTGAGCAGCAGAAACAGAAGGATTACACTTGGGAAGAAAGAAAGGGGGGGGGGGGTGCTGGGAAGATGGCTCAGTGCTTTGAGATCACCGGCTGCAGCGCACAACCATCTGTAACTACAGTGCCAAGAGATCCAATGTGCTCGTCTCCCTTCCGAGGACCCCAGGCACACAAATGGTATACACATATACAGGCAGGCAAAACATAAAATAAGAGTTAAAGTTTTTAAAGTTCAAAAAGGAAAAAGGGTAGGTCTTTCAACATAGTAATACAAGACGCGGTAAAACAGGTTTTATTGTTTCGTTTCTTTCTGAGACGGTCTCTAGTCCAGGTTACCTTGACCTCATACGCAGCTGAGGGTTTACTTGAGCTTCTGACCGTCCTGCACCCACCGCCCCAGTGCTTCGTGAATGCGAAGCAAGCATTCTACCACTTAGCTACATCCCTAGCCCTTCTCTTTAATTTCGAAGCTGTTCTGTCACGTGGGAAAACTCTTCTTCGGAGTGTTTACTACAAGGTCTCCCCCTCTACCATCTTCCCTGCTGGGGAAGGCACTCTTCTTTCAAAGGGCCTTCCTCCGTGGGTGGGCCTAACCAGGGCTTGCAGGCCTCAGAGGAATGCACCAGAACGGAACGGAGCACAAAAGAAAGAATTCTCAACCTTTTAGCTTCAAAACAGACTTTTGAAACTTCTGGCAGAGACAATACCTTAAACAATAGCTTTAAAAGGAAAGACTGCTGACCAGAGAGCATGTTTTTCTATGGGGGGGGGGAGGCGGGGAGAGAATAGTTTTTGAGGGGAAAGAGAGAGGAGCTGGTGGGTGCAACATGGCGTCTGCTTTAGCCTGAGTCTCTGAACAATGCGTAGGGCTTTGAGAGACCACAGAACCTGGTCAAGTTTCCTATATGAGGCCTCTCCACAAAGCTCCTTTTGCTGTCACACAGTGGTGTAGAAGGACAAAGGGAACTGGACTAGGCAGATGGGCTTCGCTGGCAGAAGCCCAGGGCACAACCTCCATTTTCAAGTAAAAACCAGCAACTAGTTGGAGTCCCTGGGCCAGGCAAGGCAACATCTCCCTTAGCAGTTACAATGTGAGCCACGTGGTATGTGTTAATTGTGTTTCTTACTGCTATGACAAAATAGCTGATAGAAGCAATTTATGGAAGGATGGGTTCATTTTTGCTCACCGTTTGAGGATACAGCCCATCACCATGGAGACATGAGTAAAGGAGCCCTTAAGGCAGCTGGTCTGGGAAGCCATTGGGAAGCAGAGAGAGATGAAAGCTGGTCTTCGACTTTCTTTCTTTCTTTCTTTCTTTCTTTCTTTCTTTCTTTCTTTCTTTCTTTCTCCCTCTTTCTTTCTTTCTTTCTTTCTTTCTTTCTTTCTTTCTTTCTTTCTTTCTTTTGTTCTCTCTCCCTCCCTCCCTTCTTTCTTCCTTTCTTCCTTTCTTCCTTTCTTCCTTCCTTCCTTCCTTCCTTCCTTCCTTCCTTCCTTCCTTCCTTCCTTCCTTTCTTTCTTTCTTTCTTTCTTTCTTTCTTTCTTTCTTTCTTTCTTTCTTTCTTCAGTCTTGGACCCAAGCTCAACAATGCCAACCCACATCCAAGCTAGACCATCCCACCTCAGCTAACACAAACTGTCAGCAACGTCACAAGCATGACCCAAGGCTTGTCTCCTACCAGATTCTCATCACCAGGTCTGTGGGAGATGACAGTGTAGAGGTCAGTGAGAAGCAGCAGCTGCTCAGGGCTAGACGTGGCTCCACAGCTGGTGCCAGGGTGTGCAGATCTCCGCGGCCATGCCTCAGGGCCAGCCTGGCCGAATCTATGACGATTACAATAGCAACAACCCTTCAAGTCAGAACAGAGGAGACGGAGTTCCCAGCTTCCTGAGAGCTCTGAAATGCCTCCTTTGCAATGACAAACATTACATGCTCTTCATAGAAATGACGCTCAAAATAGAGATTAAGGTTCCATTTGAAACTAGAAAGATGGCTCTGACCTCCATGCACAGGTACATACCCACACAGAGACATATAATTACAAAATAAAATAAAACGAATCCTTATCATACTAAATACATGTCTAATGGATAAAACTAGAAAAAAAAACCATACTGACTGAGGTAACATGGACTCAGAAAGCTAAATATGGTATGTACTCACTTATATATGGATATTAGCTGCTAAGTAAATGATAACCAAGTTACATTCTGTAGCTCCGGAGAGATTAGATAAAGAAGACAGGTTGAGGGGGACACATGGATCTCCCTGGGAGAAGGAAATAAATCAGGTTTTACAAGAAGACTGGGGGAAGTGGGGATGGGAGTAGGAGATCAGGTGTGGCAGGGGTGGGGAGGGAGTGTGGAGAGAGAACTGGGGTGGTATGGAAACCTAGTAGAGTGAAAACTTCTTGGAATCCATGAAAGTGACCCTAATAATTCCTAGTAATTGAGGATACCAAGTCTCAACTGGCTGTCTTTTGTAGCCAGGCAAGGTTTCCAGAGGTGGGACTTGGTTGCATTCAGTTGAGTTGCTGGCTGAGAGAGCTCATGGAAAGCCCCAAACAACTCAGGCTGTTACTAAGACAAAAGGTTGCTTTCCACAAATTGACACCGAGGACTCCATTGCTGAAGACAACAGTCACATAACTCATTGAACATAGAGAAGTTGAGCTGGTGCCTACATGGAGCATTCTAGTGTCATTCGTGTGGGAAGGTACTCTACAGGCTACTAAAAGAGAAACATGGACACCAAGCCAGCCACAAAACCTTTGACCTATAATCTGTCCTGCCTACATAATATTCTAGGGCAATGATGGCACAGAACTTGTAGAGGTAGCCAACTAAAGTCTGATTTGACCTAAGGCACGCTCTACAAGATGAAACCCAAGAACCAGAGACTAGATAGCCCAGATACCTAGGGTAGAACCAAATACTACTGATTTAAATCATTAAAATTATTTTTAATGATATTCCGCTGTTCTTATGAATTGGTGTCTTATCTGGTCACCTTCATAGAGGCTTCCTCTATGAAGGAATGGGAACAGATGGGAACAGATGCAGAGACCCACAACCAGACATTAGGCAGAGAGAGTCTAAATTGGAGATCTTCACCAATTCCCTCCTCTCAGAGCTCAGTGAATCCTGTAGAAGAAAATGCAGAAAGATAGTAAGAGTCAGAGGCTGTGGAGGATACCAGGAGAACAAGGCCCTCTGAATTAACTAAGCAAGGCTCATAAGAGCTCACATAAATTGAAGCAGCAAGCACAGGGCCTACATGGGTCTATACCATATCTTCTGTGTCTATATTACAGCTATTAGCTTAGTATTTTTATGGGACTCCGGACTGTGAGAATGAGTAGGTCTCTGACTCTTATGCCTGCTCTTGGAACTCTTTTCCTCTTGTTGGTGTGTCATGTCCAATTTCGATATGATAGTTTTTGCTTCATTTTATTTTGTCATGTTTGGTTGTTATCTCTTAGAAGCCTGTTCTTTTCTAACGAGAAACAGAAAGGGAGTGGACCTAGAGGGAAAGGGAGATGGGGGGAGGCTGAGAGAAGTAGCGGGAGGGGAACTATATTCAGGATATATTATGTGAGAAAAGAATGTATTTAAAAGCCGGGCGGTGGTGGCGCACGCCTTTAATCCCAGCACTTGGGAGGCAGAGGTAGGCGGATCTCTGTGAGTTCGAGACCAGCCTGGTCTACAGAGCTAGTTCCAGGACAGGCTCCAAAACCACAGAGAAACCCTGTCTCGAAAAAACCAAAAAAAAAAAAAAAAAAAAAAAAAAGAATGTATTTTAAAAAAAGAAAATGTAAAAGAAATTAGTCAAAAAATCTCTATATAAAGACATGTACTTATGCCAGGTATGGTGGCACACACCTTTAATCCCAGCACTCAGGAGGCAGAGGCAGGTGGACCTCTGTGAGTTCAAGGCCAGCCTGGTCTACAGAGTAAGTTCCAGGACAGCTAGGACTCTTACACAGAAAAAGCCTGTCTCAAAAAAAACAAAAAAAACAAAAATCAAAACCCAAAATAACAACAACAACAAACAAACAAAAACAAAATGATATATACTTCAGAAATGTGAATGAAGACATCTCTGAGAGTAGAAAAGAAAAAGGGAGGTGGGTGTAGTAATATATTATTTTGATAAATAAATCTTGCCTGAAGACCAGAGGCAAAGCTAAAGCCACTAGAGGTCAGGCAATGGTAACACACACCTTTAATCGCAGGATTTGAGAGACAGAGTCAGATGGATCTCTGTGAGTTCAAGGCCACCCTGGGCTATACAAGATCAATACAGAAACAAATCCAGGAGGTGGTGGCTCACACCTTTAATCCCAGTCCTAGGGAGTCACATCTTTAATCCCAGTACTAGAGGAATTATAAAATGGAAGAGAGAGAGGCTTAGCTGTTTAGTTTATGCTGGCTCAGCCTTGATAGAGGTAAGACTTCTCTAGTGTTTTGGCTGCGTTGCTTTTCTGGATTTTGGGTTAAGTTCCAATTTCTGTCTCTGTGTTTTTATTAATTGTGCTACAGGTGGGGGGGGGTGAAGAAACTTCAGTCGAGCAATTTGCCTTTTTCATCATGATTAAGTGTTGTGAAATATTTAACTAGGTGAAGATGTGTTGCATTTGTTTATGCTGTGGAATTTTACATTGACTAAGTAAAGGTGTGTTGCTTTTGTTTATGCTGCATTTGTTTAACTAGGTAAAGATGTGTTGCTGTTTCACTTTGCCTGCCTAAGGCACCTGATTGGTCTAATAAAAACATGAACAGTCAATAGCTAAGCAGAGGAGGGAGGGAATAAGTAGGAGGAAGAATCTAGGTTTAAAAGGGAGAGAATGAGGGAAAAAGAAAAAGAGATGCCTGGGGCACGCCAGTCAAGAAGCAGACAGACAGACAGAGACAGACGCAGAAGAAGCAGGAAAGTAGGACATACAGAATGAAAAAAAAAAAAGGTAAAAATCCCTGAGGCAAAACATAGATGAAGAGAAACAGGTTAAACTAAGTTCTACGAGCTAGTGGGACAAGCATAGACCAAACATTCATAATTAATAATAAGTCTCTGTGTCTTGAATTGGGAGCAGTCTGAGAAAGCCTGCTATAATTAAGTTTATAATAACTATGAATGACCTTGTCTTTAAAGAGCTCGGAGGACATGAAGTCAGGCCCGTAGGACTTACAATACAATCTTAGGCAATGGCTCCATCAGTGTAGCAGGTGCCTTACAAGTGTGAGGTCTCAGCTTTGATAACCAGAACACATGACAAATGCCTGCATGGTGGTACTGGCTCGTAATTCCAGCACCGGGGAAGCGGACAGGTGAATCCCGTGACTTCATAGGCAGCTAGGCTGTCCTAGCTAATGAGTTCTAGGCCAAGGAGAGATTGCCTCAAAGAATGTAGGTGGTGTTGCTGAGGGTGACACCTGAGGTTGTCCTCTGACCTCTCAAAGCCTGTTCACACATGTACTCACACGTATGCATGCACACACACACACTACACGCACACACACACGCACACATGCATGCTTTAAGAAAAACAACTTGAAGTATAACGACCCATGCCTCAACTGAAACAGAACATGTGTCCCTTAGAGGCAAGTACATGAAGTTCCGGCGGAGCCTTGGGTGATCCATGACAGGAAGAAACCAGAAAACTAAGAATTCCAATTTTAATCTAAATCCAGGAAAAGAAAGAGTCCTGGGCAATTCATTTGTCTAATTCACTTCCTTTTTTATGCTAATCCATGCAAAAAGGAAAAGAAAAAACATTCAAGTAAAACTTTTCCAAAAATCTGTTTGGAACTTGCTTTGAAAAGGAGCAACCAAAAGAAATGATTAATCGTCTTTGACTATTTTTCTTTTTTTTTTTTTTTTTTTTTTGGTTTTTTCGAGACAGGGTTTCTCTGTGGTTTTGGAGCCTGTCCTGGAACTAGCTCTTGTAGACCAGGCTGGTCTCGAACTCACAGAGATCTGCCTGCCTCTTTGACTATTTTTCAGCATTCCAGCTTTCCATGGCAGAACATGCAGAGTGGAGGGGGTGTCTGTTAACTACTGTAATTACGATGTGATTTCTCCCTCTTTCCAGCTCTGAATAGAGATGCCTTGATTAAAACAATAACCAGAAAGACAAAGTTTTTGTCCCAAATCCTGTTGTTACTATTTTTGTCACCAATGTTTATTATTAGTGGTAGTATTGCTATTAGTATTAATATTAGTATTATTGGTAGGCCTGAAAGAGGTTTGGGACGGCTGTTCTTGGTTCTCAACTTGACGACATCTGGAATCAACTAAAACCCAAGCAGCTAGGTACATCTGTGAAGGATTTTCTTCTTAATTAAATTATCTGAAGTGGGAAGATTTACCTTCAATACAGATCTTTGGAGGTGGGAAAACCCACCGTTAATCTGGGCTACACCATCTGAAGGCAGCCTTTATAAAGGACATGGAGGAAGGAAACGTTTGCTCTTTGCCTGCTTACTCTTGTGTTCTCTGGTGAGTTCATTCTTCACTGGTGCTGTAGCTTACCTCTCTGGGATTCTGGAGTATTTGTAAGACCAGCGGGGACATCTAACCTCATGGAATGCACAACTACTGGATTCTTGAACTTTCCATTGACACACAGACATTGAATATATATAATATATATTATATATATAGTTATAGTTATTCTACCAGTTCTGTTCCTGTAGAGACTGCTGCCTAATATTAGAATGAAAGGAGATAAAAACATTTGAGCAAGGTTCAGATAGCTAACTGGGGGAAATGAATTCCAAAACGAGGGACTAACAGGGACACAAGGTACAGGGTGAGGCTGGAGGACAGAACAACAGGGGGAAGTTGCTAAGGCAGGAGCAGGGGAGCTTCCTGGGCTTAGGGTTACAAAGCTGACTGACTACCAGGAGGACTCAGATTCTACCTGTGTCAGATGGAAGGCTGGGAGGGGGAGCTCATTTAAATCGACACCGTGCAGCTGTGACTAAGTGTGGAACCTTGCTAGGAAGCAGGACACAAAGGATTGTGTTCTCTATGTGGGGCTTCTAAACTACCCTGGGTGTCTTGTTCCCTCTCTTAAAAGGCAGACCGATGGTTAAGTGTAATTTAATCTCATTAAATAAAAATGTCAGGTTGGTGACAGGTGGGTGATTAGCCCATAGTATATTTTACCCCTCCAGTGTTCTTAAAATGACTGCTTTCTGCTGGTAATTATAACAAGTATAGGCAGGAAACCGGCAACGTGGCAGGTAAGACCACATGGATTAGGAGGACAAAGGGAACAGTTGGGTGATGGGCTGAGCATAGGGGGATCTGGGTTAGCAATAAAGGTGTGGGTGATGAACGAAAAGGCAGAGCTGCTGCCTGAACAGAGATTTCTTAGGTTCATTCTTAACTCACGATAGCTTATTCTGCAAGCAGTGGCCTTCTGTGCAGTTCCTTTGCATCAGGACGTTGTTGCAGGCATCAGGGTGGGATCCTAGCACACAGTGACAATTGATGTATGTATGAGGGAGCTGGAGTGGGATGAGGACCCCGAGGCTAGAACAGCCATTGGAAGGGATAGGACAGAAAGAGACCTCTGCTTATCCTCTCAGAATATTATAGGTGGGTGTCTTAACAGACTGGCAACCTTCTGTGTCCCCACATGACTGCTTCTTTGCGAGTCTAAATCTCTTCTTGTTGGGCGAGCCACTGTGTTGAATTTACACCCTATTCTGTCACACTCTCCTCTTTAAAGGCCCAGGCTCCAAACCTGGTGGTGTTCTAAAATACTAGAGGCTCAGTCTTCAACACACGAATTTTGGGGTATGTAACTCAGCCCAGAGCACGATAATTCCATGTGTTTTTAATATCTACAAACACACGCAGCTGAACATGAGTTAGTATTTCAGGGGACAAGTGCAGAGAAGGCGATAGAAAATGAAATTGCAGTGTACAAAATCCCCTGGAAAGGAGGGGAACCGCTTAGCTAGCAGGCTGAAGAAAAGCATTTCCCAAAAGAGTTAAATGGTTGTCAAATCATTTCAAGCCAGTGGTAAGCTGGATTAATTGTCAAATACTTCAGCAAGACTAGTGGGGGAGTTAACTGCAGTTATTATCTTAAAAAGAACACATTTCTTTGAAATGCCATTATGTTTCAGAAGTGCGGAGAAGGTTTCCTGGGAGAGACCCTTTTGTGTGGCGATGCAAATTGAGCTGAGAGTGGTACGCGTCACTTCTGGGTGACTTCTGCGGGCGAAGTAAAAAAAAGAAAGAAAGAAAGAAAGAAAGAAAGAAAGAAAGAAAGAAAGAAAGAAAGAAAGAAAGAAAGAAAGAAAGAAAGAAAGAAAGAAAGAAAGAAAGAAAGAAAGAAAGCCACAGGCTACCTGCGGTGGAGGGAAAGGTTCTTCAACCGGAGGAATTGAGGCAGTTTCTAAAGATGGAACCCATGCAGCTCAGTAAAACAGAGGTAATGAGAGAGTCGCAGGGTTTAGAGTCTTATAGATTCCCTGCTGTTCACAGCTCACAGATCCAAATATAGCCGGGTCTTAAGTTTTTAAAACATTCAATTTGTGTGAAAATCCTTCTCTAGAGATAGCCGGCGCCTTAGGAAATGGACTGGGAATGGCGCATCAGTCCCCACCCAGATCTCTTTCAAAAGGAGCCGTTTGCCGCTAGAATCACTGGCTAGCTGGATCTCCTGAATGTAAACAAAAGGCCTTCTGCAGAGAGAATAGTCATAATGAAAATACCAAAACTAAAGCGGGAGAAAAAGGAAGAAAAGGAAATGTAATAGTCTGCTCTAATTTTTACTTCTCCGAAATTGCTGTTTATTTCCCAGCACTAATTCCCGTCGGAGACGGAGCTTCCACCCACTTATTCATGCTCTGTTAAAGTAATTTCTCCAGAGACTGGCATTCAGGGAGTCTGAAACAATCAAACACGTGCGAACGTCTCGGCGGTGCCTGCCTTTTTGGTTTTTCATCTCTGAGCCTCCATTAGGCATCTGTCTGTGCTGCATTTACGAATGCACCCCGGGTTTAACAAAGCTTTGGGTGCATCTAGGCCATGCAGCAACCGTCTCTGAACTACTTAGGTGTCCCTGTGACAAAACTTCATAATAATTATGCAACAGGGGGCCATGTTATTCGCCAGGGAAGCGTGTTCATGTTTGAGGTACTTTTTGAAGAAATTGCTTGGGGGAAATTCTAGTAAAAGATTCGAAAGTCCTCTCAGTGCCCAGTCAACCTTAGACTACTTTGACGACCATCTTGGAACCTCCATCTTGCTTGCAATTTTCTTGAGGAAGCTGAAAAAACTCAGCAACCGTGATTCTGCTAATACCGTTGTTATCAATGTCTCCACTTCAGGTGTTTTGTTTTAACGGTGTCCTCTGAAGGACCACTGCTCTGTTGGCATGGTAGTCATTTGTCCAGTCTGAATGTGAGGTGTGCACCCTAGGGGTGATGATGGTCCATCCTGAAACAGTAATTCATGTAGGGAGACCCGTCTGCATTGTCAGCAAGGCTGGCTGGAATCGGGACTGTAATGGAGAAAGGGACTGTGTAGTGATATGTTTATCTCTCTTGACGTCTTCATTGTGGCTGCAGTGTAGCTTCGAGTTCCGAGCTCCTGCCGCTTTGATATCCCTGCCATGATGAACTGGGCCTTGAACTGTGAGTCAAAATAGGCCCTTTATCCTTTAAATATCTTTGGACAGAGTATTTTATCACAGCAGCAAGAAAAAAACTTCACACCACAGTTAACAAGGTGATGTAATTTACAAAGCAATGGAACAGAGCCTGGAGAGGTAGCTCAGAGGCTAAGAGTACTGGCTGCTCTTCCTGAGTACTAGGATTCTAGTCCTAGCACCCACATGGCAGTTCACAGCCATCTGCTACTCTGATACTGGTAGATCTGATACCCTCTTCCGGTCTTAGAGGGCAACAGGTCTGCATACTGCACACAGATACACAGGCCGGTAAAACACCCGTACACATAAAAATACAAAACTGTAACACGGTGTAGCTTAGCCTCAAAACTCACAATCACCTTGAGATGAACCCACAAGCAAAAGTTCACTCCATGTCTTACTTTGCATATCATTTTCTAATAAGACTGTGCATTTGTATAACACTATGCAAATGCTTTAAATCCTAGAGCGAAAGGCCCAGCTGTGGGAATAGACTGCAGTAAGAAAAGTGATGTTGGCCAAGTTCCTCTCCCCTCCTGTCCCCTCCCCTCTCCTCTCTTTACCTATCCTTCCCCCTTCACTGCTCATGTAATCCTGTCTTATATACATTTACATATTTTTTTTTACAATATTTACTTTAATCAAGCAGGACACTAACTAGGTACTAAAGATACAGCAATGAATGGATGGAACAGTAATGCTAACTCACTTCAATACACGCTGACAGTGGTATGGACTAGAGACTGCGGATGCCATGATGTTGGCATCCCATGAACAGACAATGGAGCCTTGAGAAAAATATTTGGGTAGAGGGAGCTTATTTGGTTGTTCATCCAGGGTGGAGAGGGACAGAATAGAGAGGAAAACTCCTAACTGACAGCAGAGAGCTCCCGTGGGGCTGAGAATATAATCCCCCAGAGGTACTCTGAGAAACTGAAAGGTGACCCATAGGGTCCAGGGGAGTAAGGACACATGGTCTCCTGGAAACTGGCACTTGCTTCTAATGCTTTAGCTTCCCTGGTGGCCTCTGCATTACTTCTGTAAGCAAGGGGGAAGTCATAGGACAGTGGGATTACTTGAGGGAGGACTTGAAGTGGGGGTGACTAAAGCACATGGGACCCTCCCCGGGGACTGAGAAGCTGTGCCCCAGGGCTGGAGGACACAAACCCTAAAACTGAGAAAGGGGGAGGTTGAGGAGAGAAGCATTCTAATACGCTGAGAAATGAGAATGGAGAACCAAGGGCAGCTGGGAGAGAGAAAGAGAATGGAGAAAGAGAAGTAAACCCAAGAGGGAGAGAGACAGGAGAAAGAAGTTTTGCTTTAGGGTATAAAACTCGGTGCACATAGGAGGAAGAGGAGAGAACTGTTGTATGGCAGAATATTATGCACAGGAAAGTCCAAAGTGGCTTTCCTGGACAGATGGGACAAATCCTATGGATAATTGGATGCCTAATGCATGAGCCATTAGGTCCCTGGTTTTGTTGTTATTTATAAAAATCATTCTAAGTCATCTATTTAAAGTATTGGGTACATCTGGCCATGCATAAAGCATCTCCAGGCCTCAGGGTTGAGATTTACATAAGCTACCCTAGGGGTTACTTAAGGACACATGCAGAGGCCGAGTGCTGGCTAGTTTTATGTCAACTTGACACACATTAGTCATCAGAGAGGAGGAAGCCTCAGTTGAGAAAAATGTCTCCATAAGATGGGGCTGTAGGTAAGCCTGTAGGACATTTTCTTAATGATTGATAGGGATGGTCCAGCGCATTGTGGGTAGTGCCATCCCCGGGCTGGTGGTCCTGGGTTCTAGGAAAGCAGACTGAAGAAGGTATAAGGAGCAAGCCAGTAAGCAGCATCTCTCCAAGGCCTCTGCATCAGTTCCTGTCTCTAGGTCTTTTCCTGTTTGAGTTCCTCTCTTGACTTCCCTTCTGATGAAAACTGATATGGGATTGCAAGGCAAATATACCGTTTTCTGCCCAAGTTGCTCCAGTCATTGTGTTTCATCACAGTGCTATGGAGTTATAGTTAAAAGAATTATTTATTCCTGTGAGCAGGACAACAATCCTTGAGCCAAACTTGAGACTGCTGTTCCAAGTGGGGTGGGGGAAGCATATTTCAAGGCAAAAACCAGAAGAAGACATAGAGAATCTGCATAACCAAGTCAGGAGCTGCTCTGCTCTGTCAAGATTAGGTAGTCAAGGCGACCTCAAAATAGTCCTCGACTGTCTGCATAATTAGGTTGCAGAAGGCAAAAACCAGTTAGTAGGCTGTACATTTCTAGGTGTGGGGTTCACTGAGTCAGGATTACTGGAAACTTATCTTCCAGGGACTAGAGACAGAGATAAATGGCTTGTGGGTACTAAGATGGATGCCTAGCATAAAAATGGAGTTTCTCCAGCCATCAAAACAGCACTAATAATTCTAACTAAGACATGATAGTGGGGTATTGCTGTGGCAAACCTTACCAATGTTTGTGGGAGGATCATGGAAGGACTTTGGAACTTTGGGCTAGGAAAGTTTAAAGCTTGGTGAGCTGTTCTGCATGAGCTTGGAAGATAAGAACGTCGGGAGAAAAGCAGATGAGGGACCCTGGCTTGTAAGGTTCCAGAGGGAAGTTTTGGGAGTCACTTAAAGACTCCCTGGGGGCTGTTGCATGTTTTGAGTTGAGAATCTGTGGTTCTGGTCAGCTGAAGAATTATTTGTGATTAGTGAGACATCAGAACCACTAAAGGAAAACCTTTGCCTTGCTGGGACAACCAATGCTGGTCAGCAGGAGCTGTGAAATTAGAGGTGACCGAGAAGAGACCAGCGTCACTGAGGTGAGGTCTTTCTGGGAAGTGTTTCCTCAGGTTCAGCACACAAAAGCCATGCTCTAAAAGGTGGCCAAGGTCGTTTCTCATCCCGGCATTCATCTTCTAAGGGTGTGGTAGTGTGAGAGTCACCCAGGTGGTGCTGGTTTTGAAGGCATGAAGGGGTCATGGAGAGCAGCTGAGGCTTGGCCCTGTGAGAGGCCGAAAAAGGCCACTGATGAAGGTACAACCTCAGTAGCAGCTGAAGGCCCAGGATCGAATGGGTCATGTGGAGAAGCTGAGGTTTGGCACCATGAAGAGAGCCCAGGAGAGGCTGTTGCTGAAAGTGCAGCCCAGTTACAGGAGGAACTTGGCACTTTGGAGATGCCAGTACCATGGGATAAACACCAAGAACAGCAGCAGTGGAGTGGGGTCAGCCTGAGCCTAGAAGACCAGCTGTGTGTGCTGCAGGGGGTAGAGCCTGAGACGTGACCCTGGCCGCTGGGAGAAACCCAGATTGTGAGTGAATTCCAGATATTGGTCATTGAGCAATCTATACTGTTGGAGTTCGGTTTTGCTTTGATGTGATTATGTCTGTGCCCTGGTTCTTCTCTCTTAAAGTAAGAAAGTGTTTTATAGTAGCCCACACTTGTAGATTTTGGATTTTTGTTGTTGCTGCTTTTGAGACAGGGTCTCTCTATACAGCTCAGGTCGTTCTGGAATTCACTATGTAGGCCAAGCTGGCCTTGAACCCACAGAGATCTGCCTTTCTCTGCCTCTTGGAATAAAGGCAGTGGTGCCCAAAACTTTGGATTTTAAAAGAGACTGAGTTTTAAAGTGTTTGGATTTATAAAGATGGCAGGACTTTTTAAGTTTATAAAATGTTTTCTACTGCGATGTTTATATTAATGTGTGAGCTTGGGCATGAGCAAGGAAGGGAAGGTTATGACTTACAAGTGACGTATTTGTGTGTCCAGTTGACAAGGGTTCAGCTGTGCTAGCTAGTTTATGGCAACTTGACACAACCCCAGAACCATCAGAGAAGAGGGAGCCTCAACTGAGAAAAAGCTTCTACAAGCTCAGGCTGTGGGGAAGCCTGTACTGCATTTTCTTAATTAGTGATTGAGAAAGGAGGCCTATTGTGGGCGGTGCCATCCCTGGGCTGGTGGTCCTGGGTTCTATAAGAAAGCAAGCTGAGCAAGTCATGAGGAGCAAGCCAGTAGGCAGCACTCCTCCGTGGCCATTGCATCAGCTCCTGTTTCCAGGTCTTGACCTGTTTGCATCCTGACTTCTTTTGATGTTAAACAATGATGCCGAAGTGTAAGCTAAACAAACCCTTTCCTTCCCAAGTTGCTTTGGTGATGGCACTTCATCACAGCAGTAGAAACCTGAACTATGACAAGTGAAATCACGTAGCAGAGTGAAGCATAAGATGAGAGAACAGATCAAAGCCGTGAAGTCTAAACAGCAGGCAAAGGAAGGCAAGTTTGAGGCCGATGGTTAGAATAGAATGAAAATCGTGAGAAAGAAAGAAAATGAAAGCCAAGAAAAGGCTGTCTGATCACTCAGCAGTTACTGGCTGCTCTTCCAGAAGACTCTGGTTTGTTTCCCAGTACCCACATGGCAGCTCCCAACTGTAACTCCAGTCCTCAAGGATCTGACATCCTCTTCTGATCCTCTCAGGCACTTCACACAGATAGTACACAGATGTACATGCAGTCAAAGCACCCATATACATGAAGTAAATGAAACAATAGCAACAACAAAGAACGAGATGGGTGCCAGCTGCTGCACACAGGTCATAGACGATGAAGGTGAAGGGTGTCCCTCGTATTCGGTGACAGGGAGTTTGTGGTGGTCACACACCTTGAGAAGTTGCCATTACCAACCCACAGCAGCTCTGGGCTCTGGACACATTGTGTTTATTCTCATTTATTTGCTCTGCATTTAGCTTTAGGGACAGTTTCACAGTACCATTACTTGTTTGGAAGAGTGATGGATGTCTCTAGGTTCTCTTTATAGGAACACTAATCTCATTTTACCAGGGCTCTACCTTTCTGAACTGATCAGCTTCCAAATACGCTCATATTGGAGATTATGTTTCAACATACAAATTTGGGGTGTAGGGCATCTACTTCAGATGTCCTGACCAGGATGGAAGTTTCCCTCCTGATGAAGACAGGAAGGAAGAAGGCAAGGGGTAGGAAGAAGCAGTTGTGTAGGATAAAGTTTGTTATTCATGTTAGCCTCTATTTTCTCTGTTACGAAACTGAGTTCCTCATTCAAGACAAAGATACACGGTAGGGACCCTGAGGACTAAGCGTCACATAACTGCTGAAGAAAAGATGAGTATCCCTAGGCCTGGGCCCTTATGCCTACCTGGTTTTGGAACCGTTTTGCTTCCCATGCCATCTACCCAAGTGCCACCATCCACCCTGGTGCCATGGGATCCACTCACTGTATTAGTTTCCCTCCTACAATACACAATTGACCCATCTGGCACCAAGCAGCATATGTGTTGTGACTCTGACACCAGTGGAATGAGCCTGCTGTGCTCTGCATATTGCCTTTCCCACTGTGGATAACACAGTGGTATTAGTCTGTGGATAGCATCATTTATGGATGCACGTGGGACTTCACACACCGATCCTGGTGGACATTCTGCCTGGGGAGCCTGGCTGGATTGATGGGCTGTTCATGACTGGTGGTTCTATGCTAAGACATGCCATCTAGAGAATTGGTTTAAGCCAAGGAGCACAGGTGGACACCTGACCCAAGTTTAATGATTGATATTATATATATCTTGCTTTTGTTGTTGGAGGGCGACGTTTTTGTTGTTGTTTGTTTTTGAGATCGGATCTCTTGTACCCCAGACTGGCCTTGAACTTGCTAAGCAGTCTATGCTGACCTTGAACTTCTGATCCTCCTGCCTCCACCTCCCCAGCTGGTTTGTGATGCAGTGCTGGGCACTGAACCCCAGTGCCTCTGGCATGCTAGGCAAACACTCTACCACCTGAGCTACATCTTCAGCCGATTTCCTGTTTTTGCAGGAAGAGTGCATTCAATGCTAATGTGAGTCTTTCCCCAGGGATTTTAGAAGTGGAAATGAAAAGAATTTCTCCTTGAGGAATAAGAAAGCCTGGGGAATTTTCACAGTATATAAAATGCCTATTACATTCAGTAACGTGCAGCCAATGATTTGTATCTGTAGGGTTTGTTTTCAAGTCACCCCTCCATGTGGATACCAGAATCTATAGATGCTCAAGTCCCTTGTATAAAATGGTGTCTATGAATACTATATAAATATTATTATAAGTTTTTAAGGGAAGAATGATAAGCAAAAAAATTCAACATATTCAGTACAGATGTAATCACTTTAAAATATATTTTTGTTAGTAGCTGGTTGAATTCATGATATGGAAATTGTATATATATAGGATCAAACTTATACAATATAAAATATAATGCAAGCGTAGAGCAAATTGGAGAACAGAGGCAGGCAAGGCACAAATGATAGAAGACAGAGACATCATATTTATCGCTGATCAGAGACTGCAAAGTGATACTAGACCGGATTGTATTACACTCTGGAAGTAAAAGGAGTTACCCAAGCCAGTCTTGGCTCAGTTGCAGAGTGCTAGCTTTCTCTAGTAAGCTTCCAACTCTGAAAGTTACTGTCTGTAGGGGTGGACAATGCTTCCTACAGGGTGACTGATCCCCAAACATGGAGAAGGATAAAGTAGAGACATAAAGATTCAGTCTTTCTGCAAACCCATTACGCTTCCCTTGTGGAGGACCTTGGGATCCTGGCTGCAGAGAAAGCAGGGTTTTTTGTTAATGGAGGTGTTTCCCTGGGAAATGTGAGGAGGGAGAGTCCCCTCAGCAGCCTTGGCACTTGGTTTCTGAGTCATCCACAGAAGAAGAAGTGCAGCAGAGGCAAAAGAGAAGCAGGAAAGCAGAAATAAAGTGGATGAGAAATGGGGGTGGGGTGGGGTAGGGGTGGGGGTGATGGCCCAGGATGGTTGAGGCCTTCTCTCTTGTTGTTTGCCCTGTGTGTGAAATCTTGCCTATTCTGCTATTTTTCATGGAAGTGGCAGCAAATGGAGCTCTGTTCTCAACCTTGTAACACTTGATGGCCTTCTCTTCAATCCATTTTTCCTCTGACTTGTACCTTCAGTAGAGCCACAGTATTCTGTATTGGAGATAGTCTTAGCCCGTGTTAGCCACAATGCAGATTCAGCAGTAAACACGTAAGTACTAAGAAGAATTTGACCCAGAGAGGAGGCGTGAGAGAGGGGGGTGAAGCAGGAAGGGGATGAGAGAATATCACTTCCTCTCGTGGAATGCCTGAATGGCCTTGTTTCCCCTCCACAACTACCGTCTACCCCAAGTCAGGGAAGCATCCAGAGTTTGGCCCTACCCCACAGATGGCTGTCCACTCGAGTGTTTCCACTACACTCTGCCTCCCGCTCAACAAGCCAGAGACTGCCATGTTCCGACGGCAGATGCTGCCAGATCGTGTTTGTGGGAAACTGTAGCTTGCAAACACAGAGTTGCCGTGGAAGGAGCTGGAGTACCAAGCAGGTAAGGGCTGCACAATCTCAATGCTGCCCAAGAACCCTCACGCTGTGTAAGTAAACTGACTCCGCTGGTTCCCGATGCGGTTCTGTGCGTGTTTCTTTAAAACATACAACACAATTTGCCTTGAATGTTCATCTAAAATCCAGTCCTTCTTCATTGAGTTTTAAATATATTCTCCAAGCGGTTCAAAATGAAGCTGTTCTTAGAGCATTTCAGAAAATCCTATGGTTACAAAGCAAAGCCCCAACTTATTTAGGGTTACAAAATACAAGTACATCTAAAAACAGCACAATGCCGGCAAAGATTGACAAATGCCCCCCCCGAAAATAATTCGTTAATTATGTGAATTATTTACTAAGATAACCATAAACTGCCATTTTAGAACCATCCCTTAACCCAGTGAGAGCTGAGAAGGAACCACCGTAAGAGGTTGTCCTGGTTAGAACTGATGAGGCAGTCCCTCCCCCAGACTGCCCTTCTTCCATAGATGTTACTGATTTCCTAAAACTGATTGCTTTTGGTTGAAGTTACCCTCTCTTTTGGGCTCTGCCCCAATCTTTCATCAACAGCTGTGTTATATTTGTTTGAAATACTTAGAATCAGCAGGGCGGTGGTGGCGCATGCCTTTAATCCTAGCACTCGGGAGGCAGAGGCAGGTAAATCTCTGTGAGTTCGAGGCCAGCCTGGTCTACAAGAGCTAGTTCCAGGATAGGAACCAAAAGCTACAGAGAAACCCTGTCTCAAAAATAAAAAAAAAAAAAAAAGAAATACTTAGAATCATTTCTCTAGAAAAAAGATTTTAAAATTTATTTTTATTTTATGTGAATGAGCATTTTGCCTGCATGAATGTCTGAGCATCACCTGCGTGCATGGTGCTTGAGGAGGCCAGAAGCAGGCATCGCATCCTGTGGAGCTGGAGTTACAGATGGTTGTGAGCTGCCGTGTAGGTGCTGGGTACTGAACTTGGGTCTGCAAAAGTGGAATGCACTCTTAACCTCTGAGCCATCTCTCCAGATTCTTCCTGATTTCCTGAATGCAGGGGTATGAATTGTGCTCTCTCTCTCTCTCTCTCTCTCTCTCTCTCTCTCTCTCTCTGTGTGTGTGTGTGTGTGTACCAATCTGTCTCTCTGTCTCTGCACCAGTGTATTCAAATCTTTCAGACTGGCATCTGTCTCAGCTTCTTTCAAGTATTAGGATATGTTGGAAATCCAACCTAGATGGTCTTCCTCATTTCTGTGTCTGAGCTCCGCCAGGGACCCATCATTTGTTCCTGCGCTCATCAGTTATCCACAGTGCTGTAGTTAGCAGGCCACATGCATATTTGCATGCTTTTCAGATAGATCTGCAGGATGACATGGAATTTCTGGATTGCTCTAGATTCACCGTTTGTATTAAGGACCCTGCCTCTGCCTTGTGGCCTACTTCTGGTAACTGGGTCAGAGTTGTTATTTTCCATGTGGAAATCCTGATCTTGCTCTCACCGATGCTCTGGTCTCCAAATAACTGAGCCTGACCTTTGCTGTGATCACAGGCACACGCAGGCACATGCAGGCACACGAAGGCACACGCAGGGACACAGACAAACTTTCTATAACAAATGATTTACTGAGATTAGAGGTTGAGGATTGGGTTAGGAAAAGAGGTGAAGAACAGAGAAGTGGATGCTGGCAGAGCTCACATCCAGTTTTCATATTAAGTAGAGAGGAAAGGAGTGCTTAGGTGCTGGGCAGGAGACATCATGGAAGCCCGTGGTTTGCTATGAAGATAACAGGAAATTCCCAACAGTTTGGTCCTAAAGAAAGGCTCAAGAATCAGCTACTGTGACATCCTAAGGTCAGATCTTTAGCCCCATGATAGAAATTCATGTTAGGAGATCTCAGACTCCAGATGGTAAGAGAAAAATGGAAATCTCCATGTCAAGCAGGGGTGGTGGCACATACCTGTGGAATAGCACTCAGGAGGCCAAAAAAGGAAGGGTATGCATTCCAGGCCAGCCTGGACTACATGCTGAGACCAAGAAAAGACAGAGTTAAAAATTACATTCTTCAAAAGCAATACAGTATATTTATGCAAGGCTACAAACACACGGCACACGTGTGCACACATGCAGTGCACATATGAAAACACAAGCACACACATATCTCCAGAGGAAAACAGGACCCTTATAAGTATCTTACTAATGCCCTCCCCCAAATGAGATTTTCTTTCTTTCTTTCTTTCTTTCTTTCTTTCTTTCTTTCTTTCTTTCTTTCTTTCTTTCTGTCTCTCTCTCTCTCTCCCTCCCTCCCTCCCTCCCTCCCTCCCTCCCTCCCTCCCTCCCTCCCTTCTTTCTTTCTTTCTTTCTTTCTTTCTTTCTTTCTTTCTTTCTTTCTTTCTTTCTTTTTTTTTTGAGACAGTTTCTCTGTGTAGCCCTGACTATCCTAGAACTGACTCTGTAGATCAGGCTGGCCTCCAACTCAGAGATCAGCCTGCTTCTCACTCCTGAGTGCTAGGATTAAAGGCATGCACTAACATACCTGACTAAAAAGAATGGAATTCTTAAGGTATCTATCTTGTAAAGGCTAGGAAATTTATTTTAAAGCACACTATGGATTGTGCCAATGTTGTACAAAATGTCATTGTCCTAAACATCTTTGCGTTTGTTTACGCTTGTAGACTATTGTGTCCTCTGCATGGAGCAGGTCTTTTCTATAGGGGGACAGTTAAGGAGGCCCGAGCTGACTACCTTCTTGTTGCAGACTCAATGAAGGAAAGATCTGGCTCCCAGCTCCCTCGGGACCCCTAGTCCTAAGCACAACTGACTCCATGATAGAAATAATTCAGGCCACAAAACTCAGCATGTAGACAACACCACCTGCCAAAATGAAAACAAAGACCTAATCCATCAAAGTCCAAAAGTTCTGGGAAAGTCTCTAAATGTATTACCATTGCTTTTTGACTTCTATAGCTCTGCTTCTGGCTAACTGTTCTTGTTAACTGAAGTATGTCAAGCCAGGATATGGTTTTTGTGCTTAAAAGCTCACCTTGAGAAAGGCTCAGGGCTATACTGGGATCCCAAATACCCAGTGTAGGTACAGCTGCCAAGGACAGACTTTCTATTGACTTAGACTCATGTCCAAGTATTCTTCCCTGGTGAATACCGCACAACAGTAGTGGCTGTGAGTCTTGCTGTTACTGGACTGGGACCCCTGTTTTCCTTCCAGCCCTTGGCAGGGGCTCCAGTTGCTCCCCAGAGGTCACCCTCAGGGCCTGTCGTGTCCTTTCCCTCTCTCTTAGCAGGGGAGAAACTCTTACTGTCTCAAATGGAGTCTCTCTGATCTCCTTTTAAAGGGCTCGGGTAGTTAGGTCAATCTAAACTAATCTTATTTTACTTTCTTCTGTCAACCGGTGAGTACCTAGTTGACATCTGCCGCCTTAGAATTCCAAAGTCCTGGAAGTGTGGTGAACAAGGAGCCCTCTTTCCTTTAAATAAAATTTATTCCATTAAATAAAGCACTTTACACAAGCAAAGCTGAGCTGTTTTGCTCCAAGAAGACAAAAGGCTGTCAAAAGGGTTGGTTCTTGTCTGTGAAGTGACTGACATGGGTGAAAGACCCGTGTAGGACCGGCACAGTGCAATGTGAAGAATTTCTGTTCTCTGAATTCTTTGTGCTCTCCAAGAAGGCTCTAATAAAATATTGACTCTTAAACGGCTCCCACCCCAGATCCAGATGTCTGCTAGTCCATCATTGGATCTTCACACAGCATGACGAGGCCTCTCCTCTTCAGGCCTCTCGTTTGTGATGCACCCAACCTTTTACCACTCTGTTCTGTTCTCGCTGACTAATTCTTCTGCATCTCTCTTAGAAGGGACCCAAATCTCACCGTAGGCAAACTCTGAAGTTTCAGATACTTGGATGTGAAATGTATGGATATTAAAAAGACAAAGTAGGTGAGATGAAATAGTTTATGAACACAATATCGTTCAGCCACTGAAATGGAACATTGCAGACATCAGCTGCCATGTGACTGAACTTTGCTAAGTCAAAGAAACCAGTCAAAGTCGTGGACAAGCGAGTAGAGCTGGTCTTTGCCATGGGAACAGTGGAGAGTGAGGTGGGATAATGGCTAGTGGTTCATATGTAATGGCTCCTGAGTATCAGTTTAGGAAGATGAAGTGCTCCAAAGACACATGGTGGTGGCAGTTTCTATGTTGGCACACTACCATAAACATGCATAGGAAGTTACATGTTGTGGTGGTTTGGATAGGAACAGCCCCCAACAGCTCATTCGTTTGGTTGTTAGGGAGTGGCATTACTTGAGAGAGATTAGGAGATGTGGCCTTTTTGGAGAAAGTGCGTTTGCTGGGGTGGGCTTTGGGTTTTCAGAAGCCCAAGCCAGGCTCAGGGTCTCTCTTCTCTTCCTACTATCTGTGGATCTGGATATAGAACTTTCCACTCCTTCTCTAGTACCATGTCTGCCGGCATGCTGCCATGCTCCCCACCATGATGACAATGCATTAATTGAACTGTAAGCCAGCCCCAGTTAAATGGTTTTTTTATAGGAATTGTCACGGTTGTGGTGTCTCTTCACAGCAAAAGGACACATGTTAAGTGTCTTTTTACTACAATAATAATATTAAAAGATTTTCAAGGAGGAATGCATGAATGGAAAATACAAGAATTCTTCCCCTAGGGATTCATATTATGGTCTCATAAAACTGAAGCACTTCTAGGGAAATTGAATGTGGGTGAAAATGTCTACAGCTTATTATATACATGTAAAATATCAAAGAATAAAAAGTGGGGGAGGGATGCTCTAAGCACTTTCCTGAAAAAAAAAATCAAATAAATTGACTTAGTGATCTTAAGAACTCAGGTCAGATAGGAATGGTAGCATATACCTGTAACCTCCAACTTGGGAGGTGGAAGCAGGAAGGTCAGAAGTTCAAGGCCATGTTCTGCTACTTGAGTTCAAAGCCTGTGTGTGTGTGTGTGTGTGGTGGAGGGAGTGGGGGTACAGAAGCCCCTCAGAGATTTAGTCACAGGCTTCAGTTTGGAAATGAGTAGTTTTTAGATGGTAGTATATTTTAATAAGTTTGTTGACGTGTATTTTATTTTTGCAATGTACTCATTTATTTTGGAGAAAGGGTGTACCCATGTCATGGCGCAACTGTAAAAGTCAAAGAGTAACTTTCAGGGGTCAGTTCTTTCCTTCTGCCCCATGGCACCCATGGAGCAAACTCAGGTCAACAGTCCTGGCAGCAAGTACCTTGACCTGCTGAGTCATCTTGCAGGCCCTTGTTTATTCCACGTATCTGTACCAGTTATTAAGTGCTCACTTAATAGTTTGAGGCACAGGAGAAAAATGCAATCACTAGGAGCTGTTTTCAACAGGAACTCTTTCCAATGCCCGTAGCTATCATACCAGGACTCCTTCATCCAAAATGAATGAGCAAACAAATAAATACAACGCTGGAGTGCCTTGTTCCACCACCTCCACGCTTGTGTCAAGATGCCTGGCCCCAGGTGTAAACCTACAAGGGCCAAATGCGAAGCCTGACCAAGACCCTCAGGAGACCAGCGCTATCACGCTTAAACCGTTTACCGCTGTGTCCTTTGGAGATGAGCTCCGGTCACCATAGATTAATCTCTCGTTTTCCAGAGCCATCTTCCTTAATTTCTCTTCTGCAATCCAAAGTTTACACGCTTTGCCTCCGGAACAGTTTAACTGGCCAATAGCATGTTTTTTGTTTTTTGGTTTTTTTTTATTCCTACAAAAGTCAAGTTCACATTCTGAATGCCACAAACTCGGCTTCCCAAACCCATCTTTATAACATTAAGGTTTTCAGCAAAGGGTGGAATTTCCTTGGACTAGTTTTCTATAACCAAGATCTCTCTCTCTCTCTCTCTCTCTCTCTCTCTCTCTCTCTCTCTCTGTGTGTGTGTGTGTGTGTATGTGTGTGAAAGCAGCCAGTAGGTTGAAGGCAACCTTAAAACAAGTATCCACTATAAATGCTGGAAGCAACAAGTAGCTATAGGTTGATAACATTCTGTCTGCGGGCTTGAGCGCTATTCTATCAGGAAGTAACTTCTTTTGTAAAACTACGTTCAACTGTTTTGTAAAAAAGAGAATTACTCATTCTTTTGCCTCATCTCATTTTCTGTGCTGTTCAATAAATACTAGCAAAGTTCTTTATTAGAGATTACAGACAGCCAGGTGGTGTTGGAAGCACACACCTTTAATACCAGAACTCTGGAGGCAGAGGCAGGCGGATCTCTGCGTTTGAAGCCAGCCTGGTCTACAGAGTGAGTTCCAGGACAGCCAGGGCTACACAGAGGAAAACTCTGTTTTGAAAACCAAAAAATAAAAAGAGTAAAACAAAACAAAAACCAAATGAAATGACAGACATCAGATACACACAATAGACAAATGATAGACAGACAAAATACAGACCACAAATACTAGGCACCGACAGAAGATACAGAAAGACAAAGTAGAGTATTTAAATTTGGGCTCATTCTTGGTCTAAACTACTGCAAAAGGAAGAAACACACTTTTTAAAAAATTCTTTTTTTTTTTTTTTTTTTTTTGGTTTTTTTCGAGACAGGGTTTCTCTGTGGCTTTGGAGCCTGTCCTGGAACTAGCTCTGTAGACCAGGCTGGTCTCAAACTCACAGAGATCCACCTGCCTCTGCCTCCCAAGTGCTGGGATTAAAGGCGTGCGCCACCATCGCCCGGCTAAAAAATTCTTTAATGCAACATGGATTCATAGTATCATAAACCTGCATTGGTTTTTGGTGAGAATTAGTCACGTGCTTTCTGATTCATTATGTAGGCGCATGTGTGAACCTGGCATGGAAGCTACCGACACATAGGTCAGGAAGACTCCCTCTCGGAGTTAACTATCGTTACAGCATAACTGGCTACAGAATACAAGCAACATGTCTACAGGTGCTCCATTCACATGCCCAGCGTGTCACCTCCCTGGGTGTACTTTATGACTTTCAAAGCCCCAGCCTCATCAACTTCTCAGGCATCATCTCAGTACATTTGGTATTTTATCACGTGACTTGCATATGCATGTATGACATGGATGACCATGACTGAAAACCCAGCTGGGCTGGTGGCCCTTGAGACTGGCCAGAAGTCCTCATCACACTTAGGCTCTGATTCAATTATTTGACTCCTCAAATGTATTTACCTTTGTAGGGTACTGTCCACAGTGCCAACCCAGTAATTTTTGTTGTTACTTTTCTGCTTTGGCTATGTACCTAAACTCCTGATTTCTTTTTAGTTCTATAGGTGGCAATGATATATAGCTGAACTCTGTCCTAATTGTGACATTTAAAAAACAAAATCTTGTTTTTCATATCTTCTACATGCTACCATTTAATCTTTTTCATGGTACGATTTTCCCCTTTAAACATGTACAGTTAATTTAAAAGGGAGAATGTGGGAGATAGCTAATGTGTATCATGTATGTTCTGTTCTTAACATTTCATGCTGGACGACATGATGCGCTTGGCTGGGTAGCAGAGGCAGCTACTAAGAGAAGTGCAGTGGGTCGATGCTGTCTACCATGTATTCCACAGAACTCAGGTTTCTTCAAATGTTCCTACTTGCTATGCCACAAAGGGTTCCTTCATCCAAAGAACTGGGGAAGCAGCAAGATAAAGAAAGTAAACAAGTCTATTTATAGTATGACTTTTCTGTGTATAGCAAGCAAAGAAAGGAGATTTTATCAAGTCAGGCACTGGCTATGGGAGCAGATAAACAGGCTCTCCAGTTCATCTTCAGGATGCTGACAGGAGCTTTGACTTTGGGAGAACTGGGGCTGGGACAAAAGGAATACGTAATCAAGCAGTCGTGATCAAAGCCGAAGTTTGTTGTCATCTCCCTGCTGCTCTCCCTGCATTCCCATCGCTAGTTTGGCTCTCATCCTGGACAGTGATTGGATAAGAAATTGCTATTGCTGTCATCTGTTTCCAGTAAGATGATCGCTTCTGTTGCTAGGCTACAGTAATGCTTTGAAAGAAGTGTGTGTGTGTGTGTGTGTGTGTGTGTGTGTGTGTGTGTGTGTGTGATGTACACATACATATCCACATGACCACGTGGATATCAAGGAGACTATCTGGTGTCCTGCTCTGGGATTCTCTTCCTAACACAGAGTCTCTCCCTGAACCTGGAGCTAGCTAGCTAACTACCTCTTTCCTCTGGCTCCCATAGCATTGGGATTGTAGGCATTCAAGACCATGCCTGACTTTTATTTTTTGTTTTTTTTTTTTTGTTTTTTTTTGTTTTTTTTTTTGGTTTTTCGAGACAGGGTTTCTCTGTAGCTTTGGAGCCTGTCTTGGAACTCCCTTTGTAGACCAGGCTGGCCTCGAACTCCCAGAGATCCGCCTGCCTCTGCCTCCCGAGTGCTGGGATTAAAGGCGTGCACCACCACCGCCCGGCCTGACTTTTATTTTTTATGTAGGTGCTGGAGATCTGAACCCAGGTCCTCATGCTTGTGCGGCCACTCCCTAGCCAATATAGTATTCCTTTTGAGACCCTTTACTCCAGTGACAGCATGCATCATATAGCTCCAAGGGTCAGGAAGTGGCATGTGTGTTTCTAGCATGTGTTTATGCCTTTTTCAAAACATCTGAGAGGAGTGGTATTGTACCAAACATACTTTGGGATAGATTGAAATAGCAGGTGAACACTTGATACTTGGCATGACAGAAAGGTTGGTGAAGACAAGACCTAAAATATTTAAATGACTTTTTAGGGATCACTTTTTTGAGATTCTTCATTAAAGCTTTAATGTGTTAAACTGTCAGTTTTTTAATGTTATATTTTGCTATTAGAATTATTAACATGTATTAATTATGTAAATTAAGGGATTCAACATCTTTTTATAACTGCATACATGGTACACTGGTGCCATCCACATGTCTTCTGTTCCCAACTCTGCTCCCAACTGACATGTCAACCTGTTGCCCTTTCCGGTCCCTAGCGTCTCCTCTCTCTGTCTCCTCCTGTTCCCTCCCCTTCACTTGTGCCACTCCAGGGACGACTAATCCATCCATTTTGTTTTGTATTGCTTTGTTTGTTTTTTTGAGACAGGGTTTCTCTGTGTAGCCTGGCTGTCCTGGGATAGGACCATTGAACTCATGGAGATCCTCCTGCCTCCCTTTATTCTGTTCTCTTCTTCTATAAATGTGCCCTATTGGCTTCTATACATGAATCAGAACATGGCATTTTCATCCTTCTGTGACATGTTTCATTTAGCATATTCATCTTCACTTCCATGTATGTTGGTACAAATCAGATTTCGTTCTTTCTTTTAAAAAATGTTTATTATTATTGTTATTATGAACAGTATGTGTGTGGGGGGTGACTGTATATATGCTATGACACAATTGTGGAGGTTCAGGGGACAACTTTTGAGAGTTGGTTCTTTTTGCTCAAGCGGTTCTGGGAATTGAACCCAGGTCATCACAAGGCCTGTTCAGCCAAAGCTTGTGCTTTTATCTGCTATATTGTCTTGCTGGCTTGGATTTTATATTTTCATGACTGAGTACTATTTCATTGTGTAACTATATCAACATTTTCTTTATCCATCCATCCAATGATGGGCATTCAGGCCAACTCTGTATTTTAACTATTGTGAGCAGTGCTGTAATAAACCTGGAAGTGCAAGAATCCATGTCTCAAACGGCAGCCTACAGAATGGGAAAAGATCTTCACTAACCCCACATTGGACAGAGGTCTGATCTCCAAATATACAAAGAACTCAAGAAATTGGTCATCAAAAGAACACATAATCCAATTTTAAAAAATGGAGTATAGACCTAAACAGAGAACTCTCAACAGAGGAATCTAAAATGACTGAAAGACACTTAAAGAAATGCTCAACATCCTTAGCCATCAGAGAAATGCAAATCAAAACAACTCTGAGATTCCATCTTACACCTGTAAGAATGGCCAAGATCAAAATCACTGATGACAACTTATGCTCGAGAAGTTGCGGGGGGGAAAGGGAACACTCCTGCATTGCTGGTGGGAGTGCAAGCTGGTACAACCCCTTTGGATGTCAGTATAGCAATTTCTCAGAAAATTAGGAAACAACCTTCCTCAAGACCCAGCAATACCACTTTTGGGTTTATATCCAAAGGTTGCTCAATCATACCACAAGGACATGTGCTCAACTATGTTCAAAGCAGCATTGTTTTTCATAGCCAGGACCTGGAAACAACCTAAATGCCCCTCGACTAAAGAATGGATAAGGAAAATGTGGTACATTTACACAATGGAGTAGTACACAGCAGAAAAAAAGTAATGGCACCTTGAAATTTGCAGGCAAATGGATGGAGCTAGAAAACATCATATTGAGTGAGGTAATACCAACCCAGAAAGACAGTTATTGTATGTACTCACTCATAAGTGTATTTTAAACATAAGGCAAAGAAAATCAGCCTACAAATCGCAATCCCAGAGAACCTAGACAACAATGAGGAACCTAAAAGAGACATACATGGACCTAATCTACATGGGAGGTAGAAAAAGACAAGATCTCCTGAGTAAATTGGGAGCATGGGGACCATATGAGAGGGTTAAAGCGGAGGGGAGAGGCACAGAGGGAAGCAGAGAAAAAAAATATATCGCTCAATAAAATCAATAAAAAAAGAATCCATTTCTCCTTTGGTCATTGCAAGGAATATAATTACTGAAGCATATCGCAGTTCTAGCTTTTACCAAACTGTTTGTTTATTTAGTTATTGACATGTTTAAGACAGGGTCTTGCTGTGTAGCCCTAGGTGATCAGGCTGGCCCCAAACTTACAAAGAATGGTGACTTTCCCTGTATTCCCGAGTACTAGATCATAGATGTGAACCACCTTGCTTGGCCAAATTGTCTATTCAGTAGTTAAGTATTATTGTTATGAATGATATACGTGTGTATGGGGGGTGTGACTGTATATATGCCATGACACAATTGTATGTTGTTATTTAGACAAAGATCATGAGATATAAAAGTGCTTGCCGGGTGGTGGTGCTCAGTACTCCCAGTACTCAGGAGGCAGAGGAAGGTGGATCTCTGTGAGTTCGAGGCCAGCCTAGTCTACAAGAGCTAGTTCCAGGACAGCTAGGGCTGTTACACAGAGAAACCCTGTCTCAAAAAACTAAAAATAAAATAAAAAAATAAAAAAGTGTGTCCCATTCTAGAGCTGGGCTACAAAGTACCTACAAGTCCAAACCATGAGGCCATCTGCTGTAGGGAACTGTCTAATGAGACAACAAAGCAGGCACCATGGTCGTGCTTAGTCATGCAGAGCAGGGTTTCGATTTGGTGTGTGTGTGTGTGTGTGTGTGTGTGTGTGTGAGAGAGAGAGAGAGAGAGAGAGAGAGATAGAGAGAGAGGAGAGATAGAGAGAGAGAGAGAGAGAGAGAGAGAGAGAGAGAGAGAGGAGAGAGAGATAGAGAGAGAGAGGAGAGAGAGAGAGAGAGAGAGGAGAGAGAGGAGAGAGAGGAGAGAGAGAGAGAGAGAGAGAGAGGAGAGACAGAGGAGAGAGGAGAGAGAGGAGAGAGAGAGAGAGGAGAGAGAGAGAGAGAGAGAGAGAGAGAGAGAGAGAGAGAGAGAGAGAGGGGGGGGAGAGAGAGAGAGAGAGAGAGAGAGAGAGAGGTGGTGGCGGCAGCTATATGTAAATCATGAGCTAAGTGCGAAAGCCAAACCTGCAGACTAAGGATGGCAGGGCGAAAAGATGGAGGGCCAGCCTGGATTTCCTACAGCCTCTTTGAGCCACGGACGAGCGCTGGTCTGCTTTCCTGTCTGTGTTCTGTTATGAGACACAAACTCAACTATTTGCTTAAGCTCTCGTTCATCATGCCTCCTGTCATTTGCAGCTGGAGTCCGGCACTTTGCCTTGGTTAGAAAGGGCAAGCCTTGAAATGATACATGAAAATCACGCGTCTGAGCATTGCTGAGAAAGCAGGAGGCTGAATTTCCCAGAGGTCTCTTTTCCCTGAGCCCTAACAAGCCTGTTGGGGTGTGTCCTACTTTACGCTATCCTAGCGGGGTGACAAAGTCCACAACCAAAAGCAACTAGGGCAAGAAAGTGTCTACTTCATCTTACGGGGTGTGGTCTAGCAACAAGGGAAGCCAGAGAAGAGTGGATGCTTGAAGCAGAAACCACAGAGGAACTCATTACGGGCATGCTTCTGCTGGATTTCTTAGCTACCTTTCTTACACACCTGCCCAGGAATGACACCGGTGGCCCACAGTGGGCACCTATATCAATTAACAATCAAGAAAATGTCCCCACAGAGATGCCCACAGGCCTTCTAATAGAGTCAATCCTTCCACTGACGGTTCCTTTCCCCAGGAATGTCAAACTGCCAACTAAAGATAATGATGATAGGGGCCAACCTACAGGAAGGTTGCCTACAGGAAGCAAATTCTGTTATGAGAGCTGTATTCAATTCCTGCCCTGTGTGAGTTCCTGCCCTCACTGCTTTTGATGATGAACTCAGTTCATATAGGAATTAAACTCAGAGTCTTATGCTTGCTAGGCATCTACTAAGTGAGTCACATCCCCAGCCCCCTCAAATCTTAATCTGAAATGTCAAGCTCTGATATTCAAGTTTCTTTCCTGACTGAAAACCCATCATGCTTATGTGGGACAAGTCAGACTAGGGGATCCATTAAAAAAAAAATGATAGAAGCTACTTAGCTTTCCTTAACACTGAGTAAGCTCAGCTGTCCCCACCCCACCCCCACAGCGAGCCACACAGGAGGTGCTCCCCCCTGTCCGTAAGGCAAGACTGCAGCACTTGGGCTTCTCAGAAGCCCCATACATCAGCTGCACTGGAGGTCCCGGGGTTCCAGGAAGTTGGCGGATACCACCTGCAAGAGGCTGGTCCCTGGGGGAGAAAGGAGATTTGTTTGCAAGGGTACATATGACATTCCTAGAAGACTGTTCGAGGTATTTGCAGAAGTCTCTGCAGGGAGCTTAAGGGTCAGCTGGATGGGGTAAAAGTCCATCCGTCCCGTCCGAAGGAAGCTGGGTGCTGTGGACATGGCCCTGTCTCTAGCTGCACACCTGGGTCCTCTCCTTACAGACAGGAGAGCATTGGGGCACACTGAACTCAGAGTCCTTTGTGCTGCTTCCTCCAGGAAGGGCTCACCAGAGCTGATGCCCAAAACCAGCTGTGTGGAAAGGTGACAGGATTAAGAAAGTCACTTTCTGCTTTCTTGTGGTTTTGCTCTTGCAGAAGAAGGCATGTCAGTGTGCCACCTTAGGTAACACTTTCAAAAACACTTTTTTTTTGAGAATTTACACATGCATGTTATATATTTTGATTATATTCATGCCCCATTGCTCTCCCTAACTCCTCTCAGGTCAACCTCCCACCCCACCCCACCCCACACCCTCCCTCTCTGTCCCCCACCATGGTCCATTGATTCCAGTTTGTACTCTTCATATACTCATGAGTGTAGAACCACCCACTGGAGCATGGTAGACTTACCAGGGGCCACACCTTAAAGAAAAATGACTCTTCTCTTCTTCCAGAAGTCATCAACTGTCAATAGCTCCGGAGCTAGGGGTGGGGGCATATGAGCTCCTGCCCACTCCATGCTGGAATGTTCCCTGACTTGAGCAGGCAACACTTTTGATTCTTGAATTTTAGGAGAATAAAGAGAGCGGGACTGAGAAATTGACTGCTCGGAGCAGGTCACGGGCTTAAAAAAAATGCAAAACGAGAATTCCCAACTCTTAAGCTATGACATTCTCTATCAAGGTCATCAGGATGGAAAAGCAGGTAAAGACACAGGGAAGACACTAGGGAAGTGTCTGAAAGGAACAATGCCCTGCCGTTTCTTCTTATAAACTGCAGTAAAGCAAGAGGCGATCTACCAGGCCTCTACTCATCAGAACAGATTTATTGGCGACACAAAAATATAAATCTCAAACCTAAATGGGAACAAAATGAAGGGTGTTGGATTTATTTTCCCCCACAAACCCTTCCCTGACACACACACACACACACACACAATTGATCATAATAATAAATATAATAGTAATAACTTTAGTGTGAAGAATCAAACTCTTTCAGTCTGGGTGTGCAGGGACCCGGCACTTCTGGTCTTCCATTGTACCCTTGTCTCATGCTGTCCTGCTGAAGGAGCCCAGAACTTCCTTGGGGTGTCCTCTCTCTGCACTGCCAGGTGGTAGACAGTGTCAACTCACCTCTCCATGAGATGGTAAAAACATGAGACTTTCTCGTAGTGAAGGAATTGGAATGAAAGCATCTCACTGAGAATGACTTGGACTCCACAGTCTCTGAGGGCCCATTCTCTCTCTGTCTCCTTCTCTTGCCTCTTTGCAGCCTTGTGACAAGTGTGTCTACGGGGTCTTCTGGGAGGCACTGTGGGGGCTGGAGCTCGCAGTGTGAAAGGTTCACTGGGGAACTGAATTCCCAGATGGCAAAGGAAGTCCCTGAGATTGATGGGGGGGAACTCTCCCGTTGTTAGGAGCTCCGACAGTGGTCGCGTCTATGAGTGGGGACTTCGAGACCTATCCTTAGAAGGTTTAGCTTTGGATAGCTGGGCTAGACCCTACACCAGGGTCTTGCTTAGTCCTGAGCTGAGGAGCCCAGAGAAGGAGCGTGGCCTTGACTCAAAAGCTGAACTGGGCTGAGTGACTTAAGATTGAAGGCTGTCATGTCAGCAAGCAAGCACATTGCTTGCAGTTGAGTAGCCTTTTCTGATGAACATCATCATTTCCCCCTCTTGGTGCAGAAGCTCTTGGTACTCACTGTAAACAGTGAGTATTGGTGCAGCATTGCCTGTCTCCACTGTTGTACCCAAATGCCAGATAGCTAGAGAGAAAAAGTAACCCTGAGTCCTAATTTCTATATGCTGTTTGTTTGTTAGAAACAGGACCTCCTGGGGTAGATGTTGGTCTTGGAGTTGCTATATAGATGGTGATGGCCTTGACCTTCTGATCTTCCTGTCTCCACCTCCTGAGTGACAGATCTGCATCACCACGTCAGCCTTTACATGGTGCTGGGGACCAAATCAAGAACTCGGAGCATGCTAGTCAAGCATCCTACTGACTGAGCTACATTCTCAGTCTGATTTCCGTGCTGTGTGAGAGTTGGAATGCCCAGCGTATTCAAAATAACCCTGCAAGAACAAAATGCACGGAAGATTCCTCACACAAGGCGCTGAAATGCGATTTATTTGAATATGCCAACAATAAACTCAGAGACACAAATACGGTGTCCGTGTCACATTAAAGAAAGCAATCAAAGCCTTTCCTCCTGGTGGCATTTAACCAAGATGGAGCCCAGATTTGAATTCTCAGCTTCTCTTTCCCCATTCTTCCATTGTCCCTGCGTGCTATTGTATGAGTCTGAATCTCTGTCTGCCCGGATGGAGGCTGTCTTGTGCATTTGTCCCCATGTCTATGTTTGTTCTTATGTGTCTGTCATGTTTGTCCCTAACAAAGGGCTTTGTTCTGTCATTTATTGAACAGCACAGAATGCACCATGTCAGGAAGATTCCGAATGGGGGATATTTTAAAGAAACCTTCAATGGAGTGGATTTTTTTCTTTCTTTCTTTTTTTTTTTTTAGAGAGATGAAGTCACCATCTCCAACTCAGATAACAAACAAACACACCATCAAGTGATTCTGGCATGCTGTTTTCAGCATTTACAATGAACATTCATTTCATAAGGCTACTTTCAGCCTATTTTCTATTTCCAGCAGATGGCTATCCTAACACACAAACACGTGTGCATTATTCTAGGTCAGGGGTAGAGAAGTGCACGACTTAAGATGACAGCTGTATATAGCTTAGGTTGTTATAGTTGATTACATGAGAAATTCAAAGCTAGTAAGGTTGGTTGTTGCATTGTTCTCTTAAAGGCAGGTGAAGCAAACAGTATTATTAACTCTGGCTGTGAGATCCAGCAAGTTTGTCTCTTAGAATGAAAGAGATATTTTTATCATAACGCATTTCTGCAGCTATCCACAGGAGCGTGGCCTGTCCTGTGTTTGTTCTGGCAAACCCTCCCAAGTCTAATACTAACATATTGCCTCAATACGAGTTACTCTGTTTGCAAAGAACCACAAATGAGCATTGACTCCAAGTGGCCCTCAGCCAAACTCTGTGAAAACTGATTAGTCTTATGTTTTTCCTCAGGGGCGTTAGAATGGAAGGATCTAGTTACACTCGAGGGGTCCCTGTTCAAAGAATAATGCATGCAAAAGGTCTTTGAGATTTACTTTCTATGTAAACTCAAGGAATTATCTTCATGATGCCAAATAGTCATGGATGTCTGAAAACATCCTTGACTGAATTCATGTTCTAACTCTCATGTGACCTCTAACAACACTCAACAGGAACAAAGTTTAACAGAGCATTTCAAGAATTATCTGACTCACCATCTTCTCTCTCTCTCTCTCTCTCTCTCTCTCTCTCTCTCTCTCTCTCTCTCTCTCCCTTTCTCATCCCCGCCCCTTCCCTTTGGAGGCAGGTCCTGGTTATGTAGCCTGTTGCCTCAATGTCCTGGATGCTCAGATCACATGTGCTCACTAACATGCCCAGTCTAATATTTTTCCCAATATGTGTTTGACATTGTTAGCACTGAATTCATGTATTTCCCCCCAAAAAATATCTGTTGTAAGGCTTGATTTGAAACTCAAAATCCAAATTCAGTTGGATTTGCTTTCCTAGGTGAACTCACGAAAGGTATATCAAAATACTTCCAGCTCAGCAGGTTATCTACCTGTCTTCATAAATAAAATTTGATATGGCTGATTAACTGTAAGAATCTCCAAACGGGAACATAAATGTCCAAAGGAAGGAAGGACTCCTGCTTAGAGGGGGACCTGGAAGGAAAAGACCAGAGCAAGTTTCCCTGTTCTTTTCCAATTTCAATCCCCTCTCTTTAATTGTATGGCTCTCTTTCAATTACCTGACAAACACAAGCTCAGGCTGGTGGGCATGGTGAAGGAGCAGCAATAGAAGCCTCCCCTCTTCCCTCTCCCCCGTCTTGATTCCATCTAGTTCCACATCTTATCTCCATTTTCTTTCTATATATGCCTTCCATCCTAATCTCTTAAATAACTCCTCAGTCCTTCCCTGAGCTGTATCTTCCTTCTGTGTGTGTGTGTGCATGTGTGTGAGTATGTGAGAGAATGTTCATGAGTGTGTGAGTATATGTGAGTGTGCATGTGTATGTGTGTGTTTGCGTGTGTATGTGTGTATGGATTTGTGAGTGTGTGTGAATGTGAGTGTGTTCATGTGAGTGTGTGAGAGGATGTTCATGAGTGTGTGAGTACACGTGAATGTGCACGCGTATGTGAGTATTGTGAGAGTGTGTGTTTGTGTGTGTATTTATGAGTGTGTAAGAGAGTATATGAGTATGTGTGCATATGTGTGTGTTCACGTACCCTCATCTCCTACCTTGTTTTGAGGCAGAGTTTCCTTTGTTATTTACCACTGTGTGCCAGCCACAGTGAGCTCCTGGGATTCTCCAGTCTCTGCCTTCTGCCAAACCACAGGAGCACTAGGGTTCCAGATATGAGCCACTGCTTCCAGCTTTAGGTGGGCCCAGACTCAGGTCTTCATACTTGATGGCAAATGCGTTACCCACCAGGACACCCTCCCCTACCCCACGCCAGCTCTCTTTCTCCCTTTTGAGATAAAGTCTTATTCTGTACCCCAGGGTGCCCATGCACCATCACAATTCACCAGCCTCAGCCTCTCCAGGGCTAGGATTACAGGTGTGAGCCACCATGTCGAATATCCCATCATTTCTTATGTTGTACCATTCCAATGTACACATGACTTCCACATTTACCTCACATTTGTTTACATGCTCTCTTTACTTTCCTGAGTTCCCCAGTATTTTGAAGATTGGATCTAAATACCTTATGCCCGACTCCGCATGCCTCTCCATCCCCATCTCCATCCATTTGTCTGATTTCTTCCTAGATCAGGGATGGTTTGGGGTAAGTCTTCAAACCTCTTCAGTGCTATCACTCACTTAAAATTTGCAATGCTTTCTTCCATGCAGAGTTCCAGACTACGAACGCTTTGAATGTAGACATTGGGGTTTAATCTGTAGCAGAGTGCTAAGAATGAACTCTGCTAGCCCGTTTGGGATACAGCGGCAAGTGGAGAAAGGCCCCGCTGGAACAGGTAAAGAGCTGTGTCCTGGGACAGGGAGCAGCAGCACCTGTCTGAGTACAGCTGATCTACATCAACAACAGCAAAGGGATCCTGAGAGGTTGGATGTTCTCAGTAGCTGATGTAAGAGGGGGCACTTTAGAGCAGCCTGGTGTGTATAGGACCATCCTCCAAGCCATAGAGCTGCTGTCTTAAGGGCAGGTTGAGCCTGCTTGCCCAAGATCATCGTAGCTGGGCTTGTTGATTGTTGACATTACTCTTGGAAGGAATGGGCAGTGACTGTCCTCAGACTCCTAACCTGAGCATTCATCCACTCCTCCCAAGCAGTTGTATGCAATTCTTTCCTAACTTTTGGTAGACTCCTCTGGGAAGGGCTGTGGGGTGCAGATGGGGAAGGATTAGAGCAGGGGACTCTATCTACAATGCAATGGACGAGTCATCATCCACGCTGGGCAGGGACTGTTTTCCAGCCTTTGATGATGAGGGGCAGCGTCCTCTCTTCTGTAACTGCTTTCAGCTGAGATTGGGATGTCATTATAGCTTGTACAGGGATTGTCACTCTCAGGACCCAGGAAGGCTGGAATGCCTGCCAAAGGCCGGGAAGGGGAGGGAATTCAGGCAATAGGAGGGGCATTTGACAGAAGCATCGCGCTGGCCCAGCCTGAAGAGATAGGGAGCAATCACATTGGCTGGACTGACTTACATAAGCTTTCAGCAACTCCAGGGATCGCTGGTTCTGCAGAACCACCTGGGGCTGGTGTGTTGCAAACAGCTTTGGAACAGTTTGCAGGCTGAATTCCTGGATGGTGTCTGTCAGCAGGAGAAGATCTTCACCAACCCCACATCAGACAAAGATCTGGTCTCCAAAATATATAAAGAACTCAAGAAACTAGACATTAAAATTCTGAATAACCCAATTAAAAAGTGGGGTACTGAACTGAACAGAGAATTCTCAACAGAAGAGGTTCAAACGGCCAAAAGATACTTAAGGTCATGTTCAACTTCCTTAGCAATCAGGGAAATGCAAAATAACTATGAGATACCATCTTATACCTGTCAGAATGGCTAAAATCAAAAACACCAATGATAGCCTATGCTGGAGAGGATGTGGAGTAATCGGAACACTCATCCATTGCTGGTGGGAATGCAAATGTGTACAACCACTTTGGAGATCAGTGTGGTGGTTTCTCAGAAAATTGGGAATCAACCTACCTCAGGATCCAGCAATACCACTCTTGGGAATATACCCAAGAGATGCCCAATCATACTACAAAGGCATTTGTTCAACTATGTTCATAGCAGCATTATTTGTAATAGCCAGAACCTGGAAACAACCTAGATGCCCCTCAATGGAAGAATGGATAAAGAAAGTGTGGCACATATACACATTAGAGTACTACTCAGCGGTAAAAAACAATGACATCTTGAATTTTACATGCAAATGGATGGAAGTAGAAAACACTATCCTTAGTGAGATAACCCAGACTCAAAAAGATGAATATGATATGTACTCACTCATTAGTGGATTCTAGCCATAAACAAAGGACATTGAGCCTATGGTTTGTGATCCTAGAGAACCTAAGTAATAAGGTGAATCCAAACAAAAACATATATAGATCCTCCTGGAAATTGGAAGCAGACAAGATTGCCAAGCAAAAGTTGGGAGCATGGGGGTGGGAGTAGGGTGGAGGAAGGGGAGAGGGGGAGAGAGAAGGGAGAAGAGAAGGGTTGGGGAGAGCTTGGGGAGTGGAATGGTTGAGATGGAGGAAGGACAGATATGGGGGCAGGGAAGAAATCTTAATTAATGGAGGCATTGTGGGGTTGGCAAGAGGCTGGACTTTAGACGGGGCCCCAGAAGTCCACAGGATGTCCCCAGCTAGGACCCCAGGCAGTGGAGGAGAGGGTGCCTGAACTGGCCTTGTCCCATAGTCAGACTGAATATCTTGAATATCACCATAGAACCTTTGTCTGGCGACAGATGAAGATAGAGACAGAGACCCAAATGGGAGCACTGGCCTGAGCTCCCAAGGTCCAGTTGAAGAGCAGAAGGAGGGAGAAGATGAGCAAGGAAGTCAGGACCACAAGGGGATGATCCACCCACTGAGACAGTGTGCCTGAACTAATGGGAGCTCACCAAATCCAGCTGGACTGAACAAGCATGGGATCAAACTGGACCCTCTGAATGTGGCTGACAATTGGGGCAGACTGAGAAGCCAATGATAATGACACTGGAATTTGTTTCTACTGCATGTACTGGCTTTTTGGGATCCTAGTCTATTTGGATGCATACCTTTCTAAGCCTGGATGGAGTAGGGAGGGCCTTGGACTTCCCACAGGGCAGGGTACCCTGCCCTCTCTTAGGACTGGTGGGGGAGGGGGAGGAGGAGTGGGGGAGCAGGAGGAAAGTGGGAGGAGGGGAGGAAGTGAAAATTTTTATTCTTAGTATTAATAAAGTAATAAAATAAAATGGTTAACTGACAAACTTGTCTGTGTGGAACATTCACCTTTGACATCATAAGAATTACAGGCCTTAGAACACCTGGTACAGAAGCAGCTAAATGCTCAACATATTGAAGAATTGATCAGTCCTTGGAATTCTCCTATATTTGCCATTAAAAAGAAATCTGGAAAATCTATTTCACTGTTCTACGGTCCTAGCTTCCTCTCCTTACCATATTTTCTACTGTAACTGAGGACCGGCTTCCAATATTGCTGTAGCTGAATATTTCCAGGCTCTGGAATAATTCTGTTTCTAGTTGTACATGAATTTAACATCCACTTCACAAAGGGTGAATGCATATCATATGAAATGACTGCTTCCCTAAATCTCTTTAAACCTAACATTTCTACAGGATCCTAGGTAACTTCTGTATATCCTTGGGGATACTTATTATCTGGTATTCATTCTTGTATAGTAAATGGATAAATTAAGGTTGGTTTTCTTTTCTTTTTTCTCCTTTTTTATTTTATTTTTATTTTTTAAAAAAGAAAACAAGTTATTTTTTATTATACATTCCTATCCGTGATCCCACTCCCTTCCCTCCTCCCATTCCCTCCACTTGCTTTCCCCTGCCCCCATCCAATCCACAGAGAGGGTAAGGCACATTGCTTTGGGGAAGGTAGACAACCCTCCCTACTATATATAGGTATCCATCCAAAGAGAATAAGTTCCAAAAAAGCCAGTACAAGCAGTAGGGATAAATCCTGATGCCACTGCCAGTGGTTCCTCAGTCTGCCCCAGCCATGCAACTGTCAACCACATTCAGTGGGACTAGTTTGGTCCAATGCTTGTTCCTTCCCAATCCAGTGACTTGGTGAGCTCCCATTAGCTCAGGTAGACTGATTTGTAGATGTACCCATAATAGTCCTGACCTCTTTGCTCCTATTCTCACTCCTCCCATTCTTCACCTGGACTTTGGGAGTTCAATCCAGTGCTCCAATGAGGGTCTCTGCCTGCTACTGGAAAAGGGGGGCAAGGATGCTAGTCAAAGAATCCCAAGCTAACTTCAAAAGATTTTAATAGTATTTCTTTATTATAAGGGGCAAACTCATGGAACAGGAACAAGAAAGTCCAACTTCAGGTGCATAATGCAGGAACAAGAGAGAGAGCCCTGGGTGGGCTTATAAATTTTCCATGGGTACCCAAAAGATCACACCCTAGCCTGGTTCAGCCTATTAAAGGTTATTGGCTGCAGGAGGCTCCCCATCACTTCCCCCTTTTGTCTAAATAAGAGAGTTCCAAACCCAATACAAAACTATGTACACTAAGAACAAGAATCAAGTACAAAATTAGAATTACAACCAGCATAAGCAATATTAAGTAAGGAACATATGCTAAATGTTTTAATAAACATTCTATCCTAGGGAATCTAAGTCTTGCATTGAAAATGGCTTGGCTAAATCATAAGAGGAAGGTAACTAAGACTGTCTAATCTTCAACCCCCATCAAAGGCCGGAGAAGGGAGATAATGTTACTTGAGTAGGCAGGAAGTGTAATCAAGCAGCTTCCAAAATGTGCAGTGTATGACAGAGACAACTGGCTACCTGAGCAATCACCCAAAGTCTCATTTGCAATGTTGAAGCGACCAGCTTTGGCTAAGCCTATAGTAACTAACAGACCATATTCAAAGGCAGGAAAATTTTCAGAACCGTCTTACCCTGTCTTGGCAAGTTCTGGCAGTCTTTTTCCTTGGGTCCTGCTTATTCAGTCTGGACATGATGTACTTTGTCAGTGGTTGAGGCATGGGCAGTTCCTTGCCCAAAGGCCAGCTGTGCCAAGAAGAAAACAAACTCCAGGCGGAGATCTTTGGTGTTCGACATTCTCTCAGGAATAGATTGGTGCTATTAGGAGCAATCGTGTCTCAGATCAATAGAATCCTAAGTTATTTAAATGCCATGTTCTACAGTTCTTTGAAGTGGTTGAATATTACCTATCTATGCAGAAAACAATCTCTAGGTATCTAAAGAATCTAATTCGTCTGACTAAAAGTATAACAAACATGAATGACTATTGACCTATAATACTTAATACCTGTATAACTTAAAGACTAAGACTTTATATTAGAATATTAAATAATCTGTAACAACTGTGCAGCAAATGAGGACAATGACCTCAAAATGTAAACAATGTATAAATACTTTGATCAGAGGCAGAAACATGAAATGCAATATAATAAATATCTCCTAAAATTTGTATCAATATACAAAATGTCTTAAACAGAGGTAGAAACATGCATGTATCTGGCAAAATAACTTTGCATGGGTGTACAAATATTGTAAACAGAAACAACAAATACAATTTGAACTTGTATCAATATACAAGAATCTATACCAATGTAAATTATCCATAAATAATAGCTCACAAGTATTTAATCTACTACTACTACTAATTATTATTATTATTATTAGTGTGAGTTAAGTTCAGACTAAGTTACCTATTATCCCATTCAATTTTCTGGAGATCTCTGGGCCTACATAATTTCCACCCCAATCCTCTACCATATACAAGCAATAATCAGTCCCTAAATGGTGTCCCCCAACCCTGAGGACAAACTGTATTGGGAGAGGGGACATTTTCTTCTAGAATTGCTTCCAGCTGTCATGGGGGCAATGTTTTTTCTATGGGATCCTGTAAAAGTAAAGCAAGCGATGGTTAAGTTTCAAGATTATTGTCTAGTATAATTGCAAATGATTTCTGAGTAGTTGATAGGGTTTTTCTGAAGTTCTTACTTGAAGTTCTGGCCAGAACGTTGTGAGAAGGTGCCATTTTAGCAGCTGGTACCTAAAAACCTGTCTCTGCTCCCTGACTGGAGAGGCAGTGGCAGGCAGAGGGCTGCTGTGTGGATTAAGAGCCTCTGGTTGGAGCGGCAGGTGGAAAGAGTCAGTGCCCAAATGGACCACGTGGCTGCTGAGCGGGGCAGGGGTGTGTGTGTCCCGAAAAGGGCTGTACTGGTCCCTACAACCCACGATTTGGGTGCCAGATGTTACTGGAAAAGGGGGTTAAGGATGTAAGTCAAAGAATCCCAAACTAACTCCAAAAGATTTCAATTATATTTCTTTATTATAAGGGGCAAACTCACGGACCAGGAATGAGAAGTCCAACCTCAGGTGTGTAACATGGGAATGAGAGAGAGAGAGAGAGAGAGAGAGAGAGAGAGAGAGAGAGAGAGAGAGAGAGAGAGAGAGAGACTTGGGAGGGCTGGTGGTTTTTCTCTGGGTACCCAAAAGATCACGCCCTAACCTGGTCCAGATTCTTAAAGGTTATTGGCTGAGGTTCCCCATCATCTGCCTGTTTCCATCAGTTGCTGAATGAAGGTTCTATGGTGATATTTAAGATCATTCTGACTGCAGGGGAAGACCAGTTTGGGAACCCTCTCCTCTGTTGCTTAGGTTGGAAACAATGCCATTCTCTACACAAGCATTCGTAACAAACCTTCCAAGTGAATCTCCAAATGCCTGAGGAGTAGGGTTTCTTCATCATCTTTACTGAAAGCATAAATAGTATCTCTATTTATAGAAATGAAGAAGCTGCCGGTGTGTGAAAAGGGTATAGGAAGTGAACACCAGGGAGTGGTTTCCTTGAAATACCATAGTGATGGGTTTTGCTTTGTCTTTTTAAGCGAAAGAGATGAGATGCTGCATGACTCTACAACATTTTGTTTTGGTGCTTTGTGGTCCATTGACCTAACTGACATTTCTAGTGTTTTTATTATGGTGCTTTCCTTCAGTGATGAAATGGCTCCCAAAGACACAGAGACTCAGTTGCATGGTTGGCACATACCTGTAAGCTTTACTGAAGCTCAGTGGTCAACTCTATCTTCCCTGATACTATCTGGGAGTTCTCATAGATTAGTTGGAAAGTGATATAAACTAAATTGTTTGACATTTTTTTTTAAGATAGGATTTCTAGGCTAGTCCTGGACTCACTATGTATCCCACACTGACCTAAAACTCGTGGAAATCCTTTTGCCTCCACCTCCTAAGTGCTGGGATTACAGGCATACACCATGCCACCTGGCTAAGTGTTGCATTTAAAAACTTTTAACATATGGGCTCAAATTCAACTCAAAGCCGTTCATTGGAAAGATATGAAAATTGGCTTAAAAGGCTTTCACCCAGCTGTTTAGGGATGCAGACTGCAATAGTTTCAGCTAAGGGAATGTTTATATGATTAGACAACTTATCCCTGAAGGATGGGAATAATGCCAAAGCCTCTATTTTCAAAATTTTCCCTCCATAACACAATTTTCTCTTAAAAAGCAGTAAATCAGTGTCTCACTCATTGTCTGGCCTCAGTTCAGACCTGATTCAATTAGCATTGCTTGGCAGAAAGGGAGGTGCGAGAACACAGAACATGAAGAGTAATGGAATTGCTTTCCAAGGTGGCCAGCCAAGGGCAGGCACTGCTAGGGTATCAGTTCAGCCAGTTCATAGCCTTTGACAGATATTATTAGTATTATCTTCCATCAGTATCATTGTTTTAGAGATTTATAAAGCCGTTTGGCCACGGTTTGTGGATTAGCCTCTTTAAAACTGGGCACGGTGCTCTGCAAATCCATGCAGCCTCCAGTGCGTAGTCATTTTCTGCAGGAGTTCGCAATGGGCTGCACACTCACTGTGCGGGGCTCCGTCTTCCCCTGGGCTCTTCGGTGACAGCTGGAGTAAGGGCGGCAGTGTCATTCTCCAAAATGAAACTCACGCAACACAAACTTGATGATTTTAACGATTGTGAAGAGTACAGTTTAGTGGCGTCATGGTGCACAATCACCACCACCGCTCTTTAATCGCAGGAAATTTTTATCTGTTAAAGAAATCATAGACTCTTTAATCAATCCAGAAATAATTATTTTTAAAAAATTATTTTATTTTTAATTTCTCTCTCTGTGTGCGTGCGTACACATGTGTGTGTCTATGTGTGGGTGTGTACATGTGAGTGCAAGTACCCAACGAGACATCAGATACCCTGAAACAGAGGGTACGGGCAGTTGTGAACTACGTGATGTGAACGCTGGGGATCAAACTCAGGCCCTGTGCAGACGCACACTCTCTTAACTTCTGAGCCGTGTCTCCAGTTCCTGTAAATATTTGTTTTCAAGTCTTGTTGAAAGAACCTGCAGCTTCGCAAGTCCCAGAGCTTCTGGTTTACTAGATGTGGGATAGAGTCCCGAGATCTACAGCTCCAATAGATTGCCAAGAGTTTCTATGTCGGGCAGCCTTTGAGCCACATTATGAACTCTCCTCAAAAGACAAAACTCCTTCAATATTTCTTTCTTTTTTTTTTTTTTTTTATTTTCGAGACAGGGTTTCTCTGTAGCTTTTGGTTCCTGTCCTGGAACTAGCTCTTTTGACCAGGCTGGCCTCGAACTCACAGGGATCCGCCAGTGCTGGTATTAAAGGCATGCGCCACCACCGCCCGGCTCCTTCAATATTTCAAAGTGATGCAATTTGATTTTAGAAGAAACACACGACTGCTCTCCCTTATCCCCCAACATCATCTCGTAAGAAATGAAGTCTGATTAACAAGTGTGTTCCTTCCCTTAACTCACTGTGGCGTCTGTTCAAGGTTCTTAATGGAGTCCTGAGTATCTATAAAGGGTGTGTAGCACCTCTTTCGCTTGGAGACTCTTTCTAGTCCTACAACTCCTGACATCCATACCCAAGATGGATATAAAGAATATGTAGATCTGGGCCACCTTTCAAACAGCCCCACTTAAGTTGGTCTCCCCGGAAATAGAAACAGAACTCAGTGGCGAAGTTTCCTCAGGGAGTGTTCTCAAGAGGTAAGATGTAGGCAACTATGAGAAGCAAATTGAGCATAGAATGAAGCCAAGAGGTCAGCTAGTTCTGTAGCCGGATCTGGAGGGAGGATGATGTTCTCCACAAGGGAGGCCTGCAGGGACTTGGTCCTGTGAGAGACAGGGCTGTAAGTCAGCAGCAGCCAATCGCAGCATCTCAGGGATGGATGTTGAGAGCTTGTCCTGATTCCATTTTTGTTTCTGTGATAAAATACCCAAACAAAAAAGCAACTTAAGGGAGAACAGATTTGTTTTAGCTCACGGTACTGAATGCATGTGTGCTTACCTAGATCGTGTCAAGATGACCACATCACAGGATCCACGCCTAATTCGTCCTTATTCACTATTGCTCTGTGTTTTCACCAGGGCAGGTGTTTCATACCCATGCTCCTTTGCTAATCAATTCGCCCTAGCTTCTCTAGGATTCTGCGTGGCCTTGTTTCTTAGAAACATAACAGAATCGCTCACCAGGAAAGATTAAAGCCTCCTAGTGTTGGGCAGGTGATTGGGATATTGCAGCTGACATTCCATATCTACCTGTGCCTTTACATCTCTAGGGTCCCCTTAACCTCAGCTAGGGCCTGTTCCAGTGACTTTTCTAACATAGTGACCTCATTCCTGCAGCACCAGAGTCCCTGATTAAAGTGATCTTGCAGTTTCCAAGGTTGTTGGTTTGTAATTAAAACTAGGCCAGGTCAGGCAACAAAGCTACACAGAGAAACCCTGTCTCGAAAAACAAAACAAAACAAAAAACCCAAAGAACAAAGCAAAGCAAAATAGAAATATTTCTAGGGAAATAGAATTGAAGGGATGCTTTTCCATGCACCCGAGCACCCAGCATCTTGTCCCAGCCTGTACAGTGTAGCAGAAACTCCATTGGCCTCACTTGCCAATACTGGAATCCTTGTCCCTACCTCCTATACATAGTTCACACATAGTTCAATGAGAAAGAACCTTGACAGAAATATCACATTAATCCTAAAGCCGGAGGAATTTGAAGAAGCTATATGGTACCTTAAAGATGCCCTAATGGCTGAACATTTATAACCTTAGCTTTCAGGGAGCTGAAGCAGGAGAATCACTGAGTTCAAGGCCTGCATGGTCTATCTTATCTCAACAAACCAACCAAACTGAACCAAAAAACAACCCCAAAACAAATCTAACTTTGTTATATAAAAAGTCCTAGATCAAAACTAAATAACTCGAAGCATTTCCAGTCTTCCTTGTTCTGATGTCCCCATTCTTCCATCTGGACAGTGAAGCACTTCATTAAACATGAACCTAAACCTTCAAAAGAATAGTCCATATCAGAAATTTCTCAAGCATCTGAGGAATAATAGTTGAATGGTATTAAATTTGTTTATCGTAAATGCCTTTGGGAATGTTAATTACAAAGAACAGCCAAGCTTTGCTGATAGCTTACCACAAATCAGGGATTGTACTAAAGGTTTTAAAGTATTATCTGTGATTTTTAGGAACACAGTCAACAAACATTTACATAGCAGCTCAGGAAGTCCTGGATCTTGTGATCCTCCTGCCTCAGCCTCTGAATAGTGGGGGTTGGATCACCCATACACCAGCTCAATAAACATTTGCTGGGTTTCTACTCTGAAGAATTTACCTTGACAGGTGATGGGAGCAACACAAAGCACACAAAGATGGCGCTGCCACTGTCATGGAAGTCCTGCTGTAGCTGGGAGACAGCTGTCATTCAGGTCATCTTACCGATGCAAAATCGTGGGACTGTTTAATGCTCTAAAGGAGAGGCATCAGTTATTCTAAGATGATACCCTAGGAAGCTGATTTGGAAAAAGTCGTGAATGGCTTCCCTTGAGATAGAAGTTGGCCTGGCATAAGAACAATGATTATGAAGTGAATATATTCACATATATGACAAATATATATATTTGCTTTCTAAGCCCTAGATTTCCTGTATTTGATTTTTTTAAAAGTGCCTGTAGACTAAAATTCACAGCAAACTCCCCAAAGAAAATTATGCTTCCATTATGACTCTAATGATCAAAGATTAAGAAAAAACATAGAGGCAGGCAGCTAAAATTTAAAGATACTTCCCTGTGACTTTCGTTCCTGTTTCTGTCTCGACCCCTCACACACATGATGAAAAGGGTAAAGCTGACTTGTAATCAGCTTTGGGGTCCAGATGATTGTAGGGATGACATCTCTAGGAGGAACACAGAAGGTAGAACCAGAGCTCTGTGTTCCGCTGTAAATGTCCTTCAGAAAGGAGGAAGATATTTTTCCCCCAGTAATAGACAAATTGAGAGATGATTACAAGCAGATTTGTGCTTCACGGATGCTGAGTGAAACTTTTCAGTCAGAAGGACAAGATTTCCAGATGGAAAAGCAGACCCAGAAGATGGAAGGCAACACATTGACGGTGGTGAAAACAAATAGTGTTAGTGCCACGGTGGGTTGTTCTCTGTGTTTGTTTTTAGGATATTTGTTTCAGGATATTCCAGAGAAGCCCTGGCCGGCCTGGAACTCATCACATAGGCCATGCTGGATTAGAAGTCACAGAGACTGGTCTGCCTCTGCCTCTGCAGTGCTGGGAAGGAAGCCTGCACCACCACACCCAGCCCAGACTTCTCTTAAAGTTTTTATTAATTTTATATTTCATTATTATTATTTATTATTAATTATTTATTTTGGTTTTTCAAGACAGGGTTTCTCTGTGTAAGCCTGGCTGTCCTAGAACTCACTCTGTAGACCAGGCTGGCCTGGAACTCACAGAGATCCGCCTGCGGTTGCCTCCTGAGTGCTGCGTTTAAAGGCGTGCGCCCCCACCACCCAGTACTCTTAATGTTTTTAAGCAAAGAGAATTTGTAAGATTGTGCTTGGCTTTCCAACTGTAGCTCCCCTTTGAGGCCCTATTTTGAGCATTTCTCTTGTGGTGTGGTTTTAGATCAGGGTTGACTAGATGAATAATTCATTATTCTTGGAGCTTGTCAGACATACTGAGGGGCAGGCTTAGAGGGAATTAACTCCACCAAGATCTCATTCTCCTGCTCTGTGCCCAGCTTATCTTCCCACAGTTGGTCCTCCTGGCATGACCCAAGTCCTCGAATACAGGCCCGCAGAACCTTCAAGGGAGTGTCAGGAAAATGTCAACTGCCATATTGTGTAATGTTTTCCTGTTTTCAGTTCCCATAACCACTTGGGTTGGTCTGGGGTCATTCAGAGATTCACCCATCTGACCATGAGTACATTTTAAACAAAGAAGAGGCTTTATTCAGATACTGGCACCAGGTCTACATTCTAGATTTAGGATTCCCAAGGTGAGGCATGGAGTTACATTAGTCAGAAGCTTATAAAGGCAAAACTCACAAAGCTACATACTTCCTGCCTTCCTGCAATTAGGGGCAAGCTCACATCCTGATATACTCTAACCAAGCACACATCCCGCCTATATGCAAGCAAGCATGCGTCCTATCTATGTGCAGTCAGGAGCAAGTAAGCTTGCTTACAGAAGCAAAAACATGCATTTTGCTATCTTACATGAACTATAGTTTTATTAAAATTGTACAAGACCAAGCAATCACAAGTACAGCCCCTAGCATTCCGGGAAGTGATCTGTCCTTGAACACGCGAGGCTTACAGGTTAGAGGCAGTTTTGTTTTGTAGCTCTCTTACGCACAGTAATTCAAACTTGAAACATAATGTTAGCCATCACACACTGATTTCTCATTAGAGTTTTACATGGCCCTGTTTTTCTTCAAACTAATTCCTGTACTTTGGGCTTTGCTGATTCCATGCTTTCCTGGTCCTGTAGCTTATTACTACTTTCCAGTCCCTGATTTTACCTGTCTGTCCTAAACGTGTGCTCTATGAGATTCTGTCCTGCACTCGACCTGCACATACTCAGAGGAGGATCCCTTTATTATTAAACAAACTAATAAGGACTGTCCTTTCTTTCTTTCTTTCTTTCTTTCTTTCTTTCTTTCTTTCTTTCTTTCTTCCTTCCTTCCTTCCTTCCTTCCTTTCTTTCTTTCTTTCTTTCTTTCTTTCTAAAAAGAGAACAAACTATCTTTTTTCATTTTACATACCAATCCCAGTTCTTATTCCTTCCCTCCCTCCCATTCCCTCCACCCAACCTTCCCACCCCACCCACATCTACCCCTCAGAGAAGGCACATTGCTTTGGGGAAGGTCCAAGGCCCTCCCTACTATATCTAGGCTGAGCCAGGTATCCATCCAAAGAGAACAGGTCCAAAAAAGCCAGTACAAGCAGTAGGGATAAATCCTGATGCCACTGCCAGTGGCCCCTCAGTCTGCCCCAGCCATGCAACTGTCATCCACATTCAGAGGGTCTAGTTTGGTCCTACGCTGTTTCCTTCCCTCTCTGGCTGGAGTTGGCGAGCTCCCATTCGCTCAGGTAAACTGTTTCAACGGGTGTACTCATCATCTCCAGCATAAGCTATCGTTAGTGTTTTTGATCTTAGCCATTCTTACAGGTGTAAGATAGAATCTCAGAGTTGTTTTGATTTGCATTTCCCTGATGGCTAAGAAGTTGAACCTTTCCTTAAGTGTCTTTCAGCCATTTGAGATTCTTCTGTTGAGAATTCTCTGTTTAGTTCTGTACCCCATTTTTTAATTGGGTTATTTGGAATTTTGATGTCTAATGTCTTGAGTTCTTTATATATTTTTGAGATCAGTCCTCTGTCTCTTTGGGTTTAGTGAAGATCTTTTCCCATTCAATAGACTGCCTTTTGGTCTTGTTGACTGTGCCCTTTGCTTTACAGAAGCTCTCAGTTTCAGGAGGTCCCATTTATTTATTATTGTTCTCAGTATCTGTGCTCCTGGGGTTATCAAGCTCGATTATAGAGCTACAGTAATGAAAACAGCTTGGTATTGGCATAAAAACAAAGAGGTTGGCCAATGGAATCGAATCAAAAACCCAGATATCAATCCACACACCTATAAACACCTGATTTTTGACAAAGAAGCTAAAACTATACAATGGAAAAAAGAAAGCATATTTAACAAATGGTGCTGGCATAACTGGATGTCAACATGTATAAGAATGAAAATAGATCCATATTTATCCTCATGCACAAAACTCAAGCCCAAATGATTAAAGTCCTCAATATAAATTCAACCACACTGAACCTGATAGAAGAGAAAGTGGGAAGTAGCCTTCAATGCATGGGCACAGGAGACCATTCCTGAATGTAACACCAGAGGCACTGTTCATTCTTAAAGAGGTCCCAGAAATTCTAGAGTTCTAGACCATGATCCTTAGAAAGTCTAAAGTCTACCGGGAGAGGCAGGCTATCAAAGAAGTCGACAGTATAGTAGAGCTAGGAAGGAGAAGGCGAGACTACGATGGGTTTAGCTAGTAGATAAGGAATTCTGGGTTAATCTTAAGGGCAAAAGGAAAAAAAGTGAAAGATTCTGTGCGGCAAATAACACAAGATTTGTGTTTTAGTAGGTCCCACTGAACAAGATAGCAGAGAAATTTAAAAAGTCAGCAGGAGACTCCTTCAGGAAAACAAGCCCTGACTAAGGTTGTATGAGGAAAGGCAGAGAGCTTGAGAAAGGGAAGGGGTTATATGAATGTAAACATGTTACATTGATGGAATATCCTGGTATATGTGTATGAGAAGTATGAAGGATGAAGGAGGGCCAAAGATTTCTAATTTGGCTAAAAGATAAAAATGGGCAGCTATGTTTTGTGATAGAAGTCACTGTTTAACACTTTTGGCTGGTCTATTATTACGTAGCCAGGGTAGCCTTGGACTCACAGCAACCCTTCTGTCTCAGTCTCCTGAGTGCTGGCATCCCACAGGTGTGTTAGCACATCTGTAATAAAGTGGGTTAGTGCTGATAGGGAAAGGGGCATGGGGGAGAAAAGGAAAACTACGTTTTGAAGGAGAATGGGCAAGTTCAATTTCTTCTTTGAATTAGCTACACTGCCTTTACATTGGCATTATTCAGTTTAGAGACTACTGACATGGTAGGCCCAGTGATTTTGTGTGTGTGTGTGTGTGTGTAGTCAGGATTGTCCTGTTCGCTGCAAGGACATCTCTGACTTCATCTTATTAGATGCACAAAACAGCACACCCCCAATAAGGGACATCAAAGAAACCTGCAGACTTTACCACATGTGCCTGGGGGTGGCGGTGGGTGGTATGGTAAAAACAGCCTTCTGTTGAGAATCACTGATTTAGATGGAGATTGCTCTCCTGCCTCACACTAATGTCACACTAATGACATGAGTATTTGCATCCCAGCCCACACTTTCTCCAGAGTTCTAGACGTCGTGTGATAAACGTGTGATGAAGATCAAGTCAATCCAGGGTGATATTTATATTCCATCTGCATTCATTCTTTTCGGGATCAAAGTCAAGGTTCTTTCCATGTATCTGGGCACAAACTGCTTTCAAATTATTACAAGCATAGAGAAGTTTCTTGCAAGGAAAAGAAAGCAAAGAAAAACAAGAGAGGGAGGAAATAGAATTGTTTTTCTTTTTTTTTTCTTCTGTGTTCCTTCTTTCTTTCTTTCTTTCTTTCTTTTTTTTTTTTTTAAAGATAGGATCTCACTATGTATTCCTGGTTGTCCTGGACTTGTTTTGTAGACCAGGCTAGCCTCAACTCATTAGCTCCCTCTGTCTCTGCCTCCCAAATGCTGGGGTTAAAGATGTGGGCCACCACACCTGGCAAGAAATAACATCTGAGAGCTTTCCTATTTTCCCCAGTAGCAAAATAGGTACATCTTTAGAATGTCAGGGAAATGTACGGATTCAGAAACAAACTGTTCAGTTGTCTGACATTGCTCAAATAATAGGTTGTCCTAAATTCGTGGATTTAAATGTGTCAACAATTCTCCCTGTGTGGAATTTTTCATCTTATTTTTCTCTTGATTTCCCCTCTTGTTTTCTTATTTTTCAAAAAAAATCTAATAAGTGCCTGCTTTTAGAAGAAACATGTTTAAATTCTTTTTTATGTATGTGTATGCACAGTGTGTGTCTCCTCCCGTGGAGCCTGAAGAAGGTGTTAAGTCTGCTGGTGCTGAAGTTACAAGGAGTTGTGTTCCCTGACATGGGTGCTCCGAGACAAACTTGGGACCATTGCAAGAACAGCAGGGACTCATGACCCAGAGCCATCTTTCCAACCCCATAACAGAAACACTTTGAAACATAAAACGATTCAACAAAAGTTTATGGTTATTCATGGATTGGTCTCTCAAATAATTTAGTTTTGGTTTCCCATCCTATACCTTTAGAAGTTTAGGATCATGTAGGTGTATAATTTTGTTTCTGAACACTACGATCTTAACAGGATAAAGATTTTATGACTGAAAAATTATAAATGTACTTTAGTTAGTTATTCCTATGGAACAGGTCTTGGTGTTTTAGTATTATAGATAATGTTGGAGAAAATACTCTCAATCCAAATGTTTAGTCTCCATTTCCTCAACTTGGACTCATAAAGGAGTATAAAATGACTCGAGTTCCCTGACATAGGTGTCTACAGGGCATCCGAGAATAACTCTTCCCACCTTCATCCACAGCAATGTATAAGGTAATCCTCTTAGCTTGCTCTCATCTTTATTACAAAGGCATTTTATTTTTATTAAGTTCTTGCCTGGACTGCTGAGATGGCTCAGCAGGTGAAGGCGCTTGCTCTGCAGCCCTGGTAATCCCCGGACGGTGGAGGAGAGAATCAATTTCCCAGCGTTTTCCTCTGACCTCTCTCTCACGCGCAAACAACAGCAGGAAAAGTTGCCTGTCCTCTCTGTTAGTCTTTGTTTCATCTCAGGTTGAGCAATGTGGTTTGCCTGCTAGGCATTTTCTAAGAAGTGTACTGTCCACTGCTGTAGGGGGAGAGGCTGATGCAGTAGTCATGGAGACCCAGACTGGGTTCTCCCGGGCAAGATTTTGACAAGAGTTTGTATCTCTACTTCCCATATGCTCAGGAGCCTCCCACAAACCCTTCCCTCAGGGGTCTCAATATTTATTATTATTAATTGTTTGCTATATTCAATTTTGTCTCAAGAAAAGGCTTTACTAGATGCTGGGCATGACTGAGTTCCTTAATTGTAGCTTGGAGAAGGAAGCACTGTTCCGTCTGTATGGAGACATTTCTACGGTGATAGCAGTGTTTGCAGAGTCACCAAATCAAGAGACCAAGCCCACTGACAGTCACACAGAGCCAAAACAAGATGACAGAAACCTGAGTTAGCTCGGCTGCACACTCCAAGTTCCTGACGGCTCGTCTTCGTTGCCAAGGCAGCACCGAAGTCACCTTTTAGGCCATTCTGCTGTCTCTTTCCACACCTCTCTCTCCTGAGGGTTTCATCTCATCAGGTTTAATTTATTCTTAAATCTGTCAGTGGAAAATCCAGGAGATGTGTTCTTAGTCATGGTGGCTATCTGGAGGCTGCCATTCCCAGTGATCTGCCCCAGTTTATTCCAGAGAAGCAGAGCCCATGTCCTCCCGTGTCTTTTCTCCCGTTTATGTAACATACTCAACATGAGTGTGTAGAGCACAATCATGCCTTTCCCTCCCAGTGTCCTGCCCTGTACCCATCAGGACTGTCACACCTACCACTCTGCCACTTGCCCTGAGATACCCCACACCTCACTTTAAGGAATCACACATGGCCTAACTTATCCCTCTTCCCTTTAAAAACAGGCCCCCCCCTACGCATATCAAAACATCACAAGGCACCCCGTTATTATATATACTGACTGTATCGCACACTTGATTTTAGCTAAAAAGTCAAGAAGCTACCAAGTTTTATGTCCTCATGTTTCAGCGAGTGAGTGTAGTTTGGAAAATAAGAATAGACAAATCTCAGTTGAAGAAAGAAAGAAATTCACAGGACACAATGTCAAACAGTCCAAGGAGCAACTGCCTATGGTAACCAGATCTTAACATGGTAATTTTTCTCTCACTGGACTTAGAAAGCAGGGCCCATAACTGTGGACAAAGAGGCACAACCTCTCCATGTTCAGAAGAGTCCTCCCAGTATCTCAACTAGGAAAACTGCATCTGACTTCTTAGTGCATCAAGAGGAGGACTGGGGATGTGAGATAGAGAAAAAAGCAGAGCAATTTCATGGGCCTTAAGCAATCCTCTCGGGTACAATGCCCTGACCACCCTGGGGTAGTTTGAATGTACTTGGTCCCCATAATGACATCAGGAGTGGCACTATTAGGAGGTGTGTCTTTGTTCGAATGGGTTTGGCCTTGTTAGAGGAAGTGTATCACTCTGGGGGTGGGCTTTGAGGTTTCTATGCTCAGGACACCACCCAGTGTCTCAGACCATTTCCTGTTGCCTGCAAGATGTAGGACTTTCAGCTTCTACTCCAGTTCCACATCTTCCTGCACGCCATGCTCCCTGCCATCATGATGATAGTGGACTGAACCTCTAATATTGTAAGCAAGCCACACCAATTAAATGGTTTTTTTATATAAGAGTTGCTGTGGTTGCCTGATGACTGTGGCACACACCTTTAATTCCAGCACTTGGGGGGCAGACACAGGTGGATCTCTGTGAGTTCGAGGCCAGCCTGGTCTACAAGAGCTAGTTCCAGGACAGGCTCCGAAACTACACAGTGAAACCTTGTTGCAAAAAGCAAGAGTTGCTGTGGTCATGGTGTCTCTTCACCACAGTAAGAACTCTAACTAAGACAGAAGTTGGTGCCAAGGGCTGGGATATTTTCATGCTTTTGTTTGGAGTAATATAGATTTTGGTACTTTGGGTTGGGAAAAGAGTGGAATGATTTAAGTACTGATTAATGGGGCATACTACTAGGAGCATGGAAGATAGTTGTACGAAGAGAAGAAGATTTTAGTATATTGTTCAGAGATCATGCTTGTGATATTTTGGTGAAGAAAGTGGCTGTGTTTTGCCCTTGTCTAAAGAGTCTTCCTGAGGTTGAAGTGAAGAGTTCTGGATTAATCTCCAAACAGCCTAGTATAGACTTGTCATATGCTTATTAGTATTAATTCTGATGGAGATTTATAATGAAAAGGAGCAAGCTGAGTAGGGTAAATTACAAAATCTAAAATTTAAGGAGAAATAAAACATCAAAAAAGTGGAATGGAACTAAATCCCATGTTCAAGGAGATAAACAGAATAAAAAATGGAATAAAGGAAGGCAAGATCCCACCTTGCTAAACTTCCAACTTGTGGAAAGGAATTGAAGAAAAGTTTAGAGCTGCATGTGGTAGGGCACACCTTTAATCCCAGCACTGAGAAGGCAGAAGCTGGTGGGTCTCTGAGTTCGAGGCCAGCCTGGTCTACAGAGCGAGTTTCAGGACAGCCATGCTTAGGCACTGAAGAACAGAAAACAGGTGAAGATGTATTAAATGAGGAGGACATCTGCCAGCCTGTGTAAGCAACGGAAGTTGGCGTCTTAAGCCATGTGGCTCTGGTTTTAGAGTTAAGAACAGAAGAAAGAGGTTGTGGAATTTTCCCTCAAGAATAAGGAAAGCCGCTGAGCCAGGCATGTGTCAGGGTGTCCCTGAATGCCTGAATGGAGGCCTCGTAGAGGGGCCATCGTGTGTGTTGAAGTGGGAGCGGCGGGGCTGCGTCCCCGACACCCGGCCGCCCGCACGGCTAGCTTTATCCGAAACAATTACCCGGAAACTGCATTCTTTTAAACACTGCTTGGCCCATTAGCTCTAGCCTCTTACTGGCTAGCCCTCATATCTAGATTAACCCATTTCTAATAATCTGTGTAGCACCACGATCTGGTGGCTTACCAGGGAGATCTTAACATGTGTCTGTGTCTGGTGGGCGAATCATGGCGACTCACTGACCCGGCTTCTTTTTCCCAGCATTCTGTTCTGTCTACTCCGCCTACCTAATTTTCTGTCCTATTAAAGGGCTAAGGCAGTTTCTTTATTTAACCAATGAAATTGACTCCTCCATAACGTGTGAAGTGATGAAGTTGAAGCCTGGATTGCCTTGGGGAACCCAAGATGTTAGAGATGCCAGATTTGTAGGATACCTGCTGAGGAGAGCTGCTAACAGGGAGTGGAACCAGCCCAAGAGAAGTAAGAGTGCTGTAGTCAACAAACCTGAACAGAATTGGAGATCTGAAGAGCATTTTGACATCAGATATGGAGATGCAGAGTTTGAAGTTTGCCCAACTGGTTTTCAGTCTTGCTTTGGTCCAATATTCCCTCACTATGGTCCCTTTGGAATGGCAATGTATATCCTATGCCATTATATGTTTATTATATATAGTACATGATCTGCTTCATTATTTTTACAGGTGATTATATTTAAGAGATTTCATGGAGCTCAGAAGAGAGACTTTGAACTTTGAACCTTAAAATGTTGAGACTGTAATAAACTATGGGGACTGTTGAAGTTGGACTGAATGCATTTTGCATTATGATATTGTTACAAGCTTAAGGAGGCCAGGGAGTGGAATGTGATTGTTTGAGTATAATTGGCCCCTATAATCTCATCATAGCAGTAGAAACCCTAACTAAGATACACCCCCAAAGCCAAATACTGGAAGTTTTTTTTTTTTATTAATTAATTTATTTAATTATTAAAGATTTCTGCCTCTTCCCCGCCACCACCTCCCATTCCCTCCCCCTCCCCCAATCAAGTCTTCCTTCCTCCTCAGCCCAAAGAGCAAGCAGGTTTTTCTGCCCTGTGGGAGGTCCAAGGACCACCCACCTCCATCCAGGTCTATTAAGGTGAGCATCCAAACTACCTGGGCTCCCACAAAGCCATTACGTGCAATAGGATCAAGAACCCATTGCCATTGTTCTTCAGTTCTCAGTAGTCCTCATTGTCCATTATGTTCAGCGAGACCGGTTTTGTCCCATGCTTTTTCAGTCCCCGGCCAGCTGGCCTTGGTGAGTTCCCGATAGAACATCCCCATTGCCTCAGTGTGTGGGTGCACCCCTCGCAGTCCTGAGTTCCTTGCTCGTGCTCACTCTCCTTCTGTTCCTCCTTTGGATCGTGAGACTTCAGTCCAGTGCTCCAATGTTGGTCTCTGTCTCTGTTTTCTTTCATCGCCTGGTGAAGGTTAATATTCAGGGGGATGCTTATATGTTTTTCTTTGGGTTCACCTTCTTATTTAGCTTCTCTAGAATCACGAATTATAGTCTCAATGTCCTTTATTTATGGCTAGAAACCAAATATGAGTAAGTACATCCCATGTTCCTCTTTTTGGGTCTGGCTTACCTCACTCAGGATAGTGTTTTCTATTTCCGTCCATTTGTATGCAAAATTCAAGAAGTCATTGTTTTTTACTGCTGAGTAGTACTCTAATATGTATATATTCCATACTTTCTTCATCCATTCTTCCATTGAAGGACATCTAGGTTGTTTCCAGGTTCTGGCTATTACAAACAATGCTGCTATGAACAGAGTTGAGCATATACTTTTGTTGTATGTTTGGGCATCTCTTGGGTATATTCCCAATAGTGGTATTGCTGGGTCGAGAGGTAGGTTGAACCCGACTTTCCTGAGAAACCGCCACACTGCTTTCCAAAGTGGTTGCACAAGTTTGCATTCCCACCAGCAATGGATGAGAGTGCCCCTTTCTCCACAACCTCTCCAGCAGAGGCTATCATTGGTGTTTTTGATTTTAGCCATTCTGACCGGTGTAAGATGGTATCTTAATGTTGTCTTGATTTGCATTTCCCTGATTGCTAAGGAAGTTGAGCACGATCTTAAGTGTCTTTTGGCCATTTGAACTTCTTCTGTTGAAAAGTCTCTGTTCAGCTCAGTGCCCCATTTTATAATTGGATTGATTAACCTTTTACGGTCTAATTTCTTGAGTTCTTTGTATATTTTGGATATCAGACCTTTGTCAGTTGCGGGGTTGGTGAAGATCTTCTCCCAATCAGTGGGTTGCCTTTCTGTCTTAGTGACAGTGTCCTTTGCTTTACAGAAGCTTCTCAGTCTCAGGAGGTCCCATTTATTCAATGATGTCCTTAGTGTTTGTGCTGCTGGGGTTATACGTAGGAAGTGTTCTCCTGTGCCCATGTGTTGTAGAGTACTTCCCACTTTCTCTTCTATCAGGTTCAGTGTGTTTGGACTGATATTGAGGTCTTTAATCCATTTGGACTTGAGTTTTGTGCATGGTGATAGATATGGATCTATTTTCATTCTTCTACAGATTGACTTCCAGTTTTGCCAGCACAATTTGTTGAAGATGCTCTCTTTTTTCCATTGTATACTTTTAGCTCCTTTATCGAAAATCAGGTGTTCATAGGTTTGTGGGCTAAAGTCAGGGTCTTCTATTCTATTCCATTGGTCGACTTCTCTGTTTTTATGCCAGTACCAAGCCGTTTTCAGTACTGTAGCTCTGTAATAGAGTTTGAAGTCAGGGATGGTAATGCCTCCAGACGATCCTTTATTGTATAAGATTGTTTTGGCTATCCTGGGTTTTTTGTTTTTCCATATAAAGTTGATTATTGTCTTCTCCAGATCTGTGAAGAATTTTGATGGGATTTTGATGGGGATTGCGTTGAATCTATAGATTGCTTTTGGTAGAATTGCCATTTTTACTATGTTGATCCTCCCAATCCAAGAGCAAGGGAGGTCCTTCCATTTTCTGGTGTCCTCTTCAATTTCTTTCTTCAAAGACTTAAAGTTCTTGCCAAATAGATCTTTCACTTCCTTGGTCAGAGTTACCCCAAGGTATTTTATGCTATTTGTGGCTATCGTGAAAGGTGATGCTTCTCTGATTTCCCTCTCTGCTTCCTTATCCTTAGTGTATAGGAAGGCAACTGATTTTTTGGAGTTGATTTTGTATCCTGCCACATTACCAAAGGTGTTTATCAGCTGTAGGAGTTCTTTGGTAGAGTTTTTGGGGTCGCTTATGTATACTATCATATCATCTGCAGATAATGAAAGCTTAACTTCTTCCTTTCCAATATGGATCCCCTTGATCCCCTTATGTTGTCTTATTGCTATTGCTAGAACTTCAAGCACTATATTGAAGAGGTATGGAGAGAGTGGACATCCTTGTCGTGTTCCTGATTTTAGTGGGATGGCTTTGAGTTTTTCTCCATTTAATTTAATGTTAGCTGTCAGCTTGCTGTAAATAGCTTTTATTATATTTAGGTATGACCCTTGTATCCCTAATCTCTCCAAGACCTTTATCATAAAGGAGTGTTGAATTTTGTCGAATGCTTTTTCAGCATCTAATGAAATGATCATATGGTTTTTTTCTTTCAGTTTATTTATATGGTTGATTACATTGATAGATTTGCGTATGTTGAACCAGCCCTGCATCTCTGGAATGAAGCCTACTTGATCATAATGGATAACTTTTCTAATGTGTTCTTGGATTCGGTTTGCCAGTATTTTATTGAGAATTTTTGCGTCGATGTTCATGAGTGAGATAGGCCTGTAATTCTCTTTCTTGGTTGGGTCTTTGTGTGGTTTTGGTATCAGGGTAACTGTAGCTTCATAAAAGGAATTTGGCAATGACTCTTCTGTTTCTATATTGTGAAATGCATTAAGGAGTATAGGTATTAGCTCTTCTTGGAAGTTCTGGTAGAATTCTGCATTGAAACCATCTGGTCCTGGGCTTTTTTTGGAAGGGAGATTTTTGATAACTGTTTCTAATTCTTCGCGACTAACAGGTCTATTTAGATCGTTCACCTGGTCTTGGTTTAGGTTTGGTATATGGTACTTATCTAAAAAAGTGTCCATTTCTTTTGCATTTTCCAGTTTTGTGGCATACAGGCTTTTGTAGTAAGATCTAATGATTCTCTGAATTTCCTCTGTGTCTGTGGTTATGTCCCCCTTTTCATTTCTGATCTTATTTATTTGCGTGTTCTCTCTCTGTCGTTTAATTAGTTTGGATAGGGGTTTGTCAATCTTGTTGATTTTCTCCAAGAACCAACTTTTTGTTTCATTGATTCTTTGGACTGTTTTCTGTGTTTCTATTTTGTTGATTTCTGCCCTCAGTTTGATTATTTCCAGTCTTCTACTCCTCCTGGGCGCGTCTGCTTCTTTTTTTTCTAGAGCTTTCAGGTGTGCTGTTAAGTCCCCAATGTATGCTTTCTCCGTTTTCTTTAAGTGGGCACTTAGTGCTATGAACTTTCCTCTTAGCACTGCTTTCATCGTGTCCCATAGGTTTGAGTATGTTGTCTCTTTGTTTTCATTAAATTCAAGGAAGACTTTAATTTCTTTCTTAATTTCTTCCTTGACCCAGGTGTGGTTCAGTAGTTGACTGTTCAGTTTCCATGAGTTTGTCAGCTTTCTGGGGGTAGCTTTGTTGGTGGCTTCTAACTTTAATCCGTGGTGATCTGATAAGACACAGGTGGACACTGATATTTTTTTGTATCTGTAGAGGTTTCCTTTGTTTCCGAGAATGTGGTCAATTTTCGAGAAGGTTCCATGAGCTGCAGAGAAAAAGGTGTATTCTTTCCTATTTGGGTGGAGGGTTCTATAGATGTCTGTTAAGTCCATTTGATTCATTACCTCCAACAATTCTCTTAATTCTCTATTAGTTTTCTGTCTGATTGACCTGTCCATTGGTGAGAGAGGTGTGTTGAAGTCTCCTACTACTAGTGTGTGTGATTTGATGTCTGCCTTGAGTTTTAGCAATATTTCTTTTACATAAGTGGGTGCTTTTATATTAGGGGCATAGATATTCAGGATTGAGACTTCATCCTGCTGAATCGTTCCTGTTATGAGTATAAAGTGTCCCTGTCGATCTCTTCTGATTGATTTTAGTTTGAAGTCAGTTTTGTTAGAAATTAGTATGGCCACACCTGCTTTTTTCTTAGGACCATTTGCTTGAAAAACCTTTTCCCAACCCTTTACTCTGAGTAGATGCCTGTCTTTGTGGTTGAGATGAGTTTCTTGCAAACAGCAGACTGTTGGATCCTGTTTTCGTATTCAATCTCTTAGCCTGTGCCTTTTTATTGGTGAATTGAGACCATTAATATTAAGTGATATTAATGACCAGTGGTTGTTAACTCCGGTTATTCTTACTGCTTTTGGTAGAAGAGTTTGTGTGTCTCCCTTCTTTGAGTTGTGCTGTTGAAGGGTCGCTAGATGCCTGGGTTATTGTAGGCAGTGTTGGCAATGTTGGATTCCTTGGGTTGTGATTTTCCTTCTATTACTTTCTGTAGGGCTGGATTTGTGGCAACGTATTGTTTAAATTTGTTCTTATCCTGGAATGTCTTGTTTTCTCCATTGATAGTGAACGATAGCTTGGCTGGGTATAGTAGTTTGGGTTTGCATCCATGGTCTCTTAGTTTCTGTAGTACCTCTATCCAGGACCTTCTGGCTTTCATGGTTTCCATAGAGAAGTCAGGTGTAAGTCTGATCGGTTTACCTTTATAAGTTACTTGGCCTTTTTCCTTTGCAGCTCTTAATATTCTTTCTTTAATCTGTATATTTTGTGTTTTGATTATTATATGGCGAGGGGACGTTTTTTTTTGATCCAGTCTGTTTGGTGTTCTGTATGCTTCTTGAATATTCAAAGGAATATCTTTCTTTATGTTGGGGAAGTTTTCTTCCATAATTTTGTTAAAAATGTTTTCTGGACCTTTGAGCTGTGCCTCTTCTCCTTCTTGTATCCCTATTATTCTTAGGTTTGGTCTTTTTATTGTGTCCCATATTTCCTGAATGTTTTGTGATGAGAATTTGTTGGTTTTGGTGTTTTCTTTGATCAGTCCGTTTATTTTCTCTATGGTGTCTTCAGAATCTGAGATTCTTTCTTCTATCTCTTGTATTCTATTGATTATGCTTGTTTCTATAGTCTCTGCTCGTTGACCTATATTTGCCGTATCCAGCTGGTCCTCAGTTTGTGTTTTCTTCCTTGCTTCCATTTCAGTTTTCAATTCTTGGACTGTTTCCATTACCTGTTTGATCGTTTTTTCTTGGCTTCCCAGGGTATCATTTACGTATTTACTCATTTCTTCAAACTTTTTGTTATACTTCTCATCCATTTCTATGAGGGCGTTTTTTACATGTTGTTTAAGGGACTCTATTGCTTTCAAAAAGTCAGTTTTTTCCTCTTCTCCTGTGTTAGGGTGTTTAAGTCCTTGTGTTGTAAGATCATTGGGTTCTGGTGTTTTCATGTTGTTTTTCAGATTGTTGGGTGAATTCTTGCCTTGGCGTCTGCCCATCTCCTCTTACCGATGCTATCTATTGGGTTTGATTTAATTGTAGCGGGGCAATCTGCTCTCAGTGCAGGCTTCTCTGTTTCTTGCCTGCACTATCCTGCATCCAGTGCCTCCGCCGCCCGGGTATGCCTGCCGGTGCCTCCGCCGCCCGGAACTGTCTGTGCGCCGATGCTTCCGCCGCCTAGGCCTGCCTGCCGGTGCCTCCGCCACCTGGGCCTGCCTGTGCACTGGTGCTTTCGCCGCCTAGGCCTGCCTGCCCGGCCTGACTGCTGGTGCCTCCGCCACCCGGGCCTGCCTGCACGCCGGTGCCTCTGCCGCCCGGACTTGCCTGCGTGCCGGTGCTTCCGCCGCCTAGGCCTGCCTGCCGATGCCCTGGAAGTTTTTTTTTGGGGGGGGCAAGGGATTGGCAGTGAGTGCTGTAGCCACTTCCTCTTTACCTACTGGTAAAAGATGCTGGAGTTTCTTATTGGGGTCACTTGCTGCATGTAGCTGAACTAGAGTCTTGTGACTATTCAGTCTGAGAAAATTGCAGTAGCAAAGACTATGAGATGGTCCACAGACTGCAGAATCTGGTGTGGGGAAGATGGCTATGGCTTCATGGCTCTCTCAGGAAACTGCAATTAGAGAGAGAGATTTCTAAGAAATCTTTGATGTTCTTAGAGAGTCTTCATTTGAACATGGTTCCTAAAGAGAGTAACAATGACCATAATTTATTTAATTAGAAGTAATACCAAGTAACAGGGAGAGGATCATATTGTACTCAGGAAAATAAAGAAAGCCTTCTCTATGGCTCAGGTCCAAACCTTATACTCAAGGGAAGGTTTTGGGTAATAGTTACTGACCTAGTGACTCCTACTGAAGCACAGTTCATACTTTGGGAGTTTACTTCTGACATTGAATGGTCAGGGATCAGGGATGCTAGAAGACCTGCAATGTATAAATTCCATCTCTTGTCTATAGTGGAAGTCAACTAGAATCATTGTGTCTAGGGTGATATCAGAATGAATGGTTGTTTTCTAGAAGTACTTAGTCCTTGAAGAAATCATTGAGGGAAACAGTGACTGCTTTCTGTAGTATACAGAGCTGTTTTTCTGACGGAGCTTCACAGTCTTTGCACGACTTTGGTCGCAAGACTATCCTGGCTGGTACACCTGGATATCTTGAATTTTTGGGTACTGCAGGCAAACAGTGCACAAGAAGGCCTAAAGTGGCAGGGTTGTGATGTTTTCCTTCAGAAAAACATATAGATTAGGCTTCGGTATGCAGAACTTGTTTTACCTAAAAAGCAACTTTTGCGTAACAATAAATGAGCCTTTGCATGACTGACTGTTCAAGGTTCAGTTCACAGAAACTTTCTCTTTGCTGCCAGAGCCTAACTTTCATCTTAGAGTGTCTCTCTTTCTCTGACTGATCTATGCAAAGCAGAACACCCGACACATGTCAAGACTCTTTGTATGCAGCTCTTCAGTGTCCTTCCATTCATTCATGCAATAAACATACATGCGGCTATCTGAATGTATGACCTATGTTAACCTCTCTGTGGAACCCAGGCTGTCCTCTGCCTGTACTTCCTGATCCTGGGATGACAGGTGTGCCACCACTTGCTCATCAGCAACAGTATTAATTAAAGTTGTTTGTCTTAATTACTTATAAATATAATCATAAATATTTACAATTAATTAATATTGGTATTCACTGTCAACTTGACTGGACTGTAAAGATGCTTTGGCGATTTGTAAAGTACACCCCTGGGTGTGACTCCCGTGGTTTCCTGGAGACAATTACATCACCAACACTCTGAACTAATGAATGGGTCAGTCATTATTGTGAGGTGGTAAAAACTAGGATGTGGGGCCAAGTTGGAGAAAGTAGGAGTGTCCTTGAAAACTGTAACTTATCCCACCCTTTCCTGTATCTCCCTGGGGTCTGTTCTCTGCCACGTTCTCCCTGCCATGATGGGCAGCTGCCTCTGAAGTCAAGAACTAAAATAAATCCTCTCTTTTTTTTTTAAATGTCAGATATTCTGTCATCACATTGAGTCTGCCAATGTTTTAAAAAATGATTTATTTTTATTTTATGTGCATTGGTGTCTATATAAGGTATCAGATATGGATCTCCTGAACCTGGAGTTGCAGACAGTTGTGAGCTGTCATGTGGGTGCTGGAAATTGAGCCTTGGTTCTCTGGAAGAGCAAGCAGCACTTGAATGAGTGGAAGCATCACCCCAGCCCCTGGCCTGGGAGTTGTGTTGGTCCAACTCCAACTCCCAGCCTGCCAAGTGCTGACCCCTCCCCACTGACCACTCCCACAGGCTATTTAGGCTCACACCAGAAAAAGAAACACATGGTCTCCCGGGTTTGCATGGGCTCCTCTCCCCTCCATGCTGTCTCCGTCCACCCGAGAGTGCTACATTTATTAAACATCGGCATTTTAATTTGGTCTAATCTGGTTTAATTGCAGTTATTTGTGTCGGTGGAATGGCTTTTCTTAAAATTAAACCAAACAGTACTCTTAACTACTGAAGGCTACCAACATTTTGACAACAGGTATATATGTAAATTATTGAATCTCCACAATCCTAGGTTTTCCCATTTACAAAGTACAAGATAATAAAAATAGTTTTTAGCAGTGTATTGGGCTGATATCTGACTGAACCTGTGTGGTTTCATTGATGTGGGAATAGTTGCTTTCAATTCACTTTCTGCATTAATCAGAAGAATTTTCCCTTAACTCATGTGGCATTTCCTCTTACTGCACAACTTCCTGTAAACTGACAAGTCATGACGTTTTGTTTGCGTTTTAACAAATAAAGCTTGCATGAAGGTCAGAGTGCAGAGCTAAGGCACTAGAGGCCAGGCAGTGGTGGCACACACCTTTAATCTCAGAACTCAGGAGACAGAGGCAGACGGATCTCTGTTAGTTCAAGACCACCCTGGGCTACACAAAATTCATCCAGTCTAAAAAGAGAAACAGAGCTCACACAAAGATGATCTTACCACTTGGGAACCTATACCTTTAATCCCAGAGAGGTGGAGACAGGACTGATATGCCTGGGCAGAGAGAGGAATAAGAGGTGGGAGGAGACAGGAGCTCAGAGCAGTGTGAGGACAGGATCACCCCTTTGGTCTGAGGATTTGGTAGAGACAAAAGTCTCTCTAGTGGCTGGCTGTTCTGCTTCTCTGATCTCTCAGCTTTCACCTTCTAATATCTGACTCCAGGTTTTTATTATTAAGATCAATTAGATTTCATGCTACACTGACATGTCTTGGTTTAGTGTTTTTTTAATTATGTTTATTTGCATGTATGTGTGTGTGTGTGTGTGCATCCATGTGTGTGCTTATGTTAGGATTTACATATGGAGGTCAAAGGAAAACTGTAGGAGCCTGTTCTTTTCTTCCACCATGTGGACTCTGGGGATTGAATTTAGGTCATCATGATGGGCAGCCTGTATGTTTACCTATCGAGCCATTTCATAGGCCCTTAGTATATTTTTAAAATTCAGCTTTATTGCTATTTTTGTGTTTTTATATAAATAACCAGAAAGAAATTCTCTAGTTGAATATACTGGAAAGAGAGATTATTCAATTGATCTGTTCATGCATATCCTTGAAGAAGGATTTCAAACATTACATTCTTTGTGAAACCTCACCGGCCTTTCCTAGTTGTGGCATTGTTTGACTACCTTGAGCCACTGCACAGACCATTTTGTGTAAATCTGTTGGTATGTCTGCTTTCTATACCTTATGCAAGGCCATTGTTTCACAGTATCTAGCGAGGTACTGTTTAGAGGACAGTTGCTTAATAAATGTTAAATGGCTAAATGTGCTAGCCTGTCTCAATCACCCCACTATCTCAATTCTAAGAGCACTTAGAATCCAAGTCTTAGATCACCCATTTTGGTAAACTGTCTTGGACTGTTCTTCCATCCTTTCCGGTGTGTACTGAGATCTACTGAGATTAAACCACGATGCTTTGACTGTGGTGTTTAACAGAGCCTCTGTTTTTTCATCACTAGAATATAGGTGTTCTGGATATTTTTGGGTCATCTGAGAGGAGGGAATCTTCACTGAGAAAATGCTTTCATCATACCATGCGGTAGGCAAGCCTGTGGGCCATTTTCCTAATTATTGATTGACGTAGGAGGGCCCATCCCATGTGGGTGAGGCCACCTCTGGGCTGACGGTCCTAGGTTCTATCAGAAAGCAGGCTGCGGAAGCCAGGGGAACTAAAGGAGTAAGCATAAGCACCATTCCTTCATGGCCTCTGCATCTGCTCCTGCCTCCGGGTTCTTGCCTGGTTTGAGTTCCTGTCCTGACTTCCCTCAGTGATGGACTGTCACCTGGCAGTGTAACCTGAAATAAACCTTTCCCCTACAAGCTGCATTTAGTCTGGGGGTCACCACAGCAATATTAACTCTAACTAGAGCAGTAGGTAATAGTACCTCACATTTGTGAAATAAGATTAATTAAAATGCTTAGCATAAGTCATAATATAGTATGTGCTCTGTATTAGTCAAGATTCTCTAGAAGAAAGAAGAAATTGAAAAAGTATACATTGCCGGGCAGTGGTGGTGCATGCCTTTAATCCCAGCACTTGGGAGGCAGAGGCAGGCAGATCTCTGTGAGTTCGAGACCAGCCTGGTCTACAAGAGCTAGTTCCAGGACAGGCTCCAAAACCACAGAGAAACCCTGTCTCGAAAAACCAAAAAAAAAAAAAAAAAAGAAAAAGAAAAAAAACGAAAAAGTATACATTTAGCAAAGGAGATTAGACTAGTTTGTACAACGGGAGCTGGGAAGTCCGACAGTGGTTTGTTTGTTTGTTTGTTTATTGCACATTGGAGAGGTTGAGAATCTTGGAGATGTAGGCTGGAAGTTTCAGCATTTCCATTCCGGTGTGCAGGCCTAGAGATTTCTGTTAAAGCACTTGATCTTAGTCTATGTTGGAAGAGAAGAAGCTGGATTCTGGTGGCAGTGAAGCAAGACCCTCATCAGCAAGAGGTGGCAGAGGCAAGGGAGAGCACCGCCTTTTCCTTCGAACTCTTAGTCTAAGTTTCCGTGGGAAGGTACTGCACACTCTGGGTGGGAGGGTCTTCTCTTTTTCGTTAATCTTTCCTTGAAATGCCCTCACAGACAGCAGAGTCCAGAGCCAATCAAGGTGACTCTAATAAAGGCCACCTATCGCACGCTCACAAAGTGGGAGAAGCGTTTTGTTAGTTTATATACAGCTTACATGTGTGCCATTCCCCCAAGTCACATGGGAATGGGATGAAAAAGAGAAATCAAAGGAGAACAGGACTGCCCCTAGGTATGGTGGAGGCAAAGTTTGTTGTCAAGATGAGGGAGAAAACAGCCAGAGGCATCTGCAAGGGTCCAGAGTGGACATGACTGGCTGACTGAGCCAGCCATGCGAAGAAGGAGGAGGGAGGAGAGGGAAGATCCTGGAGCCAAGAGGCCAGGAGACCAAAAGAGGGCTGGAGTAGCCAAACTGGTTGGATTATGTGGGAAAGAGCAACTGGGCAAAGGGCAGCCCAACCCTGGGCCAGAGAGTTCAGAGTAGGTGGCTGGGTATGTCAGTCAGGAGGGCACTGCAATAGGTAGGGACTGGAGGATGCTGGGAGAACCTGTAGAACAGTGTCAGCTTCCATAGGATAATATCAAAGTTAACAGTTTGTCCTGGGTTTGAACCTAACTGGGGAGATGGTGAATAGTAAATAAGAATGTATTCATGGGATAATGTTGTTTTTGACAACTTAAATATTCACTACCTTTATTTTTATTTTCTAACAACTAGGTTAGAAGCCTGTTTTCCACTCTTACTTCTGAAGTTCAAGTTCGTCAGTAAGATGTACAAAGTTCTATACTCAGTCCAGCTTCTTTTTCACAGCCTGTTAAGTCTCAAACCCAGGGACTAATGGCTGAGGGGCCTATTTAACATAGCAAATTGGACCTGGCCACCAGGTTCTCTCAACATCCCTCAGTCCCTACCTGTTACAGGGTCATGTTTGACCTCCCCCACCACTTGCCTGCCCCACCCCCCAACTCCAGCCCAGGGGTTGAGCTGCCTTTCCCTAGAGGCTGATCCATTTTGGTCACCCACCCCTTTTTGGACCTTTGCCCTCTGGGATGCTGCACCTGGTTCCCCTTTCCCCTCTCCTTTCCCCCTCCCTCCTCACATGTCTCGGTAATGTCCACTTTGGACTTTCCCAGATGTCTCTGCTTCTCACTACGCTTTTCTACTATGCTTTTATCTACAATAAACTTTTTCCTCCACCATACCTAGGAGCGGTCATGTCCTTTTATATCCCCCCCACCCCCCGCCCCTTCACAGTATCCCCTTGGTTGCTTTCTTCTCAGACCTTATTCCAAATTTAGGTGCTTGGGTAGTAGGTGTTCAGTTTGGCTGTGAAACCCTGGCAGGTCTAGAACTGCCCAGGCTGTTTGCTGAGAGTGAGGCCTGCCTCCACTGTGCTTGATTTCATTGCGCACAACTTCATTTCAACGTTGTGTCCCGGTTAATTCCCTCCTGACATTTTGGGGGTGTAGCATAATTAGATTAGGCTTCGTTGGCTTTATGGAAGACGGCTGTTGCTTTTGGAATGCATGGAAGGGAGTCAGCCTTTGCCTGCGTCCTACTTTTTTGTTCGCTAAAGACATAAATTATGTTTATATAACTCTTGCCTTGCAGCCTGACGGTAAAGCGGTCTCTCTGGATCCTTCGGGTAGTTAAATGTTTTTCAGGCACCATTATAAGGTAAAATTTCCACTCACAGTTTAGAAGATGTGGTAATACAGGAGCCACAAAAGAAGGCTAAAAAGACACAAAGCCTGTTGTATGGAAACTCTGGGAAGATGAAAACGAATTCAAATATGTGGAATTCCATAATCTGCCGTGTATTTTCTCAATTCCGAAAAAGATCAGAAGCAGCATTCAGGGAAAGCCCACAGTGCGTGCTAACACACTGGGCTCGCAGCCAAGAAAGGAGCACTGCAAGCGCTGAACGCTGGGTGCTAAGGGCCTTTGGCATCTCCCCAGCTCGGGATCGTCCGTGGGGTGACCACGCCTGGCTTGGTGCACCGGGCCGGGGTGGCCGATCCTACCCGCTGGCATCCCTCCAGCCCTCCGCCCCGGGCCGGCCCCACACCGCGGAGCCCGGTGCGCCGGGGGAAGGAGTTTCCAGCGGACTCGCCTCCCAGCCGCTTCCTGTTCTGCTCGCCGCACCGCCTCCTGCAGTGTCCCGGGACGGCGCCGGGCTCCCGTAGTCCCCGGAGGTGCCCCGTGGTGCCACCTGCACCATGCAGTCCCGCCTCCTCCTCCTCGGGGTCCCGGGCGGCCTCGGCGATGTGGCCTCGCGGCGCGTGCGACTGCTCCTGCGGCAGGTGGTGCGGGGCAGGCCCGGTGGGAACCGGCAGCGACTGGAGGTCAGACTGATGCACGCCGCCGGGGTGACAGACTCAGGTAACTGGGCCCGCCGCCTTTGCTGCTGCTGCTGTCTTCATTGCCTCCCCTCGCTGCCCTGTGCTGTGGGGCAAAGCGCTGGCGCCCCCTGGGCTCCACACTGAAACCTGAGGGGTCTGGACTAAGGTCTGATGTCTATGAACAACTGCTTTCCTCTTTTCCCACTGGAGGTTTTGCTGCAAGAATCCTATCTTAGGCTGGAGGGACACTCAGGTTTATGCAGTAGCTTTTGGGAGCCGTTAAAACCGCACTTGACCTTGATCTTTGACTCCCAGGGGTTTGGTAGCCGGTTTTGGGACTTGAGCCAAGTAGGGCTTGAGATGGCATAGACACGTATACATTCTTGCTGGAGAACCTGTATCCATGGACTTGCCCAAGTTTAACAGGAGACACGGTTTCAGGAGTTCTTCAAACTGAAAGTCATAGGTTTAGTTAAAATTCTTGACTACAGGTGGAGTGAATGAGCCCCAGGAAGAAAATTAAGTGCCTTGTTGACGATTGCACAGCGAAACTCCCACTCAAAAACTTGCCTTGCCTCGATTTTAGTTTCTAGGTCATTTGTTTTCCATTCTGTTACTCACTTTTCACACATGTGACAAAATACAAAAAAATCCTCCCCCAAACAAAAACAAAGAAAACCAAAAATCAAAACAAAACACCCCAATAACTTAAAACAAGGAAAGATTTCTTTTGGCTCACAGTTTCGGATGTTTCAGTGTATGCTTGCTGCCTCCAGGGCTATGGCCTGTGTGGAGGCAGGAAATCATGGTGGCAGGTGGGCTTAGCAAAAGCGAAGCTGCTCTCCTAGCAAGGCAGAGAAGCCTCAGCGATAAGACCTACTTTTCAAAGACAGGTTCCAGTTTGTCTAACTAGGCCCCTACTCTTTTTTGTATCCTTTCCAAATTATGTCACCTCATCAATTTTGAGTTCATCAATGGATTGATTTGTTGATTAGATCAGACCCCCAGTCTCCCAGTCTCCATGAGGTTTTACTCTATGTCCTAAAAGGCAGAGGTCAAGGGTGGAAATGTGACCTAATCCGACAGGTTTCAGAGTTGGGCAGTTTTGAATGGAATCCATTTTTGCTCTTTCTAGCTTTTAGAGCCATGAGTAAGCAGATAGAATATTTAATTGGAAAGAAGTTTTATAAAACATGAGAATTGTTCTTTGTACTGAACACTATACTGCCTGCTGGCTGTGAAAACATCACAAACACATGAGAATGGACTTGAGAATTCTGTTAGAATGGGTAGAAGGGGTGGTTGTAAATGTCCTCAGCTTTTGTGTTGTATCCCATGAAGTGCAAGTGTAGTTTCACATGTGAGGCGTGAGCATACTTTGGGCAGCATTCCAACTTCTTAAACTCAGTGGTTGGCTCTGGCAGGCCAAGCCGTAGGAAGTGCATTGTACTAACATGACTTTTCTCGCTCTAACAAAGATTGTAACACTGGAGCTATGAAAACTGTGGGTAAACGAAGTTGAGTTACCCAGAGATCTGGACACAAGTAAGAGCCCTTATGCCGAAATAAAAGGCAAACTCCTGGCCATTCTTGACTAAGGTTAAGGCTTAAAGGTTAGAGCGGCACATTTGGAACCAGAGGTCAATACACAGACAAGCATCATAACATAGAGAACAGCAGGCTGGGATGGATTAGTGTTGATGCTGGGAAGAGTCTTAGCTGTACCCCAACATGTGACCAGACTCACTGTGTCTCCTCTGCTTGTAAATTGTCTTTGCTTCCTAGCAGTGTGACAAAAAGAACCACAAAGTACATGAAAAACAGAACCGAGTCATGAACTTTTCTTCTCCGTGCTGCATGCCTGTTTGTCTTGTCTGTACGTTCCTTCGGTGCTTGTCAACACTCTGTACCTAACAAGCAAGCGTTCAGTGGCTTACTAGGTTAAAGTTCATGGAGCGTGTTTTTGTAACAGGTTGTAATTGCTTTGCTGGCTTTCAAAACAGTATGTCTACTAAGCCTGATAAGGGGGAAAAGGAGAAGGACATTTATGTTAAAAAGTAAAAAGATGCTGCATAAGGTGGGGTATGCCTTTACTCCCAGCACTCCTGAGGCTTGTGAGTTCAAGGACAGGATGGTCTACATCACTGTCCCTGCACAGCCTTACACAGAGACATCCTGTCTCAAAAAAAGTCCAAACCAACCCAACCATACCACCCCCCCCCAAAAAAAAGAAAAAACCAACAAAAACCAGTCCACAAGCTCTCAAGCCTATTGCTTTTCTTTTTTTTAAATCCTTTTCTCTTTGATGGTATGGAACCTAACTTGTAAATTCTTTATTGCTTTATGCTTTAATTACTGGTAATGATAATTCTTGGTTTTAAAGACAAATTGTCAGCCAGCAAGGAGGCTATCTGCTTCACCAAGTAGTGGACACAGATCACAGTGACACCATCACAGATGGAGCCAGCAGGCGTGTAGGACTGGAGGTTGCGAAGTGATGAGCTTGGAAACAACTCTATAAGTCCTGCCATTCCCGCTGGCCTTTCTGACTGTTCCGTAGCTTTCGCCGCTCCTTCCTTGTACGATGTCTATGTAGAGTAGATTTGTTTATAGAAACGCTAAAATGTTTCAGTACACATTTTTCACTTAGAAAACTGAAAAATGCAGACAAACTGCAAAACAGTTCTTCCATCACATTATTAATCATCACCTTTTTGGTATTGATTCTGTCATATTGTGTAGTGATGAGCGGGCTGCGTTCCTGCCGCCTGGCTCCTGGCCGCCAGCTAGCTTATGCCCCGAAATAATTACACGGAAACTGTATTCTTTTAATCACTGCCTGGCCCATTAGTTCCAGTCTCTTATTGGCTAGCTCTTACATATTGATCTAACCCATTTCTAATATTCTGTGTAGCACCACGAGCTGGCTTACCAGGAAAGATCTTAACCTGCGTCTGTCTGGAGTGGGAGAATCATGGAGACTCACTGACTCGGCTTCTTTTTCCCAGCATTCTGTTCTGTTTACTCCACCTATCTAAATTCTACCCTATCAGAGGCCAAGCAGTTTCTTTATTAATTAACCAATGAAAGCAACAGATGACCCTCCTCCATCAAGATTGTATTTATCTAATTGTATAGGTAATTATTTGTACACATAGGTATTTGTACAGATTGGATTTTTTTGTAATTTATTATAATATCCATGACTGAGAACATTTATGTAACGTTGCGGTATATAATCACTTACATTAGATATTAAGTTCAGATATTTACCTCAATGATTATTTTACCAGTTTCTCTTTCTTGGACATATAAAGTGTTTCAAATATTTTTATATAAAAACGGTGAAAATGATACTCATGCCTTTACATGTTTTCTGACTTGAAGGTTGTGTCCTTGGGCCATAATAGAAATGGCCATGTGACTGAGAATGGTGGCGATGGTTCAGTCTTAACTCTGTATCTGCCAGGTGTTTATCTGTGCCTTGTAGAGCTCATTGTACTTTGACTGTAACAGAGTAGTTACAGTCTATATGGAACAGGATCTTCTGGGTCCATTGTGAATTAAATTGTTTGACAGTAGGATCTAGAATAGTTGTAACCTTATACATCATTAGGAAGATTCATAGTAGGAACACCCAGACTTAAGGTGGACATTGTTGATACATTCAAATTTTTGTTTTGTTTTTCGAGACAGGGTTTTTTTGTATAGTAGACTTGGCTGTCCTGGAACTTTCTCTCTATACCAAGCTGGTCTTGAGCTCACAGAGATTCTCCTGTCCCTGTCTCCTGAGTGCTGGGATTAAAGGTGTGCACCACCACTGCCCGGTGATACATTTAGTTGTTGTTGTTATTTTTTTACATCTGCTCTAAGGTTTGTATACTTCTTAAAAAATGATGCAGACTGCGGATATAGCTCAGTGATAGAGTGCTTGCCTAGCCTGGGCAAGGCCCTTCAGTCAGTCTCTAGTACAAAACAGCAAAACACAAAACTGATGTCACTAAAGCATTGGTTTGTAGCCTATGTGATTCCCCTTACCCTGGGGACTTTGACAATACCTGAGATGAACCCAGGGAGGGGGATGCTATGGGCATCAGTGGGCCCAGCTGCTCCTGCTACAAGCACGGAATAACATCTCAAAATAAGAAATCATCCCGTCCAAAACATCAGTCGTGTCCCTGGTGAGAACCCTGAACTGAGCCAACCTGTCCATGCAGCTGTTAAAATAAAAAAACAAAACAAAAACAAAAACTTAAGTTTAATAGAATTAGCAATGCAAAGCGGAAGAGACTCAGAGAGATGCTGACGATGTGGGCAAGCAGCTTCCAGACCGCAGAAGTGAGGTGTGGAAACAGCTTGATCACAGCACAGCATGTCCTTTATCTGAGCTGGCTCTGATTGACAGCTGGTAACTGGGTCTAACTAAGCTACTGTGATTGGCTCAGACTCTCTGTTACAAAAGCCAAGTTGGATGGGTTTTCATTAGTGTAGGCCTCAAAGTACAAAGGTAGCCTCAGTCCAAGTTGACTTTAGCATTACAATCACATCCTGAGGAAGGCTACGGAACTGGGTGCCAAATGTGGTGAAAGTTAGCGTGCTCATCAGTGGAATCCATGTCTCTAGGACATTACATGCACATTTGAGGATGTCCGAAATATTATGTATACAGCAGTTTTGAGCTTGGTGAAGATCTTGAAAAATCTGGACAGACTATCCAGTTTTTGTTCAGGGCTTAGCAAACAATTAAAATTATCAGCTGTAGCAACATTTTATTTATTTAGGTTTGAGGCAGGGACTCTCCATATAGTCCTGGCTGTTCTAGCCCCCCTGTGTAGATCAGGGTGGCCTTGAACTCATAGAGAACCTTCTACCTCTGCCTTCTGAGTGCTGTGTAGCAACATTTTCAGGAAGCATGTGAGTTCGAACTCACACACATATGCACATGCACACTAAATGTAAGAGTTAAAAAGTGAACTTTCAAAGCTGGGCATAGTGATATATGCCTTTGGGAGGCAGAGGCAGATGGATAGCTGAATTCGAGGTCAGCCTGGGTTACATAACGAGTTCCAGGACAGCCAGGAATATGTAGAGAGCCCCCATTTCAAATAGCAACAAACAACAACAACAACAAAAAGGAAATTACTAGTTTAAAATAAAACTGACAGCTATTCGTTGTAAGATTCTGTATTGATTAAACATTGAAGAAAAGAATAAAAGGTTTGTGGAATTGGCTGGTCTTAATAGGCCAGAGCCATGGAGGATAGAATTGATGAAATTCTAGAGAGAAAAAAAATGTGACAGATCAAATTTTCCCTTTAATATTTAATGTAAAGGAAAAAGAAAAGGGTGCCCTGAAAGATCAGAGAATCTTTTGCCTTAATTTTGCTCTGAAATCCACTTGTTGATGAACATTTGTGAGTGGTTGTCTTATTTTTATTGGGATGCTTGTTTTCAGAATGTCCTTAGGGGCCGGGCGGTGGTGGCGCACGCCTTTAATCCCTGCACTGGAGGCAGAGGCAGGCGGATCTCTGGGAGTTCGAGACCAGCCTGGTCTACAAGAGCTAGTTCCAGGACAGGCTCCAAAACCACAGAGAAACCCTGTCTCGAAAAACAAAAAACAAGACAAAACGAAAACCCAGAATGTCCTTAGGGGTAAAATGAGCTCTCTTCCTCCCTCAGCATCTCTTGTAAATGACAATGTAAAATGACATTGTGATGCTTGCAGGGCCTGCTTTTGCCTTACTGGAATGACAGTGTCAATCAACAGCCATTTGGTTTTTAGGGGAAACAGTGTACACGGAAAAGCCTGTTACCTGGTTGGATTCAAGGGGGTGCCCATTTCTTCTGGCCAGATTGGATAGCTGTGGTTCAGATGCCGTCTTCAGGGCTTGTATGCTCCCTGCCTTACCCTTGGTCCCTGTACCTCACAGTTCCCAGTCACTGGACCCAGTTTGTTATATTAATTTCAGTGTCTGGCAGGATTTCTTCACGAGGAAATAGCTCTAGGCTTACCAGCCCCTTAGAACTGCACTCTTTTATCTTATGTTTGTTTGTTTTGAGACAAGGTCTCACTGTATAGCCTTGCCTGGCCTGGAATTCTTGGGCATCTGCTTTCTGGGCCCTGGGATTAAAGGTGTGCACCACCATGACAGACCTGTACCGTTCTTGAATTTCACAGTGTTAAAGAAATAGCATCTTTTCCTGCCACCATGGACAAAATTTCCAAGCTCCCTATGGCAAGTCTTCAGGCACCTGCTCAACTTTGAAATAGTCACTGTGACCTGAGGGTGGGGTATTCTGACTATTCTGTGCAGGATGCCATCTCTAGGGTGTAGGGTGAAGGTCAGGGTTAGGGTCTCAGTTGGAGGCTAGAATTTTGATGTCAGGGAGTGGGTAAAGAATCCAGTATATTTAAACACAGCAGCTGTCCCCTGGAATGAGTAACCTCCAAAGGGATTTGTATAAGATTAATTATTGTGTATAATGTACTTTATTATCTTAAACACATTTTTTTCTTATACATCTTTGAGAAATCCCTTTAAATAAAAACCATTCTAAGAAATAAAATTACAACTTTCTACTTTAAGTATTTTCTAAATTTAAGTTCATTTGGAAGGCCTTGGCTTTTATGGATTCTTTTTAATTAAAATTTTCAAGCATATTTGTTCCATATCTGAATAAAGACATATAATAATTGACTATAGGTATCTTTGACAATTTTGTGCAATATATGGATTTGTCTTATATGTGTTTTTCATTATTTCCTATATAAGTACAATTAAATATTCAGCAACATTATATTTGTACTTTTAAAATGCACTCATTACAATTAATCTAGTAGTTGTCACTGATTATCCTATATTTTAAGCACACTCCCCTTCAATTTTTTTTTGAGTCAGGGTCTCACATAGTCTAGGCTAGCTTCAAGCTTTGTATGTTGTGAAGGATGTCCTTGTACTTTGGATCCTTCTGCCTCCCTTCTCTTCAACATGCAAGGATTAGAAGGTATGCCACCATGCCTACAACCTAATCCCTGTCTCTTGTTATTTCTTTATAGGTTCTGATGTAGCCCTGACTGACCTGAAACTCACAATACAGACCAGGCTGGCCTGAAACTCACTGTGCAGACCAGGCTAGCCTCAAACTCACTGAGAACCGACGCCTCTGACTACTGGGATTAAAAGTGTGAATCACCACACCTGGCTGTCTTTTTAATTATTTGATTGTTTTGAGAAATAATCTTGTAGTACTGCCTTGAGCAGCCTTGGATTTGTGGTACTCCTCTAGGATTGCACGCATGTGTGATGGCATCCTGCTTTGAAATTCTTAAATTAGGTTTAATGAAAAGGATTGACCTCAGGAGAAGCCTGCCTTGGTTTCTTCTGCATAAATTATATTTATTGACAGAGATTTCTGTCCTACCTGGTCCTACAGCTGTTCAGTCCCAAAGAAACACACAGAGGCCTACATTAATCATAAACTGGTTGGCCTGTTAGCTCAGGCTTTCTTATTAACTAATTCTTACATCTTTCGTTAACCCATAATTCTTGTCTGTGTTAGCCATGTGGCTTAGTACCTTTATCAATGAGGCATTCTCATCTTGCTTCCTCTGTACCTGGCTGACAGCTGCAGACTGAGCCTTTTCTCTTCCCAGAATTATTCTGTTCTGTTCGCCCCACCTATAATTCCTTCCTGGTTATTGGCCAATCAGCATTTATTAAAACAATATAAGAGACAAATCTTTACAGGGCACAAGACCATTGCCCCACATTGATTTTTATGTTTTCCGTTAAGCCACCTCATTTAAATAAATCTGTTATAAATGGCTTGACTTAGGAGTATGCCCATAAATAGCATGTGTTCAAAAGATGCAGAACAATTACTATCCAGGGTTTAAAAACAATATCTTAGAAGAAGACAGTAGTTAATTTAAAATCAATCATTTGTCCTCTTGCCAAACATTGTTGAATATCTAAAGTTTGAGATACTGTGTTTGGCACAGGATATAGTGATGATTAAAATATCCACCCTCAAACAAAAAAAACCCTCTTGAAAACTAAACAGTGGTCCTCAAGTCTTCACACATTTTTTTCATCTGCTAAAAGGATTTGCAAATATATGTGCTTTGTGTATTTTTAGGTTGTTACCTAGAAGTTTTCCTGATCGGTATAAATGATAGCAAAGGCTTCTGTTTCACAGAAAAACCTTGTAAACAGTGAGAATTTTGTTTTTTTAAGACAGGGTTTCTCTGTGAAACAATCCTGGCTGTCTTGGAATTCACTCTTAGACCAGGCTGATCTTGAACTCACAGAGATTCGCCTGCCTCTGCTTCCCAAGTGCTGGGATTATTAAAGACATGTGCCACCACCGCTTGGCAAACACTGATATTTAAGATAATCTTGTTTGTTTTGAACAGGTCTCTTTCTTACTGGAAGTAGACTACCCCAGTAGTTTGTTTGCTCCATCTGCGTCTGGAAAGACTAGAAACTCTTGGCCATCAGATATTCCTTAGTCCTGCCTCTCCTTGAGCTTGGATTTCAGCCTTACTTATTTCTATATGTACTGATTTTACCTGAATGTGCTTTTTCCTCTTAGAAGTTTTATTTTCATATTACTTTTCTGTAACAAAGAAAATCTGAATGTTTCATTAAACCTTTCTGTTGTTATAGTACATAATTGTTAAACATGACATCAGTGTTACAGAATTTGATAACTCTTTGGAAAGATAACTTTTAATGACAAGCTATTTTCTCAGTCAAATATTGCCTAATATTAATTAACATATTATATGACTGTTAGTTCTCAATTGAATGTTAATTATTGCTAGAATGTCAGCAATTCTGATGTAGTGGTGTAATTCAGGTCTTCCCAGACTTTCTACATTTTATGTCAACATTTATGCCATTATATGTTTATCTGTACTGATTGGCAACTTACTTAGGGTCTTAGTCAATTTTGTTGGTGATAGACATAGAGCCGGTTTGATTTTATCAACTTCACACAAACTGGAGTCACTGGGGAAGAAGCAACCTCCATTGAGGAACTGCCTTCATCAGATTGGTCTGTGAGTTATTTTCTTGATTAGTGATTTGGGATGGCCCAGCCCATTGTGAGTGGCACCTGGCCTATTGTCCTGTGTTGTGTAGGGACACAGGCTAAGCAAGCCATGGAAAGCAAGCCAGTAAGCTATGTTTCTCCATGACTTTATGCCTTAATTCCTGCCTATGCTTACCTCAATGACAGGCTCAACTCTGTGGGACGTTTTAACCCTTTTCTGCCCAAGCTTCCTCAATGACAGGCTCAACCCTGTGGGATGTATTAACCCTTTTCTTCCCAGGCTCCATTTGGTCATGGTATTTGTCACAGCACCAGGAAGTGAACTGGGACAGTCAGAAACCTCCTGACTTGTAGAAAAGTGTTGTGCTCGGCTACTGAAGTTATTTGTGTATTAATTTTTTGAAGGGTTATTAAAATCACTTCACTAAAATTTATCAAATAACATTATCAGTTTTATTCTTTTTTTTTTTTTTTTTTTGGTTTTTCTAGACAGGGTTTCTCTGTAGCTTTGGTTCCTGTCCCGGAACTAGCTCTTGTAGACCAGGCTGGCCTCGAACTCCCAGAGATCCACCTGCCTCTGCCTCCCGAGTGCTGGGATTAAAGGCGTGCGCCACCACTGCCTGGCTCAGTTTTATTCTTGATGGCTCCCTCCTTATTTAGTATATTTTACCAGTATTTGGGGACAAACAAAAACTATTAATTTCAGTATATGTTTGGTAATACAATTTTTTGAATATTGAGAATATACTTTAGTTTATGACATGTTTAAATACATTTTGTCAAACTCTTAAAGTTTTCACTGTTAACAAAGGTATCTATACTGTCAAACCAAGCATTCAAGTTTGCCTTTCTGACAGGAAAAACAGTTTCACCTTTTAGTTAAATTGAGTATAATATAGTTTAATGAATGAAAATTTCAAAAACTGTTGAGAAATAAGTTTGGGACATCTGTGAACTGGTTTTCTAAAACCAGTAAAGCAAAAAATAAGAAAATTTTGTGGTTACATTTGTGACCATTGTTCTTTATATATGCCATGCATTGATTACATTGATAACATATTTCATAATAAATGATTTGTAGCTTTGATCTTTTTTAAATTGATAAAAAAGAATACAATATTAAGGTTAGAGTTTCATGAATCAAGGGCTATGGTACAGACATGATGTTCTTCTATTAAATGTGTATAAAGCTGTATTGATTGGGCTTGGAGAATAATTAAATAAAATTCATTTATAAGAATTGGAAATAAATTTGTTAATTTTTAAAGCTTCATGCTCATACTTTTGTTGTATTTAATGAAGCAGAATTCTACTTGATGCAGAGACTGGTGTTCAACGTTGTCATAATATAGGCATGGAAATAGTTTTATATGATGGGGAATGACCAATGGGGTTGCATACTTCATGATGTTATTCAAGAATAAGTTTTTGTCTATCTAGTTGAAAGGTACACATTTGTTCTGAAACATGTAAGTTCTTTCTGATATTCAGCCAGACTGTTGTGAAGAGTTTTATAGTATTCTGCTAGGAATTAATGATTACATTAAATGGATAAGCATCAATTATCAATTATATGAAATATTTCAGTTGTTCAGCAGTGCCCTTAAAATGTATCTTATTTTTTTTGTGTGTGTGTGTGACCCATGTGCACAGCACAGGGGAATGTGGTGCAGTAGTGGTGTTGGGATGTCCTGACTTATCGGGAAGCCAGGATATACTGAGAGCCACAGTAGCACAGCTCTGGAGGACAGCTCAGCCCTGGAGGAAAGGTGTCCTGACTATTGGGAAGCTGGGGTGCTGTGGGGATGGTCTCCCTGCAGGATATAGGGATCCTGCTCTTCTGGAGAGCCGCTACAACTGGTTTCTGCTCTGTTCCCTTATGGGAGCGTCCTAGCAGAGCTCTCTGCTTCTTCTCTGGCCCAAGATGTTTCTTTTACTAACACTGTGCTCGGGGAAGACCCCTGCAAAAATGTAGCAGGCGAAAAGTTCTTACTTTTCCTCCACTGGCCTTGCTCAGCCCCCTTAAGGAGCGTCCCAGCAAGGTTCTTCTGTTCTGCTCCCCCTTGCTGAGGCCCCCTAGGGAGCATCTCAGCAAGGTTTTTCAGCTCAGTCCCCTAAGGGACATCCCAGCCAGATTCTTCTGCTCTTGCCCGTCACCCAAGACTCTTTTGAGAAAGACATTAATTTGGGAAGGAGGAGTCCAGGAGAGTGGCTGCCTCTGCCAATTAAAGGCAGCTCTTAACTGAAGGGGTAGAGAGGCTTATATAGGGCTTCTTAGGGGCGGCGTTTTTTTCCCAGGGAGACGGGATTGGTTAAGTTTTCCCTGCTTGGGGATTGGTCAGTTTAGCTGGTCAGGGGCAGAGATGGCTCCAGCTTCATGGCCAAACTGTGTTTCTTTCACTGGTCCTTTTTAGCCTTTTGACTCTAATCTTAGGACCAGGGTATATTTCTTTCACTGGCTCTGATTCTAGGGACAAAATGTGTTTCTTTGACACTAGTTTCAGAGCCAGGGCACATGTTTTTAGTCCTGGGTTCAGGGATAAAGATGTTTCTCCCCCTGCCTAGGTCTCAAATACAGGGTGTATTTCTTTCTCTGACTCTGGGTTCAGAGTCAGGGTGCTCAGTGATTGGTCAGTTTCCTGCTCCAGTTGTCCCTTTTACCCCACCCCACGGAGGTCAGGCCAGTTTTCAGGAGCTGGTTTTCTCCTTTCTCCATGTGGGTTCAGGGCTTTGCTGAGATCTTCAGGCTTGGAGGCAAGCTCCCTTTCCCACCCCTATGCCATCTTGCTGGCCATCAACATTGAATTTTTAAAAAAGCAGTAGCCTATTTTCAAGATAAGAATTGAGACAAGCTGAGGGTTATCTTATCTTCAAGTGTGTTCAAAAGCTGTGTTTGAAGTTTTCTATTTGCTGTCTGACATTTCCCATCTTGGCTTATTGATAAGACTCATGTCCCTACTCTATAATATGCTTTATTTGACACAAGCCGGTACTGACCAAAATAGCTCTGAAGCAAGTCTTTGCCTTTAGTACAAACATTTAATATCTCAAGACAATTTTATTTACTTTGACTTGAATAGTGTTATAGTGTTTAAAGAATGCTGTTTTTGACCATACACATAGATGTTCCTTTAGTTGGTGCCCTGACACGATGTTCTGTAGTAAAAAATAAAAAGGGGCTATTCTGAACACTTGGAAGTGGAAGACTGAAAATGGATTCTGAAAGACTGCTGTGCTCCAAGCCCTTGGGAAGGGCTTGCATCACTTCACTCCAAGACTTTGTCAAATAAGAAAACCAATAAGTACTTATTATTAACTTTTAATAATAATGAATTAAAATTAATGAATTATAATTTACGTGTATGGATGTTTTGCATATATATATATATATATGTATGTATGTATGTATGTGTACCACTTGTGTGCCTAGTGCCCATGAAGGTCAGAAGTAGGCATTAAATACCCCAGAACTGGAGTTTCAGACAATTGTGGGCTGCCGAATGGGTGCCGGGAATGGAACCTGTGTCCTCTGGAAGAGCAGCAAGTGCCGGACATCTCTCTAGCCTTCCCAGTCAGTAATTATGATACAACACGAGAAATGCTTGCAGAAAAGAATGTGATAATATGTTCTTGAGGGGAGAGGAGATTGTGTCAGAGAAAAAGATTTAGTGGAGGAGGTGAAGCCAGGAGCAGTTTCCTAAATGGAGAGTGTGCGTTAGAGGTGTAAAAGCAGCAGGCTGGTCAGTCACCAGAGCCGGAATGCGAGGGAAAAGCTGCCTGGAGATGGGTGCTCAGGCGGAGCGGAGATTCCTTTTTTCTCAGGTTGAAGTAAAGGTGTCTGTAGACAGTGGGTAAGTGTGGGACAGTCCACTGGCAGCTGTGTCGCTTGGGGGAGTGATGAGCCAAATAGACATTTTAGGAGTTGTGTTAAGGGCAGAACAAATGGTGTTTTGTGAGGCCCACCACTCAGCTCCCAAATAAATCATACACAGAGAGGCTTATTATTATTATTATTATTTTTATGATGATGATGAATGCCTGGTCATAGCTTGGCTTGTTTCTTGCTGGCTTTTCTTAAATTATCCCGATTACCTTTTGCCTCTGGACTTTTATGTTTCTTACTTCTGTGTATCTTACTTTCCTTCTTTACTCCGTGACTGCCTGGGGGGACTTGTTCCTGATGTCTTCTTTTCCTTGTTCTCTTTCATCTTCTCAGATGTCTCCTATTTATACTCTCTGCCTGCTAGCCTCGCCTCTCCTTGCTCCTGCCTCACTACCTGCCATTCATTTCTTTATTGGGACAATCAGATGTTTTAGACAGGCACAGCACCACAGCTTTACAGAGTTAAACAGATGCAGCCTAAAAAAACTCATACACCTGAAAATAATATTCCCCAACATTTCCCCCTTTTTTCTTTCTGAAACAAAAATGAAAAATTTTAACTTGAACATAGTAAGACTACACAATAAGAACAATTATCAAGTAAAGATTACATTCACAATATACTGAATTCCATATAATTTGTGTCTGGTAAGTTTAAAGAAAACACTACATAATCTATCCTATCTTAGTAAATTCAAAATTTTACAACTAACTTACTTGCTATCATATCTAAGAAAAACTGTAACTGTCTAGTCTTCAATCCCATCAAAGACACCAGAAGTATATCATATTATTTAAGTAAACAAAAAGTACATTTCAAAGTACTTATAAACACTCTAGAAATGACAGCGACGTCTGACTGCTTGGACTGTCACCCGGCGTTCCTTTGCAGTGTTGGGGCATCCATAGTGTATCGGTCTGGGTTTGATGGCTCCTAAGTCTAGCACTCTAGCCAAAGATGGACAAGCTCATGGTTCTTCAGGCAGAAATGATGAAATGCCTGGTTCATGTCCATGTCATGCCGCCTCCTCTGTGTCTGCAGGAGACATGGTTAGTTGATCATTGCCTCATTTCTCAATGAAAACAGTTTCCATTGTGGGTTCTTCCTTTGTGTTTTTAAAGAGTCTCTAGCTTGATGGTTAAATGTTTGGGGGATCTTCCATTTACTCTTTTTGTCATTGATTTCTAGTTTAATTTCATTATGGTCAAGAAACATACTTCAGGATTTTAATCCTTTGAAATTTACTGAGGCTTGTGTTATGCCAAGCCATAAAATATTTTGGCTAACATTACAGGCACATTAAAAATATGTACCATGCTGTTATTTGCCTTTAGGTTAAGTGGTCTGAGTAGGTTCAGGGTCTCTGTCCTCAACTCAACCCCTTGCCTTGGCGCCATATATCCCCTGCTTCTTTCTTTACTTATGGAGATGAGCATATTAAATTATCTGGGCATATTTTGGGTTTATTTCTACTCTCAGTTCTTTTGAGATTATTATTTTTTAGTAGATAGTCCCCAGATCCCTCCTTGTCAGTTACTCCTGTAGGTTTGCTGTGTTCTTCCACAGAGGGTGATCTAGGTACCTGATGTGCTCGTTCTTTCTGGAGCCCCTCCGGGTGAAACGGAACATAAGGGGTCAGCACAAGTCAGCCTGAGTATGGGCTTGTGCTAGAATGCTGGGGTTGGGGTGTGATGGCAGACCAGAAAGCTCTGGAGCAAGTTTGCTTTTCTCCAGAAATTTTAGCTGTAAAAAGGGAAGGACAATTTGAAAGTATGTTTATACAGGATTTTGCTCAGAATGGTGTGTGTAACTAACGATTATGTCCTTTCAGTGCCTCATTTTGGATGATCCAGTATTCTGTTTGCTCCTCCCTAGCACTCTGACAAATGGCTCTGCCTGGGGAAAGGGTTTCACTCAGTAGGAAAATTTAGTGCAAAAGCCCGAAAATGGTTCGGCGTGTTCAGTGTGCTGGTAACTATGTGTCAAGTCGGCACAAGCCAGAGTCATTTGGGAAGAGGGAACTTCGGTTGGAAAAATGACCCTCCCCCTCCCAGTCCAGCTTGTTGAAAACCTGTGGTATATTTTCTTGATTGATGCTGGGTTTGAAAGGGCCCAGATCTCTGTGTTACCACCGCTGGCCCCGTGGTGCTAGATGCTATAAGAAAGCAGACTGAACAAGTCATGAGGAGCAAGCTAGTAAGCAGCACCACTCCACAGCCTCTACATCAGCTCCAGCCTTCAGGTTCCAGCTCTGTTTGAGTCCCTGTCCTGATTTCTTTTAATGATGGACTAAGATGTGGAAGTGTAAGCCAAATAAACCCTTTCCTCTCCAAACTGATTTTGGTTATGGTGTTTTAACTACAACAATAACACCCCCACTAACACCCTCACTAGACACTAGTCCTAAGTGTCTAGTGAGATGATTGTGGCTGGAGTCGAAGGAGTGCAAATAGTTGGAGAAGAGATCCAAGAGGAAATTCAGGAGTCAGTTTAGAACATCCTTTCTAGGCCATTGCAAAGCCCAGAGGATTAACCAGTAGCTATCATGACTTGTCTCTGATTATATTTGGTTGTTGTAGCAGCTCTGTTGAAGCTAAATTGTGGAGAACCAGACCTGAAGCGGTAGATCTGTAGGGGTATGAGAGAAGGTTGCTTGGGACTGTCATGGGTTGGTGTAACTGGAGGATTCTTTCCCACCCACCAGTTTCTGAATAGCCACTCTGAGACTTAATATTAGTTACAAACTGTTTGGCCTATTAGCTCAGGCTTATTATTTACTAGTTCTTACAACTTAAATTAACCCATTTCTATTTTCTATATTTTACCATAAGACTCATGGCTTGTTGCCTCTTGTTTCTCTGGTGGCTGCTGGCATCTCTCAAATTTACCTACTTTTTCCCTGTATCTTTGTTTGGATTTTCCACCTAACTATATTCTGTCCTTCCATAGACCAAAGCAGCTTCTTTATTAACCATTGCTAATAACATATTCATAGCCTATAGAAGGGTGTCTCACATTCAACTTGCATTGTAAAAGGGAAAAGACTGATTTCAAGTTGCCGTTAGTACAACTGGGGGGTAGTTTTTAGTGCAAAGATCAGATGTTAAGTTCTAAATATTGAAAACTTCCTTACTTTTTAAAAAATCATAGTAAAGGTGATTATAGATGCAGCTCCATTGGTGGAGCGCTTGCCAACATTCATAAAGCCTTTGCTTCTTCCTTAAACACTGCATAAACTGGATGAGGTGGTGTGTGTTGTAATTTTAGAATTTTGGGTGCATAGCCAGATGGAGGCTAGCCTGGCCTACTTGAGACCCCATCTTAAACAACAACAACAACAACAACAAAACCCAGCCCCAAATACAAACAAATAACCTCCCCCAACAACAACACATCCCAATAAAGAGATTATAGCCTATCTATTCCTAGGTTTATTTTGTACTTCTATCAGTATCTTTTTCTGCTGAAAGATATTAACAAATATCTGTCTGGGCTATTGTAACAACTACCATAAATTATGGTAATATAAATTCCAATTCTTACTACAAAGGAATAAGAGGAAGTTTATTCTGGAGTCACATGTGAGTGACTATGGACCAGGAACACAGATTCACGTTCTAAGGTAGTAATAGTTTCATGAAACTTTTTTATTTTAGTAGAACAAATAAAGTCATGAAACAGGACCTTTTTCAGACATTGGTGGAAACGTTAGGTGGGCACCAAGAAGTGTATGTGTGTGTGTGTGTTTGTGTGTGTGTGCATGTGGAGGTATGTGGATGCTGGTGAAGAAAGGCACTGAGAAGATGCGGAGGGTGGGGCTGGTGGGAGAAAGGCACCAAGAAGTGCCAATTGGAGAGGAAGAACTAAGAAGTAAAGAGAGCAGAGGTTGGTGGGTCAGAGTTTTGGGATATAAGCTGTTGAGTTCACCAGTTGTCCTACAATGTCAGTGTTCTTGGCGCTGACAGTGGAGTCTACTGGGACATGTAGACACACTTTCCTTGGATCTGTAATCCTATGTGCCTATAGAATGGGGATGCCTTGCTCCTGTCAGTTTGGTACCAGTTTTCTGTATTATTTTCATACCACTGTGACCAAATTACTTAACAGAGATATTTTAGAGGAAAAACATTTATTTGGCTTCGAGTTTCAGACAGCTCAGTCCATTATGGTGGGGAAGGGATGGCACAGGGCACTTGTATTCACAGGGGCCTGAACCAGAGGAAGAAAATGACCAGAGATACCCTAAGGACTTAGCTTACACCCAGTGACTTGTTCTTCTCACCTAGGTTCCACCAGAATTTCTTGAAACGGTGCCACCAGCTATGTGTTCAAGTCATGAGTCTGTGGGGAACGTAGAGTCAGATCTTAAAAGTAGCTATAGTAAGGTCTGAACAGGGTCAGTGGGGTGGTTCCCTCTGACCTCCACATATACACATCCCCTAATATAAGTGAATAGATGCTAAAGAGTTAAACCTTTAAAAAATGAATTTTTCTGTATAGTCATTGCCTATATTAGCATTGCTGTTCACATAAAAGATAAGTCTGGTTGATATACTTTAGTGTGAATTTTCTCAGTGCTCACTTCTTTCTGGTGTGGCTTTCACTGTGGATGGCAATGTCAGGTGTGTGCCTGGTACATTTGTGTAGTGTCCCACCTTGGAGGTCCGAGGATTGTCATTGCAAGAGGATGGTGTACGTCACTTGTCTCCTGTAATGATTGTATTTCTTCTTTTTTAGGTGGTACAGTTAATATTGGAGATGTGTCCTACAAGCTGAAAACACCCAAGAACCCGGAACTTGTCCCACAGAACTACAGTAAGAAATGTTACTTGTGAATTAGCACATTTTAAGCTTTTATTGTGGGCATTAAATAAATAATTAGAGCTGCTATAAACCCAGTGTGCTGTTATCATTTTCATGCAGTATAGTGCATAGTGCTTTTCTCAGTTTCTGTCATTTGTTTTGGAGTGGCTCTATCTGTCCAAGGCATCTCCTTTCCGCGATTATGGCTTCTGTTGGAAGTGTCCATGTTCATCACATACTGTGACTGGAGTTGGACATTAGATATAACAAAACACGTGTAGTGAAAATAAGTTTTTATTTGGTTAGTTTGGTCACTTGTGTGAACATCATGATCACTCTCATCACCTCTCAGTATCTTCTGTGTCTTTGCTTTCCCTGCACGGAAATCACTGTTCTCTTCTTTGCAATACTCAATCAGCTGCATCTATTCTCTAACTTTATGAAAATAGCACCATTGCCTGTGTGTGTGTGTGTGTGTGTGTGTGTGTAATGTATGTATGCACGCATCTGCCCTCTTTCCACTAAGAAGATGAATTTGAGGTTCATCGATGTTGCTGAACCTATCCATTGTAAATTTTCTTTATTGAGATTTAATTCCTACACTGTGCACTATACAGTTCACATTTAAAGAAGATTTATTTCATGTATATGTGTGTGCCTGAGTGTATGTATGTGCAGTGCATGTGAGCATATGCCTGGAGAGGCCAGCAGGGTATCAGATCCCCTGGCTCTGAAATTAAAAGTGGTTGTGTGCCATGTGATGTCTGGGTTGGGGTCTGAATCTGGGTCTTCTTCAAGAGCAGCGATGCTCTTAACTGCTGATCTGTCTCTCCAGGCCTGACGTCCACCCTCTTAGAATAACCGTCCAGTGCTTCCTAGTTGTCCTGAGCTGTGCAGTCGTCACCACCGCCTCACCTCAGAGCAGCTTCAGTACTCCTAAAGGAAAAACGAGAAAGCATGAACATTGATGGTCACTCCTTCCATGCCCTCCTTTCTCCTTTCCTCGTCTCTAGCCTTGGGCAGTCACTGCTGCTGTATTATATGTTGCTCTGCAGTTGCCTGCCCTGGACGTGTCTTGGCAGTGGAGTCATATACCAAATGCTTTCTCTGTCTGGCTTATTTTATTAGTGGGATGTTTTAGAGTAGTTTGATGTTGTAGCATGCATTACTTCATTGCTCTTTATGACTGAATACTATCCCATTATATGAATTGTTTACATTTATTTTACTTATTCACTAGTTGATGGGCATTTGGATGGGCATTGTTTCTAGTTGGGACTATTGCAAATAATATAGAAAATTTTATACAAAAATGGTTTTGTTATTGTTGCAAATAGACAGAGGAAAGGAGTTGCTTGGCCATACTGTAACCCTGTTTAAAGTTTTGAGTAATTACCAACATGATTTCCAAAGCAGTTTCACCATTTTACATGCCATCAGCAGTGTATCGTGATTCCTGTTCCTCCATACCCTCATTAATACTTTTACTGTCTCCTTTGGTTGGTGTTGTTTGAGATACTAGGAACTGAAGCCCGGGCTTCATGACTTCTGTGTAAGCACTATCCATTGACTGCACCCCTAGGCTTCTCGATTTAGTTAAAATTTCAGGCAGAGCATGACTTTGAATTCACTGTGTTACTCAGCCAGCCTTTGATCTTTCTGTCTTAGTCCAATGAATCTCTGGGATTAGATGCCTGTATTGCCAGGCTCTGCCTTTTTAGCTGTAGCCATCCTCTTACGTGTGAACTGATAGCATAGGGTTTTGATCGGCATTTGTCAAATGACTTGCAATCACTTCCTTGCTCAAAATAATTTTACTTTGTTACTCAAAAAACTTAAAGTATTGTTCTCATATCCTGGGAAATTAAGTTGACCTTTGGAAGGGTTAGTCCTTAGCACGTTTGCCTTCTTCTGCATCCATTCAGGGTCTTTCTTTCCATCAGATGATTCTGTTAACTGCTCACATCTGCCTCTTAGCCTTTACTTACTGTAGCTTCCAAGTTCATAACATCTGTTGGAAGTTTTAAGATAATTTCTGTCTAGTGACATTGTTTGACGCGTTGATGTCATGCTGTCCTTTAATTCCCTACTTGGTTTCTTTTCATGCTTAGAACATATTTATAGTAGCCAATGCTTGTTGTCCTAGTTGTCTTTCTATTGCTGTGATTAACATCAGGACCAAAAGTAGCTTGGGGAGGAAGGGATTTATCTTACAACTTCCAGGTCACAGTCAACCTGAGGGAAGTGAGAGAGCACGATCGCAAGGTAAGGAACCTAGAGGTCAGATGGAGCAGAGACTGTGGGAGGAACGTCGCTCACCAGCTTGCTCAGCCTGCTTTCTTCTGCCACCCAGAACCACCTGCCCAGGGCACTGCTCAAAGTGAACTGGCCTCCCCGCATCAACCATGTATCAAGACAATGGCCTGCAGGTTTGCTTACAGGCCAACCTAATGGGGGCAGCTCTCAAGGTTCTGTCCTCCCAGATGAACATGTTTGTGTCAAGCTGACAAAAACTAGCCAGCAGACATGTCTGCTAAGTGTCTGTTTATCTGCCTGTTTCTGTCTACCACTGAGGACACTTGCAGCCCCCTCGGACAACTTTCATTAACTCCTTCTTTCTATGCACTTCTGAACCGTACTTTCTCATTTCTTTGTTCTCGTAGCTTCTTTTGTTGAAAGTGCACATTTAAAGTAATGTGGCAGCTATGGAAACCAGTCTTTTTGTAGGAATTGTTGCTTCTACTTTAAGTGACTTTGCTTAACTATCTCTCTACATTGTATTCTTTATCATCTTTGGTTATTAAGGTTTCCCTTTAGTTTAGTGATCACCAAATGAGCACACCGCTTTCTTAAATGTCCTGAAGCAGCAATTCTCTTGGTTTTACTGAGGGGCTTTTGTTGTGACCATACCATATTAGAAACAGGTTGAAGTCTTCCTACAAAGTCATAATTTATTGATTAACAAAAAATTCACAAAGCTGTGTCAATCTCTTGGCATCACCCTAAGTACTATTGAGCTCACTTGATGATCGTGATCATTGGCAACCATGCCTGTTTTACTTCATATCAATTATATTAATTTCAAGATTACATATTTTATCTGATACAGTTGTGGGTGCGTGTGTGCGTGGGTGTACAGAATGACTGAGAAAGGGCTAAAGAGGCGGCAGAGTTCAAACTGCCTGACCTGAAAGCAGAGACCTAGAACTTGGACAGAGGCAAGGAAAATGTCTGGAGGGATCAGGTAAGAAATTTTCCAAACTGTAGGCACAAACTTGTTCAGAGAAGCCAAATGCAGGGACCGAGGGGTGGGGGTGGGATGGGTCTGTTCAGTACTGGGAGTGGGGGTCACACCTGGTGTGACTGATAGGCACATGTGTCGGTGTTCCAGATATTGTTTACTTGTGTTCCTGATCTAACTTGGTAAGTCCATATTTTATTTATGTGAATGTTCGCCATCAGTCTGTGCCCTGGTGGAACTAGACAGATGGTGGTTGTTTACGCATACAGACAAGATGCTGAGTCACTCTCCCTCAACATTTGCTCTTAAAATCCAGCTCTCTGTGTGCTGGTTAGGTTTTGCCAACTCAACACAAGCTAGAGTCTCCTGGGAAGAGGCAACCTCCATTAAGGAATTGCCTCCATCAGACTGGACTGTAAGCATGTCTGTGGACATTTTTTTAAAAATTAATAAAAAAATTAATAATTGATGGAGGAGGGTCCAGATCACCGTGTGTGATGGGCAGATGGTCCTGTGTTGAATGAGAAATCAGATTGAGCAAGCCATAGAAAGCAAGACAGTAAGTGGCATTCCTTTATGACTTCTGCTTAAGTTCCTGCCCTGACTTCCTTAGTGTTGGAGTATGACATGACGTGCAGGCTATAGGTTGTTTGGTAATGTCGTTTGTCACGGTAACAGAAGACAGCAGGACACTGCTGTTTGAAAAGATGGAGCTACTCAAGGCTAGGCACAGCTGAAAGCTGCTATCTCCTAAAATAAGGAATGACTGAGGATAGCACATGGCACGATCTCACAGCTCTGCTGGACACCAGGGCACGCACCGCCCTGGGTGTGCCTCGTTCTCCTTGTGAACATGCCTTTAGCTTCTTTCTGCTTGTGCAGACCCTCGGGGTCAGCCAAAAGCAGACAGAGATCTTCCTAGTATTTGCCTGCATATATGCTTGGCCCTCTTGGTTTCTAAGCTTATTTACCATTTTTGATCATCCCCTTTTTAACTGTAATTGGTTTCTCTGCTGCAGGCAGCTGTAATGTTGAATAATTGTCACTGCTTTTGGGGGGTGCACAGTGCTGATTCTACACAATGAGCTCCGAGCAGGTTAACTAAGGACGGGTTCTGAGAATGAACGTTGGGGAACTGCCAGACCTGCCTGGGGATAGTTCTCTGGGAGTGGGCTTCTGGGGACGCTCTGGTCTATTCTGTCCCCTTCAGTGACTGCTAGGTGTTTCCTGGTGTTCACTGTGATGGTGGGTGGTTGGTTTACTAGATACCTTGGAGTCTGGGTGCCTGGGATGGAATAATAAAAACATCACCAAACCTCCTACCCCTGGTCCTTCCGTTTTCCTTGAATTGATGTCTATCAGCCGATTGAAAGCCTTTTGTTAATTTCTAGAGTTTTGGGAAAATTTATTTATTTATTTATTTGTTCCTTAAATGGAGAGATGGATGTGCAGAGGTCCTCTCCCTGTTGCTCTACTAATAGGAGATCACTAGAATTGATGTCTCACATTGTTTGCTTTTCCCGGAGGAGCAGTGAGGTACACGGTATTTCCTTTTACTCACTGACCATTTTCATGTCTCTGCTTACTAATGCTTGCTAAAGCCATTTTTCCCACTTGAGGGTACTGAGTTGTTTGCCTTTTTAAACTGATTTCCACAGGTTCTCATATATTATGACTACAGATCTTTTGAATTATGTGTGTGTGTTTATAACCATACTTTTTCTCAATCAATTTCTTAGTCGTACTTTTCATTGTTTCCTTGGTTGGTCGGTATTTGTTGTATCAGATTGTTTATCTTGACTTCTACTCCTTGTGTTTGTGATGATATCTATGTCTTTTTCTAAGAAATTTATGGTTCTGTTTCTGTTTCATCTCAGTTTGGAAATTTGTTTGTCTGCTAGTCTCATTTTTGTTATGTCGCTCAGACTTTGAACTCTTTTTTTTTTTTTAAATATTTATTTATTATGTATACAATATTCTGTCTGCATGTATGCCTGCAGGCCAGAAGAGGGCGCCAGACCTCTTTACAGATGGTTGTGAGCCACCATGTGGTTGCTGGGAATTGAACTCAGGACCTTTGGAAGAGCAGGCAATGCTCTTAACCGCTGAGCCATCTCTCCAGCCCCCTCAGACTTTGAACTCTTAAGCTCAAGTGGAGATCATGCTACCTCAGTCTCCTGGCATCTGAGGCTGCAAGTGTGTCCTGCCACGCAGCTGGCATAAAGTCACTCAGGAGAGTGCCTTCGTTAGTCTTTAAATGTCCTCAGACCCCAGGTCAGTGTTCTGCCCTTGACTCCTGATACTGGAGCATTGCACTTACATATTTTATCAGTCAATTTTTGAAAGATTGGGATTGTTATAGTTAATTAATTAATTTGTGTGTGCGTGTGTGTGTATGCCAACAGGTATGTGGGCACTTACATGCTGCAGGACATCTGTAGAGTTAGAGAACGATTTGTAGGAGCTGGTTTCTCCTACTGTGTGGGCCCTAGGGATTAAACCCAGATTGCCAGGTTTGTGACAAGTGCCTTTGAATTCTTAACTGTGTGCTGAGTTTCAAGAGAAACCGTGATTTGTTTTACTAGATGGACTGTTTTGTTCTGTTGTTAACTTGATGTGAAATGCTCTTGCAGCTCTCATCAGCCCAACAGTGGGAGTCGAGAACATTTATTTTTAAGATTTATTATTTAATGGTTATGTATATGAGCATTATTGGAACAGACAGGTTTTCTATTCTAGGGTTAAGGCCAATGACACAAATTCTTCCACAAATTGTTATACATGTCTGCAGAAAAATTAACAAAATAGACCTGTAATACCTTCATGCCGTTAGTACAAGATTAAGAAAAAAAGTAATTTCCTTTGACTTCCAGGTCTTTTTTTTATTATGAATGTAGTGCATTTTTCATAATAAATTTAGGAGTTGAGGATGAATACTGTTTCTTAGTAGAAACTAGGAAGACTTAGTTTCAGGTCTCAGGTGAAGATTGCGCTTTAAACATTTGCCTGTGCTACTTTCAGCTGTGTGAATTCTCTAGGGTGTGCAATTCCCAGGTCTGCTTGACTCTCTAGAGATGGCAGTTTCAGCCATATAGATCTAGTTAGGACACAGTGAGACAGTCGGATTGCAGGAGGGGACTGTGTAGACAGTGCCTGACATGTGATGTGATGTCCGATGACGGGTCTGTGGGCAGGCGCAGGTTCCTCTGTGGTTTGGAGGACTCGTTGTGGCCGTTTCCACGTCAGTCCTGTATCCATTGACAGCTCTTCCCGGACCCTTACATTTGCTGCCTTGTGAGTGCCACTGCTGAGTGTGAGGGTTAGGAAGGGTCGTGATCTTAAGACACACTGAAAATACTCTTTTCTTCATTCAGTCCTCCTTAAAAGAAGGGAAATCTGGGCTGGGCATGTTGGCTGATGACAGTTAAGCTCCACAGTGTAAGTATTCCTAAATACAAGATTCTCAACAGCTACCAAACCCAGCATAGCAGCAGAATGCCCACCATAATATCTTCCTTAATGCTTCCAGATTTTACCATTTTCACAGGACCCATATGGGAGCATCTTTAAGACCCTGTTTGTGTCATTTATAGCTTGCCCTTTGAAATGTACCTGAAGACTTTGTTCTGAAAGTAACTGGGCATTTAGACGCTGTTTGCATCTGCTTGTGTTTCCTGTCGTTGTTCTCTGTGCTCAATATCCTCACCTACCACCTTTTGCATATTAAGAAGGTGGTAGCATATGTTTTGCTTAGTAAATTGTTAGTGGTTTCTACTATTTTATCCATTTGTTAGATAAAAATGATTAGGTGTTGGACTTGGAAAGGGAGGTGTGAGTGGGTGAATTAAATCTTCTCAAGTGTCTACCCAGGTAAAATGCAACCGCTGTGTGATGATCAGACAGAAAAGTATATGTTTTTGTATACTTGCTGTATTCAGATACTGTGTTTTTGAGTTTTCTCTCGCTTTCCAAAGAATGGTTGCAAAATGGGGAAATTATAGTTCTTTAGTTTCACCATTACATAATCGATGAGAGATTATGGCTTTAGGTTCTGAAGGAATTTTGAAGCATTTTCTTTCCTTTTGGAGTTTTAAAAATAGATTCTTGGGGGAGATGCTTATTTGGTCAAGTGCCTGCAATGCAAGCACGAGACCCACATAAAGCCAGATGTGGTATATAGCTTCACTACTGGAGAGGGCAGTGGGTGGAGGTAGGTGTGTCCCCTGAACTCGCTGACCAGTGGAGCCAATTGGTGTGTTCAAAATGTAAGGTGTCCACAATAGAGTAAGACACCCAGCATCAACCTCCAGCCTCCACATGTACATGTACATATACGCACATGTACATACATGCACATGTACATTACACACAGACACACACTATATACACATTGATAAATAAAATACTTTGGAAATGGTGGGGGTTTTGGAAAGTTTGAGTCCCCCCCTTTTTTTTACCACTGTATTTATGTTTCAGTTTAGCTCATTTTAAGGATATTCTTTATATTTTGGATAGCTAATATTTACGATGAAGCATAGGATGATGGCCTTTTTTGTAGAAGGAACTGGTGCCAACTGTTATTCTTTCTTACTAGCTGGGGAAGTCAAACACAAGGAAGAGGTCAGAAGACAAAGGCACAGGGGTGGGGGTAGGGGAAGCCCAGACTTTCTGATTTTAGTTTGATTTCCTGCTTATCTTCTCAAATTCCTCTGGGACTTCAAGGTACACTTCTTTGGAATTAACCCTGCAATGGAAGGAAGCACGAGAGATTGGAAACTTCATCTGGAGTTAAGTATGAATGGTGCTGAAAAGAAGTGCTTACCTCGTGGTGTGACAGGGCTGTTTGGTTCTGTCCCTACCAGACTTTTAGAGCTCTGGGAAAGCAGCACAGCAGGCAGAAGCAGAGGCACAGTGCGCGCACAGTGATAAAAGCCCTGCCACTGCCAGGTGACAGGGACCGGGACCCGGCATCCCTGGCAGACACAAGAAAGCAGGATTGTCTTCTCACTGCAGAGTGGCTGTTCTGACTGTGCTTGCTGTCCTGCAGGCACTTGTTGACTTCTCACCTGAGCTGCTGCTGTCTTCTCAGTGTGGGGCACCGCGGGACATCTTTCAGTTCAGCGGCTGGCCCTGGGCCTGCACATCACACACACAGGGGTGGGTTTATTATCCAGGGCCTGTTAGCTCCTGCCTTTTCCATTATAACTTCCCAATGGCATCTTAGTCCTGTCTCTCACCTGTAAGTGTTGGAGTGGGTAATTGAAGGCTTTTTGCTGTTTTGTGTGAAAACTGAATCTCAAGGCTTAGATGAAGTCGGCAGTTTTTTTTTTTTTTTAAAAAAAGATATTCTTTTATATTTTGTGCTTGAAGTTAAAATATTTTGTATCAAAGAAAGTATTTCTTCCTGGGCCTTTGCGGTAGTGCTCCCCAGGTAGCAGGGTTTCCAGAGATAACTTTAAACCCACCTCAGAGGGACTCCGGATTCCTTGCATAATCTTGTTGCCACCTGCAGACAATTATATTGAGGTCATTTAAGGTCACTGGACACACCAAACTTTTATCTAAGCAATTGGGCCCCAAAGATTTCTGTAAGAATTACATACAACGTTGTGCTTTTTAAATGGATCACAGGATGGAAGACTTTTCTCCCCTGTAGTTTATAAATAATTCAAAGGTTTGAGAAATTCATCAACGTCATAAATGACAGAATAACATGGAGAAACGGTGTGATTTTTGTGTCCATGTAAATATTGTAGAACAATCATTGCAGCTATTTGTACAAAGGTTACACAAAGGAGAAGCATTACCCAAGCCTCTTTCTTAATAGAGGCAGACACTGAGGAAATGTGAAAGAAACAAGGCCTCTAGTGCTTAAGACCTTTGTGTGTCTGTTGTTTTTAATTCATTGACATTTTGCACATGCACATAATACATTCTGGTCACACTCACCATCCTGTGCTCTCATATTCCTCTCCTTTCACTCTTAGCCCTGATATTCGCCGGAGAGAAAACCAGTTCCATTTTTATTAAAGCAAGATTTTATTAAAATTTTAAATAACAACAAAGATGGAATTTGGTCAGGACCACTACCCCTTCTACCCTCTCCCATGATCCCCATGCTCCCACTTTACTCAGGAGATCTTGTCTTTTTCTACTTTCCATATAGATTAGCTCCATGTATGTCTCTCTTAGGGTCCTCTTTGTTTTCTAGGTTCTCTGGGATTGTGAATTATAGGCTGATTTTCTTTTATTTATATCTAAAAGCCACTTATGAGTGAGTACATACGATATTTTTCTTTCTGGGCCTGGGTTACCTCATTGAATATGATGTTTTCTAGGTCCATCCATTTGCCTGTAAATTTCAAAATATCATTTTTTTTCCTGCTGTGTAGTACTCCATTGTGTAAATGTACCACATTTCTCTTATCCAAAGGGTACGGGAACATTTTGGTTGTTTCCAAGTTCTGGCTATGACAAACAATGCTGCTATAAAAATAGTTGAGCACATGTTCTTGTGACATGATTGAGCATCCTTTGGGTATATACTCAAAAGTGGTATTGCTGGGTCTTGAGGTAAGTTGTTGCCTAATTTTCTGAGAAATCTCCATACTGATATCCAAAGGGGCTGTACCAGCTTGCATTCCCACCAGCAATACAGTAGTGTTCTCTTTACCCCACATTCTTTCCAGCATAAGTTGTCATCAGTGTTTTTGATCTTGGCCATTCTTACAGGTGTAAGATGGAATCTCAGAGTTGTTTTGATTTGCATTTCTCTGATGACAAGGATGTTGAACTTTCCTTAAGTGTCTTTCAGCCATTTTACATCTTCTGTTGAAAATTCTCTGTTTAGGTCTGTACCCCATTTTTTTTATTGGATTATTTGTTTTTTTGATGACATATTTCTTGAGTTCTTTGTATATTTTGGAGATCAGACCTCTGTCCGATGTGGGGTTGGTGAAGATCTTTTCCCTTTCTGTAGGTTGCTGGTTTTTTGTTGTTGTTGACCATGTCAACAGAAGCTTCTTAGTTTCAGGAGGTCCCATTTATTAATTGTTTCTCTCAGTGTCTGTGCTACTGGAGTTATATTTAGGAAGTGATCTCCTGTGGCAATGTGTTCAAGTGTACTTCCCACTTTCTCTTTTTTTTTTTTTTCTGTAGAACCTGGCATAGAACTAGCTCTTGTAGACCAGGCTGGCCTCAAACTCACAGAGATCCGCCTGCCTCTGCCTCCCGAGTGTTGGGATTAAAGGCATGTGCCACCACCACCCAGCCCCACTTTCTCTTCTATGAGGTTCAGTGTGGTTGGTTTTATGTTGAGGTATTTGATCCATTTGGGCTTGAGTTTTATACATGATGATAGATTTGGATCTCCTTTTATTCTTCTACATGTTGATATTCAGCACCATTTGTTGAATATAGTTTCTTTATTTTATATTTTTTGCTTCTTTGTCAAAAATCAGGTGTATGTAGGTGTGTGGATTGATGTCCGGGTCTTTGATTCAGTTCCCTTGGTCCTCCTGTCTGTTCTTATGCCAATACCAGGCTGTTTTTAGTACTGTAGCTCTGTAGTAGAGTATGAAGTCAGGGATTGTGATGCCTCCAGAAGTTTCTTTATTGTACAGGATTGTATTGGCTATCCTGGGTTTTTTACTTTTCCATATGAAGTTGGTTATTGTTCATTTGAGGTCTGTGAAGAATTTTGCTGGGATTTTGATGAGCATTGCAGTGAATCTGTAGATTGCCATTACTATATTAATTCTACCTGCCCAAGAGATTGGGAGATCTTTCCATTTTCTGGTGTCCTCTTCAATTTCTTTCTTCAAAGATTTAAAGTTCTTTTTTTTTAATTAATTAATTTATTTATTAAAGATTTCTGCCTTCTCCCCACCACCACCTCCCATTTCCCTCCCCCTCCCCCATCAAGTCCCCCTCCCTCATCATCCCTATTAAAGTTCTTGTCATACAGGCCTTCAACTTGTTTGGTTAGATTTGGTTACTCTCAGATTTTTTTTATGTTATTTGTGGCTGTTGTTTCTCTTTTTCAGCCCATTTGTCATCTGTGTAAAGGAGGGTTACTAACTTTTTTTGAGTTTATTCTGCATCCTGCTATATTACTGAAGGTGTTTATGAGTTGTGGAAGTTCCTTTAAGCCAAGGATTTCAGTAGGCACAACAAAGAAGAGGAATAAATGGCCAGTGGGTGTGTGAACAGTGTTCTAACCCTGCACGACAGCCAGCTAGTGGCAGGTTTCCTTGTAAGGTGCCAGTTTTCACACATCACCTTGACCAGAGTTGAAAACTGTCACTGTACAGAGTCTCCAGGAAATGGCACTCCGATATATTGTTGGCAGAAGCATTAGTTCCTATGACTTTCTGGGAGCGAGAGACAACAGCTGCTATTAAAATAAAAAGAAATTGCCTCTCAGACTGTCAGATCAAAAGTGTCTGTTCTCACCAGTTTACACTGAGAAGTGCTGGGTGTGGCGGTGCCCATCTGTAAGTCCAGTTATTTAGAAGGCAGAGATAGGATCAAGAGTTTGAGGCCAAGCTAGGCCTGATGATGCAGGTTTATAATCTTAGCTAATCAGGGGAGTGAGGCAGGAGGATTCTAGGTTCAAGTCTTGCCTGGCCAGCAGAACAACTTCAATGACAACCCTAGGGAATTTATCTCAAAGCTGCATCAAAACAAAGTTAAGGGGTGGGTAGGGTTGATAGATCAGCAAAGCTGTTAGACCTCATCAGAGGAGTTATTTCCTGGTGGATGGTGGTTGGTGCAGAAACTGCAAGCCATCCAGTGCTGTGAATGAGGGTGGACCCTGCAGAACTAATGGCATGTCTCCATCACTTTGCCAAGGCTCAGGGGCCCTGTTAGAGGGTCAGGAAGATGGTAATGGCCAGAGGAAGACAGTGTCTTCTGCAACATATACTCAGGAACCAGGACTCAGGTGATTTAAACTTTCTTCCTGTAGTTCTGCTTCCATGGTTCCAGAAAATACTATGCAAACTGCCAAGGGAGTGAAGCAATTAATAAGCTGTCACACCATGAACCACAAAGGTGGTCAGCATTGGCAAGGTATTCGTAAAGGTGTAATAAGTGACACTTCCATGTAGCACTAACATGTGAGTGTCACCAACGACCGACTAATTGGACCTCAGGCCACTCAATAGGAGGGAAATAATATTAGGTACTAGAAGCCTAGCCAACTTTCTGGAGCTAGTGAGGTCATGGAATTTATAAAAGAATTTCCTATGGTTGTTTTACTAGACCAGCATAATTCCTAGTTGCGTTCTACTTCTTACCCTCCACTCACAGGTAAGTGTAGCTATGTGTCCTCACAGAAGAAGCTTGTCTTTATAGCTGATGAGATCACCACAGAAAATCACAAGTGGATACAATGCAGAGATCAGTAGATCATGGGGAGTCCAGCCCCAGTAGATACATCTGTATCACAGTTCCTGCATCTCTGGCTCAGAGAACATCGAGGAAGTATGGGCAGAAAGACTGTAAGAGCCAGAATATCAGGAAGTCTCCAGTAGTCTGTCCTAGAAAGGGTTGCATAAAGACAAGACTGAAAATATGGCAATATCAATAGACTTGCTGCCATATAAGAGGGAGAATTTTGTGCGGTCCCACTACAAAGAACTATAGAAACATCTAATCTACATGGGAAGTTGAAAAAGACAAGATCTCCTGAGTAAATTGGGAACGTGGGGATCATGGAAGAGAGCAGAAGGGGAGGAGGATGGAAAGGAGGGGACCAGAGAAAAGTATATAGCTTAATAAAAACAATAAAAAAAAAAGTGTAGAAACTAATGATAGCTGGGAGGGGGAGAATTAGCCTCTTCCAGAGATGAACCCCCTAATGGTTATCCAAAACTCTTACTGGTCAGCGCTGAAACCATAGACACACAAAGAACAATAAAAAAAGACTCAGCAGGTTGTATTTATATGTTTGTGCACACGCATATGATATAACAACAATAAAGAAAAAGAGGCTCTCAGTGTGGGGGGGCGGGGATGGACTGGAGAGAGGAAAGCGAAGGGGAAAGTGATGTAACCCCATTTTAATAAAACGTACTAAAAAGACCACTGCTCTCTGGTCTGCCAGGACCGCTGCTGAAGTCACTGCAGCTTTGGTTGCCTGCATAGGACCTGCACAAAGTCAAGCCAGTCAACCTTCCCGTGTGGAGGAGAGGCCAGGGGCTCCTCAGTTCTAGCTTTACTGTATTGACAGCTGTATTGACAGCTGATGGCTTCTGGAGCAGGGACAGTCTGTTTTCCTCAAGGCTTCTGCCAGGTCAGCCATGCTTTGGTGGACAGCCCCACACCCATGAATTTATGATCTCGGTAGATTATTAAGTGTTGCTTAAAGAAAGCACAATGACAAAGGATGGAAAGAAGGAGGATCTGGGAGGAGGAGGAAGTCAGAAGGCTTTGATAAAAATACATTGTTTGAAACTCTCAAGGAATTAATATATTATCTTTAAAAAAGTGGGGTTGGTGATGTAGGTCAGTGGTAGAGTGTGTACAATATGTAAGGCCCTAGATTTAATTCCTAGAACTAAGAGAAAAAAGTCTGAGGCTAGTCTGGAATATATAAGAAGAGCTTCAACGTAATAAATAGGTACACACACACAAAATACTTCTTTTGACACAGCAGTTTCTTTTTGGGAGAGCTCTGTTCACTGAGGAAAAATCAGCACACATTAAAGCATGTATGTATACAATATATATTTCAGGATTTTAGGGTTTTGGGTAGGAACAAAAATTAGATACACTGAGTCCATCAATAGGAATAATGATCATCCATAGCTATTGAGAAGAAAAACAGATTTACATCTGTGAATCTAGAGAAAATCATGGTGTTATCGTTAATCAAAACCATTTTTTTTTTTTTTTTTAAAGAACATCTTCTATTCTGTTTGGAGTGCTTCTAACTTAGTTTTACTTGCAGGGCTTTGGTCTAAGAGTGGGACTGGGCTTGGAAGAGTCTGGAATAAAGAGCCTTCAGTTTACACACTTGAGGGGTTGTTGTCAACCCACATTTCTCTTTAAGACAGGGCATACTAAGTAGCCCAGGCTGGCCTGTAGCTTAGGCTCCTCCTGCTGTAGCCGCTAAGTGCTAGGATTATAGGTGTGCACCACCATGCTGACTCCCACACGCGCAGTTTCCCAGTAGGTAACTAAAGCTCCATGTCTAAAATAAAGATTTTATTACAGAATGGCTACTTTACACATTTTAACTGCTTTTCCCCTGTAATCTGAATCATGAAAAATTTACACTTTATGTTTAAAGAATTTGGGCTTCTTTAACAGGATTTGAAACTTGTTGGTTCTTCTGAGATCCATATATAAGTAAAGATGATTCCTTCCCTTTATGTTTTTGGTGATTTTGTTATGACACCCAAACAAAGATGTCTCCAGCAAATTTTCAAGTTCTTATAGATAAGCACTTTACGGGATAGGTTGTTAAGTGAACTTGAATGTTAAGTTATGATGAAAGCATTCTGGTGTGTGTCACCTGTCATCTTGCTGCTTTTTTGTTGACTCACTATTCTTCCTGTGTAGCTGTTGTTATTGTATAATACAGATGTTTTTAAGTAACAAAACTTTCTGTTACTGTTGCAAAAATAAATTCAATCAACACAGAAAATCAAGAAAGCATGAGCCTGACTGTAAGCACCGAGGATGCTCCACTGTGTGTGAGTTCACTATTTTAAGGTTGTGTTACTAGGTATAGCAGGGTACGTTTATATTCATCTGGTACAGTTTGTCAGCTATTGCTGTGATCAGAATGCCAACCAGGTAAATCTGTGACTCAGAAAGGTTGTTGGTGTCTTGAATTCTGTATAAATGGGATCATATTGTATTTTGCTTTTTATATATGGCATGACATAATTACTTTGAAATTCTACCATGTTGCACATTTCTCTATTTTAAAAAAGTATTATTCATTTCTATAGGTGTTGGAAAAAGGGCACTTGTTTGTTCCAGGCTGCTTAACCCTGAAATAATCACACAGAAACTATATTAATTAAATTACTGCTAGGTCTATTAACTCTAGTTTCTTTTCTTTTCTTTTCTTTTTTTTTTAAAAAATATTTATTTATTTATACAATATTCCATCTTTGTGTATATCTGCAGGCCAGAAGAGGGCACCAGACCTCATTACAGATGGTTGTGAGCCACCATGTGGTTGCCGGGAATTGAACTCAGGACCTTTGGAAGAGCAGGCAATGCTCTTAACCACTGAGCCATCTCTCCAGCCCTAGCTCTAGTTTCTTATTGGCTAACTCTTACATATTAATTTAACCCATCTCCATTAATCTGTGTATTGCCACGTGGCTGTGGCTTACCAGCTAAAGTTCCCAGTGTCTGTCTCTGGAGGCTCCATGGCTTCTCTCTAACTCTGACCTTTTTTCTCCCAGCATTCAGCCTAGCTTTCCCACCTAGTCCTGTTCTTCCCTGCCGTAGGCTCAAAGCAGTTCTTTATTTGTTAACAAATAAAAGCAACATGTAGACAGAAGGACCTCCCACGCCATTTAGGTGTATCACAACTTGCTCACCTGTTGATGGACATTTGAAGTTATTACTGCTTTTGAGGCTTTAGAAAGAAAACTGGGATTATGAGATTGTAGGCTTAGTCTATTTAAATCAGGATATTTGTTTTTCAGCTATTGAAATGTAGAAATGTATTTGTTTATTATGAATTTTGGATATTAACCCCTTATTCTCATATATGTTATACGCACACATCTTTATAAATATACTCACTGCTGGACGTTGGTGGCACATGTCTTTAATCCCAGCACTTGGAGGCAGAGGCAGGAGGATCTCTGTAAATTCAAGGCTAGCCTGGTCTGCAAGAGCTAGTTCCAGGATAGGCTCCAAAGCTACAGTGAAACCCTGTCTTGAAAAACCAAAAAAAAAAGGAAATATATGAACTGTAGTCTCACTCACCTTGTACAGCCCCCCACCTGTAAGGTACATTTCATCCATTTAGAAGCACTTACTTTCATGTAGTCCTGTTTATTTATTTTTGCTTTTGTAGCCAGAGCTTTGGTATGACACCCCCAAAATCATTGCCAAGGCCAATTCAGGAGATTCCCACCATGTTCTCTGTTTTATGGCTTTTGGTTCTTTATTAGTTTTAAGCTGATTTTGTATAGGCTGTGAGATAAAGCTCTAATTTCATCCTTGGCATGTGGAAATAGTTTTCCCAGAATGGTTTGTTGAAAAGATTATCTTCCCCCATCATGTCCTCTTGGTAGCCCGTCTCCGTAGTTAAACATACGTGTTTGGATTTATTTCTGTGCTCTTTATTTTGTTGTGCTGGACTGCAGTTTGCGTTTGCACCAGTACCATACTGTGTTGATCCCAGCAGCATGGCCTTTGTCATGTGCAGAATCGAGATTTCTATATGCTTGTGTTCACAGAAATGTGGTGAGAAAGCTGAAGGGGACCATGTGGGTGGAGGAAGATGGCAGGCAAGAGGAGGAAGGAAGGGTGTGGAGACAGCAGGTGTGGACAACCATACATGTGTAGGGAAGTGTTATTAACGAGAGCCGTTGTTCTGTGCACCTGTGAAAAGTACAAAAAAGAAAATATACTTCATATATTTTGTGCCCATGTTCACAAAAGAATATGTTATGAAAATGGTCTTATATTAAATATTTTCTAAAGCTTGACTTTAAAACATAAATTATAAATTAATATAATTTACTTATTTGGTTAAAATGTTAAGACAACATAATAGGTATATTGAGAAGTCACATTTTCACCCTGTTGCCATTTTCATAGTTCCAGGGATATCTCCTCTTTGTATTTCTATGTAAATTCCAGTGCTTATGCATTCCCTCACACACACACAGTGTGACACTTACTCATATATGGATATGCTTTAATTTACTTAATCTATGTTGATGAAAAACCTCAATTGGGCTGAACACTCACGCCGGTGTTCCCCTTTCATCTAGTTGTGGTTGCAGCCGTGTTTGCTGAAGACTCATCAGCTCACCTCAGGGGCTTTATACACACTGAGGTTTTCTAGACATATTGTTTCTCTTTGGCCTCTTGAAGGAAGGACCTTACTATCCTCATCTTTGTATTCTTGATGCTCAGCATATACTAGATCCTCACCAAATAGAGCTGTGTGTGTGATTTTAGGTTTTACCCATTTAATCCACAAAACTATGTTGCAAATAATGAAGACTTGGGCTTTGAACACATCACTCGTGTCCCCCACCTCCATGTCTTCACTCTGCTGTCATTACCTCCAGGAACAGATTGTAGCAAGTAGGTAAGTGACAATTTAGTAGTGTATTTACTTGCAGTGAGGAGGGCCACTGTGCTTTCTTTACAACCCCTAAGTATATTGGAGAACGACCAGACTCCTGGTAGCCTGGGTTTAGATCTTTCTGAGTAATTTTTTTGTAAATATGTATTAACATTTTGCCTGAATGTATGTTTGTGTGTACTGCATGCATGCCTGGTGCCCATGAAGGTCAGAAAAGGGTGCCAGATCTCATGGAACTATAGTTAGAGTTGGTTGTCTGTCACCATGTGGGTGCTGGGAACTGACTCCCAGGGCTCTGCAACCATCTGTGTAATTTTCATGGGGTGATTGAGGTGAGTAAAATGAAATGTCCCTGGGAAATCCCTGACACAGCCTTTGAGGGTTAGCTTGGGGGTAAGTTCTGTGCCCTGTGCTCTGTAATTTCTTCAGAGTGCACTCTTGGCTCAGAAGGTGATTTGAGTGGCCATCTAGTCTGCACCTGGCCTGCACCTAGACTGCACCTAGCCTGCACCTGGCCTGCACCTGGCCTGTACCTAGCCTGCACCTAGTGTGCGCCTGGTCTTCACCTGGTCTGCACCTGGCCTGCACCTGGTCTGCACCTGGCCTGCACCTGATCTGCACCTAGCCTGCACCTGGCCTGCACCTAGCCTTCACCTGGCCTGCACCTAGCCTGCACCTACTCTGCACATAGCCTACACTTAGTCTGCACCTCGTCTGCACTATGTCTGTCCAGGCATACAGCAGGGACAGGGCTTTGCCAGTGAGGACAGACTTAAACAAGACTAAACAAGGTATTTTCATAGCTGTAGTGCCCGTGGTGGTTATAGCTGACAAATAATAACTATTTTGGAAAATGAGAAAACTTAAACACAGAATGAATTAAATGCCTGTCCAGGGCTGCTAAGGACAGGATGATTAACTCCAGCTAGGACTGTTTGCCTGCAGATGCTTTGTGTTTTCACTGTATTATGTTGTTTCTTAGAATACAAAAAAAAAAAAATGAATAGTTTTCAAGGATTTATTATGAGGGAATTGGAACTGTGCTTAATTTTAGTTTTAAGTCTTTATATCGATGATGACTTGGCTTCTATATGGGTAGAAAAATCATAGTTTAGAGCATGAAGTTTTTGAATATGACAGCACAAACAGTCAGAAGTAGTTATGATTTTATTTGTAGAAAGCCATGGGATAAGACTTTAGTTAGAAATGCAGCCAACGTGACCCAGATGTTTTATCTTTACAGGGTAAGGGCAGCCTAGACAGTAAGATCAAGCTCCGTGATACTGTCTTGACACTAGGCTATTCTTAGTGGATTCCCGGAAGGTAGTGGTATCTTGTGCCTGAAGTCAAAGCTAGGGGTTTCTCTCATGCACAGGACCTGTTTATATTATGTTATGCATGGCAGTTTGGCAGTTTATTTTGCAGATGTTCGTAATGTGCAGTCTTAAATCTTGTTCTATTTCTGGCATGCTTTTAAGTATGACTCATGTTTTCTTGAGGCTGTCCTAAAAATACTGCTGGTTGAAGCGTTAATGTGAAATACACCACAGGCATCACACAGAACCGCATAATGCTTGCCTTCTATAGAGTAATGCAGCTCCCCAGCCAATTAAAGGTGGAAGTGCTTTTAAGAATGTGCTGCACTAAAAATACGAACAGGGAGAGTGGGGATTTTATGGAAATATAATGTACAGAAATAACAGTGACTTCCAAATTCTAATAAAGGATGAAACATATCATTAATGTCATAAAAATAATAGAAACAGGACTAATGGGCAGGACAGCATTTAATGCGAATGCTAAATTTGATGTAAACCTGTGGTAGGGAAAGTCTTGATGTTGAAGGTGTCAAAAAGCTTTTGTAGAGAGCTGGTAAGATGGCTCAGTAGGTAAAAATGCTCACTGCTGAGCTGGGCAACCTGAGTTTGAATCTCAGAACCCAGTGGAAGGAGAAATTCCCTCATGCAAGCTGTCCTCTGACTTCCACAAGTATGCTGTGGCACATATGCTCACAGGTGTGTGCACACACACACATACACACACACACAGAGAGAGAGAGAGAGAGAGAGAGAGAGAGAGAGAGAATAAAGAATAAAGGCTTCTGTGGGATGGGGTATGTGAGATGTGAAATCTGAAATGCAAGCTTTGGACTTGAACAACTTAAGTCTAATTAGCTCTTTTTCATCAACCTTACACAAATGGCACTCCTCCAGTGTTAGTCAACCTTACACAAATGGCGCTCCTCTCCAGCGTTAGTCAACCTTACACAAATGCTGCTCCTCTCCAGCGTTAGTCAACCTTACACAAATGGCGCTCCTCTCCAGTGTTAGTCAATCTTACACAAATGGCGCTCCTCTCCAGCGTTAGTCAACCTTACACAAATGGTGCTACTCCAATGTTAGTCAACCTTACACAAATGGTGCCCCTCTCAAATGGTGGTTTTCTCTTTACAAAATGGGAGTGAGAGCTTGCATAGCATTCATTTACTTTATAAACCCTTGATCTGTGTGCTTAATATAATTCTCACAACTCTAAGTATAATTGTATTTATTAAATAGTCAGGGAAATGACACTGGGAGCTTAAATGAGTTGATTAAGGTTACACAACTAATAAATATCAGAATTGGGATTTGAACTCAGATGATGTGGCTCAAATCTGTCTTACATAATATGGCCTCTGCCACCTAGGCCTGCTGTGAGATCTAAATGAGATACAATGGAGAAAATCATTTGTGTTTTTATTTGACACATGTTAGGCAAGAAATGAATTACAGTCGTTATTGGTTATCTATTTTAGCAGTTTCATACCCCAGAAAATGGGGCCCTGGGAATTTGCATATACTCCTATAAGCACTTGTGGGCATATCTTTCACGTCAGCATGATGCTTGTGTGTTGAGGATCATAGAGGCAACTGGCAATCTCAGCAACACCTTCACTTGCCCTTGGACTCTAGCGATTCTTGACACTGATGATGCTGCCCTCACTCCTGCTGGCCGGAATTAACCGGCATGGAATTAACCAAGGAGGCCAGCCTAGTTTTGTACTCTTTACCTTCCTTCTGCCTCACCTCTCAGGTGCCGGGGATACACACGTGTGAGCTCCCACATTAAGCCCTGTTATTGGGAGAAAGTCTATTATTAGGGAAAAAAATAAAGTAGGAAACATGGTCTCTGAGAAGATGTGCCTAATAAATGTCAGGAACAGATGAGGTGACGAGAGTCCTAGTCTTAAGAGTGCCGTTGGTCTCCTGGGCAGGATGGACTATTTTGGATAATAAATAGTCATGAATTGTGAGGAACTTGTAGGGTGCCTACCTTTCAGTATTAGTGATGGTTCTCTAGAGTTACAGAACTTATAGAATGAATCTCTCAATATATAGAGAAAGAGAATTTTCGAGAACGACATATAGTCTGTGGTTCAGTTAGTTCAACGATGGCTGGCTATGAACAGAAAGTCCAAGAATCTTGTAGTTACTCAGTCCAGGAGGCTGGATTTCTCAGCTGGTCTTCAGTATAGACTGTAATCCCGAAGTAGACTCTAATGGCAGTGAAGGAATGGACTTGCTAGTGAGGCGTGGGCAAAGAGCAAAAGCTTCCTCTTCCATGTCCTTGTATCAGCTTCCAGCAGAAGGGATGGCCCAGATTAGAGGTGGGTTTTTCCAGTTTAAAAGGTCTGCTTTAAAGATGTGTGTGCACTCCTCAAGATCTGTATTAAATGTGTGTCTTCCTACCTCAGAGATCTAGATAGAGGTAGGTCTTCCCACTTCAAATTAAGCAAAAATCTTTCATAGTTGTGCCCCAGTTTTGGGTCTTAGTTAATTCCATATGTACTCAAGTTGATAACTAAGAATAGCCATTATGCCTTCCCTGCTGAACTATTGGCTACTGAAGAAATCTGGGAGATGGGGAATATTTATTGGCTGAATTGAATAGTTCCATACCTATACTCAAATGTGTGGCTTCAGTTGAATTCATTGGTTCATTGAACAAAACAAAACATGACATGAACATGGGAAAGGGACCTGTAGGGAGGATGGTCATTGGCTGGAATGGGAATATGAAGAGGAAGATGCATGAGGTTTGGGAGGCGAGAGCCAGAGTGTACCACATTCCTGTATGGAATTGGCAAAGAACAAACTAAATTAATAGAGAGCTAGAATGTCACCAATGCTATTAAGCTATTCCCAAGACTAGCTGATCCATTGCATTCCCTATTCGTAGAGACTCAGTTATCTTGAATAATATCATTTACTTGGTTTTTGCTTTCTTGAGCATCATTTTATTATATATGTATGTATTTCTAAAGAAATGGTTTGCTAATACATTGAGCTTTATCAATACTGTGAATGTGATTATTTTTCACTTGATTACATATCTTTAGAGGTTTGGCGTCTTGTTGAAAATAACCATTAAATGAATTTCACATATTTTTTTTATTATCTGCTTGTATTATAATAAGCCCCCTTTGGTGCTGGGGCCCAGGTCCAAGCATGAAGGCCATTTATGTTTGATAGATTCCATATACATACAGTTTGAAGATAGTTTCAAGCAATATTTTTAGCGCCTTTGCATTTTGACAGTAACTTGTTACATGAGCTTGAGTGTGGAATTTTCCACTGTGGTGTGACTTTGGGCACTAATAAAGTTTCACGTTGTGGAGCATTTCTTTTCCTGTTAAGGATCCTCAACCTTTTGTGATAGTTTCTGTTGTTACACAGTTAACTAGTATGTGTATTTTAGCCACTCTCTGTCTTCTGTGTTGTTTGGAGCACTGCTGCTATAGGTTTTCTACTTTTCTTTCTTTTTTTTCTTACGGGGTTTCATTATGTAGCACTGGCTTACCTGAAGCTCACAGGGATCCTCCTGCCTCTGCCTCCCTACTGCTGGGATCAAAGGTGTGCCCCACAGCATTTAACCTTTTCTAGAAGTACAAGAGCAAGATTTTTTTTCCTTGTGTATTTAGTGATGAACCCACTGGCTTATTGTGTGATTACCTGTGAACAAACAAACTAATTATATCAATTTAATAATTTTAGAAAATGCTTAGGTAAAAGTTGAACATGTTGATGATTTACTTAATTAATAGACTGGAACCACTTTGTTTGCGGCCATCTTATTCCCAAAAGAATGGGGCTGTGGTTGCTGTCCTGAGCATAAAGCCACTAACCACTTAGAGCATCCGTGACGATCCACAAGTGACCATCCCCACACTGCCGCCTGACGACATTCTCTCATAGGAGGAGGAGGCAGGAAGGGCGTTAGCCCCTCTCCTGAGATGTCAGCCAGCCCTCTGTTTTCCTCTCCTGTATGTGTATAATTCTACCAGATGATGTGGAGTGTAGAGAGGATAGAGGTTAACAGTGTGTGGGGGTGGAGCTCTCTGTAAATCAGGGAGGAAGTCATTATTCATGTTTAGTAGGAGTTTCTGGTGTTGTGGGGCCACTCACATTCCTGTAAGTAACTTCACACACCCATCCTCTAGTAAGTAAAGTCAATAGACTCTTTAGCTCACCAAACTGGACTTGGACAGAATTATTCTTTTGGTTTGTTATTGATGCCCTATCTATTGTGAGTAGACATGTGCTGACATCTTCTTAGGAAATGTGCATGCACCAGATGGTGTAGAGAGTGGACTTGAATTATAGATTCCTTTGCCTGTCTTCCAACCAGTGCTACTTTAGATTTGAACAGACTCTAGCTTTTTGTGTCTGTAACGATCATTATTTGTCTGGAATTATTTGGCCGTATCTCCCTTTGGAATAAAAAGGTTAGGCTTTGAAACTGATAAAATAATGATACTAGTTCCTTACTCATCCATAAAGAGCACTTTCATTCCTTTAAGGACACCTATAGATGATTTTACCAGTGTTCTCATGTGCTTTGAAATGTAGGATAGTCTACGGCCATACCTCCCTGAACGTGCCCGATCTTGTCTGAAATGTAGGACATATGATCCTTTGATGTCTATTTGATATTTTTTCTGTTTTAGCATTGATAATAACTTTAATATGAAACTGAAATTTTGCCAGCATTTCCTCCCTCCCTCCCTCCCCCCCCTCCCTCCCTCCCTCCTTCCCTCCTTTCTTTTCTTCCAAATGCATATTTTAAATACATAGGCTATGTTATTTGGGGATTTATATAATTATATAGTAAAACTATTATAGATAAATTTGAATTTCATTTCTTTATTTTCCTCAAAGTTTCAGAATCTCCAGCTCAGTCCATAGTCCAGCATCTGAGATGGATAATGCAGAAGGATCTGTTGGGGCAAGATATCTTTCTCATAGGACCTCCTGGGCCTCTTCGGCGCTCTGTTGCCATGCAATACTTGGTGAGCAATTAATTCTTGTCACTTTCTAAGGGTCTTAGCTTTGATAAAGGATAGAAAATAAATGAAAGTGGAGAATTTATAAATGTAGCAGAATTAGCTGCGCTAGGATCAAGCAATGACTAGCTCATAAAGAGCTCAGCAGAAGTTACTTGGGAAGCCCTTGTGCATTGACTTTTCAGAACAGTAGCTTGATAGATATATGGATGTATCTACATATAGATAGTAGCTTGATAGATATATGGATGTATCTACATATAGATAGTAGCTTGCATAGATATATGGATAGATATATGGATGTATGTACATATAGATAGTAGCTTGCATAGATATATATGGATGTATGTACATATAGATAGTAGCTTGAATATATATATGATGTATATACATATATATAGTAGCTTGCATAGATATAGATGTATGTATGTACACACACACACTTTTTTTTCTGGTTCTGTAACTAGAAAGCCTTCCACTTTCAGAAGAAAAGAAATCTAAACCAAGGCAGTGAGTAGTGAGCAGATAGAATCAGCAGCCCTGAGGCTGTAAAACCCAACACTACAGCTCTTTCTCCTGTGTTACTCAGGGAATATTTCCTTATCACAGGCTCACAACTTAAAAGACGAAGCAGTTCCTTTGAGCTTTTGAAGTTGTGTGGTTTTTAGAGGGGACCCAAGGTGTAGGACATTTTTAATGCCATGGCTACATACTGCTTTTACAGGTGAGAAAACAAATGAACAAAGATTGGCTGATCCACTCAGTCTTCACTCAGTCTTTAGCTAGGAAATGATGGAGTTAGACTTGAGCCGCCATTTCACCTCTTTGACACTGTTCTCTTGTATAATGCTAGTTCTTTGAAAACTGTTAAGTGAATTGAAATCTTTAGATCTCAATGCCAAAAGGAACATTTAAAGGCCTTTCTGTTATCCTGTCAGTATTAATAGGCATTGTTCTCCTGATTTAGGCAAGAATGATTCACCTCAGATGAAGTTGTGTTTTGCATGTCTTTTTAGAATGTAAAAACCCCTCTTGTTAAAACTCCCTTGTGTTATTTATAATTGAAGAATTGATTTCTTTGTTGTTGAAATCTGTTTTATATGCTTTATCTCAGTGGCACATTTAGTTTATCTTTTATTTAAAATTTGTGTGTGTGTGTGTGTGTGTGATGTGTGTGCATGGACACACATGTGAATGCTCCCCATGACTAGAGGATGCATCAGGTCTCCTGGAGCTGGAGTTATAGGGGGTTGTGAAACTCCAGTCTTATGTACGAACACAGAACTCTCTTAACTGCTGAGCCCTCTCTCCAGCCCCAAATTTACTTTAGAACTTCATAATGTTTATGAGCCAGGAAGAAGAAAAGTGAAATAGACAAATCAGACACAGAACCCCCACTGGCCTATAACTTTCATTTCTTTTATCATTGCCCAGAGTCAGTTTGTGAGGTGTGTCCGACCCTGTAGCATTCTCCTGATCACACAAGGCAAAAGTGTCTTGTCTAAGAATGAGGTACTTTCCCCCACTCATGTCAAAGACTATGATATGTCATTGAGATTTTGTTTTTGTCCTGGCTTTGAAATTCTTAGAATTGTGGAATGAGAGGGGCTAAGATATCATAGGGATTTGGTTTAACAATGCAGTGTAAGACTACAAGTGTGAAGTCACATGACTGCTACCCCCAAATTTCAAGTGGTAAAATAGATCTGAAGTAGCCAAACATATATGACAACTCAATATTGCCCTGCCACCTTGCAAACTTCAGTGAATACTGTTGTCACCGGATGTAAGAGTCTTAATGTCCTGAGTGGATAACATTTTGGGAGCAAGCTTGCTGAAGCTAATAAAAATTGATAGACAATTTGTTACTCGTCTGTGATGTTAAAGAAGAGTATAGATCATTTAAAACGATTCAGCTGCCTTCTGCTGCCTCTTCTGGCACAGTATGAGAGCGTGTTCCCTCCTTTTTTCGTGAAGTAGTGCCTGGTAGTGCCTGGTGGTTGGCTGATGAAGGAGGCCATCAAGACTGAGGTTAGTAGTTCAAGATTAAACTGTGGTGCTCTTTGATAATGAGAGGTGCTGGTCATGATGGTGCACACCTTTTATCCCAGCACTTAAAAGGCAGAGGCAGGAGAATCAAAGTTCTAGGTTAGCCTGGCAAGTCTACACACACACACACACACACACACACACACACACAGAGAGAGAGAGAGTTTTGCTAATCATTGTAAATGAAAGGGTTTTAGGGAGGGAGTTATGCTAAGTCATTTAAAGAAGTAGACATGATGTTATTAGTGATGTGTTCTGGAAGCAGGAAGTGAGTATCTGCTAAAAGGAGAGAATTACTGTATTCTAGAATAGGAAAATATTTGATATTATTATATCTTTATGATTATGCATCTTCTCTATTTTAAACGTTTGTCTCTTTTTTGTTAAACTTGAAACTGTGGCAATCTGGAACAAAGAAATTTAAAAGAACTGAATGACAATAAAGTATTGTTCATTAATGTAACAGGGATAAGTTGCAAGGAAACAGTCCCATTGTGTGAAAAGCTCCTTCTCCAGTAATGACATGATCTGTCAGCTTTTCCCTTTATCCTTAAGTAAATTAATTTCTTTGATTAGTAAAAGTTTATTATACCCTTTATTTGATTGGAGAGTGTCACTGTTCCTAATTCATCATTGTAAAAGCAAGGGTAATGCATCCAGCTGTTAGGTTACGACAAAATTGTTTTCCAAGTAGGTAAACTGCTCTGAGATGGTATATTCTAGATGTCTTTCCACCCCCCTTAATCACATAATGTTTTGGGGGACTAGATAGTTTTTTCTTCTCTCCCTTTGCTTTAGCTTCCTCTTCCTTCTCTTCCTCTTGCTCTTTTCCATCTGCTTCAGCTGTTGGTGTCTAGTCTTTGTTTCACACTTGGTAAGGTATTGAACAATAATTTTGTATTCAGTTGCCAAACCTTGGTCAATGGATTAAATGAATTGTAACCACACTTTAAAGAAGTTAAATATTACTTACAAGATTTGTTATGACTTGTAAGAAAATTGCCCAATAATTATTCATGATATTTGAAAAAGAATTCAACAGGATAAATTTAGGTTTGCAGGATTCAATTTTGATTCTTGTTACTTAAGTAGTAAAATGGAGTACAGTAAAAATGAAGCTCTAAGGATGTGTGTGTACATGTGTGTGAGCACAGTGTTTGCATTTGTGTGTGCATGCAATGTCTTTGAGCAAATGTGTTTATATATGTGTACATATGTATGTGTATATGTATGCTTCATATTTATGTGAAGTATGTATGCTTGTATGTAATGTGTGTGCAAGTGTGTAGTTTTTTTTTTTTTTGAGGGGAAGTTTTGAGACATTGTCTCCTATGTAGCCCTGGCTAGCCTGGAACTTGCTATGTAGACCAGGCTGGCCTTGAATTCACAGAGATCCACCTGCCTCTGCCTCTCAAGTGCTGAGATTAAAGACAAGCCCCATTATATCTGGCATTTGTATATTTTGGTATCCAATTTATTGAAAATTTTCAAAGACTCAAAATATTTTCAATTAATAATTATAGTTATAATGCTCTTCTCTAGGCAGTGACTTTGTTGAATAGTCTAAATTGTAGGATGATAGTTTGATTTTTAGCTCTGGAATAATTTTGCTCTGTGTTCTACAGGAACTGACCAAACGAGAGGTGGAATACATTGCCCTGTCGAGAGACACCACTGAAACTGACCTCAAACAGCGCCGGGAGATCCGAGCTGGCACGGCTTTTTACATAGACCAGGTAAGCTCTTACCCGCCAGCCCATGACTGACTGCTCCAGGGTTCTGTGAAATTGACTTGTAAAGTGGAAAGAGAGAGTCTCATGTATCAGTGAAAGATCGATGTTGTTATTCTTTCTCCACAGGTTTGATTTAGGGTTTGATGTTCTTGTTCTTAGGAATGTCTTCATCTAGATCTAAAGGAGAGCTTGGATGAGGTGGCTGGTGCTCAGGGGTCAACTAAAGATCAGGATTTCTTCGTTTTCAGTTGCTGCTTCTAACTTATTAACATAGGAGCTACCCTAGCATATTAGCATAAGTATTTTCAATCTAAAGTTGACTTAGAGAGATGTGGGTTAAAGCACAGAAAACGAAATACTTCCAGGAATTACAGCATTTTGTTGGGTGTTTCTTAGGTGTTGATAATCAACTAAAATATTCTATGAATGTTACAAGGAAACATATTTCTTTCTTAAAACATTGCATAAACTATTAAATGTTCTTTCAAGTGCCGCATAGAATATAGGATAAAAACTATAAATAATCTAATTATACAGGAAATATTTGAAGTATCCATTGAGTTCATGGGGATGTACTTGGCTCCCTTATTTGCAAATACAACAAGTTAAAACATAAAATATCTAACTTTAGGGCTGGAGGGATGGCCCAGTGGTTAAGAGCACCTGGTTGCTCTTCCAGAGGACCTGGGTTCAATTCCCAGCACCCACATGGCAGCTTATACCTGTCCAGTTCCAGAGGATATGACACTTTCATTCCAATGCACATAAAATAAAACTAAATAAATATTTTAAAAACAAAAACAAAAAAATCTAACTGTAAGGAACTCACCGATGTCCATTGTTAGTAAGGGAGGTGAGTCAGCAGCTTTGCCGCTGGAGGCAGCGGAAGCCGGTGCGGTTGTGCATCATCAACACCCTCTCTCAAGACAGAAGACACTGCGCACGTGTTTGGATTCAACAGTTACACCTCCACCATTCTTTTTCTCCTAAATGTGCGAGGGATCTCTGATCTCCACGGCAGCAGAGACAGACTGTGGGAGGCAAGAAGGCCCAGTAGCCACTGCTGGTTCAGACTTTGGAAGTCTGACCCTGAGTCTTATTTATTTAAACAAGGCACAGTCTAGTGAAAACTGTTCTTGTAATGACTAACTCAATCCTGCATGCCCAGCGAAGCATACCTAAATCTCCGAGGAGCAAAGTAAGCTAAATACTGCTCAGACATAATTGCATCCAAACTCCTGGTAAAGGACATGTGGCACTGTTGATAAAGCTAGGTTCTACAGACTGATGAGAAAAACAAGTTTACAAGAACGGTCTGGAGGGGGGTCCGGTGCTGGAAGGTCTCCAAGCCACACAGATTGAACAGAGGTCACCAAGCTAGAAGGCCCGTCTGCTGCAGCTTTCTGGGCAGAAAACTGTTTTGTGTTCCTTTTCTTGAAGGAACAACTCTGTGTGCTAACACTGCAGGCTCCCCTAGCATGTGTCTGGGAGCACAGAAATCTCTGTGCCTCCTACACAAATGTGTTCACAAAGAACAAAGCTCAGCAATATTAGCTGTAGTGTGTTCAAAATCGGAAAACTAATCGAAAACAGTAATGATGCACATTGAAGAGGATAATGAAATAAACCACTGTAAACCATGGTAACCATTAAATAAACCAGTGTAGCCTTTAAAAAGAGTGAAAGGACGGGCGGTGGTGGCGCACGCCTTTAATCCCAGCACTCGGGAGGCAGAGGCAGGCGGATCTCTGTGAGTTCGAGACCAGCCTGGTCTACAAGAGCTAGTTCCAGGACAGGCTCCAAAACCACAGAGAAACCCTGTCTCGAAAAAACAAAAAACAAAAAACAAAACAAAACAAAAAAGAGTGAAAGGAGGCTGGGCGTAGCTTCAGGATAAAGTAGTTGCCTAGCAGGTACAAGGGCCTGGGTTCAAGTTGTAGTGCACATGTGTGTGCGCCCAACATGGGGTAGGTCACTAGTTTCACCTAGTAAGAAGTCCAGCGTATGAGTGGAAAGAATCAGAAAGACATTCGTGGCAGAAGAAACACATCTGTTCTCTTGTGCACATTGAAATCTTCCAGAAGGCTGCACAAGAAGCAGTTATAGATGTGAGATTAGAAATCTGGAGTGAAATAAGATGTTTGTTTCTTTTGTGTCTCTGTGACCAAAATACACGACAGCAATGCTAAGGAAGGAGGGTTCTCCACTTCACGGTTTCCGAGTGTTTTCAGTCAAGCCTGGCAGGGAGGTCACAGTGGGAGTGGGCACCAGAGACTATTTGTGTGCTGAGAGATCAGAAAGCAGGAAGAGAGAGTGGGCTCTAGCCGGGGCCTGGAGTAGAGCCTTCAAAGACTTGCTTGTGGTGCCCCAGTCCATCAGCCAGGCTCCAGTTTTCCTGGAACAGTAAGTGAAGTGGCTTAAAACTTTGACTTTTCAGAAATGGAATTATTTTACATAAGTAAATTTTTTTTGATGAGATGAAGATTTTTTTGTTGGTGAATTTTAGTTGTCTTTTAAAAATTGTGTTTTTGGGGGATTGGAGAGATGGTTTAGTGGTTAAGAGCACTGGCTGCTCTTCCAGAGGTCCAATTCTGAGCCCCCACATGTTAAGGGGTTCACAGTTATCTCTGAATCCAGTCCCAGGAGATCTGACACTCTCTTCTGGCCACTGAGAGCTCCAGCAATGCATGAGGTCACAGTCCTTCTAGTAGACAAATTATTTGTACATATAAAATAAAATTAAACAAATCCTTAACAGTTGTTTTATTGATGCATAATCATTGGAAGATGTATTTTCTTTATAAATTTTATTTTATTTTATATTCATGGGTGTTTTGTTTTGCCTGTGTCCACAAAGGCCAAATGAGTGCATCAGAGCCCCTGGGGTGGAGTTGCACTTGAGCGCTGTGGGTGCTGGGAATCAAACACTGAACCTCTGGAAGAGTAACCTGTGTTCCTAATGGCTGAGCCATCTCTCCAGTCCAAAATGTAAATTATTTTCATGAAACTTTCTGCCATTCTAAAAAAATGTATTTTCAAATGATGTGTATTTCACAGCTGCTATAGTATATAAAATGTTTGAAGAACTATATAAATGTATGGTGTATTTTCAAATGATGCGTATTTCACAGCTGCTATAGTATATAAAATGTTTGAAGAACTATATAAATGTATGGTGTATTTTGTACTCCCTATTTTCTTGATGAAGCTCATGCATGATGCTCACTGGTTCTTAGCATTCTGAAGCACACTGACACCTGCAGAGCCTGTGACTGAATATAGGCATGTAGGCATATTGACTCTTTCTCCCAACTGCCTCAGACTCTTTTGAGGTTTAAACAAAATTAAATTTATTCTCTGCTAGTTAGCATGTCCTTGCTTAAAGGCATGCGATGGTTTCATAATAAAATAAATAAAATCTAAACTCTGTAACACAGCCTAACATGGCATCAACATGTGAACTTGCCTTGTCTTCCACATTTATTGTCTGGTTTTCCTATTACAATATATTCATCTCTGAGGGTAGATATTTTGCCATTAAATGATCAAACCTGGCACATTTTTAAGTAAATTGAAAAGAAAAAAGGCACGACTAAGAAGATTGACTTTCCTGTGAACAAGTGGTTGATCCTTAAGAAAAACTTACCTTTATTTTATGCATATGTGCATATGTGTATGCCACCTGTCTGTGACCCACAGAGATCAGAGAGGGCGTCAGTCTTCAGGAGCTGGAGTTACAAGTGGTTGAGTGAGTGTGTACTGGGAGCTGAGCCCAGAGCCTCTGGAATCACAACAAGCTCTTAACTGAGCTGTTTCTCTATCCAAATATTGATTTTTTAAAAATGTCTCTTTTGAATTATCACAAGGTATAATTTCCATTTGAATTCTAGATAGACAAAGCTGCTAATTGATTGCCACCTAGTCACGTTATAAGATCCAAAGTCCTTTTATTTCCTTAATATTCTCTTTTTTATAGAATTAACATTTTATTTAATATGATTTCAATAAAACTGAGCTGAGGAAAAATCAGCATATATAAACACATGAAAAAGAAGATAAAATGAATAAAGGTGCTCAGAAAAGTTCAAAATTTTCTTCTCGTTTAATGCCTAACTTTGAATAGGCATTTTTTAAATTAATTAAATGTATTCATTTATTTACATCCTGACCACAGTTCATCCCCCTCCTCTTCTTCCACTCCCTCCCTCTGTCTCCCCTCCCTCTTCTTAAACATTGAATTTGATGTCCAGCTGTAAAGAAAGAAGCTTTAATCACCACCAAGTAATGCCCATAACCTAGACTGATCAACAGATGAAATAATGCCTGTAGCTTTCCATGAGTAGTGGGAGAACATTTGTGGTTTTCAGTGTGGCTAACATGTTGTGATGTCCATGTTATACTAAGAATTTTAAATTACTTGTTATGTTCTTTACAAACATGAGTACTTTGTATAGTTTTCTGTCCATAAGCATATGTATTTATTATATAATAATGAATAAACTTAACAAAAATGGAATACCATATGTAAAATTTCATCATTCCTTTTACACATGGTATCTTTTTAAATCAGGAGACAGTAGGTATTTCTTTGAAATATGTCATTTAAATGTCTATACAATAGTTCAGTTCACCAAATAGTAATGCTGTTATATAATGTTCTGTTCTGTGTGCCCTCTCATACTGCCAACCATTAAATTTTGTGGCTTTTCAATATTACAAATAATACTTGTTGAATATTATATTTAGATCTCATTATGATCTGATGGGGATTTAGATGTGGGTCCTAGGAGTACGATTTGAAATGGGCAGAGTGAGACTTTTTAAAGAGCCTCACTATTCATGGCCAGTTTGCTTTCTAGGATGGGTACCCCACTGATGCTCTAAACGCTACCCTATTGCCTCATAAGATCACTGCCTTGTGGAGTCATAACATCATTGGTGTCTCTGTATACTTTGCCAAATTGATAGGCTTTAATTTGCATTTTTGGTTTTTATGTAGGGTGTGATTTTTAGAATTCTCTGGTTATTACTTCTCTAAGCTCTCAGTCATTGGAAAAGGAGAGTGGTTTTCACAAAGGAAGCCAGGGCTCCTCAGGAAGATGCTGGACTCCGCCACAGGCGTCATTGTCAAAGCTTGCTCTAGTTACCTAGTTGCTACAAAGCTCCTTTTATTATTTTACAGGAATCTTTTGCAGTGCAGTTTGTAAGCCTTTAAAAAAAATTGCTCAGAGTGAAATATGATAACATACTTGGATTACTTTGATATCTGTCAAGAAATAATGAGACCATGATCAATATTTTTCTCACACTTTAACTTTCATTTGCCCTAGATGGTAAACTCACCTAAAAATCAAAATACAAATTCTCCAATAATTATTGTTGTAATCTTACCAAAGTTTTCTTCTGAACCTGCTGATGTTGTCATTAATATTGTGATTGTGACATGGACTCCAAAAAAAAAAAAAAAAAAAAACACCTGGGGAAAAAGACTTTTAAGTCAGGTTTAAAATGTACTCAAGTACAAGGAAATATGATTATCTATAGTACAAATAATTAAACATATATTTACCCTGACCAAGAGGAGATAGATCTTTAACCCCCAAATAGTTTGGGGAGGAGAAACACAAAATCAAATGATTTCTAGGTTAGGCACTCATTATAATCTTGTCATTTCTTTGATGTGATAATGTGAAGTTCAGTAATGTATATAGTACATGTTAGTGTGAAGTTCAGTAATGTATATAGTACATACTAGTGTGAAGTTCAGTAATGTATATAGTACATGTTAGTGTGAAGTTCAGTAATGTATATAGTACATGCTAGTGTGAAGCACAGGGAAAGTAAACATTTACATATTCTCATCTATTTTAGATTATTTTTGATCAACATTGTTAATAGAAAAAAAAATACTCCAAGACTTAAAAAAAAAACCAAAATCACATCATGTTACAGGTCATAAAAGCAACTTTTAATATATAGTTGAACAGCATCATGCCATCGATGAGACAGTGGGAGTTTATCTTGTCTAAGTGCCTTTCATTGACTGGGAGCAGACAAGGAAACATAGGCTCCATCTCTGGATTCTGGAGCCATTTCCACACCTGCTTACTGAACTGACAAGGTTACTGTATTCTGGAAGCTCATTCATGAGAGAAATATTTGGGATTTGGAAAGCATCTCTGTGTGGAAACAAGGTTATGAAGAGTGGCCAGGTCCTGGCACTTTTACCAGACCATTTTTGTGCTACAATTATCCCAGTTGGGAAAATCTGTCTTTTTATTTTGGCCTCTCTGGCAGCCAGAGCTCAGGCCGTGGCTCCTAATTGTGTCACTCTCATACTGAGACCAACTCTTTCCTGCCTATACTATGAACTGTTTGGAAGGTTTGTGAAATTAAATTTTAAAATATAAAGGGAGATGAATGAGGAGGCATTTACTGGAGGATCCTCTCGTGCTTGGTGTTTTAATCTTCAAAACTTCCTTGGGGGCAGATGACTTGCTTGTCTGCAGATGAGATAACAGGCTTCCATGGCTAGGGTCATAGAATTGGCTGATAGCAGAGGGAGTATTGATTCTATTGCTTCCCCCCAAAAGTAATGATGGTGACCATTGATGACCGCACTGGCCACATGCTGCTATTCATAATTATAAAATAGCTATTTTTTTAAAAAAGAAAATAAACTTGGCTTTAATTTTTATATTAATAACTGAATGTCAGTGCCATATAATTATCTATTTAATGTTTATTTGGGTCAGATATTATAATCAAGGCAAAATGAAATGTGCTCTGTATTTGTAAAAATAGGTCATTTAGCTTCCCTGATGGGGTCATAGATTTCATGCCTGTGCAGACTGAAACTGTGCTAAGGTCTTCCTGTTACAGACTAGCCCTGACCTTGTCCAGCTATCTTTTTTTTTTTTTTTTTTTGGCAAAAGGGGGACATTTTTTCATAAGCAGATATTAATATTAGGTTTTCAGGCTGTTTCTAGACTCTGAAATAGATCCATGAGGTGTACAGGATGAGGACAAACAGAATCCCCGTGGTGAGACATTCAGAGTGTGTTCCACCAGCTTACTGAAACAGTACACCATCATCCATTGTCACCCTGCTGTGAGTAGCACACCCAAACCGAGGTCCTTTCCAGCACAACCCAGTACCTGCTGACCCTCCCCTGCTCTCCCTGTTTTTCCCTGCTCTCTTGGGAAGTTTGTAGTTAAAGTTTGTAGATTCCTTTTGAAAGTAAGATCATGTAGAACTTGCCTTCTGTGTTTGCATTATTTAATTCAGTGATTTCTAGTTCTATCCATGTTCTTATAAATAACAAGACAGGAGGGAGTCCTTCCTTCCTTAAAATGTTGTTGATTAGTATCCACTGGATGGTGTTTTTTTTTTCTTCCCCAAGACAGGATCTCACTGTAAGTAACTCTGGCTGTCTTATAACTCACGTTGGCCTTGACTTCACAGAAAGTCGACTGCCTCTGCCTCCCAAGTGTTGGGATTAAAGGTGTGTCACTGGATCACTGATTGTTCTTAACAACTTGCTGTATTCTGGGGGTTATCACATTTATTTTTAACCGCATTAGAAGGAAGTGAAGGCTCAAAGATAAACTTGACCACACCATGGCAAGCAGGTAGTAGATTAATGTACCGCACTTTTGGGTTGCTGGAACAGAATTCCTGAGACAGGTATAATGACCAGAAATTTATTTGGCTCACAGCTTTGGAGGCTGGGAAGTCCAAGATTGAGGGGCTTTTTATCTAAGGAGAGCTTTCTTGGCAGAAAGGTAGAAAGGCAAAAGGCGAGAAACAGAAAAGAGGCCAGATTCATCCTCTGTACATAACTAGTCCACGGTCAAGTTAATGATATTAGTCTGTTCATGGTGAGCAGCCTTCATAGCCTGATTGCCCTGTAAAGACCCCATGTCTTACCCTGTACCATTGAGGATTAAGTATTGGACACATGCTCTTTGAGGGACACGTTCAGACTAAAGCAGCAAACAGAAAATCAGTCTACCTATCTGGTATTTACTTGTTTTGTTCAGTGGAGAAAGGCTTTACTATTCTAAAATTTTAAAATAAACAGTTGGGGCTAGGGAGATGCTTGAGTTCCATAAAGTGTCTGCTGTACAGTTTAAGGACCTGAGTTTGGAGTCCTTGCTCCTATGTTCAAGCTAGGCAGTTTCATATCTGTAACCCTAGCTCTGTGGGATAGGGTGGAGTGGGAACCAGACAGATACAGGACGGTCTCTTGAACTTGCTGGTCAGCTGGGATAGCAGACTTTGTGAGCTCAAGGCTCAGTGGGGACCAACTGAAGAAGGTACTGAGTGCTGACCTCGGGTCTCTGCAGTTAGGACGTACTCACACATATGTGTGTGCACACTCAGAGTAAAAACCTTAAAATGTAATCTTTTCATTTTTCTTTTTGCTCCTGCAGTGCTTTTACACTGTAGTTTTTTGAGTAAATGTGAAGCTTTTTGAAACTTATTTTCATTAAGTAATGACTGTATTAGCAATGATTTGCATTGTAAATAGCCTTACTTTTTTATTCTAGTACTGCTTTGATATTTAAATTGTTATGTTTGAAATACCCCATGAGGATACTATCATTTCGTAAAGGAGGCCACAGACATCCAGATTAATTACTTGCCTCAGGTCTTATCAAATTGGAAGCAAATCTAGAACAGGCTATGGACCTGTTTTTCCTTTGGACTCTTATGTCCACACACCAGGTTATTAAAGCTGAGGTATGAGCCGTCTGGGTCAGAGGACTCTTGCTATATTTTCTCCTGATTATTATTTGAAAGAATTAGGTCTTTGAGGTTCTTTGGCTTGCTGGACAAGAAAGACTCCTTAAAGTTGGTGCCTTCTCTTCTGAGGGCCTGCCGCAGCTGGTCACACCAATAAAAGGCCTGTGCACCGTTCCTTTACAGCTGTGGGGATTTCGGGAGGAAATTCGCAGTGTTTACTGGTCTGTCTAGAAAAGCATTGTAGTCCGCAGAGTAACTCTACTTAACCTTGCTCTGCTCTCACAGCAAATGTAGGCGCACGTGGCTGTGCCCTTCATCCATCCCCAGGCTTATGTAACAGTGTTCCTTGCTGAGCAGTTGTGCTGTCGCTGCGGAACCGTGCATGGCCTGCTGGGAGCCAGCTTGATGACAGCCATAGAAGGTAGGGCTCTCCTCCAAGGACCAGAGGATCTCACTAGGGAGATGTGGTGTGTATGAGAGAACAGGGAAGGCCAGCATTACTCTTCCTCACTTCAGTAATGGGCAACAGGGGACAAAGGGGACATTATCGAGTGAGGGCAAGATGCTTGTCCCATATTAGACACAACTTTTGTAGCATCTTTTTCTATCCAACTAAGTTGAAGCTTATATATGGCCCAAAATAACATTTATATGTTAAAGTACTTTCTTATTGTTACATTTTATTCTCTGCAAATGTAATCAGATTATAGTAATAAAGTCGGAAATGCTGATTATAAAGAACTTAAATAACTTCCTAGGCATTTACAGAGGCACCAGGGACTAGTCCTGGCTCTTTAAGTCCAGTGTGCCACATTTCCTTACCACAGAGCAGCCTGGTGCCTGCTTCAGGTACCTGCCAGCGCTTCTGATGTTGGACTGTGAGCCAGATAAATCTCTTTGCACCCCAAGTTGATTTTCATCCTTTTGTTTATCACAGTAACCGAAAGTAAAGTAGCTCAGTCATTCTTTTCTTATATCCTCATGCTTGGATTCAACTGTGATATGAAATAGCCAATTTATTTCCATGTAATGCATTTAATTAATAAATAACTTATGTCAAACCAGAAATCAGTTGGAGAAGTTTACTTTCTTTTAAATTCTTAGTTGAGCTGTGGACCTCATAGAGACTTTACAGAGGGCTCGCCCAACACCAAGTAAAACCTCCCTAAGTTTTATTTCAGTAATGAATTACTCTCGTTTCTGTATTCATCCACAATTCTTCCTCCTTGTTTCAATACACCCACGTTTTGACTCATTCAGCAAACGGCTGCTGCCACTCATGCAGTGCCCAGTGGGGCTCCTGCAGCAGGGTATGTCTTTCTCTTTATGGCCACTGAGGAATGTTGCCCGGTTTTGGTTTGCCTGCTGCTTCCTCATGTTTGAAACGATGCAGTCTTGTTAAGAATGTGTAGAAGTGATGATGTGTCCACCCAGCTCTGCATCAGAAACCCTGCTGTGTGAAGCGGCAGAGCTCATAGTGAGAGTGTATAGAGTGTGCTCTTGCAGTTCCCCAGTGCTGTTGTGGGATATCACTTTAACTATGGAAAGGTGTGTTACGTTTGTTTATGTTGCGGAATATTACTTTAAGTACATAAAGGTGTGTTACATTGGTTTATGCTGTGGTATATCACTTTAACTATGTAAAGATGTATTACTTTTATTTATGCTGCATTTGTTTAATTATGAAAAGATGTGTTGTCGTTTTGCCTTGCCTGCCTAAGGCACCTGACTGGTCTAATAAAAAGCTGACTGGCCAAAAAAGAGGGATAGGGGAGGCTTGTGGGCAGAGAAAACAGACAGGGGAAATCTAGGTGTGAGAGGGAGACGCCAGCCAGACGTGGAAGAAGTTAGAAAAGGAGGACATAGAGAATGAAGAGAGGCAAAAAGCCCCGAGGCAAACATCGATGGAGAGAAACCAGTTATTAGAGTGGGAGAAGCATAAGCCAAGGCCGAGCATTCATAGCCAATAAGACGTCTCCATGTCATGGGTGGTGGTTGGTGGCCAAAGGAGAGCCTGCTGCAGTGTTACTTTGTTGTTCTTGCCATCTATGTCTTGTGAGAAGATATTTGAGTGTGTACAGTTTCTCCTCAGAACTTTGCCATCTATTATGATTTTTGTCTGCCACAATTGTGATGTCTTCCAAATAATGTGTTTCTCCTCTGTTCTTTAGTAGCAGGGCTCTTAAACTTATTTTTATTTTATGTGTGTTGGTGTTTTGCCTGCATGTATGTCTATGTGAGGGTGTTAAGAGAGGGGTAGAAAGGGATGAATTGAGAAATATTTTGGCCTCTTTTTTTCTTTTTCCCAGACAAGGTAGATCCGGGCTGGACTCCACTAACTAGTCTTCCTCCACTAACTCCACTAACTAGTCTTCCTCTTGCCTCAGTCCCCTGTGTCCTGGGATGTAGCGCCCGTGCCACTACAGGTCTGTTCGCGAGTCTTGGGCAAGGGCTTGGAGATTTAAACATACATACACACAGAGACAGGAACATGAGTCATCCTTGAGGAAGAATGCCAACATTTTGTGCTCAGGGGCAGCTTGTATAGTGCTCTGGCCACGCCCCAGCTCTCGGGATCTTTCAGCTGCAGGCCCATCAGAACCCACTCCCCTGCCATCTCCTGCTGCAGGCTGCTCAGAGCAGAGGAAAAGATGTTGTTTACAAGAAACTCAGGGTCTGGTGGCCCGCAGTGCCCAACACTGGGAAGTCAGGCCAGTCACCATACTGGTAAGTTCAAGTTCAATTAAGGATATTAGATTATCAGAATATGAAGATAAGTCGACTCTGGGAGATGAAATACAACTTTGGAGTCCTGCCATGTGTGAATGGTATTCCGCCTGGAGGATGCGCTGGGTATTTTCTGTTGACACAACAAAAGCTTGGTTACTCCATTTCTAAAGCCACTTGGGAAGAGAGAACCTCATCTGCGGAATTGCTTCCCTTAGATTGTCAAGCCTGTGGACGTGTTCTTGATTAATAATTGATGTGGGAGGGGAGGGCCCAGCGGGCCCAGCCCACTGCAGGCGGTGCCACCCCAGGGCAGGTGGTTTGGGTTATATAAGACAAGTCCCTAAGCATGCTATGGAGAGCAGATCAGTAAGCAGCATCCTTGCACGGTTTTTGCTTCAGGTTCCTGCCTTGGGTATCTTTCTCGAATTTCCTCAGTGATGGATTGTTACCTGTGAGTTATAAGACAAGACAAACCTTTCTTTCTCAGTTGCTTTTGGTCACGGTGTTCCACAGTGTGCAAAGCAAACTGGGATAGAACTGAAACAGGTTTGGGGAAATGGGGCGTGCTCAGTGTTGTACAGGGGGTTTGGGTACTGTCAGGTCTGGTTGCAGACTTCCATGCAGCACAACCATGTGGATCTGAAGCTCGGGAGGACTGAGATTGGAAAGCCATTAACACAGAAAAAGTGTCTGGACTGTGTGCTGAAGAGTCCTTGGGAGTAGCGGGAGCAGCTGGAGAGGAAAAGCTGTTGGTTGAGGTGTAATTCTGGACCCACGTTTAAGGAACAGACAGAGCAGGAGAGGTTATTTTTCTGAGACTCGTGTCATGAGACCAAAGATGATTTTAAGGAGTGGCAATATATAGTTGGCAGCATTAATTCTGTCTTTGTGGCATGCAGAAAAATGTGAATTCAATTTTCCTTTAAAGTGAACTTTCAAGGATTTTGATGTAAATGTTTGTGTTCAGGGCCTGGCAGGAGAAGCTTTGCTGGTTTCTGGTCCATTACCATTTACTCCCTATTTCCCTGGATTAGGAATTTTCTTAAATCCACGGGGATATGGTACTCATCAATTCAGTCAACCAAATGTGTGTGATGTTGTCAGCATTAAAGATCACAGGAAAACAATTTGTTTTAATGACTCATTTGCAAACATCATGGTCTCCAAGCTTCCCTACCTAGCCTTTTGATCCTCACAAGTATGGAATAGAGAAGTCAAACTGTTACTTTTGTTTCTCTTCTCTAATTAGGAAATCTGTTTCCTTGTTTAATTTCGGTACCCATTCCTAGATAACTGTCAGTTTTCTGTTTCATTAACTGTGTAATCTAAAATGTAATGTTGCAAAAAACCCTCCAGATCTTATCTGACTTTTCATTTAACAGATGAATAAACAGGCACAAAGGGGTGAAACCATTTGCCTAAGATCAGATAGGCAGAGAAAACAAAATTAAGATTGAATCCACTGTCCTGATTCACAGTCTCTCTAACAAGGAACACGGTTAGTTCCAGGGCAAGTACAATTAGGCCAGGCTCTACTGCCCTTAGTGTTCTCATTTTGCCTTTGTGTTTCTTGGAAATAGTGTGCTGTTCGCGCTGCCACAGAAGGCAGGACGCTGGTTTTGGAAGGCTTGGAAAAGGCAGAGAGAAACGTGCTTCCAGTATTGAACAACTTGTTGGAGAACCGGGAGATGCAGCTTGAAGATGGGCGCTTCCTGATGTCTGCGGAGCGCTATGACAAGCTTCTCCAAGTAAGAAGGAAAGCCTCAGCTGGCCTCTGCTGCGGGAGTGGGGAGAGCTGAGTATCACCTGTGAATCAGGACTGTGAAATTAGGACGTGTTCAGGTGGTCCTTCTCGTTGGCAAACTGCCAAAGTAAATCACGAGTTGATAATTCTAAAAGGCTGGTCCATCTGCAAAGACCTCCCCAGCTAGAGTTGATAATTCTAAAAGGCTGGTTCATCTGCAAAGACCTCCCCAGCTAGAGTTGATAATTCTAAAAGGCTGGTCCATCTGCAAAGACCTCCCCAGCTAGAGTTGATAATTCTAAAAGGCTGGTCCATCTGCAAAGACCTCCCCAGCTACTAGTGTTTTCCCTTTGGCCAGCTAATAGCTATTCTTCCCTTTCCCATTTTTCTCCTTTATTCCTTCTTTCTTTTGGTAATGACTTTTAGACAGTGCTAGCATCAGAGATAAAAAAAATTAATAAAGTCCCATTCTTAAATTCAGAAAGTGCAATTCAGTAGTGTTGTGTGGCGCTGTGGGCTGTGTTCCTGCCGCCCCAGCTCCTGGCCACTTGGCTAGCTTATGCCCCGAAATAACAACACACAAACTGTATTCTTTTAAACACTGCTTGGCCCATTATATCTAGCCTCTTCTTGGCTAATTCTCACATATTAATTTAGCCCATTTCTAATAATCTGTGTAGCACCCCAAGGTGCGCTTACTGGGAAGATTCTAGCCTATGTCCATCCTGGGTTGGAGCTTCATCGCATCTGCCCCAGCGAGGAGAGCTATCGAGTCTGAGCTCACTTCCTCTTCCTCCCAGCATTCTGTTCTGTTTACTCCACCCACCTATGTTCTAACCTATGAGGGCCAAGCAGTTTCTTTATGTTTTAACCAATGACCTTCCTCCATCACAGTGGGTCTGACAAATGTGGATAGGATGTTTAGAAGACACTCTGCAGTTCAATTCCCAGCATTCATGTGGCAGTGCACGACTGTCCCCAACGCCAGTCCCAGGAGATCCCGTTCTCTTCTGGCCTCCAGGTGCACATATGGTGCAAAGACATGTGCAAGCAAAACACTCACATCTATAAAATAAAATTAAAAAATATAAAAGTAATAAATGATGCTCCAAGCCACCAGTGTTTTCTGTCTGCCACTGAAATTGCTTCCATCCCTGCTCTCCACATTGTCCTCAACACAATAGTCAGTGATTGATTCAAAACACGCGTGCGTCACACACCTTTAATCTCAGCCTTGTGGGGGTCGAGGCAGGAGGGTCAGAAGCTCAAGGTTATCCTTCAATACTTAGAGGCCAGTGGGGCTACATATGACCTTGTCTCAAAGAACAAAACAGCGCCCACCCCCACCTCAACCTAAACAGAATAAACGCGGATCAGTCCTGTGCTCTGACCCTGGTGGCTTCCTCTTTCACTCTTAGTAAATCTGGAAGTCCTTCCACTGCAACAGGACACCCAGATAATCGGGTCCTACCACCCCTTACCTCGGATCTGTCTGCTTCCTACTCTCTTCCAGCAACTAGGCCCTGTTGTGTTTACCAGCTCAGAGGGCTTCTCCCACGGTCTGGACTTGGCATGGGTGTTTCTTGTTCCTGGAATTTTTTTTTTCCCCAAGTATTTGCTTGGCTCACTCCTACAACCCATTCAAGTCTTGTGTAAATGTTACATTATCAATGAAGCTCACCTCGATGCTCTTACTTAACTTGTGTCTGTCCCTGCCCTCCTGCTGCTTCAGATTTCCCCGTAATGTCTTAACACTCTATGTGATTTACTTAGGTTTTTGTTTACTGTCTACTAGAGTACAAATTCCAAAAGGGTAGGGAGTTTTTTACTTCCTTTGAAGAACGTTTGGCATGTGGTAAATGTTCATTAACTCTTTGTTGAATGAATAGTAAATATGATAGATGATATGACACAAATGTGTATAAAGAGGGAACACTGTGGACCATTGTGAACCATTGCATGTATGCTGGGAGTTGAACCGGGGTCTAGTTCCCCGGAGAAGCAGCTCCAGCTCTTAAAGGACCTAGCCAAAGAGGGCTCTTCAAAGCTTTAGCAGTGAGGCAGGAGTTGGTGTGAAGCTTCGCCCTTGGTCATTGAGCTTGAGTTGCATGGCAGTGGCTCTCTCAGCACCTAGTACTGCCTTTGCAGGCAATTCCTGCATCAATACTCTGGGACTTGAAGTCTTTCTCACACTTTTATTGATCAAGAGCTGCATCATATACTGCTTACTGTGTGTGTGAATGCAAACATAGACATGTTATGGTGCATGCATGGAGGTCAACCTTGGGTGTTGGTTCTTGCCTTCCATGTTGTTTGAGAAAAGAACAGCTTTGTATGTTAAATGTCTAAGGACTCTTTTGCCTTCACCTCCCATCTCCCCAGAGGAGCCCTGGGTTACAGATGCTTATGCGTGTCTGCTTTTCACATGGGTTCTGGAGATTACCTCAGGTCCTCACACACTGCAAGTACTTTTGCCCACTGAGCCATCTCTCAAGCCCTGTGTCTTACACTTTTTGCTCTCGCTCTGAAACTGCTAACATAGGCCTGGAGCGCACTGGGTGTTGGATTATAGATGCTGATGCAGGAGGGTCGGACTGAACTGATGCTCGCATCCCTGTACTCGGCATCTTGCTCTATAAACTGCCTTGCAGCATTTTAGCAGTCTGTTTTGTAGCGTCTGTGAAAGTACCTGGATGGTGTTGTCTTAGCTCAGTGGCCATTTTCTTCTAGTATATCTAAAAACGATCTAATCATAAAATAATCAGAAGGTACTTGTAGATTTAACCAATAAGAAAAAGTTAAATTTGTACTTTCATGTTATAGTTTGTTTAATGAAATAGTCAAACTTTATAGTTTGTCTTTAAGTAAAAGGTATATGTTGTGTAGACTACTTTCCTTTGAGCCTCCTTCTAATTATAAAATAACTATATGTATCTAGAGACTATTAGTTATTTAGTAGTTTTAGTAAAGAATTTGAAAAAATATTAGTGAAGCACAGGATTTTTTAAAGCATATATATTGCTTTATAACAATATTCTTTATCCTTATAGTAGAATTCTGTACAAAACTATCAAACGTATCATTGCTTTGAATAGGAATTCTGGGACATGAGAAGTACAAAGACTTTAGCACATGAGGCTTGCTTATTAAAAGAGAAGGATCTGATCTATATCACTTTTCCCCAAGTAGTTGTTAATGTAAATATATACTTTTCATTGATAAGTCCTTCTGAATTCTCAGACTCCCTCTCATGAATATAGATATGTATAGCCCTCCTAACACTCGTGTCTTAGGGCACTCTATATGGTAAAGGATTATAGTTGCCATAGCTGAAGTCCTGCTCTGTTCGCAGATTCAATCACTAAATTTTAATACCTTAGAACACATGTAGCTGGAGAGGTGGTTCAGTGGATAAGAGAGCTCACCATGTGAAGACCCAAATTCAGATTCCCAGGACCCACGTAAAACCAACTAGCCCAGCCCTCGATTTTCTGACATCCCGTCCCAGAGCAGTAACGTGAAAAGCAGTAGAGGAAGGTACCTGGCGTTCTATTCTGACCTCCTCTGCATGCACCTTGTGTGCACGTGCTATCACACGGGAGGGCTTCACTTGTCCCTCCAGTCAGGGAGCTTTATTCAAGTGGCACATTGGGGAGAGGGACAAAGAGATCCAGCAAACCCCTCAAATCCTTCATCTCTGTGAGCCAACATGTGGTTGCTGGGAATTGAACTCAGGACCTTTGGAAGAATAGTCAATGCTCTTAATCTTTGAGCTCTTTCTCCAGCCCCAAAGGACCCATTTTTACAAAGCTGTTTTGTTCAGCTTTGAACGTTTGAATTTATCCTATGCAAATAGAGTCTCTTCCAAGACAGATGCATCCGCATCAGTGATGCATGCTGTCTTCACAGAACTGCAGTTGTTGGATGGGTTGCAGCCACAGGGTCCTGGAAGGTGGGGGTTACTGAGACTTGGAGAGTTGGACACAATGAGGACAGAAGGTGGTGAACACCGTGTTGAACATTTCTGCACTATCATGTTGCTGTACCCTTAGAAGATGTACTCAGAGCTGTGGACTTTTTCCTTTATATATAAATATACACATTTGTAAGGACTTTTCAGGATACCAGAAATCTGTGCATGACTCTGATGAGCCTCTGAGCGACTTAGACAGGGAAGAAAGTCACATTTACCAGGTGTCTGTCACGGACATCCACATATGTTCTCATATTTAGTTTTTATGGCACTCAGTCATGTAGATTATATAATTTCCACATTGTAGGTAAGAGAGTTGAGGCTCCAATGGGAAGGTCACAAACATCTTTGGTAGTTCAGCTGACTGGGTCAGGAGCTGTTGGATCTATTCCGACTCTGAAACTTAGCGTGCTGCTATTCTCTTGGGTCTGTTTTACACAGGACCAGGACGTGTTAGATAACCCCCGTGACCTTTGCTTTGTTCATTCATGCAGTGTTGTCCATCTCTGCTGTGGCTAATTACAGGAGAAATTTGTGGGAGGCTAAATGTGAAATAAGCTTTTAAAAACTGGCTGGCATTACCAGGCATACGCCTTAAGAGAAGTATGCCTAGAATTGTCTGTTTAAGGTCTATGGGAACCTCTACTCTGCTGATAGTCTGTTCTTCTAGGTCTATCTTTTTTATCTATACTTTCTGACCCCCTCTTTCCATGATATGGACGAGAATGTGGCAGTCTGTCTCAGGATCTTTTGTTCTGGGTTTGTGGGCTGCATTTCCTTCCCAACACACACCTCCAGGCTGTGAGCTGTCCCTGGCATCTGGATCCTGATTTATTTTTGCTGTGTTCCTCAATGACTTGGCTTTGAGAGTGTTCTTAAATAGACTACTCTCAGCGGTCGAGGTTTGGTTCCTTGTCCTGGCAGCTCTTGCATTTGGAATCTGTGTCACCTGCTGTTGTAGCTGTAGTCTGTATCACTTATGCTCCAGTGTTCTGATCTCTTACTTTCTTAGGATCACACTAAAGAAGAGTTGGATGCTTGGAAGATTGTCCGAGTTAGTGAACATTTCCGAGTGATTGCCTTGGGCTTGCCAGTACCCAGGTACCCTGGGAATCCACTAGACCCCCCACTGCGTTCTCGGTTTCAAGCCAGGGATATTTATTTTTTACCCTTCAGGGTAAGTATGTCAAGGCCATACTGCTTGGAATGATCCTTAGTATCCTCCGTCCCCTCTGGCTCTGAAAATCTTCCTGATCCACATAGCTCCCTGAGTGGTGGGATTTGATGGAGACCCCTGTTTAGGCCTGAGTGCTCCACAGCGTCTCATCATTTGCCCGCTGTCCAGTTGTGGGTCTCTGGGTCAGTTCCCAGCTACTGCAGGGGGAAGCATCTCTGATGACGGCTGAGCATGGCAGGGTGTTGCTAGGAGCCATTTTCTTAATTTTTGAGTAAATGAAATGATATAAAAAAACAAAAGTCAGATTTCCCTGTGGTGTTCACAATGTTGATTGTGAGCCCCCTGAGTTTTTTAAAGGCTTCTTATGCTTTTATTAAATAGAACATATCATGAAATGATTGCTTTACTGTAAATTACAGTGTCTACTTAATTAAAAGTTTGGTTTATATTTATAAAACATTTGTGTCTCATCCACTGTATCCATTATTAATCAGTTGTGTATGTTTCTGTTCTTTAGGACCAGCTAAACCTGTTGTATTCAGTTGGAGCCAATGTTTCTGCTGAGAAGTAAGTATACTTTATAAATAATGGATGGTTAAACATTTAATTTGTTTTAAAATTAAATTTGTTGTTGTTAAATTGAAAAATTGTTAAGTGTTTCTGTTGAGTCTTTATAGAGGCCTCACAAAGGCCTGAACACTGAGACGAGCCCAAGGGTCTGAGAGGAATGGAATAAGATTTTATGAACTGAAACAAGCGAGCACTGTGACTGAACTTGTGCTTTCTTCCCAGCAAATAAGTCACTTTTAGCCCCTAGGTCTTGGGTTTGAGCTTTAGAGAGATGGAGGTGAAGCTCACATGATAGATTTGGATCAGGTCGTGAAAATCTTATCTTGTGATAGATTAGAGAAAACATCGATAGCTAATCAGCTTCTGGATTTTTTAATGTAATAGTGTATAAACCATTGTTCCTTAAGAATTAATAGTATATTTCATCTATTTTAGATAAATGAAATCAGCCCAACTGCTTTATACTTAACATACTATATGTTGAAATTATTCAAATAAAATTTAAAATCTGTTCCCTTCTAGGGTTTCTCAGCTCTTGTCCTTTGCCACAACTCTCTGCTCCCAAGAATCCTCTGCGCTTGGACTTCCAGACTTTCCTTTAGATAGTTTGCCAGCGGCAGTTCAAATCCTTGTAAGTAAAAACTAAAGTAATGGCGGATATATTTGCTCAGATGTGGCAAAGATGAATGGAAAGTTGATCACCGGGGATCCGTCACTTGAGTTCTCTTGTCATTCTCTTCTATGAAAGGCCTGAGATTGCTGTGTACACTGGAACAGACTGTACAGAGACAGTGACATCCTCAGGCTCTGGAGAGCTTGCAGTTTTGAAGGCAGAAGTAGAAATGCAGCCTCCTGGAGGTCCCATAGGGGAAAGGCAGCTTCAGGCTGATCAAATAAGAGGTATATATACTCTAGGGAAACAGATGCTGAGCTGACCCAACCTGAAGCAAGGGAGCTGAGCTTTCCCAGCCTAGCATCCGCAGTCATTGGTTGGTGGTTGTCCTAAAGGACACAGGTTCTTCAGTGTGAAAACAGATGGCTCAAGGAGCCTAAAGGCAGCCTGTGTAAGCAAGACTTTTAGTAACTGTGGGAAGGGAAGGAAGCTGGGCCATGCATAGACAGCCTATGACTGGGTCTGAATACATTTGCAGTTACTGTCCCAAAGCATGCGGTGTCCTGTCTAGAGTGGTGGGAATGCCTTCAGGCCAGAGGGCACATACACCGTGTTCAGCCACACATGGGCCTGGAATGTCTGCAGAATGAGAACAAGTTGTGTCGTTAGAACCAAGTGTTTATGGTAGAGACAGAGGTTAGAACCCTACTGTGAATTATTGTTGAGTAATCCTACCTGGATTTTATGGCGAGGGAGGAATGGCCCCCCAGAGGTTGTGAGGTGGAGTCTGAAGTAATCTTTCTTATGTTAGATGAAGATACCTCTGCTAGCAGCTAGGAGAGTAGGAGATCCTGGTGGTATGACAATGAAGACAGGGGGCTGTTGAAACATCTGCCGAGGAAGACATCCTGTATAACAAGACTCCTATTTAAATGTTTCTGGCTTTCCCCCAGTGTGCTGTGTATATCCTGAATATGTCTCGTTTACCAAATTTGATATATCTTTTAATTTTCCTCAATAATTTTTACTTTGAAAATTCGCTAATCTGAAAAGAAAATCGCTTTAAAATAGTAAAGCAAACACCTATAATCTCTCCAATGAGAAGTCCCTGTTGCTAATATATTGTTACCCCTGTTCGCATATGTAACCTCCTACCCCTAATTTTTTCTGAGTTGCTTGAAAGTAAATGCAATACTCTCTTAAGGTGTGACTGCTAAGAGTTGGAGCACCCTGTATATCCAAACACGCTTACCACAATCCATATCATGTTGACAGTGATTCAGTAGATCATCTAGTAGGCCACATGGAGATCTTCTCTTTGCCCTTGGCAGTAGCTCTTTGATTGGTGTTAATAGACTTGAGAGTGCAATATGATTTGGGTGAAGAATTTGAGGCTAATGAACACTTTTTAACTTTGTAGTTTTAATTGTGAGACTTGATGAATATAGATAAGGTCAACTCAGATTAGGAATAAACGCTGGAAGCGCAGTGCCTTGAATGACTAGAAGTGGGAAATGTGTGCTCTTGCAGATGCATTGAATCCATATACTTTGGGTCATATGGTAGATAACTGAAGGCTTTGGCCTGGAGCTCAAGAAAGAGGCAAGAACTAGATAAAGATGCATGGGGACTGGCAGTGTAGATGAAGATAGGAGTGTGTGATATTTACTCAGGGATGTGGATAGGACAGGGAGAGAAGAAATTGCTGCCTTTGTACATTGCTGGAAGATATTTTTTTATGCTTCGGGGAAGTAAACTTTAGCAGTATCTGTTTACTTCTGATACATTTTCTGTGAGTGAGATGTTGCTGACCTCTCTACATGTTTGCTCCTAAACAGGACTCCTTTCCTATGATGTCAATTGAACATGCAATCCAGTTGATGTATCCGTACACTATTTTACTAGGACATGAAGGGAAGATGGCTGTGGAAGGTGTTTTAAAAGTGAGTACCCGTTTCTCCTTTCTTCCTCTTCATTTCTCTTTCCTTTCCCTTTTCCCATTTTTTCTGTCCCTCTCTCTTTTTTCTTTACTCTTCTTTTTTTCCTTTGTCTTTCCTTCTTTCCTCTTCCAAGACAGGAAGCATTGGATGCCAGTAACAAGATAGCAGTGGTGGGAAACAAGCTCTCAGGTGTGTGTATGGCGGGGGGGGGGGGGGTACTTGGGAGTTTGTTACAGGAAGCAGGTAATCAACAGTCGAACAAAAGGGTGAATATATTGATTGTAATGGGAATTATAGGCTCATATTGGAGAAGGGTTATAAAAATGGAAAGGGGAAGACATGAAAGAAGCCTGAGGTACTAGATTGGAAATGGATTATGAATCTTTTTTTTTTTTCATTGCATATATATCAGTGTTACTTTTTCCTGGGAAGTAAGGAACAAGAAGACATGGTCTTCTTGCACCAGAACTCGGAACAGCGCACTAAAGAAATGATTCCACCCAAGTCTATGTGGTGCACCAGAGAGTTGAATTGCAGTTATTTGTTGGAGCCCAGAGAATTTATAGTTGGCCACACACAGGTGTGGGTCTTGTAGGTCTAGGGCAGGGTCTTGTGAGCACATTGGATGCGCCTAGTGGGAGAAGCTTATAAACTGCCTTGTGAACCTGCCCTCCCTTCCCTGAGGGAATGCCAACAGGCAAGCTTGTGAAAGTCTCATGTTGGTAAACACAGCTGCTCTGACTTCAGTATGGCAGTGGCTGTGTCACGGCTGGAGGATAACATTATACAATGTATGAAAAGTAGATATGGTAACAAAAAATATTGTCTGTGTGTTTACACATTTTCCAGCTCTGTGGTCTAACAGAGCCTAGAAACCATGATCACACCAAGTGCCTGGATGTCCAAATCCCACGTTCACTAAAAGGATCTAATTCTGAGAAATTGTGATGAGCCGAGGATTGGGTCAAGAAACAGATGAGATCAAGGAGATTGTCAACAAATGATTTTAGCATATCAAAACCACAGGAGAGCTTGCTGGTTTGAACATTAAAAATAAATAGTGATTGATGATAATCCACTGTGTAAAATCCATAAGTCCATATGGATTTATCACTGTGTAAAATAGGTATCCATAAGTCCATATGGATTTATCACTGTGTAAAATAGGTATCCATAAGTCCATATGGATTTATCACTGTGTAAAATAGGTATCCATAAGTCCATATGGATTTATCACTGTGTAAAATAGGTATCCATAAGTCCATATGGATTTATCACTGTGTAAAATAGGTAACCATAAGTCCATATGGATTTAAAAAAATTTAAATTATGGAAGACAAGCAACTCTCCTTGTTACTGTAGAATGTTTACCAACAAATACGGAAAAAGTATATATAAGTTGAAAAATCACTGTTAGGTCACCATCAGATTGATGGTTGACTTAGGAAGGTATAAAGTTGGTGTGTGTGTGTACTTTCATAACTAGATATTAATGTCATCTCAGAATATCTTGCAAAATACGTCGGTGACTACAAAATAGGAAAGTGATACTTTTATAATCACCAGCTACGTGACCCAGCAGAACAAACTGCCATTGGCCCACTGTGCCTCTCCAGTGTTGTGCTTGGAAGAGGTCATCATTTGTCAGGAATCCTGCTAAGAGCTGAGGGTGTGAGTTGGAATATGAAGAAAAATATAACATAGCCGTGGTTAAAGCTCACTTTGCAGAAGAAAGGCCTCTGTTTTTAAAATTCTTCAAGCCATGAAAGACAACTGAAAAACTGTCCTGGCTGGAAGGAGACTGAAAATCGGCAGTAGCTAAGCGCGGCATTTCTCCCTGCGTAGCTTTTCAGTCGTGCAGGAACAAGTGGGATTGTTGGCACGACTGAGAACACTTGCATGCTTATGAATTGGGGAGTGTAGTTGCATAAATTTGTTTTCTAATTTAGCAACTTAGGTAGTGATTAAATTTGCTAGAATTCTTGCTTTCGGGGAATTGTGAACTATGATGTTTAAGAGTAGGGACCATGATATATCTTCATCTTACTCTTAAATTAAAGAAAAAACTAGTTGATTGTGTGTGTGCCTGTATTTGGAGTAGTAGGGAGCCTAAATGTGCTGGAGTGGCAACATGGAATCTGGGTGAAGGGGAAATAGAAGTTTTCATGCAATGGCGTCCTACAGTTTTCTTATAAATTGAAATTACTTTAAAATTAAAAAAACTAACATTTGGAAATTAAAATTTAAGGGAAATATGTAATGTAGTAAGAAGTTAAAATTTATAGTTTAAATTCATAGCTTGGAAAGTATTTACATAATTTATGGAGAGGTTATACAATTTTGAAATGGTTTTAATATCTTCTCTTATTTCCTCTGTTGTATTGTTACCATTTAAACTAATGCTTTCATTTTTATCATAAGTTGCTAATAATACTTGGGGCATGGCTTTCTTTTATAATATGTATAGCATAGTTTCCTCATTGTATGCTTAACAATGGTGAGTTTTTAAAGGCCAAAACTCCCCTGTGATGTTTTGTAAGTATGTATTTATGTGTTGATCCTCAATGAAGATGTATCAGCTTACTAATTAACTTCTCTTAGGAAGGACAGCTTTTGCTTCTCTTGCACAGTCTGGCTAAAGATTCAGATTTCTCTCTAGTAGTTAAATGTCTATTTACTATGTGGGACCTCCATCTTCTAGAGGTGAGGATTTGCTAGCCCTCCGCATTCGTTAGGATTAGTGTTTGTGTCTCCCTGCTTCTCTCCACATGGACTGTAGTAGTGGGGAGGTGGGGAGGAGCACTCTCGTGCATCTAGGAGTGGTGAGAACTCCCAGCTGTGTCGTCCTAATTGGTTCAGTGAGAGTGTTTGTCAGATTAGCTATCCATAGAACCCAACAAAGTAACATTTTCACTTATCAGTGATAACAATAATAAAGTTAAAAAACTCAGTTATTTCTTATAGGTTATGAGAAGTGTAGCTATGGATACAATGTTTATTTTTTAATTTGAATTTTTTGAGAACTTCATATGTGAGTGTTATATTTACATCATTTCTATTTTTCTTTCCCATCTCCAACTCCTTCCTTGTCCCCCCAGCTTCTGTCATGACCTCTTCTATAAGCATTATTAGACATTGTCCTGAGTCCTTTTAGTGTTTCTTGTATATACATGTATTTACAACTGACCAGGTATTTGATACCTATTGGAGTTCAGTTTCTGGAGAAAACTGTTTCTTCCTAATTTAGCAGCCATTGATTGCCTATAGCTCTTCATCTGGTGTGGGGTCTTGTGAAATTCCTTCCACCCACAATGGCATGTCAACTGGTATTATCGTTATGCAGGTCTTGTTTGGAGGACCATATTTGTTGAGGTTACATGGTGCAGCAATCAGGTCATGTCTTACAAGATACTATGTAGCAACAGGCATCCTGGTCCTCTGGTTCTTACAGTCTTTCCTCCCCTTCTTCCATGCTCTCTGAGTGCTAGATGTTGGGGGTTGCATTGTGGATGTTCTCGTTGGGGCTGGGGAGGCACCGTGTAGTCACTCAGTCTCCATTTTGACCAGTCTTGGATCTCTGTAATAGCTTTTATCTGGTGAAGAAACATTGGTGAAGGTTGAGAACTACTCTCATCTGTGGGTTATATTTATACTATGGTTATAAATTACACTGTTTAGGAAGACGGCAGCAGTAGGTTACTCTAGTGTTATCTCTCCAGGCATGGGCAGTTGACTAAGCTTATAGTACAGCTCTGAATCCCCTTTTATTGAGTGGGCTCTGAGTCCAATTAGACAGCTCTTGGTTATCCCCAGGATAAAAGTGCCACTATTGCTCTTGCTGGGACAGTCTTCTTGTGGTTTATAGGGTTAGAGCTGGGTAGGGTTGTTGATTTTCTCCCTTGGTGGCTTGCACACACCTTCGAGAGGTAGTCCTTGAGGAGGCTTCAAGGTGAGTTCCAGCTCAGTTTCTCTGATCTTGTCTTTGAAGTTGTCGCTCTTCAGTAATGGTCTTTTCAGTTCTGGAAGGCAACCAAAGACAATGGCAACAACCTACATATATTGTTTTGGGAACCAACTGGACCTCCCTGACCAACAACTGAAAAGGAGGTTTCTTATGTTTGAAGAATTTTGTTAGTCTGTGGCTGATTGGGAGCGTTGTAACCATATGTGACCTAACTCTATTTAAACCACTCTCTGTCCATATCTCTCTGTCTCTGTCTGTCTCTGTTGCTCTCTCATTTATGTATTATATATATGCTTTTAAGTAAGCTTATAAAAATGTTTTCCTACAGCTTCTTCAAGCACCGAGTGATATCCCCCCATATCTTCTTAGTTTACCGTTTTCTTCTTTCCTCGTGTTTTCCTCCTTCCCCAATGTTTCCCTTTACATCTTTTCTTATTATCTCTTATTTTTATACCTCCGAATACAAAGATTTCTACACAAGAAGAGATTACCTGACAACAAGTTACATTTTTCAAAAGCAAGTTGAAATCTTTGCATCAGAAGAAATCACATTAAGATCACAAGTTACATGTTTTCTTTAGAAGTCCACAAGTAGTTAAGTGTTTTTCTTCACCTCAAAGCAATGATTCTCTTAGAATTGGTTAGCAAGGTTTTAAGCAAGCTAGGTATATTTCAGTCTGTGCCTTTTTCACTAACAGGCAGCTGTTTGCAGTTCCATTGGAACAGATTTCTGTTCTTAATTCTTCTCTAGAGAAACTTTAAATGGGTGATCAGCTAACCCTCATTTTTCTTTACACAGAGTAGGGTCATCTAACTTCCTTTTATAACTTTTTCTGAGGTACACAGTGGGGCCTATGATTAATTCTGTAAGTTACATGACCGAGGAACTCAGGGCTAGCTTGGGTGTAGGGACATAATTGCTTTCTTTGATCATCAGCCTGTATTTCCACGTGCAGAATTCATGGATCTTTCATGCATGAAACTCCCTTGTTCTCATTTTCTATCCTCTGCAAATCTGACATGTAACAAAGGGAAAGGGAACTTTCAGACTATAGTTGCCTTTTTTTGTATCTCCTACTGGAACAGTAGGCATAACCTAAACTATTTCCCTAGTCATCTTTACTAACTGTCCTAACCACTTGTATCTGTTAGACTAGCTCAGTCCAGTTGATTCATAAATCTAACTAATCAATGCTCTTTATGAAAATCATCTTCATTATGATCTGCAAGTAAATTGCCCAGTGAGGGTTGGGATATTCCAAGAAACAATCATACCATACCAGATACAGTAGGATTCTTTCATATAGTAATCATACTACGCCAAACATAGCAGGAACATGGCAGCAGCAGACAGAAGGAAGGACAGCAAATGAAAGGGAAGCCTCCTCCTGGGACTTTTCCTCTCCAGGATGTACCCGGGTTTATCATTCTCTGGGCTGTGTTCCGTATATGCCATTCCTGTCCGCAGCTCCTCTGACATGGCCAACGACACAGTGGGAATTGGGGAGAAGGGCAAGGCCTGCTAGAGCCGTGGTCGCTGTGCTTTAGCTGGCCAGAGTCCCTTCAGGAGATACCATGTGAGAAGGAGGGGGACACAGGGGCCGTAGCAGAGAGAGAAACTACTCAGAAACATGCACAAGTAGGGAAGTGCGTTCATTGGTCAAGGCAGGTAGCCGCCATGTTTGTATTTAGTTCACTCCAAGGCTTACAGTTTGAGCTGGAAAAGGAGTGTGAGCTTACCTTTGAATCAACACCTGAACCTGATTGACATCACCCATAGAAGCAGAGGAGCTCACGTTTGCCTTCAGAGGCTTCTTCAGCTTCTGAGAGGCTGAGTTCCTCAACACGGGGTGGGGGGGCATTCTGAAGGGAAGAGAGGAGACTGGCACAGAACTTCTGGTGAAGTGAAGCAGTGTGAGTGTTTGTGATACAGCCGTGGGCGATCTCTACTGTGAATTATCTAATTCTGTGAGAACAGAGCTCTTCATTTTTTCAGAGAAACTCCAGTGATGTGTTTCTAGACTCTAGTTTAAAAAAAAATTATGTAAAGTTTTAAATACTTTGTTGTTGTTGTTGTCTTTTTGAAATTGTTGTCTGTGTAGCCTTGGCTGGCCTGGCACTTGGTATTGAGACCAGGCTGGCCTTGAACCTGCCTATAGAGAGCACGGGACAGCTTCCCCTTCATCTTGACCTTCATGATAAGGGAAGCGGAGATGTGGTTAGAGGTTCTTATTACTAACAAATATTCTAACTTTGATAGTAGGTGTTTGAACTACTTAGCGGAGAGAAGGAAAACTGTGACTGTTTGTCATCTTATCTCCAGCGCAAGCTGAACCGCAAGTGTAGCTCACTGTCTGGCTCACCCTGCCCTCCTCTACACGTGTAGGCTAGTATTTGATGCCTTAGCAGTGGGGCGGGCTGACATAGCTGCAGCTCGCATGTCTGTTTTTGAGAACTCTGACTTATTTGCTACTTTAAATTTCTGTGTCCTTTCAAAGTATACCTTAAGCTAATGTTCATGTCTGAGTGTTATCTCAAATAGTTTTGATAAGAAACATGAAAGCGAACTTGATTTAGAAAGGGTTGTAATAAAGGAGTGGGCACACTTGTTCTAATAGGACAAACCAAGAATGGTGTATCTTCTCTCATAGATAGCATAGAAATTGATGAGTAGTTGTATTTGAATTATATATCCATTTAAATTTTAATATAATCATTTAATTAGTCCACATTTTAAAGGAAAACCTATTACCCGCTAAAAATGCACTCAGCTAAAATTTAGAAAACTTTCTTTTTTTTTCTGAAGCAGCTATAGAAATGACTGGAGTGACTTCATTCCCCAGATGGCGCCTGTCACGTGACACTCCTGTTCTTAGACTGTCTCTGTAGTCATGGAACCACGTTTAGCTTTAGTTAAGACTGAACACAAGTGCTTCCATTCTCCGCTCCCTGAGCTTTGCGAACGGCATGCCTGGAGGCAGCTCAGTAACAGATGCATCCGCGCTTCTTATGGCGTGTCTTGGCACTCAGCCCTACTTAAGTAGGGCTCCATCATGACAGTGGCTAAATTAGAAGGTTCCCTTGGAGATTTAGAAAGGGTGTGCCATTCTCGTTCATTGATAATAGAGTCTGAGCCATGTCTGTCTCTGTAAACTTGGAAAGATCTTGCCCTTAGTGTTTTCATTCAGTTCAACAAGCATTAATTGAGCATTCATTATTTGACAAATAATTGTCTACACAGTGAATTCCACGCATGCAGAAAGAGATGCTCCTTTTGGAGAATTTATGGTCTGGTTAGGGCAGCAGATGCTCCAGTAACATTTTAATATAGTGATTTTATAACACTGGTTAGAAGATGAATGGCTCTGGTAAAAGCACTGATTCGGTGACAGGAATGAAATGAGCTCATGACAAGTTCTCAGGTATGTAAAGATGTGTTGCTGTGGAATATTACTGTAGCTGTGTAAAAGGTGTGTTACTTTTGTGCTGTATTTAATTATGTAAAGATGTGTTTGTTCCATTTGTTTCCCCTTGCCTGCCTAAGGTGACACCTGATTGGTCTAATAAACTGAACGGCCAATAGCTAGGCACTAGAGGGATAGGTGGGGCTGGCAGTCGTAGAGAATAAGCAGGATGAGAAGTCTAGGCTGAGAGAGAAGAGGAGGAGGAGAGAATGAGGGATAAAGAGAGGGAGGCACTTGGGACCAGCCAGGCAGCCACCAGCCAGCAAACTCAGAATAAGAAATAAAGAAGATCAGCCCCACTGTCACAGTGGGTGGGTGCACCCCTCGCGGTCCTGACTTCCTTGCTCATGTTCTCCCTCCTTCTGCTCCTCATTGCTTATCTATTGGGAGCTCACCAAGGACAACTGGACTGGGACTGAATAAGCATGGGATAAAACCGGACTCTCTGAACATGACGGACAATGAAGGCTGATGAGAAGCCAAGGACAATGGCACTAGGTTTCGATCCTACTTCAGGAACTGGCTTTGTGGGAGCCTAGCCTGTTTGGATGTTCACCTTCTGGACCTGGATGGAGTGGGGAGGGCCTTGGACTTCCCACAGGGCAGGGAATCCGGACTGCTCTTCAGTCTCAAGAGGGAGGGGGAATGGAGTGGGGGAAGGGGGAGAGGAGTGGGGAGAGGGGGAGAGGAGTAGGGAGAGGGGGAGAGGAGTGGGGTTAGGGGGAGAGGAGTGGGAGGAGGGGGAGAGGAGTGGGGAGAGGGGGAGAGGAGTGGGAGGAGGGGGAAGGAAATGGGAGGCGGGGAGGAGGCGGAAGTTGTTTCAACAAAAAAATAAAAGAAATAGGAAAAAAAAGATTAAAAGCCTAGAGGCAGAAATGTAGATAAAGAGAAACAGGTTAATTCAGGTTAAAGAAAAAAAAAAAAAAGAAGCTAGCTAAAGACAAGCATAAGCTGAGGCTGAGCATTCATAACTAATAAGAAGTCTCCCTGCCGTGATATGAGAGCTGGCCGGTGGAAGGCTGTGAGCAAAAGTGAGATCGAGAGAAGTGATTGGAGAAATGAGTTGATGGAGGTGCTGTTAGTCACCATGGAAAGTAGAGAAGGGAAATGTTTGTGAAAATAGACAGTTCTTTAAGGGGGTCTTTCTGACCTTGAGGTTTCTAAGCGGTGTCGTAGATTTTTTTTTTTTTTTAACAAACATTTCTAGAGCTATTTTGATACTAAAGATAAATTCTTAGGGCCTGCTTGCAGGTGCTGGGTATAAGACAGAGTCTGGCCAGTGAGGCTCTTGGCAGGAGATTCCCAGGCAGTGATGCGAATACTTTGCCATCTTCGAATACCATGGCTGTCCTCAGTTGTCCTCACTGGGCTCTGGGGACCTGTCGCCCATGTCAGCAGAGCAATAAAAAAAAGATAATGTTTAGGAATTATTATTGTATGAGTGTTAGTTGAAATCATGGGGATGCATCGAATAAGCTCTGGGAACAAGTAGAAAGAGAAGAAAAACTGGATACTGAATCCTGAAAACATCAACATTTAAGGACTAAGGTGAGAAGTCTGGAGTGTTGAGGGGAAAGCAGAGGAAGTCAATAGATTGTTGTATTCAATTGAGAAATTATGGGGCCTTTGCCCAGCTTTGAGGCTGGCAAGAGGTAATGGATTTGGGTTGTTTGCAGTAGAACTGGTGTGATCTGCTGAAGACCTGGATACAGGGCTCAGTCAAGCTTTTTGGATTGTGGCATTTTATTGATGAAGCCGGGGATGGAGAGACTGTAGGAGAGATCAAGGCCCCGTGGCTGGCCAGGTTTGGTTGAGGTGCATCTTAGCTATCCCCATGGAAATGTCAGAGGACTGCGGCAGGCACAGGTCAACATTTCACAGATTGGAAAGAAAAAACCAGAAGTTAGGAAAATAGATGATTTGTAGAATTATGTAGCTAGATAAGAGGATTATTTTTTAAAATAAGAAAGGAAATAGCAAGTGGTGGTGGCACACACCTTTAATCCCTTGGTTAATTTAATTGACTTGGAGGTTAGAAGCAGGCAAATCTGAGTTCAAGACCAGCCTGGTCTACAGAGTGAGTTTTAGAATAGTCAAGGCTACACTGGGAAATCCTGTCTTGAAAAACTTAAAAAAGACTTAAAAAAAAATGATACCTAATCAATCAAATTTAAATCAAGTTTAAAAGGATCCTGTTCCATGGTGGTTTATGACCCTATCACTATCTCACAATAACACACATTAGCTTTGTCCTTCAATCTAGGATTAATGAATGTTTTTGATGTCTTTCTCTCATGGCCCCCTCATTAGCTTGTATTCTTTTGCATGGGTTTGAACACATTAATAATAAACCCAGAGTTAACCAATAATGCACTGGTGTCAAATTAGGGTAAGAAATCAAAGTCCTTCTTGGTGTCACTTAATCAAGAGCAAGCCGTGAGATTTAAATCTTCACTTTTTTCTACCTGTGCCTTCCATTGTCTGTCTGTCTGTCTGTTGTACACAGTCTGAATCTGTACCTACCTGAATGTTGTCTTGTGGATCTGTCCCTGAATCTGTGTCTGCCCACGTCTGTCTTTAACAAAGGACTTTGCTCTCTTTTATTAAACAGTACAGAGAGTATCACATTGGGGGAGGAAAGAAGGGTATTTTCCACAAATCTTTAACAGAGTTTTACAAAGGGTGAAGTCATTGACTCCAGCTGACCCCAGTGTGCTCAGGTAACAAACAGCCTTACAGATATCTTTGTGAATAGACTGACCAATATATCCATGTTGTATTCAATGTTTGTATGGATATTCATTTCATAAGGCCACTTTCAGCCTATTCTTCTTCCAGCAGCGGGTATAACACATACAAACACATGCGCACTACCTTGGGCCAGGGGTATAGAAGAATACATAATTTAAGGTTATAGCTATGCATCGCTTAGGTTGTAGAAGTTGATTACATAGGAAATCCAGGGCAAGTAAGGTTGGTTATTCTCTTCAAGGTAGGTTAAAACAAACAGGCAGAGTACACAGTGGGATAGCCGTATTGAATGATGTCAAGGTGTGTTTATTAACACTTGACTGTGAGGTTCAGCAAAAGTTCCAATCTCTTAGAATTTAAAAGGTATCTTTACCATAATGTATACCATTTCTTTGAGTTGATAACTTTTATTAAATGGTGCTCTCCTGATGTGCCTTAAAGTAATGTTATCAAGAGAATTAAGGAAAACTTTCAGAATAGACTGAGAAGAAAAAGGCGATAAAATAGGGAGAATGAGTTTATGAAGTTGGCAGTTGTTCGTGAAGTGGGAATATAACCACAATCGGTAGACACAAGAGCACCAAGGAGATAATGAAGATGCAGCAGGGTGTCCTGCTAGCACAGTGTTTGGGGAACTGATGCAAAATATGGCCAGGCTCTGCAGTGATGCAAGGTCGAGAAATGTCTGTACAGATAGACATCTTTATTGGAACAAAGGCCAATGTTTGTGTGGTACATGGGCTGTAAAGCTTGGGTAATGAGAGAAGGCCATTTCTAGCGCATCACTGTACCTTGCTTTGGAGTGACGTAAGAACTTCCTTCAGAGCAGGAATGACGGAATTATAATTTGAAATGGGGAAGATGTCTAGTAACTTTGCATCACTTAAAGTAGAACTCCTTTTTTATTGAACAAGCAGGTAGATGAGTTTTTTGAGACAGGTTTCTCTGTGTAACATCCCTGACTATCCTGGAACTAACTCTAGTAGACCAGGCTGGCATCGAACTCACAGAGATCTGCCTGCCTCCCAAGTGTTGGGATTAAAGGTGTGCACTGCCACCACCCAGTTTATAGATGAGTTTTTTAATTTTAATTTATTGTAGGTGTATGAGGATTTTGCACCACATGCATGTTTGGGACCTGTAGAAGACAGGAAAGGGGACTGGATCCCATGGACCTGGAGCTAGAGATGTTTGCGAGCTGCCATGTGGGTGCTGGGCACTGAGCTAAAGTCCTCTGCTTGAGCAGCCAGTGCTCTGTCATCGCTCCAGCTCTCTAAGCATAGATGATTTTGAGAATGAAAAAATTCCATTTCCATTTCTGTTTAACCAACTTTTCTTGGCGACTGACTGTATCCCATGTGTAGTTCTAGGATCTGGAGATTATGGAGTAAGTCAAATGATACATGGTATTTTCCCAAAGGGATGTTGTTCTCGTGAGGCCCATGCATCTGACAGCTCTGTTGCCAGAGGAGAGTGCCAGCTGAACTGTCTCCTAGACCTATTAGATGAGCTCCCGTTGCTGACTCTTGGAGGAATAGTGGTGATTTGAGTAGCTGCTGATAGGAAAAGAGCTGCACAGCACAGAACCACATACTGGGCTAGCAGCGAAGAACATGGTCTTGAGAGTTTCTCTTCCTGCTCCACAGCCTGGAAATAGGAAGAACTTGGATTACTTAGTGCAGTGGTTTTCAACCTTCCTAATGCTGCAACTCTTTAATACATTCCTCATGTTATGGTGACCCCCAACCATAAAATTATTTTCGTTGTTAACTTTGTAACTGTAATTTCCTCCTGTTGTGAATGGTAACGTAAATATTTGTTTTCTGATGGTCTTAGGTGACCCCTGTGAAAAGGTCCTTTGACCCCCAGTGGTCGAGACCCACAGGTGAGAACTGCTGATTTTAGTATGTCAGGATTGGGTATTAGAGGATGAATGTGAATGCCTTACAGACAACATCGGTGTGATATATTTTATTACAAACCACAGTGTAGTTAATATACTAGAGAAAGTGTGTCAGAAAATGCTATTTCTACTTAAGTGAAATTGAGTTCATGGAAAAATTATGAAGTGTGATGTCAGTCATCCCTTTCTAAGGTGTAATGAATTGTCTCTCATTCTCCAGAATTACCTTTCAGATTAGCAGTCCTCAGAATGGCAGTTCACCTGACAAGGTGACCTCTGCTCTCTGAAGTGTGGTCTAGCCTACTGCTCTTACTCTAGTGAAGTATTTCGTTAGAGTCACCTATAAGGGTATAACCACCACAGCGAATGGTTGAGTACAGTTGTGTTCATTTCTGGAATATGCACGCTCTGACTTAAACCCTTTATCAACATAAAATGTTCTGTAGCTGGGAAAACACATCTTTAATTTCACCTCTCTGTCTTTCTGGAGATTAATAGCTGTTCGATCTGATTCCTTAGTTGTGCCTTGCTCCCCTCTATTGAATCTCCCCTGAAACAGTGTCTCTCTCCATGAAATCCATTCTTGTTGCAATATGGAAGCAGTTTTCACCAGACTGTTGTATGCTGTGCAGATTATGTAGAACATTGGGCTTCCATTTTTTATGGTAACACAAATAGATAATTTTTTCCTTAGGTTTCTGGAAAGGAGTGATTGCTTGTGGGATTTAAGTCTCCAGAAAGAAGACTTTAACTGAGATGTTGTATGTTGTGTTTGATCATGATTTTCTTCTGAAAGCTATTTTCTGTACTTGTAGCATACTTTTCAATATCAGGTGGTTGTTCATTCTTTGCCCTGCTTATCTTTCATTGTAGTGACTGTGTTCTAAAATTAGTGTAAGGTTTTTTTCTGTTTGTTTTCAAAAGACCACTTTTTCATATTGAACATACTTTAAGCATGGGTTTTAATTAATTTTCAATTAATATTTTTGTCTCTGCTCTCTGTTATGTGTTTTTATATAGTAGCTACTATGAAGGGAGATGTTCAGTGTTAGAATGATTGGCTCACATAGATTCCACAAAACTGAGACCTTTACAGTGCAGATGGCACCAGGCCAGCTGCTGTGCAGGACTGAGTTTTGTGATTTGTTTTAGTCATTTGTGCTATCTGTCTACACAGATGGACTGCTGAGTAGTGTCTGAGTTCTCTTTTCCTGAATCTAGGGAACACATTCTCTTCTGGTTTCAGCAGCCCCTTGATGTAGGCCTGTTTCACTTTAGTTTTTTTCTAGAGTTGAATCATACCTTTCTAGCACATTGTAATGTGTTATCAAGAAATGTGGATTCCAAACTTGTACCAGTTCAGGAACGGAGCACTTCCATTTTCTGTGACTTTAGCGACTATTTTTATATCATCTTTAGTTATTGTTTAAGTGGAATGGTATTAGTAGAAAGTAAAATAGTCTCATTAACTTCAACCCTTACTTATATAAATGATATGAAATGGTTTCAGTTCTAATTAGATAGAAATTCAGATATTTAACATTATTTCTGAAATTAAAGGTAAATTACATATCTTTCTGGTAATTTGCAGCGCTTTGAGCTCCAAGGTTCTGGAAACTCTATGCTTCCTAAGGACATTGTAAGAGTGGAGAGGATGACTGACAGCCACGGCTCCCAAGCTCACGTGACAATCCGAGTGGCCGGAAAAGAGGCGACCATTAAGGTACTTCATCACAGGTTTACTCACCCTGTCTCATTCTGGCCACTTCTGTGGCCTGAGTTAGGCTCCTGACCCTCCGGCAAGTCTGTGGCTCTGCCGCACCTCTCTAGATGCCGGTGTGACAACATCTGTACTCAGAACTGTGTGCTCCAAAGTGGAAAAAGTTTGAAAATGGGGAAAGCTTTCCTTAACAAACGTGTAGTTTGTCTCTGAGAAAATCAAGTGTTGGTTAAGGGAGATGTTTTGTGCTGTGAGTTTTTCTGAGGAACAGTGCTTTCACATGGATTCCCTCCAGCAAAGGGAAACCGCTCTTCTCCAGTGGAGTGTCCTGACTCCAGCCTCGCCCCAGGGCAGGCCCCGTGCCCAGAAGAAGTTAGTTGGCAGACAAAACAAACTCCGTGGTGTTTGTTTCTTTCTTTTGTGGGCTTGTTTCTTTTGTCATTTTTATTTTATTGTTTTTTTCTTGTTGTTGTTGTGAGAGAGAGAGAGAGAGAGAGAGAGAGAGAGAGAGAGAGAGAGAGAGAGAGAACGTGAAGTTGAGTGGGTAGTGGGTGGGTAGGATCTGGGAGGAGTTAGAGGAGGCGCAAAACATGATAAAATATATTATATGAAAAACATAACATAATAAAACAAGACATAATGGAGGAAAAAGAAATAGTGCTTTTAAACATTTTCCCAGTAGAGAATCCTGTTTCCAAGTCCCCTTCCCAGCTGCAGGAACCAGTTTGGACAGGAGCTGTGCCATTGGGCAGTGCTTAGAGAGGGGGGATGTGTGTGGTCTGCTTTGTCCTACTCTGACCCTGAGCCCAGGGCTCTAGGAACCCCAGGGAACCCAGCTTGAAAATCCTGAGTGTAAGAACAAATGCCTGCCTTTTGTAACCTAGCATAATTCTGTTATAACAATTTGTTTTAATATGGATATTAATATTCATGAAGCTATACTTATTCATTCCTTATTCATGTTATGTCTATCTTGAACCAGGCTGGCTGTAATTAGACTTAGTGTATATTTCTTTTCTCCTTACATATACTATCCCCTTTGAATCCCCCAGTAGTCCTGGAGGTAAGTTCTGTTATTATTTTATAATAGCTTAAACAGCTGAGCTGTCCAGTGGCTCCGTGCTTCACCCGTGTTATCTGGTCAGGGGGTAGCAGCCTGCTAGGACCTTTAGGTAGGCCCCGTTCCCACTGTACGCCTGTGCCTCCTTCAGATGGATGTCCTCCCATGATCTGAGCTAGAGGCAGAATAAGGACTGCCTAGTGTGAAGGGTAAAGGGGTCATGCAGGGAGGGAAAGGGAAAGCTTCTGAGGGGAGACCCAGGCTAAGTATGAGAAAACAGCACAGAAGTGTCCTGGTGGCCCGTGAGTATGGTGTTGGAGAGTACTGTGACAGCTTTAATAAAGTGTTTGGAGCTATGAGATACGAGCCAGTTGCCATAATTTGTTTTACTTGGTAATGGCTCTGTAAGTTCATTCATTGCCTGCCATCTCTTCCAGTTCAGTTTCTATGTTAGTACCATGCTGATTTCCCTTAAATGCAGATCTGAATGATACTTCCTAACTATAGCCCTTTACAGTTTGTTATGTACAGTCCAGACAAGCCCGCAGTCCTCAGCACAGCGTGGGCCCCAGAAGGCCAATAAAGAGAAAATGATCTCATCCATACCTAGGATCTAAAATCGTCCATCTCATGGTAGTTGAGTAGAATAGTGGTTACCAGAGGCTAGGACAGTAAGGGCAAGAAAGGAGAGAGGTTGGTCTGTATGTACTGAATTCCAGCTAGGAATAAGAAGCTCCTGTGTGTAGTTGTGGGACTATATTGCAAACAGGGCAAAGGCGTTTAATTTTTCTTTTTATCACAAGTAAGTTAAAAGAGAGCCGTGTGGTGGTGTATGCCTTTAACTCCAGCACTTAGAAGAAAAAGTAAAGTGTTGTGAATTTGAGGCCATCATGGGCAATGTAGGGAGACTGACTCTCAAAATCAAAAGCAAACCAGCTGAATAGTGGTGGTGCATGCCTTTAATCCCAGCACTTGGGAGGCAGAGGCAAGTGAATCTCTGAGTTCGAAGTCAGCCTGGTACACAAAGTAAGTTCTAGAATACCCAGGACTGTTACACCCTGTTAAACCCTGTCTCAAAAAAAAAAAAAAATCTGGAGGCAGCAGACTTGATCTATATTTATGGGTATGTGCACTACACAATGTTTAAGTAATGTCATCATAGATTCAATGTGTTTATGTGTATGTTTAAGTAAAGACCCTACAAGTTCATTGCCTTCTGTCCTTCCAGTTAACCTTTTATATTAGTAACAGATGATCTTCTAAGCCGGGCGGTGGTGGCGCACGCCTTTAATCCCAGCACTTGGGAGGCGGAGGCAGGCGGATCTCTGTGAGTTCGAGACCAGCCTGGTCTACAAGAGCTAGTTCCAGGACAGGGTCCAAAACCACAGAGAAACCCTGTCTCGAAAAACAAAAACAAACAAACAAACAAAAAAAAAACAGATGATCTTCTAATGATTACTAGACATATACATAGTATAGAAACATCACATAATAGCCTACTTATACACACAGTTTTTAAATTTATGTATTAGTTAAAAATAAATTTAGTTTCAAAAACATCCCTAGAGGGGTAGAAGAGATAGCTCAGTAGTTCAGGCACTTTCTGCTGTTCAGAGGACAGAGTTCAATTCCCATTACCCATGTCAGGTGACTCACAAGCACCTGGAACTCTTGCTCCAGGGAATTAGATGTTCTCTTCTGGTCTCTCCAGACTCCCACACACATATGGTGTAGACTCACACAGACACACACACATAAGTGAAAATCAGATCTTAAAATAAATGTCCCTAGAGAAGGAAATAGCCATTCAGGTCCAAAGCATGATGAATCTGGGGGAAAAGAAAAACTAAAAAGCAAAAGCAGGTGAGTGGGAGGAAGGGTTTTCATAGATAGATACTGTCAAGTGGCAAGCTAAGGAGAGTGGCGAGGGTCTGCGGGTACAGCTTTTAGGAAAGAGGAGACTCTAGATAAGGCTCCAGTATGTGATAACTTTGAATTTTGTACTTACAACTGGAGTTTAAGAAAAAAATGTTATGCTCAGTACTGTTTGTTTTTAATGACATGTTAGAAAGAACATGGAAATGACATATTCTGAACCTGTTTGATGGTATGAAATTTAAATTTTAGAGGAATAGTTGGTATGGTGATTTGATAAGGATGATTAGGTTGGAATGGAAAAATAATTGCAGAGTTGATAAGAAATCAGTAAGGGTCTCTTAAATGGAAGGTGTGTGCTTCCTATTACTAATATTTTGAGAAAAACTTACATATATATAATATATATATTTCACCTCTTTAAAATAACAGGTGCCAGCTGGGACTAGAGCGGTCCATCAGCCTGTTGCATCTGACCGTTTCATTCAGACTCCGAGCCACAAGCAGTTGCTGGCTGAAATGATGCAGTCTCACATGGTGAAGGATATATGTTTAATTGGAGGAAAGGTAAGAATGGCAGCTTCGGTGTAGGCATTTGCTTACCAGCTTTGAGGGTGTGGACTCAGCCCTTCCATGTCTGTGTTTCTGTTGTAGGGTTGTGGCAAAACCGTCATTGCTAAGAACTTTGCTGATATCTTAGGATACAACATAGAACCCATCATGCTCTATCAGGTATGTCGTTGCTTCCTCACACTTGTCCTGGAAACAGGCATGCTAAGCCCGTCAGAGCCTCTGACCTGTTGAACTTTTATTGTAGGTTTATAACTGAAATAACATTCAGTTGTATTTGTTTGCAAGTTTTGATAGTGCATTTTTGAGCATTTGATGTGCACACCAAACCAGGATCTGTTTTTCAATAGAGATTCATTTAATGGACATGCACCCTCTGCACACCCTGAACACATTTGTTAATAATTTGGAAGTCTAAAAATTGAAAATTCTCTGTTGCTGAATGCTATCTTCTGGATGTTACATGGTGCGGTTGTCTTGGGAACAGCTGGGATTATCTGCAGGAGGCCATCTCAAGTTTGGACCCGTTAACCTTTCCTTGTGAAGAGGAGGGAAGGCTCACACAGCAGTGCAAGGACTGGCCACAAGCAACTTGAGAGCTCCATCCTCCCCCCAGATACACGGGCATTCACAGTTCCTGGACTCGCAGACATTTTCTTTGGTGGCGTAGCTGCCCATAAGTCTCCATGGTTCTATAGCTAACCCCTCACTCCTGTTCATGTAAGTAGATCCACTTGCTTATCATAAGTGGTACCCTGTCTGGGGTGAGTAGACAGTTGGCCACATCTTTGCAGTAAAAGGTAATGGATTATACATTATTATACTAGACATACTACAAAACATTTGCCATGTTGCCCACTTCTGTACTAAGTGCATTCATAATGTCGCATAAGAAGTGCCACTTTAAAGTCTTTATTGCATGTGTTTATTCTGTATGCGTGTGCATGTGTAGAGTTCAGAGGACGAATTCCAGAGTTGGTTCTCACCTTCCGCCATGTAGGTCCCAGGGATTGGACTCATGTTGTCTGGGTTGTCGGCAGGTACCCTTTCCTGCTGAGTCATCTTCCCAACCTTGCTGCTGCTGCTGCTCCTCTCCTTATTTAAACAGAAACTCTAATCCTAGTATCCAATAACTCTCACGTTCTATCCTTACCTACGTCCTAATAACCTCTGTTACTTTCTCTCACTGTAAGTGTGCTTATTTTAGATACTTCATATAAATGGAATCAGATGCCTTTTATCTTTTCCTGTGTAGTCTACTGAATTTACACTAAAGTCCTGTTCGTTCTCACAGCACATAGCAGAATGTCCCTCAGCTCACAGATGAAGAGTGTTGCCATGCACACACTATTGTTGCATCTTCCTCTGGTAGTGGAATTTGCATTGTTCTAGTTTCTGGTTGAGTAGTGCTGTTGCTCTCAGTTGGGAAAGAGCCTGAGTCGCTGCTGTCGGTTCTGTCAGGTAATTCATGCAAGCGTGACTGCTAGGTCCCAGGAAGGCTGTTTTCTTGCATAGCAGCTGTGCAAGTTCATATCCCACAGCAGCACGTAAGGGCTTCAGTTCTTCCATGTCTTCATCAGTGCCCATTTCACCCTTTGTTTCTGGTTCATAATGGTCATCCTCGTGGGTGTGGAATGGCAGTACACCATACTCTGTATGACTGAGGTGTTTGGCATTTTATATCTTCTTTGGAGACATGCTTAGTCAAATTCCCTTGCATGTTTTTTTGTCCTTTAATTTTCTTTTAATTTTAAGTTTGCATTCAAAGTAATGGGTTTCAATATAACATTTTTGTCCATAGGTATCCCACTTTGCTTTAGACCAGTGCCGTGCCTGCAGATTTCCTCCATCCCCTCTCTGGCTATTCCCCTTTTCATCCCCAATAGTCCCTCCTTCTGCTTTCATGGCACGGGTATCCAGCAACCTTCTCATTACCCCTTTCCTTAAAGTCTCTTCCTGTCTGTCTTGATCTCATTTTTAGTGTCATGCGTCTACACACACACACACACACACACACACACACACACACACACACACATTTTTAAAATAGGTTCTGTTGATGAAAAATGTGGTGTTTATTTTCCTGAATCTGACATATTGGTTGCCGCTGCCGCTGATGTGAGTGCTGATTTTTGCACCCATGCACATCTTGCCATGCTGGCAGTTGTCATGGTTCATAGATGTTCCACTTGGGTAGCGCTGTTTAATTGCTTCCCTCCCTTGGCGGCTTGCGGTATTTTCTGGAACCGTCAAATCTAGACCACAGGAAAGAGGCTTTTAGGTCAGATCTGGCTCAAGTCATCCAAGTCCTGTGTCCTAAGTGTGTGGTGTCTTCAGCTACAGAGACCTATCCTTAACACCTGAGACGTAGCCAAGGGCTACATTGATACCAATCATCTGTAAGAAAAAGTGAAACTGAAAATTGCAGGCAAATATAGAACCTGTAAAGATTATGTTGAACAATGTAACGCAGACCCAGAAAGACAAATCCCCCATGTTCTCTTATTGATGGTATGTAGCTCAAAATTCTCAGGTGTGCATAAACAACATGGAGTAACCACAGGAAAGAATAAAGTAACCATAGGTGGTTGTGAGGTTGGGCAGGGAATATCAGGACGTGGGAGATATGAAGTAGGAGATAGGGAAGGGGCTTCAACTGAGGAGGATGACGAGGGACAGATAGCACCGGGGTTGTTTGATAAGGCTTCAAAGAACCGAATTAATTTATATTTACTTAAAACTACATATAATAATATAAATGTTTGTGTATACCTGCATACATATACACATATATAGATTTACATGTGTCTGAAAGGAAGAACCATAGACTTAAAACCTCAGTCCCAAACATGAGAAACCTCATATCAAAGGTTTGGCCAGGGTAACCTAAGTGACTCCTAAAGCAATATAGGTATTTTCTCTCTCTCTCTCTCTCTCTCTCTCTCTCTCTCTCTCTCTCTCTCTCTCTCTCTCTCTCTCTCTCTCTCTCATATTCCACTATGGGTGGACCAATTTATATCCTATCATCAGTGAGGAAGGGTTTTTTACCCCCAGCCTTGTCAGCATCTTTTATTACTTGGTTTTCTTGATGACCGCTATTCCTATGAGGGTGACACAGAACTGCAAAAGTTATGCTTTTTGTTTGTGTGATGGCTAAGAATGTTGAATATTTTTCAAGTACTTGTTGGCTCTGCATTTCGTATTTTGAGAACTGTGTTGAATTTATTAGCCTAGTTATTGATCAGATGATTTTTTGATGTGAATTTCTTGCTGTTCTTTATGTAGTCTACATACTGACACCCTGCCTGGTGTATGTTGGGAGGTCCCCTCCACTACTCCCAGTGCAGCCCCGCCATTTCTAGTGCTCATCGTCTTTGCTGTGCAGAGGATTTTTAATTTCATGCGCTTCCCTTCATCAGTTCTTAGGATTATTTCCTGTACTATTGGAGTCTTTATTCGGAAAGTTCTTGGCTGTTTGTATTTCTTGAAGGATTTTACCTGTCTTCCCCTGGCAGTTTCAGTATTTCAGGCTTTATATTAAAGTCTTTGACCCACTTTGAATTAATTTTTGTTCAGGGTGAGAGATACCAACCTGACTTTATTCTTCCGCAGGGGAATCTAATTTCCCCAGTATTATTTGTGAAGAGGCTATCTTTGCTCGGATGTCTGACTTTTTTTTTTTTAATCAGAAATTAGGTGGCTGTCTCCACGTAGGTTTCTTTCTGCACTCTACTGACCTGTGTGTCTTTTGAGTGTGCCAGTGCCATGCTGCTTTTGTGGCTGTGTGAGGTCATGTGAGGTCAGGTACTGTGCTGCCTCCAGCACTGTCTTTCTCCTCAGGATTGCTTTAGCTGCTTGTGCTGTTTCGTGTTTCCAGATGACTTGTATGATTTTCTTCTCCAGTTCTGTGAAGAATGTCTTTGGGAGTTTGGTGAAATCAGAAAACTCCTATGTTGTGGAGAGGTTCTCTTCTGATTATATCTGTTTCTTTTTTCAATGCCTCCTGTGTTTAAATATTGATTTTTCTCTAATTTTGGAAATTTTCTGCTATAATTGTATTAAACAGATTCGCCATGCTTTAGTTTTAATTTCAGCTCCTTCTTCTGACTGGTAGATTTTCTAGTTTGGAATCTTATTCTTAGAGTTCCTGGACGGTCGTGACCATGCTTGTTGTTCCAGTTTCCTCTCCTGTGTCCTCTACTCCTGGTATTCTTTCTTTTGCTTGGCCCAAGTCTCTTGTGAATGCTTCACACTCTAGGCGTTTTGTTGTTGTTGTTTTGTTTATACTTTTATATAGTTTTTGTACACGTTCATGCGGATGTCTGCATCTGTCTTTATTGGTATCTGTGTGTGCACAGGTACCTGTGTGCAGGTGTGTGCATGTGCATGAGTGCTGATGGAGGCTGGAGGTCAATGTCAGCTGGCAATCTCAATCTCCCTCACCTCTATAGAGCATCTTTTGCCGAACTAGCTAGTGAGGTTTGCCAGGAAGCCCCAAGCTGCCTCTTCTCTCGTCTCTTGCTCTGAGTGGGGTACAGCTTGCGCCATTGTGCCTGGACTGTTATATGGTTTCTGGGTCTTGCGTTCATCTCCTCATAACTGCACAGCAAGTGCTCCACCCACTGAGCCTCCTGCCGGCCTTCTGCAGGGGTTTGCGTGCTGGATAACTGGCTAACCTAGTCTTCCCTGTGGTAGCTTTCCTTTTTGCACTCAGCCTTGCTGGACACAGTTAACTCTGCAGTTTAGCTCCTGAGACTCCAGATTATCCCTTCTCTAGCCAGGGAATCGGACATGTTTTAGCTGTAGGCATTCTTTATATGTTCTGGACACTGAATCCATTCTCAAATCTACGATTGGCTGGTGTTTTCCTGTGACTCTTCTTCTCACCTTCTCGGCGTTCACTTTCATGCACAGCCGTCCTTGCCCTTGTGCAGAAGCCCAGTTATCATTTCCCTTTACTGCTTATGTTTAATAAATCACTGCCAAGTCAAATGATGTGATTTTCCCCCCATTTTCTTCTAAGAATTTTACCATTTTAGGTCTTACATTTGGACCTCTAATTTATTTATTTATTTTTGGTTTTTTCGAGACAGGGTTTCTCTGTAGCTTTGGTGCCTGTCCTGGAACTAGCTCTTGTAGACCAGGCTGGCCTCAAACTCCCAGAGATCCACCTGCCTCTGCCTCCCGAGTGCTGGGATTAAAGGCGTGCGCCACCACCGCCCGGCTGGACCTCTAATTTATTTTGAAATTTTCTCATATATTATCTGATCCACCTTTAGTATTTTCTAGGTAGGTACTGCATTTTCACAGCGCCAGTGTTTAAGAGGCCTGTGTTTTCCTATTGAAGTTGAGGCATATTTGTTTAGGATCCATTCACACAAGGGTTTATTTCCTGGGTCTCTGTTCATAGCCTTGTCTAAGTACCTTGCCATGATCCATTGCCAAAGTGTTGATTTCTGCAGTTTCAGAAAGAGTTTTGAGACCTTTACATGCTGTTTGTCTCCTTGATCATTTGATTATTTAGAGTCCCTTGAGATGTCATATAAGTTTTAGGATGGATTTTCCATTTGTTTCTGAAGATGAGAGTGAGCTGTTGAGAGAGCAGTATTGATCCTGTGGGTTAGCTTGGTTAGTGTTTCATCAGGCGGTTGAGCAGATTTCCCTGTGTTTCTTTCAATGGCATCTTATAGTTTCATGTGTTGGAGGAGGCTGTTTGTTCATTTCCTGGCTGCCTAGCCCCGAAATAATCACACAGAAATTATATTATTTAAAACACTGCTTGGCCCATTAGCTCTAGCTTCTTATGGGCTAACTCTTAAATATTAATTTAACCCATTTCTATTAATCTGTGTATCGCCACATGGCTGTGGCTTACCGGTAAAGTTCCGTCTGGCTCCTGCAGGGCTACATGGATTCTCTCTGACTCTGCCCTTTTTTCTCCCAACATTCAGTTTAGTTTTCCCCGCCTAGTTCTTTTCTGCCCTATCCCGTGCTCAAGACAGTTTCTATATTAACCAATGGTAGTCACAGCATACAGAGGGAAATCCCACATCATTCATGTTATAAATCTTTTATCTCACTCATGACAGTTACTCCTAAGGATTTTTAAATGGATTTATTTTGGTGGATGTACCTACTGTACATTTTTAACATTTTTTTAAAAGAAAGTATGTAGCTGATTTCTTAGAGTAACATTCACTACTTATTTATTTTTTAATTTTATGTTTTGTTTTGGTCTTGGAGACAAAGTCTCACCAGCAGGTTTTGGCAGTCCTTAAACGTGCAATGATCCACCTGTCTCTGACTCCCAAATGCAATAATTAAAGGCCTGTGCCATTTGCCCAGCTTTTTAAATTTTTACAGTGCTTTCTCCTAACATATTTTTATCCTAATAATTTTGGGTTCTTAATCTTTGGTTCTAGTAGTGTCAGCAGTGTCCTGCATATAGAAGAGTTTCTATTTTCATTCTTTGACTAGATTTGGAAAAGAGTGTGGTACTATTTACTTTCATTTTAAGGCATCGTTTGTGTTTTTTACTTATTCACTTATACTTCATAATTATTTCTTGTTATCAAGTTTTATTCTCTGTGTGTGGGTTGTCTGTGGGTATGTCTGTGCACGACACATGTAACTGGTACTAGAGGAGGCTAGAAGAAGACATCAGATCCCCTGGAACTGTGGGGTTATAGACAGTTGTGGAGTTCCATAATAGGCGCTGGGAATTAAACCTGGGTCTTCTGGAAGAACAACAAATGCTCCTAACTGCTGAACTATCTCTCCAGCTCCATATGCAATTATTTTTCATACAAAATATATTTATATTAAATGTTTTTGAGCTTGGAAGATGACTCAGCAGATGAAAATGCTAGCCTCACAAACCCAAGGACCAGTGGTCACTCTCTGGAGCCCTCTTGAAAGGTTGGATGTGTGAGCCAGCTTGGAGTAAGCCTCACAGTGGCAGAAATCATAGACCCTGTTTCCACAAGGTGGAAGATGAGAACTAACTCCCAAGCTTAACTTCTAAATTCCTTATGTACACCATGACATATACACGTGCACATGTATACATGCCACGTGCATGGTTAATCACAAAACACAAAACATTTAAAAGTGACATTTAAAGCAGTTTGATGTTTGATGATAGAATACTTTGTAAGGCCCTCCCAAAGCGAGTGATTGTGTAGACGATTCCTCTGATGTGCCTTAAAGCACTTTGTCCCTGTCCTCTGCATTGGCCCAGAGTCCCTACTACTTTAGGTAGTTCTCAGTACCGTACTTCAAGGAAGACAGGTAACATAAGAGATAAAGGTCATTAAAATAACTTAATGCAGGGATTTAAAAGATTTTAATATTTGCTGTAAGTCTATGCTCTTGAGAGATGAAATCTATGAAGATACAAATCTATGTTTACAAAGTGAAGAATATGAGGTAAGGGAAGAGCTTTAAATCAGGGTCACTGTGAGAGCCGCTTCAGGATGTGTGTGCTCATCTGGCCCCAGTCCTTCACAGCTCATCATAGGGATAATTTGAGAATGACGCTTTATCTCACTACCCTGTCTCCATCATCCTTCTAATTAATTTATGATAGAAAGATCCTCTACCAAGGACCAAGGGAAAACTGCAAATTGATAGACTTTGTGATTCATGATTATAAATATTAGAACAATTTACCTTCCCAAGTGCCACAAGATAGTCTTAGGAAGAAAAATATTTTCTCTTTTTAAAATTTTATTTTTATTTTTTGAGATTATAATACAATTACATCATTTTCCACTTTCTTTCTCCCCATCCAAACCAAACTCTCCCTCCTTGTTCTTTTTCAAATTCATGGCCTCTTTAGTTATTTATTTTTTTTTTTACTTTACACACAGATATGTATATGTTGACACACATATATTCCTAAGTATAACTTCAGGCTACAGTTACTAGGTATGTTTTCAGGGCTGACCATTTGGTATTTGATACCTAATTAGTGTACTAACTAGGAGTATGTCCCCAGTGACAGCAACAGAAGCTGTGCTCTAGAGAGGGCCAGGTTGTATGTACCTCATACCTGCAGCCAAACTTGGTAACAAGAATTTCCCAGGTAGCCAAGGGGTTGTCGAGAGAGCCTGAGACTTGGCAGCATGTTGGCAAGGTTAGAATCCCTGAAGAGAGCCCTGAAGAGGTCATTGGTGAAGGAATAATCCCAGTTACAGCTGATACCCCAGCATCATAGAGATGTTAGCACCATTGGACACCACCACTCACAACCGCAGCCATGGAGTGAAGCTGGCCTGAGCCTAGGGGACAAACTGTGTGCCTGTGATGCTAGTGCTGGAGAAGCGGAGCTGTTCTGGACCTTTTGGAGTCCAGGGGATCCTGAGTGAGTCCCAGATGTCAAGTGCTGAACTTTTTTTTTTAAAAAAAGAAACATTAATTCTTTTTGGTTTTCATATCATACGTCCAAATTCCACTCATCTCTCCACTTGCTGCTGCCCTCTGCCCTTCTTATCTCCCCCCAAAACAAAATTTAAAAGTCTAGCCTAAAAATAAACAACAAAAGAGTTTCAGTGTAGAAGCTATACTATGGCCCACTGAGTCACACAGTATACCTCTTAGTTAATACATCTTTACTAGTAAGTGTTCTTTAGAATGGATCGTTAGTCTGGCTCAAGGACTCTGACTTCTACTCTGTCAATACTGGAGATCCCGTAGCTTTGGATCTACAGGTCTGGCCTTGGCGTGCTCCAGCAGTTCACAGAGGAGGTGGATGTTGGGGTGGGTGTTTTAAAGAGTTCGATTTTTTTTTTTTTTTTTTGAGAGGCTTTTAGCATCAGAAGAGACTTGGATATTGTGTTGACAAAGGTTTCTGTCCTGCCCAGTCCTGCAGCCATTCAGTCCCAAAGAAACACAGAGAGGTCTACATTAATTATAAACTGGTTGGCCTGTTGGCTCAAGCTTCATATTAAATTAGCCCATTATTCTTGTCTATGTTAGCCATGTGGCTTGGTATCTTTTATCAGCAAGGCATTTTCATCTTGCTTCCTCTGTATCTGGGTGACGACTGCAGACTGACTCTTTCTTCTTCCCAGAATTCCCCTGTTCTCCTTGCCCTGCCTCTATTTCCCATGTGGTCGCCCCACCTATATACTTCCTGCCTGGCTACTGGCCAATCAGCATTTTATTACACAAGTACAAGAAACAGATCTTTACAGGGTAAAACCATTGTCCCACAGCACTCCTCCCACACCTTTTTTTTTTTTCCCAAAACAAGAACTCTGAATCGAATCTCCTTGTTTAGCTTTCTTCCTGACCATTATCCATACAACTTGTAACCAACACTCTAAACAAAGAAAAACATCCATAGCCTTTTTTTTTTTTTTTTTTGAGCTGGGAATGCAGGCTTAGTTTTCCAGGCTACTTCCTGCTGATTGGGGGCGTTGATAAACTTATAGGGATCTAAAGAAAATTTAGAATTACAGTCAGGTCCTGCTTGGGAAATTCTATGAGGCTTGATCATCTCAGCCAGCAGTCATAAAGCTGTTCTGGATGTAGAATTTAGAGGAAACTGCAACAGAGGTGCTCTGAAATGTTAGATCATCTGGGCCATCTGTTCCTATCGGAGATTCTTCAGAGGTCTTCCTTCATCAAACCTGATTTTTCTTAGCTAGACTGAATCCACAGCCTCTCATTTCCTGTGGAATTAAAAATAAAACCTCTTGAGCCGGGCGGTGGTGGCGCACGCCTTTAATCCCAGCACTCAGGAGGCAGAGGCAGGTGGATCTCTGGGAGTTCGAGGCCAGCCTGGTCTACAAGAGCTAGTTCCAGGACCGGCACCAAAGCTACAGAGAAACCCTGTCTCGAAAAAATAAAAAAATAAAAAAATAAAACCTCTTCTCCAAAGTAACATATATATCTTTTGACTTAAATTTTGAAGTCAAAGCTTTTTCAAAATATGTATGTTAGATTAATCCAGCAACAACATTTATAATCAAATGTCTTTTAGGAGCTGTTGCCCCTTCCTTAGCATTCAAACAATTCAAAGAAAACATAATAATATATAGTATCCAGATTCGCTGTGTGTTTTCCATCTTTATGTGACTTTATTTTAAGTTCTATTTCTTTTATTTTTACTTTTAATTTTTGGCTTTTTGAGACTAGGTTAACTGAGGTTTCTGTCCCTTCTGATCCTGCAGTCGTTCAGTCTCAAAGAAATACACAGAGGTCTACATTAATTATAAACTGGTTAGCCTAGTAGCTCAGGCTTCCTATTAACTCTTACATCCTATATCTTAACCCATAATTCTTTTCTGTGTTAGCCAGGTGTCTTGGTACCTTTATCAGTGAGGTATTCTCATCTTCCTCTGTGTCTGGTTGATGATTGCAAACTGCATCTTTCCTCTTCCCAGAATTCTCCTTTTTCTCATTGTCCTGCCTTTACTTCCTACCTGGTTGCCCTGCCTTTACTTCCTGCCTGGCTACTAGCCAATCAGCGTTTTATTAAAAATAGTACAAATGACAGGATAAAAGACCATTGTCCCAAAGCAGATATTTTGGAGACTCAATTACTAAAGACTGTGAGACTACAGAAGCTGGAATGTTTTATAATGTGATATTAATATTATTATGAGATCTTGGGGGAATGAACAAGAAAGAAAGAGTTGTGGTTTAACAATGCTGAGTTCCCTTTGTTATCAAGTTGATAAGTGGTCAGTGGTGCTTGCTAGTTTTATACCAACTTGACACAAGCTAAAGTAATTTTGGCAGAGGGAAATATGATTGAGAAAATGCCCTGCCTCCAGATTGGCCAAGTCTCTAGGTGCATTTTCTTGATTGATGGTAGATGTGGGAGGGCCCAGCTCACTCTGGGCAGTGCCATCCCTGTACTGGTGGTCCTGGATTCTATAAGAAAAGCAGGCAGAGCAAGTCATGAGGTGCAAGCCAGTAAATGACACTCCTCTATGGCTTCTGTATCAAGTCCTGCATCCATGTTCCTACCTTGAGCTCCTGCCCTAAATTCCCTGGATGCTGGACTATAAGCTGTAAGATGAAATAAACCCTTTCTTCCCGAAGTTTGTTTTGGTCATGGTGTTGAGACAGTAGAAACTGTGACTAAGACATGTTTGACTTAAAAAGCCAGTCTTGTTTATTTTCTGTGGCAGAATGTCATCTAGTCATGGTTTATCGGTCCTTTCTCTCTGGAAATCATGGGTGGTCATAACTGAAGGCACATGATTCCCCCGAAGACTGTTTTGCGTGTGCTGTACACATACTTCACTGACTTTAGAAAGTCTTACCTAGAGTGTTTTAGAGATGAGCAGACTGGTCCCATAGTCTGAAAACTCTTCCTAGTTTGTCATTCTGCAGAGAAAACACATGGAGCACAGCACTTGTTAGAAGTACAGAATTCGGGAAGGAATCGATAAATAAAAAAATTGTAACCTGTTTTGAACTCCCTTCCTTCTCTCTGCTTTCTGTGGCCTGCATCAAAGCCTGTGCTGAGCACTGTGCTGACATCTGTGGATTCTGCTAATTGATAATCAAGTGATTTTCAAGGTAGAAATTAAGCTCTTGAGATCAAGCATAAAATTTTGCTTTTCACTTTTGTATTTTTAATAAAGTTCATTGATCTTTTGGGACCGGCGACTGAATTTAAGAGAATAAAGGATCAATTTGTTTTCATAATTAATGGAAACATTTTGGAGGTCTGACTCACTGCAGAAAACTGAGTAGGAGCGAGTGGCGGCTCACCATCTGTCTCTAGAGACAGACGTCCTGTTATTTGTATCTGCGCAAAGGTGCACTTAATCCATGAGTTTTGCTGTACTTTAGACTTAACTCTTCATAACCAGCTTCATATGAAGTCACAGGAAAATGGGTTTCAGTACATTTATGGCAGTATGTAACTATGACTCACACAGGCTGTAAAATCTCAAATCATTTGGCGTGGGTGTCAAGGCAGCTTCTTTTCCCTCTGGTTCTTTGTCAGTGTGAGGCAGTGAGTTCATGGCGTGGAAGAAGCGAGCGCTCGCTGCTTGCCTTCCCAGCCAGATGGACCGGATTTGAGATCTCCTCCTTCTAGATGCTAGTTGGATTAAAGGCTAAGTTAAAATTAATTAGAATTGTAAGGGCACACGCATCTGTGGACCTTTGAGTGAGAATAGTCATTGTGTAGACACGCCAACATTTTCAGGTTACCATCGAGTCCTTATTAAGGGCACACGCATCTGTGGACCTTTGAGTGAGAATAGTCTTTGTGTAGACATGCTAACATTTTCGGGTTACCATCGACTCCTTATTAAGCTTTTTTCCTGCGCCTAAGTTGACTTGCTCTGTTTATTAAATGCCTTCTACCATCTCTGCTGTAACCTTTGCCTGTATTTATGCAAACCCAGGAGTTTTTGGCTTTTAACTTCTGAGAACCTTGTCACATTTTTCCTGTTCTTAGTGTATCTCCATGTCTTTCATAGAAGCTTTGCTTGTGAGGTTAGACCTTCCTCATCAGCAGAGGCTTCCCAGGACTTCCAGTTTTCAGCCTGGGTTTTGCCCAATTTTTCTTTCTAATACTTATTTTTGCTCCTTCTAATACTATTTTATGCCTTTTCACCACTTTGTAAAGTTGGCAAGATAATATTAAGATTCTCTTGTTTAGCACAGCATTCTTTTCCTTGTCTTGTAACATGGAAGGGGGTCTGCTTATTTGTGTTTCTGTCCTGCCTAGTTCCCCACAACTGTTTAGCACCAAAGAAAATCACACATAGGTCTCCATAAATTATAAGCTGATTGGCCCATTAGCTCTAGCCTCTCAGTGGCTAACTCTCACATCTTGATTAACCCATTTTTCTGATCTGTGTTAACCATGTGGCTCAGAACCTTTTTTCAGTGGGGCAGATCACATCCTGCTGCTTTGGTGGTCTGGGCAGGAGTGGGAGGAATCAATTTCCTCCTTCCCAGAATTCTCCTGTTCTCATTACATCATTTCTACTTCCTGTCTGGTTTTCCTGCCTATATTTCCTGCCTGGCCAATCAGCGTTTATTTAAAACATGATTGACAGAATACAGACAATTCTCCGGCACCATTGTCTGTCTCCTCCTAAGGCCTCAACCTCTTTCACTAAGAGCAGCAACACTGGCTGTTCAGCTCTCTGTCTCCTTCATGACTGCCCAAGAGGAAAGTTGGAAAATGAAACTGTCCATTTCTACAGTCTCGGCCCCTTTTGTCATAGAAACGATAAGCTAAAGGCAATTTTATTTTATTTTTTGTAAATATTGTCCTTTTCCATTTTCCTACCTGCAGGTAATTCAGTCATAAATGAACTAGAACCTATGTATGAAATATTGAGTTGTTTATAAGATGTGATTAAAAACTAAGTTGGTACTAATAAAACTCTTACATTAAAAATACAGAAAAAATTCTACTTCTGTTCTAAGAAAATTAAATCTGTACTAATCTGCACGCCTGTCAGGGGGGCAATACTGAACTTCCTGACAGTTGTCTAGTCCAGGCGTCTTGTGGAGTGTAAGGTGGCACAGTTCTTACACAGTTCTTGGGCTCAAGTTGACGCAGTAGACCCAAAGAAAGCATATCTGTTTACCTAGCGAGTCCACTTCCACTTCAGCGGTCTAGCCTGCAACTTCCAACATGAAAATACATACCAAAAAGGCCATTTTGATATCTTCTTTATAATTTAATTGTTCATTATTTTGTTTATTTTTGTATTGTTTTCATTTTTAAAGATGAATCTAAACTTTAAAAAGGTTTATTTTTATGTGTATAAATGTTTTGCCTGCATGGATGTAAGTACGCATGTGCTCGCAGTGCCCCTGGAGGCCAGTGAGGGTGCCAGATCAGCTGGAGCTGGAGCATGAGAGCTGGGGACTGGATCCGGGTCCTCTGGAAGAAGCAGCCAGTACTCTTAGCTGCTGAGCCATCTCTCTAGACCCAGTTTTGGAATTTTTAATATATTAGATATATTGGCTCCTTATATTTTATCTTAATTTGTCATTTGATTTTATTACTATTTTTAACATGTAAAAGTTAAAAACAAAGTAATAATTAGATTTACCAATATTTTAAATCTGTGTTTTAAATCTGATTAGAAAATATTATGTTTTAAGTTGTGGGGAAATTGAACTACCTTTTTGAAAAGTTCAACTTCTGTTTTTATTTTTATTTTTTCTGAAATTGAATTTTTCTTACCCTGCTGTTTCTTTTTCTTGTCCACAGCTGAGGAAAATAATTTTTAAGACATGTTATAAGATAGGATTGACCCAGATTGTCCCTCATTGTATCCAACCTTCAATGTTCCTTACGTGATGGGTGTAAGGCAGCACATTCCTAGGCTCTCGAGTTTAAGACGTGGATATCATTGGGAGTAGGAGAATAACTGTGTGCTGATTGGCTCCTTGTCAGTTTGACACAAGCTACAGTCATCTGGGAAGAGGGAACCTCAGTTGAGAAAAGTCTCCATCAAACTGGGCTGTAGGCTGGTCTTGGGGCCACTTTCTTGGTTAATGATTGATGTGGGAAGGCCTAGTCTACTCTGTGTGCTGCTGCCCCTTGGGCAGGTGGACCTGGACTGTATATAAAAGAAAAATCGAGCAAGCCGCCATGGAGAGCAAGAAAGGAAACTGTGGTCCTCCATGATCTTTGCTTTAATTCCTGTCCTTACTTCAGCGTTGGCCCGTGACCTGAGATATGTAAGATGAAATAAACCCTTTCCTCCCCAAGCTAGTTTTGGTCATGGTCAATTAGAAATCAAACTAGGACACTTTGACTACTCATACATATTGTCTTAGTTGTGGGTCTATTGCTGTAAAGATACACTGTGACCCAGGCAACTTTCATAAAAGAAGGTGTTTAAGTGGGAACTTGCTTACAGCTTCAGAGGTTGTCTATTATGATGGCTGGAAGCAGGCAGCTGTAGGGTTGGAGAAGTAGCTGAACAGGCAGAGAAAAAAACTGAGTTTGATGTGGGCTTTGGAATCCTCATAACTCATCTCCAGTGACATATGTCCTCCAACAAGATCACACATACCAGCAAGGTCACACCCCCTAATCCTCCTGATTCCTTTCAGACAGTTTCACTTGGTGACTAAGCACTCGAATATATGTACCGATGTGGGGGGGTGGGGCGTTTTCATTCAAACTTCCACCCGGATTGACCATCTTGGAAGATGACACATCACTGAGACTGTTGCCATTCCAAATATTTGACTTACAAGCATAGCACACATGTATCGGTCTTTATAGTTTCCATATGTGTAGTAGTTCTGCACTTAGCTCTAAGGATCTGACTGTATCATGTTTTGGGGATATAGTTATATCCATAAATTTGTGGAAGGATGTATATAAACTTTTTTCCTGCTAAAAAGTTTAGGCATTGTTTTGATTTTTTTCCTTTGAAATTATATGTGTAAACTCATTGCAGTCTGGTCTTTTAAAAAGTTAAAAAGCAGGTGGTATAGAATATTGTTATAACATGAGGATATTTGGTAGAAAAGAATTAAGAGTCAGTGGGCTAGACCACAAAACTGTGGGTGACAATCTTAATCTGCCTTGCTGAAGAATATATTTCCTCCTAAAAGTGAGGTTTTAAGTAAAAGAGCATCTGTTTTGGTTTATCAGGTAGACGAGTGTACTTATTCAATTGCTATCATTCTTCTCATCAAACGTGCTGAGGGATTTCTCCACTGACATTGTTCCCTAATGAGAAAAGCAGCTGACTTCTGGGATCTAGCATGTTAGGATAAAGCAGGCCATTCAATTTTGAGATAGAGTAATTTCAGTTCAGATATTACAATTTTCTTTTATGTTTTTCAGCAGTAGTTTTGCAAGATTTAATATTTCTTTTTTAGGAATTCCTTTTAAGTGATAGAGGTTGTTTACCAGAAGTTAGCCTACTAGTTGTTCAGAAGTAGGCCAGTAAAGTGGAATTTCTTGTCTTTCAGATGATTAATTCATAAGCCATTTTCTTCCCCTCTAGATTGTGCATCTTTCTTTAAAAGAAATAGGCAGCAGCCAGGCTCCCTGAGGTAAGAGGTGTCTAGACAAGCCCTCCCAAGTTTCATGCCTTTGATTAGGAGTGGTCTCCAGGCTGGCCTGCTTGCTTTAGGGTGCTGCTGTCGTGTCCTGCACGCACACCTGGGTTTTCAAGATATTCTAGTTTTGTACTTGCTTTTAATAAACAGAAATAGAATAAAGGAATATAATTTCCATAAATTGATGATAATTTTCAAATAAAATTCATTTTAAGAGTGCCTTATTTTTATTTTTTAAGATGTGTGATATCTTGAGTTCTCACCTTGAAAGAGCTAGTCTCAAAAATTGAGTGTAATGACATGCTTCACTTTAACCACTTGGATCATTTATATATGACAGTATGTATGATATTATATGATATATAGCAGTATATATCATATTATATTTGATAATATATGTATTTATATGGTACTATGTAGTTATAGAGGTGTATTAAAAGGGCAGGATATCAGATGATATAACTTCATCATCTTTTAAGCATATTTTTAACATATTGTGTTTTCTAGAGGTGAAAGATGTACCTTAAAATTTAACCTTTAGAATATTTTAGAAAAGTTAATGTTGAGTTAACAGGCTTGTGCTGTATAATATTTTCATTAAAATTCAGAGGCTGAATTCATTAAAATTGAGAGGCTGTAAACATGGTTAAGTGTGCCTACTCCTCTTACAGAGTACCTGGGTTTGGTCCTTAGCACCCAAATCACTCAGCTTCCAACTACCTTTAACTCCATCTCCAAGGGATCTGATGCCCTCTGGTCTCTGTGGACTCTTGCACACATGTGATGCACAGAAACATACATAAGTACATACAAGCACATACATTTTTAAAAACTCTTATTTAAGAATCACAGATTTGAGGCTGGGGAGATCGTTTTGCGGTTAAGAACACTGTTGCTCTTCCAGAAGACTTGAGTTCAATTCCCAAAACTCACATGGTAGCTCTCAACCCTCTCTAATCCCCTGTTTTCAAACCCCTGTTCTGTGGGACTGATGCCCTCATCTGGCCTCCATGGACACCAGGCTTCCATGTAGTATATAGACTTACATAAAGGCAAAACACCTATACACATTAAAAAAAAAAAAGAGGCAGCAAGCTTTGTATTTGCCTTCAAAGATACTAATTTGATAGTAAAATCTTATGTATATGAAACACTTCTAAAAAATTAAGTCTACTTATTTATATGTTTAGTGATTTTGCTTAATTTTTTGTTTTCTCTATCTTGAGATTTGACATTAAAATGCATGAATTTATATTGTGTACTGTAAGATTTTAATATATGTATGTATTGTGGAATGATTACCACAGTCAGGCTAGCTAACGTGTCACCTCACATAGCTGTGTGTCTTGGGAGGTGGAAACACATGGCTTACTCTCAGTAATTTAAAGTCTGCAGTAAAATAGGATTGTCTTCCATCCCATGCTGTACCTTACATCTCCAGAACGTGTTTGTCTTACCCAGCTAAGACTTTGTGCCCTCCAACCAACACTTCTCATTTCCTCTCAGACCTTAGCAACAACTATTAAACTCTTGATGTTTTTATTTTCCACTTATTATAGTGTATGTGTGTGTTTTTTTAAAGGTATTTCTTCATTCTTTATTTGTGTGGTGGTTTGTATGTATGCCTGTGTACTGTGTCTGTAGAGACCAGAAGAGGCTATTAGAGCCACTGTGAGCCATGCTGTGAGTCTGGGAATTGAACCTCTGTCCTCTGGAAGAGCAGAGAATGCTCTTGATTACTCAGCCATCTCCCCAGCCCTTCCTGAGTTTGTTTCTGTGATTGGCTGTTCTACTTAGAACAAACCCTCTCAGTTCATCCCTGCAGCTGCAGCTGACAGAAGTCTCTTCTCTAAGAAGGCTCCATACTATGGTGGTGTATATACTGCATCTTCCTTATTCATCTCTCCGTGGATCCTGACTATTCTAAATAAAACTGTAGTGGTTATGGGACGTAGAAATTATTTTGAGTTGTTGATTTCACTTCCTTTGGGTACATATCCGGAAGTGGGACTGCTGAATCATGTGGTAATTCTATTTTTATCCCTTTGAGGAATGCCCATCTTTTTAAATAGTGACTGTATTAATTGACTTGTGAGTGCAGTGTGCAAGACTTTTTTTCCTCCCTGTTCTCAATGTATTTTTCTTTCTCTCCCATTGTCCCCCCCCCCCATTCTCTCTTTTCCTTCTCTCTCTTATATGTCATTCATAAAACTGCACAGTGTTTTATTGGGGCTTTGATTTCCATTTCTTCATGGTGTATGATGTTGACTTATGAACTTTACTCCTAGACCAATGTGTATCCTCTTTTGAGGTAGTACTGTCCATGTCTTTTGCCTATTTTCTTATATTTCTTATGTTCTGCTGGTATTGGTTTTAATTTCTTAAAAATTTTGACATTTAAACTCTTATTAAGATACATAGTTTCCAAATATTTCCTCCCTTTTGATAGGTTGTCTCTTGGATCCATTGTCCCTCTTGAGGGCCAGAAATTTTTAGTTTAATGTAATTCCGTTTATCTAACTTAACTTTAGTTGCCCTTGCTTTTGATGTCGTGTTAAAAAACACCAAAAAAAAAAAAAAAAAAAAAACCAAACCCCACATTCCTCGCCTAGGCAAGCGTAAGGGGTTTGCTCATGCTTTTTTCCATCAACACCACAGCCCATTCATTTCTCCCATGCATGGCTCAGTTCATTTGGTTTTCCATGTGCTGTGATAAAGACACAGCAACCCCTCCTGCATGTGGGTCCTTGATTTCCCCAGGATTCCATGGAAAAAAACGTTCCCATTGCAGTTCTTGCCATCTTTGTTGAAGACTAAGTGGCCACAAATAGCTATGTTCTTATTAATCTTTACGTGTCTGGGTCCATAGGCCTCTATTTTGCTGCAGTACCATGTTGTCTTGGTTCTTGTAGCCATGTGCTGTATTTTGAAATCCGATAGTGTGCTTGTTGAGCTTTATTGGTTTCACTCAAGATTGCTTTGACTACTTCAGTCTTTTCTGATTTCATGTGACTAAGAGGACTGTTTTCTTATTTTGTAAAAAAGATCATGGGAATTTTTTTTAGTAATTGCATTGACTCTGTAGGTTACTTTGATTAGCTTGGACTTTTTAATTCTAATCTATGAACATATTTTTTCATTTATTTGTGTCTCTAATTTATTTCATGACTGTTTCATAGCTTTTAGTTTATTAATCTTTTGCCTCCTTTAAATTTATTCTTACTATCCTTTGAGCTGTTATTATAGGTGATACAGTTACAGATAGTTTGATGTTGATGAACTGGAATGCTGGGTTTGTGTGTAGGTTTTGTATCCTGCAGCTCTGTGATTTTTTTTTTTTTTTTGGTTCTGATTTAAGGGGATGAAACCTTGGGGTTTTCTGTATATGGTCATGTCATCTAGAAGCAGACTATTGCGCTTCTTTAGATATAGATGTCTATATATTATTGTTGCCTAATACAGAGGAATAGCATTTAGCTTTTCACCATTGAGCATGTTAGATGTAATTCTGTGTCATGAAAGAATAAAGATTTTGTTCCATGCCTTTCAGTGTGTATTGAGATAATCATGTGATTTTAATATTTTTATTAATAGACTGTGTCACTTTTATTGATTGCGTATATTGAGTCTTCAATAGGCCATTCTTTTTTTTTTTTTTTTTTTTTTTGGTTTTTCAAGACAGGGTTTCTCTGTGGTTTTGGAGCCTGTCCTGGAACTAGCTCTGTAGACCAGGCTGGTCTCGAACTCACAGAGATCCGCCTGCCTCTGCCTCCCAAGTGCTGGGATTAAAGGCGTGCGCCACCACCACCCGGCTTCAATAGGCCATTCTTAAATACCTTGTTTCTTACCATACAATCTTTTTAATGTCGCATTACTGTTAGCATGCTAATGTTTTATTAAAGCTGTTTGCCTTCACTGCAATCAGGATTATTGGCCTGTAAATCTCAATTATTTTATTGCTTTTTCTGCCTGTGGTGTCAGGGAAATGCTGGCCTTATAAAGTAAAATTGGAACTACACTCTGGTCTTCAGAAGTATTTTATAGTAATTTATAGTATTTAAAGTGTTTGAAAGTGTTTACTAGTAAAGGCTTAGATCCTTAACTTTTCTCTACTAGGTCTTGGTAACTAATTATTGGTTGTTGTCATGGTTTCTGTTTCATGGATGGCTGTATAGTTTCAGAATTAATTTTTTCTAATCTATACAATTATGGGAGGTAGAGTATGAAAATATCCATGATAGTCTCCTGATTGTTTTTTTTTTTAATATCTGTTGTTTATAATATATTCTCTCTCTGTCTCTCTGTTTCTCTCTCTCTCTCTCTAGATCCAGGTAAAAATTTTTGACTCTACAGAACTTCACAAATATATATTTTGTGTTGTTTTCTACTCTCATTTATTCTTTCCATGAGCCTTAAAATGTCCTTTCTCTCACTAATTTTGCAGTTAGTCCCTGAGTTCATCATTGATTCTCTGAGACCCTTTTACTTCTTGTGCCGTAGAAGCTGTTCTTTACAATTTTCATGCATGTGTATAATAGAATATGATCATATCCACCTCCGCTTCCCACTTCATTTCCCCCCAGACTCCCCAACACGTCTGTTGCTACTTTTTTCCCTCTTTGGATGGCTTTGATGCAACTTGGAAGTTTTAGTGTGTTTTGTCTCCATTTCTGTTTGTCTCGGGGTATTGTTTTTATTTCCTTGAAATCCTAGATGTACTGGCTATTCATAATCATATTTTATAAATTTAAATTTTATTGTTTTGTGTGTATGGGTATTGTGCCTGCAGGTATGTCTGTGCAGTTTGTCTATACCTGGTGCCCATAGAATCTGGACGAGGATGTCAGATTCCCTAAAACTGGAGCTATAGCCAGTTGTGAACTACCATGTTGATTCTGAGAATCAAACTCAGGTCCTCTGGAATAGCATCCAGTGTTCTTAGCCACCAGACCATCCCTTCAAGCCACCCATAACTAGTTGTGTTATAATTTCTGATAGTTCTCTTATTATTGATCGCTAGTATCATATCATTGTAGTCAGAAAGTATGATTCTTTATACATGTGTGTGTGTGTGTCTTTGTGCCCATAGAGTGTGTCACATCCCCTGAAGCTAGAGTTTCAGGTTCTGAACTTTCTAGTGTGGATCCTGGGAACTAAACTCAGGGGTTAGTAAGTGAGTCTAGCCTCTAAACAGCTGATACATCTTTGCAGCCTGACAGTGCAAAGCCCCAATTTCAGTCTTCTTAAATTTTGTGGTGCTTGTTTTTATATATGACCTGTCTAGGGAATGGGCCATATGTGGTTGAAAGGAATGTGCATTCTGTTGCTGTTGGACTTAAATTCTATGCACATCTCTTAGGTCTGTGTATTCTATTTTGTTCAAGGATGTTGTTTTCACAATGATTTTCTATCTATATGACTGTTTTTGTTTGATAAATTTTTTCTTTATTAATCCACACATGTGTACAACAAATAATGATGATTTCTATCTCTCTCTATCCCCTCAATATCCCCCATATTCTGTGCAACATACCTTTTCTAAACTTTATGTCTAACTCATTAAGTCCAGTTAGAGTTACACATATGTGCATGCGTGTGGGACCGTCCACTGGAGCTTGGGAAACTATGAGCATCCATGTTTCTCAAAGATATATTTATTTAATATGTCTGTGCCTGTGCACCACATTGTGACTGGTGCCCACAGAGGCCAGGGAGGGCACTGAGTCTCCTGAAATTGGAGTTATAGATGCTTCTCAGTTGCCACATTGGTGCTGGGAATCAAATTTGTATCCTCTCAAGAGCAGCCAGTTCTCTTACTGCTGACTCAAGTCTCTAGCCGCTCCTTGTTCATTTTAAAAAGTGGATTACTGAAATCTTCCTAATACTGTAATGTCACCTTTTCACCTTTCAGATTTGTTTCTAATTAATTGCCTCATGAATTTCAGTGTTTAAATGATAGTTACATATTTTACAATAGTTAGATTTGCTTGATAAATTGACTTGACTCCTTTATCATTATATAATCTCTTGACTTGTGAATTTTAGACTTAAATCTCATAATTTTAACATATAGACTTTCCTGCTGTCTGGTTGGCATTTAAATTTTGTCAAATTTTGTTATTTCACCTTTAGAATGTGTAAATCCTTATAGCTGATGTGATCTCTTTAACTGGAATACAGAGTGACTTATTTTTGTTTGCTCGTTTAGCAAAGCTATGTTATCTGAAGAATTTAGACCATTTACATTTGAAGTAATAATTGATAAGGACTTTCATGTTGTCTTGCTTTTCTGTTTTGCTAATCTCTTGTTCCTTGCTCTCCCGTGCTCTTTCCTGGTGACTTTCATGAGTGACAGTCAGCCTTTCTCGGCACAGGGGAATAAATGCCTGTGATGCTGAATGTTGGGAAGATGGGCAGCTTGGGAAAGGTGCCCTGCTAGTGCATCCAGCTTAGTTTTCAAATCTCAGCCAGCCTTTTGTTGGTGCTTCCTCAGGCAGAGTCCCCACTTTTCTCCTAAGCAACTCCCTGAATCCGTCAGTGTGCTCCAGTTTCCAACCCGGTAAACAGATGTTCAGCTTCCTACAGAGTCTCCCGTGGAGGGGAAATTCGGGGACAGCAGCTTTTGTTTGGTGAGGACGGTGTCCAAAGGGATCCATTAAGCCAGCAAAGAAGAGTTGTCAAGTACTGAAGCCATGGCACACGTCTTAGATTTCCTGTCTCCCTGTGCTGCCAGTGCCAGGGATCAGTCTTTATCTTTCGCTGTGTTCAGAATCCACCGCAGGCCCAGCCTTGCCTGTGATGCTAACCCCCAACGCTGGATCCATGAAGCTTTGATGCAAAATGCATGTGGCAGATGGAATTTTACTCTAATTTTGAAAAGCGTGTCATTTATATCACTTGATCATTTGTAGATATCTAAGTCGAATGCATTGCACTCCACAACCATTCACCTGGGAGAATGTAAATCAGACTTTGTCATTTCCCTGCTTAGAACTTAAAATGTTGCCATTGTGTTAGAATAGGAGGACTCTGGCTCATGAGCCCCCTTCAGTTGCCTATTGGAACCACTTAAGGGTCTTTCAGAACTTCCCAGTTCAGAACATGCCATCAGAGAGACCGAAGTAAAAGTGATGTGAGGTGAAGCCCAACTTGAATGTTTTAAATTCTAGCAGCAGGCGGGGTTGAGAACCAGGGCTCTGTGCGGCCCGACCCTCGGTGACCTCTGTAGCCTTTTTCCGGATGTGCCCTCTGCTCATGCTTCAGTCTCACTGGCTGCCTAGATTTGTCTGGCTTTTCCCTGCGCCAAGGCCCTTTTCACAGCCTTGCTGCTCCCTTGTCCTGAAATACCCTCCCTCGGATGTGTGCTTTCTCTTGACAGTTAGATTCAGTGTGAATGCCCTTAGAGAAGTGGCCAAGAGTCACCAGTGCGTTGGCTGTCATGTCGCCTTTGCTTGTGTAGCACTGACCGTTGTGTGGTGTCCTCGCATCTGTGTCTCTCCCTCCCTTCTCTTGTCTATTTTTACCCTATGCCCCTGGAAACTGAGCTGTGTGCTTATCTTTTTAACTGCTGTGCTCTTGGCACCTACAACAATGACCGGCAGGTACAGGCTTTCAACCTGTTATATACATGGCTTTGAATAAATAAATAAATGAAAAGTTTTGATTACTTTTAAGTGATCAGCTAGCCCAGACCACCCCTGTTTCATCAATATCATGTGATTTCATAAGATGCTGAACTCAACTTCTATTGCCTGGTGACATCATTGCTCTCGTGACGTCATAGCAATATGTGTTTATTGTAGAGCTGGTGTAATCACACTGTTTATGCTTCTGGTCATTCAAAATACAGAGCGAACAATATGTCCATAGTTTCTTTTATAACAAATGGCTGTTCATTTCATGTCGTTTTGAAATCATGCCCTAGGAGTAGGTGTACCATGTATACAATCACATACAGCCTAGTTGTGTGATTAGCTATCTGATCCAAGTTTGTGTAAGCACGCTTAATGACATTTGTGCAATGAAACAGCTAAACGTCGCAAGTCTCAGAACACATGCCTGGTCTTGAACAACATTGTAATGTATTCAAATCATAATATCTGTATGTTGTTTCTATAGTTGATTCACATTCGGCTATTTTAAACTGTCAGTGCCAGGCATAGTCCCATTTGGTTCTAAGGGTATTTTATATTCCCAATAATAAGGAAGCTACAAAATTAGATTGAAGCCCTACCGAAATAGCATAATTGAAAATCACCCTCCCTCCAGTGCTGCTTTTCACACTGCAGACTAGCAGGAATTTGTATGATGTTGGGTTTGATCAAATGACACAATCTAGATGTCTTTGCTGAATATCAAACAGGTAATCACATACCTGTATAAGCATTGATCTTGTTTAGTATTTGATTTTGGAAATTAATCTCCTATAAGATACAGATGCTTAATCTAGAATTTGCTGGTGCATTCTTACCTGCCCCTCTATAGAGTTTGTAGTTGGGGTAAAGTCTGGTTGTTTAATAATTGGTTTTATTCTTTAATATCATCCTTAAGCTATGGGGGATTTTTGTGGACAACAATATTCATTTAGGCTAATACTAGGAGAGATTTATTACAGGGTGTTAACTGGGTTACAGTCTGGGGAAAGACAGAGTTTGTCCAGCCTAGAATGACAGATCCAGGAACGTTTCAATGGCAGCTGCCCTTAGACGAGAAGCTGTCTCCTACCACCTTCCTTGTTAGGTCGAGCATGGCTCACTCACTAACACTAGCTGCAAAGGCTTTAAGAAAGACTTTCTAGCCCGCATAGTATAGAAAGGATATCAGGAGATAGTTTGACTGGATATTTTCATTTAATTTGTTAAATTATTTGCACCCACTCTGACCTTGTCTATTTTAGTTTGAAGCTTTAGTAACATTTCTTTTAGTTGATACCATCATGAATTTATTAAATATTAAATCCTTCATTAATAAGGTGGATTTATAAGATTAATAATAATGGATTTATTAAATTCATCATTAATAAGATAGCTGACTTGATTAGCTGTAACCAGAGAAATTTAATTTATGGTGTGTGTGTGTATAACAGAGAGGGAGGAAAGCAAAGAAGGGGGAGGAAGGGGAATGTGTGTGTGTGAGTGAGAGAGAGAGAACCAATTTTCTTTTTCCAGTTTCTAGGTATTGAACTCAGTTTGACAGACTTATGCAATGGCTACTCTTGCCCACAGAGCCATGTTACCAGCCTGAGAATTTTGTTTTGTGTTTATAAAGCGAGTTTGTAACTAGGGCAGATCATCTAATAGACCCTAGTGGTTTCCATGGATAGAGGTGTGTGTTTGAAAAATCAGTCGCTGTCCACAGAGAAGTTGGCAAAACAGTCATGGTTGTGAACCAGCATCTCATCATGCACATAAAAGTAAATATTTGTTTCTATGTGAAAATGAGAAGTTCTTTAAAAGAAGAACTTGAGGGAGGAGAAGCAAAGGGAAGTTTATCAGAACTTTATAATAGATGGAAAACTTGTTGACACACCCTGTATTCTAACCATTGCGCCTGCTTAGGTTCTGTAAACAGGGTTGTTTACTATATGCTGTGTTCATGCAATCCTGTGTAGTCTTCTTTCATTGACATGGACATAATCCCAGAGGTTCTTAGTGTTTATATGGCTGCTAGGATATCTATGTCTATATATCTATATCTACAACCATATATCAGTATTTATAGCTATCTCTTATCTATATCTGTCTCTATATCTATATAGCTATGTCTTTATATCTATATGTTTGGTAGACTTAGAAAGCTTACATAATTCTGGCAAGTTTCTTTTAAAAACCAAAATAGTTGGTAGCATTCACTTATCAAAATACTTACCAAAATAAGAAATAACAAATACCCCGTGTTAATATTTTAAGTGGATAAAGAATTATATCCACCTAGATATATTCTTACTTTAGGACATTTTAAAAAGATTTATGTGTTTATTTTATGTGTGTGAGTGTTTGCCTTCATATCCATGAGTGTACCATGTGCTTGCCTGTTGCCCATAGAAGCTAGGCACAGTATACGGTCCTCTGGAACTGGAGTTACAGGGGGTTGTGAGCCACTATGAGATCCAAACCTCAATTCCCTGGGAGAACCTAGAGTGTTCTTAGTTACTGAGCTGTCTTTCCAGCCCCTAACTAGGATGGCTAAATTTCTATGTGTATATTTAAAAAGATTTTGCAGTAGCACTGGCAAGTAGATATGACTAAGGCCATTTTTAAAAACTTAAGTAATTTATTTTTTGTGGCATAGTTAACATCAGACACTACTTTTGAGGGTTTGGTTTGTAAAGTGAGCCTTGGACCTGTGTAGTTGGCAGCTCTTTACTCTGAAATCTGCCCATGGATTGTCAAGGAGACCAGCTCTTACTGTGGAATCTCCTCTCCTGGGATTTATTGCTGCCTTTGCAGTGAAGTGCCTTCCCCCTCCCCCACAACATTCTCGGAGGTACCCAGTCAGGTGTCAACTCTGGGTACCCCTGCAATCATGGGCATGTCAGTGCGTCACCACACACATCTTGTGACAGCCTTTATGTTGGAATTACAGTTTACATGCAAATTGTAATTGTTTTTACAATATATTTTGTATGCTTCCTGTTTTGTTTCTTAGTTTTATAATCCTTAATATGTTAGCAAATCTTTGAAAGTCAATTTAAGTGCTTTCTGTCAGTTTTCCGAGTTCATATTTGTTGGAAGAATATGGCACATATTTAATCCCAGCACTTGGGAGGCAGAGGCAGATGGATCTCTGATCTGAGTTCTAGGCTAATCTGATCTACATAATTGAGTTCCCAGTCCACTGACTAGTGAGACCCTGTTGTCCGCCCCTCCCCTTAAAGGTGCTGTTTTAAACCTGACTGAGAGCCTATTCTGTATGTACTTCAGTGACCTACTTTTCCCAATGCCACTTTAGTTCTTTGCCAAAAAATTGCATATGTATTATAGTATAAAATTATAGCTCTGCTGTCAGTGTTTATATTCAAAGAAAGACGGTTACCTTTCCTTTATACACTAACAACACACTGTCAGTTTGTCGGTTTTCTTTCACATTCTAAGTTGAAACTCATTCTAATCCAATTCCAGCTGCTGGGTAAGCAGCCATGGTTTTCTTATTAGGCTAATGATTTGTATCTGGGTCTCTTAAAAGCATGTTGGAAAAATTAGCTAATACTGTGCAAACATTCTGAAGACATCAGAGACATATTGTTACTTTAAAGTTCAAATCTATATTCTCAGATACATGAAATGGCAGTTATGCTTCTTATTAAGATGACTCCATTTTCATGGGCTTTCTTTGCTTCAAAATAGCACTGTTTAATAGGATACTGGACCTTAGGAGATGTGTGGGGGTGTTCATGAAATCTAAAAGGAGGAGCTGTGTTTAAGTTAGACAATGGAAGCTTTTAGTGCGCTAGATTTTATGTCCTGCTTTAAAGTTTTTGAGGAAATACAGAATAGGAAATGGTTGGGCTCTATGATATCATTAGGGCTATTTTTATTCTCAGAAGTTCAGAGGTTTTAGGAACGAGAAAATATATACAAAAATGAGGACATTCATTGTTCTTATAATTTTATTAATGTGCTTCCAAGATGTCCATAAAAAGTAAGTTTAAAGAAGTCTTTATTTTTCAATTTACCAGCATGCATATAGGAAGAATAAGAAATATATACACATGTACATATGAATTCCCAATTATGCATATCTATATTTTGAATAAAAATATTAAAACAATTTCAGATTATTAAAAGCCAAAAAGACTGTACATAAAAACAGTTGAGGGACTGGAGAGATGACTCAGCAGTTAATAGCACTTGTTGCAGAGACTTGATCCCCAACACCCACATGGTGGTGGCTCACAATCCTCTGTAATGGGATCTGGTACCCTCTTATGGTGTGTAGATATATGCGGACAAAGCATCCATAAACATAAAATACAGAAATGAATAGTTATTTTTTTAAGAGAACAAACAGGATGTAGAAAAGCCATTAGAATTGTGTTATTACAGGTCAGTGATGTGGCTGCTGTAAACCATGTGAAGAAACTTGATAGTAAAGTGTATGGGGTGAGGACCATATGGGATGTTTTAATATCGTGCGCAGAGTTGTGATACAGGATTTGCTGGTTTGAGTATAAAGAATTACCTATACTGCCAAAATATACACTAATAAAACCGTGAGCTTCTTAAGCCAGCGGCAGGGCATTCCTCGTCATTTTTGGGACATAAACAAGATTATAGCTGAACCGGGCCCATGTATTACCAGTTTTCATTGCGGACCTAGGATTTTCACATGGTGTCCATTCACTTCTTTTGCAAATGTGTCAGGCTGCCTCCTTCCGGCTACCGCCTCTGAGTTCCAGCAGCAGTGGGGTTTGTTGTTGTTTGGTTGTCGTCTGTTTTCAGCAGGCTCTCACAGCCATGGCCGTGCTGGGATCATGTCAGCAAGCTTCTGCGTCTTCCTGCGTGTGGGATAAGCCCTCTACCCAGAGAGCTGGCGTAGAGTGCTTGAAGGAAGGACAGCCCACTCCTCTGTCTCCTCACCTTTAGTTCATGCCATTCCGTTATGCATCGTGTGTGTCCTCGTACAACCTCATAAGTACTATTAGCATAAGGACGGGCATAAATAAATGAAACACAGGTTCACATTAACTACATTTCTTACAAAAGAGTGTTGCCTCAGAGGCATAGCAGAACTACAAATGTAATATTAATAAAAGCCGGGAGGTTAGATATACTCAGTCTGACTCTTCGGGAGATGGAACCTAAGCTTATTAATTTCTCCAGCTATTTCTGGAATATAGCCTAGGTTTGAAGCCCTGTGCTAAGGTATGTGTTTATTTTATGCCTCTGGGACAGTATGTGATGTGACTCTGTAGTGAATATTTTGTCTGGAATAATTAATGTTGAGAATTTTTTTTAATGTTTATTTATTTATTATGTATACAATATTTTGTTTTGCATGTATGCCTACAGGCCAGAAGAGGGCACCAGACCTCACTACAGATGGTTGTGAGCCACCATGTGGTTGCTGGGAATTGAACTCAGGACCTCTGGAACAGCAGTCAGTGCTCTTAACCTCTGAGCCATCTCTCCAGCCCTAATGTTGAGAATTTTAAGTTAATTTGTTCTAATACTAAAATTTAAAAGATTGTATGCATGTTATGTATATATACTCATATGTTTGATTTTTAAAATAATTTTATTATGAAAATGATCTACTTGACAGACTTGATTTATGCCTAATTTTTCCTGCAGAAGAACAACTTAGGACTCAGTAGCACAGCCCCTGGGGGAGAGCACCCCTCCCATATTCCTTCTCATTGATGATATAGATACATTTAGTATTGGCTGTTGTTGGCTGCCATTGACAGCTATGAAGCGATAATACCCACACAACTTGTATAAAATTTAAATTCCTAGTACAATTAGAAAATACTATTACCCCTCAGAGCTTAGGAGGAGGTAACGTGTAAGAGTGAGAGGGATGGATGGCACCAAGAAAACAAGGCTCATGTGAGCTCAGAGACTGGAGCAGCGAGCACAGGGCCTGCGCAGGTCTGGACCAGGTCCTCGGTGTGTGTTATAGCTTTCAGCTTGGTATTTTTATGGGACTCCTGAGTGTGTGAATAAGTGTCTCTAATTCTTGCACTTGGGGTTCTTGGGTTGCCTTGCCCAGCCTCAATGTGATGGATTTGTTTTATCTTATTATATTGTATTTTATCATAGAAGAGAAGACACTATTAAACTGTGTCTTAGTTACTTTTCTATTGCCCTAACAAAATACCATAACCAAGGCATCTTATTTAAAAACAAACAAACAAATTAATTGGGGACTTTCTTGCAGCTTCAGAGAGTGAGCCCATGACCATCATGGTGGGGAGTTTGGCAGCAGGCTTAGTGCTGGGGCAGCAGCTGAGAGCTTGCATCTCATCCACAGATAAGAGAGAGAGCTAACTGGGAATGACTGAGGCTTCTGAAACCTCCATGCTCATTCCCAGCACCACAGCTCCTTCAACATGGCCACATCTCCCAATCCTTCCCAAACAGTGCTGCCAACTGGGGACCAAGCATTCAAATATATGAGCCTATGGCGTCCATCTCATTTAGATCACCACAAAGAATAAGGCCAAGTATTGACATCTTATCAGAAACAGCCTTTTAAGGTTGCGGGGTTGCTAGATTCAAATGTTATGTTTAAGAATGTCTTCATTGGGCTGGAGAGATGGCTCAGTGGCTAAGAGCACTTGTTGATATTGTCGAGGACCCAGCATCCACATAACCATCTTTGATTCAAGTTTCAGGGGATCTGATGCCTTCTTCTGGCCTAGTAAGACACCAAGCACACATATGCATACACACAGGCAAAACACTCATACACATAAATATAAAAAGTCTTCATGATTTAATCCAGTCCTACTTATACTTTTTGTCATTACCTTTTTATTTACTTTTTGTATTTTATCACATATAATAGTGCATTTCACTGTGACATTTTTATGTACGTATATAATTCATTTTATCGCGTTGACCTTGTTACCCTCTCTTGTCCCCTTCTGACTTATGCTGATCGATATCATCTTACCAACTAGCCTCTCTTCCACTTTTACCTCTCTCTGTGGGGGAGGGGAAGGACCCAAATTTCAGTATGTGAGTTTCAGTGTGCTCTCTTACGGGAGCATGGACACCTTACCAGTGGCTACACCACTGAAGAAAAATGTTTCTGCTTCTGCCAGCCAGTGCGCATATTCCCAGGGAGGGGCGAAGCCCATAAAACCCTCTCCCCTATAACGATGTCAATAGGCCCAATCTTGTGCAGATTTTGTACAGCTATCACAGATGATACAGATGAGGAGCTCGGCAGCAATGCCATATGTGGAAGTTAGCACGTCATATTGCTTTCCTCCCACTGCCCTTAACATCTTCCCACTCCTCCTTCTGCAGAATCCCCTGGGCACTGAAGGAGTTCTGTTTATGACTGAGTGGTCAACAGTCACTTATTCTCAATACTGCAGACGGGAGCTTCTGTGACCGGGGCTCACAAATCCACTCCTCTGGGCATAAGCACAGTTCTTTGGGAGGCACTTTGATGGGTGTATCGTGTCCATTAAATGAAACAGCCGCAGTGGCTTCCCCAGGTTTTCTAGTCCCGGTTGTGAATGCACTTCTGTGTGTAACAGGCCTCAAATCTATTAAAAAAAACAGTTGGTCACCCCCATAACAGACTTGCCAGTACTGCCCATTCTAGATAGACTAAGCGTCTCTGAATGGTGACTTGGCCTGGCTTCTCCTTGTGTGTTCTTCCATCATGTGAATGCATAATTAGAAAAAAAAAACTAAAGCTTTCCAGTGACCTTTCTTTTTGGATTTGAGAAAACATTTTATCTGAAATAATGCCGTGTGAAGAGAATTATGTTCTGTGCATAGAAAAGTGTCTCTAAGGCTAAGCATCACATGTGTCTGTAAGGCTAAGCATCACGTGTGTCTGTAAGGCTAAGCATCACGTGTGTGTAAGGCTAAGCATCACGTGTGTGTAAGGCTAAGCATTACATATGTCTGTAAGGCTAAGCATCACGTGTGTGTAAGGCTAAGCATCACGTGTGTGTAAGGCTAAGCATCACATGTGTCTGTAAGGCTAAGCATCACCTGTGTCTGTAACACCAACTCTGTGTGTTCTTTGCCTTGTGTGTGGTGACTGGCTTTAGGATATGACCGCACGTGACCTGCTACAGCAGCGGTACACACTCCCCAACGGTGACACTGCCTGGAGATCCTCACCCCTTGTGAATGCTGCTCGAGAAGGCAAGCTGGTCCTGTTGGATGGCATTCACCGGGTCAACGCTGGCACGCTAGCTGTATTGCAAAGGTTTGTGTCACAATCGGTCTCTGTGCCAACCTACACCAGGTTATGCAGATCCTGAGGAACTTACAATTCTGTACTCAAGTCAAATAAAGCATCGTTAATATTTTTGTTATAAACTCATGATTATAAGGCAGCCAGATTTGCTGTCTAAGAGCCTAAGGAAGAAAGTCTATAGGCAGTGGTTTCAAAAGGCTTGCTTCTACACATGGGTTAATATGAGCATCAAGCCACACAGTTGAAGCAGCTGTGATTTTTGTCCTAACTACACTGCTTAGAAATCATCCCAGACCTTTTCTGGGGTCTGAGCTTGTAGGATTTTTTTTTAACTTTTGAGACAAAGGTTTAATATAAAATTTATATTTATTATTTCACTCACTTGGCGTGGATATGAACATTTCTGTAACTACCATTTTTTTGTTTTGTTTTGAATGTGAAAAAGTTGTCCACACATTTCAAGAACTCTAGAATCCTAGAATCTAATGTTGGAATATTCTCTGTGTGTAATTTCTGTGGAAAATATTCATAGCCTGTGTCATTTAAAAGGTTAAATGCTGTTCATTCCTTTTCTGCAGCATGACTTTTAATCTGACTTACTGGGAAGTGTCAAATAAATGAAATGAGCTATTTCTTCAACTAGCTAACCACAGTTTTTATCACTGACAAGCTGCAGATTCTAAGTGAAATGAAAGATTCCAAATGTGTTTTATTAATCTTGATTCAGTTTGTGTGGGTTTAAAAATAGTAATCACGAAGTTTTAGTGATTTACCACAAACATTTCATAGACTTGCAATTTATTTTTCCTCTGCTAAACATAGAAAAGTGAATACAAAATAAGAAAACACTCTGTCCCCTCTGGTTGACTGTCTCTCAGATATCCGACCAAGTACAAAAGAGTGCAGCATGCCTGTACTGTGCCTTGCAGGATGGAACTTTAAAAATACCAAATGTGTAGGCAGACTTTTCTTTCCTGCACTGGTTTCCAAAAAACTGACATGGATACTTAATTATGAATGCTTGGTGGATAGCTCAGGCTTATTACTAACTAGATCTTACATTTTAACCCATTTGTATCAATCTATGTGCTGCCCCAAGGCTTGTGGCATTTACCTCTCTGGCATGTCTTCCTTTCTCTACACCTGGCTGACTACTCCTTTGACTTCACCCTTCTTTCCAGCATCCTTCTAGTCTGGCTCGCCCTCCTAATCTCTTCTGCCCAGCTATACACCAGTCAGCTCTGTATTAACCAATGAGAATAATACATATTTACAGTGTACAAAGATTGTTCCGCAGTAATGCCTGGCCTTCATGCCCACCAATTCTTGGAGTTCTTAATGCAGGCCAGAGTTTTGAACATGGGCATTTTTAAATACTGCCCAGAGGAGCTAACTTACACTCTAGACTGAGAGAAATGATGTTGAGTATCTTACTTTATATTAACTGTTCAATTTTCACACTAAATCTATGAGGTTGGCCTTAATTGTTTTGCCTTAATTTTCTAATAAAATTTAGAGAGGTGGGATGGTTCTCCCTTCTCTGATTATTCAGTAAGTCAGTGCAAAGTTGGACTTGAATACAGACTGGACTGTTTGTGCCCCAAACTTCTGCATTAGTCTTTGACCTTTGCAGTGCCTAATGGGAGTGTCTTATGTTGCATGGGAAGCTAGGTTACTTCAGGATTCCACGTGAAATTGTAGTGGAGTTATTTTGTTTTAGAGGCTTTTGTTATTTTAAATCCTGCAGTTTCAACAGTAGAAATATTTGGATACTTCCCCACAAGAAGTTCCATTGGATTCAGGAGTGCGTGATAACTGGCTTGCCCATGAATGGATGCCCCAGGGTTGACCTGAGACACTCATTCAGCTGGTTCTTTTTGTCTCCTATTTCCTCCTTCCCTTCTTCCAGCCTCTTCTCCTTCATACTTATCTATGGTATTCAGGATTGCTTTTCTGTTGACAAGAGTTCAGTACATCTGCCAAGGATAACATGGAATGGTACTGACCAAGTTACCATTGTAAAAAGTACATGTAACAAAACTGTTAGGTTCACCCACCCACAATTATAGGCACAGTTAAGTATTGGCTGAGTGATTTTGCCCCTCATAATATTAATTTGTCCTTGTCCCCTCCCCCTTCAGACTAATCCATGACCGCGAGCTCAGCCTGTATGATGGATCACGGCTGCTGAGGGAAGACAGGTACCTGAGCTTGAAGCAGAGACTACAGCTAACGGATGAGCAACTGCAGAACAGGTAATCTGGAGTACGTTATTCTCCTGAGGGCTGTTTTTATTTTTTAACATTTATTTATTGTGTGTACATGTAGAAGCTCACTACAGAAGTCATAGGCTGACTTACAGGAGTTAGTACTCTTCTTCCTCTAGAGTCGTGGAGATCAAACTCATATCCTCAGGCTTGGCAGCAAGTGCTTTACCCTCTGAGCCACCTCGCCAACCCTTAAGTATAGTATTAGCTCTAATTTACAGCTAAGTTGAAAGTAACATTCTTTATTTCCAGCTGAACTAGGGCCAACTAAATAGTTTAGTTTGGTGTCTTGGGTGGGTATAGCCTGACATCTAAAACCTGAGAGTTGTCCAAGTTGTACTCTATATTCTTAGCCTGCTTTAAACAACTGTCTCAACTGTATTTCTAGAAAAGTAAGCCAAGCTTACTAGGAGTCGTGAGCATCTCTGTGGGTATCCCCTGTGGCACGTTGTCCCTATGGCTTTCTTAAAGGTCTTCCTAGGTATAACAGTCAGGTGCAGTGGGTGGGATTTGACTTTAACTTGAGCAGGAAACAAAATTAAAACATTTAAAAAGATAAATAGAAAAATTTAGGGCCAGGAAAATCTGTAAAGTACTGACTGCATGGGCTTGAGGACCTAGGTTTGGGTCCCCCCCCCCCAACCCAAGTAAAAAGTGTACATAGTGACCTTGACCCCAACATGAGACAGTAGTTTGAGAATGGAGACAACAGATTTTTTAAACTAATTGACTAGCAGAGCCAAATAGGTACAGTTTCGGGTTCAGTTAGAGACCCTGTCTTATACATAAAGCTGGAAGCCAGGGCACAGCTGTAGATGGACCTCTCTGAGCTGGAGGCCAGCCTTGTTTCCATAGTGAGTTCCAGGCAGTCAGGGCTACACAGCAAGGACTTGTCTCAAATAATAAAACAAAGTAATAAAGGGAGGGAATCAGTTGAGGAAAGTTGGCTGTCACTGCTCTGACACACACACCTGTACTAACAAATATTATATAACACATGGCCCCCAAATAAAAAAAGATTAAATATATACCACACATATGTTCCCTAATGTTGAGTTAATATTGGTTTGCTAAAGTATCATAATGGTATTGTGATTATGAAAAGAAACCTTACCTTTACAGGACATGCTTATTGACATAGAAAGGATAGATAAGCCTGTGAAAAGAAACATACCAGAGGGCAAGGCAATGACCAGCGTGGGCAAGGATGAAAGCTGATAAGCTCTTAGCACTCTGGAGGAGTTGGAATGAAGGACTTGAGTGATTGTATAAAGATAGCCTTTGCATTGGAAATAGTTTTCAACAACATATCTTCTCAGACTAGGCTTCTCTCATGTCATCCCCATGTTAGTACCTTCCATTGGCCTTTGCGTATTTGGAGATTGGTACATTGTGGGTAGGCGGGAAGTGGCTACGATGATGATGACCACATCCTCACTTAATCTAACCTGATGCAGCAGAAGCTTTGCCTTTCCCATATCAAAAACAAGAAAACCCTCCAAACCCAGTGAAGGATATTAATCACTGATTGTACTTTTGAATTTTTGCCTTGTCAAGGAAATGTTAATTTCTGACTTACCTAGTTTTTTTTTTATTTTTTATTGAGTTCTACATTTTTCTCTGCTCTCCCTACCTCTCCCCTCCCCTTCAACCCTCTCCCATGATCCCCATGTTCCCAATTTACTCAGGAGATGCTGTCTTTTTCTATGTAGATTAGATCTATGTTAGACTCTTAGGGTCCTCTCACTGCTGTCTGCTTACCTAGATTATTAAAGAATAACAGTCGATTTCAGAACTGCATATTGAGGTGTACCTTATCAATTCTCACAGCTTAGAAGTGGCCCAGTTTGAGTTTAGGTCAGTAAGTCAAGGAGATCGCCCTCATTCCATCTCTTGGTACGCAGTGCTCAGTGTTTGTGCATTACTTACATGTGAATCATGGTCGGGGAAGAGTAGAGATTTTCAGAAAGATGAATCAAAGTAATTGAGCAACAGCTCCTGAGCTTGCCAGGCAGTTTTCCTTAGGACGTGGGGAGCCCCGTGCTTCTGCCGAATCTCCAGGAAATGATAGCCCTTTTCTGTGGAAAGGACCTATGTTTTCTCTAATAGGCATATTAAGTTTTGCAAACACTTTGAGGAACGCAGTGGCCTTCAGCTTCTCCGAGGTTTCCGCCTTGACCCCCATCAGTTGTGTGTCTTCCACGGTGCACACCCAGCTCATCTTTATCTCTGACATCACACTGAGAAAGTGAGGGAGGCCCTGGAAATACTTTTCCTTACAGTTAAAAAAATGTTTCTTTGATTTCCTAAGGTCAGACATACATGAGACTTGAGCCAGATAGAAATTCCAAAGCATTTTATGAGAAACCCCAGTCCCTGTCCTGAATTCCATGACTGCCTCTCATGTCCCACTTCTCGTCCTAGAGATTTTCTCTTCTAATTCTAGCAGGTTCTTTTGATGCTTGCCTCATGTCATCAGGAAACATGCATCACTGCTGTTTCTTGACTTGCCCGTGTTAGGAACTATGTGTTGATTTCCTACACATAAAGTGAAATGCAGATCTTTGTGCCCCTCTCTCCTCACTGCACACACTTATTTCCATCCCCTTGTTCTCCTAGTATTATCGTATTTGTTGGGTGTTACGGCGTAAACGAACGGCGAACAGAATTAGCCAGGCAAGCTCAATATCAGCTTTAATAAGGGGAGAACTTACAAAACCAAGGTTCCAGCGAAGAGCAGGAAACAAAAGGGACAAACAAGCGCACATGGATGGTTTTATAAGCTTTTGGGGGCCCCGGGGCAAACACCCCTCCCAAACAAGGTGATTGGTTGAGATTCCCCTTCAGTTGGGAATTTTATTGAACTCTTAATTTTGTCAGGACAGTGTAGGGACTATAACTGAGTCATTCAATGTTAAAATAGATTTTTCTCATACACCCTTTTCGTCTTCCCTAAAGTTAGGAATTGCCTCTGTATGAAAGATTTAACTGTAAGTAAAGAAAATAGAGCTAACCGTCAGAGCAGAAATCTGTACAATACTGATGTGAGATCACCGAGGGAGGGGCCCTCTTTTCTCTGTATCAGTCACCTTTTTATCCCAATCGCTTCTCTGTATTGGTGAACTCTCATCTCCTTCAGACGCGTCCTAGTTTTGTGATTCCACGTTCCATCCGGTTCATAGTCTTCCTGTGGTGCACCCTGAACTCCTTTTACATTTGTAGCTCCTGGGCCATCTAGGCCTTCATCTCCTTGGTTTCCTGAGCTTTTCATTATGTAGATGGTAGATAGAGCCCCCTGGCCAGAACGTCTAGTTTTTCTTCTTTTTTATGTTCTATCATCCAATCCATTTGTTATGTTTTCATTAAATTTTCAGAAGCAAGATGTTAGAACAAATGGTCCTTTCTTGTCTGAAATTCTTGTACCTGTTGAGGGGCTGGAAGGACAGCTCAGCAGTTAAGAGCATGCACTGCTCTTGCTGAGGACCTGAGTTTGATGGGCACTTTAACTCCAGTTCTAGGGGATCTGGTATCCTCTTCTGGCCACGGAAGGCAGCACACTGAAGAACATGCACCCATGCATGTAAACATACATACACATAGTTAAAAATAACGTGAGTTATTAAAATACTCTTGTCAGCTCAAAAGCAATTTGGATTCAATTCTTGTTTATGAATAATAGGACTTACTAACAAAAAATGCTTGATTATAGTTATACATTTTTAAAGTTGTAAAGATCTATTCAGGCTAGCAGAAGCTAACGTGAAGATGTATTCTAGCCTCTTTGGCTTTGCTAATTTTGTTACACTTTAGCTATTTAGACAAACTGAGTCATACAAGAAGCTGTGATATTCTGTAAAGGTACCCTATGAAAGGATCAGAAAAATAGCCTTATTTTTCTGGACTATATTTAAAAGTTTATTTTGATACCCAAAATAAGGGATCTTCAATTCCACTTTTTTAATAATTTTTTTAAATTTTATGTTCATTGGTATTTGCCTGCATGTATGTCTCTGTGAGGGTGTCAGATCCCCCAGAACTGGAGTTACAGACAGGTGTGAGCTGTCATGTGGGTGCTGGGAATTGGACCCGGGTCCTCTGCAAGAGCAGCCAGTGCTCTTAGCCTCTGAGCTGTCTCTCCAGCTCCCTTCAATTCAAAATTTAAGGCTCAAATTTAACAGGGATAAAACTCTAACGTTCTAATCTTATAAAAGCTACTGACTTGTTTGTAAACTTTAAAGGTAATTAAGCCATGCAAGTTAGTAGTCAGTCACCTTATAAATGGTCAGATTCCTTCATGTGCTCAGAACCACACTTGTAGTCATGCTGGGTACAAATGTATTCATTTAGAGACAAGTGCCAGCCTTCCGTGTCTGCTGTCACGCGTGAGCCTGAAACAAGTAACTAAACACTGCGCTGTTTAAAAACCAGGTATGCTTGGTAGGTGAGATGACGGCCTCAAACCCCAGAGAAGTCGGCTTTTAGTAAGCCTGAACCTTTAAGCTTGTTTACCCAGCCGGTGTCTTTCTATTTAGGACAGTGCCACCAGCACAGACATTTTGGGGGTAGATAACATCTGTCTGTTGAATGTCTAATTGTTTTCCTTGTCAGCATCCCTCCTTTGTATGCAAGCAGCAGTTATTTCTTCTGATTGAAAGCAGTTCTTGTTAATCACAATACTGAATCTGCTGTACTCAATAGTATGGTAAATTTCGTTACTTCTTCTTGGCTATTTTTCACTTAATATGGTAACTCCTTCCTTTCATAGTCTACCTCGGTTTCATCTAGATCAGTTTCATCCATATCAGTTGGCAGTATTTCTTCCAGGGTTGTTCTGGGGTAATGTATTTACATGTTAATGTGTTGTGATTGCCTAACAGCTTGACTCAAAGGACATCATAGAGTATAAAAAACCAGAAATTTGTACTTAGTGGGGAAATTCACTGCTTTCACGAGTTGTGCTTGTGAATAATTATGACTCATTTTCTGGCATGAGTTGATTCTTCATGTTGTCCACGTCTAGTGCTCTGGGCATTAGCATGTAGGGTGGAAGTTCATGACCTAAGTTACCTGACCTTTCTTTCTGTACTATTTTAGGTGACTAACGACCCGAAAGCTTGTTTTTTACAGTGTTTAAACAAACTCACTTTTGTTTTGATTTATGCCTTATTTTCTTATGGGAGATTTTTAAGAGAAAAATATTAGAAAATTGGCAAGCAGGTTTTCTATTGTTTAAAGAGGGTTTTGGAGGGTGGTCAGAGGTAGTGACTCAGCATAGCGCCAGTGGAATAGCTCCTATAGTCTTGCACAAATAGATAAATCTTAGAAAGAGGTTTCTGAGGACAGTGTCTTCCAGTGTGGGGAGCAGTGCCTCTCAAGGGATAACTGCAAAGCTCCTGGTTTTGTTGAATGTGAATGGCTTAATGGTAATGTAGATCTAAGAACATCTTTCCTTTTCAACCCAGTTGAATGATGGAGGAGTTACTTTTATTTAATAAAGAAACTGCCTTGGCCCATTTATAGGCCAGCCCTTAGGTGGGTGGAGTAAACAAACAAAATGCTGGGAGAAAGAAGCCGAGTGAGGAGTTGCCATGATTCTTCTACTCCAGACAGACGCAGGTTAAGATCTTTCCTGGTAAGCCAGGTCGTGGTACTACACAAAATATTAAAAATGGGTTAGATCAATATGTAAGAGGTAGCCAATAAGAGGCTGGAGCTAATGGGCCAAACAGTGATTAAAAGAATACAGTTTCCATGTAATTATTTCGGGGCATAAGCTAGCCATGTGGGCAGCTGGATGCCGGGGACGCATACCACGACCTGGCTTACCAGGAAAGATCTTAACCTGCGTCTGTCTGGAGTGGAAGAATCATGGCGACTCCTCACTCGGCTTCTTTCTCCCAGCATTTTGTCTGTTTACTCCACCCACCTAAGGGCTGGCCTATAAATGGGCCAAGGCAGTTTCTTTATTAAATGAAAGTAACTCCTCCATCAGTTGAAAATGCATGTTCCTGCTTTGGTTGGAACAGTTTTCCTACCTGTGTTTGGAAAGTGTCCTTAGACTGTCAATAGCAAATGCTTTCCAGTTAGTTCATTGAGAATACAGTGTCCCACATGCAAGAGGGAAAGGTGGAGTTGGCACTCAGGAAATACCTGGATCATAGGACTTTAGTCTTGTCAGGAGTCTGTCTTCTGTGTTGCTTTTGTTTCTAATATCACAACCCATGGTTCCTAGTAGAATGCTTACTTAGTTTTTGTTTTGTTTTTTTGATGCGTGTTTGCCTACATGTATGTATGTCTACCACGTGAGTGTCTGGTATCCATAGAGATCAGAAGAGTTCACTAGGTACCCTGGAACTGGAGTTAGATGGCTGTGATCTACGATGTGGGTGCTAGGAAATGAACGCGGGTCTTCTGCGTGAGCAGTGAGTGTAACTGCTGAGCTGTCTCTCCAGCTTCAGCAAGCGTTTTTGAACAAGTGACTAATCTTAAACTGTGATAGAGTTTTGAAGCCATGGAAAAGTGTTTGGTGACCTTTTAGGATAGCATGATTTCCTTAATAAATGTTGATTAGGAATACCTAGATGTACTTTAATAAAATGATGCCCTGATGACATAGAGTCCCAGAATTAACAGTGATGGTTGTAGGCCCCCCAATCCATTCAACTTCATGCCATGAACCCCGTTTCATATAATGGTATTTATCCCCTTCTTTGTTTACTAATGTTTTTCCCCAAGTTCATACCCTTGATCATGTCAGAGTGGCCAACAGGGCTTAAGATTTTTCTCAGGCAGTCATTCCTAACCACCTTTAGGAATGTTAGAATTTTCTTGTGTTGTGATGCCTATAATGCAGGGACACAGCAATTAAAAACAGTGTGATGACCAGATATATCAAACACCAGCCACACCTACATTTTTTTCAGGATATAAGGACCAAAATAGAACTACTCCTTTTAAGGAGAAAAACTTACTTTTTGGGAAGCAGGAGTATAAAATCTAGGCTACTAAATGTGTTCCTTCCTGCTGCAGCCGATACAGAGAAGCAATATAGATGTGTGGCCTGTTTCTGCATTACTTAGATATGCTCTACTGGCTTTTTTTTAGTGAATGTTTTGTTTTTATTGACTGTATTAAATACTGAAAACAGTTCACAGTCTCTCTTTCCTATTATTTACTGATGAATCATAATAACGTTTGACAGTTCTTAGTAGAGCGCAGTCTTCAGACCTGTTACACTGGTGGAAGACAGTTGTACTGTGAACATTCTGTTTGATCCTCCTAGAAACTGAGCATTTTTTAAACATTTAGTTCATGAAAGAAATGAACAAATTCTAGAGAGATCCCAGATTTTATTTTTTGTGTTTGAGTCCTCACACACAAGCGTGTAGGAAATTCTGATTTTTGAAACTAATCCTGAACACTTTTATGGTTGAGGAAGAATTTTTAAACCCAATCACTGTGCAGTGTGTATTTCCCTTTTATTGTATATTCTGTTTGTCTGTTGATACAGAGAATGCAGCATCTCTAACAGATTCATCCAAGACCAGGTTGACACTCACTTTTGGACAGGAGAATACTTTTAGTTCTTATCCGGATCTTTACGAATTGTCCTAAGTCTAAAGACTTAAGAAAAGAGTCTTTTGATCATGGTGGTTGGATGTAGTAACACACACTTACTTATCTGTTATTTTCTGTCTTCCATGTGCTCTAGATCTTGTACAATGTGCATTAGGAATGCATTCATGCTGTGTAGTTCCTTTCATGGACATGACAGGACGCATAGCCTGTGCTCAGATCTGTGAAACTTGTCAGTTTTGATGTGAGCGTTAGTATTATACCATTTGGTGGCCAATTTTAAACTCTTGTAGCCCACAATCCATGTCATTATAGAAACCTTCTGTGTTAGTTTACTAAGTTATTCAAATGCATATTCAACCGAGAGGTAGCATCATTCCCTTTGAAAGACGGGGCTTACTGAGATCATTCTTTGTCAGTGAGGCTTTGTTTAGGTATAACTGATCTGCAGAACTGCATATTTAGATTATGCCATCTGATCGTTTTACAAATGCTTGTGAATTCATTATCACGTTGAGGACAATGAGCAGATGTATGTTCCACGAAATGCCTTTATACGCTTGTTGAGGCCTCCCTCATGACCCTCTCAACCTCTCTTCTCGTTGTTTCATAGCTTGTTTGTTTTTAAATAATTAACATCACATAGTATGTTTCCCAGCTTTTCTACTCAGTTTCTTTGAGATTATCTGTGTTGAGTAGCAATGGTTCATTCAATTTTATTTTACGATTATGATTACTTTTAGTTTTTTGAAGCAGGGTTTCTCTCTGTAACCCTGGCTGTCCTGGAACTCACTTTAGTAGATCAGGCTGGCCTTGAACACCATCGATCCTCCTACTTCCGCTGAAGAAGTACAAGGATTAAAGGTATAGCCTGCTTCATTCCATTTTATGATGAAGAACATTAGAAAGGATTTACATTCTCAAACTTAACTTGTACCCACAAACATATTAAATCTAGTAGTCTTTCAATGTTTAAAAATACATTTTTATCTTCTAAACTTTTTAATCTTTGGGAAATGATACATGCTTATCAGAAAGGAAAGCTGCATCTTGACTTTTTATTTGTTGTCATTGTTAAATTCTAACAAAGTTGGCCTAACCTTGCTTCTGTATATTTAGAGTGCTTGTTTGTGTATGTGAAGAATTATAGCTTCTTCAGCTTCGGTTTGCTGCTTCACCTTGAAGTTTGTGGCAGATTCTCCTTGCTAATTTACAGACTTAGGAAACTTAGTATCAGGAAATGGCTTGCTGTGTAACTATTGTGTACAAGAAATCCTTCAGGGAGAGCCTAGAAGATTGAAGGTTCTTTTCATCCTGTTATTCAGGGGTTTGGAGACTGTTTTTATCATCAGCATGGACTTCTCTGCCCTGAACATGAGTGCAGTCTTCAGATTGGCCAACTCCCTCCCTCCAATAGAAGAAAGCCAACTGCAGACAGTGTGTGTCCAGGCTGTGACCATCACCATACCCACACTCAAACCACCCAGCTTGCCTCACATCAGTTGCTCTGCTGCTGACTCTGCAGCTTAGCTGTGCTGTGTGTCCTGCTCCTTGGTTCAAACTACACATTAGGCTTCCCCTTGGGAGAACCTGTTGGATTTTGGCTTTTATTCCCCGAGTCACTGTCCCTTGTTGTTCTAAGTGAAAAACTGTGTCTGTAGCTTTAATTTTCTGCAGTTAAGGCAAGCTCTGTACCTCCCCTACCTCCTGCTCAATCCCTGGCTAGGAGTCAGAAGGATCATGGGTGAATCCAGGATTGCTATTGATCCTCAGGAAGTCACCTAGTTAGCAGCTACCTTAGCTGAAGAGAAATGCGGTAGCCTGCCATTTTAGCTTGCCAGTCTTAGGCTCCCATGTGTGGCATCTGCCATAGTAATAATGCCCAACGAGCCCGAGACACTGGCCTGTCTTCAGAGCGTTCAGATCCAGGACATGTGTATCCCTTCACTGCTTTCCAAGAACAACTTTTTTTAAAAATCATCTCCAGGCTCTGCAATGACGTACATACATACGCATATCATACATACATGCATACATCTTTAAAAACAAGATACAGTGAAGTGAAATACCTGCAGATTTGTAGTAATTCATTCAATCTTATATTTCACATGGCAGTCTCCAAAGTTGATTTTTCCCCCTGGTTTACAAATAATGATATGGCCTCAAAATTTTCTGTACTCGTGACTTAGTAGAGCTGCCCTCTGTCTTGATGCAGCTTTCTCCTCCCTGAACTCTTCAAAGTTCTGACTTCCCCCACGCCCATCCACAGAGGCTCCAGCTTCCGTGTCCTGTAACTCTTCATTGCTGCAGTTGCCAGAGAGGGGACATCAGTTCTGTATTTGTAGTTTTGTTTTCCTCAGATCCTTGGCGAGCACCTGAATTTGTAGCTGTTTCCTCTCCGCAAGAAATATATTCTAAGAATTAGTATTACTGGTTATTTTTAGTAGGATTGATAAATTCCACTATCACCCATCTGGTTGGATCATAGTAAGAGGAATTTATTCTTTAACCTCCAGACACTCCAGTGTTTCAGTGCCCAGGAGAAGTGCCACCCCCTTCTCTGTGTCCCGGCATGGTGGCACGCTCCCACAGATTTCCTAGCAGACATCTCTAACGAGACCAGTTTTAAAATTCTAACTGATCGTATCAATGACAAAAGAGTAGTATTTGAGTTCAACTTTTTTCACCTTTTTAATTACTAAATATTCTCTAGCTGATCTAATTATAAATTTAATATGCCCCCATACGCTTTACTTAAATTGTCTATATTTTAAGTCTCCCCACCTCAAGTAATGGCTTTTAGCTTCTCTATGGTTTGTACAGAGTGGGTGTGTTGAGAAGGCTTGGATGACTACACAGACAAGCAGGCTCTATGTAATGGGTATGAACTTGGTGTGATTTTATTTCATGGGATTTCGGAGTTAACACATTACAGAAATGAGAACACATCAAAGCTGTGGTTGTGGGAGGGCTGGGTTTCATAAGCACATGTTGTACTTTGATCAGTGATTTTTTTTTTTCATTCTCTTACTCTTAATTCCAGTCTCTTACTTTTAAGTCTTGGGCTGTTTGTTGTTGTTGTTGTTGTTTTTGTAATTTTTTGAGATAGGGTTTCTCTTAGTACCCCTAGCTGTCCTGGAACTCACTCTGTAGCCCATACTAGCCTCAGATTCACAGAAATCTACCTGCTTCTGCTTCTCAAGTGCTGGGATTAAAAGTGTGCACCACCACTGCCCAGCCCAAAGTCTATTCTTTGGATAACAACTTTGTCTTTATTAGTAGAATGGCCATCTTATTGCTGAGCTCCGTGTCTCACGACCCAGTTTCTATTGCGAATGGTTACATTTTGTTTTCTCCCTCCCTGCTCTAGATCCATTTTTCCTATCCACCCCTCCTTCAGAATCATTGCTTTGGCAGAGCCCCCCGTCATTGGAAGCACCACACAGCAGTGGCTGGGACCTGAATTCTTAACCATGTTCTTTTTCCATCACATGAAGCCGCTTGTGAAAAGTGAAGAAATGGAGGTGATAAAGGAAATGGTAAGAGTGAGGCCTCTTCTCGCCTGGTGCCCCTTGCTGCTCTCGTTTGCAGCTGCCCAGATCCCTGAGGACTGTAGTCCTACAGTTTCCTGACTGGTCACTGAGGCTCCATAGTTTCTGTGAGAGCCATGATTTCACTGTGCACCTTAGCCCGACGTCACATTTGGTTACATCATGCCATTAATATCTCTTTCTTACTCTGTTAAATTGAAATATTAACTTATTACTTAAATAAAAAATTTTCACAATTATAAATTTTTATATGCATTAAATTTTATTATAACTAAAAGAAATATGCATTGTTTGTGCAGATGTTCTTCCGAGTTTATTGAGTTGATCATAACCATCAAATGGGTTTTATTTTTAATTTTGTACTGGGTGTCACTCTGTAGACCATACAGGACTTGAACTATTGACATGCCTTCTGCCTCAGCCTCCCAAGTGCAGAAATTAGAGGCCTAGGGCACCATATCTAACAAGTATTTGTTTAAAAAGTCTTTGAGAAAGAGAGACAACCTAAGCATCCACTTTGTACCCAGGAGTCCTTTAGGCCACGTCGTAGTCAGATGTATTCAAATAATATAATATATGCCTGAAATCACACCAATAATTAGGTAACTACTATAAATTGGCATTTCACTGTATTAGTTTGGGGTTCGTAAGAAAATGCCTCACTTAGATCTGAAGAATTGTGTTGCTCACAGAGCACGGACTGGTGTTCGGTGGTGTGCCAGACACCAGTGTCCTGCCTGTGGTCTGGCTGTATGCCGAGAAAAGAATTGGTTCTATCCTTGGTTTTATTTGCCTGGCTATTTAAATGAATGCCGGGCCTCAGTTGTTTGCTAAGAAGCTGAAGTAGCAACTTCATTCATGACTGAAACATGAACCCAATACTCCAAAGACTTTGTTAAAACGTTTTTCTAAAATTCTTTGCTGAATTGTCCTCATTTCTCCCTGTCTTTCCTTACTTCTCTCATAAAATAGGTCCCAAATGTACCTCAGGACGCTTTGGAGAAATTGCTGTCAGTTACACACAAACTCAGGGAGACCCAGGATCCAACAGTAAGTCTGAGCTCGCCCTGACTTTTTCTGCTCATTACCTGCTCTGTTTTTAGCTGCTGCTTTTCTCCCATATGCTGTGCTTTGCCTTGTACTTAGTGTAACCCCGATGTCAGGGCCTCGAGCATGGTTGTAACTCTTCCTGGCTCAGCCATGGATAATGACTTAGCTTCAGAGGGGCCCTTGAGATCTTGGAGCTCTGCTCTTCCCTCCATCCTATGTACAGAGGAGCAGCCTCTATTTTTTAAGTTCTGGCTTTAAACTATTGCCTATGCCTTTATCTTCAGCTTCCACTGTATCTTTGCTAATAGATTGGGCTTCTATTTCAGGAGAAAGACACTCATTCTCTATAAAAAAAAAAAAAAAAAAAAAAAAATTGGGGGTGGGGTGGTCAGAGGACAATTTATAGGAATCCATTTCTCTCCCACCATGTGGGTTCCAGGGATAGCCTTCAGGTTGTCAGACTTGGCAGCAGGGCACCTTTACCCACAGCAAAGAGCCATCTTGTTCACCCAAGGGCAGTAATTCTCTCTTTGCTTTTATCTGTAAAATGTGAATACCAGCAAATTCCTCATAAGAAGGGTGCAATGATTAAATATAAGCACATATGTTTTAAAATATCCACTTAATAGCTGCTTAATGACTACCAACTTATTATTATTATTATTATTATTATTATTATTTTGTTTTTTTGAGGCAGGGCTTCTCTGTAACTTTGGAGCCTGTCCTGGAACTTGCTTTTGTAGCTGGCCTCGAACTCACAGAGATCCTGCCTCTGCCTTCCAAGTGCTGGGATCAAAGGTGTGTGCCACCACTGCCCAGTTGAATACTAACTTCTTTGACTGTTGAACTGGCTACTTCGGGATCATTATAAACTCAGCATATATATCTTTCTCTTAAATAACTATGCTTAAACTTGTTCCTGATCTCACTGCTGACTGATAATCATCTACTGAATGGCCTAAAGCCGAAGCCTTGACATCATTACTGCTCTGTGCTTTCCTGATATCGCCACTGACTCTGGCAGCAGGTCCCTCTCTCCAGTTAGCCCCATGAGTTTGAATCTGCTGTTACCTGCAGCTGACAATTGTCCTTATATCAACTTTCCAGATGTTGGACCTGGAATATTACTTTCATTTATTGACCCTTCACCAGCCATTCTCACTCTGCATGGCTTACTGTTAGCTTTCTGCAGAAGCTTAACAAATTACCACTATTATTTTTAACAAATCATGGCTTAATGAAATGTTTAATTGGAACTGTAGAATTTTGAAGTCAGTATCACTGAGCCAACGTGGAAGTGCAAACCTGGACTCCTGGGAGGCTCCAGGGAGACCCTATTCTTTGTTCCTTCTAACTTTGGGTGATTTCTACCTGCATTCTTTGACTTAGGGTTCCATGGTACCCTTCCTCTATATTCCCATCACCCCTGGTGTTTCTGTGTTGAATTTTCTTCTGTCCCCTCTTACAGATATATAAGATTACATTTAGGGGCCACCAAATTAATCCATTATCTGTCCTTCTTTTAGAAATTCTTTTTTGTTTCTTTTGTGGGGATGTGTTTCAAGATAGGGTTTGTCTATAGCTTTGGAGCCTGTCCTGGAACTTGCTGCATAGACCAGACTGGCCTCAAACTCACAGAGATCCACCTACCTGTCTCGGCCTCTCAAGTGCTGGGATTAAGGCGTGTGCTACTCCCACCCAGCCCTTATAGAAATTCTTAATCTCATCTGCAAAGACAATCGACCCATAGAAAGTAACATTCATAAGCTAAAGCAATTAGTTTGTGCAAACGCTTGCCTGCATACACTCGTGTGTGTGTGTGTGTGTGTGTGTGTGTGTGTGTGTGTGTGTGTTGGACATGGATGATTTTCCCTGTTGCCACAGTTCTCCTGCTAGTTAACTCTAGGACCTCATCTCATCTTTCCTCATTTACTCTTCAGCTTTGTTATTTTATTTGCTTTTTCTAAGTTTTAAAATTTATTCTTTAATAATTTTTATACAAATACAATGTATTTAGATTATATCTCCCTCACTCCTCCCACCTGCCACCTCTAGCTCTTCCCGTACCTCCAGTCCCCATTCCAACTTCATGTTATTGTCATCATTATTTTTCTTTTCTTCCTCTTCCCCTCGTCCTCCTCTATATCTCACTGAGTCCAATTAGTGCTGACCATGTGCACATGGCTGTTGGGTACCATCCACTACAGTGTGCATGTGTGTGTGTGTGTGTGTTTGTGTGCATGAGAGTGTGTGCATGTATGTGTGAGAAAGAGTGAATGAGTGTGTGTGCACGTGTATGTGTGTGTGTGGGGGGGTCTCATTTAGGACTGAGCGCTCCCAGTTACTTATTCTTTACCTTTTGAGCAGTTTTTAATTTCTAAACTAACTACCATCCACCACATGAAGAAATATCTCTGAGTAGAGGTAAGGCTTGCGCTAGTCACTGGACATAAGAACAAATATTTGGAAGGTAGATTGACATTATGCCCTTTTAACCAAACAGTAGTAGTAGGGCCTGTGACTTCCACAGCCCCTAACTCTGGCCAACTGTGCAATACCAGATCTGAGTTCCCTCCTGTGGAATAGGCCTTGTATCTAGTCGCAGTGCTGTTGGTTATCCATAACAGCCGTGCCACTATTGCCTCATTGCATGCATCTCACCAGCCTGGGCGTTTTAATTTTCAGGGTTCACAGCTGGCTAAGACTACTGAATGCTTTTCTTCCCTCTCAATCTTCAAAGTACTTTCTGGCCCTGTGAAAGCTAGCTAGCAGGCAGTCTTTCCTGTTCTTGCACACACTAGTGCCTGCCTTGAGATGGTAACATAAGGCTTTTCCTCACCTTAGTGGCTTTAGGTTTGTTCCCTTGCCCTCTTAGTTTGCTCAGATGTCACATTTCCAGCCAGTCTTTTCCAGGTCCCTGTGATTCAGAGGCGATTGCCTTGCCATGTCATTGTCATCTTACCCCCACCTCAGGTCTTCATAGAGCTTAGGACCGTGGTCAGCACAGACATGCCTTAGTCACTTGGTGGTCTGCTCTTGGTGTTTCTTTGCTTGTAGTACAGTCAGTAGTCAGCAGACACCTGCTAGAAGACCGAATAAGCGGACACCCACGTTGTCCTTGGAGTGGCCTTTGCCGGTGCATCTCCAGAGTCCCTTCTGCTCTGCGCACTGGTTAAGGCATCCACTGCCTTTGTCTGTAGACTGAGGACAGCACATGAAGTGTGACTCGGCTGCTCTGCCAGTCCCATTGCCTCGGCTGTTGCCGAAGCCCCTCAGCTCTGCCTACACTTAGCTTGGTGCTATTTTAACTCTAGCACCCATTAAAATGTCTGCTTTAGAAATGCCTGGAATGTCCTTCCTCTCCATTAATGTGTTCCTCTGATCTCTTATTCTGCTAGATTGCAATCTCAGTCCCCTAAGCAGAAGTTACTTGTGCCTCGTGGTCTGCTTTTGTGACCCTAGCAAATACCCAGGACATTGACTGATCACAGTTACCTTGAAGCTTATTTTTAGCTCTTCAATTAGAACTTCAACTCCCCAAGCTTGTTCAGTCTCCTCTGACTTCCTAACCTGGATCCTGACAGATAATAGATACTAAAATCCTTGAGGAATGAATGGAAAATTAATTAATTACTAATATATTAAGATATCCTCTCCAGGTGCTTCTCTTCTGGTAGTGCTACTTTTTTTTTATAAGAAAAGTAATTCTTTGAGAAGAAGAAAAGAAACATTATTTTCATTTCTTATGAGATCTTTTGTAATTTTAAGCAGTTGAGGTACTAATAATTGTGCTAACATGAAAACCCTTTGAGTGTGCTCTTAACTTGCATAACCATGGTAACCAAGGGAATGTACTTCACACTCTCGCCCTCCTTTCTTCAAGATAAAGTTGCAGTTAGAAATTTGATAATGCAATGTTAAATACACTAGGACTTTTTAAATTAAAATACATGCTGAATTTTTAATTGAAAGTCCAAGAGCAGGAGTTACTGAGTGATTTATTCACCATTGACATGGCTCAACAGAAACAGTTCTGGTGGTTTAAGCAGTTTTGTTGTTGTAAAGAAGTCAGTGCTGTCCAGAGAAGGAATTACTCTTCTTGGAGCCTGTAATAAGACGTCAGGGTTGCCTGAGGTGAGGTGGGAAGCCCACGTAGCATTAACTTACAAGACTGTGATGTTGGATCCTAGGAAGTTCCCTTAGTTTACTATGACTGTTGGAAGAGTCATGTTGGGGTCCATTTGTCAGAGATGTGTGGTTAAAATAGGAACTTTTCATAATCTGTGAGATTACAGATGGGAATTCCTGAATCCTCTGCTTTCTGGAATAGTAGTAAATGCTTATCCACAGTCCTTTCTTCTTCCTTGTTTGCCACTTAACAAGGATTGAGGTCATTTGCTGCCACTTTTCTTTCCCATCTTGGTGTCATAGCCATCCTGTAGGTCTTTTTGAGGGATCCTATTGAAGTAGCGTCTCTTTCTGGTCTCAGTTGTCTCTAGCCCTCTTTCCCACATTATTGACAGTCAAGTCAGGCCTTAGAGCAGTGTTGTTTTGGTAAAGTTCCCACACTGCTCTGCACATAACACTACTGCTGCCATTAGAAATGAGGCTCACGTCATTTATGGAGTCATTCGTGATCCACGGTTATTTGAAAGCAAGCCGTCTGGAAGGTGGCATGGTAGAGTCGGGCCGACAGCTCAGGACTACTTTAAGCCCTGGTAGCATTTGTTAGTGTGTTTTTCTTTTAACTTATTTTAGCACTAAAGCATGTGTTATTTTTAATTGAAGTGTATTGTTATTTCTATTTAAATATTTTCTATGTCTAGAATGCACATTTATTGAAAACAAGTATTCAGGATTCATCAAATGTTTGTGTGTAAAGAGTTTGTTGAAATTTGTTTAAAGAGGGGGAAATATCGGAGACTTTGGTCATGTTCCTGACCTGGTCCCAAAGGGTGTGTACGTCATACTGTCACTGAAACACGACACTAGTGGCAGCAGACCCACGTGCCATAGCGCTGTGACGTGCTTGACAGTGGGTCATCGATGCTCCGTTTGGGGTCTCACAGCGCTCACCTCATGCAAGCATGTCTTGAACGATTTCCCTTGTCCATTTTGAGCCCTTTAATCCAGTGCTTCCTCTTGCCCCTAAGGTGCTCAGGGTCCCTTTGCTGCCCTCATCACCCCTTGTAACAGTTCACTCTGGCCTGCAGTGCCCCCTCAGGTCAAATAGCTTCAAATGGGTTTCATTCCACTGGATTAGTTAAACCATGCTGTTGATCTGAGCTGTGAACTAGGTCAGTAATCTGATTATTATTAGATTACTATAATAATCTAATTCACTAAAATTATGTCAGCGCCTCTTTGTGGATGTGTCTGGCTGCTTTTGCTGTGAGGAGGCCGGTCTGGCTCATCTGTCATTTGTGGGGCATCCTTATCTCTGTCATTTATGGGCACCCCCATCATCTCTGTCATTTGTGGGGCACCCCCATCATCTCTGCCATTGGTTGGGCATCCTTATCTCTGCCATTTGTGGGACACCCCCATCTTCTCTGCCATTTCTGGGGCACCCCTATACTCTCTGGCATTTGTTGGGCCCCCTGTTATCTCTATCATTCTGGAGTTAGCCCTGTTTTTCTGACCTGTGCTAATTGCTGTAGAATCATTTTAGAATTTAATCATAGGGGACGATGCTGTTAGTGTCATCTTAAAGATGAGAAAACAGCCTCGAGAAGTGAAGTCATTAGTCAACATCACATGCCTCATGAGAATCTGACTTGTCTAAGTGTGAAGCCAGTGAGCAGTAATGTCTTACTGTGCTGCCTGCCAAGAGGATTTCACGCTCAAGTCGATGGGTAGTCATGAGTGCTTACCAAGGCCTTAGCCCTGTATTAGCCACTGCAGTAGTGAAATGTGGGGCAAGTGAGGATAACGAAATTATTGCAACAGTATTAAGGGCTCCAACAGCAATCTGCCACTGAGGTGGTAAACCAGTTGGCATCTTTGTGGTCAGCAACCTACACTGTCCACAATTCCTTTCTTCTGTTTGAGAAACCATAGATTTGCTTAGAGCTCTAAGCATTTTCAGAATATCTTAACAAGTCAGCTGTGTGAAGAAGAAAAGCCAGAATAGCTGATTGTACGTAAGAGATGTTTGTGAGGCAGGTGTAACCTGCGTTTAGAACAGCCTTCCCACCTTGCCTCCCACCCCACTGAATGACTGCAATTGAATTTAATTGATAAACACCTTCTATAGAGTAGTAAAACTATTCTGAAGGCTATTTCAAGTGTAAGTTGGATTCTGTTCATTTTTATTCATAACTCATTCCTTGCATGTATGTAAGTTTGGCCTTGTCCCTCAGGACTAGTGAATTGTACTGTGACTTCCATCTATGGGGTGGGCAGGAACCAGCTGAATGAAGTGAGATTCTTAGCAGACTGTCTTTGCCTTTTCCTAGGCACAATCCCTGGCAGCATCGCTCTCCACCCGGCAGCTGCTGCGGATCGCTCGCCGGCTGTCGCAGTATCCCAATGAGAATCTTCATGATGCCATTACTAAAGCCTGCCTTTCCAGGTAATCATATTCGCCTTTTGCCACAGTTCAAGTCTCTGATCCTCTTCTAGAATGGTCCCATCAGCTGAAGTGACAGTCTCTGTCCACAGTCTGTATTGTAGTAACCACATAGTGTTTCAGTCTGGCTCTGTTATTAGAATAGACTTCATATGATATATTCACGTAGGCATAAAGGCAGTTTTAAGATACCTTAGTGGTAGAGCATTCCCTGAGTTCAGTCACTAGTGCCAAAACAAAATAAGAATGAATTGAATACATTTCACAAGTATTTTATAAATGGGAAAACGGTTTTAGTCTCTTCCTTGGATCATACAATAGTAAATGCACGTTTGAGATTGCATGCTCATTCATGGGTCTTCTGCGCTAGGTTCGCTAAGTGTTGTGTTGCTACTTCCCAAATTTGTTCTGGAACTTTTTGTCTTGATAATACTGATTCTATAGTTAAATTTAATAAAAGTAACACCTTTTCAGTGTATACTAATAGTTTACATACCAATTGGGAAGTGTTTATTAAAAATTGGCTTGCAGAATTTTCTCACAAAATCATGTTTGTATGAAGTTATTTAAAATATTAATAAGGGCCGGAGAGATAGCTCAGTGATTAAGGGCACTAGATGTTCTTGCAGAAGAACCAGGTTCAATTCCCAGCGACCACATTACAGCTCACAACTGTCTGTAACTCCAGTCATGGGGGATCTAGTGTTTTCTTCTGGCTTCCTTGGGCACCAGGTACACATATGGTACACAGACAATACCAGCAGGCAAAAACAACCATATATGTAAAATAAAATTTTAAAGAGAATATATTCTCTAACCAATGTGGTGGTACATGCTCTTTAATCCCAGCACTAGGGTGGTGGGATCTCTGGGTTCGAGGCCAGCCTGGTCTACAGAGGGAGTTCTAGGACAGCCAGGGCTGCACAGAGAAACCCTGTCCGAAAAACAAAAAATTAATAAGAAAAGATTAATAACAGTTCTGAATAGGCATAGAGAGTTTTCTCTTAGATTATTCATATATACTTTAATCCACTATTTTCATTTCTTTGATAAGATTATTTTAATCATATTAATTATGCTTATCATCCACTCATTCCTTGATAAGAAGAAATAAAAGGAGACTCTGATTTGGTTTAGAAAATTTGTAATCGTCTTTTGTAACACTTCAGAGTACTAGGCAGCCTTTCTTGTAAACACCTTGTGCTGTGACCGGACTTCTCTCTCCCTGCAGTGCATCCAGCTGAGCTAAGCCTGTCTGCAGCATGATTCCTTGAACAGCTCATAGTTATAAGAGATCCCATCCTTGTGTTTTAAACAGAACAATATTAGAGATATAAACAATTTTTGATGCAAAAAAGCATAAACTGCATATTTTAAAGTCATAAGGTAGCAGAAAGTACAGTTATCCCCTTTACTTAGAGCATATTTTGCTTATAGGTCTGAGAGCAGAGATGCAGATACATGGTACTCAGCAAAGCAGGCAGTGTAGAAGATTAGGGGAATAGAACATGGTGGATATGTTAGAATACAACAGTCACCACAGCCTGTAAAATAATGCTGCCTGTTGAACCAGCTACTAGATCTTCTTAAGAAACTAATAGTGCATCAAGAAGTAAGAATTAATCTAATAAATGAAGAAGAATCAAAGTCAGGAGAATAAATATCAAACAGCCCCAAGTTGTAAGAATGTGGAAAGGTAAAGTTGAAAATAACCCAAGAGTCCATTGACTGCTGAATAGATGAATTAAGTGTGAGGCATTCATTCAATAGGATATGATTCAGTAGTAATACACATAAAGTAAAAATACGTTGAAAATGTAAACGGTTGAGAGTAGAACAAAACATAGCATAGTTTTCTGCAGCTTGGGGTACTGGGAAATAGAGTGCCTTTGAAGTAGCAAAATGTTCTCAAATTGAGACAAACCTGGCGTCTCTGGACACTAGTCAAACAAGGGGTGCACAGACATAATAAGCAGGTAAAACACTTAGACATAATAATGATTTTCTTAAGTTACACTATTCTTGAGAAAGAAATATGTAGGAGATTTGACAGATAGGACATTCAGAAATAGAAATCCAGGAACTCAAAGTAGAACATTTGAAATTACCTAATGGGCATTCTTCAGAAGGTGTAAACGTTAGGAAAGTTTAAAACTAGGATAAAGGAAACCAGGAGTTGGTGAATTTGAAAGAAAAACTGAACAAAAAAAAAATGAAATCAAAGTTTTGAAATAAACCTAGCTGATAGCAGTCAGGATAGAGTTGTAGGAGCACCGCAGTGATGGAAGCTGGCACCAAAGATCCAACCATGCAGGGCTGCCAGCAAAGGAAGATACCAGGAGAAAGACTGACATCGGCCTGATGGGACTTCTGTTGGTTTTGCTGGGGATTGAGCCCAACATCCTGTGCTTGCTAAACTATACCCCAATCTCCTGAAAGAATAAGAGATGGGAATTATTTCAGCAGATTTCAGCTAAGAGTGTTCTAGAACTGTAAAGTATGAGTTTGTGTTGAAATGTGTCTGTTCACGAATGGGGCAAAGTAAAACAAATTCCCATGGCCTGACATAAGGACAGTGCTAAACGTTTCCAGAGGAAAAGCCTACAAGGGAGCGAGGATCAGACTGATGACTTGAGAGCAGCAACAGTAAATTCCAGAAGGATTAGATGTCCTATTTTTAAGTTACTGTCATATAAGTGAGAAAAAGAGATTTGATGAAACCTAATTTCCCAGCCATAACCGAACTCTTAGTGAACCAGGAATATTCTTAGTAAACCATGGGTAAACACAAAGTTTTTCAGCCTGATAAGGACTGCTGCAAATTTAAGCAGCAAACATTTCTCCTGGTAAAATACTTGGCATATTTCCTTAAACATTAGGAGAAAATGAATATATTATCTTCCACATTTTCTTCCAGTACCCAAGATAACATGATTGGTTATGGTAAAAGTATCCAAGAGGCAATCATGTAAGTTGCTAGAGCCAACAGTCTAATGAAGTTCTTTGTGTGCTCAGATCGATGACATTCTTGTACTTTTGCAACTGTGAGTCAATTAAATCAGACATACAGTCTTTCTGTAGAAGGCAGAATCAATCTATTGATGGCCGTCAGAGGGAAGCCGTCCTTGGGCCTGCACAGGAGAGGAGATTGACTGCTGGAAAATGCACTCCTCACAGTCTGCGTGTGCGGTCAGAATCCCACAGTATGAGCTGGAGAAGTCACTCTCAAGTAGGCACGGAAATAGAAAGTTCCAAAAGTAGCTAAGGAAAATGTGAGGGAGGTATATGTCTGTGCAGGAAGATACTGTCTTTCGTGTCGTGGCATTCCTCATAACCATGTTGCTCCAGGGAGACTACGAAACTATAGAAGCCACAGACTTGTGGAGCTTAGTCTATGTGAAAAGTATCATTTTTAATGTAGAAATGGATGATACGCCAACAAAGGGTTAAAATTAACCCCTTCCCATTGTTTAATAAAAAACGTAAACTCTGGATATGTGCCAGTGGGCTGTAACTACTGTGAGGGTTAAAAGCCACCACCTGGGAGCAGGTCTGACCAGAGATGGACTAGCACCCAGAGCCTGCAGGCTCGAAAGGAAAGGAGTCCATCCCAGCTGGGCAAGATTCAGATAGGCGGGGATGCAGAGAATGAGCGATTCCAGTATCCCGTTAACACTTGGGGAGATGCTGACCGCTTTATTTGTTAGGGAAGTCGAACTTGAAATAAGACTGGTTACCATTCTATACTTATTTTTTTTTTTAAAAAAAAATATTCTCTGAAGTTTTCTGGAATGTTGACATACTTCAGAGTAAGTAGTGTTATTATCAAAGGCCGCAGTAAAGACCTGCCTTGTTATCCTCTTGTGATCCACGGAAATGGAAGCTAACACTTGCAGCCTCTCGCCCATGCATCATCTGTTGACTTTACGGCAGCTGCAGTCGGGCATCTTCCTGCCAGCCTCAGAGTAACACAGAAGCAGGAAAGAAACAAAAAGACTATTGGTTCATTTTTTTTTCCTTTTAAATAACCTTTCATGTTGAGGCAATGAAAAGGAACTAATTTTATTGAGAATTTCAGGCAAAAATGAAAAGAGTTCCATAAACTACCAGTGAAGCCTTCTGGGAGTAGCTGCAATTAGGAGAGGCAGCTCTAGCTGCCCAGCCCTGCGCTGTGGCCCGCTCCCACTCCTGGTCCTCCCCTTCTGCTCTACGTATAACTCCAGGGGCTGCTGCCTTCCATTTCTAGGTGCTCCAAACCCGTTCATTTGAGTCCTAAAAGTGCCTCTTTTGTAGGACTAAAGGGCTATAAAGGAGTTCTACTGTGTTCTTTATTTTATGTTACATTGACTTATGCACTTCTAAAAAAAATTTGAGGAATTGATTCTTTCGTGGTAAGATTTTGGAAAGAGCTGTAAGAATCCAATCAGAAGTAAAGATTAGCGGTCCTGGAAAGTGAAGTCATGAAGAAATTATTCCTACCACCCAAAAGTGAGTTACACGCATTTTTTAAAGATTCCAAAATGTATAAAATTAATAGTATGTGTGTAAGATTTCACTTTGTAAACTGTTACATAATTAATTCTAAAATCCACAAATCTAATAAGTAATCATACCCAGTGTTTAACAGTTATTGACATGACTTTTTTATTGTCCCCAGGAACGGCTTTGCTTGTAGAGACTGACTGTCTAGTGACTGCTTGAATTTAAAAGTCGATTCCATTCTTTAAGAATGTGATTAAAAATACCTAAACTTCTTCAGACTTTTCTCTCAGTTCATTTAACTGTAAGTTTACTGGATATCAACAATTGCATTTAAATGCATTTGCAGAAATACTGAATTTTATTTTTAGAACTGCCTAAACTAAATACTTTCAAGCTTTGAAACTGTATTAATAACTTTTACATACAATAAAAAGCCACATATTACAAGCTATATTTATCAGATAGACCCTATTATCTTGTCATCTAATACTGCTTGTAAACTTAAGAATTCTAATCACAAGTACTAATTAATTCATTATACATTCTGAGTAGACTCCTTGATATCCATTATGAAGTTCTGATTAGCTCTGATTGCCACCCCACCAGCCAGCCTTCCCTTTTGTGGGGTTGCTGCAGTATGCCTCCTCATCTGGTCTTTCCTGTATCTTCTCTCTTCTAGGCTTTAGACAGAAGGCCAGAAATGTTCCAATATAGGGCCAACCTGAGACTTGTGGGTAGGCTATGTAGAGGTCAGGGGTGCCAAGAATAGTTAGTAGACAAGTCAAAACTTTGTGAGGTCCATATCAGTCCAGGTGACCTAACAAGGGGTGGTAGAAATGCCTACAAAGCCCTAATATCCCCAGACTCAGGAACAACTGTGATAGGAAGGTTGGGAATGATGCCAGGGTGCAAAGACTCAAGAAACAGGACTCAAACACAGTGAGGTTTGGGAGATAAGGTGGGGGCCTGGTTTCGAGCAACAAAGCAGTGATATCAGAACTGTGCTGGCATGCAGAACTGATGAGACACAGCCTAGAGGTGCATACACCTCCTAGTGCTCTTGTGGGACCCAGAGGAGGCTGTGGGTAGACAGGGTCAGAATCTTATGGGCACAGGGAATAATACCCAGTGTCTGACATCCTTCATTCACATGCCTCCTGGCTCACACCACCCTTCTATTACTCGAGGTTTGTTCTCAAGGGGAGGGGACCATCCACAAAGGTTAGTACTGTGTGAACCTGAATTCAGATGGTTTATTTGAGACATCAGAGCATCCATACAGCCATGACTTTATACTAGCACAGCACAGGCAATCACTGACTGAAGATCCTTTCTGTGGGTTCGCTGCGGTCATACATTCTAAACATTACATTGCGTAGGAAACTGTTCCATGCCATGATACTTATGGTGTCTTTGTAGTTGAAGACTCTGTCTCTTCCCAGATTGTTATTTTAACAACATATTTATAAAATAGGTACAGAGAGATTCTTAATGGAAGGAAACAAAACCAGATAATCTTTCATTTAGGAATTTGTGTTAGAAAATAAGAAAAACCTCATTAAACCACTTCTGATTTAAATTTGTGATTGCCAACTTAGAGTAGGCTAAAATGTTGCTGTTTTAGTTAATAAAAATTTGATATGCCACTTATACAATAAACAAGAAATATGAGGCATATAAAATCCATTTATGAAAGAGATGATTTCATCACAATCTGAAATATGTATGTTAATGAATATTGCTAATTACAAATAAGCTTAGTTATTAAAGACTGCACAAGCATGTGCTTTACACAAACTTTAAATTTATATTTATACTAAAATTTTATGCATTATATTTCATAGGTACACGGTTTCTCCTCGGTTGTAATTAGTGAAGTATGTGTGTTAAAAGTTACTTAAGAACCAAAGAAAACACTGAATTAATCAGAGCGCTGCCATCCCTCTCCCTAGGTTCTTACCAAGCCTTGCTAGGTCAGCCCTGGAGAAGAATCTGGCAGACGCTGCAATAGAAATAAGTGCTGGCCACAGCCTGGAGCCAGAGCTGGAGAACTACAAGTGTAAGTACTTGGCTCTGCTGGACTCGGTGACATAACGACAGTCAAACATTTTGTGTTATTAGTGTCAATAAAACCCTTTTCTTTTGTGTATTGCACTGATGAAGTGAGTCTATGTCTTTCCTTAAAAAGCAGTCTGAAGGCCTTTCTACAACTGAACTTTTGGTATTGCTTCTTTCAGAGGGGGCCGCCCTCCCTGCCAAGAGTCAGTTTGGCACTAATGGAATCAACTTGTCTAATTTTGACAAATATGTCTTTCCAAATGTTTTCACCATACAGTTTAGAATTCTGTTTTCTTTGTACAGCATTATATTTTGAGGGCCACCAAGTTTCCTGTGGGGCACGCCAGGGAGCATTTTCTAGGGAGACAGACTAAGGGGAGCCAGCTGTATGCCCTCCTCTTCCAGTCCCTCCAGTCAGCCGCTCTGCCACCTCCACCTCTCTTCTGCATAGCCATGAGGAGAAGCTTGAAGTGAAGAAGACTGTGCACTCTAAAAGTCCCTGTTCTGAACTTAGAGAACAGGAAAAAAATCCATTTTTAATGTGCTTGTCTTCTCAAAGCACACGTGCGCCCATTCTCCAACAGGACTGCAATGGCTGTGGCTGTGATTGGAGCTTTAGTCACTGTGGCTACGCTGAACCAAGGGTTTACTATTTAAAATTATAAATTTGATACTAATAGATCTGAACAGAAGTGCGGAGGCCACTCAGAGACAGACTAACTCTGAGATTTGCTCAGAGCTGGTAGCATAAACAGAGAGAGGCTATGTCATCTGGATGGTAGATTGCTTGGTCTGGGAAAGGTCAGCGCCAGCAGTGTCCTTCTCGGCTTCCTGTAGGGGATCAGGGACCTGAATGAGAAGATTGTTCACTTGACTGCTTCCATTCATCTTGAAAGCTACCGATCTCCTGGTCACGAGCCTGAGCTCACAGAACAGCCTCATAAGGGCAGGTCTCCGTCCAGGTGACATGATGGCCTTCAGTGTAGCATGGTCTTAATGGGAGCTGCACCTCTACTGCAATGCCATACTTTCCAGTTCTAGCTTTTTATCAGAACACAAGTTTATGTTCTCCTGAAATTACATTTGCCCCCAGTCATGATGGCGAAACAGGTGCTCTAACAGAAGCACCCTGTGAGACTTCTGGAAAACCAGCAAGCCTGCTTTCTCCCAGTGTGTCCCCTATGTAGTTGAAATGTTATCAGTAAACATGGATCGTGTGAGCAGAATGATCGTAAAGACCTCCACCATGGCCCTGTGCTGTGCACTGAGCCCGAGTGGATGCTGCTGGGCCTGCTGTTGTGTGATCTCGGCAGAGCTGTGTAAGCTGGTTCACTGCCACTCTCCTGCTCTTTCCCTTCGTGGACTTACATTGGGTCTACAACATAAATTGGAGAGCTAGTGTTTTAGTTTATTCTTCAGCTGTTTAATTAAAATCCCGAAGCTGCCTGGCAGTGAGGTTGGCCAGACTAGACCTCTCTGGGTATTTGCAGGCATTGCTGTGACTAATCCTCTGCCTGTACACAATGTTCAGGTGAGATAGTGTCCGGCTCTCTGCGGATCGGCGCTGTCAGCGCACCAGTGTACAATGCCCAGGAGAAGATGAAAGTGCCCGATGTTCTCTTCTATGACAACGTTCAGGTGAGGCATTGCTCTGTGGTCTCGGGCTAGTCACGTCGTGGTGCCAGCGCTCGTCCAGATGACACTGATATTTAATTGTGGTCATGATGTCCTGAATTCAGTTCAGGTAGGGCAAAATGAAGGACTGAACTGTTTTTAATGACAGTGATAAGAAGGTTTGAATTTCTTTCCAATGGTTAAAATTAGGAGTTATTGCTATGGATTTAAATATATGCATGTTGTGTGTACTCACGTTTTGTGACTATGCTTGAGGCCAGTAAAATATCTTATTGAATTAAAGCAGACCTACTGGCTGTCACTTCGGCTCCTAGTTCAGTCCTCCCTGCAGCTCACAGAAGGTGTGTCCTGTATCTAGCTATATATCAAGTTATACAGATAGAAATAAAATACTCTTATCTATGATGTAAAAACAGAAACCTTGTTAAAAGGAACAATAGTGGGCTGTAGAGATGGCTCAGTGACTGAGAGCACTAGCTGTTTTTCCTGAGGACACTGGTTCAATTCCCAGCACCCACATGGCAGCTCAAAACTGTAGCTCCAGCTCCAGGAGATCTGACACCTTCACACAAATGCTCATAAAATAAATTTAAATTTTAAAGAAACAATATTTCTCAGTGTTGTCTGACCATATTTCACATGCTGTCTGTGAAAAGGAGAAAAAAAAAACCTGTTAAATTGTTATAAGAGTTGGAAAAACTCCAAACCAGCTGAGGTTGAAGAGCCCTCACAGCACGTAAGAACGTAGGAAGTTCAGTAGGAAGGAAGACCATTGTGTCCTTGAATGGTGTCTGTTGCCATGGCATTGGTGACACAGACATTGAAGACTGCAGATCTGCAGTGAGCTTTCCACAGACGCCCTGAGGGGCTTTCTGTAACCAGCTCCAGATGCCCCCACGCCCCCAAAGCGTAATGAGTCACTCATCAGAAGAATTTTAGTTGCTACGGTTCTGGGGATGCGACTTGATGCAGTTTGCTTCTGTGGTGGGCACTGCTGCTTCATTTATGCTGCGCGTCACCGTAGAAGCAGGAACCTTCGTGTCACGTACAGGTGCAGGGCATAGCCAGTCCATCTTTCCTCTGATGGCCCGTAGTCCCCTTACCACAGTGCAGTGAAAGGGTCTTTCGAATGTTTCTCCCCTGGATTTTTCTTTCATTTCTTGTCTCCAGTGAAGTTTCTAGCACATTTTTGAGCATTCATTCTAAGGAGTTTGTCTCATTAAACCTTTATTATGGATTATGACCCATGGAGCAGTAAGGAGAAATTGGAGAATAACAGATTAATAGCATTTTAATAAGTTCAAGGAACTGTAGACCAGAAAAATTAAATACGACAGGTTAGGCTTGTCCCTAAGTTATTGGGGTCCAGAAATTAAAAGTTATACACACAAACAGATGCATCTCCAGGACTCAATTGCTTTTCGTCTGATGGAAAATACAGACTAAGAAGTACATATGGTTGTGTTGCTGTATAGTGTGATGGAGGTACATGCAGGTTGCTTTGGTAACAAAATGAGATGATGAATGCTGACTGGAAAGGTTTCAGAAAACTCAGTCCACAGATTCTTGGATTCCAGTTGCAGAATGTCAAGTGATGAGGCTGGTGCCTGAGGAGCTACCATTGTCCAGGCTTCACTGACGGAATCTGTGACAGATTTCAAGCACGCTTGCACTTTCACTAACTTTGTCCTCACTCTCTTGTGTTGTCCAAGAGCTAGAATCAGACGGAGATAGTGGGGCAATGGTGATTGCAATGGTCGAGGTCACAGCTAAGGAGGATGTGAATGAAATAGGCAGTGACGGTGGAGACAAAGGGCAGTGTAGCCCTTATAGGACCCCTTAGGTGGTAGAAATTAGGGATTTTGTTTCCTACTGTCTTAGGGACCACATCATCTGGTGGAAAGAGGAAGAACAGAAAATCACTCCTAATTGTGCCCACAGTGAAAGGAGTAGGTAGTGTGTGAGAGGGGGCGAGCGAGGAGGTTGGGCCTGCGCAAGAGCATGAGGAGTAACCACTGCTCCCAGAGCATTAAGAGCCATCTGAAGAGCTTTGAAAACTGAGTGGCAAGTCTGGGAACAAAGAAACAGCCATGTCTGTCCTGCAGAGAACTCGTGTGCCCCAAGGGAAATGGAAGTTTCAGGAGCTAAATTGGTCAGTCAGAATCTAGGTCGGAAATAATAAAGACCATAGGTCCCAACTGTGCCAATAGAGAAGAAAGGGTCGCATTCTCTCTCTCTCTCTCTCTCTCTCTCTCTCTCTCTCTCTCTCTCTCTCTCTCTCTCTCTCTCTCTCTCTCTCTCTCTCTCTCTCTCTCTCTCTCTCCCTCCCTCCCTCCCTCCCTCCCTCTCTCTCTCTGTGTGTGTGCGTGTGTGATTTTAATGAGAGTCCCATGAAGAGAGGGGCAAGATGGACAGTGACCATGATGATGTCACAGTTTGATCGAGAGGAAGAAAAGGGTTCTTTTTAATGGGGGTGGGGAGGTTGCAGGAGGAAAAGAAAGCTGAAGATGAGGAAGCGAGGGGTCCTGTTTTGAATGAGCGGAGTTTAGGAAATTGGGGATTAGCAGTCATCACCGAGGAAGCCTGCAGACTGCCTGCTCTAAGTGATAATTGCCTGCAGCTGAAAAATCTCGAGTTTTGTTTGTTTTTTTTCTTTTTTTACATTTTGTGAGTTCATATATATACATGGGTGCACATGTGCCATGCACTGACCCACCCTGTTATATCCTGGGCATCCAAAAGAAAGCAGCCAGGAAGATGGTGAGAAAGAGCAAAGATCAGAACTGCAGGAAGATGGGTAGAAGGGAGAACCTGCCCGTGGTGCTGCAGAGACTGAAGTACTCACTGGTGTTGGCAATGACCTTAGGCTTAGCGGATGGCTCAAGTCAGCAGGCAGACGCGGTGAAGGTCTGCAGCAGAAGGATGTGTGAAGAGACTCAGAGTGGAGGCCGAGCTGATGGCGCTCCAGTGTCCCCGGGCCGCGGGTGTGCTTCTGGGGAGTCAGCGTGATGAAACAGCCTCTGAATTTTCACTTGGGTAAAAGGAGCCGCCATCTCCAGACCATCTTAGGAGCGAGCTCCAGTGTGAGTGACACCCAGGTCCCCCTCCTCAAGGACCTGTTCACTTTAGGACAGTCTTTATTTATACTGTTAATACTCTTCTTATTTATTTTTAATGTTCCAGAAAGACAAAAAAATGAATATACTCATTTTACTCAAAACCTTTTTAAATTTTAGTTCCCCAGTGTATCTAATTTAAGAAAACTAAAAGTACTATTCATGTACTTGTTCTTGAAAGTGGTGAAAAAAAATAACTTTCTTAGTTTTGACAAGTTTTGAGTGTCAAAAAATATCAAGAAAAGCAAACCAGGAAAATTCTAAGAAATATGTGTAGCATGTATATATTATAAAAGGATTTTTGTTTCAAAAATAGAGAATTTAAGGAATCTGAACGCTTTGTTTTGGGCTGTTGTTGATTTGGTCCAGAAATCAAGAAGAGAGACTCAGGGTTGAGACTCTGCTGGGACACAGCTCTTGTTGCCGTCCCATGAGCCTTTGTAACCTACTTACCTGTGTCCTATTTCTTGGTACACAAAAGAGCAATACAGTCTCCTCTGTGGCTCCTGTGAGAAACTCTAATGTTGCCCTTTTGTCATACTGTGTCATGATTCGAATGAAAAATAATGGAACGTCGAAAGTACCTTTTTAATTCTAAGACTCTGCATAGCTTTGTAAGTGGTTGATCTAAGCGTGTGAGGAAGTGGGTCTGTTTCTGGTGCCTACTCTTGGGTGCTTTTCCTTCTTTTTGTTAATATATAGTTTACAAACTATATGTACTTATGTATATTTTTAAATTTTATCTTATATATAAAAATGTAGCTGGGAGGTGGTAGTACACGCCTTTAATCCCAGTACTTGGGAGGCAGAGGCAGGTGGATCTCAGTCTGGTCTACAAGAGCTAGTTCCAGGACAGGCCCAATGCTATAGAGAAACCCTGTCTCAAAAAAACTATATATATATATATATATATGTGTGTGTGTGTGTGTGTGTGTGTGTACATATACATATGTATACATATATGTGTATGTATGTGTATATATATGTAAATATACATTTAAAAAAAGAAAGTCCAAAATGGCGGTATTTGATTGCTTTTGGTAGCATGTGTTTACTTACATTAGTAAGCATCAATTTAAATATTACATTAATTATAAGCCCATTCTGAAGAACATAAATAAATATATTTGAATTGAATTATAAAATTATTTGAAATATTGGTCAGTAGTTTGCTCTTGCTCAGATGGGCAATTTGAAGTTTTCAGTATTGGTGACCTAATTGATTACTTACCTTACTTTTATCCACATCATTAAATATGTTTTTAATTATAGCCAGGTTTGGTAGCATGTCGTAACCCTATGTAAGCCACACATTAATTCCAATTTCCAGTCAACAACCTTGAAGGAGCAAGAATAGACTTAAACTCTCTGACCTTAGTCAAGGGGGAACTGACCCGGCCACTTTGTATTTATGACTCCCAGATGTGTGGCTACTAACAAAGATATTTTGATGTAGGTGCGGTTACTTGGTGTTTTGGGTATTAAGATGGTAATCACTTTGTTCCTTGTATCATGATAAAAATTCTTTTCTTGTGAATTGGGGTATTTAAAGATCATAAGAAATAAAAAAATACAGGTGCTTTCAGTGTTCACTGGATTGCCCTCCGGGCACTATCCTAGGTCTCTGTATTTCTTTGTGTCTCTGTCTATTCATCCTAACATTTCTAATCCACATACCCCTACCCTGGAACATGCAAACCCATCAAGGCTGGACCCCCAGATGTCACCCCAGTGTGGGGCTATGACAGTAGCACACACCTTTAAGCCCAGAACTAGGTTGGCAGAGGCAGGTGTATCTCTGAGTTCTCCCAGCCCTGTCTACATAGAGTGTTGAGGACAGCCAGGGCTACTTAGAGAGAACCTGTCTCAACAATGACAATAACAAAAATGTGTTTTAATTCAAGCCAGTTCCTTTTGTATTGTAATATATGTGCTACATTTTAAGATAACACCTCTATAGCCGCCTTTCTTATTTGACCTTGATTGTGTCTTTTTTTTTTTTTTTTTTTAGCACATGATAGTGATGGAAGACATGCTCAAAGATTTTGTCCTTGGAGAACACTTACTGTTGGTCGGGAACCAGGTGAGTTTTGGCTGGGAGCAGGCACAGATGAGTGAATGCTAGTACTTCAGCAGCTCTAAGTTTCTTCTCTGGGGAATGAACATTTAGAAATTCTTTTTCCTCTTAATAAAATGACATATTTAAATTCACAGCCTGAAACTCTTTACTGTTCAAAGAGTAACCCGTACCGTCTGAGCCTTAGCATTATCCCAAGGTTAACCATCTTCACTCATGTCCTATCACCTCGCCCATCTACCCCCGGGATGTCTGTGCCTTCCCAGTGCTACCCCAGTCCTGCCCACCATCACCTGCCAGCAGGAGTGCAGAAAAGATCTCCGACCAGAGTGGCACCACCTGTGCATGCTGAGATCCCTGTCGGCCAGGTTGTTGGGTGCACAAGCTGAGTGTTCCTACGTCTTTTCGCTGTAGACAGCTCCTTGCTCTCAGATACAGCCCACATCTTAGTGTGCCATGCAGTTTGCAGGTTGCCACCTCTGCACACTGCTCCAGCCCAGGCTTTGGTATGTCTTTCTTAGCCTGTGCTGCCTTGAACCACCCTGACCGACCTTCAAGTTCTCATCTCTTTAGTGTTTGGTTCATGTCTGTCCTCCTACCTGGCGCTTCCCTTTCCAGCTCCTGGGAGGGATGCTTTGCCTTGTCTGAGCTAGATTCCATCGCATCTTTCTCTTCTAGCCCTTCTTTCTCACTGTATTTCCCATGTAGCGACCATCCTCCCAGTTTACATGTCTCTGCTCATTTCTGTCCTGGGTTCCTAGCACATTACTACTATGTAGTGGAGATGGTATCTGTATATGCTCGTGTGAGGGATGGACGGACACTCCGTCTTAGTACATTCTGATAGTTTTCCTCAGTTGAATTATCAGATCCAAAATGAATAGCTCTTTAGTTTTTTTATAAGTTGATCTTATGGGCAATCAGAAACTTGGCCTTATTTTTGTGTTCCTTGTTTTGTACTTACATAAAAATACAGATTCTTTTATGTATAACTTCTCAAACCTACAGTTAAAAATTTTTAATTTTATTTATTCTTTTTTGTACGTGAATGCATCTCAGATCAGGTTTGGAGGTCAGAGGACAATTTTTTATTCTTCCACCTCGATCCTGAGTCAGAATCTCTCTTCAGACTCTAGGTTAGCTGCTCACAAGCTTCTGGGTGATTGTCCACTCCTTCTCACTAGATATACACTACTTCTGCGTCAGGCACTTTCATGGGGTTTCCAGGAATCAAACTCTGGTCTTCAGACTTGCTGAAAAGCACTTTAGCTGCAGATCCTGCTCACTGGCTCTGTTTTAGAAACTCGTATCCAGATGGGCCTGTAGTTGAAGGCGTAGATCTGGAACTGAGTGGTGGCAGGTCCAGCAACCACTCTCTCCCATGAGTGGACGCTGGCACACTGCCCAGCTGTCTGAGGTCTCACTGGCAGTGTAAACAGTATGCACTCTGCCGGGCTAATGTAAAGATGGCGTGTGATAAACCACGGGGAGGATTCCACACAGCACTGAGTGCCAGCTAAAAATAAAACCCATGCATCACATAGAAGTTTTAAAAGGATTTTTGTATTCTCTTGGTTCACTTTTTTCTAAACAAGAATTAAACATAAAATAGATAATCCATGCTTGTTTTCCACCATTTGAAATGCCCTACCTACTTCTGTTCATTGGTAGTCGTTTTTCTAGTAAGTCTCTATAGGTTAATGAAAAGTGACTGATGGTGGCATTGAGTTCTTGTTGGTCTTATCTCATTGAAAAATGATTACTCTGGACTTAATAAAGCCCAGAGTCCTTTTATTATTTCTTTTAGGACAAAGGTATGGTCTTTTTAATCTTTAATTTTTATTTTTTAGTACTTAATACATGGTCCTACATCTACATCCCTCCCTTCCATCCTGAGGTCCCACCCAAGCTCACAAGCTCAGAAGGTTTGGGACTTTTGTTTTTGAGACAGAGGCTCACTCTGTGTCTCTGGCTGGGCTGGAACTTAATATGTAGACCAGGCTAGCCTTGTGCTCACTGAGATCCACCCACCTCTGCCTCCTGGATGCTGGAATTTAGAAGTGTGTGCTACCCAGCCTGGCTCAAGGCCAGAGTTCTTAACAGACTTTGGTCACTTAAAGCCTGGAATACTTAGTGTGTCCTTTGAAAACTCCTGCTGTCAAAATAATGGCCTCAGACATGACTGGCAACTCAGCAACAGATCAGAATGGCAGAGAGCTGGGGCTTGAAGGATAGTTTCTCAGATACAAGAGTGCCAAAGGCGAGTCTCTAGTGGTCAAGGCATGACTGACAGACCAGCCCTTTTCATAGCAGGAGGATTTTCCAGGTTGATAACAAACCTGGAAGTCTAGCATCAGCATCTACTGGGTCCAGTGTTGCAGGGACCTTTGGGCTGTGCGTTTCTGCTGCCTGTTCCTTTCAGTCATCTCAGGGGCAGTCTGCCTCCTTCACACTGCCATTTATGTCCCCTTGTCTGAGCCACTCTTTGCAGCGTGGCATCCAATTCTCAATATCTGTGCTGGGGTCCCAGTGAGAGTTGGTTTCCTGTGTGGGTATCTGTCCTGGTCTTTGCCAGCCTTTCTCCGCCCTCACACCCTCTTATCTTGGTGCTTTTATCCTCACAGTAGCAATGCGTTGTCATGGAAATGGAGCAGGAGGCACAGAAACCCAGACCTATTGCCCAGGTTTTTAGCTGTCTGAGACACTGAATAAATCACTACCCTGACTCCATTCTCTGAAGTGATGAAGTAGGCCATTTTTAGATTTCTGTCAGTCTCCTGTTAGATTCAGGAATTTGTCTGCCCTCTCTGCCAATGCCAGTGAACCATTAAGGGCCTTGGTTATACCAGGCTCCTCTCTGCTGCTTTGTGTATAGTGTTTATCAGGTATTTGAAAAGTATCTTAGAGGGCTCTGCATTTCCTACTTAGTAGACAAAGTATAAATATCAATAATTCGTGAAGTATTAGAAGTAATTTGAATTTAAAATTTAGATGGATTTTTAGGACATCTTAAAGCAATGGGCCGAATTCTGTAAAATTGCCCCTACTGGGTCAGGCACAAGCTAGGTGAGTACATGACTCAATGCCCATTTGCCTGAGATAGCCTAGATCTGAAACTAGAGGCCTGTGAGCAGAGTTAGGTGATCTGCGTGTTCTGAGCAATCTCTGGCTAGTGTTTAGCTATGAAGAGTGGCACCCATGCTTGTATTTGCCAATCAGAAGGTGGGAGTTGAACCAGTGTGGCTGGCTCAAAACCTAAATAGAATTGTATAAACACTCGAGCCAGCTAAGTTCCGTTTCAAACTTGTTTTCTAGAGTTGATATCTGTATAGTACAGGCATGGTCTGGTCAGCCTTTGTCTGCCTCCTCCTGAGGGTGTGAGGAGCTGACATCTGTATAGTACAGCCAAGGTCTGGTCAGTCTTTGTCCGCCGCCTCCTGCGGGTGTGAGGAGCTGACATCTGTGTAGAACAGGGAAGACTGGCGAGCTTTTGTCTGCCTCCTCTTGAGGGTGTGAGGGATACAAAGCACCTGGAGGGCCCTTAGCAACTGCAGACGGAGGCTGCCTGGCAGGTTCCCTTTCTCTGTTCTTTTTCCTTTTTTCCCCGGGAAGGTGTGCTTTTGCAGTCGTGGTAACTAGGCCTTTTTCAGTAGCTTTGAATGCCACCTTGTTCTGCTGATCAGTGGGTCTCATACCTTCCAGAATTTGGTATTCCTTCTCATCAGCACCGGTTTCTCCCTTGGAAAGCATCACCATGAGAAAAAGGCAAGCCCATGAGAGCGCAGGCAGCAGGCTGAGGACTCCTGGCTTTGCTACCTTGGGTGGTGTAGCCACTGTTTTCTGTGAAACAATCGCGGAACCCACAGTTTCTTCATAGGTTTAATTTTGAAACTAAGCAAACTGTAGCAATGATCATCAGTCTCCTTCCTTTCTCTTTCTAAAGCATTGGTGACAACTCAGGAAACAGTGAAGTGAAGCTTTGGGGACTAAATAGGACAGAGACTTCGGCCGTGCGTTGGCGTAGGTGTAAACATAATGGATGTTCTTCATAGGAGCTGGTGGTGGTCAGAAGCAGGCTGCCAGCCTTCTCTTTGTGAACTAGCACTGGCTGGATCCATGAGAAGCTTTAAGTGTGTTGTAGCTGGAGGTATTTCAGAAGGTTCTTGTGTTACCAGTAGCAGTTTTTAGGCAAGAGGGAATTCATGGAAGTGGGTGTTGATTTTGAGGTCTATCACCTTTTCGCCCTTATCGAACCCTTTCCCCCTTGTAGATACTCCCGTCTTTTCTAAACATCTACAGCATCCGTTAGGAAAAGCTGAAAACAGGTCCACTTACAACATTCCTCAAAATACATGAAGATAAAGTAGTTTCCATTGTACTTTGACAAATAAGTTTTAAATTTCTATTTTCATTGTGGGATTTTTCTGCCAGAGCAGTCTTTCTAGGAAATGAGGCACAATTGCTACCTTTGAACCAAATGGGACAGGTGTCCTGGACTTCTACATGTTTGATGGTCACCTAGCCTGTGCTGCAGATGTAGGAACTCTGCAGAATGTCGCCATGTGCCCCCACCACCACCTTGTAATTACAGTGTTGCAACTTCCCCTTCCTTGTAATTAGGAACTTTTTCTGGTTTTATTTTTTATTATTATGTTATCATGATATTCCACTTAACACAAAAGAGAGTTGTCTGTTCATTTCTTAACTGATGATGCTCTTTGGGGTGTAAGGGGTCTCCCCAGCTCTAGGAATACAAAGGACAAGCTTCCTGATGTCTCCCGCTTTTTTTTAACACTAGTTCACTGTATCTAAGTGTGTATAGACCACGAGTCCACATGCTACACAAATATTCATAGAAACCGGGTTAGAGACAAGTTTACAGGTATGTATGCCATCTTTATTTTATTCTAAAGACCCTAGGAATAAATATTTGGGAAGAAGAATGATTGAGTTTTGAGAACAGTTGAATTTTATTAGACATTTGAAGGGAATGTATTTTTCTAATACCATCTAAAATGCTCACCTACCCTTTCATAAGTATTATTTTAAAATTTTGTCTGTTTTCTTTAGAAATCAAAGCTTAATCAACTGCACAACCAATGTCACTTGGTTTTGGTAGTAGGCAAAACTTCATAGCAAGTTATCAGCATTTGACCCAGGCTTAATGAGGTACAATAAATTATTCACAGTGACCCCTACCTCCTGAACAATCTATTAAAATCACTTGTCAACCTTTTTTTTCATTTTAAGTCAACTTTTTTTGTTATCATTTTATCAAATAATAGCTACCTGCTAAAGTTTTCAATCTTAACTTTTTTGTTTGTTCCGTCATTCATATTTTTCCCCTTGTCAAGATTCTAGTGTATGACATGGAACTTGTCACACAGGACTTCTTATGTAGACTCTTCTCCGCCTTGTGTTCTTCATGTTGTGGCATGACTCACTCTTCAGTGCTCCATTCAGCTCCACATCTGCAGTCAGACAGTCCTCGGGTTTATTTTTCTACTAAATCTGAAGAGGTTTCTTTCCAGACTCCAATGGACTCAACAGTGTTATTTCACAACTGATTTATTCAGTCAGGTTCCATCACAGTCTGACCAATGCACTGAGGTGGGTGCCTTCCATGTCTGTTTGAGGTTCTATTCAGGTCAGTGTTTGCTACTGTGACAAACTCCTGAGAGAAAGGACCTAGCAGGAAGAAGAGTTCCTGTGGCTCCATTTCAGAGGTCTCAGCCTTGGCTGACCGGCTCTGCTGCACTGGCCCCACCGCCAGCCTTAAACCTCATGTTGGGAAGACATGGTGGAGGGAAGACACTCAGCTCAAGTGAAGCCTGGAGCTACGTAAAGCTTCAGAGGCACATCCCAGTGACCTGCCTCCTCCTCACTAGACCTGACCTCCAAGTCATCCCTTTCACTGTCAGTCCTTTTTATCCCGTCCTCAATAGTGCCCCCAGCTGGTGAGCAGCCTTCAGTACACAAAGGATGTTTTTTCCTATTATCCTTATTTGAGAGATACTAGCCCATTCCTAGTATAAATATTTTATATAGAATTATTTCAGTCTAGAGGGAATATTTTTATAAAGTAAACTTTACTCAACCCATTTAATTTCTTGAATAATTTATACAACAAAATTAAATTCATTTGTTCTAAGCTAACCATAACGTTTCGTTAACTTTATAGCATTTGATTTGATCTATTTTATGTTAGAAAAGTCAGAAAACATTTGCTTTTGTGTCAGCCCAGCAGAATCGTGACCATTGTTAGTGTTCTGTTTTCTGCATCTTCTTCTCTTTATTATGTTTACTGTGGATAGAAGTTTCACAAATGCTTGTTGACTTATCTAGTATTAAGATGCTGCACATATTTTATTGCCAAAATGAAAGAATGTGTGAATCTTGCTAACTAGTTGGAAACGGGCCTGAGCAGGTTGCTTCTGTGTTCATCAGGAGCACCCATGCCACTGTGCGAGCCTAGTTGCCTAATATCTCTAGAGATACTGAACAATCTGTCCATGAATGTTCTTGTCTGTTTCCCAGCTGGTGGTGACAGTGGGAAACTTGGGTAGCTCCGTGTGCTGCACTTCCAGTAACTCCAGCAGCCGAGAGTTCCAAGGCTCAGAAGTATTTGGTCTCATGAATGCACTATGCTCCCCTTTATGGTAGTATTTGGTACTTTGTGAGCTTTTCTCATTAGTGAAGACACCTGATTTATAGCCAGGAAAAGGTTGCTGTTCTGTCACAATCTCCCCGCCAGTTTAGTTTTTCCATCTTGCATTTTTAGCAAACCATTTTTTTCATATTTATTTTGGATTTGTGTTTTCTTCTTGAGGACATGTTGATCTTCCTGTCCCCTCCATGGCTTGTTTGGGGTACTAATGGCTAGCCATGTTTCCAAAGTGTCTGCTGTTTATAGTAGCAATGTATTTGTTTCCTAGCTGATTGCAGGGATGTAGATCTTACTCCTGCGTGCAAAGGGCCATAGCCTCTGGCAGGAAGCTTTGTGATCAGTTCCGTGGGAGCCACATGCTTGAAGTCTTTGTCTTCTTATCTTGGCTCTGCTGCAAGACCCCATCTCTGTGAATATTTAGGGTTACTCACTGTTCATTTTCAGTGAGCTTATTTTTCTGGTGATATAAATAGCTTGTTTTCATTGAGAGAACATGGAGAAATAAGCAATTGACACTGATTATACAGCAGCAGTCTCCTTTGTAAGATTAAAGAATAGTATTGAGAGACTAATTAGCCTAGGACTTCGTATTCAGATGAGTAAACCTAAACCCAGACATGGCAGGACACCTCATCTCAGAACAGTTGAGCAAAGGTTATAGCCCAGGTGTCCAGAGTCCTAGGGTAATATACTTTAAGACATGTTAAGCAAAGAATTTGAAAGTTTACCATATAGTAAAAATTTCTCAATTTAGAAAGCCAACTAGAATTTCTTCTGGTTATTACCATTTTTCTTCTTTGTTATTGTTTCCTATAGGCAGTATTTAATGAAATTAGTTACTTTTCTAAAAAGGAGCTCAGGGTGGTATTGAAAGAACGTTTCTTTTTTTTTTTTTTTTTTTTTTTTTTTTTCGAGACAGGGTTTCTCTGTAGCTTTGGAGCCTGTCCTGGAACTAGCTCTGTAGACCAGGCTGGCCTCGAACTCACAGAGATCCGCCTGCCTCTGCCTCCCAAGTGCTGGGATTAAAGGCGTGCGCCACCACCACCCGGCTTGAAAGAACGTTTCTAAATAAACAAACTGAAACAATACTGTTCAGACTATTCAAGAATGGAGGGAAACTGGAAAGAAGGACAAAGTGCAGAGCAAGAGTTGCGCTCTGTTGATGGCCAGGCCAGTCCTGGAACTACTTTAGCGCTCTGCCGCAGAGGAGAGGGCTGGCGAGCCCTTAGCTGGCTACCTGCCAGAGTCTCAGATCTCAGGCCCATTGTTCCCAGCTACTTGGTGGAGTGAATCGAAAGCCTCGGACTGGCCAGCTTTTGTTTGCCTCCATGTCATCGTGACACAAAGTCTCCACAAATCAGTCATGGAAGCTGCCTCTTGCCGTCTGTCTTGCGTGACAAAATACAGAGTGTACCTGAAGATGGCGCACCAAAACGGACTTGGCTTCGCGGTGCCGTGCACTCAGGGTGTTCACTGCCTGGAACCTAATTAACCTCGCTCCCTCCAAAAGCAGCACATTGCTGCCTCTGTGTCCACGGCTGGTGAGAGCATCTGAGCCATTCTGCACTGAAGGGGCATTTGTGCGTGAAAGGACTCTGTAAATGTAAATCCCGTCACTTTCTTTGTACACAGAATTTCGTCATGAAAAACAGAAGGCCCCTAGAAAAGGTGTCTGTCCCCTTAAGAGCACAGTGGACCTGGACTTCCTCTTTCTTTTCTCCCTTGCATGGCCTCCTTCCTTCAGTTTTGTGGTTATTGCCTGAAGGCTAAGCGTGAGCCAGGAACAATAGGTGTCTCACCAGAGGGCTGCCCACTTGCTGAGGCTCCTGACTTAACTGGAGTACTCTGGGTGGCCGTTTGGAAAGATAGAGGACTGACTGAGAGAAAACAACTGAGTGGTCAGGCTAAGAGAAGTGAAATGAGGGTGGCTGGAAGATGGCAGACAAGAAGAATGGGCCTGTGGTCAGAAGAAATGGTACGACAGAAACTCAGATGTGTGAGCTGTTCTGGAGACGGGAGGCTGACAGGAGTTTGCGCCATTGAGGCTGAACAAGAGCCTCAGGGTTTGCGTCTGCTGTGGGTTTCAGCCTCGGGGCTCAAAGCATTTCTGGACAAATTTCCCTCTGCCTGGTTTCCATTTTTCTTGGCCCTTTCCTTCTCTTCTTCTTTTCCTTCTGTGAAAAGCACAGATAAAGTGTCCAGGAAGACAGCTCTAGATCCCTTTCTTTGGTAAAGGATTTAGTTGTCCACGGACATGGTTTCTGTGGCCCCAAGCTCTTCTCTCAGAGTAACTGGAGGTGTACGCGCTTCCTGCCTTTGGTTTGAGTCACAGACTCTGTGCCTCCCGCTCCTCTGAGGGTCTCTCCACGTTACCACGAAGAACTCAACAGCAAGTTTTATGAGACTCCCAATTCCTTCTCCTATTTAAAAGGTTTCACTCACTAAGTATATCTCTCCACCTATGTAAGAGTTTATTTCTTGTTAATTTTACTAAAAGAGACAAGTTGCATCTATAGACTGGTAGCTAGTAAGGACAGATCAATATGCTCAGGGGTAACAAGAAAATATTAGCAGGTAATTTTTAAACAGTTACACATTGATAGTGTCTAGTTTTCTACGTTTCCTAGTGAAAAAGGGGAGTGTATGCAATTGTTATAACAGAAAAATTAGACATTATTTATGTACTTATTCAATTAAAGTAATCCTGAGGATTTTCTGCCTTAGGCACAAACTGTGATTAAAAGGAACAAACGGCTGTAATGGTTTTGTTTTGCTCAGGATATTTACAGAAATTCCTTCCTAGAGTATTCTTTCGGCATTTCCTCGAAGGAACTGAGAGCATCTTAAAGTGAAGTAGGAAGTGACCCTGAGATCCTTGCTTTAGGAGAGGAGCTAAACAAATGGTGGGCTGTTCTGTGGTGAGGGTGGGAAGGCAAGTGGAACTCTTTCCAGAGGCAGCCGGGGAGAATGTGCCGCTCTAGAACCGAGACAGGGAATTCAAGAGGAAGAAACAGATGTGGGAAACAGGCCCTTCAAAATAAACATGTCCAAAATTAAACTGCCTTTGTAAACTTCCCTCCCTTACCCAGTGAGCCCGAGTCTCCTCCCCCACTTCTTTCTCAGTGAATGGCCTGGCCTTACCACTCTCCGCCCAGGACAAAGATTGATTTCTTCATTCCCTTACTTCCGTCACATTGTAATGCTTGCGCCTTTTCCTAGCTGGCTCTTCATCTCTTGATTCTCTCCGTCCTTGGCTTAGCCCATCGTCTCCCAACTGTTTCCCTTTGCTGTCACTTCCTTCTCTCTGCTATTCCTGCAGACTGGTTTTCCAGAGCTGAAAATCTGATCCGGTAACTCCCCAACCTCAGTGGCTGCTCTTGGAAACAATGCAAACCCTTGGCTGCCAAGGCTCTGCCACAGTTAGAGCCCACGTCCTTTCCTTACAGCTCCTTCCTCACTCCTGCTCTGACTTCTTGCAGACCTCATTGGATTACTGTACCCACAAGTCTCCCTCACGCTGCTCTCTCTATTAGGATACCCCTGCTTCCCACTTCCCTGCACCTCCTAATTCCATGGGGTTTTAAATCAAATCTCACATGTGCAGGGCCTTCCCAAGCCTTTGGTTAAATCTTAAAGCATCTTGGATGTCTCTAATGGCCACATTCCCAAGGGATCTAACAGCGTTCCCTTGTGTTCTGTACTGTCTAGGAAATGACCTGGGAAAGCTGAGCTTTGAGCAAGTTTATAAATGCAGAGCAGGCAAACATAGAGGAACGAAGATCAAGTAGCGGAGAGAAGCAGCAGACACAAAAACGTTATCAAACCAGATGCTTAAAATTCCAGCAGAGACAACTAGAGCGGTCCAGTTAATAGGGCAAACAGTGACGTCAGATTCTGGGGCTTCTCCAAAGACTGCCTAGAGAAGCCCCACTGAGGTAGCTAGAGAAGCCTTCATTGAGAAGGTCTCTCCTTTGGCGAGCTTTCTTGGAATGAATTATTAGCATATAGAAAATGGCATCAAACCTGGGCACTTAAACAGTCACCCAGCAGAAACTAACCAAGAAGCACTGACTCAGTCATGCTGGGCTTCTGGACTGAAATCCAGGCACAGCAGAGCAGTGTCTCCACGATTGAGCTCGGGCCTCCCCTTTTCCACATACGCTTTTCGTACCATGGGATAAACAACAGCAACCCACTGGGGAAAGGCTCACCTCCGTCTCCTCTCAGGACATGACGCTTTGACTCTGAGGCTGTTAGAGTGAGGTTGCCAGCTGTCCCAAGACAGGAATTATGAAGGAATCAAAAAAGGGCCTCTTGCTCAGTCTACTTATAAATGTATTTGTTTTGGTGTTTTTGAATTTTGAGACAAAGTTTCCTTCAGTAGCTCTGACTGATTGTGCTAGAACTAGTTCTGTACACAAGGGTTGCCTTGAACTTACAAATATCTGCCCACCTCTGCCTCCCTAGTTCTGGATCTAAATGCGTTCACCACCGTGCCCCATCCCACAATCCACTTTTAAGCTTAAACAATACATTATAATTTACCAATATTAAGTGTATTACATCCTATTTGTTTTTCCTAGTAAATGTTATGCTGAAGCATCGTCCAGGACAGTACCGTGAGCCTATGTACTCATGGAGTTGACAATCAAATGAGAAGGAAGAAGGAAAGGGAGGGAAGAAGAAAATACATGGTTTATACATTGAGACTACAAAATTCTGGTGGCATTTGAACAAGGTTAAGGGAAATGAAAGGACTTGTCTAAAATTCTGTATTGAGTGGTGGATCCGTAGCTGTGCCGTCATGCTGGGCAGAAGAAGAAAGACGTGTGGGTGTGAGTGGGAGTCTGCTGTGTGCAGCCCGAGTATCCCATTGAGTTGGCAGGATCAGGGGTCTCCTGTGCCCTCAGCAAACAGGTGTAAACAGCGCAGGTAGGATGGCTCAGACTCTGGGACAAGACGGAGGTCAGAGTTTTAGGGATGAGGGATTAAAGGACACAGCAAGGAGCTGCTCTGGAGCAACTGAGCATCTTATCCTGCATGTGCAGCACCTACACCGCAAGGACCTCCGGGCTCTGCAGTGGTGGCTGGTGGGGGGAGGAGCTAGCTTTTTTTGACTCACCACGTTCAGGAGGTCTTTGCTGTCTCTGGTGTGACAGTGTGTCCCTGAGGTTTGCTTTTCTCTGTGATTACCTGATTTAGAAGAGCTGAAAAACTTAGCACAGACATGTTAATCATCTGCTTCTGTCTATTTTAAATCGTATGTTTGTTCCAGCATGTCATTTCAAGCTTCCATGGCTGCTGTAACTGACACACAGATATGCAGTCGTGATTGTCCTTTTTGCTTCTGTGCAAAGCTTAAGTCGGGAGGCGGTAAAATCAGCTGGACACCAGGCAGATTCCTAAAAGACGAAGTGATCTGTTATCCTGGCGTCAGTGAGTTTGTCAGTTTGGTGGTTCAGTTTCGGTAACCTTGAGTCTTCAACAGGTGACTTGGTTCATTCATAAAGTATGCACAGCTTTTATCAGCCCAGAACTCCCCGCCGGCCCATGATCAGTATTCCCATAAGCCTGGTCACTGTTTATGTTTTCCTAGGACGTTCACCTCTTCGATTTCCAAACTTGCTGCATTTCTTCTTTTATTTGACAAATGCTAATGTGAGTGCCTTATGTATATGGGCACTGTGCTGAGCTCTGCAAATTCAGGTGTTAGGAAAGCAGACAGGGGCCTACTTCTCATGGCACTTGAGGCATAGCCATTCAGTTTGACTTTCCCTTCTTGACGCCTGTAGAATGCTTTTCCTCATAAGACATTTGCCTGTGTAGTAAAAGTCCCCGTGCTAATACCGCCTTTACTCTGGCTTTGCTGTTTCTACTAGACAGCATACATTTCCTGATCTACCTAATTTGGGGAGCTTGGTAGATGCCTTCTAGAGCTGAATAAGGAGGTGACTTGAGACCCAAATTGCCTAAATAAATTTCATACGGAGAATTATAACACACCGCACAGGAAGTAAAAACACAAGCACCAGGATCAGACACCCAGAACCTAGTCCTGGCTCCAGTTATTGGCTGTGATTGTTGGCACATTGCTTAACTTTTCTGAGTCTTAGTTTATGGGTTTGTGAAGTTAAGACAATCTTATTTCCTGACTGATGGCACTACACATGTGTGGTTAAAAAAATGAAACGGCACATGGAAACATTTAACAGAAACCTTGAGAAGGTATAAGAAATTAATGCTGTTTTATTTCCCACGATATTGAACTCAGCGTATTAACTGTTGCTCTTCACAACCTAGTGTTAGGTTTTTGCTCTTTTATTTGTATTGAATCACGCAGTGAATACTTTCAAATAGGTAAATGACATTGCAGCATGGTCTACCTTCTACAGAAAGTCAGGGCCTCCAGCATGAGAAGGGGGAAGGGAAATGAGGGCATGTCTAAGAAGAGCATATATAGTTGGATTATAATTAAATGCCCAGTTTTAGAGTTCCAGAATGTTAATGTACTTTTCAAAAGTGTAAATCAAATAAAAGTACAGTGTTCTATTTATCTTTCTATAACTGAAAACCTATCTCTGAGAGGCTAAAGAAAAGCCATTTATATATATATTTGATGCCATTTTGTAACCTGAAATCACCAATGTTCTATGATAATGTCAGCCTTAACTCTGAAACTGTAAACAAAGGTCAAGAGGTGGGCGCTGGCGTCTGTACTTCCCATGCTTAGGAGTCAGCTCCTCCAGTGGCCTTGTGTCAGGAGATGGGCTATCCATGATTCCTGATGTGGTTTTTACTAACAACAAACCAATGTAGCAGAACTGTGAAGAAGCAGCTCCAAACCAAAGCTGCTTTGTGCTTAAAGCTGTTTGTGTAATTGCAGGGTGTAGGAAAAAACAAGATCATGGACCGGTTCCTTCACCTGCTCAACAGACCTCGAGAATACATCCAGCTGCACAGGTAGGAGAATCGGGCACAAGCCCTTGAGCTTGATTGATCATCTCTCTCACATGTGAATTAAAAATACTTCCTTAAAAGCCTGCTTTATAAGCTAGCTTCCTTCCCATTCCTCCTGCTCGTAGCTCCACTCGCCTTAAAAGGTAGTAAAGGACAAAGGAGGGTTGGGGTAAGAGCACTGGCTGTTCTTGCAGAGGACCCAGGTTCTGTTCCCACCGCCCATGTGGTGGCTCACAATCACTTGTGGCTCCAATCTAGAGGGTTTGGCCCCTTCTTCTGGCCTCTGCGTATATGGCATACATACTCAGGCACACACACACACATGAATAAATAAATCTTTTTTAAAAAGTAATAAAACCATGCAGAATTAGTTTTTAAAGTGACTAATACCTTATAAGTATGAATGAATAGATACTTTGTGGGTAGAGGAATGAAGCTGATGTCATCAACATCAAGGCACTCGAGTTAGAAGGGAGCTAGGTGGAGGCCAAGCCTCTGCTGCTCTTCAGACGCTGAGTTAGTGTGCAGGGAGGAATAACACGTTCTGGCCCTGTGTGAGAACACAGACTATGGGAGGGGGCTTAGTACTTCTTGGCTTAAGATTATTTGTGAATAATTTTGTTTTGTGTGGTTGGAGTGTTGGTTCAGGGATAACTTTTAAGCAAATGAAATTTCTCAGCATGAGTCATTTTAAGCTTTGTGGACTGGTTTTCATTTTAGAAATGAAATGCACAGCAGATCTACTAGAAGCTAAGTACTGCAGGGGACAAGAAATATACCAAGTATTGAGCAGTTTAAAATTAGTGTAGATTATTGTTGTTCTGATCCCAGTAACAAATGCTGTGTCAGGGAAAGAATACTGGACTGCATTAAAAGTTTGAGTTCTTTTTGCTAAATATGAGTTCCTGATAGAAATTTTTAGAAGAAAAAGAACAGTTAACAGGTTAAAGGACAGAGAGAAAAGGACTGAAACAAAGTTGAGAGATGATAAAAAAATAAAGCAAAAATTCCCCGTTGGATTTATACTGCTGGCTAGCCCTAGTACAGAAAGAGAGGTAGACCTGGAGAGACTCACAAGCCCCGGGAACAGAGCAGTCCTTAAAAGTCTGTTGCTGTGGAATGACCCCTTTGTACACTGTGAAGATTTGTTGCTGTGACTGCTTTAATAAAGAGCTGACTGGCCTATAACTGGGTCAGGTGGGAAAGCCAAACTGAGAATTGTGGGAAGAAGAGAGTGGAGTCTAGAGTTGCCAGCCAGATGCAGAGGGAGCAGGGGATGAAGTGCCATGCTAATAAAGGTATTCTCATGTGGCAGAGTGTAAATAAGGAATATGGGTTAACTTAAAATGCAAGAGTCAGTAATAATCCTGAGCTATTGGCCAGGTATTTATAATTACTATAACCTTCAGTGTGTTTATTTGAGAGTAGCTGTGGGACAGGAAAACTCAGCCTGCAGTCTGTGAACTGAGCAGTGGTCCCCTGAGCCTGCAGTGGGTGCTGTGGTGTAGACAGTAGCCTGTGCAGCATGTGCTTCAGAAGTATGGCTGTTCATCCTTTTGATAGCTATTCTGGACTGGTCCTGCAAAGGTTAACAAGAAACCATGAAGAACACAAACTTGCTGCTGGAGAGATGGTGCACACCTGTAACCGGGTGCTGGAGAGGCTGAGGCAGAAGCCTGCTCGGTGCAACCAGAAGAAAGGAGGGCTAAAGGATGACAAAGGAAAGAACCTAGCTCATAATTTATTTTATTTTGGAGTTTCTTTCTCAAGTAGGATAACTGTAGGATTAAAGAAGATGAATATTTGAGATATAGCGAGGAATGCCTTGAAAAGATTAATCCTTCAGCAGGCAATTACTGGACACAGAAAGAAGGGAAGTAATAAATATGCACTTAAGATGATGGAATTAGCATGGAGCGATTATAAATTAGCTGCCATAAATATTTTCAAGTATTTTAAAAGAGAACTGAGCAACAAGACAATAATTAGGAATCCTCAACCCAGAAAGACAACCCTGAGAAAGGGCAGCATCATATATCAGCAGCTAGAGTCTCAAGGGTGGGGAGAGAGGAGAACAGAAAAATACTTGACAAGATAACAGAAGAAAAGTCCCTGAATTTGATGTAATAACAGGAAATCACCAATAGTCCAATGAGTCTCAGGCATGATAAATAGAAAAGGAAAACCACATCATAATCAGATGGTGAAAACAAAGAAAAACTCTTAAGGCCACTGAAATTGAAGACCCATTGCATATAAGGGTGCAGTCATAAAAATGATAGATGGCTTATGAACAGTAAATATGAGACGATTCGATAAAATGGTTGTTGTGTTGAGTAAAAGTTTTGAGTGGCGCATTAAGGAGAAATACTCTAAGTATAAAGAGAAGTACAGACATTTTTAGAGCAGCACGTTTTTATCAACAAAGCTACATAATGAAGGATTTTAAAGTTTAGTATTTTCTATGGGTAGGGATACAAAAATAGATCTTAATAAAAAAAATTTGTATAAGTAGTCACAAACAAAATCCAATAGGACCAGGAGGGTAGCTTAGGAGAGTGTTCACCTCGTGAGAGCCAGGACCTGAGCTCAGTCCCTAGTATCCATGAGAACGCCAAGGATAGTGGTTTGTGCTTGCCTTCCAGTACTTGGAGGTAAAGGTAGGTCGGTGGGACTTCCTGGCCAGCCATCCTAGTTTGCAAGGCAACCTCCAAGCCAGTGAGAGCCGCTGTCTTAATAAATATGAGTAAGTAAATAAATAGAAATTTAAAATTATGAATATGTATCAGCACACACTAACACATACACACACACATATATACACTGATATGTAAAATGATAATAAGGGTTGGGGAGATGGCTCAGTGATTATAGCATTTTGCCACACAAGCAGCAGAGTTGGGATCCCTAGCCCCACATAAATGCCAGATATGATAGCCTACCTGTAATTCCAGCCCTTGACAGGCAGAGACAAGAGGCCCAGAGCAAGCTGATGTTGGTAAATTTTCAGCTCAGCTGAGAGACCCTACCTCAGTGAGTAAGGTGGAGAGTAACCAAGGGAGACCACCAACATCAGCCTTGGGCCTCGGCAAGCACATGCACAGACACACAAATACACACAAACAGGATGATGTATAGTAACCATATGGATGTAATCCCAGGAATATAAGGTAAATAATGGCCTCACTTTTATTCCTGATTTTGTTCTTGTTTGTTGGTTGGTTTGTTTTTGAGACAAGTTCTCTCTGTTCTGGGATCAGCTAAGTGGATCAGGCTGACCTCGCACTCAGAGAGATCTGCCTGCCTCTGCCTCCCAGTACATGGATTAAAGACGTGCACTACCGTGCCCACTTTACAGCCTTAGTCTACTCGAGGAAACTACTTTTATTACTTCCTCTTTCATTTCAGTAGTTGCTGATTTTGTCTTTATTATTTTGTTCTTGTTTTTCTTTTGGACTTAATCCACTAGTTTAACTTCTAAAATCACTGTTTTTCAGCCCTCAAATTGTAACATGTGCATTTAAGTCCCTGAGTGCACTCGGGTCTTAGGTCCTTCACCTCTAAGCAAAGGGCATGGTCACAGTATTTGTGATGTCTCTGCTGGTCGGTATTTCAAAATAATAAAAATTTCAAAGCTAAAGTTCATAGTTTATTGAATCCATTGCTATATAATTGATGGATAATAGTGTTGCAAACAAAATAGGCATTCATTTTATCAGAGTCTAGGCATTTCTGTTCAACAACATTAAATATTGAACTTTTTGTGTAGAGGTCTCACTAGTTAGACTGTACTTCCCACTAATTTCATCATAGGGGTTTTTCCTTTACCTACAGCATCGGGGCTACATTTCACATCAAGTTTAATGTACGCAGTTGCTTTGAGAGAAACATAAATTTAAAGGACCTAAAAGTAGCTGTCTGAAAGAATGTTTAGAACTTCTCTAAAGATGTGTAGATGATCACTTAAGATCTCTGCTGTGTTTATTGTGGTATCTTCTAATGGATATCTGATGTAGACACCTAATCGGTCCTGCTGTTTGGTTTATGGATGTCATGTGATTGAGATTACTTACAAGAGCCATTCCATTCAGAACAATCCGATAAGTAAAGACGTGACGTGACACACTCGGGGTGGTGTTGAGCGTGGTCTTAGGAGTTTGTACTCTGACAGTGCATAAGCGAACACGCTAGCACTTCATATATTGGGTTGGACTAAGATGTCTGAAGAGAGTGACTTAGGAATTAAGAGATTGATAGGTGCAGTTACTTTAATGGTAAAAATTCAGCTGCAAGAGTCTAGGGATATTTATACAGGGATTTGTAAAGTATATTATTTATTTTTATGATCTTATGTTAATTTGACATGAAAGAGGACATTGAATATTTAACTAAAATAGTTCTTGAATAAAAATACATGTCTTTATTAAAATCAGATTAGCTGATTTTAGGTAGGGTGAGCTACCATATTGTATTTTATTTGCTACCCTTCAGATATAAAGATGAAGGCTGGGGCCACATTTGTATGATTTCTGCTGTTGTTCTTTGGTTGCTTTTCTCTAGTAGTTTCGTAGAAATAGAGATCTGTGTCTCTAAGCGGAACTCTAACTTTTTATTGTAGTGAAGCTGTCCCCACTGTGACAGTAATTCCCCAGCTTATTCCCGATTGGATAACTCTGTATGTGAATGTGAATCCACTTTCTGTAGTCATTCAGAGTTTGGTCCATGGGTGACTTCTAGGTTAGCCTCACCTTCCATGCTGTCTTACACTGAGCACAGCCTTTGCTCTTTGAACTTTTGTCCAGAGCAGCCAGTTCATACCACTTGATAGAAAGACTGAGTCTGATACAGCAAATCCTGTCCTCACAATTTTTGTGTGATTTTAAACTCCTTGAGTCCTGCTTTCTCTATATATCATAGTAATTTCTCCCAAGGTGTCTAAGAAGACTAAAAATAAGAATACATACAGCAGGCTCACCATGGCATCAGGCACTTGAAGATGTCTTAATGCTGAGCATCAGACTAAACCAAGAGATGTTCTGCTGTTGGTTTATATCATACAGGTAAAATGTTCCTAGTCCACAAATCTAAGATTTGAAATGCTCCAAAATCCAGAATGTTTTGAAATCTGATATGACATGACATAGCGAAGTGTTCTGAAGAAGGTGCCACTCACGCTGAGTCTTCAGGAATAATGAGAAGTTTTTCTGATTAGAAAAGAAACAGGCCTTCTCTTGTTGAAGAGAAGGTTTATGTGAATTCCAGAAAGAAACACAGCTTTGAGGGAGAGAGGAGCAGGGGGAGAGAATATGAATGAATGAGTGGTGTGAGTGTGTGCACGTGTGTGCGTGCACACGCGTGCGTGTGTGTGTAAGACCATGTACAGGCTTACAGGCTCAGCCAGGGCTAGGTAAAATCCTCCATGTGATGTAATGAAGTTAAAAACAAGATCATTTTGACTATAATCTATGGGTTGATCAAAGTCAGGTTGGACGTAAGTAACAGGGAACACTAGTGATTGATTTCCGGAATCCAAATAAAATTATTGGTCCTCACCAGCCCTGTTGGTGAAGAGAGTACGAATAAGGCACTTACTGAAATGGGTTTGGGTTTAAATAGCTAGTTTTAGATCCCTGATGACTGTGTGGAAGGAGATGGGAAAAGTTGAGAGAAACTCCTTGGCATATGACCTGCAATTATAGAGCCACACTTCCTAGGGCTCCATGTACGCACAGAGATGTACAGAGTAGGTGCAGTGAGTGCTGATCTGAAGCGACTCTGTGCTCCTTGCATCTGGATCTCCAAGCTCACTCTTGTCCATGATCAGCTTTCCCCAACTAGAGGCACCCATGGCTGTTTGAGAATTAAGATCCCTTGCAACTCAGGCATCTCTAGACAAGGGACCTGACTCTTTTATTTAGATGCTGTAACCAGTAAAATATTGTGGTTCGTTATCTTTAAACCATTTGCCTTTCCTCTGTTACGTTTTTAAATTTTCCTCTTGTGAAACCAAATGAAGTATAGTTTGTAACAAGTAAGTGCAAAACTCTGCTGTTGGCCCCTTTAGAGTCAAATGTCCTGGAGTGAGTCCACTTAGAGAATACAGCGCTATCCACAGGGCTGTCCTCGGGCTGAGGGGACAGAATGGGACGCACACATTGACATTCATGGAGCCCCAGGGGGCAGACAGACAGAAGTGTGGGTAGAAAATAGAAAAGGGCCACACTTCAGTGAGGTCTCGCGGGACAAATAGGACTGAGTCGTCACATCTGTCATTCTTAGCTGTGGTCCAGAACTGAGACAGGCCACATGGCAGCTGCTGCTGAGGACACCTGGGAGTTCCTGTGTCTCAGCTCCCCATTATACATGTGAACTCCCTATTTTAGAAACAGTAGCAGCTGAATGGCAGTTCTTCTACACAGTGTCTGCCAGTGTCCATTCGACAACACGGGTTTGATAGTGCCTCAGATTGCTACGTGCAGAGCTTTGGGTTTGTAATTGTTTTTGACTTGTCTCTGGTTGATTTCCAATTCCTTTCCTGAGAATATATGTAGCATATGGAGATGGTTAGTATTATCAACATCACAAATTCTAGGGTCGCCTAAAAGGCGACCTGTGGAGGATTGTCTGTGTTAAATTTACCCTCCTGATCTCTAAGGGATATTGTCCTGTGTTCATTGATGTGGGAAAGCCTATCTTGATTGTGGACGGATCCATTCCTAGAAGAGGATCCTACTGGATAAAATGGAGAAGGCAGGCTGAGTGAGTTTCTTTCTCTTTCTGGTTGCTTAATGGACCAGCTATTTCTGCCACCGTGGGTTCCCACCATGATGAACTGTACCCCTCAACTCTGAGCCACAGTAAGCCCGGTAGCCTGTAAGCTGCTCTCTGACAGTATTTTCTCATAGCACAGTCACGTATAAAATAGATACTGTCAAGCCTGTTTCTAAACTACTTTTAGCCTGTTGCTGGCTGCTGTTCACCATCTGCTTATGAATTCTATGACTATCTCTCTTTTAAGTGAGCCGGTGAGGCAAAGGGAGGTTAAAGTTGGCTGAGCTCACATAGTTAGCATTGCGTAGCTGGCTTCAGCTCTTCCTTTGACTTCATTGTACTGATCATACAGTAAAACGGTTGAGCAGCTAACGCTTGTTCTCTAGACTCTACGTATGGTCACACAGTCGGTTAAATACTAACATCAGATTTCTAATATTCCCTCAGCTTGATCCCAGACTATTTTCCCTAGGGCAGTGGTTCACTCCTTTTCCATTTTTATCAATAATACTGTCCTCATTAGATTTTTCTCTAATGCTTTCTTGACAACTCCTCCAGGTTTTACATGAACTTTACCTATCATGCCTTCTGTAGGGTGTGCCACCAGCAGATCTCCTGGCCCTCTCTCCCGTCTGCCCGGTGATTCACAAACCATTAGCAAGGCTGCCATTTGCTGCTGCTCTCCCAGGCGGCGGCTGCCTCACGGCACCTTCTGGCTTTGTTTCTAGCCCCTTGGTTGTGGCCTACAGAGGTTGATGAGTCAGATACAGACCCTGGCACTGCTCCCCACCATGCAGCTCACTCTGGTGCTTTGTAAAAACGGGCTGAGAAGATAGGCGCCTGCGAGACCTGCTCATCCCAAGCTATGAATGACAAGTTTGAGAACCACGGATGCAGTCTTTTTCATGGTCTTGTTATCCCTCAGCACCAGCGCACAGTAGAGTCTGAGAAAAACCTCAGAAATACAAAAGAAAATATAAATAATAACACAGAACTGAATTTGTCGTCCAGCTTTAAGAACGATTTATATTTTCTAAGTGTGGTGATGTACTTCCTGTTACAGGAATAGAATACTGTGACTATAGCTGTCCCACTGTAGCGTGCCTCCGGTCTCTCCCCTTAAGTCAATCATTATTAGAATTAAATGTGTTAATTCATCCTTTTTAAACTCAAGCAAGATTTTTTAAACGTTTTGAAGCAGTTCTTAAAGACAGGGTCTCGTTATGTACCGCTGGCTGACCTGGACCTGGCTGACCTCAAGCTCAAGAGGATCTTCTGGTCTCTGCCTCCTGGTGCTAGGATTAATGGTGTCCACTACCACATCAGGGTCCCCAACTCCCTCCAATTTTTTTTCTAGAGAATTATTATCTCACTCTGATTGCCATTATAAAATCACTGCTATTCCAATGAAGGAAATGAGCAAATATTTTTAATCTTTTTAAAATTAAAACAGTGACTCAGCATTAAACGTTTTCTGGTCTCAGATTGTCTGAACATGTTTTAGTATCATGTCCCAACCACTTATCTACCGTCTCCTCTCGGGTCTTTCCAGCCAGTTCCTTGTGGCATCTGTGCAGAGCAAGGAAAGAGTGGTACTAGTACGTGATGCCTAACCCCTCCCAGCTCACGTAGGTTGCAGTTCCTTCAGTGACGACAGTTGTTGAGATGCTGGCAGCAGTGACAGAATGAGCAGAAGGGATTTCTCAGCGCGCAGCTCTGTGGAGACGTTCCTATGAACCAAGGTGTGTCTATAGTGTGTGATACCGGAAGAATCAATGGCATTGCTTAAAATCTAAAAAATATCTCTGCTTTCAAATGGTCAGCAAGTGCCTTAGATGGATTCTCCTGAAGCTAAGCCAGAGATAAGAATGTTTGAGTAAGTGATTTCTGATGGATGGTTTTTATAGGGAACCCGCAGGGAGTGGAGATGGTGTAGAAGATTTAAATAAAGAATCATGTGACAGCGAGTTAATAGAGACTAATGAAGTGGAATTTAAACCCTGAAAGGTTATCAGCAGTGACTTCACTTCATAAATATAGTGGGATTATTCTTGTATTTTGACAACTTTGTCTAGTCTAGAGATTTGGTGGGTGAATTGATTCAACGTGGGATGGGTCTGTAAGGGAAGTAATACTAGTCCTTAAAGTCACAGTGACCAGCAGGGTCACTTGGGAAGCAGAAGCAGGTGGAGCTCTGTAAGTTGAGGCCATGCTCTGTGTAGTGAGTTACAACCAGAACCATGTAGAGAGACCCTGTCCCAAAAAATAAGAAAAATAGAAAGAAAAAGAAAATAGAAAAAACTTGGGCTAGTGACTGTTTAAGGGTCCCAGCCAAAAGCTAAAAGAAACAGGTCTAGTTAGCATCACCTGCTGACGTAACAGACATTAGTCCATTGTATCGCTGCCCTGGTCTGCTGTTGCCTCCTGATTAGAAACACAGTCTCTGTTCTGTCCTCACACTGTCCAGCCAGCGGAGCTCACCGTTCTCTGTCCCATCTGGAACTTGTGACTCCCGTGGCCAGCAGCAAGCCCACACCACACCGTACTTTCCTGCAGAAGAAGTTCTTAGCGCTCACCCGCTCTTTGCTCTTTCAGGCAGATGTTGCGCCTGTTCTTTATATCAGCACTCGGCCAAAGAGAGGTGGAGAGCAGAGTAAGCCTTGGGTAACGGGGGACTAACAGCTGCATTCTTCTCGGCAGCGCCTGTGTGGCCTGATCTTCAGCTGTTGATGCAAGCTGACTTTAGGACAGACTAAGTGTATCAGTCACATCGTTTGTACCAAAATAGTTCTCTTTAACTTTTAATGAGAACGAAATGTCCTTTTGAATTATCAGCAATTAAAAATGGAGATTATTGTAAGGTGTTTTTCAGTTTTAGCTTGTGGTTCTTTATTTTTGTATGTTCCAAAATGTGTCTTTTTCAAGACAACTTTTTTGATGGTAAGATTAGGGCCCCTGACCTAGGACCGGTTCTGCTAGTGCACCTGTCATTCTTTATCACAGTTCCATGTCCCTGTCCCCGTCTTTCCCACTGGACACTGAGCCCGCCTAAGGGCAGGAGTATGTCAGCTGCCTATTTCCAGTACAATAGCCGCACGACATTCTGGGAAAGTTTGTTAAATAGGTGAGTCAGTGTCAGGTCCCACCTATTCGTCTTTGTGACACCCTTTGGAGACTCTTTCCTCTGAAAGAAGGAGACATAAGGCCACCTATGGGCAGCCTCTGGCCTGAGGTTAGAGCTCTGGGTGCCCTGAGGGGTGACGGTGCATGTCTGGCCAGCTCTCTTTGCTCCACACAGCTGACTCTTTCAGTGTGGGTACCTAGGCATCCCCTGACTTCTCTGACTCCTGTGTGTTCATCTATTGCACTGTCTGGAAGCTCCTCCTATCCATCCCTGCCCAGTATTCTTTCTCAAAGACCTGTCCTTTCCACCAGAATTAATGATATTTCTTCTGGATCCCCATTGAGCTTTGTTTTCTTTTCCTTTTTTAAAAATGGTCTTATTATAGCTGGCATTCCTTCTGCAAATCTAGGAGAGATTTCCCAGGAGGTGAGAGGACTTCTCAGTCCCAGGATGACACAGCTATGTGGCATCATACAAAGGTGCTTTTGCTGCCGGGCTTCCCCAGAGTGCTGACCACCCTCACCCTGAACCCAGTGCTGATTAAGCCACTCATTTCCTTCATTTGGGATTTAATAAAATATGAGAGATGCGAACAAATACTCTCAGATGCTGCAATTTTAAGATAAAACATGGCATGCAAAACAGCAAAACTCACACAAATGTGGTCAGAGAGTCCCTGCTTCTCTGCCCTGTGATCCCCCTAAGGGTATCTGCATTTTCCCCTGTTGTACTAAGAGCGGTGGGCTAAGTTCCTAGCACCCAGCCACCCGCATGGCTAGCTTATGTCCCAAAATAATTACACGGAAACTGTATTCTTTTGAACACTGCCTAGCCCATTAGTTCTAGCCTCTTATTGGCTAGCTCTTACATATTGATCTAACCCATTTCTAATATTCTGTGTAGCACAACGAGTTGGCTTACCAGGGAAGATCTTAACCTGCGTCTGTCTGGAGTGGGAGAATCATGGCGACTCCCTGACTCGGCTTCTTTCTCCCAGCATTCTGTTCTGTCTACTCCGCCTACCTAATTTTCTGTCCTATTAAAGGGGCCAAGGCAGTTTCTTTATTACTTAACCAATGAAACAGATAGAAAGATGACCCACCTCCATCATTCCCCTCTGCATTGAAACGCCCCAAGAACAGTGGAGCTTGAGTAGACTGATTTTTGCCACTAAAAGCGGTGTCTTTTTGAGAGCATCTACCCTACCATGAGATGACAGGTAGACTGGACAGCTCAAACAAAGCTCATTTCTTTGCATACCTTCTTCTGTCCTGCGTGGCTTTAGCCTGGGCTCTTGAGACTGGCATATGTACAACCCGAACAATAGGAATTTTTTCCAGTTCATAAACTGCCAGGGATTAGGATAATAAATATTTGATGGGTTATATATTGTATCAAATAATAGATACATAAAAGCACAACTTATGTAGTTTTAGGTAATATATACTACACAAAATATGCACTTCAGGTTACTAACCAAAAGAGACCTGCCTAACCAGCTCCCTGGAGAGCATGCCTATTCTGGTAGGCACAGTGCAGCTGGCTTGTTGATCAAAAGTTTGCCCTGATGATCAAAATACTTTTAAACTCTTATTTCTTTGGCTGGCCCTTGACAAAATCTTTTGATATTTAGCCTCATGTTAGATTTAGTTCATACCACAATTGGGGTACATTTTATATCAGTTCCTTTCAAAGTACTAGGATGTAAGTTTATGAAAGGAAGGGTTGTTTTTTTGCCTGTTTTTGTGTGTACGTGTATGTGTACATGAGTACATGAGTGTGGAGGTGAGTCAGCTTTGGATGTCGTTCCTAAGGCATTATCCCCTTCCTTCACTTTTTGAGAGAGGGTCTCTTATTGGCCAGGGACTTGCCAACCTAGGCTAACTAGTTGGCTAACAAGTCCCAGAGTTTCTCTTGTCTCTGCTTCTCCAGTGCTCGGACTATAAATGCATGTCACCTTCCCTCCTTTTTGTTTAGTTTTGGAGGGAATTTTTACAATTTATTTGCCCACTGCTTAGAAGTTTGTGTCATCCCAGCAGATCCAGTCCTGCAGAATCACTACTCCTTTTGCTCCTACCCAAGCTCCAGCTCCCCTTTTTGCCGGCACCAGTGTTGGCCTTCGCAGTCCCCTGGCCTTCATTCCATTGTTGATTTCCTTTGGCTGTTTGCTAGAGGTCTTCCTTTCCCCCTTAAAGGCCATGTCTTGCCAATCTGTTTGGGGTCATTCTTCTTTCCAACGAATCATAAACCATGCTGAAGCCATTTATCTTTCCACCACCAAAATGGATTCCGAAATCAAATACAAAGATGGCATCTGGTGTGGTCATCTTGCATGCGTTTTGGCCAGCTTTTCTGGAATCTGCCTTTGGTGCCTTTCCAGAGTGAAGGGCATCCACGACCATTTGTTTCCTCTGGAGCGAACACTAGTCATGAAGTTGCTGTGTCATTTATGATGGCAGCCCTTGAGCAGCCAAGGAAGAAAAGAGCCGCACCAGCTTCTTTTTCTGAGGGTTCTGTGGGACCGAACTGACTTAGGTCCTCATGCTGGCAAATGAATCACCTACCCAGCCCACTACCTGTTTGTTAGGATGTTCCTCCAATAAAGCAGCACCTGTTACTACAAATGCAGTAAATAATTGTTGAAAGACTACTGAATATAATGACATGAAAATTTGCTCATTTCTCCTTATAAGCGTGTAAATTAGAATATACCAGTCTATTTTCTGATAAGATTTATCCAGTGAACAAAGCATTCATCAGCCTTAGTCCCCTGGTCACCTCTGTGCACAACCTTTCGTCTTTGTTCTTACCTCATCCTTCTAATCCTTTCTACGCTGACTAGAAAGGAGCTGTCCTACGTCTTTCACTTCTGTCTGGAAAGGAGAAGTGAAGTGCCTGCCAAAGAGCAAAGAGCAATATTGCAGTTTCTCAACCAAGAAATCTAGTTTTCAGAGTAAAAGACCCAATTATCTACGCACCATTTGAGCAGAGTTTTTATTTCTAAAGACGGGGCAATTTGCAAATTTTCAATTTGCAAAAATACTTGTCATGGCTTCAATTAATGGTAGGACTCTAGAAGGACAAGGAAATATGGTAGTGATAAACCAGGCTGATTTGAAGTGTTTGGCCGCCACCAGGTGACTGTTTTAGTTCTCGTTCTTCATGCTGATTCCAGCAAGTACCTACCCAAGAACTGCAAAGTGTCACGTCCTGTAACTTCTTTGAAAAAAAATCACCCCGCCCCAGTGTCTTCCCATCATGATGTTAGGACTATTTGGCATCTGGATTGTTAGTAAAGAGTGAGTGGCATTGGGTAAACTATGTGTCCTCTAAGGGACAGTTCTAAGTCTTTTCAGCATTTGACAGGAATAAAAACTTGTTTTATTTCATGAAGGACTTTTCTTCCTAAGCATCGAGAAAGCTCAAGCACGGTGGTAGTGCCCATCCCTACCCCCGTTCCCTTGTTTTCCCCTCAGATTTCATCCTTTTTCTCTATTGTGTTTTCTTATGATCTACATTAATTACCTCTAGATATGAGCTGCCTTGGGCTATCAGGGCCTTGAGTGGTTGACCAAGCTAGATGTAATCAGATGTAGTCTGATGTTATTTTTAAAACTGCATTAATCATAGTCTTGTTTTTGTCTTTCTTTTGTATTCGTTGGCATGTTGCTTTTAACAAGGACTGTATCTATTTGAAAGTCCAAGGAAATCTCTTTCCTAATATAGCAAGATTAAATTTACATATCACAGGAGAGGCCGTGTGTATCTACTATCCAGTAGAAGGCCACTGTATCTGTAAATGGTTAACCTTAAACTTATTTTTTTAAAAAACTTTAAAAAGAAGCTTTTATTTATTTTGTAGCATGTGCCTTACAGAAACCTTAAACTTATGAATATCATCTCCATATAAGTACCTCCCTGTTTCATAAGTAACTATTTATGGCCACATTTTACTACTGTTTTCAACTAAGGCAGGTTTGTACAAGACTGGGCCTGCCAGCAGCAGGTCTGGATCAGGAGGGACTCATGATAAAGCACTGACTACTGGAGGATGTGGGCGAAGGGAGAGTTATTGTCTCCAGCTGTTTATCCCCTGGTGACCCCACCAGGTTCCAGTGGGCGTTCCAGCCGGCGTTCCAGCCTTGTGGCCACACGGATAGCCTGGTCGGAATCAGTGAGAATTTGGGAAGGAAGAGATGGTAATAGAGAAGGACAGGAGATGAGAGTAAGCAGAATGCTTGTGTATGTAGGTGAAAATGTCAGTGAACAAATTTAATCAATAAAAGAAAAGTATGCTCTTGATGATGTCAAAAGTCTTCACTTGAAAAGTATCTAATCTCAGTCGGGTATTTCTATCCACACCTTTAATCCCAACACTCCAGAGGCAGAGGCAGTTGGAGCTCTTATGATTTGGGACTTCCAGGCCAGCAAAGACTGCATACCGAGACCCTCTATGTCTCCAAAATAAAATTAAAAAAAACTTATTCAGTAATATTATTTGTATCTTATTAATAAATTACCATTTAGTTGTACTTCCAGGTCACCCCTGTGTTTAAAATGCTGAGGAAATCTGTGTCCGTTGCCTCTCCCGAGCACTCTGTTTTCTGATCTCATGTTTGACTCGCAGTCCGAGTGTTCTGTGCATACCGATTGCAGGTGCGGGAAGAGGGGTCATCTTTTGAAGCTCTTAGGCTTCTCTTTTTCTTTCGCCCTCAGGTTTGACTGTATTTTTCTAAGAAAAAAACTACCATAAATCTCTCAAAATGTATCTCATTAAAATACCTTGAAAATAAATATCTTTAATATGTTTTGCTCCTCAGTGAATTAGAACATAGCTTTGTACACTTTACAAACAACATGGCAGAGCAAATTCCATTTGCTCTCCAGAGACCAGCCCTCTCCTCAGAGGCTAATTCCCCATAGCTGCCCCCAACTGAACTTAGCCCCCCACGGGGTTTTCCTCATTTTAACAAAGTCCTGGTCTGTTCATAATTTAATTATTTTTATTGCATCTGGAGTTATTTCTTAAGCCAACTACTGCATATTAACAAGTTCGACTTCAAAAAGGACTTAAATTACGTTAATGAAAATTGGTTTAGCATACTATTTCTTTGTGCCATGCACTACTGACATAAACTTTGATAGAAAACTGTACTTTGTAGACTAGTAAGAAGCAGGAACAATTGGTGATAGCACAAGCACCAACAATTAGCTAAACATTTATTAATTGACTTGAGCATTACCAGTAGCTAGAAAGCCATCTCTGTTAAAAGTTGGACTAAGGAAGCTGGCTGAGATGAGGTTTAGCTTTTTTTCTCCCTAGTGTGGTTGAAATTGTTGACTCTAAACTTTTATTAGCTTATATTCAAAGCTGTTTTTGAAAGGAACAAGTCAAAACAGTTTGGAAATTGCTGTATTCTCTTCAGGTCATTGTTTTGTATGTGTAGGATTAACATGCTTGATCCAAGATACTCATAATGAGGAGCAATGATTTAAATCTAATACTCTGAAAGAAATTCATTGTATCATCGCTAGGAATCTTTTCTGTGCTGTATGCAGCACAGCAAGTGTCTGGTTATTTACTGATTTTACTGTTAGTTTATTTACTTAAAAGTTTATAATGAGATGTCATAGAAATCCAGCTCTTCTCTTACTATATTAGGTACCATGCAGAGCAGAGTACATTCTCCCTCCAACACGCACACACGCACGCACACACGCACGCACACAGCGCATCAGGCACATTACTGGACTAAGTACAAATCAACCAGAGTTGCATGCTTACTCTGTCTACTTGTTTTACTAGCCTTTACTCTCCCTCGGATGTGCCAGATGAAAGTATCGATAGCACAGCAGCGTGAACACTGACTTTGTTCTATAATCTTCTCTTTCAGAGCCAAGTCCCCTGAAAGTCAGGTTTCCCATTTGCACTTCCCCTCATCATAGTCGACTTCGGAGATCATGGGATGTGTGCTTATTTCCTAAACAACAAAACCTCGCATGCTTTTCTCTTCCACCACTGAGTCTTTAATAAAATGAAATTTGACAAGTTGTATACTATCAGATTTCAAGCATTTATAGAGCAATTTCATTTGCCTTTTAAAAAATAGAATTTACTGATGGAAGGTGCTATAAGCACTGTCTTTGTTCAGTAACTGACTCTCCATCCACTGACAGTGATGCAGGAGTTTCTTGTTCCTTTTTGGTACTGGAAGGTGTCAAGTTGTTGCCCTTGAAACATGTGAGAGCCGAGGTGAGAAATCAGCATGCCGCTGGAAGAATCTGTGTGAACGAGTATTTCTCCTTTCCCTACCCACCCTCTCCTCTGGTGCTAGAATATTAATGTGAATTTAAGTCAGCTAATGAAACTTGTTCTTAACTTACTCAAAACTGGAAATTAATTGTCATCAAAAGATAGATTAAAAAGTGACTGGCAGAAATTTGATATACAACAGCATACTATAATGTCTCACAAAAAATTTTGAAAAGTGCCAGTTACTTGCCAGAATATATTTTTCACTCTTCTTTACATTGCCTAGGGTATTTTAATTAGATTTTTAATAAAGACAAAACCATGACTCATTGGAATGTATTCTTTGTGACGTGGAGGAAGCAGTGAACTCTGGGGTCAAACCATGATCATTGGAGATGGCAAAGGGTCAAAATAGACCAGAGCTAAGGGGTTAACACAAGAAACCAACCCATTGCCTGTCATATTAGAGAACTCTTTCTGACAAGCTGTAAGTAAGACAAAGTCTAGGGATTAGAAAGATTCATGATTCTATTGCCCATGTATCTGATCCAGCCCTGGTACATGAAACCTGTTATAGAGAAGTTACCTGCTACTATAGAAAGTCTAGCTTCAGCTCGCCTGGAATAAAGGATGGACGTAAACCATGAACCCCGAGTCATGAACTGCGACTAGTCAGCCCCAAGTATACCTCCTGACATCACTGTTTTCTCTAAGATAGACTTGAAGGCCATCAGTACCATTCCTTGCCTCCTACATGCACATGAAAAATTTTTAAGCTTGCAGTAAAGTTTGGCATTTTGGGTTTAAGTTTCATAGGTATATTACAGAACCATGGTGTGAAGTCTTCAATACAGGCAGTGTCTTATACACAGCTGGAGAGTTGTTGCTTATTTCGAGTAAGCAGCAGGGTTCTTTGTTTTATTTATTTATTTATTTATTTATTTATTTATTTATTTATTTATTTAAGATTTCTGCCTTCTCCCCGCCACCACCTCCCATTTCCCTCCCCCTCCCCCATCAAGTCCCCCTCCCTCATCATCCCTAAGAGTAATCTGGGTTCCCTGCCCTGTGGGAAGTCCAAGGACCACCCACCTCCATCCAGGTCTAGTAAGGTGAGCATCCAAACTGCCTAGGCTCCCACAAAGCCAGTACGTGCAGTAGGATCAAAAACCCATTGCCATTGTTCTTGAGTTCTCAGTAGTCCTCATTGTCCATTATGTTCAGCAAGTCCGGTTTTATCCCATGCTTTTTCAGACCCAGGCCAGCTGGCCTTGGTGAGTTCCTGATAGAACATCCCCATTGTCTCAGTGTGTGGGTGCACCCCTCACGGTCCTGAGTTCCTTGCTCGTGCTCCAGCAGGGTTCTTTGAAAGATCTCTTTGGACTCTTAGAGATATCGGTTACATTTTATTTTATGTGATTTCATTGTGTAGCATGGTCAGATTGACCATAGACCTTTTCATTATTAAGATACAATGTGTGTAGAATGTAAAGACATACAGTTGCTTACCCTGAAAATGTTAGAACTTACCTATATATTGTCCACAACACTGCACATGGCTGATAGGAACTTTACTGCTCATCAGAAAAGAGACTCGGAGCATAGATAACTAACTCAATGTTAACATTTTTCAAGACCCTCAGCTTAAAGGAAGGCAAGACAAATAGTAAAAGAATAGCTTTGAAATAACATGGTACAAAGCCTTGGATTTCATCTCCAAATCTTCAAAATCCTGTGAAGTCATTGTGTTCATCAAGGAGTGTGAAAGTCTGGCCTTTGCCCCAGATGGCAGATTGGGCGGAATGAATGTTCATAGATAAATCAGCCAGGGTAACAAACTGATCATCAAGTTTTATGTAGCATAAACATTCTTTGTAATATATAGAATATAAACATACAGTGAAACCATTACACTGGGGTTGGGGAGGAGATTTGGCAGCTCTATTAATTTCTAAACCCTTCAGACTTATCCTGTCAACAGAATGTTCATGATGGCTGAACTTACTCATTGCTTTGTTTTTTTTTTGGGGGGGGGGAAGCAGGATGATGAACAAATTCAAAGATTTACTCATTATTTATACATGTTCAAACATTGGTTTATTTCTGTCCTGACTAAGACGTGTTTGGTTTGACTTAAGGGACACCACGGTGCAGACGCTGACCCTGCAGCCCTCCGTGAAAGATGGACTGATTGTGTATGAAGACTCACCTCTGGTCAGTGAGCCGATGATACAGATGATTTAAAGTGTGTTTTGATTGTTCCTGTAGCTCAGCCTATGGGTGGGTCAGTTATCTGAGCACGAGCATGTATTATTTTAGGTGCGAGTTTCTGTATAACTGGAGTACTGCCTGCATCGTTTTAGATATGTTTCTCTATCAAAATGAGATTATTGGGAAAGTAGCAAGCTCTCCTACTGCATTTCCCTCCTAAGATACTCAGGGACTGGCAGGGATCCTCTGCTTGTTTTCTGGGGCTTCTTAAAAGTCTGTTGCTCTAAACTAACAGAACATTAGCCTGTGTCTTGAGAAGCTGAGAGGAACTGACTCCCACTCCAGACTCGGATCTAAGCCTGACCACAGAGTGGCTCAGCAGGCACCTGTCATGGCGCTGTCATGGGCCAGGCCCCAAGGCTGGGGACTTTGGGATCTGTGCCAAAAGTCTCCAGGGTTGAGCCCAGCTCTTCTTTGAACAGAGATGTGTTACAGATAGGAGCCATATCTTTTCTGTTTTTTAATTTAGCTCATTTTTACCCTAAATTAAAAAACGCTTATCAAGTCTTTGAGAATACAGGTATGTATTGTGATAAAAGAAGCATCCTTTATCGATTTGTTTCCGTAAAATCATTAGTTAGCCGTGTGCAGCCAGAACAATTTTATATGGTCCACTAGGTTGTAGGTTATTAGTATCTCTTTTAGAAAAAAGTTTTGGGTTTATGTTGAAATGTCTAGAGATCTCCTACCTGCCTCCTTAAGAGCGTGAGGAGAAGCCTGGCAAGGGCAGGGTGAGTCTACAGCCTCATCCTTCTTCTCAGGTCCCCCTCCCATGGTCACCCGAGACCTGGAGCGCTTGTCTCTCTTTCTCCCTTCCCATCCAGACGGTCTATATGCTCTCCATAAGATTTGTCTAATACTTTTACCTGCACGTTTCCATGCCCATTTCAACCACTTTCCCAAACTGTTTGTTCTGTGTGTTCTGCCAAGTTCAGGACCCTGAAGCGGAGCTCCGTGCTCCGTTTTCATCACATCAGAACTCACACGTGTGTAGTTCTGCCCTCTTACTTGGGGAGGTGAGGTGCATATTTCCTGGTCTGGCAACCCATTGCTTAGCAGTAGGAACCCAGTCTCCCTTGCTGTGCCTTTCCTGACATTTACTGTCCTAGAGACGTATAGGCTCTCCATCTTCACTCTTCCCCAGATGCAGTCTGTCCATCGATTTTCTTTGCCTTGAATGACCACCTCCTCCGATCAAAGGGTGACAGTATTTGACGATCTGTAACGAGCAGTTTCCAAACTGTACAGCGACTGTTACATCTCACTCCTCTGCTCTCTGTGGCACTTCATCTACTTTGTCCTTGAAGTCTCCCCTGGGCTAAGGTGTAAGATGGGGCCGGGAATGTTGTTAGTAACTCTGTGATGCTGCTGTTGCTGATGGCTGCTGTGCCTGTAACTTACAGCTAGCTGTGGCAAATTCAAAGCAGTGAGTGATGTGCTTTTAATAATGGTTACTTTGGTTCTTTTGTTGCTCCTGTCTTCAAAGGTTAAAGCGGTAAAGATGGGTCATATTCTAGTAGTAGATGAGGCAGACAAAGCACCAACAAATGTCACCTGCATTTTGAAAACTCTGGTAGAAAATGGAGAAATGATTCTAGCAGATGGGAGGCGCATTGTTGCACGTAAGTAGCAAAAAGCAACATTTTCCTTCATGTGTATAGTTTTTACATCTCTAGTATGTGTATCTCTAGTTCTCACTTATAAATAAGCAATAAGCTTAAGTTCATTGCAAACTTAATTGTATTGACAATCATTTCTAAAAATAGCACCTAAATATAGCCTTGTTGATCTCAGGGTTTTGTTTGTTTTTTGGGTTGGTTATGTTTGATTTTTTTGTTTGGCTTGGTTTGTTTTTGTTTTTTCTTTTTGTTTTTGGTGCTGAGAGTAGAATTGGGGCTTCAGTCGTGGATTCAGATACTCTGTCACTAACCTATGTCCACACAGTTACTCTGTCACTAACCTCTGTCCACACAGTTACTCTGTCACTAACCTCTGTCCACACAGTTACTCTGTCACTAACCTCTGTCCACAGTTACTCTGTCACTAACCTATGTCCACACAGTTACTCTGTCACTAACCTATGTCCACACAGTTACTCTGTCACTAACCTCTGTCCACACAGTTACTCTGTCACTAACCTCTGTCCACACAGTTACTCTGTCACTAACCTATGTCCACAATCCCCAGTTTCCCTTTTATATGATCAGTCTTTGAAATTTTCAGTAGTAGAAAGTGAGAAAAGTCAGCTTTATGCTTTTCTACCCTAAAAATGCCATCCTTGACTCTTTATACCTGTTTTTCAAATATTTGTATGTGATTCTATTATTAAATTGCTATCTTGAAATTCTAGCCTGTTTCTCTTTCTCACATTATTAAAATTTGCTTTTATTGTTGGCTCAGTACAATTAAAAATCACTGAATGTAGGCTAGAGAGATGGATCAATAGTTAAGAGTACTTGCTGAATGCCTGGTAGTGGTGGCACACGCCTTTAATCCCAGCACTTGGGAGGCAGAGACAGAAGATCTGTGTGAGTTCAAGGCCAACCTGATCTACAAGAGCTAGTTCCAGAATAGGCTCCAAAAACTACACAGAGAAACAAAGAGTACTTGCTGCTCTTCCAGACAACTAGGTTCCATTCCCAGCACTCACATGTTGGCTCACAACCGTCTGCAACTCCAGTTCCAGGAAATCCATTGTTGTCTTCTGGCCTCCACTGGCACACATATGTGGTACATACGTTCAAGCAAAATGCTGCAGATATTTAAAAATCATTGGATGTTTTATTTAATTTTTATGTATGTGTGTATACATTTGTAAATGTTTATTTGTGATATATATCATATATCAATCACTCAGAAGGGATTGTTCTCTGCTTTGAATTTTCTTTTCTTCCTCTCCAAACTCAGAAATACTATTCTTTTAGTAGATATTGCTGGGGGGCGGGGATAAATCCATCAGTATTATCTTAGTTTGGATTTCTATTGCTCTGATAAAACAGTATGATCAAAAGCAACTTTGGGAAGAGGTTTGTTTTAGCTTAGAGTTTACAACTCTGAGGTCACACTCTATCGCTGGAGGAGGCCATGGCAGGAACTGAAGGTAGAGGTCATTCAGGAATATCGCTTATTGATTTGTTCTTGTAGCTTGCTCAGTTTGATTTTGTATATGCCCCAGGACTCCCTGCCTAGGAGAGGCATTACCCACAAAGGGCTAAACCCTGCCACATCAGTCATTAATCAAGAACATGCCCCCACAGACTTGCCTATAGGCGATCTTATGGAGACATGTTCTCAGCTGAGGGCCCCTCTTCCCAGGTGACTGACTCTATCTTGTGTCAAGTTTACCAAAAAACAAACCCAAACCTAGCCAGTGAAGGTATATATAGAACTGCAAGGCATTTTAAGTTTTCCGAATATGTGCAAGATGCTGATTTCAATTTTTTGTCTCTTGAAAAGACCTGGAAGTTTATAGCTAGCCATAGAAAATACATAGCCAGCACCATAAGTTTTGAAGAATGTATATGAAGTGGCCCCATAGGAAGGTCAGCACAGCAGAGGTGTTCCTCTTCAGGGGTCTGCTCAACACCGTCAACAGCTGACTAACATTTCACTTTCCACAGCTCAGGGGGAAGACGAGTCACCTTAGCCTGAGTACTGTCCCTTCCCAGGCTCCCTCACACTCCCCAGGGTCCGAACTCAGCCTGCGTCTTTGCTCTGAAGACTACAGAACACAGAAATGGTTCAGCAAGGGGAGGAAGGGCTGCCTGGACAGAAGCTGTGACCAAGCCCTGTCTGGCCTCTGTGATTTTGAAGGATAGCTTAGAAGTAGAGCATAACAATTTTCAAACGCCCGTGATTTTTTTCTGGTGTTCCGGATTGAACGAGAGCCTCACTGATGTCACTCATATGTCCTCCCACAGCCTGTAGATGACAGTTGAATCAGGAACACCTATGCCATTTTGAGCGGAGTTTCATAAACCACCTGTTTCGTTTTTCAGGTGCTGCTAATGTGGATGGAAGAGAAAATGTTGTCGTGATTCATCCTGACTTTCGGATGGTCGTTCTGGCCAACAGGCCTGGCTTCCCTTTCTTGGGCAATGATTTCTTTGGCACTTTAGGTAAAAACAGTAACTATAATGGTAACAACAATAGTTCCACAGCAATGCTATAGTGTCTGCTGTTACTCACATTCCTTCATAACCAGCTGTGGGGGAGGGAGAGCTTTTGATACTCCCAGGGGTTATTTTCTGCAGTCACTTAGCTAATGAGTGGCGGAGCTGGACTGTGTGTCTGTGTCTGACTCAGCGCCTCTCTTCTTAAGCAGTTGCACTGTACTTTGCTGTTTAATGCTCCATAGTGAGTGGCTGTTAGTGTCTCCTATCACCTCCTTTCAAAAGGCCATGGCCAGCTGGGCAGAGACTGGTTCCTACTGAGTAGGGAGGCCCTGGAGGATGCATCATCATCATCATCATCAACAACAACAACTTAGGTGGATTCCCCTTCTCTGGAATCTCATATACAGTACAAAGCAGGCCCAGACTCCTGTTAGGATCTTGATCTGGCAATTCCACGTAAGGGTTTTGTCCCAGCGGTTTACCTGTGCAGCCATTTGAGTACAAGGATAGTCAGCATAATACTGTGTACGATATAGAATGAGAGCAACCCACTGTCTCTCCACGGGAGACCAAAATAAGAAACTCTGTGTCTGGATCATAGAGTAGTGTGCCGCTACTCAGAGAAATGAGGTAAGTAATCATGCTGAATTGAAAATCAGTCCCCAGAATATTAATTGAATCAGTAAGTCATGGAAATGAGTACAGTAGTCTGCTCCATACATTTTAGGAGGAACAGCTGTATGTGCTCATGCTATTTATGCAGCTTTTATTTTAGATTCCTGCAGTAATGCTGCTCTTGCAAATGTGCTCATGTGACCACTCTAGAGCAAGCCTATGGTTTTCTCTAGTGTGGAAAAGTAGGGGTTCTTTGCTGGTTGTTCATAGCCACTGCCACTCTGCGGCTCCCCTTTTCACACCCATTCTGAGGGCTACAGTGATGCTCACTGTCCATTCTGTCCCCGTCCGCCCGCACCTTGTGCCACTAGTCTCTCTCATTCCCCATCTACTCCTTTGTCCTTGACACCCATGCCAGCCTTCCCCCTCCCCCCCTCCCCCCACCCCTCCCATCTTCCTCTTCTCACTCCACTTTCCCCTCCTACTTCCCTGCTGTTTCCCCTCTCCCCACAGTGGTTGCTGGACAACTTTGGTCTTCTAAATCCCTAACCTCTTGGCACCTTACATATTTTTTAATTAATTCATTAATTTATTTATTTTGACATAGCATCTCTCTGGTCACCTACTTTTTTTTGTCAGCTACTATTAAAAGCACTCAGCAGCTGTCTGTTCAGAAGCTGCAGTGGCTAATATTGATAATTGTGAGATAATTTGGAATGTGTTTTAAGAGTCAGTAAGATTTCCTGGTAGATGGTAAGACATGTAAGAGAAAAAAGAAGCTCAAGAAAAATGTTATTGTCAAGAACATTGGCGTCATTATCATAAATAAAGGGGATTAAAAAGAAATATCCATTCAGTGAGTCCTCATATTGGGGAATTATTAGATCCAAGTTAAGACAAGTTGGAAATAAGTGTTCGGCAGGGAATTGAACAGTCTGGCTGCAGAGAAATTCATGGCAATAACAGTTATTTAAGTGATACTGTGAAATGATATGCTTTGATTTTACCAAGGGAATGAGTATATATATAGATAAAAGAAGACCAGAACATTCTATGAAGGAGTCAATGTAGAAATTGAGGAAAGGTCATCAATGTGAGAAAAAGCCCAGAAAGCATTGAGGAAGGATCAGACATCAAGTAAGGACAGGAGAGTGACTAACTGTGGCAAGTGTCCTAAGCACCACTGATGCTAAGACACAGCCAGGGAACCCATCACCAGGTTTAGTCATGGACTGGGTTTAGTCAAGAATTGTTTCTGTTGGATGATTCAGATCCAATTAGAACTGACTTGAGAGGGGCGAAGAAGAAATGAATGTTGGAACTGCAGCTTTCTGAACAGACAGCTGCTGAGCGCTTCTAACAGTAGCTGACAAAAAAAGTAGCTGACCAGAGAGATGCTGTGTCAAAATAAATAAATAAATAAATGGATGGATGGATGGATGGATGGATGGATGGATGGATGGATGGATGAATGAATAAAGTAAAAAAAAAAAACTAATGTTTTAGTGCTGGGATTAAAGGCATGCGCCACCATCGCCCGGCATCCTGCCACAATTTTATGTTAGGAAACACCATACTCTGATCAAAAGCAAATGAGGAATTATGTCTCCTACTGAAAGTAGTAGTCATAGTAGTCGTAGTGAGAGAAGAAGTCAGTATGTAAAGCTGACCAGTGGAGGATAGGAGTGATCACAATCAGCTTGGATTAATGTCAGACCATCAGATCCTATCTCAAAACACTTAAGGAAAATCAGTGGTCAGTGAGTCAATATTTGTGCTTGTGTTATTCAAGCCCCAGTTTTCCCAGGAAAGCATGAAGGAAACTAATCCCTGATCCTGCATTGGGATGCTGTGCAGAAGGACCTGAGCTTAGGTAACATCCTGCAATAAGCATGCCTATCCATGCTCCAGAGAGACTGCCTTCCAAAGTTATAGATCTGTAACAGTTTGGTCAGAGCCTCTTCAAGCAAAATGAACAGCAGTGCTGCATGGGCATTTGTAGGGCATTTGTCGCCCTACACCAGTAATTCCTGACCTGTAGGTCACAACCCCTTTTGGGAGTCAAACAACTCTTTCCCAGGGGTCACCTAAGACCAATGGAAAACACAGACATTTACATTATGATTCATAAAATTAGTTAGGAAGTAGCAGTGAAAATAATTTCACCACAATATGAGGAACTGTGTTAAAGGGTTGCAGCATTAGAAAGTTTGAGGAGCACTGGTGTACACCCTCTGCAGTTTGTTCTTGACAACTGTTGGAGGCTGTGGAAATATATGGCATATGGCAATTAATAATTCAGATGTCAACCCACCAGAAGAGTGACTCTGATGAAGGTTGATCCTGTCCAGCCAAGGCCTATAGGACATCGACTATGGAAACTGTTGTTTACATTTGCTAAAGCAGCTTAGTGTCTCCGCAGTACCTGCACTGTAGTGTGTAATCTCATGTGATGTGTATATGCAGTCTCATGATTATATCTCAATCTTACGGGCACATATATCTGTGGGTGGTCAGGAAGATGATTTTTCATTTAGCTATATTATATATATATATATATATATATATATATATATATATATATATATATATATATATCTCTTTGTCCCATGAGGACTATAGACTCTAAAAGCCTGCTATGTTCCTTTTGCTGAGACTAACTGCACACTGTTAGCTGACTTTCACCTCAAAGCAAGTTTGAAATAGACTAAAGGCATTTTGTAAACAGATCATAAAACTTTTACAGCTATGCACAAGATCAGAGTCAAAGATGTTGCTACACAAAGCACCCTAAAAAAAGCATGCCAATTCTTCGCTTGCCAGTCTGCTGAGAGTAGACCCTTATCTCAAAGTTTATCACTGGGCACAGTGCCCCCCTCCCTGGTCTGGTCACGGTCTTCTGTAACCTTGGAACCTTGTATTGTCATGGCAATGGGCTCAACTCCTTATTGCTTACTCTAAAAATGTACTTTTGACCAGTGAGAGATAACTCTTGTAATTTTTTAAATCACTTCAAAGCTCCTGTAAGAAGAAAGTTTCGAGGCTAGAAAGAGAAAAGGCTGGGAGGAATCAGAAGTAGGGCAGGACAGTTAGAATAGAACCTGAACAATAAAGAGACTGATTGGGAAAAGCACAGAGTGGGAGAGTTCATTCTTTTGCCCTCAGATACCCTAAGAAAAAAATTCCTTTTGCCTACTGTAGTGTCCAGTCTAAACCCTGAAGAGGTCCTTAGGACTGGACCCCAAAGGACCTCGATAGATAGCAGTCTACTCTTCTGGTTAAAAAAAAAAAATCCCTGTCTTCCCATTTCACTCTGCACGTAAGCTCATCTCCCAGATGCTGAGCCTGTGTTCAGTGAATTCAGTATCCTTTGTGATGTTTCCCACATCCTCTCTCCAAACTTCCCTGCCTCGCTCTTTTATATGCCATTTATACTTGCTTTAGAGTCTTTACCTTCTCAGTGGGGCCCCGTGGCTGCCCTCTTCCACAACCCCTTCTCCTGTCATGTTCTGTACTTTCTCAACAGAACATAAATTCCACGAGGATGAGGACTTTTTAATCGTTGGTGCATATTACCTCAGGTTGTACTTGGTGTCTGGAAGATGTTTAGTAATCATTTGATGACTGCATGGTAGGCCCAATACCTTTTTACATTCAGGATAACTTTCATTTTCTTTCTTTATTTTAATTATTTATTTATTTATTAAAGATTTCTGCCTTCTCCCCGCCACCACCTCCCATTTCCCTCCCCCTCCCCCATCAAGTCCCCCTCCCTCATCATCCCTAAGAGTAATCTGGGTTCCCTGCCCTGTGGGAAGTCCAAGGACCACCCAGCTCCATCCAGGTCTATGAAGGTGAGCATCCAAACTGTCTAGGCTCCCACAAAGCCATTACGTGCAGTAGGATCATTTGTGCAACCACTTTGGATAACTTTCATTTTCAATGAAAAAACAAAGCTGCCTTGAATGTTTGAATTTGAAAATGTCAGTTTGTGAGATGAAGCTTGAAGCCGTGATGCTCTGTTTTGTTAGTTTTAACTATACACAGCACTCCTACATTTGCACAGAAAATAACTGTTTGCCCACATTGTTCCTAAATCAGAATAAGGGCTTGTTGCTGCTGGTCTAGACTGAACCGTTACCACTGACTGCTTCGGCAGGGACAGAGTAGTCTATCTCACAGGAAACATTATTCAGGAGCATAACCTTTAGTAGAAGTAAACTCATGCAGAATAAGCCACATGTCACTCAGTTATTTTTTTCTGGTTCAGGCATTTTCTTTCTTGTCTGTAAAATCCTATTGTTAGATGGACTTTCTATGATTTGCTGAGCATCTACTGGTTCTTTAAACCACCATTACATTTTGTTGTGTACATCACAGTGGATTGACTACTCACTGAATGTGATTCTTCTCCTTTCTGTAGGTGACATCTTTAGCTGTCATGCCATTGATAACCCCAAACCCCATTCAGAGCTTGAGATGCTCAAACAGTATGGCCCAAATGTGCCTGAACCCATCCTTCAGAAGCTTGTGGCGGCCTTTGGAGAGCTGAGGAGCTTGGCTGACCAAGGGATTATTAACTATCCTTATTCTACCAGAGAAGTTGTCAACATTGTCAAACATTTACAGGTATGGTATACATCTGTGCAAAGGTGACTAGATGAAACCACTGTATCTTCAAGATTATATAGTTTATGACTGGTGTTTCCATTTTGTAATAGGTCAAGTCAGATAACCTGATATGAAGTATGCATAACATAAATCTTGAAGTCATTATTTTAGTCTTTGAATTGGCTTTAGCAAGGGTTTGTGCCATGATCATTAACAATCAGCTCAGAAATTTAATGGGTTGGTTTTGGGTTGGTTTTGTTTTTAATGGGTGCAGATGTGTGAGTGCGTGTGTGTGTGTGTGTGTGTGTGTGTGTGTGTGTTGGAGAGGGAAAATAATTAAACAACAAGGAAATATTTCTATTTTGGGGGGTTTTTACAACCAGCGTGGTATCTGAATAGAAAGTATTACAACTGACAAGAATGTAGAAAGCAGAACAAGAACTAACTGATAATATACTAAAAGAACTTGTCGGGATAAGTGGTCAAGAGAATAAAATTCCTCTGGTCATGCATAATGTATAATCCACTTGGTAAAGAAAACAAAACAAGTAACCTCTATATTGCAAATAATGATCTCCAACCTAGCACCACAGCCTTTGACTTGTGAATTCTCTTTTGTCTCTAATGCTCCAAGAAAACCTCGCTGGGAAAAATAGGTTGCTTGGTGGTAAAATGGGGGAGAGACTTGTAAAGGGGAAAATCCTCAGTTGCAGAGGAAGAGGAGCTGTTACCCAGCACAGTGACTGGAGAGCTGTTGCTAACAACAGTGCTCACTGTGAAACTGCTAAGAGAGTAGATTTTAAATGATTATCCCATTAAAATATAATTATGCAAAATGACAAATAGGTCCATTCACTTTGTTTAATTATTCTACAACATATACAGAAACATCACATTCTACCCTTAAGTCTGAAAACCTGGTGTGTGTGTGTGTGTGTTCGTTCCGTATATACATGGAAAAAAAAAAAGCTTACTCTCCCTATAAGGCCTTGCTGAGTCCAACACACCAGCTTGTATGTCAGCACCAAAAGAAAGTGAAATCGGTCAGTAGAGGGACTCCCACCATATGGCTAGCTGTGGTGGCTCTTGCCTTCTTTACCTCCATGTTCCAGGAAGCCGCACTTAAGTTCTTCCCCTCTCTCCTGTTCCTTTATCTTTTTTCTCCATTTATTCATAGACTGAGTGTTTAGATACAAGGTCTGAGCAGGGCTGACACCTGAGAGGGAGAATTGCACCTCTATTATTTCTGTATAACTCAAAGGGAAAATAAGCTGTCTCTGTCACAGCTGTATATAAGGGTGTGTTCCTACTGTCTGGTTGTCAAACACATCTAATGCATTTCCGCTAGCAGAAGTTCATTAGTGTGCTATTACTCTATCAGTTTATAAACCTTTATAATCATATGTGCTTTCTCTCATGTATAATGAAGATTTCTTCTTTCTGTACAGAAATTTCCCAACGAAGGTCTCTCCAGTGTGGTTCGAAATGTGTTTGACTTTGACTCTTACAACAGCGACATGAGGGAAATTTTGATGAACACTATGCACAAATATGGGATCCCAATTGGAGCAAAACCTACCAATGTGCATCTGGCAAAGGAGTAAGGAAACCCACTGTTGATAAATAATCTTGAGCATGGTTCTTCTGACTTAGATGCCGATAGTTCCTAATTCACTGTAGACACTGCTAAACCGAGTTGGTATGGGAAACCCTCCGTGAGTGGTGCTCTTCAGATGGCTACTGTTTGCTGGCTGGTTCTCAGTAAAGTAGCATCATTCATAGCCCTGTAAATTAAGGATTTCAGTTATTATCAGTATCCCAGAAGTAGCTGTAACACACTCAAATAAAGGGAAATATTTGTTTCTTTATCAGTCTCTGTCCTTTTGTTGAATGACTGTGGGTCTTGTTATTTCATAATGCAGTGCAAGTCAGTGTACAGATGCGAGAACTGTTTAAAGAGTAATTCATTTACTGAGGTCACCATATACCTTTCTTTATGATGGGCTTCTGAGCTTATCAAATTAGTGCAGATCGAAGGGTGCTTATTTTAGAAGAGATAGTGAGAACAATCGGATTCCTAGCACACAGTCTGACAGCCCCCCCGCCCCCCGTATGCTCAGTCCAGCTGTGGTTGGCAGTGTTTATTAATTGGAAAATGATTTCTGATGGGTAGTTTATTGATAATGCATCTTATGCCATCTTTGTCTACAAAATGTAGGCTACTATAAATTCACAGGGAACAATTACAATTCTTAAGATAAATTATTAGACTCTATTCTCTTATGGGAGGCACTATCTAGAATGGGATTACATTTTTATGGATGATACTCTGGCAATATATACTTTTCTAAGTGTACATATCATCTTTCTTTGAAGTCATTATAAAAACATAGAAACCCAGAAAAATGCAATACAAACATACCAAGAATTTCTCAATGAGAAACAAGTATTTCCCTTCTGTGATAACCACAGCATGGTGGTTATGGTAGGTGCTCTGGGTGGACCGGTTGTGTGTTCGATGAGTAATTTCCTTAGGAAGAGCAAGTGGGAGTTACTTGCTGACGCTCAGTTTGTCTGTACTGTTTCAGTGGCTGGTTAGCAGTCCTTATGAGCATTTCGATCAAAGTAATTTGTTGGGTGTAAGTATCCTCTCTATTAGAGAGTTCAGAAAGTATCTCTAATGTGCAAGCTTCTGTCACTAACACGTTCTCCATTCCCTCTTACAAACCCTCATCTTTTGGAGATACGATGGCTTTTGGTTTTTAGCCACTGTTAACAAGTGCTTGTAATTAGAACTCTAGCTCTGTAGAAAACAGGCTTGTGAATTACAGCTGCTGTCCTAGTGCTGGTGTGTAGTAGTAAAGACTGAGACATGTGCGTTATAAGAAAGCTGGTGGCAGTTTTATCACAGGAGGAGGGCAGAGATGGTTTGATGCCCTTGTTGGCATCCGTAAACCACAGCCCTTGGTCAGCGCGTTCACACCTGCCAGGGCAGGTGACAGTCAGCTCTGGCGTTCAGAGTGGAGGCCTGAGACAAAAGGGTCAGACTTGTGCTTGAAATTGGGTTAAACACAGCTAACCGCAGAGATTTCCAAATAAGCTTAGAGAAAATGTGGAGAGAAAGCAGTTTTTCTTGGGGTAGAAGGGACTGTATGCTGTATAATCCGCACAGTCTTTTTAAAGCAGTTCTCGTCTGTAAATTCTGGTGACTTCATGAAACCCACGGGTGGCATAGGACTCTTCCTGCCATATTACCAGTCTTACATTGGAGAAGACAGGCGATAAAGTCAGCAGGATAACAGCTTGGAGTTCAGCTGTCTGTCAGATATTCAGACTGCACACCTACGTCGGACATAGCTGCCCTCATAGGTTCATTTCATTTGAATTTGGAGAAGTTCCTTGGCTAAATGGGAGCCTGTTGGTAAAAATAAGAGCATTTTATTATCGAAAACATAAGAATAGAATTTGTTATCCAAATTGGCATTTTTGAGAATAGAAGGGGAAGTATTGGCAGTAACTGTAAACGCAGATGTGGCATGAGACTGTCCTGGTCGAGGCCAGAGTATGTGCTTACACTAAGCCCTCTGCTGACTGAATAGCCTTTGCCCTCTGGCATAGTCTCACTGTGGTCCTGTCTGTAAAAGCAAACTGCAGCTTTCTACAAGTAATACACATTGAACATCCTAATATGAAAATCCAAAATCTGAAAACTTTGAGTGTCAAAAATGATGCCACAGCTGGACGTGGTGGCACATGCCAGTACTCAGGATGCAAAGGCAGGCAGATCTGTGAGTTTGAGGTCATCCTGGTCTAGAAAATGAGTTTCAGGACAGCCAGGGCTATGTAGAGAGATGCAGTCTCAAAAAAAAAAAAAAAATACCAAAATAAATACCTGAACTCAGATGACAAGCTGCAGTTAAACAGAGATGTGCTAAAAATGTATAAACTTGTGTTTTATACATTGTATAAAGTGTATATGTGAATAAGTTATATAGAAAGCAAATTAATGTGTTTATACTTGGGCCTCATCCCCACGTTGCATATAAATTTATTGCATATATTCAGGAATTCAAGTCCCCGAACATTTCTGCTATCAAACCTTCACATGAAGGCTTCAGGCTTGGCCAGGACAGCCTTTGGCCCACTGGAGAGCTAACTATCAATAGTAGTCTCAAAGACTTTTGAAGGCACTGGAGTCCATGCCTAAGGTAGAAGGGTAAAAATAGTTCAATTACTTTAATATCTTTTTTCCATGAGTGAGCTTTCTTGTTATAGCCTGTTGATTCCTTTGTTATGCAGTTAGCCATCATCCTGATTGGATGGGAGCAAAGATCACAGAGTAGAACAGAGTTGTCACAGCTATGCTGAAGACGAGGGGGGGAAGGTAATTTAGCCACTGGCTCATTTAGCTCAAAAGAGAATGCAGCAGGTATTGCAGCCGAGGGAGATTGTTACGTCATCAACACCCGGGCACAGTTTGTCTATCCTTCCTCAGTTCACATCAGAATATATAGAGGGTGTGTAAGAGTGGTGCTGCCAACCCAGGAGCTAAACACCGTCATTCAGCAGAGGCAGGTGGATCTCTGCGTTCGAGGTGTGGTGTACATAATGAGTTCCAGAATAGCCAGGACTTCATAGTAAGACTGTGGGGAAAGGGGAAAAAAAACAAATAAAAATAAAAACCTATGTCATTTTAATGCCCTGTGGTGCAGTGGTGAACTACCCAAGTGAAAGGTGCTGTCCCTCTTTTTTTCCTCTTAGCTAGTAGAGTCCCCATATCCAGGTTTATGCAGGTTTTAGACAGTGTGAGAAGAAGAAATTTAACTGCCTTGTTAATAAAGCTTTGCCAACCTGTTGGTTTTAAGTAGAGGGTATTTGTTTGTGTGATTGGGCGTAATGTAGCCCTTCTTCTTGATCCACAAACATATTCGCAGATCTGAGCTGTGGGTCAGAACTGACATTCAGATATTCACGTTGCTCTTCTCCCTTCCCTCGGACTTCTGAGACTGTTTTTGGTTTTGTTTTACCTGTCCCTTTTATAGTTTCTAGAGCATGAGAAAGGACATGTCAAAGAGATGATAAATATGATCAAACTGCACACTGGAGAGGTGACTTCCAAACAGAAATATGCTTCATTGGGAATTTAAATTTCATTATTTTATGTGTTCTATAGAGAAAGAAGTCAGATTTATCAGTGGTGTGTTCCATACAAATCACAGACATAGAAGTATTTGGATTGCAACTAAATAGTTTTAAATGCCATGGTTTTTATGTTTTTATATTTATATGTTTTATGTGTATGGTGCTACTTAATCTATGTATATATGTATATAATATATTACATACATGGCAGAATTTGTTGTGTGAAGTTTTACTCTTTTGGCTTTGTTGGAGGGCCCACCACCCAGCTCCCAAATGAATCCCACACAGAGGCTTATTCTTACTTATGAATGCCTGGCCTTAGCTTGGCTTGTTTCTTGCCAGCTTTTCTTATCTTAAATTATCCTGAATACCTTTTGCCTCTGGGCTTTTTCCTTCTCTTCTGTCCATCTTACTTTCCTGTAAGTAAGTGACTGACTGGGTGGCTGCCCCTGGCGTCCTCCTTTCTCTGCATTTATACTCTGCCTGCCAGCCCCTCCCCGATCCTTGCTCCTGCCTCGCTATGTTGGCCTCTTTTTTTAGACCATCAGCTGTTTTAGACAGGCAAAGAATCACAGCTTCTCAGAGTTAAACAAATGCGGCATAAGCAAAAGACACACATTAAAACAAATATTCCCCAAGAATAATTAGTTCTAAACATCCGAGGGAAGGGATATATTATCTTCTACAGACATGGGTACCTATGCATATGGTTATATGCTATGCATATAGCATAGATTTCTTGTTTGTTCCCCAACTAAGTTCTTATTCTGCAGTTCCTTTTCATAGTAAAAAGTCTCCTGCCGTATCCATGTTTCCAAATTTAAAAATGAAATTTGTCATGGTGGAGACATGTCTTGAAGGTGGAGGAGAGCCCCTTTTCTCAGCCTCTGTTTTAAATGACATACATTATTTTATATTTAACAATAATTAAAATGAAGGAACTGTCATTTTATGCATCTGAAATAACATGTAAATACTTTAGAATGCACCGATTGTAGCATTTTTGTTGCCATACTAACGTGGTGTTACTGGGGTAGCAGTAGAGGATGGCAGCGGAAACTGTAGTAACTGCTGCCACTTGCTTTCGTAGGCAGCTTCCCTACACGAGTTAAGAATAATTCTCACAATAAGCCTATTAGACACATACATCGCATATGCACATACTATCCATAAAGTGCATTTATAGATAAGTAATTTGAGACAGAGACTCTTAGAAAACAGGAACAGAGTTGCTGTGTGTGTGTGTGTGTGTGCACATTAACACCTGCATTCTGTGTGTGTGTGTGTGTGTTCACGTTTGCACCTGCATTCTGTGTATGTGAGAGCACATCCTCACCTGCATTCTTTTTTTTTTTTTTTCTTTTTTTTTTTTTTTTTTGGTTTTTCGAGAAAGGGTTTCTCTGTGGCTTTTTGGAGCCTGTCCTGGAACTAGCTCTTGTAGACCAAGCTGGTCTTGAACTCACAGAGATCCACCTGCCTCTGCCTCCCAAGTGCTGGGATTAAAGGCATGCACCACCACCGCCCGGCCCTCACCTGCATTCTGTGTGTGTGCACATTTGCACCTTCATTCTGTGTGTGTGTGTGCACGTTTGCACCTGCATTCTGTGTGTGTGTTCCAACTCTAATGACAAGTTTTTGGCAACTTCTGAAACAGTTGAAATTAGACACCAGAAATTAATGGTTTTGTTAAAAAGGTTTTACAAAATAAAAGCAAAGAAACATGATTTTTGAGTGATTAACTTGGAAATCATCATTGTCCATGATACATATACTTGTATTATATACACACATGCATACACTTATGTTTGTAATGATGGAAGATCTTTTAATAAGACTCTGAATGATTTATCCAGGACAGAAAAGAACTCTAGAAATTTTTGTAGATACATAAAACTTTCTATCTGTATATGAAGAACACACATCTCCGCTCTCTCCTTGCTGGGAACACAAGATGAGCTCTCTCCCATGGCCGCTGTGGAGTGACTGCACAGAAAGGTTCCTGCAGCTCCCAGGGCTGTCTTCTGCTGCCCTTTGCCCTGCCTGTGACACACAGCCTTGAAACCACTTAAACGGGCACTCTTTTTTCTCCGGAGTCCTTCCTTGTCCTTGACTCAGTTTCTCCTTCAGTGCCTCTTTACTTATTAAGTCATTTTTCTTATTGATAGTTTGTAAACAAAGTAAAAGAAACCAGAAACTTCCCTTATTCTGTCCTACAGAAATAACTGTTTTGAATTGGTTTTGTTGTTTGTTTTGGTTTTGGTTTGATTTTTGTGACACAGGTTGTCTTTTATTCCGGGCTAGCCTCTGAACATTGGGTCATAAGCATGTGTCACCTTGCCTGCTTTATGTGGTGCTGGGAAAACACTCTCCCAACTGAGCTACTTCACCAGCACCCAGAAAAACTGCTGATAGATCCTCGGGCCTTTTGTAACCATATGTGCTGTGTCAAGTTCCTGAGACATCCTTGTTACACTCATTTTTATCTTTCTGGGGCTTTTATCTTAGGACACATGTTCCTAAAGGCATTCTTTCTGAAACACTTCATTCTCAAGCTTCTTTGTTGAAAAATAAAAGTAACTAAAGTGAACGATTTAATTATGTATAACATGTTACTCCCAGTTCTGCTTTCTCTCCGTTTCCTTCCCTCCTCCAATTTTAAGCTAAGATACTTACTCCAACCACAATGAACAGATTTGGGAAACATGTGAGAGACTCTCAAAAGAGAAACCCAGTTATATCAGTGCCTTTGGACTTTGTGGATGTGGCTAAATGTCATTGCTTCCAGACATACAAATGTTCTCACTAGACGGTCTGTATGTCTGAAAATGACTTCCGTGCGACTCCACTTTAGAAGGGCCCTTGCTGGTGAAGAAGGCCTACTAGAGCCTGGCGATTACTCCTCAGATGTCTTGTTGCTAGGCATTCTCCTACTATTTTCAGATTCTTTATTTAATGTTAAGATTTTCACATTTAAGCAAAATAATGTAACTTCGAATTGATGTTACAGAAGTATATTAATCAATGGTTTTATTAGGAGTTTTATGGTCTAGACTTTAAAGAATTTAAGATGTGGTGGCTATGCTTGACTTAGGTGTGGCTTTCTGCATTCCTTGAGTTTTAGAAAAGAGGTATCACTTCTGTATTCTATTTTTTAAGCATCTACTCTGTTGACACTGTAATTTTCCATTTTTTTTAAAGTTAAAGGTCTATCTATTTAGAAATTGCTATTTCTTGGGACTTTGGCTTCTATTACAGTAAAACATCAGTCAGACTATGCACTTGCTCTGAGGACAAACTTCTGGCAGGGTCTCCTGTGACAGAGGAGAGATCAGGTTAGCTAGGCACTCTGGAATTTCAATACAGTAGGTTTGGGGCTGGTATGCATCATCATAACAGTGTCAACTGAGGACCTACAGAACTAACTCTCTCTCTCTCTCTCTCTCTCTCTCTCTCTCTCTCTCTCTCTCTCATACACACACACACACACACACACAAATACATACAAACACACGGTGTGGGCACGTGCATGTATGTGTCGCTGCCTGCCCAGAGCCTGAACCTAGGGCCTCGTACATGCAAACCACATAATCTGCCACTGAGCTTCCCCACCCCAACTCCATGTAACACACCTTTACAGTATCAAAAGTGATTGTAGTTGGTATCTTTCAACTCCTGAGCACATGCCACACAAACTTTACAAATATCAACTCTCTGTATGTACCCGGTGTGCATGTGTGTTGGAATTTGTCTTACACACTAAGGATGGGGCATTCAACCACAACTCTACTTCCAGAATTATCCTTTTGATTTCAAGATTTTTAGAGATTTTGGTTATTTTATACTTGCCTTTCAGAATCTGTTTCAGAAGCCGAGAGAGAGAGAGAGAGAGAGAGAGAGAGAGAGAGAGAGAGAGAGAGAGAGAGAGAGAATGAATTTATAAGTATATTCTAATCAGGTTCCTTTAACTTAATGTAGTTTTTCATCACTTCTAGAAGTAAATGAAAGCATTCTTTCTATAAGATGCCAGCGAATATCCTGCAGTTGGGTATTTTTTTACCAGTGACCCCCACAAATTCTTCAAAAGAAGACCTTTTAGTCATTTGTTCATTTTAGCGGTTTCCTCCCACAGAATCCATTCTGTCTTCAGAGCTCTGATTGTTAAAGTGGTCCACTTTAACTGGTCAGTCTTACGTCACTCTGTTCCATCTCTGCCTCTCCGAGTTTCTAAATCATTACATCTCAGAGGGGGCCTCTTGGGCAGAAGCTCCTGTGTCAGGGGTAGAATGAGAACTACCCAGGAAAGGGAGAACTGGAACTCTGCTGCTTGGGCGCTCACACATCTGGATAGACTTCACTGGGGAGTACTTGAGGGGACTCAGCCCTGGAACACTGAACTAAGTAATCTGTATGAATCGTCCAACTCCTAGTTCTGTGGTTTGCTGTCCCCGACTGCATAGGGAAGCTGCAGGGCAGAATCTCTTTACCCTGAATCATTCACCATTCGTCATTCCCCAGCTGTTCTAGCAGATGTTAGGGATACTCGGATAGAGGATGCTGAGAATGTCCGTTAGGAAGGACATTTGTGTGCCACTGTGTGCATTTCAGGACTGTGTTTGGTGGTTTTCTTGCCAGGTGTGTGTACCTACAGACAGAGCCGCTCCATCTATTTAGAAATGACTTCATTCGTGGGATTTCCTTTGGAGTTGTCTTTGAGAGGGTATCTGTCTGAATTTGACTTCTTGCTTTAAAGACTTACTCTATGTAGTTGGGCTGTCGTCAGCAACTGCTGTTTCTCTCACAGCAGCTGTGGGGTCTTGAAAGTACCAGAAGCAGCAGAAAGACATCCCAGCCAGGTCTGCATTTGCAGTAGTTTGCTTTCTGCATGTTGGGATGATTATTAAAATGGTCTCTGCCTGCAGTTTTGAGTCCCTTCTCTTTCCCCAAAGTATTAGGTGCTATGCTTCCTTTTATATAGTGATAGCTTGTTGCGGGGAGTGGGAACTGATGTTTTACAAATAAGATCACAGTCTTGACTATGAGTTCTAAGGTAAGCAACTCTGCTCTGCATATCTGTTTTCACTTAGAAAAGAGCTCTTAGTTTTCAGAAAGCCTAAGGTCTTACATGATGTTATCACAGAATTACTTTTTAAAGAGCTTTTTTGACAGTCTATTAGTTGCCTCCTCCCTTTCCTCCTTCCACCCTTCCAGTGTACCCCCACCTCCCACTTGCCTTCAAATTCAGGGATCTTTTTTCTTTAACCATTGTTATATATACATGTGTGTGTGTTCCGGAATACATAAATGAAATCTACTCAATCCATGTAATATTACTTGTGTGAACATTTTCAGGGCCGGTCATTTGGTATTGGCTAACCAATTGGTGTGCTCTCCTGGGGAAGGTTTTCTCCTACCTCAGCATTCCTTAGTTGCCTATGGTCCTTTGTCTAGGGTTGAGGCCTCCTGAACCTCCCCATCCATGTTAGCATGTCTGTTGGTGTCATCCTTGTTCAACTAATGTGCAGGAAGCCGTGTTGCTGAGATTTAATAAGTGTAGTTTCTGACATTTCTAGAAGATGCCAGTTTCACAGCAAACTCCCTGTTCCTCCAGCTCTTACATTTTGACCCCTCTGCCCCAGTGATGGCTCAGCGTTAGCTGCAGGTGTTGTAGGTGTCTCCATTGGGACTGCGTTCCACAGTAGTGCATTTTGGTTGGTTGTGGTTTGCTCTGATGGTCTTTATCTGATGCAAAGATGAAGGGTAAGAACTTAGCTTATATCTGAAGATTTGGACCTAAAAACCTCATATAAAAAAGAATGTGCAACATTTGTCTTTTTTTTTTAATATTTATTTATTTATTTATTTATTTATTATGTATACAATATTCTGTCTGTGTATATGCCTGAAGGCCAGAAGAGGGCGCCAGACCTCTTTACAGATGGTTGTGAGCCACCATGTGGTTGCTGGGAATTGAACTCAGGACCTTTGGAAGAGCAGGCTATGCTCTTAACCACTGAGCCATCTCTCCAGCCCGCAACATTTGTCTTTCTGAGACTAGATTACCTCTTTCGATATCATCTTTTCTAGTTCTGTCCATTTACATACAAATTTCCTGATTTCATTTTCTTTACAGCTGACTAGTATTCCGTGGTGCATATGTAGCACATCTTCATGATCTGTCCATCAGTTGAAGGTCATTAGGTTGTTTCCATTTCCTAGCTGTTGGGACTAGAGAAACAGTGGACATGACTGAGCAAGTATCGTGGGACATATGCCAGGAGTGGGATAGCAGGCTCACACGGTAGATTCATTTTCAGGCTTTTGAGGATTCTCTACACTGGTTTCTAGCGTGGTGGCCCAGTGATTGGACCCAACAATGATGAGTGGGGGCTCCTTTTCCCCACACCCCTTCCTGCCTTTGTTCCCTTGATCTCTGCCAGTCTCACTGAGGTAAGATGAAATTTCAAAGTTGGTCAGAGAGATTTTCCTAATTGCTAGGGACACTGGACTTCTTAGCCAGCTACCCTTGTTTGAGATCTCTCTGTTTGGATCTCAGACACATTTTTTAAGTTAATTGACTGTGTTTGTTTTTGTTTTTTGACATCTTTTTATATATCCTGATATTAGTACCTATCAGATGTATATCCAGCAAAGATTCTCTCCCATTTTGTTGGCTTCCTCTTCACCCTGTATATTGCTCGTTAACTATGCAGAAGATTTTTCATTCCATGAAGTCCAACTTGTCACTTGTTGCCTGTAATTCCAAATGAGTCTTCTTCAGAAAGCCCTTTCCCACGTCTGTGTCATGGAGCACACTGCCTGTGTTCTTCTAGGGCTTCATTGTCCCACGTCTGTGTCATGGAGCATACTGCCTGTGTTCCTCAAGTGGGTTCATTGTTTCAGGTTTCACACTTAGGTGGTGGATTCACTTGGAGTTAGATTTTGTGCAAAGTGATAGATACAGGTCTAATTTCATTCTTCATGTAAACATCCAGTTTTTCCAGCACCATTTGTTGAAGATACTCTATGTTCTCCAATGGGTTTTTTTTTGACACCTTTGTCAAATATTAAATGGCTGTAATTATTTGTATTCATATTTGGGTCTTCAGTTTTGTTCCATTGGTCAGCTTGTCTGCTCTTGTGCCAGTATCATGTTTTTAATTGCTGTAGTTCCATAATATAGCTGAGATCTGAGATGACATAATATATCTGAGATCTGAGATGACATAATATATCTGAGATCTGAGATGACATAATATATCTGAGATCTGAAATGACAGCCACTCCAGCATTATTCTTCTTTCTCAGGGTTGTCTCAGCTATCTGGGGTCTAACCTGGAACTCACTCTTGTAGACCAGGCTGGCTTCAGACGCAAAGAGATCTGCTTGTCTCTGCTTCTCGAGTGCTGGGATTGAAGGTGTGCGCCACATATCCGGCCATCTCTATTCTCATTAAATCTCGTCGGTGTTGTCCATATGTTTATTAATGTGCAACCACCCTCAGGAATATGGGCAGCCTATAGTAGCTATAGAAGAATGCCCCGCCCACCCAGAAGCTGCCTACTGCTAATTGCTGCTCAGATGTGGTAGAGTCTCCTGAGCTGCTACCCCGTGCATGCTGGAATTTCGGTTGGCTTGACCTTGTGCAGGTAGCCATAGCTACAGCTCCATGGGTACACCAGCCATTTTTTCACTTTTACTTTCTTTTCCCCTCTTTTTCTGGGCTGTCCTTGAGCTTGGGTGGCGTGGGAGGTGGAGGTGTTGATAAAGATGCCCCGTTCATGGCAGAGCACCCTTCACTTCTTCTCAGCACTCTGAACAGTTATAGGCTCACAGACTTGGCTTTGCCCTCTCCTGCTGTATTGTGGGTAGTAGTTGTCTCAGTTCCTTTATTGGAATGGGAAAAAATAGTTAAATGTGCCCAGTCTACAGAGACATCTTTGAGATGTGTGCATCCTAAGCAGGCTCACATAATTATTCCTAATCCTGGAAGCTTTTATAAGTGAGGTTTTCTAAAAGCCTGTCACCCGGCAGATAGAAATCCGCTCACAAAAGCCTGCTTGCAAGTAGACTGCGTCCTCCATTGAGGTTCTAAGTGAAGGGCGTAGTCAGAGCGCAATGGGGAAGATTTGCCGATTGCAGTTTGCCTCTGAGAAAATGAGTGGGTCAAAATGCTGGTGGCCTTAATGTGACCAACTTTTCATTCATTAAACGATACTTCCTACGTGCTGGGTGGGGGAGGTGCCCTCTGCCGGAGTAAGCGTTCCAAAGGTGAGAAAGACTCAGTGTTGTCTGTAAGTAGGTCACAGTTAACCAAGAACATATCGAGGAAGAAGCCATGTGTGCTTGTTGTGGCTGTCCGTGGGAAAAGGCAGTTGCCCTTGGGAAGAGTCCATGAAGGTGAGGAAGCCAAGGTGTGTGTTGCTACTCTGTGTTCCTGGACACACAGGAGGGGAGAACAGTTCCAGAATAGAAATTTAACACGTTTTAGAATTGCATTTTATTTCTCACAAACCCGATGCTGATTTTGTATGTGGAGGTCAGGAACAGCTTTCTGGGGTGAGTCAGTTCTCTCCATCAACCGTGTGGGTCCTGGGAATCCAAATCAGATCATCAGACTTGGTGGCAAGCGCCTTTCCCCTACTGGGCTCTCTCATTGGCCCCCAGCTAAAGAATACGTGGGTGTATTTGGAGGTGCAAGTACTCCGTGAGTGTCGGGGTGAGGTCATGGCGGTCAGGGCGGTGAGGCTGAGGCAGAAGAGTAAGTTCCTGACAGAAAAGGCCTCCTTTCATTTCCTAAGCATAACAGAGAGGATGGCGGCAAAGCCAAGCATAGAAAGGCTGTTAGGAAGCAGCTGCAGGACTCCCTCTTCTGATGGAGGAATGCCTAGTAGTATGTGGCCATGGAGAAGAAAGGACAACCTTGAGAGAATGAGGTGGCCAATCAGTGAACCCGCAGTGAACTCATAATCATTGAATGAAGCTTATACCCTACTCAGTAAATCATCAATTTGCCAGATCAGAAAAATGTGCTCTCAGCAGTGAGTGGGCTTCTTTCTCAGTGGTCTTCCCCTCTGTGAGTCTGTCCTGTGGGGAAGTCAGAAAGTTTCCATGCTCGCAGTAGAGGTGGCTAGAACTTTCACCCCCAGGCCTCCTTGGAGATGATTAGCAAAGGAAAGAACACAGGATTTGAAACCACTGAGATGTAATTGGTAGAACAGATGTCGGAGAAAGAGAAGGTGCCCCCCTGCCCTGAGGTAGAACTTAAAGTAAGATGAAGGAAGTTTAAAGCCGGGGTCCAGAACTGTAGCCTGGCAGCACCTACAAGGAGAAAGGGCAGCCAGAGGCTGTGGCTCAAGCTGTCGGCATCCACTTTGACCCGAGGAAGGCAGTACAGTTGCTCAGAGACGCAGGGTCATTCTGGAGAGCAGGAGGCGCACTGGGAAGTGCCAGCCAAAAATAGCAGCTTTACCCAACTCAGATGACTGCATTTCTGTGGCCTTGGCAGGCTCGGGGGGGGGGGGGGGCGGAGGCAGAGGGACATGTTGTAAATGAAATAGACTCAGGAGCAGAGACGGAAACACACCCGTGCACTCACATACACACTGTGTTTAGCAAAGCAGTATAAACTTGCCAGCGACTTGTGAGCTGTTAAGAAAGGAGATTTTGAAGTTCTTGGCAAAGGAGGGTACTACTGGGAATTCATAGTAAGACACATTATTACTAGTTTATATTTAAGTGGACTTTCTTTCTCTGTTAAGCTTGTAACTGAAGTGTGTGTGTGTTCGAGATAGTACCTTACTACATAGGACCCAGGCTATCTCTAAGACTCTAGGTAGTCAGCACTATTTCAGGCTCCTCCTGCTAGATGATAGGCATATGCCACCTACCCAGCCTTGTGCTGACGTTTTATTTTGTTAAGGAAAAAAAATCAAAGATTTCATAGTTTCATTTCTAGTCTATTCTTTCTAAAATTGTATTCTCTCTACTCTCTTAAGCTGGAAAATTGCAGACTCTATAAAACTCTTCAGAGTTTCATATGAATAAATTTGTATGGAAACCCAGAAGGGCAAATGGCTGCGGGGTTTTGTTTTTTTTTTTCCCCTAGCACAAAATATGAAGAAGGACTCAAAGGCAAATTAATATTAGGATTGCAGTTTAAGGAGAAGGGTCTCCGAGTGAGTATGGTGGTGCATGCCTGTGATCCCAACACCTGGGAAGTAGATGCTGTAAGATTAGAGCTCACGGGCATCCTCTGCCCCATAATGGGTTCAAAGTTAGTTCCCTCAGACCCAGCTCCAAGAGGGGGAAGTAGCTCACTGAAGAGGTGGGTCCAGAATGGAATTCTAGAGAGAGGAAATGGCCTTGGAGAAGCATTGAAATGTCCACGTTCAGAGATAGGAAAAAGTAGTTCAAGGTAGAGTTGAATTACAGTTTGGCTCAGAGTGAGAAGAAAGGGTAAGAGCCAAGCAGAATGTGTTTGTCAGGAATGGTTTGCAAAAGATTTTAAGAATCTTTAAGAATGAGTGAGGCCAGTAAAATTGGAGTCGCTCTCTTTCGTCTCGAGGATAGTAGTGATTGCTGCTTTCTGAGTCGGCGGAGCTGCTCTCAAGAGCTCCGTTACTCCATGAGCATTAGTCGTTCTTGTGGCAAGGAAATGTCGTAGGAATTGTTAATAGGTATGTCAGCAACTCCCGATTGCATAATGGCCCTAGAAAGATCCAAATCTTTTTCATGTGTTTTCTTTCAGACTCCAGAAATAGTGTTGGCAAAAGTTCAGAGAAGGCAGAAATTTGCCAGAACGTGTGCTTTAAAAACCCAGCCCCCTCTCTTTGGAAGTCTTTCCGACACAGAGCTCTTGCATGACCTTTAGATGATGTTACCTAACTTTGGTGTCCACATGCGTCGTGTTATGGATTGTCTGTGTGTTTAAAAAAAGCAAATCTTTTTCCTCTCCCTAACAGGCTCGAGTGCTCTGGCTTGACCCGAGTCATGATTTTCGTATGCGCCTTTCTCTGTCTCAGGTCTCTGTTGCTGCTTCCACAAGGGATTAGGAAACATCACAACACAAGTACTAGAACACATCATTGTTTTAAAACACATAAATTCATGAATGACACTGCAAATAAAAAGTGATTCTATTTATAGGCCCGAGTTCATGCTCCTCCCGGCTGAAATCAAAGCCAGACATCATTCCAGCCCGGGCATTAAAACAGTTCAACGGCATAGTGACAGATTCTTAAAGTCATGGAAAATGTCCTTATTGTGTCAAGTCAAACATAAAAAGTCTGCTCGGAGTTGGATGCCACATTTCAGTAATGAAAAAGAAGGCCTTTTTGCTAACTGCTCGCCAGGGTACATCCACCCACCCCACATTTTGAAGAGTATTCCAAAGCTTGTTCATACTCCAAATGCGTGCTTCCCCCTCCTCTAAAGAAAGTTAGAAATGGTCTCCCCAGCTCCCCCCCCACACACATACACACAGCTTCTGAGCCTTTGTGGGAAATAGATGAGGGGCTATGGTTTCTCAACTATTGTCAGAGTCCAGGAACAGCCAGGGATAAGAGATGATGTCAGTGTGTACAACCCCAGGACACCTGCCAGTGCGTCCTTCAGCTGTAGTTGATGCTGCCAATAGAAGTACATCGTTGTTGTGTGGGGTTGGCTGCTGTTTATATGGCATATCTACAGGTCCATACTCTGCCAGCCAATCAGACAGAGCTGCTTTTTCAGAGAGCTGGACTGGCCTTGAGTTCCATGACTGTTATTTAGAATGAGTTGGCAACTTCCTCTAAGCAGAGTTATGAACATCTCTGGTGTTGTTAGTAGGAAATGGAATCTGAGAAAAATGACCCTTGCTCAAATGGATGGATTTTTTTTTCTTAGTTGTCATCTGAGTATTATTTATAAAATTATTAGTGAATATATTAGGGGTTTTTTTTAAATGCTGAATATCAAGCCAAGAGCTTTCTTTCCTCATGCTAGGTAAGCCTGTGCAACTGAAATATATCCCCAGCCCTGGATGCATTTCTTATGCTCGGTTATCAACCAATGGCTATTTTTATTAATCAGTTCTCTATTTGTGACTAGATTATGATATGAAACCATTGTCTTAAGGTATCAAACCATTGTCCAAAGCTATAGAGAAACCCTGTCTCAAAAAACCAAAATAAAAAAAATTATGAAGCCATTGTCTTCAAACGAGTGGGACTATTTAGAGCCCCTTTATTCTTAAAGAATAAAGACAGCATACCCATTGACCAAGGGATCCATCTGATTGATAGGTACAAACATTATCTTTTTTGGTTTTTTGAGACGACATTTCTGTGTAGCCCTGTCTGTCCTGGAACTCACTCTGTAGACCAGGCTAGCCTCAAACCTGGAGATCATCCTGACTCTGCTTCCCGAGTCCTGAGATGAAAGGCAGAGATAGTTTCATTCTGATTGATCACTGTCACTCCAGGGAACCAAGGCAAAGCAAGCTCTTAACCTACACTGATGCTTCTGTCTTCTCACTGACTGTTGCAGACTCTCCAAACCTTAAAGACTTTATAGATGAGCCCTTCATTGTAAATGACAAAATTAATACTGAGACATTAGCTGGCATTCTTCTTCCAGTTTTTCATAGGTGGTTAATAAGAGAAATAGGAATGAAGCCCAGATCCCTTTGTGTTCACCAATACTACTAAGAAAGAAATTAATGTGTCTCCTTATGTTTCTCCTTCCAAATATAGACATCTCCAAATATTTGGGGCTTACGAGAACAATTGGAAAATACATTTTATTCTAAGCTAGAAGAGAGAAGATCCCACTCTAGGAGATCTACCCTGTTAGCACAGAAACATATATTATTGCCTTATTTAAAAGAATACATCATAGTCTTCTAATTCAGCATGACCCCAGCCACCTCCCACTCTCAATCAAGGTTATGGTCTGAGTACTTAAAATGTATTGTTTTATTTTGTTAAGACTTATCTGCACATTTTTATTGATGTGTATGGTGAGGGATGGCCATTAAGGTCAGAAAGGGCATCGGATGCCCTAGGGCTGAAGTTAGAGGCGATTGTGAACCAAGGTGGATGATGGGAATCTGAATCTGGTCCTTCATAAGAGCACCTAGTGCTCTTGACCTCTGAGTCATCTCAACCCCTTAAAATGTGTTTTAGATAACGTATTCAAATGTATCCTTTCAAGTAAGGTATGACACAGCGTCATGTGCCTTAGAGGACACTCACTGTAAGGTCCCTTTCTTCCTCTTGTTTCAAAGGGACAAAAAGCATTCTTGACCAGTTATTTAGTTCCTTGTCTTGTGCAAAGAGTGATCAAGGCTATATAGTTCTACTAAGCTTACGGGAATGCATGTCAGACCACAGCACTACTGAAAACAAAATAACCTATAAGTGTAAATGTGTACTCTGTTAATGAGCCCCATACTCATTCTAAACATATTTTGAGTTATGGCCACATCAAGAACTTTAAACTTTGAGTCTTTAATGTTGTTGTGTCATATCATGAGTAAGAAACGTGAAATGAAAATGACAGGTGGATGGTTCCATAAAAAAAGATTCAAGTAGAAATATTTGGAATTAAGAAGTGAAAGTTCTACTCTCAGGTTTGCCTGACATTTTATTCTTTGCTGCTGCCCTTTTGCTTTAGTATGTGAATCACTCTATGTCAAAACTGCTCCAGCCAGATGTAGTACTGCATGCCTGTACGTCCAGCACTTGGGAGGCAGAGGCGGGAGGAGTGGTGGGCAAGCCTAGCTTTCCATAGTGTGTGCTAGGCCAGCTGGAGCAATACAGCAAGATTATGTCTCAAAAAAGAAATGAGAAAGTATGGTGTCACATGTCCTAAATATTAGCATCTGGAAGACTGAGGGGAGTCCATTCAAGGCCAGCCTGGGCTAGTAGTAAGATCCTGTCTTAAAACAAAAAGTTGTATTTCTTTAAACAAAATAAAGCAAATACCAAGCGATTCTACCAGCAATCAGGGTAGTAGCTTCCGTGGTAGCAATGAAATGTCTCCAGGTGACTTCTGGGTCCTGGTTTTTGGCTACTGGTTACATGGGTGTATTCAACACTAGGTGACACATTTATATGAACATTTCTGTGTATGTATTACATATTAATCATGAAACAACAGTCTGGGGGGGGGTTCTTTACAGCATCCACCAAAGGTCTGATACTAGTATACCCTGGTTGCTACTTGATTCAAAATGTAAAAGAATAGACTGGAAAGGAAAATTAAATGACTCGCTCCAATTTCTTTTAAGCCTTCCTATACTCTATCAGGTATCTACATGTAAAGTTATTGCACATTTTATCAATTCCAATGGGAAATATGTTAGCCTTAACTGTAATTGTAATTAAGGTGAAATGGGAGAGTCTTATCTTCTGAGTGTCTTTTTCATCCTAATGTACATTCTAAACATGGTGTTGTGCACTGCATTCTAAACAGAATGGAGCACAACTCGCTTCTAAGTGAAGTATTTTTCAGTTTTATGTGTGCTGCCAGCGAAGGATGGCGCATGTTTCTCCCTCACTTGATGTGCTGGCTTGTGTGATGTCAACCTGACACACGCTAAAGTCATCTGAGAGGAGGGAGCCTCAATTGAGAAAATGCCTCCAGAAGATTGGGTTGTAGGCAAGCCCATAGGCATTTTCTTAATTAGTGGCTGATGGGGGAGGGTCTAGCCTATTACGGGTGGGATCATCCCTGGGCTATGGTCCTGGGTTCTGTAAGAAAGCAGGCCGAGCAAGCCAGTAAGCAGCACCCTCCATGGCTTCCGCATCTGCTCCTGACTCTGAGTCCCTGCCATATTTGAGTTCCTGTCCTGCCTTCTTTCAATGGTAAACAGTGATATGGAAGGGTAAGAAAATGAACCTTTCCTCCCTAACTTGTTTTCATCATGGAGTTTTATCACAGCAGTAGTAACCCTAACTAAGACACTTGATAATAGGGAAAAAACGCTCACTTTTCCAATTATCTTTGGCAGGTTGCCTCTCCCAGAGCAGACGTTCATGGGCTACTGGATAACCGGTCAGGCGGGAAATGGGATGCCAAAGATCTTGTGTCCAGTTGAAACGTCTCATATCGACATAAAGGTTGTTATCCTTATTATTTCCTCAAAACATTGAATCTTATGAACTTTTCAAATATTCTCTAGATACGCTCTGTAAGTCTAAGGACTTAGCAAGTGCTTGGCTCTTTGGCTTCTGTGCCAACATCGAGGTCAGTCTGACCCCCAAGGAATTCAGTGTAGTCTGTTACCATTAGCCAAACAGAACGTCTAGGACCCAAGTTTGTTTCAGGCGAGTCAGTTGGGTATATTGTATATTTTCCTTAAAAGATTGTTCTGTGATAGTTGTCTTTACTTTGTGTTTGCCAACAAGATTAAATTATTTTGCTTTTTAAATTTTTAGCCATACATTGGTGATGCTGTCTTCCTGTGAAAGGGAAAGGGTCATTAGTTACCATCAAAACCATTCTGAGCATTTCAGGTATAAAGAGCTCCCCTCTGGGCAGTTAGGTACCTACAAAAGTCATTAAAAAGGGTAGCGGGGGGGGGGGGCTGGAGAGATGGCTCAGTGGTTAAGAGCATTGCCTGCTCTTCCAAAGGTCCTGAGTTCAATTCCCAGCACATGGTGGCTCACAACCATCTGTAATGAGGTCTGGCGCCCTCTTCTGGCCTTCAGGCATACAGACAGAATATTGTATACATAGTAAATAAATATTTTTAAAAAAAAAAGGGTAGCAGGAACAGAAGTCGGAGGCACACTGGACTCGCTGTTCTCTGCTGCCACCCTCATTGCTGGGATCTACACAGACAGTACAGTGCACAGCCCTGTAAATGGCCGAAAAGTATATGCAGGAGATTTGTGATCACTAAAGATTCTGTCCTCTTCACACCAGAACAGTTATGGTGGGGCATAAAAAGATGTTTTCTTCCACTTAAGTAGAATTTAGGAAATCAGGGAGCATGGACTTCAGAGCCCCTTGTCAGAGCTGCCTCTCTCTTCTGCCCCCAAATGTCAGCTAAGTAAGTGATCGGAGAGCCCACATCACTCCAGGTACAAGGACAGGTACAGTTTGATTCTCCAGTCTCCTGGGTATAATCCAGATAGGAGGGGACATGGCACCAGGATGTAGCCTGAATCTTTATTAAGGACCGTGGGGCAGGCAAGTCATTGAAGGTTTAGTTGTACCCGTAGGGTTCTTCCAGGAAGTCATAACCAGCTACCCAGAACTGATATTCACAATATTATCATGTTAGTTCCTTTGCTTTTCTTTATATTGAATAATTATAACCGCATATAAAATATTCTACTTTTCATAAGTAACACCAGTGATTATCAGTCATTGGAAGGTTTTTTGGTTTTAATGTCACATTTTTTTTTGACATTTCATCTTAAAGGCCCCCTTCCACCACCACATTAGTGTCGTGCTTTCACATAACTGATATGTTAGGCTCTGGTGTCTTAACTTGTAAGTTATCCCGCTGGCTTGGACAACTCTGGGTCTTGCTGTTTGGGTGTCTGGACCGGTTACTGGTTTAGGGAAAAGTGTAGTCATGAGAAATCTTCTAGTGCTTTATGCACGGTGTACGTCCTTAAAACAAAAGCCAGTGAGGAGATCTGTGAGCTCGCATGTATGAAAGCACTCGGGAAGGTAACTAAATGGTTTTATTTTTGTTTCAAGTATGGTAAAGTGAAGTATGTCAAGATGGTAAATGCTGAAATGCGCGTTCTGTATTGGAAGAGCTGTTTTGTGACTACCCAAGCATCTTTGCTAAAACTGCCGCTCTGTTGTAGGGTCCCGTGCTTGCAAACATAGAAGAGTACCCAATAGAAAGGCATGAAGCGAGATTCCTAAACTTCACCGAAGAGTATACCTCGTGGAGGTTTCCACTGGATGAAGTTAATTTAATCTGCGACATTGCGGTATCACATGGTACATCCATTTATAATTTTGATCTTTTCCTCCTGCACTGATTTAAAAACAGGGGTTAATCCTGAGGCATTGGGCGCTCTGTGAGAGACTTGGTCACTTGGTGGATCTGGAAAGCAATTAGATATAATTTAGAACTAATTTCCTCTAACCATCACACAAAATGCTGCGGTGGGCCCCACATAAGCACTACTGGGTGGGTATGCATATGTCTGTTTCTTGTTACAGTCCTAGCACAAAGCTAAACACACTCAGGCGTGTGCTAAAAATAGACAGGAAGAAGGGAGACGCATTGGACTGGGGGGAGGGAGGCTTGGATTCCAGTTTGGTGATTGCATTCAGCCCAGCAGTGAGGCCTAGAGTGACTTGCCATCATTAAGCCTTCGATTGTCTGCGATGTGGGTAGAGGAAGGTAGTTATGGGCTTCTGTAATTGTGGACTGGTGCCATTACTGGCTACCTTGTTTCTCAGTTGATGTCAGTTACTAAAGTGATACAAAGTGGCAGCTGGGGGAAGGGAGGGGAGTCATTAATTTGACTGAGATGGAAATTTTTCAGGGAAAGAAGTCAGCACCTTGCTTTTGGTTCCTGTAAGTTCTGAGGATATTCCTCATTGCCCAAGTCAGCTATCTGAATAAACGTATGCCTTCAGATATTTAGGGGGTTGTATTGTTTGTTTGAGGTAAGGATCCATGTTCGACCAGTTGTGTCGAACTTTGAGAGTCTAAATTGAAGTTTAAACTTTAGCGCTTGTGAGTGCACAGTGTCCTTCTGCCCACACCTGTAGGGGACAGCAATCACCTGCAGCTGTCCCTGTGTTCCCAGCAGGCAGTCACAGGTGGCCCTGAGAAGGGCTCGTTTGCTTTTCCTGATAAAATGTAACTCTTTCCTCCCAGAGTGAACCATATTTGCAAACTAGACTTTTCCCTTTGTTCTGACCTTTCTAAAAACCTCATCTGCATTTGACAGAAAAAAAGAACACATTCTTGGGTTGGAATTGAAGTTAATTATATATCTATGTGTTTGAGCCAAGGACCGCACGGCACTTACTGCCTGTAATATGAGAACAATTACCCCAGGTGCCCTTTTCTGTCAGCGCTCCTCCTGCAGACCTCCTGACCTCTCCTGTGCAGGAAAGTGCCCCTGAAATGCTAACTGGAACTGATTTTTACTCATAAAAGATACATTTAAAAGACCCATAAGTTACAAATTTTACTGTTCTACTATTCATCTGATATTTGGAACTTCTACAGCATAGTTCATGTCACCTCTTAAATAATAAACCAGATGTGGGGACACACACCTTTAATCCCTGCTCTCTAGAGGCAAAAGCAGGAGGATCTCTGTGAGTTCAAGGTCAACTTAGTCCACATAGTGAGTTCCAGGACAGCCAGAGATACATAGTGAGACTCTATTAAAAAAAAACAAAAAACAAAACAAAAGAAATAAATAATAATAGTAATAATAATAATAATAATAATCTTCTCCAGTCCTCTTCCTCCTCCTCTTCCTCCTTTTTTAAACAAGGTCTCACTATATCTAGATAGCCTGGCATTTGCTATTGTCTAAAAGTTTCTTTCTATTGCTGGGATGAGACACCATGTCCTCAGCAACTATTATAAAGAAAAACATTTAATTGGGACTGGCTTACAGTTCAGATATTCAGTCCATTATCATGGCGGGACATGGTATGCAGGCAGACATGGTGCTGGAGAGGTAGCTGAGAGTTACACAGGCAACAGGAAGTGAACTGAGACACTGGAGGTGGCTTGAGCATATATGAGACCCAAAGCCCACCTCCACACTGACACACTTCCTCCATACCTACTCCAACAAAAGCACACCTCCCAGTAGGCCACTCCCTTTGGGGCCATTTTCTTTCAAATCATCACAGCTCTGTAGAACATACTGCCTTAGGCTCACAGAAATCTGCCTGTCTCTGCCTTCCAAGTGCTAGAATTAATGTATCACCATGCCCAGCCTGGGCTGTGTTTCTTATTGATACTAGTTTATTTGTTCAAATTTAACATATCTTTTTATGTACTATGATTTATAGTTTTATCTATGTACTGTAGAACTGATATTTTGGACATATTTGTATGAATATTTTAGATATAGGTCATGCACAAATTTCATCCAGATTTTCTTGGATTGTCCCAAATTTTAATATATTTCACTGTCTTCCTTTTTATCTCAATTTGGGGTTAAGGAACTATGATTGCTGTAAAATAAATAACTGACAGGCAGGCAGTGCTCAACACACGCATCAGAGAACCTGCTTGGTCTCTTGTCTCGAGCTCACATAAGAGACTGTGGCCCTGTTAGGGGGAGGGGTGCGCAAACCAGCATCCTTGGCACCCGTGGGAACTTGCTTCAAGCACAGACTCTAACAGCCCACACTAGCTTTGCCAACTCAGAATCTGCATTTCCATTAGCTCTGCAGGGGATTGAAGCATATGGAAGCATAGGCGTATGTGTTAGGAACTAGACTTCGGCAGTCCCTGGGTTTGAGAGAGTGCAGAAGCAATTTTCAGGCATGGATATCAGATGGGAAGTTAAAATCCCTGGTGCTAGGCTGTGAGGGTTTAGCTCAGCAGGAGAGTTCTTCCTTAGCATGCTCATGGCTTTAGGTTAAATCTCCATTACCATAGGTTGGGAGGGGGAGACCTACAGGGCTCAGATTTTTTAAAAATCAAATTGCTTATTTATAGAATGAAAATCGTATAACCTGCTAACTACCTAATAGAAGAAAACCTCGCAGATAGACGACGCCGACCAAGTGCTTCTGCAGGAACAATAGAAACCATTGGGTCAGAGAATGCTTTGCTCCTTCCAGAGAAAAGTTCCCTGCCTTCGAAGAGAGTCACATATTTAATGGAGTTATCACCAGACTTTGTGGAATTATTTGGGAGCCCGGATAGGTACTTCCCTCAACTACACAACGTTACTCTGTCTACATTGAGGGAAGGAGCAGAGTTGCTTCTTGTGACCTTTGCAGTCTGACAAACCTGAAGGCCATGTGCCGAGCCTCTGACCTAGCTCAGGTTCAAGATTTAGTAGTGCTAGAACTCTTAGCCCATCAGGAAACTATCGAGAAACTGCGCAATTAATCCATTTCTGTCATTTCAGAGAACGGGGAGCACACCCTGTATGTAGCTGCATGCAATCCCATTTCCTTATACTTTATGAATTTAACTGGGAAAAGTGGCTTCTTGGTGGACTTCTTTGACATCTTCCCAAGAATGACCAGCGGATCCTGGAGACCACTTGTGACAGTAGCACCGCTGGGCAGTCCGCTCAGGGGTCAAGTTGTCCTGCATGAGGAACAGGTGAGGACACCAGACACTCACGAGGTGCCGATGTGGGAAGAGCAAGTTCTGTGAAAAAGTCAAGTGATGTCAGCCATGGTTGGAAACCTGTGCTTTCAAAAGGACCAGGACAGGGCCCAGAAGGCCAGGGATCGCACTGTACCAAAGGCTGGCTACTGTCTTCTCTCTGGAGAGACTTGCAAGTCTGAAAAGAGGTCACCGGTCAGTTTTCCACCTTGCTGACATTGACAGTAAAGAAACTGCCAGTCTGTAGAGAGATAGAAAGCTAGTAAAGCAGCAAAGAAGCCCACCACTTTCGGGTGACATCAGAGAGGGTGATGGAGAAGAATAGGTTAGCAGGGTAACGGCACTAAAGGAGGGCCATGGTATCTCTCAGTGAAGATAACATTTTATCTGAAAATCTAAATGACATTCTTTAGAGATAGCCACAGCAATCTCCTGGGTGAAATGCACTGGGATCCTTGTGTGTCTGGTAGGGTCAAGTTCTATCCATCATGTTTATGGATCAGTAAATGAAGGTCCCACTAATGAAAGTACGGATGCCTAGCTAGCATCAGGCTGGAAGTAATTCCAGACAGACGACACAGATCAAAAGACCAGTTATGTTTCAGTTAGCGGAAATTCTAAAGGTCTAGTTACTCTACACTCTACCAACAGAAAGGGGTCTGTTTTGTGTGCCTGCTTTCTACCTAACGTCTACCAGGTGTTATACAAGGCATAGTATTCATTTTGTAAATCCCAGGTGTACAGCATAGATGGTTCAGCAGTTAAGAGCACCTTACTCTAGGGAAGCTCACAGTTACCTGGCACTCCAGTTACAGGGGATCCAGAGTCCTCTTCTGACCTCTACGGGCTATAGCACAAACATTACACACATAAACTCATGCAGGTACACACACATACACACAAAAGTGATAAATAAATATATACTTTTTTAAAAAAAATCTCTCTCTCTCTCTCTCTCTCTCTCTCTCTCTCTCTCTCACACACAGTTTTTCAAGGCACAGTTTTCCTGTGTAACCCTGGCTGTCCTGGAACTCACTCTGTAGAGATCACCTGCCTCTGCCTCCTGTGTGCTGAAATTAAAGGCATGTGCCACCACTGTTCGGCAACAAATATTTTTATTCTGTTTATTATATGGTCCAGGAGAAATAAGAAAAATAAATTACTAATTAAACTATATCTTGCCTGAGAGAGTAAGAATCAAGAGAAAGAGAATTCAATTTAAGATCAGACAGACAGGATAGCCAGAGCAGCCTGATGGAGGTAGACCAGAGAATGGGAACATGGAAGAGAAGTGTAGTCAGTGGGGATGAGTTCTAAACCCCAGGGGCTAGAATATTCCCTCTTCCTTTTTAGAGTGAGAAGAGGAGAGGAAAGGTTACTCAGTAAGTAGGAGAGAAGGTGAGGGAGAGGAAGTGGTAGGAAGCAGGTTGCTCAGAGCCTTGTAGGCAGGGGAAGATTCTGGGCCTTGAGAGAAAGGGGGAGGCATTGGAAGGGATGTCCGGGAAGCATGGTCTGTCATATTATAAAGGGATTTCATTGGTTGCTCTGTGTGATCTGTGAGTGATACGGCTGAATGAAGGAGCCGGTCAAGAGTTTCTTTCAGTGAGCTATCCAAAAGATATGGTGCCTTGGCAGAGGATGAAGTCATAAGTGATTGTAGGTCTCAGTGCAATTTGAGAGTAAATCCTACAGGATTTCCTAACAGAGCAGACATGGGGTAAGAGGGAGTTAGAGGCATTGTAAAAAAAAAAAAAAAAAGTTATGGAGTGAGCAATTTAAATGGAGTTCCCATCAACCAAGATGAGGAAGGAATCAGCTTAGACAGGGACTGCGGAAAACAGTGCACTAAACTTAAATGTGTTAAGCCATCAAGTAGAAGATGAGAGTAGAGTTCCATGGAACAGTGAGTACCAGAGATCAAAACTTGAGAGTCATGGGCTTATGCTTGTTATTTAAAGTCAGGAGACTGAAAGAGGCCACCAAGGAAGTGGATGCTTGTGGAGAAAAGTCTAAGCACTGAGCTGTGGGAGACTGAAATACTAAGATATTACAGAGATGAGAAAGCATCAACAGTAGGAACTGAGATGGAGTAGCTGGTTGTAGACAGAACTTTCTGTCCCGCCTGGTCGCGCATCCGTTCACTCTCAAAGAAAGACACAGGGCTTTTATTAATTATAAACTGTTTGACCTCTTAGCTCAGGCTTATTACTGACTGGCTCTTACAACTTAAATTAGCCCATAATTCTTATCTGTGTTTAGGCACATGGCTTGGTACCTTTTCTCAGTGCAGCATTTTCATCTTGCTTCCTCTGTATCTGGGTAGAACCAGTGGCAGGCTGCTTTGCTTTTTGGATCTTTAGGTTGAACCCCAGTATCTGACTCTGAGTTTTTATTAGCCGTACTTCACCTGGTAAAGTGGGGGACTAGAAGGCAGTGAGGTGTCCCGCAAGGCAAGTGCTCATTCTGTCCAGAAGAGGAGCACAGCATCTACTGTCTTCCACTGTTCTTCAAGCTGCCCAGTGAGTTACTGTTTTCCCTATTTGCATTGAGGAAAACCAGACTTAAGAGAGTTTGTTCTTTCTAGTAACTATATAAATAGGACCAAAACCCAACCAAACTGGATCAACCCTAGCAGAATTAAATGTCCCCCACTTGTTCACTACTGATAGCATGTTTTCTTACAGCCAGTGCCTTCAGCATGCCAGACAAGCCCTGTGCTCTGGCCCTCACTGCTAATGTTTAGAGCAGAATATTGTAGGCTGAAATTTCCGAACAGCTGATAACATGGCTAGCAAGATGGTTCATGGATGAAGACACTTGCTGCAAAGCTTAGTGACCTGGATTTGATCCTCAGGGCCCACAGAGTAGAAACAGAAACAGTTGTTGCGGTTGTCCTCTTTCTGACCTCCATCCACTTGTGTGTGGTGGCACACCATATGTGAGTGTATGTGTTGGAGGTGGTCAAAATATACAGCATGTGGCAATTGATACTTGAGATGGCAGCCCAGCAGAGTGGAGGTCATTCCTGTCCAGCCAAGGCCTGCAGGACATCAACTCTTGAAACTGTCGCTCATATTTGCTAGCGCAGTTTGATGTCTCCCCAATACCTGCATTGTAGTGTGTAATCTCATGTGATGTGTATATGCAATCTCCAGTACCTGCATTGTAGTGTGTAATCTCATGTGATGTGTATATGCATTCTCATGATTGCATCTCAATCTTATAGGTGCATATATCTACGGGTGGTCAGGAAGATGACTTTTCATTCATCTATATAATTTTGATATATAGAATATATGCTTCATTACTAAATTCCTACAAGGACTGTAGACACTTAAAATCCTGCTTTGTTCTTTTGCTCAGACTAACTGCACACAATTTAGCTCACTTTCACCTCAAAACAAGTTCAAACTGGACTAAAGGAGTTTTAGATCATAAGTTTAAAACTTTACAGCTGTGCATAAGGTCAGAGTCGCAGGTGTTCAGCCAGGGCTGCAACACAAAGCACCCTAAGTAAAGCATGCCAGTTCTTCACTTGCCTGCCTGCTCATAGACCTGTGTCTCAAAGTCTGTCATGGGGCACTGTGCCCCCCCACAGTCTGGTCACGATCTTACTCCTGTAACCTTGGAACTTTGTGTTGTCATGGCAATGGCTCAACTGTCACTTACCCTAGAAATGTGTTTTTGGCCAATGAGAGTCAAATCTTGTAATTTCTTTATCGCTTCAGGATTCCTGAGAAAGATATTTGAGGCAAGAGAAGAAGCCAGGAGTAATTAGAATGAAGACAGAGAATTAGAACTGAAGAAGAACAATAAGGAGACTGGCTTAGAAAAGCACATGTGAGAGAATTTGCACATTCTCCCTCAGATAATCAAAAGAAAAAAGTCCTTTTTGCCTGCTGTTGCAGCTTGGGGCTGAACCCTAAAGGCTGCCATTATATATGCATACCCAACGTACACACATGCACTGTGGTACACCATACATGAGTGTGTACATACCCAATATACACACACTAAGTTAATATTAAAAAGAATTCATAGCAGGAAAATATTCAACAAATGCAGTGCCATTAACTGTGCTTAAAGAACAGTGTGCTCTAAAGAAACAATACTTTCAGGACTGCGAAGGTGGCTCAGTCAGTGAAGTATTTGTTGAAATAAGCATGAAGACCCGGCCAGCTGTAGTGGTACATGCCTTCCAGCATTCCAGAGGCAGAGGCAAGTTGAAGGCCAGTCTGGTGGTCCACACCAAGAGTTCCATGACAGCCAGGTCTACAAAGTGAAATCCTGTCTCAAAAAGAAAAAAAAATCATGAAGACATGAGTTCAGATCTTCAAAACCCACATAAAAGCTTCGTGCAACTGTGCATGCCTGTAATCCCAGCACTGAGGAGGGCACAGGTGGCAGTGTACTGACTCAGGTTGATATGCTCCATGTCCAGTGGGAGACGCTACCCCAGAGAGTAAGGTGGAGAACGATAGAAGACAGCCAATGTCAATCTTTGGTTGGTGCTCTCCCCCTTCCCCTCCCCTTCCCTCCCCTCTCCTCTCCCCTCCCCTCTCTCTTCCCTCTCCTCCCTCTCCCTCTCCTCCCTCCCCTTTTCTCTCACACACATCTACCTTTACACACATGTGCACATATTCACAGGAACACTATACACATACACTGTGCACACATTTAGAAACAATTTTTTATCATGTATCTACTCGAAAGGAACATTAAATAACATGTCCATGGTTTACTGGAGAAATCGGCACTTCAGATCTTACCCAAACCATTCTGTTGTTTCTGTCCAATTCCGTTTTCATGATTTGTTTCCACGGCTGTCTACTGGAAGCAGAATTCATCCCAAACCAGATGTTGCTTATGCAAGTTTCTCTCCAGATAATTGGAATGAGGCTCTTGCTTTATAGATTTCCTATAAAATATCAATGCCATTGATGTGTTTTTGCAACCAGAAGAATCCTCTATAGGAAGCACCTGTCAGGGTGAATTTGAATTTAATAAGCTAATCAAATTTGGGTGAGACTCAAAAATTTGAAGTATTTATTCTAACAGCTCCAGCAGATTCTCGGCTTGTCACATTAACATAAATTTACACGTACAAATTCTGTAAAACTATTAGAGTTTTTAGATGCTCAGCTCATGATTTATTTCTCAAAAGGCCCAATTGTTTGGCAACATTGTAAACTAATTTTCTGTTCAATGGCAGTGGCTTCCATCAAGGAAGCACAGTTTTCACTTTAGAGCTTTGATTGCCTTCCACAGCCTGGGCCTCTGAGCCTTCTGGGATCCTGTCTGACTTTTGCATCCTGAGCGGACCTCGCGGTATCCGAGTGCCCATCCCTCCCGCTCCTCACAGGGGTTATTCCCACTGACTGTTTTATAAGTTGGTGCAGTCAGGGTGTTAGACCTGGGGGGCACTACCAGCACTACAAAACTCTGAAATTTAACAAGTGCAGTAACCCCATGGGCCGCCCCCCATTCCTTCATCCTGGTTCTGGTAGAACTGGAGAGAGTGCAGCCACAAATCTGTCCCTTATCATTTTTTTTGGATATTTTTTTTATTCTTTTTTAATTAAAACTTCCACCTGCTCCCCGTTTCCCACTTCTTTCCCCCTCCTCCCACATATTGCCCCCTCCCCCAATCCCCTCCCCCTATCCCCACTTCTCTTCTCCTCCCCCCACTCCATTCCCCCTCCCCCTCGATACTGAAGAGCAATCCAAATTCCCTGCCCTGCGGGAAGACCAAGGTCCTCCCACTTCTATCTAGGTCCAGGAAGGTGAGCATTCAAACAGGCTAAGCTCCCACAAAGCCAGTTCATGTATTAGGATCGAAACCTAGTGCCATTGTCCTTGGCTTCTCATCAGCCTTCATTGTCCGCCATGTTCAGAGAGTCCAGTTTCAACCCATGTTTATTCAGTGTCAGTCCAGCTGGCCTTGGTGGGCTCCCAATAGATCAGTTCCACTGTCATAATGGGTGGGTGCACCCCTCGTGGTCCTGACTTCCTTGCTCATGTTCTCCCTCCTTCTGCTCCTCATTTGGACCTTAAGAGCTCAGACCGTTGCTCCAAATTGGGTCTCTGTCTCTATCATCGCCAGATGAAGGTTCTAAGGTGATATGCAAGATATTCATCAGTATAGGATAGAGTCATTTCAGGTTCCCTCTCCTCAGTTGCCCAAGGTTCAGCTGGGGTCATCTCCCTGGACACCTGCGAGCCCCTCTAGAGTCAAGTCTCTTGCCAACCTTAAGATGGCTCCCTTAGTTAGGATATAAACTTCACTGCTCCCGTATCCACCCTTCCTATATCCCAACCATCACATTCCCCCAAGCTCCTCCCATCCTCCCCTTCTCACGTTTCTCACCCCATTTCCCCTTAGCCCCATGCCACCTCACCCGCAAGTTCCCAGTTTTTGCCCGGCAATCTTGTCTACTTCCCCTATCCAGGCGGATGACTATACGTTTTTCTTTGGGTTCATTTTCTTATTTAGCTTCTCTAGGATCACAAATTATAGGCTCAATGTCCTTTATTTATGGCTAGAAACCAATTATGAGTGAGTACATCCCATGTTCCTCTTTTTTTTTTTTTTTTGGTTTTTTGAGACAGGGTTTCTCTGTGGTTTTGGAGCCTGTCCTGGAACTAGCTCTTGTAGACCAGGCTGGTCTCGAACTCACAGAGATCCACCTGTCTCTGCCTCCCAAGTGCTGGGATTAAAGGCGTGTGCCACCACCGCCCGGCCCCACCACCGCCTGGCCCCATGTTCCTCTTTTTGGGTCTGGGATACCTCACTCAGGATAGTGTTTTCTATTTCCATCCATTTGCATGCAAAATTTGAGAAGTCATTGTTTTTTACCGCTGAGTAGTACTCTAATATGTATATATTCCACACTTTCTTCATCCATTCTTCCATTGAAGGGCATCTAGGTTGTTTCCAGGTTCTGGCTATTACAAACAATGCTGCTATGAACATAGTTGAACAGATACTTTTGTCATATGATAGGGCATCTCTTGGATATATTCCCAAGAGTGGTATTACTGGATCTTAGGGTAGGTTGATCCCAAATTTCCTGAGAAATCGCCACACTGATTTCCAAAGTGGTCGCACAAGTTTGCATTCCCACCAGCAATGGATGAGTGTACCTTTCTCCACAACCTCTTCAGCAAAGGCTAATTTGATTTTAGCCATTCTGACAGGTGTAAGATGGTATCTCAAAGTTGTTTTAATTTGTATTTCCCTTATCGCTAAGGAGGTTGAGCATGACCTTAAGTGTCTTTTGGCCATTTGAATTTCTTCTGTTGAGAATTCTCTGTTCAGTTCAGTGCCCCATTTTTTAATTAGGTTAATTAGCATTTTAAAGTCTAGTTTCTTGAGTTCTTTATATATTTTGGAGATCAGACCTTTGTCCCTTATCATTTTAAAATAAAGTTCTTCTGTAGATGCTGCCTCCTGGTTAGTTGGAAAAGTTGTTCAAAAATTCCTTACTAAAATAAAATCTTAAGTGAGGACAGGAAAACTAAAAATAAAGGCCTCCCCTCCCCCTGTTCCCATGGGCTTATTTATGACATCTGCACAGCGGCGTTTAGTGTTTGAGACTTGGGGCGTGGAGGTCATCCAGAGGGTGCTCTTCTCCCAGGCAGACACAAGCATCATAAAGTGGCTCAGTCACTTCTCTGCGCTGCCCCCACCGCAAGCGAGCCAGGGCCGCAGTTTCTTGTACTCGTGTGTGACGTGAGATTCCATTTTTAAGCACAGGCAGAATATATCATTAGTCATTTGCAGAAGGAACCCATTAACATCTAAAAGGATGGAGCCACAGAACTCCTTCATGCTGCCAAGTGTTGGTAGAGCTCGTTCTCAGCCCATGGGGCATAGCACTCAGGCTGTGTGTGTGTGTGTGTGTGTGTGTGTGTGTGTGTGTGTGTGTGTGTGTGTGTATGTATGTGTGGTCGCTTAGCAGGCACGGTGCTCAGGTCACGTATGCCCAGTTAAGGAAGATAAATGGGAACTACACTGAATTCTCTGTTTAATCATCTGCTTCTTCATTTCAAGGGGAGAAACTTTATTTTAGGACTTTCCTTCATCTCAGATTGCTCAATAGCTGCATGCAAATTTATGACAGAGTTGTATGTATTTATCATGCAAGAAACATTTTATCTATTCAAAGATACTCAAAAAGAATTTAACCTAGAGCAGAGACCTTGTACGTTTTTAACTTATTTATGCTTTCTTTTTAATCACTCTTGGGTATGCACGTGTCAAGGCCGCAGGTTGATGTCCACATCTTTGATCCCATTCTACTTCGCCTATAGAGGCGGGGTCTCGCGCTTGAACCCAGGGCTCACAGGATCAGCTGGTCTATCTGGCCTGAGGAACCCCAGTTCTACGTCCCAGTTACTGGAATTATAGGCAGCCACCATGTCTGGCTTTTCTGGCCTTTACATGGATGCTGGGGACCCGAGCTCTGTCCTTCACTTTTCTCGCTGACCTATGTCCTCAGCCCTTGAGTTTACATTTTCAGAAGGAAAGTCTTGGTCTCACCACCGTTTTCAAAGCATTCAAATAACAGTAAAGCAAGACTTTTTTTTTTTTTCTGTGACTGTCCTATGTCTTAGAACTTGCTCTATAGACCAGGCTGGCCTCGAATTCTGAGATTCACCTGTGTATCACCATTGCTCAGCTAAAAAAGACTTCTTGGACTAGTTATTTTAAATCAAATTACATCTAATGTAAGTTCTTTTTTCAAGACAGGGTTTCTCTAGCTTTGGAGGCTGTCCTGGAACTCACTCTGTAGACCAGGCTGGCCTCAAACTCAGAGAGATCCGCCTGTCTCTAACTCCTGAGGGCTGGGATTAAAGGCGTGCGCCACCACTGCCCAGCTAATCTAAGTTCTTAGTGGAGAATTATTATGTTATACAGAATGATACAATTTTAGGGGGTGTCAATATAAAACCCTCAGCTTTTGTCTTAAAGGGACTAGAACATTCTTTATTCTGGAGCCATCATATGGCTGTGACTATGTCCTGGGAACATAGGTTTAGGTTCCCTCAGATTCCACGGTCAGTGTGGAAACAGTTTCATGAAGCTTTTATAGTTTTACAGAACAGAGAAAGTCATAAATCAAGGCAAGTTCCAAACACATTATTGGAGACATCAGAGAAGCAGGTACAAGATGGGGGAGCTCTTCTATAGGTCAGGATGCTCCCTGAGGACGCTCTTAGTTCTTGGATTGGTGGATGCTGGTGCGCTTGCTAGGCTAACAGCCTCTAGGCGGTTTTTATTATCATAAGACACTAGTCCGGGCACGGAGTTGGGCAAGGACTGGCTGTTCCAGAAGGCTAACACTAGCCCATGATAAAGTAGTCGGCCTCTGAGCCTGTGAGGTTCCAGGCAGCCATCAGTCTCTGCAGACACAGATGTTTCTTCCAGGAGTTTTGTTCTCAGCCACAGCTGCCTCTCAGGGGGCTTCACTCACAGCTACTGATTGTGGAAAAGTTAGAGTTTTACCAGCATTTGTTGTGTGAAGTGAACTATGGTGGAAATGAATATGGCTTTAATGCTTGTGGTTTAATTATCTTGTAAAATACATTTCTGTATTTCTTTTTATTTATCTGACCAGATTGCATAATACAAGACAGAAGCCATGATTAAATTTTGATTGTATTCTCCCTTGCTTTAAATATGAACTATCTAGTTGATATTATGGCATAATGGAGCAAACATACCATATTTTATTTTCTGCATCTTCTAGAGTCTGTGGTCATTGGATGGTTTGCGTCTTTTTCACCTAAGAACTTGCAGTGACCAAGATAGCTAGACCCAAATTAAAAGAAGGAAAACCGCTGTTGCGCAACAATGAGGCTGAGTTTGCAGATGCCCTTTTCACTCCGTGGCCACTTTTACAGATTAACTAGAAAAGCCAGCTTCCTTGCAGTCCTTTTTTTTTTTTAAGATTTATTTATTTATTATGTTTACAGTGTTCTGCCTGCATGCATGCCTACAGACCAGAAGAGGGCACCAGATCTCATTACAGATAGTTGTGAGCCACCATGTGGTTGCTGGGAATTGAACTCAGGACCTCTGGAAGAGCAGCCAGTGCTCTTAACCCCTGAGCCATCTCTCCAGCCCCCTTGCAGTCCTTGAAAATAGTTTTTCTCTATTTTTCTCAATTTTAAATCCTTATTTCATGTGTTCCAGTTACAAGTCCTATACTTAGGGTTTATTCCCTTTCTTAACACAGTCCCAGGGTAGAGAGGGGCACTGGAGTTGGTATCCAGGTCTACTTAGAGGTAAGGATTGTGTGTGTTTGGGATGAGATGGGTTCCCTTTCTCCTTCAGAACTGACTGCTGGAGCCATCACAGGTAAAACTGAATGTTACAAAGACATGTACGCTTATTGGTTCCCACCACAGGAGCCTCCAGGGTCTGAAAGTTCCTCACTCCAAATAGTTCCCTTGGGGACTGGATGGGGGAGGGGAGGACACCAAGTGTTTGCCACACAGAGGGAGAAGAGCCCAGAAGTCAGCATCTGAATCGTCTGAGTGAAAAGAAGAAAAGTCTCCTTGAGCCTCTGCTTGCCGAGCTCTCCCCGACGGCTAGGTCCCCAGCTGCGTGGCTCTAAATGACACCACAAAAGTCTTGTTTGTGTGTTATTGTAGCAACAGTAATGAAAGTTCCGTGGGTGGCAGGGGCAGAGACATCGCTCTACACTGTCACTGCCCCTCCCTACAACTGTGAGTTCTCGTTGGAGATCTCCACTCAGATAACGCCACATCCTTGGCATCGCCACAGACATGCATTTCAAGGCAAGCCAGTATTAAACAGATCTGGAGGGGAGGTGTGGTTATGTTGTTGTTATCAGTGTTTGGGTTTTGTTTTGACACTGTGTGCACGCACACGCGCATGACTGTGGGGGTGTATGTGCATGCACGCACATGTATGTGCCGTGGTATACTTGGAATTCTTGATTATCATCTAGCGAGAAGCTTCATGGAGTGAGGGCCTCCATTTTCTTGCTGTACCTCCAATCATTTTCCCTGTCTTTCTATGCAGCCTTACTTCAGCTTCAGTGAATTTCAAGATGACTAACATCTGCTACTAGCTAAGTTTTTACAGAGTCATATACTTTGCTAACCCATTTTTCTATAGTGTACATATTTTCTTACTTGAACATGGATCTATGAAAAGAATCAACAAGATTTACTGAGGGTCATGTAAAAGTGCACTCTTAAGTGCTATCCTTTTTTCATCTCAAAGATTTGTTTATGTGTGTGTGAGTTCTGCGTGTAGGTATGTGCACTGCATGTGTGTGCCTGGTATTTACAGAGGCCAGATGTGGGCATCGGATCCTCTTTAACTGGAGTACTGTGAAATAGTCTTTACAGGCATTTGTGCATCCCGAAGTATGTGCTAGAAATCAAACCTGGATACTGTGTAAGAGCAGCCAGTGTTCTTAAATGCTGAGCCGTCTCTCCAACCCCGAGTGTAATCTCAGTTTCCTTGTGTCTATAGAACAAATAAAACCAGAGCAGCTACCTTTGATTTTAAGACAACTTTCAAAGAGGTTACTTATTTACCTAATTAGGAAATTGTCAGTAAATTAACCAAAACTCGATATTCTGCATTAAGATCACTGAGTGTAGTGTCCTTGTGATATCTTACATCTCGATATCATTGTCTTCCATTTGGTTGGCCACAGTGACCCTCACTCTCAGGTCACCTGGTCACTGAGGGGGATGTTTTGAATCTCATCCTGCTTTCTTTATTTCCAGAGTAACGTCATCCTCTTGCTAGACACCGCTGGCCGTGCCGTTCGTCATCTTATCCTTCCTGTAGAAGAGTCTATATCTAAGAAGTCTTCCTGGTGGAGCAGGGAAGGCGGTGTAAGTCATACCAGACCCGCCTGGCAGATTGCTTGCTGGGGATTTCCCAACCACAAAGATAGTTTTGGAAACAACAACAAAAATATAAGGCACAAAAGAGTCATTAAGCAATTTTAGATTTTGAGAGGTTAAGACTGTATAACTAGTGAACAATTAAATAACAGGAGGTTCCTTCAGTGTCCAGCATATTAGTGTGAAGATTGCCAGGACTGGGCTGTTAAGGAAAATTAGAGCTATTTGAGTGTAACAGTCATAGCAAATTCTTAGTCATGCAGTCAACGTAGTTATTTTCCAATTACATAGTTATATTTTTGGATTTATATATTAAAATCTTAAGTACAGCAACTGATTTCCTCTATCAGATAAATGTTTCGATTTATTAATGTCCTTAAATCATGTAGCCTAACTCAAGGAAAATTTTTCTGCCATTTATATACAAAATAAAGCTTATCCAGTGTTTGCACGTAAGCATATGTGGTTCATAAAAGACTCGAGAAACTTTTTTACAGATTATAATTGAATTAAGAGCTAAGAGACATGATATATCCTGTATGCTTATATTCGAATACAAATTCCACAATTAATAATTAGCACGTGTATTTTTAACCAGTATTTGGCACTGTATTTTTATGTGTATGGTGTTTTGCCTGCACATCTATCTGTGCACCATGTGAGTGCTTGGTACAGAGGCAGAAGAGGGTGTCAGATCCTCAGGAACCAGAGTTCCAGATGGCTGTGAGCCACCATGTGGGTGCTGGGAACTGAACCCAGGTCCTCCACAACAGGAGCAGATACTTTAACTACTGAGCCATCTCTCCAGCCCATTTGGCACTGTTGAAAATTGTTCTGAAGAGTATTAACAGCTTAGTGGTAGACTGCTTGCCTGCCAAGCACAAGGCCCTGAGTCCAAGCCTCAGTTGTGCGGAACACAGCCCCTAAAATGCTAAAAGAGCTTTAATGCATAACAGTTGGTATATTTTAAGATCTACCTTAATCTATGCTCCCCTGAAAGCCTTGGCATGGATAAATACCTTCTCTGAGAGTTGGTCAACTGATGTGGATGTTTGCTTCCTTTTCTCTTTAGGAGACTTACAGAATGTGTAAAGAATTTTCACACAAAAACTGGCTAGTATTCTACAAACAAACAGGGTAAGTGCTTCACTGTAGGAGATTCTAAACTGGGATTGTTACTTCGTTCATCCTGTTTCCTGCTGTAATTATACTTGTTTAGTATGAAACTGACGAACCAAATAATATTTTATTCTGAAAATAACCCTTTACAAATCATAGAACGTTGAGAAACAGGTATAAGATGCTGGGATTACATAACACAGCCCCTGCTCCATGGCAGACCCAACTTCCTGTTCTTCTCATGCCTACCCTGGCGTATTGAGAATTTTGTAGAGCAGTTTTCTAAAATGACATGTTTATTTATTATTGCTTAGTCTCAAATGTTCATTTTAAGGTTGTATATTATCTAACCATGATTACACCACAATTGTTTAGCCATGTTTAGACATAATTTTCTTCTTTTTCAGGGATACCTTGATTGTCCTGGATGTCTTGGAAGGACGAACTCACACCATATCTCTTCCCATCAACCTCAAGACAGTTTTCCTTGTAGCAGAGGACAAATGGCTTCTTGTGGAGAACAAAACAAATCAGTGGGTAAACTCTGTTGTGTTCTCTCCCGTGAAGTGTGCAGAGGACCAGCCTTGCTCACCATCGGTCTCCCTTAGCTTTTAGGTTTCTGTGTTTGTCAGCTTCTTTGAGTGAGATTTAGGACAGACAGTGAGGAAAGAAAGTATGTTATGTGTCTATTCTCAGAGTACGACCTGGAAATTGATGATAAAAATGGTGACTTTTATATATGACCCACTTGTGTTTGGGGTTTTCCTGTTCACACATTGAACAGTCACTGTGTCCTTGCCAAACTCAGTCTCCTGCCAAGCACACTTGCCATTCATCCTCTCTCCTGACGGCAGGAGCACCATCGTAGAGATGCTGCCTTTTAGTCACAGGACCCCCACCCTTGGGTAGTCCTTCCTTTCACCTCATGTGTTTGCTGGTTATAGTTACGGTGATGTCTGCTACTTCCTTGGGAGCCACAAGCTTCCTGTGGGAAATACTATGCTGTGCCTGCCTTATAAAGATGGCTGGGTAAATTCCCAGTCTCTTCCTTATATGCTACCTTCTCTAACTAAGTGCAGATTCTTTCTGCTGATAAGCAACGTGGCTTCCAGAAAACAGTATCTGGCTACCGATAGATCTATATTTTAGAAATCTTAAAAGTAAACAAAAACTCAGGTTAGTATAGTCACAAACACTCTGTGAAGTAGTACCCCATCTGCTGCCTGATGTAAGACTCATATCAAGAGGGAGCTCTGTTTCTGGGCATGGCAGTGTCTCCCTGAAATCCTGGCACTTGGGATATGGAGGCGGGTGAATCATGAGTTCGTGGCCAGCCTGAGCTAATAATGATACCAATACCCAGCCTTAAAAATGCCACAAGAACAACAACAACAACAACAACAAAAAAAAAAAGAGGGTACTCCATAGTACTAAGGATGTGCCTCATCACACAGCTCTGCTTTCCTGAATAGGAAATGTGAGGTTTTTGTTTGTTCATTTGTTTTTGTTTTTTGTTTCTTTGTTTGTGTGTCCTGAAACTCACTCTGTAGACCAGACTGGCCTCAGACTCACAGAGATCCGCCTGCCTCTGCTTCCCAAGTTCTGGAATTAAAGGCATGAGCTACCACTGCCTGGCTCATGAATTTTTTTTTTGTTTGTATTTGCTATGTTATCATTTGCTATTTCTCTTTACAGTATTGTCGAATTACGAAAATTATTTTTGGTAATTCATGATGAAATGTTTAGGTGCAAATTATGCTCAGACTATCTTTTTAAAGGCTTAAAGAGGAAAAACAAATTCTAATTTTTCTTGGTTTTTTTAATTTTTTAATGATTGTTAGAAAAAGAAAGCTATTAAATTAGATTGAATTGACTCAGGCTTCTTGTCTGTTTACAGGAAATACCTTTTGACTAAGCCTGCACACATTGGTTCTGAGGACACTGGGGCTTGCCAGTTGTATATGTTGAAAGAAGAGCTGCCCAGCACAGGATTTGGGGTCACACAAGGTAAATACTGCATTCCCTGCGCTTGCTACTGTATGGGGAGGACAGGAGCCTCAGGCCTGTGTGACATCTTAGACACTACACCAGCAGTAGATCAGAGCCTTGCACCGTCTCATCTGCATCAGGAAGCTGCACTTTGAACTCCATGAAATTTGTTTAACCGCTGAATTGTTAGGACAGATGGGTTCAAGTCTAGCCTGGGTTTGCACGGTTTTGTTTTGTTTTGTTTTTCTCCATGGGCTATGAGCTCACCAGAACTTCTGCTCCATTTATTACAGTTTGCAACCTGGGTTTGGTTTGTGCAGGGAACTCTTGATTCAAGAAGATATTTATGGCTGGCTGGTCTTGGGCTCCAAAAAAAAAACGCTTGGGATCATTTTGAGAAGACACTTTGATGATTAAAACTGTTTTCCCAGACAAAAGCTGGCAAGTGTCATTCAAAGTAATTCTTAGACCTTGTTCTTTGTGGTTTGAGTTGTTGAGGATGAAACTTTTCAAAAAAAAAAAAAAAAAGAACAACAATAATAATAATTCCAGAAGCACATTAGGATTATGTCATGACTAAGGTGTATCTGACATTTTTCAGAAACAGAATTCTACATACCTCATAAAGTCTCGAGTGAGCAGCTGTCGTCTGAAAACCTAAGTTCAGCTGTGGGTCAGAAGATCGCCTCTCCTAACCGAATTCTCTCGGATGAAAACAGCTATGCTACTGTAGTTGTTGGCTTCCCGGATCTCATGGTAAACACCAACTTCTGACCCTCCTTCTCAGCACAGCCTAGAGTATCTCAGCCTGTCTGGTCCAGCGCTATAGTTTCATTACTTTATGAATCGCATTTAAAGTGTGGTGCAATATAATTCTGTAAGAGAAATGGTTTTTCTCTGCCTGTGGGAGTTTATGTGGCTCAGCGCATAACACACTAATGGTGACTTTCTTACCACACCGTTTTAATGTGTGTTCCTGGACTCTGACAAGAGGAGCAAGTTGAGACTGATCAAAGTAGCATGTCTTCTAGAATTTATATTTAAAATGATTTTAAAGTGATTTTAATTGACTTTAAGTAAAAGTAGGACCCATCTTTCCTTGGTGGAGACGTAGGGAATGAAATAGAAAGATTATTCCAGGACAAGTTATGTTGTTGGAGGCCACTTGTTGGTTCCTGTCTGCTAAGCCCCAAAATAATCACACAGAAACCATATTATTTGCAATATTGCTTGGCCAATAGCTTAAGCATATTTCTGGATAACTCATATCTTAAATTAACCCATCTCCATTAATCTGTGTATCTCCATGAGGCTGTGGCTTACCCGGTAAGTTCCAGTGTTTGTCTCCAGCGCTACATGGCTTCTCTCTGATTTCTGTCTTCTCTCTCCCAGCATTCAGTTTAGTTTTCCCTGCCTACCTAAGTTCTGCCCTATCAACAGGCCAAGGCAGTTTCTTTATTCACCAATGGTTTTCACAGCATACAGAGGGGAATCCCACATCAAAGTTGCAATGTGATAGTCCAAAATAGGTGTAGCTTTAGATGTGATTAAACATTTAACTTATATAATTCCCTTTGTGGCTCCACGAAGGGAGCTGATAGAATCAGTTAAAGATAAAAAATATGGGTTCTACTTGATGTACATTTTTAGCTTAATTAGCAAATGGAGAGTACTTTGGGATATAAGGCCTTTGAAATCCAAAACTGGGTGGATAATATGTGGCTTAGTTCTTAGCCGTATGCTTTAGTAATTGTCTAGGAAAAACCACTTGCTCCTACATTATGTAACTCAAATGCAGTGTGTTGTTGCAGTGTGGTGTCTGCAGCAGCCTTGGTGGAATGCTCGAGCAAGGTCAGGATGCTTTCTGCCACACTTACTGCTTAAGTAGAAAACTGGTAGTGCTTTTCTGGGAAGGTAGAACTATCTGAAAACTGATCTCACCGCTTTACTCTGGTTGAAGGTATTAGTGTTCAAATACAGTACTGCCATGAGAAGGGCTAGAAGGTAAAAGCTGAGTGTGTGCTGTTGTTTATGTTGGTCCTATAGAATCCTTCATAGGTCGTAAGGTTAGTAACCTTGTTAAAGCCATCTCCTGGATGTTTTATAGGACTGTGGAGGAGATGCCCAGTTCATATTTGTTAAGTGAAAGGTTCACCGTTCATAGCAAGTACAGTTCATAGGCCAATGTGGTGATGTCTGCACTACTCTAATCCCTTTCATATTAATAGCTCATTTTTACTGTAATTCGGTAGGGTTTTTCACATGAGAAAATGGGGAGATTACACCTCCCATTCTCCCTCCCTAGGGCTTGAGCTCAGGTGTGACCAGCCAGCCCTCTAGCCTGTATTCTTTAGTATATTCCTCTGCCTCCCTGCTTGTATGTGAATTTCTTTGTATTTCTTTATAAAGCTCTACAAAAGGATGTCATTCCTTATTAGCTTTTTATGCAGCTATCAAAATCAATGAGTTATTATAAACTTATGTTACTTTCTTAAGATCTACAAGAAATATCAGAATCAATGGTGAACATTACAGGCATTCATTTTCTCACCAAGAGTAAGGGAGGCAGGTGTGGTGGTCCACCCCTCTGATCTTAGCACTCAGGAGGCTAGGACCTGTGATTTCAAGACTAGCCTGTGCTAGCAAGGCTTTGCCTCAAAACAAGCGTGAACAGAAAACCAGAACACCCACTGGCACTACAGCCACATACTGGACTGTCTTAGACATGGAACAAGCAGAAAAAACTTGATAATTAGACTGCCACAAAACATACAACTTAGCCCTATAAAAGACACTGTTAAAAGAATGACAAGACAGTCTACAGGCTGAAAGGAAGTATTACAAACTGCCTCTCTAACACAAGATTTATATCCAGAATATTTAAGACCTATAAAGTTCAAGCTGGGTGTGGTGGCAACAACCTTTAATCCCAACACTTGGGAAACAGAGGCAGGTGGATCTCTCAATTTGTGGCCAACCTGGTCTCACCAAATTCCAGGCAGTCAGAGAAACCCTGTCCTAAAAAAATAAAAAACTGATCCATAAAGTTCAACACTAAGAAAACAACCAGTTCTTAACATCTCCAAACAGTAAGCTAACATAAAGTGTGAAAGGCAAATCCAATGGGGTAAAGACATCTCTGGTGAACAGGGGGTCACCATGTCCTGGGTGTCAAGCCTGGTGACTACATTGTCCCCATGAAGGGACAGCTTCTCTGGGAATGGAAGCCCCAGGTAAGGACAAGAGGGATGGGTGTCTCCCAGTGTGGACTGCTGGGACCCAAGCAGGAAGAAGGGTGTTGGCCTCAGAGATAAGTCTATTGGGGAAGGTGGGACCACAGCGCGTATGGATGCCGAGTACCAGGTACCAGGGAGCCCACAGAAGCAGTGCCTCCCTTGCAGTGTTACAGAGAGCAAGAACCAACAACAGCGAAGTGCGAGGGCTTCGCCTGCCCACTCTCAAGGCTGCATAGAAAGCAGTTAACCAAGGCTGAGAGTATATCCTGGCCCAGGATATAAATACACAGTAGGATAGAGTGCCGCATCCAGAAACGGGGCAAAGTCAGCAGGCTGTAAGAGGTGTTCAGGCAGTAAGCAGTCCATCCAAGAAAAGTAAGCCTGAGTTCCTGCCACACGCACATGTGTATGACAGTAAATCCCCCATGAGTTCTGGACTTAAATGCAAACATAACACCTTAAAACCTTTAGAGAAAATGGAAGAAAAAGATAGCTTATAATCTTGGGAAGGATAAACACACTAAGTAAAACAGTAAGGGGAAAATACCCACAAAATCCCAGAAGAGCTAAGTCTTGGCAAGGCAGAGACATGTGACCAGGAGGGACCCTCCAGGGCCTCAAAAGTCCCAGCATATTTTACTGTATGCAAATAGTGGAAGCATAGATGTTAGTGCTATGGTTTTACTTTTTAATTACATTTAGAGTGTGTACATGTGAACATGAGCACCGTAACCCTTGTGGCATGTGGACATCATAGGGCAACCTTCAAGTATCGGTTCTTTCCTTCTACCCCGAGAGCCCCAGAGATCAAACTCAGGCCGTCAGGATTGGCAACAACTGCCATTAGCAACTGATCCATCTCACTCAAGTTGTGTTATTTTTAAAATAACTATACTGCTCTACCCCTTTTTTCAATTTCATTCACTTTAAACTAAAAAAAAAAACCTTACATTTTATAATTGCATAGACAATCAGAGTGATTGATAAAACACATATCTCCTATGCCATGTTAAAAATTATTAGGGAATATCTTAATTTTTTGGAATATCTTAATCCTTATACCCATAAATCATAAGTTACCACTGACGCTACCTTAAAGGGAAAAATGATCTAAGCGTGGTGACAACTGTGATGGACGTGATTTTAGCACCATTTCTCCTTTTTCCTCTCTTCTTATTTGTATTTTTTTCAGTCACCCAGTGAAGTTTATTCATGGAAGAGGTCTTCATCTTTGGAAAAGCGAAATGTCACCAACACAGGAATCTATGGAGGGAAACGAACAAACATTACCCCAAGGCACAGGAACTGTGTGACTCTCGCACACACTAACCAGGTGGTCAGGATCCTGCCTGCCGGAGAAGTCCCTCTGAAAGACATCTTCCCAAAGGGTGAGCAGCCTTTCGGATCGCCAAGAGTTAAAGGAAGCTTGCTTCCGCCGGGAGATGTCTAGTCTGTCGTCTGTCACTGTCATTTTCTTCTTACCAGTATAAACCGCGCTGACAGAGCAGCTAAGAACACCTCTGCATGTTGAGACCCTGCGATGTCTCTACACGGTTGCTACTTGTGGGCTGTGCAGGTGAAGCTGGTCTGTTCACACTGCAGTCTGTGTGTGCCGTGACTTACTGAGAACTCAGCTTCTGAGCGCTCACATGTAGCAGGGACTCCATATGCCTACCGCTTTGTCTGCCTTGTCCTCCAAGTCACCTCACATTGATGGCTGTGTGCAAAGTGCAGTGCACCTTCCAGCTGCAACTGAGTATTAGTTTGCTCTGTTTGTGTGGAAACTCTGGTGTGTGGGGGGGGGGCGGGGCATAACTGAGCCGGGATCACCCACCAGTGGCCTGAGGAGTGCAGATTTATGCCAAGGTCTCCCAGGACTAATTCTAGAACTCTTCTTACTGACCATACTGCATTCATCCTAGCCATTAATTATGAGAACAATCATAATTGCATAACGATATGATAGTGCGTGGGTTCTCCTGTACCCATATTCATTGTATTAGTGTGGCCTTTATGGGTATAATGCTAAATGTATAAGTTACTGAGTTTGAAAGTTCTGTTTAAATCATTATACTTAGAATTTGTTCTTTCCAAACTGAAACTGGTGGGAAATAATCAACATTTCCTTAAAATACTTTGCATGATAGAAAAAGCAGCTGGATGATGCAGAAGCCACTAAGCATCACGTCACACATTAGGCAGGAATTTTCACAAGGTGACAAATGCAGGAAGAGCTTATGACCCAGACCAGTGACATTTAAGAGTTTCCTGAACGAAGTGTGAGAAGAAATGAAATGAAGGAATCATGACAGGAAAGGGGGAGGGTCACGTGAACAGTACGGGAACTTAGTAGACATTCCAGGACCTACAGTGTCCCATACCACAGCACAGTGCCCTTCCACCCTCCCAGGAACACGGGGCTCACCTTGATACCCCTCCTTTCATCACCCATGCATAAGCCCTCCCTCGTCCATCTTGTCCCTCTGATAAACCTCAGTCGTGCTTGCTGTATTCTGTAGGCAGCAGGCCACATCCCATCTAGGACACACCTCAAGTGCTGCCATGGCTCTGTCAGAATGACTTCTTCATGTTGCCCTCCTATCCTTTATCAGAGTGATGGTTCTAATGTTTGCATTTGTTCTGCTTAAGAAGTATAGTTCCCTGTTTTTACTGTGTTGTGTTATACAGACAGAGTTGCTTAGCCATCATCACAATTAGTAAAGAAAAGTCTTTCTGGCCCACAAGCCTCCTGTGTCAGTAGTCAACCTCTCCAGCTCCCTCCAAACCCCCACTAATCTATTTCTATCCTTATTTATAGATTTGCCCTTAACAGATGGGCATCCATACAAATGTAGTCCTTTGAACCTGGCTTTGTTTTCTTAATAATGTCTTTGAGAATCACTTATGTTGTGTGTCTTTGTAGGTTGACTTTTTATTGTTGTGATAAAACATCATGACCTAAATAACTAGGGGAGGAAATGGCTTATTTCACCTTACAGCTTATAGGCCATCATGAAGGGAAGCCAAGACAGGAGCCTGATACAGAGGCCATGAAGGAGTGCTGCTTACTGGCTTGCTCACCCGTGGCTTGCCCACCCGTGGCTTGCCCACCCGTGGCTTGCTCACCCGTGGCTTGCTCATGGATCCAAGAGGACCATCTGCCCAGGAGTGGCGCTGTCTGCAGTGGGCGGGGCCCTTCACATAATCATTAATCAAGAAAAGGCCGCAGAGGATTTCTCACAGGCCAGCAGATAGAGGCACTTTCTCAATTGAGGTTCCTTCTAAGGTGAAGCTAGCATGTCTTTTTTTTTTTTTTTTTTTTTTTTTTGGTTTTTTCGAGACAGGGTTTCTCTGTAGCTTTGGTGCCTGTCCCGGACCTAGCTCTTGTAGACCATGCTGGCCCCGAACTCACAGAGATCTGCCTGCCTCTGCCTCCCGAGTGCTGGAATTAAAGGCGTGTACCACCACCGCCTGGCTGCTAGCATATCTTAAGCAGAGAAGAAACTCGCCCATGCATTGCCAGCACGCTGTGTCTGTTTGAGTGCCTGTTGTATGTTTACACCACTGTAGTGTGAGTGTGCTCCCATTCACAAACTCATAGATACTTAAATTCCAGTTTGACGTGGTGATGAATAAGGCCTCTGTGAACATTGGTGCACAGGTTTGTTTTTTTTACTTGAATGAATCTTAGGAATGGCATATATATGAAAAAGCTGCTTAAGTCTTTTCTGAACTAGTCAAGCCCTTTTCCATTTCTCTCGGCAGTGAATGAGAGCTCCAGTTGTTCCACATCCTTGCCAGGACCTGGTGCTTTCAGTTTTTCATCCTTGTGATACTTGGCTCTTAAGATTTGTTGTATTGTCATGTGGTGCCTGGAGGGAGGCATGCGTTTGCCTTGGTGTGCGTGTGGCGATTGGAGGACAGCTTGTGGGAGTTCATTCTTCCTTCCACCACATGGTTCTGGAAATGGAATTCAGGTTTTCAGTCTTGGCAAGAAGTATCTTTACCCACTGACCCATCTTGCCAACCTTCATTATGGTTTGAATTTTTGTTTTTTACCACCCAGTGACCATCTCTTTTTTTCATGTTTGTCCAGAGTTTTATGTGTTCTTGATATACCCTGGAAAGAAGTCCAGTGTTAGACATATACTTCCTGTATTTTCCCCTGTTGTGATGTAGGGCAGATGTATTCTTTCCTTTGGAGCTTTGGATTGTCTATTTAGATTTATGGTCCATTTTGAGTTTATTGTTCTTATATTTCGTTTGTTTGCAAGATGGCATAAGAGAAAAACACAGAAACTTGAGTCAGGGCCCATTCAGGACCCATTTGGACCTGATTCAAGAGGAAGAACCTCAGTGGGTTCCTTTGGTCAAATGAAGAAGCCGGCATTGCCAGTCTGAAGCTCCCCTTTTTATCACTGCTTCGTGAGCCACGGTGTAGCCATCATTTCTTTGGAAGTCACATTTAGTGTCTGCACTTGTCTGCCATTAGACATGATGGCGTTGTGAATACTCTGTCTCCTGTGCACAGACAGAGTCTGGTGGTGTAGTGAACGGGGAATTACTGAAGCTGCTGCGTCTCCTATGTGCAGGTGGAGTCTGCTGGTGTAGGGAAGGGGGGGATTAACTGACTCATTAGCATGAAGGAGGCTACTGGAGGCCCAGGAGGGTGGTTCAGCTAGGAAAGCTCTTGCTGTGCAAGCATGATGACCTTGGGACTTCAGAACCTATATAAAAAGCCAGGCATGGTGGGGCATGCTCGTCATCCCAGCACAAGGGAGGTAGAGAAAAAAAGACCCATGAGGCTCACTAGCCAGTCGGCATCACCAAACCAATGAACTGTAGCCAATCAGAGACCCTTTCTCACAGAACAAGGTGGACAGGCACATGAGGTGTAACACCCAAAGTTGCCCTCTGACCTCCACACGCACATACACATCTATGCACGCATGCTCACATGAACATGCTCACACACATACATACACATAAAGAAGGTTACAGGAAAACATCATTCAATGAAACTTCTTACACATAGCACATAGCACTTTTAATCTGTGTACAGATAAAGAGCCTTAATCCTAGTGACAGCAAGCGTGTATCAAATTACACTTTCAAAAGAAATGGATTGTGTAAAGTAACCTCATTTGCCTTTGCAGACTGTCTTGGTTGTATTACCTGACAGTTTTTATTCCTGCCCCTAACTTTGGCCTTGTGCATATAAACTCTCCCCTACCCATGGTAACTCTGTGATAAACACTGCAGTAGTGACTTCCCTTAATGGTATGTGGACTAATCCCTAAATACACTTTGTACCTATCTGTGAAATCCACCTGGGCTGTAACCATGCTGGAAATGTACTGAGCATCCAAACTCTTAAGGACGGACACATTTCAAATGGATGGGTAAGGCTAAGTTTGGAGAGACTTGGCCACGGTTGTGCTAACTTAATTCAGCCATGAATTCTACTCGAGGATAACCATAAGGCTCTTTCTGTAAATATTTTTGTCTTCTGGTTTATTTTTAGATCAGTAAGCTTTACTCTTGATTCGTTTTAAGTGCTTAGTAGTATGGCCCTGGCACCCCACCCGTGTGGCCACGGAGCCCTTTGCCGATACACGGAAGCCTTACTATCCGTGTCAGTATTGCTTCTTCCTTATTGGGTAGTAGACACAGCCATCACTACATTTTTCTCCTCCTCTGTTTGTGGAATTAATTTCATAATGAACAAAAAGAAAGAATGATGTAGAAAAGAGATTTAAACGAGCGATGTGCTGTTCCCTGGTGATCTGAAAGCACCATTAGCAGTGACTCGACTTACGTTGTATGCGTCTAAAAATGTCCGTAAGTGACAAACCAAAATATTTAGGTTAGTTAGACAGGCAGCTCCAGCTTCAATAACTTGTCCTTTTTAGATTAAAAAAAAAAAAAAAAACTTGCTCTATAAATATATATGTATAGACCAAATATAAACTCTCCTTACTTCAGCTAGATCTCAGCAGCAGGAATTGTCAGAAATGATATATGGTGCACACAACTTTAGCAAAGATTGGCCTAATTCCACAGAAACGCAAGGCAGACAGAGTGTGACTTTTAAGAAGCCTGAGCATGAGCAGTATGGTCCCCTGGGGACAGTCAGTTCAGCTGGGTGGGCAGATTGCATCTTATCCCTTTCCTTGGCCCTCCTTCCCTTGCCCAGGCTTTTCCCTTCCTCATGAGTCTCTTTTGCTGGAGCCCTGCCCCCTGCACTACCCCTCCACACACACACACACACATACACACACACACACGTTCTCTCACACCTGGCTCCAGAGCTACATTTCCCACTCTGGAATTTTTTTTCTTAGTCCCCAGAGCTCCACAATGGCTCAAAAAGGAAAAGAGACAAGGGGAGGAACCTTGCTCTTCACTGCTCTTCACTCTGTGCGCGCTCGTGAAGAGTGAGCCCCCGCCATGCTGGTTAGTATGCCTGCTACAAGGTGAACGCCCACACACCTCTGCTCAGTACATAAGGGTGTACTGAGTGTTTTAGAAAAGTCCTTCAACCTGAGTTTGTTAGATAGCTTGTTTTGTTGGCTGTTGGCTTTTGTTTTCGTTGTTTGTTTATTTTTATCCTCAACTGCAGGCATGAACTGTTTTTTGTGAACCACACTCAGTAGATACAGTATGAACATCCTAGGCGTTTCATACTAATCCAAACTGTAATCGAAATGATGGAAGACAGAAAGAAATCTTTAAAAGCGTATGTTTTGTATATGTTTGGTTTAGTACAAATGAGTGTGGTTTCATTTTTTCTTGGCATATCTTGACAGCCAAGGCTTTGTTCAGTGGGGCTGTCAGGAAGGAACTGTATGGGACAGTAGGTAGACCAGAAGTTTAGGGTGCGGAGGAGGCTTCCTTTTGGATGCCTGCTCCCTACTAAATTGCCTTAAGTCCCCTGGTTATATTAGCTCTCAGCTTCAGCTTCCATATCACTTGAACTGGAGGCAGACGGGGTTGTTGCTGTCAGAGAAACACCCGGACTAAATGGGATTTCTGGAAGCAGTGGTCAGCTACTGTTTTGAGGGTGGTAGTAGCACTTGGGCCGAGGAAGAGTTACCAGGTTTTGGAATTTGCTGGAAGGTCAGGATTGGAGAGACTTTATACTGTTTTTGCTGCTGCTATCCTGAACCTTTAACTATCTACACATGACTAGTTCCTTGCCAAGCACTTCCCAGAGTTCCACTCTTCTCCTGAGAATTCCATTCTGTGTTAGCAGCATTCAAGCATTCTCGGGGCCACTTTGGTATCAGCACCCCTTAACACTTGCCTTGTGTCATTATTATTTGCAGATGTTACCCCCCCACAGACAGCTGGCTACATAGAGGTTACTGATCTTCAAGCAAAGAAACTCCGATACATCCCTGTCCCCAGGTAACCGTGGTCTGTGTACGAAAATGAGCGAGTTCTTCCTGTGTGCTCTGAATAACTGCGTGGCTCCTGCTTCTCTCCTCCACTTACAGTGGCTTGTGTCTCACCATTCTTCTGCATGTGTTAATGAATTTTTATTTTCATTTTAGGAAAACATTCAAGCGTTTTTAAATACAGTGTGCAGGCATGAGTCCCTCGGGCCCTGGCCTGTTCCGCTTTGAGTGGTCTGTTCTCATTTTCACTTTCTGTACCAGGAACAACACCATCAGTATTGCAGAAATTTTAATTTTGCTGTTTATTAGCTGTACTCGTTTCCTGAAATGGATGACTCAGGATGTCCAGGGCATTTAAATAGCACCAGTATCACGTTGTTTCTAAGGCTGATCCTGTCCATTTGTATTCACGTCAGTTCTGCGGGATTCAGAGTGGACCCTGTTATCAGGCACTGCTTCGGTTATTATCCAGCAGTGGCAGCCAAGCCTTTAAAGCAGGGAAATGTGTGGTCTAAGCAGACATGGAGACTCCTCTCTGCTGTGGGGACATGGATGTGCTTGCCTGCAATCCTGAGGCCATGCCTAGTCTCCTGTTTTCCTGCTGAGGCTGTACCTCCCTTGGTCTTCTTGTCTTTTACTGACCACTAACTAACCCAGAACCTTCTTCTAACCCAAGGGTTCTCAACCTTCCTAACCGTGCAACACTTTACTACAGTTCCTCATGCTGTGGTGACCCCCAATTATAAAATGATTTCATTGCTACTTCAGAACTGTAATTTTGCTCCTGTTATGAACCGTAATGTAAGTATCTGGTTTGCAGCCTTTGGGGTTGTGATCCACAGGTTGAGAACCACTGTTAGTCTTTCTACTCTGCTCTAGATTAAGATCCTATTCCTTGCTCTGGTGTGGTCATGTGACTAAACCCTTCACAGCTCGGTGGGTACAGCTCTGCCTGCGGGCCAAGGCAGATGAGACGAACTGTCTAAGATAAAGGCCAGGCCCAGCAGAACCAGAGGGCTACTCAGGGCAGCACCGGCCATGTCTCCTCACCCTTCAAGTCCTAGAAGAAAACAGCTAGGCGTGGCAGTGCAGAAAAACTCAGCAACGGCTCCATATCTCATGACCTTTAGTCAGACTTTAAAGCTATGGAAAATGAAATCGTTATTCAGAGAGGTAAATTTACCTTCTCTAATTAATATGACTTCTTAGACTACCTTAATATGTTGTCTTCATGGGAGATGTTTAATCATTTAGGAAATGTCATATTCCATCCTAGTTGTACATTCCTTCAAATATACAGTTAGTTGAGAAATCAAAGCAAAGAACGTCCTATGGCGTCTTAGTTAGGTTTTGTGTTGCTGTGATAAACACCGAGTCCAAAAGCAAGTCTCAGAACTCTCAGGCCCACACTCTCACTGGGGGAAGTCGGGTCACAAGCCTGGAAGCAGGAGCTTAAGCAGTTTCCATGAATCAACAAGATGCCCTGCAGATTTACCTATAGGCTATCTGGTGGAAGCATTTTTCTCAGTTAAGGTTTCTCTTCCCAAATAAGTCTAGGTTTTGTCACATTGTCAAAAATCAGCATAACTGCTGTTACCATTTCTAAAGCTTTTGTCATTTTTCCAGTGTTTCTCTTAAGCTGTTTGGATCTGTGCTCTTTACAATCTGTATGAGTTGCTTATTTTCCTGTCCCGGAAAAGAACTCCTGGAAAGGCAGCTGGGTGCACAGCAGGTACCAGCAGTGCACACAACTTGTTCCTGTAGACTGAAGCTCACTGTGACCCATCCAAGTAGTATTTCTTAGAGCTGCATAAAGAACATAAAAAGGGAGTTAGGGATGTGCTCAGAGGTAGACTGTGTGCCCAGCAATGTACAGTGTTCAAGGCTTGCTCTTCATTACTGGAGAGAGGAAGTAAAATTAATGATATATTTTATTTAAACCATTAACTTTTGGGATATTTTCAGTATAAAAAAATTAATGTAGGCTAGACATGATGGTGTATGTCTTTAATCCCAGCTCTCAGGAAGGAGGATCTCTGCAAGTTTCAGGCCAGCCAGGGGTACATAGTGAGACTCTGTCTCAAAAAAAAATCCATTTTCTTCTAGGTCTTTCAAATCTCAGTACATATTTTATACTTGTAACGCATTTCATATGACACATAATTTAGATTATAGTTCTTACATCCTGATTCTTTAAATTAGCCAGTGCTATATTTGATACACATTAGAAAGGAATGAATCATCTAAAGTTAAGGTGGTAGTTGGTGCGCGCATGCATGTGTGTGTGTGTGTGTGTGTGTTAGTTAAATGTCTGCTGAACATCAGGAGTGTTCCACATGATGCCTTTCTTAATTACTGTGTTATTGCTGTGATGAAACACCATGACCTAGGCAACTTTTGAGAGGAAACATTTAATTGGGGGCTTGCTTACAGTTTTACAGGGTTCAGTCTATGATTGCCATGGCAGACAGGCATGACACTGAAGCATTATCTGAGACTTCACATCCTGATCTACAGGCAGGAGGCAAAGAGAGAGTGAGACTGGGCTTGGCTTGGGCTTTGAAACTTCAAGCCCCACCCCCAGTGATATACTTCTTCCAATATGGACACACCTCCTAATCCTTACCAAAGAGTTCCTCTAACTGGGACCAAGCATCAAACATATCAGCCTATGGTGCCATTCTCATCTAAACCACCAAAATAGCTAACTTCAAATTACAAGAAAACATAATAAAGTTGCATAACTGCAGAGCTGTTGACTGAGATTTCTGTCCTGCCTGGTCTCGCAGTCATTCAGCCCCAAAGAAACACACAGAGGTCTATATTAATCATAAACTGGTTGGCCTAGTAGCTTAGGCTTCTTATTAACTCTTATAATTTATATTAGCCCATAATTCTTGTCTATGTTAGCTATGTGGCTTGGTACCTTTTTTGGCGAGGTAATCACATCTTTCTTGCTCTGTGTCTGGCTTCTTTTCTGTCTGGGTGACGACTGCAGACTGAAACTTTCCTCTTCCCAGAATTCTTGTTGCCACACCTCTACTTCCTGCCTGGTCGCCATCGTCTCGCCTCTACTTCCTGCCTAGCTACTGGCCAGTCAGCATTTTATTAAAAATAATACAAGTGACAGGATAAAAGACCATTGTCCCACAGCATTTGTCCCAAAGCACAGGAGCCAAAATGAATGCATTTTTTTCTTCAAGTTTTTGTAGCATATGTTTGAATTTGACTAGGTTTTTATTTTGTGGTGCTGGGAAGTTGAACATGCAGTTCTCTCCTGGTAAGCCCTGCCTCCCTCCACATACTCGCCGCCGTATCCTCTGCAGCTGGAATGGCAGGCAGGCTGCCACCCCAACTCACTGAAGTCCCTCCTCTCCCTGTTTGCACAGCAAGTGCTTTAACCACTGAGCTGTCTCTACAGCCCCTAACTGAGTGCGTTCTCCTACCCTCACTGCGTGTACCTTTGGGATTTTCTTGCGCAGTGAGATGGGTAAAAGCAGACATAAAGCAACCCTGTATGGGAGAGTGGGAGAGGAGTGGGCACAACTCACCAAAGTGGGGGGGGGGGGTAGCATTGCGCGTGTTTGGGTGCCAGCTGCCTGCTTCGCATGGTTCCTGACCTTTCCTCTGGGCTCTGTTTTCAGTGCAGAGTCCCTCTCGCCGTACACCGCATGGATATCTGCTGTTTCAGACACAGATGCTCTACTGGCTGAGTGGGACAAAAGCGGCGTCGTGACCGTTGATATGGGAGGACATGTCAGGCTTTGGGAAACCGGACTTGAACGGCTGCAGCAGTCGCTCGTGGAATGGAGAAACATGATTGGACAAGACAGCGACAAACCTCTGCAGGTATCACTTGAATTGACCTTTCTTCTCACAAATTGAGTTTTAAATGCCACCATTAAGGAAACTTTGTGTTTAGCCACTCCAATAGCTCACACGGCTAAAATCATTTTTAAACTCCTAATAGAAGATAATCGCTCCATCTTGAGTGACAAAGTAGGACCGTCTTAGCTCCCTGCCAGTGTTTAAATGTACAGTTCCCACCGTCACAGCATACACATGTACTCACTCAGCTTGTACTTCTCAGCCAGAGGCATCTCTGGTTTTCTACACCTTTTCTGCGTTGTATCAGCATGGTTGCTGGCATCTGTGCATGCTGCCTGGAAAAGCAAACCCCTTGGGATGTCATGTAGAGCAGATTCCTCCAGGGTCCAGAGCTCTAGGCTGGAGGTCAGTGAAGTGTACCTCCAGTAGAGTTTCCACACCTCTCTGCAGACAAAGCAGGCACTATGCATAGGTGCAACTCTGAGAGAGATACAAGGACGGCCCTTCTGAAGATAAGCCCACAGCTGCAGAGTGAAGCGCTCAGCTTCTATTCTTGGTGCTGTCTGGCCTAACCAGAGCAACAGGAAAGCTGTAGACTCATTTATACTAAAACATAAATTAAAGGATCAACTTGCAATTGATTTTAATCTTCAGAACAAATCTTTTCTTATTACATATTGTTATGCAGCAAAAAGAAAGGTAGGCTCCAAAATCAATTGATTGGTTAATTAGTTAATTACAAGAAGGGTAAGTTGCTAGCAGCCGCGTCACTCTGCAAATAGCCATCAACAAAGTAAGACATTTCCACTAACAAGTCTATCAATAATTGATTAATAATTACTACTTCATGTGATTTTCCTTGAACGCGATGTGAGTACGCTTATGGATGAATGCTACATAATTCTCTAAGATTTTTGAAAGCTTACAGGAATGTTTTGAAAATCTCAAACCAAAATAGGCTCGTGACTTCCAATACTTTTGAAGAGACAGAAATATATTAACTAAGTTGAGTTAAAGCAAATACGTTGCTCTAAAATGCTGTCAGTACGTAAGCAACTCAATTGTAGCAGCAGATTGACTGCTATGCTTGATGATATTTAGGGATCTAGTTACCTGTGGTTCTGGTCAGAATTATTCTAAATGTTAGTTTCCCCTCTATTTGAACTTTTGTTCTTCTGTTTTCATTGGTGCCTAGCAGTAAATATTATTGTGTTTGAACTTCCAATATGTTTTCTTTGAATTTCTCACATAATGTGGAGATCAAAGATCCTGCTATACCTGTGGCCAAGATGTGTAGTCTTGCTGGGTATGGCAGTGCACAGCTGTAACCTCATCGCTTGTGATGTGGAGGTAGGGAAATCATGAATTCAAGACCAGCTTGAACTATATAGTGAGTTCTAGGACAATCCAGACTCCATAGCAAGACCCAGTCTCAAAAGTCTAAAAGAGAAAGAAAAAGAAGTCTTTAATCCTAGCACTCAGGAGGCAGAGACAGGCGGATCTCTGAGTTCAAGGCCAGCCTGGTCTACAGAGTGAGTTCCAGGACGGCCAGGGCTACTCAGAAAAAACCCTGTCTTAAGAAACAAAAACAAAAAGAAGGAAGAGGGAAGGAAAATATTGGTGGCTTAAATTAAGCTTCTTATTTCTAAGAGGCCTTGAAAGAATCTTTACTTACAATTTAAAAGTGGTTCTTGGCTGTTTAGAACATTAACCCCTACTTACTTATGTCTTAATTGTGTAGTGTTTTCTTCCCAGGGCTTTTCTGATTATATCAAAGATCTTTGCTTTTCCAGCGTCCTCGTCTAGTACAGACGAGCAACAACTCAGGCCTTCATGCTCTAATTTTATCAACAAAATGGCACTGGCAACTGAAGCTAAATAGTTAAGCTAGAAGTGAGCAAAATTATCTCAAGAATAACCAAAATATTATTATCTGAACTTCCTCTAATCAAAATGTTTTCTCAGAAGTGTTTAGCTTTATGTCCTCAGCTCAAAGTTCAAACCAAGACAAACTTAGTAATAAAGTAATATAAGTCAGAATTAATGGCATTTTGATTTGGAAAATAGATGTTTGTCTACATGCTCCTTTTACCTCCACTATTCCTTGGTCCTTACGATATTAAGTTTGCATACTTGGATACTCAGACAGAAAAACGAATTGAGTATGCATTCTTATTCTAAGAATGAATTATCCGAACAGTCTGCTATTGTTTGAGCTTGTGGTCAGATCTCTTGGTAAATGATGAGGCAGTATATTGACTACTCTATGTAGGCCCGCTCATGCTGTTGTTCACAAGTAGATTGTACAGCCAGATCTAAATAGAAGTCATTGCCAATAACAAGAGGTAATACTTGTGTTTTACAATTCCTTTCCTAGTCAGCCCTCAAGTTACCCTATTTGTGTTTACTCAGAAGAGCTCTGCTTGCTCCTGGTTTTGGAGTTTGGAAAATCCCTCCTACAGTGGGGAGAGATATCTCATTCTTGATGCCCTACTTCCTCTCTGGGATGCCAGCAGCTTTCCCTGACTCTGATGGAGTGATCTGATCCCCATCTAGTGGCCATTAGATGCACTACACACATTACTTTTGAAAGGAAAGTCAACCTTCTGCTTGGGTGATTTCCACAGACCCTTGTGTGGCTGGGGTTGGGTAGTGCATGCTCCTCGGGTCAACAGTGAAGTCAAGCGTCATCTTTTCCTGATTCCTGTCTTCATCTTTTCCTAATTCCTTCATGGCTAGCAGATGGGCTGTCCTTAGACACACAGACAGTAACTACACTGCCCTTGGCGTCTGTGCTGTCTTCCGCTGTCTGGCAGCACTAGCATGGAAAGCATGCTTAGCTGAATTTTTGTTAATGAATTATTTGCTGTATTTCCACATGAGGACACAAGGGAGTACCTACTGAACTCTTCATGTAACACGTGTTCATTAATTTGACACTGACAAGAACATGTGACTTTCCTATAATTAACAGCTATAACAGCACATTTGAAGAACATGTGACTTTCCTGTAACAGCACATTTGAAGAACATGTGACTTTCCTGTAACAGCACATTTGAAGAACATGTGACTTTCCTATAATTAACAGCTATAACAGCACATTTGAAGAACATGTGACTTTCCTGTAACAGCACATTTGAAGCATTACTGTAACTACAGACCTAGGATCCATAGTTAGTGCTTTTAGACTCTGGTTAAATATAAGCCAGAATTCATGTAGTTGTATTTCACGATGTTACTTTTGTTTATTTTATTACATTTTTATTCCTCCAAACAGTTCTCTTATATCTACACCACCATTTCCCTCAAAAATCAAGTTATCTCTGCAAAGCTGTCAGTGACTGTTCATGTGAGGAAAGGTTGAACGGTCACAACTCTCAAACGTCATTTTCTAATTACAGCAGGCAAATCGGGAATTTGATCTCCACGTGGTACTGATAGAACCTCTGTGTCTGTGGCCTTGGAAGAGCGCGCACTGAACAATAAACTTTTAAAAGGGTGGACCAAATAACCAGGCAGGACTAGAGCCTGTACACCATTGCACTTAGGACGCTGCTCAACACGTGGAGTCACACAGTCAGTGTGTAGACAGACACATGGTCAGGTCAGTATGTAGACAGACACACGGTCAGGTCAGTGTGTAGACAGAGACACACGGTCAGGTCAGTGTGTAGACAGAAAGATGCACGGTCAGTGTGTAGACAGAGAGACGCACGGTCAGTGTGTAGACAGAGAGATGCACGGTCAGTGTGTAGACAGAGAGACGCACGGTCAGGTCAGTGTGTAGACAGAGAGACGCACGGTCAGTGTGTAGACAGAGAGACGCACAGTCAGTGTGTACACAGAGAGACGCACGGTCAGGTCAGTGTGTAGACAGACGCATGGTCAGTGTGTAGACAGAGAGACACACGGTCAGGTCAGTGTGTAGACAGAGAGACGCACGGTCAGTGCGTAGACAGAGAGATGCACGGTCAGGTCAGTGTGTAGACAGAGAGACGCATGGTCAGGTCAGTGTGTAGACAGAGAGATGCACGGTCAGTGTGTAGACAGACAGACGCACGGTCAGTGTGTAGACAGAGAGACGCACAGTCAGTGTGTAGACAGAGAGACGCATGGTCAGGTCAGTGTGTAGACAGAGAGACGCACGGTCAGTGTGTAGACAGAGAGACGCACGGTCAGGTCAGTGTGTAGACAGACGCACAGTCAGTGTGTAGACAGAGAGATGCACGGTCAGTGTGTAGACAGACAGACGCACGGTCAGTGTGTAGACAGACACATAGAAAGACATGCAAAAGAAAGACAACTGCGTGACAGGAAAGCACCATTGTCCCTTTGAAGGAAACACTCTAGGACTGTGAATACATGTAGGTTATTATACATATGTACATATCTGTTACCGTGGTAAAGCACCAAAACCAAGGCAACTTGTGAAAGAAAGTGTTTAATTGACCTTAGGCTCCAGAGGGTTGGAGTCCATGATGGAGTAAAGGCCTGGTGACAGGACAGCTGAGAGCTTACATCTCAAGCTGCAGGTGGGAGGCGAAAAGACCTGGGGATGGCCAGGAGCTTTTGAAACTTCAAACCCAGGCCCGGTAGCACACTTCCAACAAAGCCACACCTCCAAATTCTTCCCAAACAGTTTCACTAGCTGGAATCTAAGCATTCACACTTAGGAGCTTCTGTGGGCCATTCTCATTCAAATTACGATATGTAACTGTGGGTGGCCACTTTTTTGTTGGTTCTTAGGAAAATGTTCAGTGTAAATTTAGTTTCTTTTTTATTATATTTTATTTAAAACAATTTTAAGTTTAAACTTATTTTGATCATATTCTTCCCCTTCACAAGTCCTACCAGATCTTCTCCCTCTCCCTATCCACCCAGCTTTAAGTTCTCAATCAAAAACACAATAAAACAAAAAACCAAAACAACAACAAAACCCTGCAAAATCAAGAAAACAAAATAAAACAACACCTAAATAGAAAAATAAACTAACCAAATAGAAAAATAGAAAAATAAACTAACCAAAAAACAAAAACACCTGTGGAGTCCACCACTCCTGAACACGAGGCCTGCTCTGGAGTGATTGAAATACCTAGTGTCCTGGAGAGAACTGATTTTTTTCCCTCTCCCAGCAGGTTATAAGTGACAGTTCTGCTGGTAATGTGGGCCTAGTTTTGCAGTTTTTGTTTGATTGGTTAGTTGGTTGGTTTGATTTGGTTTGGGTTTTTTTTTGTTTGTTTGGTTGGTTTTTGGTTTTTCGAGACAGGGTTTCTCTGTGGTTTTGGAGTCTGTCCTGGAACTAGCTCTTGTAGAACAGGCTGGTCTCAAACTCACAGAGAACCACCTGCCTCTGCCTCCCAAGTGCTGGGATTAAAGGCGAGCGCCACCACCGCCCAGCTTGGTTTGGGTTTTTCAAGACAGGGTTTCTCTATGTAGCCTTGCCTGGCCTGGAACTAACTCTAGATCAGGCTCAAACTCACAGAGATCTGTCTGCCTCTGTCTCCCAAATGCTGGAATTAAAGGTGTGTGCTCCCACCACCCACCTAGTTTGGCAGTTTTAAGATTCAGTTGGATGATAAAGCCTATTTTCGGATTCATTGCTACTCATATTTAAACTTATCTTTTTTCCAGTGTACAGGCAGTTATCAGAATCTTTTAGTGCACAGTTCCTCCTTCCATTTGCAGAGGAGGCCTGGTCTACTTGCGTGTTTTGTTTTGCTTTGGCCAGTAACTCTGGAAACAGTCTGGTTCAGAATGATTCAAGCCTTGTAGGGTTATTACACGTTCATGTCTTTGGGGAATCTCCTTTGCCTAGGAAGGCCGTGCCTTTCCAGAAGTGTTGCGGTATCTGCTCCAGCTCTAGTCATGTACAAGTGCACCTGCCTGTTCCTGATGTGATCTAGTGGTTTGCTTATGCGGTGACCCTTATATGGCTATGCCTATGGTGATTTTTCTATTGTTTATTCCTGCTAGAGAAATCCAGAGAAGTTAATTTTGTCTCTGTAAGGTTCTCAGGAGTCCTTTCAAGAGTGTGAGTTCTGGCAAGTGTACCTAGGGTATGCTGAAGGCAGCTTGTCATGCGCGGCGATGGGGAAGGAGAGTTAACAATGTGTGCCAAGCTTCGTGGCGTAGATGTTTCCTCCCTCTGATTTCAAGCTACCAGAGGTAACAGTCTGCTCACACAATTCCTGAGCATTTCGCAGTGATCTCTCACAAGCTGGTAGGATTTGGATCCAGTGTGCTCCTGGCTGAACTAGCTTTCTGCTGAACGCTTTGAGAACTGTGATGGTTTATTAGAGAGAAAAAGAGCGACCAAAAAAAAAAAAAAAAAGCCGGGCGGTGGTGGCGCACGCCTTTAATCCCAGCACTCGGGAGGCAGAGGCAGGTGAATCTCTGTGAGTTCGAGACCAGCCTGGTCTACAAGAGCTAGTTCCAGGACAGGCTCCAAAACCACAGAGAAACCCTGTCTCGAAAAACCAAAAAAAAAAAAAAAAAAAAGAGCGAGCACAAGACCTTTCTGAAATAGGGCGATGGGCCTGTGAAGAGAACGGATGAGAAAAGGGAGGGAAGGAAGACTGGCATTGTATAAGGTGGTGCTGCGCTGTCTGGGAAACACAGGAACCCACAGCCATGCTAACTACAGATAGCAATGTCCTTTAGGAGAAGAATGTTTTCTTCTGCTGCTGGAGATTGAACCCGCAACCTCACACACACCAGGCAAGTGCTCTGAGGCACAGCCCCAACCTATTAATGTCCTTGAAGCAACACCTGGGTTTGGGCAAAGATCTAGAAAGAAGTGTGCTTTCCAGTGATGTTCCTGGACTCGTGCGTGGAGACTGCCTTCGTACCTGATAGTAGCTAGGAAGCAGTGGCTAGTTGAGGTTCCCACCTACCCGAGTACCGCTCCCATCATCACCCCCTCAGAACAGTTTCTACCCGAGTACTGCTTCCATCATCACAGCTCCAGAATAGTTAAACCAGCTACCACTTCCCTAAGAAAAGAAATCCAGAAGTTTGTGATTCTTGGGCAGCTGGGAGTTTTGGTTATTCCTTGTGCATATTCAGTGAGATAGCCCTATAATCTTTGCATATTCAGTGAGATAGCCCTATAATCTTTGTGTATCCAGTGAGATAGCCCTGTAAATTGTGCGTATCCAGTGAGACGGCCCAATAATCTGTGTGCATCTAGTGGAAGTTACATGATATAACTGTGCCTGTCCAGAGAGAGACAGCCTATAAACTGAAAAGTGTGGCTGTAGCAATTCAAAATGAATATCAGAAATAGAAATCCTACCTTGCCTGCAGACTCTGGAAAAGACCTAAGAACGTCTTTAGAATGTTCTCTTCCAATGATCATCAGTATGCCCTCATGCCAAGCTTTAGGACATTGTTTTATGTTGTTATCCCACTGCGCATATTATTAGGTCAGTAAATAGAGGAGCAATATTAGAAATGTTTATTAAACGTATAAGGAAGCAGATTTAAAACATGCCACTGTTATATTAAGGTGTCAAGTAGGCTGACAGCCCATGCTCTGCAAGTGTTATGACTGGGCGTTTTTAGTATGTATTTAATATGGCCAATACATCACAGTGGCTACAGAAATAAACTTTCTCACCATTACATTTCTAATAAAATTATAATTTTTCTTACCCATAAGCAGTATAGCCAGTTTTTGAAGAGAGATATCTGGAAGAGTCAAACCTGACTTCAGATCTGTCACTCATGTTGTGTGTGATCGTCAGCAAATTCCTTGTGCTTTTGAAGTTTCAGTCCCTAATTGTGGTGCACCGATAATGCTGTTTGTGTGTTACAAAGTCCTTGTGAGAATGAAATACTTTTATCCCTGGCACAGAGTAAGTGCTCAGTAAACAGTAAGAATTAGAGACTTAGGACTTAAGTAATATTGGGCTGCATTTGTTTACTGTTTCTATGGAGACAAAGCTGCAGTAAAATGAAATGCTATTACCCAGATACCACTAGTGGATCACGACCCAGTGAGCTATATGTCATCATCTCCTGGTGTTCAAGTGTAAGCTTTGTTTATAATCCCGCTTAGAAAAAGTTTTGTCAGGCCCAAAAAAGGAATTGAAAAAAAATAGTCTTTGCTTAAAGCTGTCAGCTTGAAGAAGAGCAGAAAACCAATGACAGGACAATGGTCAGTAGGGGATTATGCTTGTTTAGCTCTTCAGGAGACGAGCTAGAGCAAGTTCAAAATGCACAGCAAAATACACAGCCTGTGCCCGAGCCTGAGAGCAGGGGAGAGCGTGCGGTGGATTCCGCGCTGGGTTTTCTTAGTCCCCACATCCCCCCTTTTTATTTAGCACTGGAGCTTTAGGGCTTGAAGGCACAGCATAGCCCTGAAGGTCAGAGTAGGGATGACACAAATTTGCCAACCTGTGCAGGGGCATTAACTGTGAGGATCTCTCTCCCCATCTGATGCTCCCAGCAGCTGGCCCTCCTACCTTACAGGAGGCACAGCCTAGAATAGGAAGGTAGGAATCCGCCCTCCACTGGGGTCCTCAGAAGACAGCTTCCACGCTTCCGTTCCTCAGATGGGAAAGCCTCTCTGGAAGCTGGCAGGACTTTTGTGATGAAGAGGTTCAGAGCCCCTTCCAGATCCACATGTTGGCAAACTACCTCGATACAACCACACACATACAGTCACACAGACACAAGCACGTGCATGCACACGCACATACACAAACACACACACACACACACTTAAAAAGAAATGTTAGGATAAATAGCAGAAATCATAATAAGCAGAGTTAATCAGTTGCTTTGGAGTAGAGATTACAGGAGAGGGGCGATGGTGGCACAGAGACCTCTTTTATTATATATCTTCTAGTACCATTTGAGGTATCAACTATGCACATCCACTAGTTTGGTAAATACAAAAATTGGAAAAGACAATACTTAGTAAAAACAGGAGCAAGGGTGTGCATGGCACAGTTCCCTGGCGTGGGCTAAACCACTTCTCTGCAGCTCCTCAGCTCCTCAAACTGCAGGGCTTTAAGGGTGCTGACTCAGCTGTTCAGTCTTCCCCTCCAGATAACTCAAGGGCTCAGCGGGTGAAGGGGCTTGCCGCACAAGCCTGCTGGCCTAAGTTCGATTCCCCAGAGCCCACATAAAGGAGGAAGGCTCTGGGGGAGAACTGACGCCACAGGACTGTCCTGTGACCTCCACATGTTCTCCCATACACACACATGAGCTGCATGTGCACACAAAGACATAATAAACTGGTTTCTAAGAATAACCCACAGCTTCTGAATTAAACACACTGCACCCTGTCTCTCCCACCAAATGCAGACAGAAACCCTGTACAGATGCATCTACAGCTAGTGAAGCCTCTAAAAATATCCCAAAAAGTTTACAGCAGAGAAGCTGAGCTGAGGAAGAAGGCCAGAATCTGAGCTGCCACCGAGTCAGCTGTGGCCTTTGTAAAGAAGGTTGCCCTCAGAGAGCAGTGAGAAGGAAAGTTCCTCCGCCCAACAGACGGTGCCCACAACCAGCACCACACTTACTGACCAATGGCTGAGTGCCAGTGGGCATAGGCACATAGGACCACACCCACCATCCCTACCCAGTACTACACCAGACGTGTTAGTGCCATAAGGAAATATAAGCAAAAGCCTGGCGAATCCACTTTTCAAAAAGCTTAGAAGTAATGAGTTTGGCAAAATCAACTACACATCTCTGCATCACCAACAGTCAGTTATAATGTCACACACACACACATACACCACACATACACACACGCACGCATGCACACGCATCGTTTCTGAGCAGCTCCTCCCGAGAATGAACTGCTAAGGGTTGGGGTTAAACACGACGTGTGTATGTGTTTGGTGAACACTGCAGCGCACTAATGCAGGCCGTAGGACTTGAGTACATGCAGAGACAGAGTTCCCTGGTCAGATTTGACATGCCCAAGATTCCGTGTCTCTCCAGGCTGACCTGTAGATCTAGTGCTACTCCAAGGAGTTCCCAGCAGGACTTTCCTAACAGCTGAATCTAAGCCAACTCGAAATTTTTATAGAAAGGCAAGGAAGTAACATAGCCAAAGCAGTCGTTTAAAGACGAATAAAGTGGAAGATTGTGTTACCCAATTTTAAGGTTTACTGCAAAACTACAATAATCAAGACAGAGCGATGTTGGCAAAAGGATGAAAGAACAGATCGATGGGACAGAATAGAATGTCCAGAAATAGACCAGAAGCATACCGCCAATTAGTAGCAGGCCGCCAGAGCATTCTAATGGAGAAGATAGTCAGCAAACCGTGTGGGAACAACTGGACAGCCATATGCAGATCTAAATAAACGAAAAAATAAAAACATAAAGGGTTTTAAAAATTTATTTAAGGGGGTGGAGAGATGGCTCAGCTGTGAAGAGCACATGTTGCTCTTGCGAGGACCTGACTTCATTTGCTGCACCCGCCAAGAAGCTCAGGGACACCTGCACACCCAGCTCTAGGGGATCTGACGCCATCTTCTGGCCTCTGCAGGAATTGCACTCATGCTCACCCACATGGTGACTCAAAACAACCTATAATTCCAGTTCCAGGCGGGTCACTTCTGGCCTCCACAGGCACCAGGAATGCATGTGTGGGGCACACACATACGTTCAAGCAAACAGTTATACACATAAAATAATATATATTTTAAAATACAGAAATAAAATTATCTAATGGCTGGCTGCCATTTCAGAAGGAATAATAGTCTGCTGCTACGTGGCCTGGCATCCATTATTATCTGAAGAATGTGAAACTGTTTAAAAACCACTCTATACAGGACGGCCAGCACAGCTTAGTGGGTAAAGGCACATGCTGCCAAGCCTGACCTCCTGAGTTCCATCCCTGTACCAGCGTGCTAGTGATGGAACTCGTGGTTTTACCTGTGCTCCCTCCACCCAGCCACATGGCCCAGGCAGCATTAAGAGTGCTTGCTGTTTGGTCAAGTATCCCAGAAATCCACTCCCCTCCCCCCCCGCTAAAACCCAAAAGTGCCAATGGGGTTCAAAACTTAGCACTTTTCTCTATGTAACCGCAAGAGGTCACAGAAGCAGATGTTTCTAAGGAGCCAAGTAGTGCTACCCAGCTCCTTGACATCCTCAGCAAGGATGCTTTGGGACACTCCCCAGTGCTGATCACGGCAAGCGGGAGTCTCGTGAGCCTTACTGTGTCTTAAATCTTGGACATGCTTCCCTTTGGTCGCTAAGAGTTGTCTGCAGCTGGATCCAGGGGATCAAACCTGCTGGAGGAAGCACCGTCACCACAGGGGTGACGTGATGCAGCACCCAGTGTCACCCCAGACAACTACATGGTCAGGTGCTTGCCCAGAATGAACGATTGGCTGACAGGAAGGCCCTGTCATTGCAATAAGCAGTACCTTGAAAGCTAGCATGCATGTTTTCCTTGAAGATGCAAGTGCATCACTATGGAGTGAGTTAGGGATTGTGTGATTGTCAGTCCCACAAGTGTGCCTGTGGGAGAACCGGAACCCAACCTTTTCCCTTATCCATGTAATTCTTAAAAGGTTTTCTAGTATAGCAACAGAATACCAGGATATCGAGATCAAAGGTATTAGAGACCACAGTAGAGGACCCCTACCCCTTGATGGCTTTGTGATATGAAGGTCATTTGTTGTAAACTTCACCTTTGCTAACCCAAGGAGCATCAGTTAACAGTCTTGTCCCATATCCTAGGAAATGTATTCACATTTCTGATGCATTATCCTTCAAAAACATTTTTAGAAGTCACCAATTTGAGAATTCTTTTGAAATTTAACAAAAAGCTTTATTGTTCTTATTTTGGTCTAGTTAAATGTCCCTTTATTTATACAGAGGTCAGAATGCTTTTACTAGCAATGGCCGTTGAACGCTGAATAGATAGTAAAATATTCTGTTGAAATGGGTCTAGGCACACCGGCCCTAGAAACAGGTAGAACAAGAACAGGAAGCAGCCTGGGGGTCACCTGAGGTGTCGCCATTTTACCTAATATTCTAGTATCTGCATCTGTTTGTTTCATTTTGTCTTTGAAGAAAGGAAGGGGAATCCATGATGGTAGGACAGGCACTGCAGAGCAACGCTGTTCCGAGCGTTTACGTATCTTCTCAGTCATCCTTAGGAGGTAGGCAGATGTGGAAACGGACCCAGAGCTGTTCACGCCAATACCCAGAAAGGTTAAATAGCTTCCTTTCTAGAGAAGTAGTATGCTTTTACTTCTGAGATTCTACACATTTACTTGTCTTTGTGTCCACACATACACTCGTCACAGCACACGTATAGCAGTCAGAGGAGCCAGTTCTCTTTTTCCACCTTGTGGGTTCCGAGGACAGAACTCGGGTTTCCAGGCTTGCCCACGGCTCCCTTACCTGCTTAACTATCTCGCCAGCCCATGATCTGCTTTTAAATGTATCTGCCTGTTTCCACCCTCTCACATGCCTCTGTCCAGGGCAGCAGAAGAACTGTCCCTCTCTGCCCTGCTGGCGATAGGTCACTAGGCCACCACAGTTTCTGATCCGCTTCTAGGATCCTTACAAATCTTGATTCTGTCCAGTGATCTCTGCCCTTTGGTTTAAGAACTACTATGTATATGGTTCTCTTGCCCATATACAGATGGTTAACAGACCTACCAGCCCACCTGTCCTGCAGCAGAGCCCTAGAGCAGGTAATTCATGAAAGCCAGATTCTGATTGGCTGACTACTGGCACTGCAGAGTCCAACACCATTGTTTCTTGCTGAAGGTGACGGATGATGGCCCCCAGGGACGAGAGTGTGCTGTCTGGAGTGACAGACACCCTGAGCTGCAGGACAGGGCAGAAGCCTGGCTGGTCTTCCCCACAGAGAGAGTCTGGCCTCTCACTCATCGGGAAGAGCTGTCCTTTCCAAATGGGCCCTGTTCCCATGATTCGTGTTGATTTGTCAAGTATGGTCTTATTTCAGCTATGCTTATATCCTCATGAAATAACTGACATCTAATAAGTGAATGGATTTGCCATATGGATATAGTGAAAATCCTTGAGTACAATATCAATTAAAATTGTGCATTAATAAGTAGCTCCTAGTCGCCCCATTCTCAGCAATCACCCCCAAAAGGCCCGAAATTGCATATTCATCACCATAAAATCGTTTTCATTGGATAAGATGTCTTCTTGTTTTGCCATCACATTTGCCGACTGCCGGCTTAATCACTGGACTCTCTCATCCTGAACGTTCTATTGTTTATTTATAACCACACAACAGTGTTTGTCATCCAGTCTGGCTCCAGGAAGCTCAACAAACCACAGTTTTCTAAGCAGATGATGGCTGATGGCGATCCAAGCTGTGCCATTGGCAGGTTGTCATCCATTGAATTATAGACAGACAATGGGTGTGTGAGGCCTTTGAAATGCGTTTAGCCAGCTGGTTCTGGTGAAGCACTTACTGGGGACCAGCGTTGGGACCTTCCGCAGGGAGCTTGTTCTGTGCAGCTGCTAATCATAAAACAGAAGCAAGGAGCCAAGTGTTGCCAAACAGTCTGTAGTTTCATGTCAGCTCAGGGCTGTAAGTTCTGTGAGTGTGCAGCTCAGGAGAAAGTGTGAACGGAGGATGGATAAGCCAGCAAACTGGAGCTGAGGCTGGGGATCTCAGACAGAGAAGCCCAGGGCCCCTGCCAGCAAGCCAAGCAGTCTACCTCTGAGCTCTATCTGTAGCCGAGGCTTGCCTTTTTAAATGGATGTGTTTGAGTAACTAAACGCAAAGGGAGATTCATCCCAGGCCTTTAAAAACCCTGGGTGCCAGTGTCGTATAAGGATTAGTATGGTGTGCCTTCTTGGCAAGAGGGAGAGCTGTGCCTCAAATCCGGGGGTGACCAGACACAGAAGCCATAGGGGTGAGAGCAAATGCCACAGCCAAGCACAAAGCCCAGAGAGTTCAAAACCAGCTATCCCAATGAGGGAGTGGAGTGGGCAGCAAAACAGAGGTGACCGTAAGGGCTAGCTGGAGCCACCAAAAGCATATGAACTGGGGGACTTTAGGAAACGGGATGTGTTAGGCTCTGTGCAGTCTTATGAACACAGAACATTTTCCAAACAGTTTAAAGGAGATTGACCCTCCAGGCAGATCTTGGTTATCCCTGAATGGTTTAAGACAAGCTTGATTCAAGTAAATGATTTCTGTAACAAGTTGTGTCCAGAGCAGAGTAGAAGCCAGACTGTGTGAAAGCCAGCTGAGATTCTCAGATTCCCTGACAGTGGGTGTTGCTGTGGGTTACTTGGTAGACACCGAGTGGGAAGGTGGCTTTGGTAACCAATAGCAAGGTGAAGCAGGCCAGCCACGAGGCCCAGATAATGGCCAGGTGTGGAGTGATGCAGGCTGGCTGGGGTCGGGGTGTTTAGGCAGGATGTACAGACAGTTGTACTTTGATGTCTGACAAATGACAGGACCCCAAGGCAGTCTTGCACAGCGATGATAAGACTGGTGACAGTGTCCTGCTGCCCTTTGATGGTAGGGAGGAGCAGAGCTTCAAGCTGTTGTGCGTTAGCATCCTTACCAGGGAGGTGCAGTTCAAGCCATGGGATCGTTGGATACAGGGAGAGAGGCAGAGCAGAATGCTGGGGCAAACAGAAAGCTGCATCTCTGGAAGCATGCCCAGTCAGCTGTTTCTGAACACAGCCTCACAGAGTCTTGTTCTCTAGGGAATCTGTGTTCGAGTCATTGCAGGGTACTGTAACTGAGAAAATGCTCAGGAATGCAATTACAGTTAGTAAATCTCTGCCTTCGGGAAGCCCCACTGTAAAGAAAACTCTTGATGTTTGTTTAACCCAGTAGCCCTCAGAATTTATTTTTATTAAGAAAATACTTTATCAAGTGTCTTTGTGTGTGTGTTGATTTTGGTTTTTTGTGACAGGGTTTCCTAGAACTCACCCTATAGACCAGACTGGCCCCAAACTCACAGAGACCCACCCACCTTTGCCTCCTGAGTGCTAGGATTAAAGGCGTGTGCCTCCCTTGCCCTGAAAGTAACCAATTCTTACCTACTGATACCTTAACTCTAGATTCCCATGGACTCTGAGTAGCAGAACTCTTAGAAAAAGCCCTTGGTGCTGATTGTCGCTATGGTTTATGATACAGTGTTGCGGGTCATTTATGATGTTTAGGATAAGTAAGTAAGAGGGCTGGGCTGCGGTTAAGACAGCAGTGTTCCCTTACACCTTTGAAAAGAAGAGCTGTCACCCATGTGGTTCCGGGCTCATCATGGGATCAAAAGATGTGCAAGATGAAGGTATGAAGGCGCATCCTGTGTCTCAGCCTCTGAAGAGTGGAGGCCAGCCTGGACCACAGAGGGAGAGCCTGTCTCACCAAAAGCAAAACCAAACAAGTGTAGCCGGGTATGGTGGCACACCTCTGCTCCCAGAATTTAGAAGGCAGAAGAAGGATTATCTAGAGTTCTAGGCCAGGCTCAGCTACATGGTGAATTCGAGACTAGCCTGGGCTACATGAGATTCTATCTCAGAGGGGGGAAACGTGCATGGAAGATGATGTTTAATAGGAGCCCTGATTCAGCTCACACTAATGGAAGCTACAAGTGCTAATTCCCTGTCTCACAGAGCCAGGAAATCCCAGAGTGCAAGGAGCGGCTTATATGTAGGTGTCAGCCTGCGTAGGTGAGGGCTGTTTTCTCCTGGGTGGCTTCCTTCCCTCTCCGGTTCATTCCCTTTCAAGTGGCCCCAGTATTCTCATGAGGCTTTATAGTTGCCAGGACTCTGAATAAAATTTTCCAAGTCTTTCTTTACAGTGTCGAGTACATTGGGGTTTAGCAAGGTTTCCCCTATTTTTATTTTTAACACACAGTTGTATGTAGCCTGGGCTGGCCTCTAGTCACTGTTTAGCCATGGAAGACCTTGAACTTTTGATCCTCCTAATTCTATACCCGAGTGTTGAGTGTCGTGATTACAGGCACAGAACCCTGCATCTGGTTTATGATGTTCTGAGGATCAAACCTGGGGCTTCCTACATGGCAGGCAACTCTACCAGTGGAGCCCAACGCTACTTGATGCTGGGCAGTTCTCATTATGTTTTATTTTAGGAGTGAACATCAGGTTGCTAAACTCAATGCACTCAATGCACTCTGCAGTGCTGGGTGGGTTAGGTGGGTTAACAACCCTGTGTTAACCCAAAGGGAGAGAGGACTGAAATCCATCCCCTCAACCACTCTTCCTTCCTGCTGATGAAGATGTAATACCAAAATCAAACTCCCTGTCCCTGACCGGTTCAGAGGGGCCCAAAATATGGAAGAGCCATCTCGTGACTGTGACAGTAGGATCTACTATTGCGACTGTGGCGCTCTTGCTCTTCCCCTCTAGCCCATAATTCCTTAGCTGTTTAAAACACAGTGGCACATCTCCCTTGTGCCTCTGGCTTGGTGGTGGCATAGGCTGGGGTGTGATGTAAAAGCCCGACAGGAGCTAGCTTACCCATTCTGAAAATAGCCCAGTTCTCACGAGCACCCAGCTCCAGGACAGGTGGCTGGTACATGCATGGCTACATGGGTGGATAAATGTGTGATATAGATAAGTGTATTTAAATATTTATTTATGCATGTGATTCTTCTAATTTTTCTAAAACTGCAATAGAACTTCCTTGAATTCTTGAATTTTAAAATAGGTCTTGAATTTTCACCTCCAAGTTTATCATTCCATGTTCTAATCTTCCTTAAATGTGAGGGGAATCTGTGTTTACTGATGCACCTCTGGTGAAAATGGAGGGGTGGGTACACAAGCTTTTTGTCCTTACACTGCCATCCCCAGAGCTTCTGTGCTCACCAACTATGCATTGGATAAGGTGGCAGCCTGGAGAAGCTTCAGGATAACTCTCCCCAGATAGGACTCTTGCTTACCCTTGCATGAACCAATGACAGCCAGAGAGTCTCACGATGGTCTCTCATTCACAGTATTGGAGAAAAGCCTAAAGGATTACGGTGAAGTGACTGTCACATATATTGAATATTGGTCTTACTTATAACAGCCATTTCTTTCATGAACAAGACCCAAGAAAAGCATTATCACTTTGTGCCTTATTAGAGATTTGGTTGGAGATACTTTTTCCTCTAAGCACAAGCTGGAGTCCAAAATAATGTAATTATAGTGACCTTTTCAAATGTTATTTCACAGTTACCGTGTTATATTAAGCATTAACTTTAAATTGCTCCAGATTTTTGCTTGACTAGAATTATTGCTTCTACTGACCACAGGAGGGGGACGGTGAGCTTAGAACAAGACTATCTCAGAAAGTCAATGCTAGAATTTCGTCTACTGAGCGGTTGTCATTGTATTATATGGAAAATTCTAGTTAAAAAGATGGACTTGGAGAATGGTTCAGTGATTTCTTTGTAGAGATCTATCGACTGGGTAGAGGTACCCAGTACAACCACAGTGAATACATCTTTTTCCTGCTTTCGCTAACATTCAGGCTCCTCGGTCGTGTTATTAGGAAGGGTGGCTGAACCCGGCTTGTAGGACACAGCTAAGGATGGTAACAATATGGCAATCACAGAGAAATAGAAAGGTACACTTTGGCAGTGTCTGTCATCCACCACAAAGTGACTCTAGAAAGAGGGAAAAGGAGAGGTCCCCGCAGCTTCTTGAGCAGTTCCACTGTAGGGACTTTCCCTAGCTGGACAGCTATTTAACTCTACCCTCAATGGAGACCACTCGAAGAGCTTTGACCCTCAAATGAAGGTCTTTTATAGGAAGAGTTCTGTGTGGGGTGAGGTGGCACGGCCTAAAGGATGGGGCAAAAAGTGGGTGTCTGAGTAAAGCCACATGGCACAGAGGAGTTTCTCAAGCCAGTAATTAAGGAGGGGATCCTTGCCCCATTAGCATGTGTCTCTGAGCACCCACTTCACCTCTTTGGCCTTAATTTCTTTTTCTATGAAGTCAGGTAGATTTTAATCTAATCTTAAAGACCCTTCCACAGACAGCAACAGTCAACATGGGTCTGAAGTTTAAAAATATATGCCAAAAACCTTCATCATAGTGATCTGTTGATTTCCTTTTTTCTGTCTTTTCTTTTTTAAATTGACTGCTTAGTCTATATGAGATACTTCTGGAACATTCTCTTAAGATCACGACAGCCACTGCTTCAGGTGTGTGCATCTCTGTTCCCATTCTAAGGCCAGGTGTGAGTCATCTGCTCAGAGCTGCTCTGCTAGCAAAGAGCAGAGTTGTGATTGGAGCCTAGCTCTCTCCCTACTGTAGAAGCCTGTGTGCCAGTCACTCCTTGTTGCTGTGGCAAAACGTCTGACTTCTTAAAAGGAACTTAGAGGAGCCGGGCCTGTGTAAGGGGATACCGTTTGTACTGGCAGGGGAGTCATGGCAGCAGGGACATGAGGTCGCATTCGGCCCCCAGTCGGGAAGAGGGGCTGTCAAAGCTGCAGTCAGCTCACTTTCTCCTTTTTATGCAGTCTGGAACCCCAACTCCTGGGGTGCTGCTGCTCACATTTGAATGGATCTTCCCACTCCCAACCAAATCTAGAAGGTCCCTCACAGACATCCAGAGGTCTGCCTCCCAGGTGACTCTGGATCCTGTCCAGTTGATGGTGCTAATCTTGTTTTTATTCCTCTGCACCGTGTAGCACCCTAAGGCCCACAGACTGTGTAAGTGGAGGTGGTGCTCCCAGAGACTACAAAAGTGCTTGATCCCACACACACATTGATATTGGTGATGTAGGTGTGGAACACAGGCCGAGAGGGTCCCAGGCCAACAAGGCGTTGGGCACCATCCAGGAAGAAGGGACCCTTTGGTGTTGTCATCTGGAAATGAGTATCCAATTTGGCTTTAGAGAAGACTGGAATCCAGACTTGTAAATGAAATCTCCTTCATTTGAAATTTAGGCAACAAAGTAAGAGTTTTCCAAGTAGCTTCAAGAAGGAGAATGACAAAATCCACCTACTAACTTTTTCTTCTTATCAGGGTGGGCGCAGAACAGGAAACAAAACCAAGTTCTGTTCCAAGCTTTGTCATGTTGTCGAGTTTGCGACTCCTCTCTATAGACTATCTTAGGTTCTCCTGGAGAAAAACAAATTAAACATTTAAAGAGTATGAGATCTGGGGAACTGGCAAAATATGTCACCTGGTTTTGTCGGACTGACAAACAGAGGTTCTGCCTTGTTTTGTTTTTAAACATTTCTAGTGGTTGAAAAAATGAAGGGATACATGAAAATTAAATGAAGTTCAGATTTTGGTATCCACATAAAGTTTTATTGGAGCACAGCAGTGTTCACACAGTGTTACCTGTGCCTGCCTTTGTATTAGGAGGGCAATGCTGGGGGCACTGCACCAGTCCCGTCTCCTGGCCCACCAAGCATCAAGTGTGTGCCATCTGGCCTTACAGAAACATCAAGAACTCTGATTAGAATCCAAAGCCAAGAAAGATGGGCAGTGCACATCTGCTTCCCAAGATAAGGTCAAAATAGAATGTGCTTAAGTCAGAAGGAATGAAAGGAAAATTAACTTATTTTTCCAAATATAAGGAAATTAAAATTGTGGGTTCTTTCTCCACACATTATATCAAAGACAACTTACAAGCTATGTCACAGCGATCAACAACTTAACTATATTTGTCATTGGAAAAAATGTAATCTGGCCCAGAGTGGTTTTCTCAGTATGTTTTGCATTTTATGAATGACAAGGCAAGATTCTTTAGTCCTAAGAAAAATGAGAACAATGAAGACATAGCATCCTCTGCCAGCCCTCAAACATGCACTCCAGGGTGCAAGCCTGCACCTCACACCCACTGCTGTGTCCCAGCTTTCGTAGCTAAGGCCACTTCATCTCCATGTGCTTGGTGGCTCCAGCTGCCTCTGCCCTGACAGCATCTTTCCTGGGATGTGTCTGGAGGGCAGGCTTCCCAAGTCCAAAACTGATGTGTGACCCCAGTGCTTCCAGTAAGCCCTGATGCCCGGCTAGTGCTCAGTAAAGCTTGGCGTGTGGTGGCTGCTTGTCTGTTGGAGCTACTGTGAAGCCCTGTGGAGGGCTGAAGCATCCCTTGATTTATTCCTAGGAGGAATCTTCCTTTTGTAGGAGCTCACTCTTCACGAGGGTGACAAAGAACTTTTGGAGTAGTATCTTTGTCAACCTTTTCTTTCCTACGGATAAGTTTGTGGCTCCTTTATAAAATCCTGTGAATCAGGTGACCCTAAATTCTACACAGACACGATGTGTTTGTAATGGTCATTTTCATTTGTCTCTAATGCCTGTGAACTCTGGCTGACAGTAGACTGTCTTCCTTCTGAGCAGCGAAGCCCAATGTGAGCATAAAGCATTTGGCATTTTCTGCTAACTCTAAAAGTCTGTAATTTGACAGAAGCCCAAACTCTGTGCATTATAAAGTTAAAGGTTTGTTTCCAAAGAAAAAACAGTACCACCACCACCCCACCGACAAAACTGTAGAAATTCTGCAATGGAATTTTAAAAATTGTTACCAAAAACCAACATACCCAAAACAGCAATATTCAAGCTATTTATTGATTCTCTCTATTTAAAATATTCACCAAAAATACGCAAAATAACATTATTCCACAAGAAACACAGATGATATGATCACCTCTTTAACTATAGGTAGTTCAGTTAGTAACTGTCTTAGGGTTGCTATTGTTGTGATGAAACACCATGACCAACGTAACTTGGGGAGGAAAGGCTTACATTTTCTTATCACTGTTCATCATCAAAGGAATTTAGGACAGGAACTCACACAGGGTAGGGACCTGGAGGCAGGAGCTGATGCAGAGGCCATGCAGGGTGCCGCTTACTGGCTTGCTCCTTATGGCTTGCTCAGCCTGCTTTCTTAGAGAACTCAGGACTGCCAGCCCAGGGATGGCCCCACCCACTATGAGCTGAACCCTCCCACATCAATCACTAAATAAGAATATGCTTGTCTAGAGCCCAGTCTTTTGGTGGCATTTTCTCAGTAGAGGCTCCCTCCTCTCAGATAACTCTAGCTTAAGTCAAGTTGACATAAAACTAGCCAGGCCAGTAACCTAATATAAGAAGCCCATTTATCCCTTTGCATTTATTATGCAGATTGAGTTTTCCTTGCCGGAAATACTTTTGACAGAAAGTGTTACAAACCTCAGGTTCTTTCAGATTTTGAAATGCTTGTGCAAACGATGAAATGTCTTTGGGATGGCAGTCAGATCTAAACATGAGATCCAGTTCCTGAAGGCAGCTTCATACAGTAGTTTTAATGTATTAGTGTACTAACTGTGCCCATCACTTGATTCTGTATGGAATTTTCCACTCATAGCAGCAGGTCAGCCCTCCAGAAAGGTCAGATTTGGGATTTTAGAGCTTCAGATTAAAGTTCAGGTTCTCAAGAAGAGAAAAGCAGTTACTGTGAATGGCAGATTATCTAACCTTTGACTGACACGGGACATTTGCATCTAGGGTTTCCCCCTCCAGTCTGATCTATTGAACTGCTCAAGTCAATCATCATGACGAGTGTCCTAAACATGCCAATCTGATCAGAACCCTTCAGAAAGTGTATGTTATGACTTCATGCTGACAGCATCACAGGCAGCTCCCAGCCCACTTCCTGTCTTGGTGAATTTGCCAATTCTGAACATGTTACAAAAAATAAAATCTATGTTATGTACATTTTAATGACAGGCTTCATCAACTTATAATCAAAATGTTTTAAGGCATATCCATACCATAATATACTTAAGTATTTCAATTCCTTCCATTCTGAGTATAGGCCATTGCATAGTTATACCTCATTTGCTGTTGGCTTTTTGTTGGTTTTTTTATTTTGTTTTGTTGGCTTTTGTTTTTATTTTTTACAACAGGATTTCTCTGTGTAGCCCTGGCTGCCCTGGAACTAGCTCTGTAGCTCCAGCTCTGTGGCTGGCTATGAACTCAGAGATCTACCTGTCTCTGCCTCCCCGGTGCTGGGATTAAAGACACCACTGCCTGTCTCATTTTAATTGTTCATTTATAGACATATGTGTTGTTTCTGCTTTGGGCTTGTGAACATTTGGATGTGTGTTTTTGTATGGACATAGATTTTTGGTGATTTTGCATGTGCACCTGGACATGGAGTAGCTGGGTCATACGGAAATTCCATGTTTAACTTTTGAAGAAAACTCCAGACTGTCTTTCAAAGCAGCTGTTCTGTTTTATATCCCCACCACGGGATGTGCGGGTTCCTGAGTCTTCACATTTCTGGCCGGCAGTTGTTACTCTCTCCTTGCATCCTAATGTCTGAAGTGGAATCTCATGGTCTTGATTTGCCGTTCGGGATACTAACGACCCTGCACATCTACCATCTCATCTTTCTGTTAGGGGCTAGTCGTGTGTCTTTGCAGAAAGAGCTATTCAATTCCTTTGCCCATTTTCCATTTGGGATGTCTTTTTGCTGTTCTGTTATCAAAATTTTTTATATAAAAGCCCCTATCAGGTTATGGTTTGCATGTTCTCTTTCTGTGGGCTGTATTTTCACTCTCCTCATAAGACCCACCGAAGCATAAAGGTTTCTGGTCGGATATACCAAATGTTATCTATCTTTCCTTTGGTTTCTGTCCTAGTTAGGGTTACTATTGCTGTGATGAGACATCATGACCAAAAATCAAGTTGGGGAGGGAAGGGTTTATTTGGCTCACACTTCCATATTGCTCCATTCTGGCCTGTGTTAATACTATGTCTTGACTATGGTGGCTTTGTTGTGAGGTTTTAAATGTGAGAGCATGATTCTTTAACAGTTTGTGCTGTCTCGGTTCCCTTGTATTTGCGTACAAATTTTAAAACTGGATTATCAGGTTTGACCAGGAATTCAGGCAGGATATTAATAAAGATTATATGAACTCTTTAGGTGGATGTGGAGAATGTTGCCATCTTAACAACATTAGGTCTTCTGATTCATGAATTTGCATGTTCTTCTATTTATTGAGGACCTTACATTTCTTTCAAGAATGTTTTGAATTTTCCAGAGTATATGTTTTACAATGTTTTAACCTTTTTCATGTTTGTTGGAAATGAAATTTTCTCAATTTTAATCTTGATCACTATTAGTCTATGGAAATAGTATGTAGTCATTGATCTTCTGCTCTGCAGCACTGTTGTTCTCGTAACTTGTTCTAATAGATTTAGTAAATCCCTTGGGCTTTTCCTACTTATTTATTTGTGTCTGGTTGATTGAGTGGTTGGTTGATTGGTTTGTTGGTTGGTTGGTTATTTTGAAACAGAATCTCACTCTATGGAGCCGCTGTCCTGGAACTCAAAACAGTTTCCAGCCTCTGCCTCCTGAGTGCTGGGGCATGTGGTGCCCCAGTTGTGAGGATGTTCGATTTGTGCATCACTGTGCTGTGTGCAGGCAGAGGTAGTTTACATTCTTTCCTGTTTGGACACCTTGTAATGTTCTTGCTGAGTCCCAGGCCTCTCTTTCCGCTTTCAGAAGAGTTTTGAAAAATTGTTCTCAACTCCTTAAATGTCTGATAGAACTTAGAGGTGACACTATCTGGTCTTGAGTTTTTTGAAGATTAGCCTTTTTTAAATTGCTTTTGTGTGTGTGTGTAAGTAAGAAAGAAGACAGCTTGGAGGTGCACGTCTACAATGTGTGTTCCAGGGCTTGAACTCAGGTTGTCGGACTTGGCTGCAGGCACCTTTTCTCTCTGAGCCATCTCCCTGGACCCTTGAAAAAGGTTTTCAAGTTACTAGTGGTCTGTTAAGTTTCCATAGACAATTTGTGGTAGTAAGAATATAATATGGTGTAGGCTAAGACCTAAAGCCTCCTGTTGTCAACACCTTTTCACCTCGGGGAAACTGGAAAAAAAAAGATGATGATGGATCAGATGCCACCCAAAATACCAATATATTTGAACTTATGTGTTAGTAAATGAGCCAGTCCTCCGTTTTTCTTAGTGCAAGAATAGTAGAAGCTGAGCAGGGGTTGGAGGGCCCTTGACCTGTGAAGGCAGAGCAGATGTGCCTACATCCCTCCTCAGATTCTAAGCGGTACGTGTAGAAAACTCAAAACTCTTCTGTGATCACTATAGTGTTTCCGGCTGTAACCGCAACAGTGTTTCCGGCTATGACTGCAACAGTGTTTCTGGCTGTGATCGCAACAGTGTTACCATCTGTGATCGCAACAGTGTTACCATCTGTGATCGCAACAGTGTTTCTGGCTGTGATCGCAACAGTGTTACCATCTGTGATCACAACCGCATTACGTCTGCGTTGCCATCTCCTCTCTGGGCCCTAACCTACCATGAGTGGAAAGCATCAGGCTGCTGTTTTAAACTGTCTCTAAGTATCCCTTATTCCTGAAGGCTGTTCATCATTCTGACCACTCCCTTTAGCATCTCACTGAGCTCCAGGCTGTGAAGGCTGCCCTGGAAGTAATTAGAATTGTGCATCTCCTGGGATGGTTAAACTTTGCAGGTCTGTGGGTAGGGTACTTGAGGAAAAGGTTGTTTTACTGTGTGCTAAATGTAGCTTCAAGCAAGAACTATTGTTTGAGACCTTTTATAGGCCTAGATGAAATTCCTTCTGCCATTTGAACAGCAAGCTTACATTCAGGAAAGTCCACACTTAAGTCTCTGACATGCTGGGAAAGAATCCTTTGTTCTCTAGAAAAGCAGACTTCCTCATCCTTTGAGTCGCCTTGTTTTTATTCCCTTGTTTACTTTTCTGGGGAAATAACGCCCCCCTCCCCAGTAATGTCAAGGGAAGAGCTATTTCAGAAACACCATTACTGTCCATGAGAAAAGAAAAGCTTAGTTGTTGATAGAAAAAAAATAAAATTTAAAAAAGAAATATTTATAAAACCTGAACCAGATAAATATCATAAACTCAAGCTTCCAGAAATTCTTTAGACTGTGTTCGTTCCAAGGCTATAAAAAGGGACTCTGTTTTTATCACTTTAATTAGTTAACAGTCAGGTTCAGGAAACCCGAGGCTGCACAGGGGGTGCTGTGCGGGGTAAAAGGTCGACTTCTCTGTTTTTATGCCAATACCAAGCTGTTTTCAATACTGTAGCTCTGTAATAGAGTTTGAAGTCAGGGATGGTAATGCCTCCAGACGATCCTTTATTGTATAAGATTGTTTTGGCTATCCTGGGTTTTTTGTTTTTCCATATAAAGTTGATTATTGTCTTCTCAAGGGCTGTGAAGAATTTTGATAAGATTTTGATGGGGATTGCATTGAATCTATAGATTGCTTTTGGTAGAATTGCCATTTTTACTATGTTGATCCTCCCAATCCAAGAGCAAGGGACATCCTTCAATTTTCTGGTGTCCTCTTCAATTTCTTTCTTCAAAGACTTAAAGTTCTTGTCAAATAGATCTTTCACTTCCTTGGTCAGAGTTCCCCAAGATAGTTTATGCTATTTGTGGCTATCGTGAAAGGTGATGCTTCTCTGATTTCCCTCTCTGCTTCCTTATCCTTAGTGTATAGGAAGGCAACTGATTTCTTGGAGTTGATCTTGTATCCTGCCACATTACTAAAGGTGTTTATCAGCTGTAGGAGTTCTTTGGTAGAGTTTTTGGGGTCGCTTATGTATACTATCATATCATCTGCAAACAACGAAAGTTTAACTTCTTCCTTTCCAATACAGATCCCCCTTGATCCCCTTATGTTGTCTTATTGCTATTGCTAGAACTTCAAGCACTATATTGAAGAGGTATGGAGAGAGTGGACAGCCTTGTTGTGTTCCTGATTTTAGTGGGATGGCTTTGAGTTTTTCTCCATTTAATTTAATGTTGGCTGTCGGCTTGCTGTAAATAGCTTTTATTATATTTAGGTATGACCCTTGTATCCCTAATCTCTCCAGGACCTTTATCATAAAGGGGTGTTGGATTTTGTCGAATGCTTTTTCAGCATCTAATGAAATGATCATACGGTTTTTTCTTTCAGTTTATTTATATGATGGATTACATTGATAGATTTGCGTATGTTGAACCAGCCCTGCATCTCTGGAATGAAGCCTACTTGATCATAATGGATAGTTTTTCTAATGTGTTCTTGGATTCGGTTTGCCAGTATTTATTGAGAATTTTTGCGTCGATGTTCATGAGTGAGATTGGCCTGTAATTCTCTTTCTTGGTTAAGTCTTTGTGAGGTTTTGGTATCAGGGTAACTGTAACTTCATAAAAGGAATTTGGCAATGACTCTTCTGTTTCTATATTGTGAAATTCCTTAAGGAGTATAGGTATTAGCTCTTCTTGGAAGTTCTGGTAGAATTCCGCATTGAAACCGTCTGGTCCTGGGCTTTTTTTCAAAGGGAGGTTTTTTATAACAGCTTCTAATTCTTCGCGACTAACATGTCTATTGAGATTGTTCACCTGGTCTTGGTTTAACTTTGGTATATGGTACTTATCTAAAAAAATGTCCATTTCTTTTGCATTTTCCAGTTTTGTGGCATACAGGCTTTTGTAGTAAGATCTAATGATTCTCTGAATTTCCTCTGTGTCTGTGGTTATGTCCCCTTTTTCATTTCCGATCTTATTTGCATGTTCTCTCTCTCTGTCGTTTAATTAGTTTGGATAGGGGTTTGTCAATCTTGTTAATTTTCTCCAAGAACCAACTTTTTGCTTCATTGATTCTTTGTATTGTTTTCTGTGTTTCTATTTTGTTGATTTCAGTCCTGAGTTTGATTATTTCCAGTCTTCTACTCCTCCTAGGCCCATCTACTTTTTTTTTCTAGAGCTTTCAGGTGTGCTGTTAAATCTCCAGTGTATGCTTTCTCCGTTTTCTTTAAGTGAGCGCTTAGTGCTATGAATTTTCCTTTTAGCACTGCTTTCAATGTGTCCCATAGGTTTGAGTATGTTGTCTCTTTATTTTCATTAAATTCAAGGAAGACTTTAATTTCTTTCTTAATTTCTTCCTTGACCCAGGTGTGGTTCAGTAGTTGACTGTTTAGTTTCCATGAGTTTGTTGGCTTTCTGGGGGTAGCATTGTTGTTGCCTTCTAACTTTAATCCATGGTGATCTGATAAGACACAGGTGGACACTGATATTTTTTTGTATCTGTGGAGGTTTCCTTTATTACCAAGTATGTGGTCAATTTTCGAGAAGGTTCCATGAGCTGCAGAGAAGAAGGTATAGTCTTTCCTATTTGGGTGGAGTGTTCTATAGATGTCTGTTAAGTCCATTTACTTCATTACCTCCAATAATTCTCTCAGTTCTCTATTAGGTTTCTGTCTGATTGACCTGTCCATTGGTGAGAGAGGTGTGTTGAAGTCTCCTACTACTAGTGTGTGTGGTTTGATGTCTGCCTTGAGTTTTAGTAGTATTTCTTTTACATAAGTGGGTGCTTTTATATTAGGGGCATAGATATTCAGGATTGAGACTTCATCCTGATGAAACGTTCCTGTTATGAGTATAAAGTGTCCCTGTCGATCTCTTCTGATTGATTTTAGTTTGAAGTCAGTTTTGTTAGAAATTAGTATGGCCACACCTGCTTGTTTCTTAGGCCCGTTTGCTTGAAAAACTTTTTCCCAACCCTTTACTCTGAGTAGATGCCTGTCTTTGTGGTTGAGATGTGTTTCTTTTAAGCAGCAGAATGTTGGATCCTGTTTTCGTATCCAGTCTCTTAGCCTGTGCCTTTTTATAGGTGAATTGAGTCCATTAATATTAAGTGATATTAATGACCAGTAGTTGTTTACTCTGGTTATACTTATTGTTTTTGTTAGTAGAGTTTGTGTGTCTCCCTTCTTTGAGTTGTGCTGGTGAAGGGTCGCTAGATGCCTGAGTTATTGTAGGCAGTTTTGGCAATGTTGGATTCCTTGGGTTGTGATTTTCCTTCTAATGCTTTCTGTAAGGCTGGATTTGTGGCTACGTATTGTTTGAATTTGTTCTTATCCTGGAATGTTTTGTTTTCTCTATTGATAGTGAACGATAGCTTGGCTGGGTATAGTAGCTTGGGCTTGCATCCATGGTCTCTTAGTTTCTGTAGTACCTCTATCCAGGACCTTCTGGCTTTCGTGGTTTCCATAGAGAAGTCAGATGTAAGTCTGATCGGTTTACCTTTATAAGTTACTTGCCCTTTTTCCTTTGCAGCTCTTAATATTCTTTCTTTAATCTGTATGTTTTGTGTTTTGATTATTATATGGCGAGGGGATGGGTTTTTTTTTTTTTTGATCCAGTCTATTTGGTGTTCTGTATGCTTCTAGAATATTCAAAGAAATATCTTTCTTTATGTTGGGAAAGTTTTCTTCCATAATTTTGTTAAAATATTTTCTGGGCCTTTGAGCTGAGACTCTTCTCCTTCTTATCCCTATTATTCTTAGGTTTGGTCTTTTTATTGTGTCCCATATTTCCTGAATGTTTTGTGATGAGAATTTGTTGGCTTTGCTGTTTTCTTTGATCAGTGCGTTTATTTTCTCTATGGTGTCCTCAGAATCTGAGATTCTTTCTTCTACCTCTTGCATTCTATTGATTATGCTTGTTTCTGTAGTCTCTGCTCGTTGACCTAGATTTTCCGTATCCAGCCGGTCCTCAGTTTGTGTTTTCTTCCTTGCTTCCATTTCAGTTTTCAATTCTTGAACTGTTTCCATTACCTGTTTCATTGATTTTTCTTGGTTTCCCAGGGCATCATTTACGTATTTACTCATTTCTTCAAACTTTTTGTTATACTTCTCATCCATTTCTATAAGGGCATTTTTTACATGTTGTTTGAGGGACTCTATTGCTTTCATAAAGTCAATTTTTTCCACTTCTTCTGTGTTAGGGTGTTCAAGTCCTTCTGTTGTAAGATCATTGGGTTCTGGTGTTTTCATGTTGTTTTTCAGATTGTTGGGTAAATTCTTGCCTTGGTGTCTGCTCATCTCCTCCTATCAATGCTATCTAGTGGGTCTTCTAAAACAGGATCAGGCTTCCCTGCTGGCCAGGGGCCCCGCCAGTTGCAAATAATAATTTTGGATTTCTAAAACAAAGTTTCTTTCAGAAAGAGGGCCATTTATTTATTTATTTATTTATTTATTTATTTATTGGTTTTTCGAGACCGGGTTTCTCTGTGGTTTTGGAGCCTGTCCTGGAACTAGCTCTTGTAGACCAGGCTGGTCTCGAACTCACAGAGATCCGCCTGCCTCTGCCTCCCGAGTGCTGGGATTAAAGGCATGCGCCACCACCGCCTGGCGCAAAGAGGGCCTTTTAAATGACCATACTCAGAGGTATTTAAGAAACTTTTATTGTTTGTAGATCTGTACTTAAAGAAGTTTATGTTCTTTTAGTCTTCCTGAGTTTGTAGAGATGGGTCGCCTGTGGGTTAGTGGTCAGTACACAAGCCCTTCTTCAGCTACCCTAAAACTGATTTACATTTTTTTCAGTATCATTAAAGCATCTCATCTGCATTTAGGTCCCAGGTTTTATCAAGAGCAGAGTATTGGTTGCTGCCCCATCTGCTCTGAGGCATTTCTTTTTTTTTTTTTTTTTTTTATTTTATTTATTATGTATACAATATTCTGTCTGTGTGTATGCCTGCAGGCCAGAAGAGGGCACCAGACCCCATTACAGATGGTTGTGAGCCACCATGTGGTTGCTGGGAATTGAACTCAGGACCTTTGGAAGAGCAGGCAGTGCTCTTAACCTCTGAGCCATCTCTCCAGGCCCTCTGAGGCATTTCTATAGGATTGCCTTTCTCTGTAACTGAGAAGCACAGTGTGGCTTGCTGCCATTGTTAGAAAGCCTAGGCATGAGAAGTAAGAGATCTTTCCATGCCATCATGGTTCCTCCTTATAACACCCTTGTGATCCATTTACATCTGAGAAAATGTCACCTCCAGGGACTATATAATATACCCAGTGTCCTCCGACAAAGAAATCCCCTCGTCAGAGCTGAGCCACAGGTAGGCATTGGGCCTACAGGGCCTGCGGGTGACTGTCTGATAGACAGCTGGTTCAGCCTGTATGTAAATGTCATGTCCAAGTTTCTGGTCCCCAAATGAATTCACGGAGCTGGATTTCCAGTGCAAATTACATGAGGGTTTTTAATAATACTCAAACTTAAGTTTGGACCAACACCTTTAAGCACCCCACCATGGTAGGTGCAGAAAGTGTGGCGGGGAGCCCTGGGAGGGTAGAACTTTTAAAGGGGAAGCATCGAAATCAGGGGAGTTCATGTCCTGTCATTTTGGGATTGGGTGAGGAGTACATAGGATAAGGTACTGTTAGGAATATTTCTATTGGTCAATTTTGGGGCCTAACAAAGAGTCATTAATAACTGACAAGGTGTCTTCAAGGACAAGGTGCCTCCTAGGAACATCTGGACCTCAGTAAACTTTATGGCCCTGCTCCCTGTCTTCTTAATTGGCCATTTTTAGGATATTGTTCAAATTCCTGCTGTGGCAGCACATTTCTGGAGCTGAGATCACTCACCTCCCAGCTCATTATATGGCTTAAGATGAAGCCCCTTCTTTAAAATGGAGTTTGCAGAGTCAGGTCCTCACATAAACAGCTTCTAGAGGGTACAGTGGGCCTGATGTCCATGGATTCCTGTAAATCTGACACATAAGTTAAAAGGGAAGCCATTAATGCATCTTTTACACATTTCTTTCTTTTCCTACCATAGTACACTTTAGAAAACATTGAATTCTGGGATTTACAAGAACATAGCCACTATTAAAGCCAGTGTAATGCAGTATAATGGACCTGCTGAACCCGGCTTCGGAGTGGCAAGAACTGGCCTTGGCGTTAACAATTTGTGTAGTAAGCTGGTGATTCTCAGCCTGTGGGTCACAACCCCTTTAGTGCTGCACATCAGGTATTTACATTATGATTCATAACAGTAGCAAAATTACAGTTATGAAATGGCAACAGAATTACTTTGGGAGTTGGGGGTCTCCACAGCAGGGGAACCATATTAGAGAGTTGCGTCATTAGGAAGGTTGAGAACCAGTGCTGTATTCTTCTCTGCCCTAGGAAATGGAAATAACAGTGCTCACTATGGGGAATTGTTCATATTAGCAGTGATCTATATAAGGTGTCTAGACTGTAGACTGGGGAGTTGTGCTGTGCACAGCCCAGGCCAGTGGCCAGCGCTCAGCAGCAGGCCGTCTGGGCTGAATGAGCTGACAAAGGACTGTGCGCTCCTCAGCAGCCAGACTGTTCTTATTCCAGCTCTACAGGTGAGCAGCGAGAAACTTCTCCTAAAAGCTATCACGAGGAGGAAAATGGTACAGTCCTTTACATTTTGGAAAACATGTTTTCTTTCTTTTAGATGTATATTTATATACCAAGAAGTACATAAATAAATAGAAATTTTGTATCTGGTATTATCTGACTTAGAATATTTTTAAGTTGACAAGCAAACAAGTTGAAGAGATTCAAGTGTGAACTTGAGTTTGGAATTTGTAGACCAAAAAGACCTGCCTTCTCCTCAGCACTTGGCCATATTTCTTCTTGTTTTCGTAAGGTATCTTTTTCTCCGAGTCTTGCCTGGAGCAGTCATGTGGACTGTTCCCCACTGGAAATGTTTCTAGTTCCCATCATACCATGTCTTTGTCTCAGAGAACAAACATGTATTCAGGACTTCTAAAGTGAGGGAGCTCTTGTTTCAGCTGCAGAGCCACAAAAGGGGCCCACTGCCGTCTCCACAGCAACACTGAACTCCCCAACTGAGGTCACGAGGGTCAAGATCTAGACAGCGTGCAGAACTTTATACAACCCAAATTTCACAAATCATTCTTGATTAAAATTCTGACTTATTGTACTTATTCCCAGTATTAATATTACCAGGATACATACCTAACATATCTCTACTAACAATTTATCTACACGATGCCTTACCTTTCACTCCCAGAAACAACAGGATAATCGTGGATAACCCAGGTAGCCCTTGGTGTGACCAGGTGATTCCTAGTGATTCTGCGTAATTGCCTTTAGTCCCACAGTGACCCTGTGAGAAGGGTGCCTTCATCATTCTTGTAGATGTGGTACCTTGCCTGGTTTTGTATCAAAAGCCAAAGTTTAAATCCAGGAAAACAGGTTGTGATGTTTATGCTCTTAACCATATTAGAAAGTATTTTTGAATACCAGCAATACATCTGTTAGAACTGGACAAAATATATACATTGTTGACTCTAGAAAGATGTACATGCACAGGCAAGCTACTCCCTTCCCTCTGTGTTTTCTTAGGTGCAGCATGGGTAGGTTTCCCAAACAGGTTAGAGGGAAATCTCTTTAAGACCTTCCAAGGATTCCCCCAAGGTTTATACCTTTCTTGGGGACTTCTTGTTTTAATGTAATGCATCGCACACAGCCATCAAGTTTTGATGAAGGCTCTGTATGTAGACTCACAGAAGGAAGATGCTGAGTCTCGCCTGCAAGAAGAAGAAAAAAAGTATTGTAGATTTATTCATTCCTGGATGATTGTTCCTTTATGCTTACATTTGCCAAAAATTTACTTACACTGCGTCCTGTGGGGGTGCCAGCCCCTAGAGCCTCTTACAGCTCATGTGAGCACTGCATGAAATTAGAAAAAGGATTTTAATTGGAAAAAATGATTACCAACACAATCCTTTCGAACAGACCAGCTAGAAGGAAAATGGAAAGGCTGCTGTGTATTTGTGTGTGTTGTGTGCATGCATTTGTGTAAGCATGTTCTCATGGGTGTGATCTTATGTGTATAACTTATATAGAGAGGCCAGACATTGATACTGGGTGTCTGCTTGTTCTTTCTCTACCTTACACATCGAGGCAAGGTCTCTCAGTCGCACCCACAACCCACCAGTTTGGCACTTGTCCCAGGGATCCTCTGTCTCCACCTCCCACATACTGGAACTACAGGCAGCCACTATACTTCCCAACTTTTACATGGGTGCCAGATGTGAACTCTGGTCCTCATGATTACACATCAAGCACCCTATTAACCAAGCCGTCTCCCCAGCCCCCAGCTTCCTTTAGGTGCTTCTACAAGCATGATCATCTTGCACTGTGTGAACTTCAGCCCCCCCCCCTTCCTACTAACAAGTGATCAGAGATAGGCTATAAGTGGTACTTGGAAGGAAATGCAGCTCCAGCTGATGAGAAGGAGGAGCTTCGGTGCTCAGTCATTAGCCATTCACTTAATGACCAGCTGCTGGAAATCTGTTAGGTATCAGACATTGCACTAGAAACCAGCATTCAAAGATGAGACGCCTCTGCTATCTCTTCTCACCATTGAGAACACAAGCAAAACTCAATTAGGAGCCTGGTGCCCCACAGTAGCTGGGAGACCAAGTTAGACAGGTTTAGCATCACTCCACAAAAAGGATGAAACTGGGAACCAAAGTGTAGGTCCATTTGCTAGAAGAAGACTGTGAGGCCAATGACTTTTTCCCAAGAGAAAAAGCAGGAGGTCAGGGAAGATAAAGGTTGTGCAGAAGATGATGGGGGCACTAAGGATTAATGGACGCTGAGTGGCACTGTGAGGCTGAGTGGCCATAGCTGGCCAGGTCACCTCTGTCTGACAGAGAGAAGCAAAAGGATGGGTGGATCTTGGGAGCTGCTAGGTAGCCGGCCAAGCCAAATTGGTGAGCTCCAGGTTCAGTGAGAGACCCTGCCTCAAAAAGTTAGGCATGGTAATGCACACCTTTAATGCCAACACTCAGGAGGCAGAGACAGGCAGATATCTATCAGTCAAGGCCAGCTTGATCTATATAACAAGTTCCAAGCCAGCCAAAGTTACATAGTGAGACCCTGTTTCATAGAAGCAAAAGCAGAGGGGAGGGGTTAACTCCAGAAGTCCCCCAGCCAGCACTGACCTTTGTCCCCCACATGACACACTCCTGCAGGCACATGCACACACATTCAAGAGTTTGTTTGTTTGTTTGTTTTAATTCTAAAGAATCCCCATTCAAGAACTTGTTGATATGGGTTTGGAATAAACATATTTTCTAAGTAAGCACATATGCTTTTGATACAGTCTAGGGGTCTTGATCCAGTTCGTTTTCTCTGCCAGTTAGAGAAAGAAAAGGCAGGAAAAACTCTCAAGTGTAACATAGCTGTGGAGAAATCTCGAGCACGGTCAACAGCAGCATACACAATCCGTAGCTGAAGAAGGGTGTTTACTGCTAGTATTATTTAATGGTAATATTAGCTATGCAAAATAATGGATTTTATTGACATCTTTAAACATGCATATAATATACTTAGACCATATTCACACATCCCCCTTACCCTCTCTTACCCCAAAAGTGCATTTTGTAATGGCATAAAGGTAGAAGTAGGGATTTTCAACTAGCAAGCGTGTGATTTTTCAATCACTGAATTCAATACCCTGTACGCTTAGGTTAATCTACCAGCACTCCAAATGATTGCTTTTTCTTGCCAGACTGATTTATTTTCCTGCTTAGGCTACCCATCATCCTTCAGGCTTGAAACCTTTGGGTTTATTGAGCACAGGGAGTATCTTTCAACAGAATTTCACTACGTCTCAGTTTATGTGAGTGTACCAGCAGGGGCATTTATCACTCCCTAGGGGTGACTATGAGCCCTGCAGGTCTGGCTGCCTGTTAAACAGTCTCTGTGTTTATGGCACTTGTGACCCACTGGGGAGCTCCAGCAGGCTTCCCTGAGCATTCCCTGGGCCTGCCCACTGCCCGGCTGCTGCTGACATCACTGCACTGATTGGCACAGACAAAAAGGTCACTCTTCCATTTTGTTCAGATTGAGAAATGCTTTAGATAATTATCTGTCTTTTGTTATCTGAGAATAGGAATGCAGGGAAGGGTGTTTTCCGTTTCCATGAATTTTCTTTGCTAGGCTCCCTAAAACAGAACGGCTGGGCACGCACTCCTCATAAAGAGCACAGCACTTCAGAGCGTGACCTGCCCAGTCGTGGGGATCAGAGAGTCTCTGTTCTCAAGTAGATACCTTGCTGTATGCCAGTCTTCCTCCGGATCAGAAAAGCCAGTTTGCATAAACAGGACAGCGCTCCCTGTGCCCTTTAAACACCCATTCCAAAGGTTGTGTATTCCAAGAGATGCCGCACTGCTCAGCTCGGCTGTGGGCATCACCCCCACCCCTGAACACACCAGGCAGGGACACAGCAATGGACAGAACGTCCCTGGATTGATGGGCAATGAGAACAGGGTGCTGGGAGAGTACAGAGGAGCAAGCGCTTGTGCTCGTGGGGGAAGCCAGGCCCACCTTTGGGAAGGCCACTCACCCAGCAGCTCTCCTCACCTCCCGTTCTTGGAATTCACGTCGACTATGTTGCTCTTGTCTCCCCTGATCTCTTTCCCCACCCAGCAGACTGTCTTCAGTTACCTCTAAACACAGCCATGCTCTACAAAACCTCCATGGAAAGGAACATAGAAATTCTGAGACTGAACATGTCTTTGAAGCCCAGTCTCTGTAAGGAGTTCTGTGGAGTCTTCATGTTCTTAAGAACTGAACCCCACCCCACCCCCACAAACACACTCATTCTTAGACAGTGTTCTAGTTCTGCGTTTCCCACAGAACAAAGAAGTTACCAGAAAGGAACACCTCGGCCTCCTGTCTGGCCTTCCCCTGACCCCCTCCACTTCACAGGCACCCCACTACCCTGTGGCTCCTTTCCAGTACCTTCCCCCTTTCTTCTGTGAGATCCTCTAGCAGCATGTAGCTATGCTCCGAGTTTACAGAACCCCACAGAACAGGCTCCCAGTACCACAACTTGAGCTCCTAGCCTCTTCTCTGCAAAGCCTTGTAAAATCGTTATCTGCAGGGCTGGGTACCAGTGCTTACTAGTGAGGCTACGGAGAGATAGCTCAGTGGTTAAGAGCACTGCCTGTTTTTCCAGAAGACCCAGGTTCAATTCCGAGCACCCACATGGCAGCTCACAACCATCTGTAACTCTGTGGGCACTAGGCACACATGCAGGCAAACACTCCTACATACAAAACAAAAATAAATCCTCATCTGCCTGAGCTGGCTCTACTTCCAGACCTCCATTCACTTGCCTCCCCCACTGACTTCATCCCCTCCTCCCTGCAAGTGCTAAATTCAGTGGGTTTTTATGTCTTCTGCTGCCCCTGCGCTGTGCCAAATTCTGTGCTCTGTGCTGTCGCTCATCCTTGCCAGCTCGACAAGAACCTTGGCCCCCATCCCCTTAGCCTGTCTTCTCACTTCTTTCTGGGATCCTTCAGGGCACATTTCTCACCTGGCCACCCTCCTACAGTCTTCCCAGGTAACTCACTTTCGTGGTTTCGGGTGGTTAGAAAATCTACGCATAAATAAAGTCATGGGAATTGTAGGACTTTACAAAAATAGGCACTAAAAAGTGTTCTCTATTTTATGTTGTTGATGTATCTTACTTTTGGATGGTTCTTTACACATGGTCTACTCTCACATAGGTAGGAAAAGGTTCATTCTGGAAACAGTAAAGGATTGTGTCCGAGAGCAGCCTCTTCACTGTAGACTTGGAAGTCGAATCCAAAGAGTTCCCCTGTCCTTCCTCTGGAGTCACAACACAGTGGTGTTTTATCCAAACACCCACAACAACTCCAGAAGGGAACATGCCTTCATTTTACTTATCAGATGAGTAAGCTGGGCGTGGGAGTATTCATGGCCAAATTATATTTTACGCATGCATGAAAATGTCATAGCAAACCCATTATTTTGTACAATTAGTGCAGACTAATTTTCAAGTGTTATGCAATGGCTAAAGGGTGAGATTTACAAAAAAAAAAAAAGGCTCCAGGAGTTTAAATGTTGTGCAAGCTTTCATAGCTTGTGGGTAGCAAAACAGTGCAGAACTTGAGGTCATCTGTTTGGTAGGCTGCTGGCGTGTAACTTTGAAGTTATTGTGGCTAAATTATACAAATTGTGTTGGTATGCAACGGTTGGGTTGGGATGTTTGTCTCAGCAGGGTGGGCATTAGGATGGGGCCTCTCCTCATGAGGAGGAGTGTGTGCAGTTTCTAGTGCGCAGGTAGATTGTGCTGGCTGCCATGGTGGTCCGTTAGAAGGCAGGCAGAGGGCTCTCGTGGATACTCAATTTCAAGCTCATTTTCAGCTCGGCACCCTCTGCTCCTCCTGCCTGAATTGCTGCCCTCTGTACCTTCTGACACTCTTCATTCAAAATTGCTTTCCATATGCCTCTTGCAGTCCCATCCTCTTGCCGATTGATCCACCTACCCCTGTAGATTGTGACGGCCCCAGCCTCTTCCCTCTTTCCCAGGCTCCGCACTGGTTATTAAGAGCAGGGCCCTCCTGCTCCTGGCTCAACACTCCACGAAACACAAATCAGGTCTCACTTGGCTTTCCATCCTTAGCATCCTTGCTGAGTCTGACTCATCACCAATCCTTAGTGTAAATTGCAGTGTTGCCTTGGGTCTTTATCCATGGCCTCATTTCCTGGAACATTCCGTGATCCGGAAATGTCTAATAAAAGTTCTAGGCGTAAATGCTTCCTAAGTTTTAAGTTTTGGCTCTGCCCTGGGTGGCATCGTGAAGTCTTGCACCTGTCCCGCTGTGTCTCACCGAGTGCGTGAGTCTGTGCTCCCTGCAATAGGTCACTTAGTCTTCCTGTTGCAGTATGACCGTGATGTGTTCAGGGAACTCTTATGTTACTGAAGTGTAAGAGTAATGGTGTGGGCAGCTTGCTTGCAGCCTGTTGTTACAGCTGTTCTCTTTATTGTTGGTCACATGTCCATCTTTTATTGTATCTAATTTTCAACTTTATCCTAGTTATGTGTGATGCGGATAGGTTTTATCTGTGGTTCTAGGCACCCTAGAACACAGCCATGTGGTTCAGTGGTAAGGAAGACAGAAGCACATGAAACTTTATCTAAGATAACTAAGTAATGCATTTTAAAAGTGAAGTCTGTGGAGCCCGTCATGTTGCAGAACTCAGGAGAAAGTGCCTGTCTGCTGTCATTGAATTCTTTTTTGTCCCAGACCTCCAGCTTATCCGTGATGCATGGACGGGTCCTCCCCCAACTCGCCTTACAGCATCCTCTTCTGACTTCATGGACGGTCCTTCCCCACCTCCTGTGTCCCGTCCTGTGTGTGTGTGTGTGTGTGTCCCCCGGTCGCCGTATAGCATCCTCTTCTGACTTCATTCATGGCAGTTCGTCATTTGGCTTTTACCTCCCTCTCCGGAGCACTGTGTAATCCTCACAGTCCCTGGTAACTGTACTGAAGTTGAGGCTGCCCTCATCCGTGTACATGATCCCTACTGTAATAACCATGGGACACAAGCACGCTCAGTGGAGCTGACCCTGACTTACGTGCTGGCAGCCAGCCTCCTCGCTTTCCATACCAAGAAAACTAAGAGAAGATAAGAACTTTGGCCAAAACTAGTTCTCCAGTTAGTGCCAGAAGTAGTATTAAAGGTCAGCTTTCTAACTCCTAGAAAACTCTCTTTGCCAGGACATCAAGCTGCCACTGGGGGGCGGGGGGGCTGTAAGCCTGAGTGAGCCAGTCTGGAGGAGAGCCGCATGTTTAAGTAACAATCCCACCGGTTCTGTAAACTCACGTTTGTTTGATTCAATTTGACCCCGGGGACCTGTCAACTATAACTGAAGCAGGTGTAGGTGGGGGCCCATGTGAACAGTCTGCAGCTAGAAAAGACGTGGTCTGAGTTTGAGTTTGGAAAATGAGAGCACCAAGGCCCAGAAAGGGAAAGTGACTTCCAGTGTTACACAGCAAGCTAGGAGCCATGAGAGGCTGAAGCTCAGGTTTCCCCTTTAGTGTCTTTTCTTTCTATTCAGCACCATGAGGGCTTCTCAGTCACTTGCCTTGTTTAGCATCCGTGCTCACAAACACCTACCCTAATTCTCTGTGTCTCACCCAGGAAAATGGCTGTACATCATGTCAAAATAAGACAGGAGTGGGGTATAGGGCGTGTTTCTGTTAAGTTGCTTCATGGGGCAACATAGCCCTGATAGAATGTAGCTCCTGGAGTACCATGGTGTCCATAGGAGCCAGACATAATGATATCCCTAAGTGTCATAAAGAATTAAGGACAGGCTGGGTGGTGGTGGTGGCTCATGCCTTTAATCCCAGCACACAGGAGGCAGAGACAAGTGAGTTTCTGAGTTTGAGGCCAGCCTGGTCTACAGAGCAAGTTCCAGGACAGCCAGAGTTACATAGAAAACCCTGTATTGAAGGGGAAAAAAGCAAAAAAATAAAAAAAGGAATTGCACAATTTGTACACATGAAATACTTTCATATATGCAAGTAAACACTCATATCTATGAAATAGAAATATTTTGGAAAGGAATTACAGGACAGGACAGACTCTGTAAGGGTACAGAAGAGGGAAGGTTTGCTGTCCCACTCAGCCCCATAACCCTGGACCCAGCATTCTGTGCCTTCCGCATGAACTATGCCAGGGGACCCTTGGCCCAGACCTACCCACTGTCGTTTCTCGAAGGCTGTGCTGCCTGAAGCATAGGACCTCCCACAGCCAGGTGGCACAGAAGGAACCAAGTGGTCACGGTGAAGGAGGAGCCAGGCACCCAGGAGGCTCAGCAGGGCAGAAGGACCAATCTTCTTAGGAAAAAGGCAGTTTGGGGGTTAAGTGGGAATTGGATAGACTCACTTTTGAAGACACTTTGGAACACAGAAAAAGAAAGGATAGCCCACTTGCCTGCTTGTTGAAATGAGCCCTTGGTTAGCTGTGGCCATTGCACTGATGTTTCTGTTCACTGGGTAGCTTATACCAGTGGTCCTTGCCACAGATGTGTAGCTCATTAACAGTGCTCCAAATTGAACCGGAGCTTTGCTTGCTGATATTTGGAGTTCTTAAATGTCTTCACATGGCAAAGGGCCTCCAAACAAACTTAAAGTCTATTTCACTGAGTCTAGTAATACTCTTTCCTCCTAAAAGTCCCCATGTTGCAGCCATTCTGTAGCTTTGACGTGGCGCCGCCGACAGTGCCTGTCCCACCGCCCTTGTCTGAGCTGCAGAGGATTGAGCAGTTGTGTTGCTGCCAGGCAGAGCACAAGCCAACCCTGGCTTCTGAGTGCCCGCCCAGAATCCATGCAGTGTAGAATCCAAGTCCTGTGTCCCTTCATGCCCTGTAGCACTGCCACATGGTGGTGCTATTCTGACAACAAATAGTTCCCTTTAAGAATGTGTATGTTTGAGGTGGGATGACGACTCAGCAGTTAGGAGCCCTTGCTACTCTTACAGAGGACCTGGCTTCATAACCATCCACAGCTTCACTTCCTCCGCAGGCGCAGGCATATAGATGGTACACATGCTTGCATGAAGGCAGAATACTCACAGATGTAAAATAAATAAATCCTATTTAGTGCATGCCTTTAATCCCAGAACTTAGGAGGCAGAGGCAGGTGGATCTCTAAATTTGAGTCCAGCCTGGTCTACAGAGTGAGTTCCGGGACAGCCAGAGCTGTTACATAAAGAAACCCTGTCTTTACAAACAAGAAGAAGAAAGTGTATGACACAGGCACTGGGGGTGGGGGGGGGGGGCGCCCAGTTGGTAAAGTGCTTGCTGTGTGTGGGGAAGACCCGAGTTTGATTCTCAGAGCCCATGTGAAAAGGACAGGGTGGTGGCACATATTTATAATCCCAGCACTGGGGAGGTAGAGACAGGCGAATATAAAACACTCTAGCCTGGTCACTGAGGTCCAGTGAGGCCAAGAGGGAGACCCTGTTCCAAAAAACAAGGTAAATGGCACCCAAGGAATGACACCCAAGGCTGTGACCCCTGTTCTTTATGTACACATACAGACACACAAGAATGTGTGTGGATCTCTATATAAATGCATGTGTAAGTATGCTGAAATAAAGGTGTAGGTTACAGTTATTTAATCTGTATTCGCACATGTCCTGGGTGCTGCTTTGAGCCAGTGTGGAAGACTCCCTCAGCCCACGAGTGCTGAGCACCACACCGCGAATGCTCTCCACCCCTGAACTGTGCAGACAGCTTATCCTGTCACTGCTCTTCATGCTGTGGTGCTGTTAAATCCCGATGGTAGCTCTGATCCACTGTGGCTGTGAAGGACTGCGAGCCACCATGCTGAGCCTGTGGGAAGGAGGAAGATTGTTATCTTTGGGTGTCGCTGCATGGTTTTATAAGAACTTCAGGTACCTCGGGGAAATTTGGGGGAAATCGGGGGACAAGCAGACTAGGCAGGGCTTTTGTAAATGTGTTTACAGCCCAAGATGGAGAACCATCATGATGTTCCTAGAAGAAAGGGTGACTAGCACCAGAATATGACTTCAGTTGAAACAAAACAGAAAGTTGGTATCAAGTTTGTCATTAGAAATACCTCCCTGCAGGGACTCTGCAATAGTGACCCGCCTGTTCTGGTTTAGTGTCCCTCTTTTCAGAAAAGAAGAATTCCCCTTGCTAAATGCTTTTGCACGTAGCTGTGGATGTTTCCAAGAACTCCTAGACACTGGGTCATATCAAAACTGCCTTTAGTTATAGTGGTAAGAATGGCTTTTCCCTCACGCTTCTCTTTTCTGGCTGTCCCGGGTACCTCACCACACACAGCCGCTCTGGGGAGTTGGCACAGCTCTTCACTTTGCCATCTATTCTGGGGAAAGCACAAAACCTGATTGGAAGTCACCTGGCCAGGAGATGCCACAGGACACCACTTAGCGCCTTGCATCGCTATTGAAGCTGAGTGTCTACTGCCAAGGCCACATCACGTACTGCAGAACAGAAACATCGACAGTCTTTTCGAGGTGGCCTTGCATGACCACCCTTTCCCGACTTGGAGGTCAACAGCGTGGAAGGTCAATGTTTGGAAAGCTCTTAAAATCAGGCAAAAATAGAAATGGTGGAGTATATAAAGACCCAGCGGTGTGCCCTGCCCCTCCTGTCTCAGAATTTAACTGGCATGTTGTTTGCGTGGATGTTTAGAATACTGACTGCCATCCTGTGGGGTGGTGGGAGCAGGGAAGCATTTCCGTGCCAGTAAACTGTGCCAATTATTTGTGAGGTATCAATGCTTGGTTTTGGCACCCACCTGCACTCAATGATGAAAACATTTGGTTTCCCTCAAAAGTTTATTTTTAAGGCCTACAAAAAAAAATCACCTTGATGCCATCATTTGCATTTTCTATTTCCAGATTGTCTAAGAATCTTCTCCATCTGTTACTCCCATTTGAATTTAGAAAGAGAGCAAGCAAGGTACTCAGAGTAAAGTGAGAAGTGACTTTGGACAGTGTGTTTTTGCAACCCTGTCTTGTTCTTGACAGCCATTCAAATAGTTTGTTCTGGCCTGGCAATGAATGGGGAGATGGAGAGACTGTCTCCATGGACTCACAGGCTCTGGCTGGAAGCCTTTCCAGAGCTCAGGGAAAGTTGGGCCAGAGGGATGGGAGGCAAGCTGGGGATGCACAGGCCCTTAGTCTAAGGACCACTGAGAACCAACAGGCAGGAGTGCTTCCAGCCTGTTAGAAGATGATCCGCTGGCCAGCGGCCCTGCTGTGTGCTGGTCCATAACCATAACTGGACAAGGACCATCATGGCTCACAGAGCCTGATTTGAAATTATGTGCAGGAAGTTAACTCTTACAATTCTGTCTCTGAAAAGCTCTGGTGCTTGTTTGTTAGGTACCAGTGATGTGTAAGGCCAGCGTGACTGCTGCTGCCAGGTAATGAAAGCTGCAGAAACATTAGTACGGTGATGTCTCTTCCCTCTTTGAGTTCAGGTGTGTGAGATCTGTAAAATATCTCATTTGGATGGATATTTGTGGTGCCTGGAAATGAGTCCTGATGAAGAGGGCCAGGGAAAAAGTTCTTTTCCAAAGACTCTATAAACTGAGACCCTGAAATAACAGGGTGTATTCTAAAACGTCTAGATAGAGGAAGGGGGTTTACGGCTGTAATTTCAGACAATTTAAAATACATACCGAGCACATCACTTGGGTACCAAAAGAAAATGTGCAAAAGCCTCTAGGGGTACTTAGCAGAGGAAGAAGGTAGGGTGGGCTTGGGGGTGTGAACAAAGGAGTCCAGCCCAGAGCCAGGAGGAAAGTGCTAGTGGATCATTTAATCAATTCTACAGGAAAAGAGCAGAATTCTTTCACAGCAGCAGACAGGGCCCTGCAGGACAGAAGAGCGACCAGCCTTGCTGCTCACCTGTAATGTCACAGGCAAGCATGTCAGCCTCCTGCACCCGCACCACATCCCTACCCTCATCCCTGCTTGCTTTTTGGTTCCAGAGCCTTATATCAAAAGTGGGTATGGGGGGACCTTAATTATCAGTTAGCAATAACGGCACTTAAAGTATGGAAACCTTGTGGTGCTGGAAAAGCATCGGCAACTGGAATAATGGCATTGCTGTGCCAGTGCCGTTGTGGGTCTGTTGGGAGGCTGGGCACCAGCGGTGTGTGCTGCTGCGGGAAAGTCATGGTGACTAGTGATCAAATCGTGAGAGTCTGCTTTGTAGCAGGGCAGAGAGGTAAGTGTTCGTGTGAAAGTGGATGTAACCCCAAATGAGACAAGCACTAGAGGTGGAAGTTGGGACGCAGAGACGATACTGACAAGACAAAGGCATTTTTGTCCTGTGTTGTCATTGGAGAAGGAGCAGGTGATTTATAAAAACTGACAATGGCCAATTCTTTATTCTAAGCCAGCAGCACCATATGAAAGGCCACACTCCTAGGGACGTGTTACTGTGGTTTTCATCCTGTTGAGATCCGTGAGAGACCATTGTGACCTTTGGGTGAGAATGACATTGCTGTGCTTCAGGAAGATGTGTTGCCCCTCATCACAGCCTGTGTTATCCGGCACTGCCCTGGTCCCCTTGATACAGTGTCTTGCTAGTGTCTTGTGTAGTGTCTTTATGCACCCCTGGATCACAGTGAGCAGTAGATGCACTACAAACATGCCCAGAAATCAATGTACGGATGAGTTCGTTACCTGTTAATCATCGGGAAAGTAGCAGGCAACTGAATATACATAGGATTGCTGTGCTGATTTCATTATGGATCGTTTTGTTTCTGGGCGGCAGTGTGTGGACTGAACCTAGCTAGGGCCTCGTGAATGCCCGGCAAGCACTCTACCACTGACCTAGCATAGAAATTCTTAGGTCAGGAAATTCAAGGCCTGCCTTCTCATCCTCGCTACTGTCTCCCACTTCTCCTTAATGTGAGAGTCAACTTGTTGCATATAATTGATTTCAAGTAGCAGAAAACCCAACGTAAAGTGGCTTCAATTAGAAGGACACTTGTTCGCTCATGTAGAAGATCAGAGCTAAGTAACTGGCTCGGCAGCTAAATAATGGTGGCCCTCTTCGCCCAGCTCTGGTCCTCCATTGTCACATAGTCCTTAGGCAGAGCCTATAGCCCTTCACCATGTCCTCACTCATGGGTCTGATAGCAAGCAGTGTGTGTGTGCATGTGTGCGTTTCCTTGTGCACGCATGTGTGCTGAGGCTTGGTGAGGTAACATGCCATGTAGAGGAAGTTTCCCTCTCCACCCCTATTCTCCTGGGAGGAAACTTTCCCAGTGGCCTCCTGACACTTTCTCTGACATCTCACGTCCCGTCTCTAGACCAGCTGAAGGCCAAACGGAAAGGCGGCGTTTAAATCCACCACCCATAATTCATCTGGCTTCTGTCTAGAGGAAGAAAGAAGAGATGAGTGTTGTGTAGGGACTAGAGGTGTCTGCCATGCCACACCTAGTCCCCACCCAGAAAGCCACAATCAACTGTGGGTCCAGTCATTCCTTGAAGAGCTGTGATTCTGGCTGTTTATACCAGCTGACTGAGTTTTGGTTTGGTGTTTTTGTTTTTTGTTTTGTTTTTTTAGTCATGAACTCAGGGAGGAACTTGAAATATATGGGCCTTGCCCAGAATTATAGGTCTTTGGTGAGTCATGTCCTTCTCGGGACTGGCTTCACTCTGGAACATTTTAGAGTTGCAGTTTTACAAGATCCATGTTTTCTTCCATTTAACCCATCTGTAGGAGGATAATGGCTCCTAGGGTTATGTCACACTTCCCTAATAGGAAGGAAACACATCTGCTGTGAGAAATATGGCCGGGGTTAGCACATGTGTCAAGTTAGCCGGAAACTATGAGGGACTGCTTTCTGCCTTGAGGAAACTGTTCATCCCCTTGCATGAATCCAGCGCTGTCCATTTTACTCATGAGCTCTCGGTAGATGGACCCCGTTCTCAGGGTAAATGCATTCATGTAAGAAGGCAGGGGCATACCTGCTTTCTGAACAGCCAGCGCCTCTGTCTGCCCACGGCTGCCTTGCTGCACCTACAAAACATATCCCCGTGAGTGAGTCTGCTGGCACTTATCAGATGGTTCGAACCCAAAGCCCCCAGATGCCATGCTTCTAATTCAGTATTCCCGGAATTTCCTGGTATGTGTCTCTGTGAAATAAATCAGGGCTTGGTCGACGGTTGGTTTTGTCGAGAATTAGTCTATTTTGAAATGTCTCAGCTGGGACTGGTATGGGGCCTGCTTGTGGGCAGTGTGAGCAGAGGCGTTTCCCTGCAGATGTCCTGATAAAACTTGGGGGTGGCAGAGAAGATGTTGGGCCTTTCTGCCCAGTTAGCCATCCTAAGAGTCCTTGGACTACCAAAATGTGATTTGGGGGTACCTGGGGAGGCTATCAGAGGAGTCTCTTCTGCTTTGTCATCTTTATAATACTCATTCTCAAATGTCAGTCCTCTTAGCAGACTAGCTAGATTGTATGCAGTGTCTATAGGAGAGAACTAATGTTTGACCAAACTGAAGCCACTTGTCACATAGGAACTGGTTTTCTTACCTCTTTCAAAGTTCTTTATTTTAAAAAACAAAAAAGACCAGAAAGTACACACGCAATCTGAAGTGAAGACAAGTGTCCAAAACAGTTCTCCAGGAGGTCTGTGCGTGCTTGTGTATGTTGGGGTAGCGCCACCCCAAGGTCCTGGATGGTATAAGAAAGCAGGCTGAGCAAGCCATGGAGCAGCAAACCAGTAAGCAGCATCTTCCGTGGCCTAGGCTTCAGTTCATGTCTCCAGATGCTTGCTGTGAGTTCCTGCCTTAGACTTCTTCAGTGATGGAGTGTGACTGGAAATGAAACCTTTCCTCCCCAAGTTCCCTATGTTATGGTGTTGTAGCAGGAGAAGTGTCACTAGGACAGGAGCTGTGGACAGGCCTGACGGTGTCATGGACAGGAGCTGTGGACAGGCCTGATAGTGTCATGGACAGGAGCTGTGGACAGGCCTGACGGTGTCACTAGGACAGGAGCTGTGGACAGGCCTGACGGTGTCATGGACAGGAGCTGTGGACAGGCCTGACGGTGTCACTAGGACAGGAGCTGTGGACAGGCCTGACGGTGTCATGGACAGGAGCTATGGACAGGAGCTGTGGACAGGCCTGACGGTGTCGTGGACAGGAGCTGTGGACAGGCCTGACGGTGTCACTAGGACAGGAGCTGTGGACAGGCCTGACAGTGGTTTTTTTTGGCAGGATTGTGGAATGAAGATAGAATGGAGACAACCAGTCATGGATATTTGAACCCCAAAAATCATAAATATGGTCTGAAAATATAGATTAATCAGGAAAACTACACAATATGAAAATGTTTCAGTGGATCTAAAAACAAATTAGCATTGTTTAGTATATGTGGGTGTATGGAACCTAAATATATTACATGATAAACGTATTTTTTGATTTTTGTTTTGTATATTTTTTAAATAAAATGACATCTCTCAAACCTTTGAAAATTAAATGGGTTGAAACAGTGGAGACTCTGCTGGATCAGTGAGAAGCTGGGCCTTTTAGCCCCCTGGGAAATGGTAAGAACCATTTTCCTGTTTCCATGGACCCCCGTTTTGCATAGTTCTCAGAGCATCCTCTGTGCCAGAACACTAAAGCTTGAAAGAGCTCAGCCCCTGCTCCTTTTTTTCTTTTTAAAGAACTTCTTTTAAATTTTTTTTTTTGCTTGCCAACCAAATTGATGTTGAATGTGATGATGAAGGTTTTTCCGGACCCAGCCTGTCATGAGCTGAGGGTCCGCACACCTCAGGAGCCAGTTCAATCAGTTCTGTAGTTCCCGGCATTCACAGGACAGTGACCATGTTCCAACTCTTTCTTCTCAGATAACAATCGAAAGAGACAGTAATGAAGACGTGAGCGACCCTAAACATGGCAAGGAAGACCCAGACAACATGCCCCACGTGGGTGGCAATACCTGGGCTGGTGGAACAGGTTGGTAGCATGTGTATTCTGAGTCGTCCCAAATTTTCTTGCGTCTGTCAGCTCAGCTTTCTGAGCTGGCACTGGCTGCCCTGCTCAGCCCCTCTCCGTCTGTCTCTGCATGACATCAAGACATGCAGAAAGCCTGGCATTGGCACCCCACAGACTCTGCCACACTTTGACCTAAAATTGTGTCCCCCACCTCATAGTTGCTTCATCAGTAAAGCAGGAGGGAGGAACGTTATCTGCCTCACGGGGTCATGTGAAACATTAAATTAGTTACGAATTTAGAGCATGGAGCAGAATGGTTAGGCCAAAGAGCATAGACTTGAAACATTGATCACTTCTTTCAATTTCTTGCCTTTGAAATCGTGTCAGGAATCAACAGCGAGTTCTTGACCGACCAACCTGGGGAAGAAATGGCGCTTGTCCACAGCTGAGCAGGGAGTGTGTGGAGGGGGGGACACGGCTTGAGATAAGGTCCTGTGCGATGGACGGGTGCCAGTCCTTCCTTTTGGCTGCTCTCCTAGACCATTGTTCCCAAAGCCGTCTTCCTTTTCCCGCCCAGGAGCTGCAGCAGACACATCTGCCGGAGCCCAGGAACGGGGCCAGACTGCGCACCGTCTGGCTTATCTCAGCCAGGAGAAGCGCTGGCACAGCTCAGTCCATCACCTTCCCTTAGGATGCTCTGTGCCTCTTGGCCTTGAAGGCCTTGGCAGGAAATGGGGTTTTGTGCTGAGACAATATGCTATCAAATAAGCCCGGGACTTCTTGCCTGCTCTGTTTATTCATCCAGCATCAGCTTTAAAGAAAGGCTATTTTTAGGAGTGTCCTTTGATCTGGAAGTTAGTGTCAAGCCAACAATATTTAATCCATATGGAATGCATTGTGGAATGAGCTGGCCAGATGTCGGCTTCCCAGCAGTACCTACGCAGAATGGAAGTTTTATTTGTTATTAAATGTGCGTCTACTAGCCCCAGTGCCTGTTCAGACGTCACGTCCTGTCTGCTTCCCAGGCCTTGTTTCTTTCAGCTGATCAAGGCTTCCACACTTCAACTTGTCTTTTTCTGCCTGTCACTCATGCCCTCCAGACTTCTCTCCATTAAACTTCCAGCCAGTGTGTGGTAGAGAGGTGTGCTGACGGGCAGGCCCTGAGCCATCAAAGCATCTGCTTCTTTTCCATCATCAATGCTTTCTTCCCCTGTGTCTTATGGGCCGGTTGATGTGAGTCCAAGTTCAGCTGCAAGCATTTTTCATTTAAATAAAATGAATTTAAAATTCTGTGGAGTGGAGAAAAGAACTCTTTCTCCGTCCCAGCTGCCTCTCCTGCCCTGGCCACTACCTCAGAGTGGGGCTCCTTCCTCCTTTCATCAAAGTGACTGGGAAGCGTTATGCTCCGGTCATGGTCCTCAAGGAGGACCTCCAGCAGGAAGCAGGTCGGGCCAGACACAGCTCTGCACCCTCCGCTTCTCACCCCTGCCCGCCAGCACGCCTCTCTACCACACACTGGCTGGAAGGGAAACCGGGAATCATACATCTTATAGGATAGGAGGAATTTCCCACCACCCACTTCTAAATGAAATAAGATGTGCTCAATCAAAAGGGTAAAATGCTATGATTGGTAGATATCACTGCTCTCGTGGTATTTCCCCAGAGGAAATGACCCACACCTGGATTTTCATAAGGCGCTCACTCCAAGTTCTCATTTTTAGTTCATTAGACAACTCAAAGCTCTAATGGGGCAGAGTCACATAATTGAACCAAAGTCGAAAAGCTTTGCAGTTTTCCAGCACACGAATCTAGAAATGACCTCACTCTTGTGTCACTGGAGTCCAGTAATTATCACCAGGGTAGGCGCTTACATAGCGCTTACAGCACGCCAGATAGACTCCCAAGCAGTGTAGGCTGGTGAAAATCCCGTAAGACAGGGAATGCCATCCCGTGTTACAGACGAGGACTGAGACACTGCAGACCTAGCTGTTGAGTTGAAACCAGTTTCATTGCCTTAATTATGCAACTAGTTTACAGTACTGTGCTAGCGTGTGGCATTGGATTCTTAGTAGTTCCCAAATTACATGTGAATCCTTATCATTTGGACGCAGGCCACCCAGTGTATCAGGTGTCTGAGGTGGAAAAAGAACCTCGTTGCTAGTTTCCTAAAAGCAGAGATAAGTCATTCACACACAGGCCAAATGTAGCCAATAGATGTACATATTTTCTTTGCTCAATACAATGATTTAAAATAATTTAAATATGAGCATATATTACACCAAGCATTCCTCTGTAATTGGCCAATGTCTCTACCACCTTCTAATGCTACCTACCTGGCTTTACAGGCATCTAACTTTCTTTCTTATTAGCATAAATAGTTCATGCAATGTTGCATGACGTGTACTTACAGGCATGTAAACTTGAGCTTATAATGAACAACTGTTCTCAAGCTGATGTTTCTCTGTTGTGTATTATTCAAAACTGAATGCCAAAATCTGCATAATAGTTGTCTTCAAATCTTGGCTGACTGAGTGATATGAGGTCACTAAGAAGTCATTTAATCTCTCAATCATTTTTATTATTTTCAAAACAAAAGAGATTTTATTTACAACCCACCTGGGTGTCTTAGGGAGCGTGGGTAACTGGAAGAAGAGTTGCCCCTTTAGTTAGCGACTCTGCAGTGTCTGTCGGCACTATGGTGGAGCCTCTGTCCAGACGTCAAGTAGTTGGTAAGAAGCAGTATCAAAGGACTGCAAACAGCACACAGAATCATTAATCCCTGTCAGATAAAGCGCTCAAATTGAATTTGGACTGAACCTTAAAATACGTGCAGATTGGGATGGATGAAATAAAAGGTTAGTTGCCCTAAACAGGGGTGTCTTTGTGTTCAGGCGAAGGCGTTTGAGGCTTTAATTACTAGTTCAGTTAGTATTTCACAGGGCTGTCTTAAAGCCATGGTCTGGCTCTAGACATGACGACTAAGCCCCCATATTTTCTTTCCAGGGGGAAGAGACACCGCAGGTCTTGGTGGCAAAGGGGGTCCTTATCGCTTGGATGCAGGCCACCCAGTGTATCAGGTGTCTGAGGCAGAAAAGGATGCCGTTCCTGAGCATGTCAAGAGAGCTGCAAGAGAGATGGCCCAGAAAGCATTTCAGCAGAGGTGAGTGCTCCCTGCACATCTAGAGCAGTGCAGATGACAAGTGTGCACATATGTGCACACACACACGTTGCTAAGTACAGGGTACGGGACTTTGTCCTGGGATGATACTGAGAGAGGCAAAATCCCTGGGGTTAACACAAGACAGTCCTATACTAATATGGGATTTGGAGATAAGAAAAGAGCTAGAACATTCCAGAAAAGAAAAAATAAGGACACAATGTGTGTCAGTGGTGGAAAGTGCCCCCTCGCCTGCCTGGAACAGCTGAAGAGAGGTGGCAGTGGGGTTGGATGGAGAGGCCTTGTCAGCAGGTTGAACCTGAAAATCCAAGCCAGATGAGCCTTCGGGTTTCGGATGCACCACGGCTGCTTTGGGCTCCTCTGATCGGCCCCTACTAGAGAGGAGGAATCCACAGGATAGAGGGTGGCTCACTAGAAGCCCACATGTGCTCGTCAGCAAAGCAGCGGCAGACACGCTTTCAAACTGGGGGGCTCTTGGTGGTGTGGGGAGCAGATTTCCATTTCTGTGCCCAGTGGAGGAGCCGGGGCATCCAGACAAAAACACGCCCGAGTGTGTGTGAGTTATGCAGTTCCTCCCACACGGAACATCTGGTATGTTGTTACGTGCCGTACCTTCACATCCTACAAGTAAACAGCAGAGAACAATAGAGACAGAAATGCTGGGCCTGCCTGCTACGCCCTCAGGAAAGCCTGCCCGCCTCAGGACCCCCGTGGGTATAGCAGGTAAATAATGCATGCCCACTGTAAGTCAGTGCTGCCCTCTCTGGAGACGAGCAGCTTCCTACTCTCTTCTCAGAGAAGTTGTGAGGGTGGGTGACTTCTTAGGGATCAAAGTGGTAGTAATCTCTCAGAAAACGTGGGAGGAAAGTCATATCATAATGAAAAGTCTTGTTAGAACTAAAGTATTGCTTGACATTTCATATGAATAATAACGTTTCCTTTGAGAAGAAAAACTAATAATTAGGCATGCGTCATTCTCCTCTTCAGTTAACGAATGGCTGCTGTTGCTGTACCCCAGCCTTCACACAACTGTCCTGTCTGATTTACCTACACGGACATACAGAGTACCCTGACCCATGACCTCCCTAGGAGGCAGAAAGACTGCAGTGGCACTTAGCCATCAGTAAGCTACCTCTTCTCTGGTTGCCACTAGAATAAGAACCTATGGGGGAAAGGTCAAGGGTCACCTGGGATCCTGAGACGTCGAATGTAGTGGCTCTGAGACAGGGACTGGAGAGAGAAGTGAATGGGGACCATCCCTGAGTCTTCAGTACTGCAGAGGGGCAGCTCAGCTGAGGAGAGGAGTACCATAAGGCTGTGAAGGGAGTGGGCAGGCAGGGTGTCAGGAGGAGGAAATAAACCACACAGAGGTCCTGGGAAAGCTGGCACAACCAAACAACAGGGGAAAAATACTCAGACAGAAATGGGGTTTGCAACCCATTTGGTGAGTATCTACTTAGGGCTGCCAAAAGTTTGCCTTTAACTTTTTATTATGGACCTTTTCAAGCCCACAGTGGAGGAAACACACGGACCCTGTGGACCCTGCCCTAATACCATTCTCATTCTCCACTCCGGATTGTTTTGAAGCTAATCCAAGATATTATCTCATCTTGTCATAAATATCGCAGACTGTGTCTCTCTACGCATAAGCACTGAAATAAGACAGAATTCCCACAGACCCACGTTTAAGCCTTATACGTACATTCATTTTCATAGTAATAATTCTCTCCCATCGTCTAATTGCTTCCGATGGCAGTGAGACATGGGCACAGTGAGGTCAGTCCTGATGCATTTATAGCCCCTCGGGCCATGAGGACAGACCCTGGAGTGTGGCAAAACCCTCAGAGTCAGTGACACACATGTGCACTCAGGAGGCCCGTGTCACCTGCTAGCACTTGTCCTTGGAATCTGTGGTGACATCTCTGGTTCCAGGTCCCTGCTAAAGACTTGATTCTTTTCAATAGAATGACGTACATGTGTGGTTTATACTTCTAAAAGTATTTATGGAACATCAGGCCATGTATCTAGTTAATGAACTAATGTTTAGTTAATGAGAAAGATTTGTGGATGCCTGGTATGGAAGCAATTTTTTCTGGATCTTTTTGATCCAGGCTTGGTAAATCTACAGATGATGAAGCTACATCTGGAGGGTTGCCTGGATGGCACCCCTGTCAGTCCCTGGTTGGGACTAGGGAGTCCTCACCAGTCTACTGTGGTACGAAGGACCTAACGTGACCCATGGCCTCACAACATCAGTAGCCTTGATTGAAACCAGATATTGGCTCTGCACATTAAGAATTGATCACTCAAAGTTGACTAACGGGTACACCAATTTAAGACTTGTAGATCACATACAGAATGTCACCAACAAGTGACTGACAGCAGGGAAGAGCTGCCTGGTGGGCTGGTCACCCACGTGGTTTGCAGAGCCAATCAGCTTCATCTCAGCCAATCAGTAGATCTCAGCTTGTTTCCCTCATACTTGATTCCAAATCACAGTATTTAAGTCTAGCCTATAGAAAAAGATAAGGACGAAAATTCCCAGACTCTTTCATAATGATAAATATACCCTTTAGCCAGGTCCCACATCAACAGCATGCTCCTCACTGGCTCCCCAGGTGTGACACATCTGCACACTGCAGCCTTGCCCAGAGGGAAGGAAGCAGGAGCGTGTGCCGGCCGTTTGAGGGGCCTGAGAATATCAGCAATAGGAGGCACGTGGAACCCAGAGGCTCAAATTTCCTGCTTTCTTCTTCCATTCCCTGGTTCAGGACTTATTGTCCACTGTGAATATCTTCTGAGTGTTCTTTGTGAAGGCTGACGCAATTTGAAATACGATTTCCAGGTTTCTTCATAATTAAATTCGCATGTGATGTTTGAGGGTGCAAGATGATCACCCCAGCGATAGCTATGTAGCAAAAGCTAGTTCTGCTCTCTCCAAAGGCCGCTCTGCTCCAGGTGCCTTGCCAGCTGCCTGGGTGTTTCCTGTTTCCTTTCCCTCCTACCCCGCTCCAAGGACAAGCTCTGTCCCCACATTTCCCAGTCAGCACTAGCCTGGGTTCTCTGAGAAAACACATGTTGACTAGGCATGAAGTAGTACATGGCGTATCCTACAGTTTTCATTGTGCCCAGCTTCCGTTTCCTTTACACGGTGATATGACTTAAGCTAATGAAACTTAGAGAATTAGGAGATTGTCAAGACTAAACAGAAGAGGTACTGTCAAGAGGCAAAGTCTCACACACACATTCGCTTTTGTTCTTTAGAACAGCAAGGCAATAGGATTCAGAAGGGCATCTGGGCTTGTCACCTTGGGGGTGGCATTTGGATATTATAGTGGTCTTATCAGTATTTACCTTTTTGATAGCCAGTGCTCAGAGTATTACGTAACAGCACGTATTGAGTGTTGCTCTGTGCCTGTCACTGTACTGGAGACTTGTGGTCTTATCGCAGACATAAGTGGAGTTCTGAGCTTCCACCCTTCCGATTGTAATTTTCCTGGTATTTTACCTGAGATTGAAGAATAGAAACCACTCGTTCTCCCTCATTTGAGATTCTTCTCCCAACCTCGGGTGATAGACTTTATATATAATTTCAGCTATGCATATAGGTTCTGTGTCTACACATACACAAAAAAAAATGTGAAAACTGTGTCATGCTTAGGCTCTTGAGAGAGGAATTCCTTATTCCTTTGTCCTGATATCAGCACCTTTAATACTTATAGATATGCATGGAAATGTGTGTTAAGTCAGTGCACTATGGCTATCACATTGGAAAACCCAAGAACATCCACTTTGTGAAAGACCCTCCTATTTAGGGTTAGCTTCAAATGGCTGTGCTTTGTTTTGACTTTAAATGAAGTATCTCTAAGGCCAGCAGAAGGCATCAGATACCCTGGAGCCACAGCTCAAGGCGCTTGTGAGTCAACTGGTGGGACTGTTTACATGAGAGAAGTCACATATGCAGTACAGTCAGGGTTTCTTCCTTTGTCCTGGGGGACAACTGGTTCAACAGTTACCAGTACACCTGTGGGCATTCCTATTCTTTAAATCTAGGGGCATTTCTGGTGACATCATCCCTTGCTTTTTCTCCTCGAAGTCATTCTGAGTCACCAAGGAATTGCTAGAGTCCTACCCGTATGCAAGCAGGGGTAAAAGGCTCCCACAAACACGGCGTAAGCAGCTGTCTTCTCTCCCCCTCTGGTTTCAGGCTAAAGGAGATCCAGATGAGCGAGTATGACGCCGCCACCTATGAGAGGTTTTCTGGTGCGGTCCAGCGGCAGGTGCATGCCCTTCGAGTCATCCTGGATAACTTACAGGTAACCTTTCCTCGGACGTACACGAAACAGCTGGGGAAAGTTATTTGTGCCCTGAGCAGTAGAAGCCATTTCAGGATCGACACATAAACTGTACTCACCCCAGGATTTTCTTAGCGAAATTCTCCAAGGGAAAATAGCTGACCTCACCTTTCTTCCTGTCCAGGAAGTAGGAATTTTACCAGTAACCCTCCCAGACAGTGACTTCCTGACTCCCCTCGGGGAAGATCTATGGACATCTCACCTCTCCTGGAAGTTCACAGAACTCTCTGCCCACAAATCATTTTACTGCCCCTGAAGAAGCAGAGGGACTGATTAGATCAGCCAGGGAATGCTTTCTCTATATCCTCGCCACCTCTTCTCCCTGCCCTAGCTTTTCGCTCTTTCACAGTGCTCTCGGTGCCTCAGGACCAGGAGAGCTTAAATAGCGATTAAGATACTTCAGCATTTCCTAAGGAGAAACTTATTTCTGTTCAGCAAATTCCCTGAATGATGCATGCTCTCAGATATTTTGTCCAGAGAGCAAAGCTTTGAGGGATTGATGGTGGCAGTCGAGCCAGACTCTGCACTGCTCCCTTACATTTCCTTCCCTTGGAGCTTGATTTTGGTTGCCTTCGGTGTACTCTTTGGTCTTGTTCATCATGTTTTGCTATGTATTAGAGAGTGTGGTATAGCTGTAATCCTGTCTTAACCCAAAACTTTGAGACTTCCTTTTTATTTTTTTATTTTTATTGTTGTGTGTGAATGAATGAAGAATGTCATATGTATGCAGTGCCTACAAACCGGAAGAGGGTATTGATCCCTTGGGACAGTTGTGTGCCACCTGATGTGGAAACTTAACCCAGTCTTCTGGAGACTTTCAGCGCTCTTTAATTTTCCAAGGAAAGAACTCCACAAATGATTAACCAGACACCTAATTTCAAGATCTACAGGCTGTAACAGTCCAGCTGAGAGAGCCATCACAGGCCCCTGAAATATGGATTTTTTGCCCCCATTTTATAAATAATGAAACTAGAGACTACATAGGTAGCACAGTTTCCTGGGTCGTGTGGTCAATGATGCAGGGGTCTGAGCCTGAATTCAGGTTCCTGTTACCTTCTGACTCCAGTATTCCATCCTACATGTAATTCTTATATATGATCATTAGCCAGATGCCAAGACAGCATTTGCTCATGTTGCCTGTTGAATCTTTATGTAAGCCATAGGAGGTTGTTTTCAGGCAGGTCTATAGTCAGGTCACATTCATGAGGATGCTTAAAAGCAAAGCTACTGGCCAGGAATGGATGAGGCCTCGTGCAAACTATAAAACCGCAGATTGTGACCAAAACTTCGACCCCCTTCCTGTCCCCTTCAGCCAATCCTGTGTGACTGAGTAACTAAACCCCTCCAGCTGTTTTGATGTTGCTGTGTAATCCCAGTAGCCATGGGTGTTTCCCCGGTGAGTGTGCAAAGTTTGGCCAGAAACCAGCTAGATGGCTCTCCAAAGCACAGCTTCAGTCCCACTCAGATTGGGTTCCTTCATCACAGACAACTGCTTTTATAATAGCCAGTAGAAATTAAATTACTGGGGAAATATTAAAATTGAATACAAAATGCAGGACCCCCAGTGGGTGGAGACAGGGCCTTTGAGGCTCAGGCTAACCTCAAACTTCCTATCCTCTTGCCTCTAGCCTCTTAAGTCTTGAGATCATAGGTGGATTTATGACTGTGTATATGCTTGTGCATCTATGCGTGTGAGTGCAGTACCTGGAGAGACTTATCAGTAGCTGTGGGCCGCCTGACATGGACGCTGGACACTGAACTTGAATCCTCTGCAAGAGCAGTTGATGTTCTAACCACTGAACCATCTCTCCAGCCCCACATGGTGGTAACCTATAAGATAACAAACCGTGGTGCTCTGGTCACTTTACAGCAAGATCACCACAGATTTGATGGTTCATTTCTTTTGGTGCTAAATAGTATCCCATTGCCAGAATACACCACAGTTTATGCATTTACATATTGATTGCCTCCCAGGTTTTGCAGTTCTGCATAAAACATGTGCAGATTTCTGTAAGGAAGCAGGTTTCTTACTCGCTGTGTGAATACTAAAGCACGCAGTTGCTGGGGGGAAGAGTGAGTCTGATTTGCAGGAGACTGCCAAACTGTCTTCACACGTGGCTGTAGCCTTCCACCATCCCCATCCCCGCCCACATTTGGTGCTATCAGAGTTTTGGATTCTGGCAATCCCTAGGCTTGGCATGATATCTCATGGCTGTTTTAACCTGCAGCTCCCTAGTGATGCAGAGTGCTGGACATGTTTTCACGTGCGCACTGAGCAGCCTCCAAAGTAAAGAAGGCATACTGTTAATTAAATGTCTGCCCTTTAAAAATGTTTATTCTTTGACAGTCTGATCATGTGCATAGTGTATTTTGATCATATGTCCCCACGACCCTCCAACCCGTCCTGCATGTGCGCACGCGTGAGTGCACACACACACTTCTGACCTCCTTCCTCTCAAGTGTCCCTCCAGCTTTTGTGTCTTGTTTAAAGATCCACTGGGTTTACTGGGGGTTCCATGAGGATGGGTGTGGGGTTATTACCGGAGCATAAGCAACTTACCAATGCCTGTAGCACTGAAGAATAATTAATTTCCCACAGCCATGAACTGCCAATAGCTCCTGGGGCTAAAGTAGGGACCTCATGAACCCTGCTGCCATCCACGATCGAATGTTGACAGCCCCATCTTGTGTGTGTTGTGCATGTAGCTGTAGCCGCTCTTAGTTCATGCTTGCAGTGGCCAAGTTCTCTGAACACGGCGCTAATCTGACTGGCAACGTAAATATTTAGAACATAATTGGAAAGTTTGTCCATTTAGCAAAACAGCAGGTTTTCCCCCTTTTAAATTTTTTAAACTTGATTTTAAGAGAATTTTCTATATTATATATTTATATATTCTTTTATCAAAATTACCATGTTTGAATAATGGTATATTAATATAAACGTGAAATGAAGAAAACTCGCAGATCACTAGCACGGATATTTTAGTTCTGGTGGGCAGTTGGCCCACATGTTTATTCTCATCAAGAATTCCGTGAGTGTGTGGAGATAGGACGGACACACTGGGACAGAGCTTAGGTCGTGTAAAGTCTTGGTGAGATGCGTAGCTACAGGTGTAGGAGGCTGGGGCAAATCCAGTCCTCTAGCCTCCGTCCCCACTGCGTGATCAGAGGTCAGACATTCTTCGCAGGCCACTCCCCTGAACCAGAGGTCAGGACTTGGCTTCATCCTTTTCCTGTCACTCTGTTTGTTGTTGTTTGTTTTGTTTTTTGAGACAGTTTCTCTGTGTAGCCCTGGCTGTCCTGGAACTTTCTCTGTAGACCAGGCTGGCCTCAAACTCACAGATCCACCTGCCTCTGCTGGGATTAAAGGCCTGCACCACCACCACCTGGCTTCTCCTGTCATTCTTGACTGGTTGGTAACGCCACAGGCTTCCTGACATTCTTTGATGCTCAGAAGGCACTGTGCTGCAGAGCAGTGGCTGCCACTGCCTGTCGCTGATGAGGATTGATTCTCACATGATCAGCAACTGGGATAAGAAGCAAGGAAATGTCAACGTGAAGATGGTTGCAGTGGTTGGCTGCCATCAAGCAGTACAGCAGTTGGATTATTGAGCTGGGTTCGGGAAATATAGGGTCTGTACTGGTATAGAATCCTATGCAGTGTTAGATAACATGCGCCATTGCTAAGCATCCATTCACTCATTTTCATGAATCAAAGACACCGACCTGAGGATTCCCCGCCTGCCCCACTAGCTGCTCCGTGACCATACTAGCCAGTGATGATTTCACTCCTGCGTCCTATCACCTTCTTTTGGCGATTTTCAGTGCCTGTCCGGCTGGAGTAAACTAAATCTAATCCCCTTTCTGTTACCGTAAGGCAAATATAAAATCCTCAAATCCTTACTATAACTCCATTCTCCATATTTTGATTTGCATTTCCAAAGCTCCTTTGGCGTACATCCCAATGTAGCTGTGGTCATGGGCTCTCCCAGTCCTGTGCCTTGACTGGGATGTTAGGATTTGTCTTGGTTACTGTTGATATGGTGAAGCACCATGTGGGAAGGAAAGGGTTTATTTGGCTTACTTTTCCAAGGCACTGTTCGTCATTGAAGAGGTCAGGACAGAAACTCAAAGCAGAGCAGGAACCTGGAGGCAGGAGGCCATGGAGGGGTACTCCTAAACTTGCTCATCATGTCTGGCTCTGCCACCAGCCCAGGAATGGCATCATCCACAGTGCGCAGGGAGCTCCCCCATCGATCACTAATTAAGAAAATGCCCTACAGGCTTGCCTACAGATGATCTTATGGAGGCATTTTTTTTTTTCAGTTTGAAATTCCCTCCTCTCAGATGGCTTTAGCTTGTGTCAAGTTGACACAAAACTATCCAGGGTTCTTTATCATTTGACTGTCCTCTTGGGCACCCTGGCATAGTTGTAAGTTACCATGGCAAAGCATACATGGGAATACCTTTCAAAAAGTGATTCCGATGACTTCCAGATCCCGAGAAGCAGAGAGCCCCATGGGGCACAGGCTGCTCCCGTCCCCTCAGCTGTTTTAGTTTGCACATAAGTCTCAGGAATTTGAGTAACAAGGCTGCTGTCCAGAGGGAGACTGCTGAAGATCGGCTTACAGACTCTGGCTGTAACAAGTTAAAGCTGATTATTTTGTTACCTCATAAATTCTCTAGGTTCTCTGTGACAGAAAATCGGTAAGAAATACGTCATCGTTACATTTCCAGACATTGAACTTTCCCCTGGGGCTCATTTGCATACTGTCTTCCTGTTCATATGTCCTTTGTATTGTTCCGCGTGTTAAAACAATTACAACTGACAGAACACAGTCAAAAAGTCTTTCTTGTAAGCAGAGCAGGGAGCATGAGACGACATTCTTGCAGAACCATCTCCTACTGATAGGACCCGGTGTGTTTCCTGTTATTCATGCACCAAGTGTGTCAAAGAACTACAGGACAAAGTACATAAAGATTCATGCGCATGTGTTTGTGACATTGCAGGCCAAAGGTAAAGAAAGACAGTGGCTAAGACACCAAGCTACTGGGGAACTAGATGATGCCAAGATCATTGATGGGCTGGCTGGAGAAAAAGCCATCTACAAACGTCGGGGTGATCTGGAACCTCAAGTAAGTAATGGGGAGCATTGAGCCTCAGATCCACAATAGTTCAGTCTTCTGTAGAGAGTTCATGAAATATGTCAAAACATTAGCCCAGAGTATACAGCTACAGAAAGCATTCTGTAAGGACAGAGAAATACAAAGTCTCATCAAGGCATGGAACACACACACACTATGTATATGTGATCATTTAAAAACAGTTGATACAAGGGCCAGGCCTGGTGATACATTCTTTTACTCCCAAGACTCAGGAGGCAGAGGCTCTGTGAGTTCAAGGGCAGCCTGATCTATACAGCGAGTTCCCAAACAGCCAGGGCTACGTAAAGACACCCTGTCTCAAAATCAGCTCAAAGGCAGGGGAGCCTTCATCAGGTCCAGAGGTCTTCGCAGCAGGGATCAAACTGTGACCTACAGTCCAACCAGGCAGAGAAGTCCTGAAGATGCTAGTTCCTCGAGCTGAAGAAGGTACTTCATGGAGTTAGTCTTGAGTAGACGGAAAGCCGGCCTTCCTGCCCACCCAGCCCAGGCAACCTCGGAGGGAAGCAAGAGAACAAGTGCTGACCACCAGTATCCTGTCAGCAGAACCTCTAAATAGCCACGAGGTGACTCCCTACAAGTCCACTCCCCAGATGCAGAGTGGGTACTCTGTGGGCGGAGAAACAGGGACACTGTTGTTTGTGATCCAAGAGGATTCTTCAAGCAACAATCTCCGTGGTTTCCTGCTCTCCTGGAAGTCAGTCTGTGTCCACCAAATGCCTTCAGATTTTAGAAAACAAGGAATTCTGCCCTGAGTTACACTAATTATAGTAAATAAGCATTTGTCGTATGTAGTCAAATATTGAATGTTAGTGAACTCTGTGGTCTTGGACAATCAAACCTGCTGAGTAGAGGCTGAGAGCAGGGGCGCAGTGAGGGGAGTGGGCGCGCCAGTGTTGAAATGTTTACTGGAGTGGATCTGGTGGTAATTCGGGGGCTCTTATTCCTGTGCTGTTGCCATGAACCAACAGCTGCGTCCCTTACTGAGTCACTGTGGTAAGCAAGCATTCGGACGCATCTGTGACTTAGTCATGGACGTGTGTGCCACCGCTTCTAACTGGGGCAGACTCAGCAAGTTTTAAAGGAATGTATTGAACTGGCTTCCTGCTATTCTCCTCTAAGCATCTACGGTGTTTACAGTTTTTATTGATCTATCTTGTGTGTGTGTATGGGCCGTGCATGCCACAGTGGGCATGTGGAAGTCAGTTCTCCCCTTCCACCGTGTAGCCCTGGGACTCGAACTCAGGCTGTCAAGCTTGATGGCACGTACCTCACCTACCAAGCCCTCTCACCGGACCCCTATAGTATTTTCTTGAAATCATTAGTTCTGCTCATTATTTTTCATGCATGTCAGCAAGTATTTAACAGAATAATCTGGGATTTTTCTTATTTATTGCTACTGACAAACTTTTTTCTTTTTAATTTTCCACATTGGCAGATCTGGGCTCCAAACCAATCCCATAAGATTTCATGTTTTAATCAGTAGTTTTTGCCAGACAGCAGCTCAATGCCACTTTAACTGCCAAGAAAAGAAAAAAGAAACACTAGTTCACTGGCAAAAAAAAAAAAAAAAAAAAAAAAAAACTTAAAGAATTGAGACGTTCTGAAAATGCTTCCTTACTTTTTTGGCCAGATTCCTCTCGCATAGCCGTGCCTTAGCAAGCTCTTCAGCCCAGGTAGAGAATGACCTTTCAAGTGAAGCTGATGTGTGCTCCCCTCCAATCACACACACGCTCATGGGGCTGGCGGGGGTGGGGGGCTGAGACATAGCGTAAACGATGTGGGGTTTCTAGCCCTCCAGGTCTATATTTTTAAACCACTATTTTTAAGCTGACATCCTCCAGAAGGCCGCTTTTACTATATTTCAGGGGAAGCGCTTCCCATGTGGTCCCTCTACCCACTGGGACAGCCCTGTGCAGGCCTGAGCCTGGGGCAGATATGCCCACCTTGGGCTGGCACTGCAGAACTCGTGAGAACCCAGGATGACCGCTGACCATGGTTTCCCGCCATTCTCTCCCTCAGCTGGGTAGCCCACAGCAGAAACCCAAGCGCCTGCGCCTGGTGGTAGACGTTTCCGGCAGTATGTACCGCTTCAACGGGGTGGATCGCCGGCTGGAGCGCTCCATGGAGGCCGTGTGCATGGTCATGGAAGCCTTCGAGAACTACGAGGAGAAGTTCAAGGTAACGGCACAGCATGAGCTAGGGATCGCTTCTGCTCAAGAGTGAGTCATCCGTGGTGCAGAGTGCAGCCAGAACCAGGGACACCCTCCTCTTGGCTCACTTGTCTGCAGGGAAAGTGGCCTGCTGCTGCCCCGTTCTAATAGTAACATAATTGAAGGGCCTGATAAACCTCTGGTTCCCACAGAGAAAAGCATACGACAAACTGTGTGCCATTTCCTACAAACACAAAAGTCTGTTCTCAAGTTTCACTGGGCATCCTCATCCTAGCACCCCCCCACACCCCCAGCCTTAGCACTGACACCCCATTACCAGCCAGGGTCTGTGCACTGTCCTGTTCTCTGCTTCTCTTTCTCTTTCCACACAAACAGTGAACAGACAATAATGAAGGAGAAAACAGCCTTCTGCTCATGCCCAGCTTCTCCTTCATTGTGCTACCAACTCCTTCATTTCAGAGGTCCGAGTGTAGGAGGGACTCCCTAGCCGCTGTTAGCCGCTGTGCTGCAGCCGCTGTGAGCCAGCTGATCGTGATCCTGCACAGGAAGGCGTGGCATCACAGCAGATACCAAAGGGAGACGTGGTGTGTACAGACACACAGCCCAAACATAGGAACTCTAGATTTTGTACTGGATCAAACAACGCTCGAGAAACAGACAATCGAATCAGTTGCCTTAAGCCGGCTTTCCCATGCCATGTCTCTGTTTTATTCTACAAACAAGAATCAAATTGATTTGTCATTTTGCTTAGGCTCCTTGTGAAGAATGCAGCCCACTGGCCCTCCTGGGTCCCTGGGCAAAGGAATGAGCGGCACCCAGCAGGGAGCACTGTGGGGCTGCAAGGCTCTCTAGAGTACAGGGGTCCAAATGCATGTAACACATGACTTAGCATGAGAAAGATTTCAAAGACTCACACTGACAGGATGAGGACAGGCTGCTCAGATGAGCACCATGGCGACAGACATGACAGGCTCCTGTGGGAGGTGGAGGTGGCCAGTCTGTAAAGTGAAGCAGCAGGCTCCTGAGGATGCCATTCAGCTTTTCCATCTCGTGACCCACACCCCATGTGTGATTGCATCTTCATTTCTTTTTAAATAGAAAATGTGTATTTAAATCATTTTGACCCCTGATGGCCAGTGGGTATCTAGACAGCCATGGACCAGTATAAATAACTGCAGCCCTCCTGGTGTTCAGAAGGGCCTGGGTTTTAACCTGCCCCAACATCCGTTTCCCCAGCTCTTACCGAGTCTTCCTCCATCATTGCATATTGTAGACTGTCAGATTGCCACATGTCTGAGGTGTGATTGGCCACAGGCCCTCCCGTTTCTGCTGGGCCCCAAGGCCCCCTCTGTAGGGGACAGAAGGGTGACAGAGTCCCAAACTCTGAGTGCTTTTCCTGTTTCTAATGAAGTGTTTGAGGGCACACGAGGAATAGGTGCACACAGTACAAAGAAAGAGGAGGAAGAAGTGAGACTTGCTCTGTCCCCTCTCAGATTCCAGCTGCATCGGTGGATTTTTGCTCACTTAGAAATACTTGATTTTTTGGTCTGTTTTTAAAAATAGTTGATATTCCTGATGTCATCATTATCATTATTCCACACTTCCAGCTTCTTGTTCTTGAAAGAAGAAAAGGTCTAGTAATAATTACTGTGAGTCCGTAACTTCCTCAGAAAACAGAAAGTGACTCATGAGCAGATGATGGTTATGGAGTTCCCAGGGTAGCATCTCATGCTGTCTTTAGGATCTAGCCATGTGATCTGAAGCTCCTACCTCAGTTCAGTCTTCTGCAGTCAGCCCGGGGCTGTGAAGGCATCGACTCTGCGTTTGCTTCTCAGCCTTCAGCAGCGCCCCCTCCCCCATGTGGTCGTCTGTGTGCTCCCCACTCCTCTTGGCATCCGCTTGTGTTGTGTTTGGCTAGAGTTCAGTGCTGACTTGTGGGTCGTTACAGTCTGTCCTGGAGGCTCACTCAAGAGTCTGGAGTCTGCCTCCTCTTATTCCCCGTTAGCACAGCCCATGCCAAACCGCAGAGCCCCTCAAGCGTGAGAGTTACTGAGACGGAAAGGTAATTCAGCAGCATGACATTCGCTGAGCCACTAGAAGTCTTTAAAGTACCTCCGAGTGTTCAAGCAGCTGACTTCACATCTTCCCAGAACAGCAGTTTCCTGACGTCAGCGTCAGCTCCAAGCTGGTGATCAGCCGCGTCCCGCGGTCTGCACAGCACTTGGGAGGCTGTTGACTGTATAAACTGGTCTCTTTCCTCCCCCTTCGGCTTCACTCAAGTTTCTTTTCTCCAAGCTCCTGGGAGTTTTCATTGTCATCTTAAAATAGACTTTCTTTTCAAAGTACTCCAGTAACACCAAAAGTCTGGAGACTATTTTTCTACTAAGCATTCAAAGAACAGTATCAGAAAAATAGGTTTATTCTCTCATCAGAAGTTGGGCTTTGGAGAGACAATAACTTAAGATACAGTATTTCTATGAAGGTGTGTATGTGAGCCTGGTGTTCTGGTTTCCTTCTGCTGCAGCGACCAACACCAGAAGCACTGTAGGGAGGAGAAGCATGTTTGGCTCAACACTGCCAGGTCTCCATCCACTGAGGGAGTCAGGGCAGGAACCATGAAGGAATGCTGCTTACGGCTGTGCTCAGCTTTCTTATACAGCCCAGGTTCCTCTGTCTAGGTATGGAGCTATCTACAGAGCTGGGTCCCCCATCGGTCAGTCACTCACAGACAGGACCCCAGACCAGGCTGTTCTTCAACAGAGGTCCTCTCTTCCTGGGTTAGTGATAAAGCTAACCAGGACACCTAGCCTATATACAAGGTCCTAGGTTCTGTCCTCAATACAGAAAAAAATTAATAAAAAAGAAAGCCACTATTCTAGAACCAATTCCTGAGTCATGTTCCTTATAACTCTGAGGACTTTCCCTCCATAGAAGGTGCGGTTAATCTTCACCTCACTTGTAGGAATCATTCTCCCCTCGACAGACGAATTCAAGACACAGTGCTCCTCACACTGCAGGAAGCCGGCTTTCCATTCCTTCTCTTGGGTATTAAATTGGCATAGAACCTTAGGGCTAGGGATCATTTTTACCATCCCCTTTCCACAGCTGAGAAAACCAAGATTCAAAGAAGTTAAATACTTGGCCCAGTCCACACCACGAGACAGTAAAAATGCCAGGACTTCCAACCCCATGTTTGAGGATCTTTCTTACTTTTTTATCCTTTTTTTCTGTTTTACTTATGCCCAGACTTATGCCAAGTCAGTATTTTCAGCAATTCATTCAAAAGTAAACCTGTTTTACCATCTTTTATCTTCTACGTTTACTATCTCACCGTGCAAATGTGGTGTGGTAGACATGATTTCTTTGATGGTATCCTGGTCAGGAAGGCTGTGTTCCTTCCCAGAAGACTATAGAAAGATGACTCACAGAGAGATGCCTGCTGAGAAATCCCTTCTGTTACACACTTAGCTGAGTGCCTGTAATTCCTCCTTTCCCAGTGCCTTAAGGACATTCCTTGAGTTTAAATATGGAGATTAGTCATCCTATCCGGTTTAAACTCTGAATATATTTGTGCTACTACCCAGAGATAGGACTCCCCCCAAAAATGCATGGTTTGCTGAATCCGTTCAGAATGGACTCAGTAGTTGACATAGAAGTATTGGTCATGAGACACCAAAAGCTTAAGGAGAGATGTAGGAAAAGCTTGGGGAATCGCTCACTGTTTCTCTGTAGTGTCTTGGATTAAAGATGCAGATCTGTGTCTTCACTGAGACATGTTTTTGCTATTTGTTATACCTTCCTCTAAAGGAATGAGGCTTTCAAAACAAACCTAGCAAAGGGATCCAAACAAATTGTAAAGCAAAGAAGCTTTAGAGAGAGGCCCACTCAACAGCTGTCATTTAGTATTTATGCTGAATGCTAAGAACAAGACTCCTCGAACATTTCCAGGATAATTTGTGGGCCACTTAGAAAAATTACAGCCTTAACATTGGGTGGTTGATAGGGACAATGAGGCTCTTGTTTTTTGAATCCTATGCTACTCCAGGGAAATGTGTGTGGCCTGTCCCAACAGTTTACATATGGTACTGGCAGGGCCCAGCCTGAGTGAACAGTAGAGTCAAGAGTTAGAGAATGGAAATGAATGACTTCAGCTTGTGATACCACACTCCTGTTATGCTGAGGCAGGAGGATCATGAGCTTGAAGCTAGCCTAGGCTATATAATCTCACACAAATAACAACAGAGTGGGTTCATATATATTTTCCTTGAACTCAGACAGTTCTAAGGAGAGGGAAATTATTGTTTAAACATGTTGAGATACATGGGTAAAGGTCTACCTGGTCACATCCATTATTATCTAATCCCTACCACACCCCTTAAAAGGGAGGAAGAAACTGAGTCATTCCTGCCGCAGTGCAGCATGGGAATCAGCTCCTTCCCTCTGCGTGAGTCCCTCTTAGGTACTTGAGCACCCCCAGCTACTCAGGTGGGAGCTCTGCAGGTTCCAACCCATCTGGATACCAGTGATTTCAGAGCTAGCCTGGAATACTTAGTGAGACCCTCTCTCAAAATAAAGAAGAGGGCTAGAAATAGAACACAGTGGTAAAGTGCTTGCCTAGCATGGCTGAGGCCCTGGCTCAAAGCACAGTCCCACACAAAGGGGGAGAAAGCAAACATACATAACCCCTCAGCTTCCTGCTTAGCTCTCCACTGACCAAGCCCTGCCCTGGGTGGTGGACATGGGACCTAGGGGCCAGGCCTTCATCTAACTTCTAACCACCCTAATGAATGTCCCACCTCTTCTCTCAGGTCCTTCATGGGCTCTTTTCTTAGGTCTGCCTTCCTAGGGCATGCTCAGGTGGTGTACGTATATCAAGGTCTAGGGGGCAGCCAGACGGGACCAGAGGCAAGATCTCCCTGTATTGCCGTGTTCCACAAGCTTCAAGGAAGCCACATACTCATAATTTGATCCTGACTTCACAGGTCCTTAAGATGTAACATTTATCAGAGTAGGAGATAAGAGCATGTTTCACCTGGGAATTTGTAGCCAGATTTATAGTTTTCAAAGGTTTAGCCATCCTGTGTAGCCCTCGGGTTATATCCTCCTGGGAATGGATACAATGCCTTCATCTCCAGCATCATCTCCACAGCGCACAGTTTTGGCCCATAGGAAACAGAATTGTCTTTCTTAGATAACCTCACCCACTTCCTGTTTTAACGTGGGGCACTTTCACTAGGAATTTTTCTGCTTCCCATTTCAGATGCAGCAGCCTTCATTATGTTAGATTGCATTTGTCATCTGGCTTAGGAAACAGCATTCTAGTTTCTAGATTGTAAAAGAATGCAACCCACAAACCAAAGGCGAGCTGATAGTGGCCCACGTTGTTTGCAAGCTCTCAGGGCGTTTCTGTGGGAACTATGCTCGACATTGTCGCAGGGTGCGGAGGTGAAGCACGGAAGACCTTGCCTTAAAGAGCTTCAGATAGCAGATAGGGAACCTAGTGGGGGCTTACAGGAGGTGTTTGGAGGATAGCTGTTGGTTAATACCGGACTGTCAAAGTCTTCATCCCCAGACCACACTAATTTCCTTACAGATACTTCAGTTGCCAAGTGTCCCAACCTTCATATCTTCACAAAATGTCTTTAATAGAGGTGAGAGATTTGGAGGGACAGTGGGAGGGGTCAGAGAGGTAATGGGAGGGGTCAGAAGGACAGTGGGAGGGGTCAGAGAGGTAATGGGAGGGGTCAGAGGGACAGTAGGAGTGGCAAAGACTGACCTCTCGCACATTGTTCACTTCTGACTTATTTTCAAATTCTGCCTCCCAGCACTGACCTCATCTAACAGTCAGGGAGTTTTTTCTTGTGCCCAGAAGATAGAGAATTAAAAAGCTTCCTAAACTGAAAGATGCATGCCATGCATTAACAAGTGGAAGGAAAAGCATATTGTACAGTCACATGGTCAACATCATCCAGAGTTATGTGGGTGCTGATGTGTTTGCTTGTGACTCTGCAGCTCGGCATGTCCTTTAGAAGGAACTAAATGCCCAAGGGCCCTATCATAGAATGCTTTCAGAGGTTAGCTTGTATATGATTGTGGATAATTTTGATCTTTTTGTGCTTTAATTTCTATGAGTATGTTTTCAGGCTGCGCTTGTTGGTAGAATTGAGTTGCTCCGAATCATGGACTCTCAACTTCTGGGGGCTACTGATGCTCTTGTCCAGGATCCCCTCCATCTCTATCATAGTTAACGCCTTCATGTCAGATCTCCCTGATGCTTTACATCTTCCCTTTCTGTCAGCAGCCAGGAAACCACTCTGCATCGAAAGGGCTCTGTGTGATTAGGTTAGCACCACTAGATAACCTCCCTTCTGATTAACTCATAGCCAAGTAAACTTAATTACATCGACAGAATCCTTTTTGTCATGGAAGTTAATGTAATCGTAAGTGATATCCCATTATGTTTACCAGATTTGACCGCAATCATGGAGAGAGTATAGAGAACACAGACATGGCAGCTGGAATTCTGCTTTATACTGTATGTGTGCTTCTTACACCGTCCCCCTTGAGACTTACACATGAAATTTGGGGTAGCCCCTACGGTCCTCATCATACTTCCCACCTCTTGCCCAGGGGCCGAGATCTCAGAGGAAGGTGAACTCAAACAGAATGAGTCCACGGTGGTTTGCCTTTGTGGACAGCGCATCTCCCTCTCTTTCTGCATTCCTTTATGGCCAAACGTTGAACTTGGAACAATCCAGAGTTGGGGTCTAGAGGACCAAGGATCGTCCTGCTGCTGACTGACTCCCATGCTCTCTGACTCTTTTGTGTGTAGTACGACATCGCTGGACACTCGGGAGATGGCTACAACATTCGCCTTGTTTCAGCTAACAAAATCCCCAAGGATAACAAGCAGAGACTAGAAATTCTGAAGGTAAATTCATTCTGTTCCTTCTATAGTGAGAATCTCTGTCAGATAAAAACTAGGAGGCGTCACTGAAGAAGCAGTAGATATACACTCTCAAGCACTGAATAGAAGCCCTCTTTCCTGTTTAAATCTCCTTTTCCACTAACTAAATTTTCCCTGCGTATTTTCAGAGTAATCAGTGTTTTGTTGGGTTTGAGCATCTGAGATCAGAACTCCTCATAATCAGACAGACATGTTCCATAAAAAGGAAAGAATATCCCTTTAGGGTATTCTGTATTCTAAATCTTATATTTCTCTTAGTCTTTTTGAATGATAAATTCAGTTTCACATTGTTAAATCTGCAGTAGACATCATGATTTTAAAATGGATTTATTCCTTTGCTAGTGGAAACAGTGTTCTCATTTCAGATTAACTGTGTACTGGAACTTCAGCCCGTTCCTCATTTTCTCCTCCTTCTTGCCCTTCTTCGGGGTAATCCATATTTCCTTGCTTTAAATGGAAGGTTGGGTTTTAAAAGAGTCCGTTGTGAACACATAGGAACACTGCCCGTTTCTAAGGAAAGTCAGCCCCGCACACTGGCACGCCGGCAGTAGAAAAGTCATGATTGTGAAAAGGAGTTGCTCACCCATGGCTTGTGCGCCCTGGCTCTTCCCTTCAGACCATGCATGCCCACTCGCAGTTCTGCATGAGCGGGGACCACACCCTCGAGGGGACAGAACACGCCATCAAGGACATTACCAAAGAAGAAGCTGATGAATACTTTGTTATCATCTTAAGCGACGCCAATCTGTCACGATATGGAATAAACCCTGCCCGGTTCGCCCAGATCCTAACAAGTGACCCTCAAGTTAATGCCTTTGCTATTTTTATTGGCTCCTTAGGGGACCAAGCAGCCAGGTAAGCATTGTCGCAGCAGACAGCAGGTATAGTAAACATTTGACACGTTTGTTTCTCAGACCTCAGCCTGAGGGGCTGGGGAGGACAAGTAGAACAGGGTCTAGGGTGTCTAATGTCGCTCTTGGGGTGCACAATACCCCAGCTTGTTTGGGCAAGGAACATGATTGCTCTAGGCTTTTTTGGACAAGAATTTATGATTTTAATTGTTTTATAAAATAATTATCAAATTGATTTCCCCCCCCAATAAGTTAGACAGTATTTTATGGATTAGGTACTTTACAGAGATCCCAGCCCAGTCAAATCAGTTTGTGTTCAAATCATATTCAAAACAGTAAATAGAGTGAGCAGTGGTTGTAGCTCAGTGGTAGAACACTTGCCTAGCATGCATGAGGTCCCAGGTTCAATCCGCAGCATTGCACAAAATAAAAAATGAAGGAACCCAACAACAGTAAATTCCCCAGCATAGCAAAACCTGTATTCATCTCTCGGTGTGTGTGTGTGTGTGGTGTGTAAACAGACACCATCTCAGTATCTCTTCACAGTGATAGAGCAGTGACTAAGACCAAGGCAACTCTTATAAAGAAAGCAGGTAACTGGGGCTTGTGTATGGTTCTGTGGTTTACTCTATGGTCGTCATGGTAGGAAGCAGACAGGCATGGTGCTGGAGCAGTAGCGCTAGACGAGGGGCCTATGGGGCCATCCTCATTCATACCACCACAGATGGATGGAGACTTACGTAAGCATATGTATACATATCCTCTAAACAAACTTCTGTAAGTGAATAAGTATACATTTAGACATGTGTATACATAAGCATACATGTATATGCCACATGTGTATGTAAATCTGTGTCTCGCTGGAGAGACCAGTAGGTGAGACCCCGTAGACACAAAGGAAGACTGTGTATGTGTGGTTTATGCTATAGTGAACATGCTACATGGTGACTGTAGGAATTTATAGTCAGTGCCTCAGGGATGACCCAAAAGGAGAGACCAGGAAACACTCCCATAACTTAAAAACACTGACAGAAAGCATTTGTGGTTTTCTTTGCCTGACATACTCATAAAAGGCAGAAAAAAACAACTATTCTGTCTTACAGAGGGCCTGCCTCTGCTTCTGCCTCTGCTATGCTGTGCTCTGCGGTACAGACCCTCATAAGCCAGGGAGGGTCCAGCCCCATGGATGCTGCCGTGTCCACAGTGAGCTTGAGAACAGATTCTGTATCATAGACTCATGCTCACTTAGTGCAGCTGACTGCACACACTTCTCTCACTTTTATGCGTTAGCACTTCACATTTTCTGGAAGCTTCCAGTGCTCAAAGCCTTCTCTGTCCACATTTGCCCAGTGCCAGCCCAGCGTTGGGCAGGCAGCAAGCTCAACAAATGCTGGCTGAGCTGAAGCGGGCATTTTTTTCTTTCTAGTGAACAGATCCTGTTGGAATACTTAAGAAAGCACAATAATACCCTTGTGGTTTCCCGGGGAAATGGTCCAACGTCCACTGGCAAAAGACAGAGTACAGACTTAGCTGGTCTGCCCAGCATGCCAAATCCATGATCCTACACAGAGTGGCTGACTTTTATTAAATGTCATTCCAAAACCAAACTTCGTTGGCACAATGAAAGGCGGTATTCTCTTCAATATATCTGTCTCACCGTCTTATTGCCTTCAAAGATGGCCTTTTGTTCCAAACAATAAACTGACAGTTTTTTAAAAATTACCATGAGCCTGCTCGACCTGGTAATCATCAAAGCAGAAGTCGGATAATGTAGATTGCATTTCATGTTCTGTGATGGGGGAGGAACAAGAGACTTGACTGTGCAGTGAGTTGGAGGCCTATTTTCTAAGAAAGGAGAAACTTTTTGGAAGTACAGTGTGAGGCCACATTACACGGCCAGATGCAGGTGAGCTAATTCCAGATGGGCCCCTTGGGCACCGTCCTATCACGGGAGAACAGCAGAGCAGGAACCGATAGCACTTCAGAACCACTCATTTCTCCCAGAAAAGAGCTTCCCTTGGGCTCACTGCTTTCCCTGCCTCTCTCGCTGATGCTTTCCCAGGTGTTTCATTGCCCTGTGACAGCCAACTCAATCGCAGGCAAGGCAGGAGAAAGTGAAAACGTGCTGTTGTAAGACCCCCATTTTGATGCTGTGGTTGGCCGGGCTGGAACGGGAACCTTGATCCGCAATGGTGATTTCCTCCCCTTCCCTCTGGCAGGCTCCAGAGAACTCTGCCAGCTGGCCGGTCTTTTGTCGCTATGGACACCCAGAAGATCCCTCAGATTTTACAACAGATCTTCACCTCCACCATGCTGTCCAGTATCTAAGAAGCACCCTTCACCACCCAGTACTGGAAGCCAAACGGAAGTAGAGAGAACTCTGAAAAGACAGCAGCCATGCCAGTATGGGCCATGGCCGGACCTGCTGTCCAGCAATGAGTGAACTTCTAAATGGAAACGCACTCTGGAAGGATTTAGGTCTGCAGAGGAAATGGGTTGACCTGCATTTCTTAAAAGGTCAGGGTTGAAGGAAGTAGGAGCAGGAACTACGGGGCTTGGTCTAGTTCCAAACCCAAAGGATAAAAAAATACCCACTTTTGCCTTAATACGTCATCTGTTGCCGGTTGCCACTCCATAGCCAAGCCTTTAAGGCCATAGCTGACACTAAGGGCTAAGTCTGCAAGCCCCACCCAACACGTTCCTGTCTAGAATTATTTTTACTCTCTCTCCACTGTGTATTGCCCAGCAAATAACAATTTTGCAGCCTTTAACCCACTAAAAAGCATTTGGGCAATAGTACTTTATAAGGTGTTGGATTTTCTCAAAAATCCCCTTCTCTTGACTGAAAGGAACCAAAAGATCCTCAGCGTGCCTGCTGTCCCACATGGCTTCTGAATGGTTCTTCAGATAATGAGAGCCAGTATCCTACCCTCTCTCAAGGATAAAAATATCCTGCCCCGCATTCCCTGCATCCTGCCTTTAGTGCTTTTCCAGAGTCCCACAGTGGAGAACACTGTGCTGTCCAAATTGCAACGATGAAAGCAGCAAATGCTTATGAAGAAATTATGTCTGACAGATTACACAAAGTTAAAAGAAATACGTTTGGCTGGTGTTCGCTGGAGATTTCTTTAGGTTTAACTAAAGAAAATAATACTTTTCTTTTCAGCTAAATTTTCTTTCCAAGTGTACCTACTCACATTTTTAGAACACATGTTCCAACAAGATGGCTCTCACAAGCCATCTAATAAAATGCTCTTCACAGCTGGCCATGACGTCAGAAGAGCTGGGAGCGTCTGATGTGTGTGCTTACTTACTGTAAGCTGGAGAAACTAATCTTATTGATGATGATACCCTAGGCGTGTACACTGTCATTGTACGGGCCTGCAAATTCATTTCGCTTAACTATAGGGCAAAAGAAATGTCACCCTATTCTAACGCCCCTTCTCCTGTTCTTCAGATGTCACAGAAATAAAAAGCAGTCGATTCCCAAGACTGTGTTACCATCCGGTGTCTGCCTGGTTTGCCTGTTCCAGGTGCCTGAGTATCCCAAAATGCACAGAGCTCCGACTCATCAAGTGCCCTAGAAATGTGATCACGTGACTAATAATCTCATCTGCTGATGACTTACTGTACATCGGGTATGCTAAACTGTTCTGTGCCGTGTGCCGTTCAGCTCTCATGCCTTATAGGATGGCTACTGACTGCTTTCTGCCGACAAAGAGCTGTTTGGAAAACCCATTGCTTTCACAAGGTTCTTGATCATAGATGATTTTTCATTGAACTATTAGCATTGCCTTACAAATCGAGACCTGGAGCCTTAGAGATAGATATCCACGGCCACAGGCAGGTAGACCAGACTCGACATCCCTCCTCACCTTCTGAGTGTTTGTGTGAGCCCCTCGCCCACCTGGCAAGTTTCTTCTGCTTGACTTCATGGCGACCTCCACTGCCTTCTTCCCTTCGTTTCTTCCACACGACTCTTTGTGACCTGTCTTGGTTTCCTGAGCTGTCCCCCTAGCTCGTGTCCTTATAAACCCTGTCAGCTTCCAGGAGCTCAGAGGTGTGGGAACTAGAGCATGGGACACTTCTGGGAAGAATCTTGTAATTGCTGCTTTTTTCCTGGGCATAGCAGTGAGCTGAGGAAATGCCCATAAGGGGGCAGCTTAGCTCCAAGGTCACTGCCCCCAGCAGCCTTTGGAAGTAGCATACAAAAGTAGCTCAAGATGTCAGCCCTTCACAGATCTCCACACAGAGCCTGAGCAAGCAGAACCATTCTTTTTTAAACATGAAAAGAATGTGCTCCAGTAATTAAGTTTCCCTTCCCCACTAGCCAGACGCCCTTTGCAATTGTTATTTGAAAGAGAAAATGGACTTTTCTGTTTTCTTATTTGTCAAAGGGGAAGATGGGGGGGGGGGATGCTCAGTTTTCACTTCTCAGAGCACCTAAGACGTGTGTGCATTTGTTATTAAATGTACTTAATTATAGGCCACTCAGAGCTGTTCCCAGGCCCTCATTAGAGCCAGGAGGGAATACTAACTGCACTGTGTGCCCGCGGGGTATGCACTGAAAGACATCTAACCCGAGTCTCTCTTGCAAGCACATGAAACGCTGACAAGGTTCATTGTTAGCCCTGAGCAGCCAGGAGGAATGAGCGCTGTGAATAGCCACAGTATATGATGTGTGTTCCCCCTGGAATCCTTTGTGCCCCCAATAAGATGACCTCATCGCAGATGGGGTGGCTTGAGCTCAGCCACAGAAGTGGGTCAAAGCAGGAGGATTTGAAGGGGCGTCAGAGGGGGAATGAATCACTGAATTCTTTACCCCCTTCCTTGGGAACCCTCGGAGGAGGAGCGGCCCATCAACACAAGACGGTTTTCTCCAAAGCAGCCCCGAGGCTTCGTAGGCCATCAGAAGTGGCTTCTGAACACAGGCTGGCCAGAGTTCCCGAAAGGCCAGCTCCAGAGAGGCCACCTCCCCTGCACCTGGCTCCTTCTGGGCCTGTCAGGTCAACCAAAATGAAATTCCTCCTGATCCCAGAAATGCAGAGTGGGGGAAACGGGGAACAGCTGCCTTATCCGTGCTCTGTATTCACTGCCAACAAATGCAGTTAGAAGAGAAATCCCCTGAATTCTAAGCCACTCTCCCCTACATGGGTGACCCATCCTGAAACCTCATCTCTGGTGTCGCCACTGTCCACTCACCCACTTTAAAATCCAACCAGTAATATGTACAACCAATAATACGTACCGTGTAAAAATCCTTAGCTGGATGGGGATTGTCATAAAGATCTTACCTACTGCCTTGATCTTCTCTAACATCTGCTTTGACAAAAACTACTAAAATTCCAGTCTTCACTGAGAGTAGAGGGAATTTATGACTCTAGTTAGAACTGTAAAGAGGGTCTTGATCCTGCCTGATTGGCTATTAACTTCCTGCACGGACTCAAGCTAGTCTTTCTGGGCCTCGTTTGACTTAAATCAATGGCTTAAAATGTTTGGAGAAAATGATTACTGAAACTACAGCTCTGTGTTCCAGTTGCTCGTATACATAGTGAGGCGACTTGTTCCAGCCTCCGTGTGAGAGCCTCACCACTGCAGGATAATCTGTGTCGCCAGAACCCCGCACGTATTTAGCAAAGGGCAGCCTGTCTCCCAGCACGCAGGATTTGGGCACCCGCATACCTGCCCTTCCACAGTATTGCTGGCTGAGCATAAATATTCCCTTACACCAGCATCAGTAAAACTACACAAAAGGATCCCTCAACATGTGAGAGCTCGGCTGTTGCATCAGACTTTGCACAGTCAGAGTGCGTACCTGCACAACGGAAGTCAAAAGGGATCAGGAACCAGAAGGCTGTTGTAACCTACCAGCCCTGGTGTCTCAGCTGGACAAGGCTTGTGTGTGCACACATGCGTGTTGAATGCTGAAAACAGTCTGCTCCAGAGGTGGGGCATGTTTACCTAACACCTCAAAAGTTGAGAAGGATTGGATACTCTTTGGAATCTGAGCACTGTCTGAGGCTTCCACCTCCAAACTCAGACTGTCTCTCCATGCACACGGCCTTCAGAGTGCCAGTGTTACATAACCCTGAACTTGAGTAGTGTTTGTGGTATTTGGCCATTCAGAACAAAGTACAGCTCTCTTTTAAAGTGGCTCAGATCTTGGGAGTGGTGAGAACGTGACATTCTACTTCAAGAAATCTTATCAAGGGGATAATGTTGTTCCTTTGAAAGGCTGTCCCTCCCCTGTGGCCCACAGGCACCAGACACAGCTTTGGTGAAAGTATTTGGGAGTAGCCAGAAAGTGTGCCTATAGACTCAGCCTCCAGAGATGGCGATGTGGCTGGAAGAGTCTCAGAATGTAAGGACGTATTACAGCTAAAGGCAGATGAAGCACTGATAATAGTGGCATTGGCCTGGAGCGTAAACAGCCTACTTGGACAGCTTCAGCCTCACCTCCTGTGGGTGATTCTCACAGAGCCTGAGGAACCTAGGGTTCTGTGCATCCAAACCAGGGTGCCTAGATTCTAGAAATACATATGCATGCGTGTGTGTGCACACACACACACAGGCAGATAAGTCGGGTTAGTTAATGTAGGTACTATACTGAACGATAATGTTGCTTATTGTGGAGTTGACAGAGAAGGCGTCTCCATTGGCTAGGCTTCCTTCAGTGTTCTGAGACTTTCAAACAACTCCGTTCAAGGCTGATGGAATAAACAAGGTCATCAATTACAGGCTCTCATACAAAGATGCGGTACCAAATGTGGGATGCCAGAACTAAAGAATCTTTCTCTCTGTGACCTTTCCTGGAGACTGGAAGAGACACAGCGGCCTCAGCAGCAGAGGCAGAGGGCTCTAACAGCTCCTCGAACCGCCTGAAAGCAGACATTCAGTTGCTTGGCTGGGGTACAGCTCCCCACAGCTGGCCTGTCTCTGCCCCAGTATCTGAAGTCTATCTTCAGAGTAGCGTATCTCAGCAAGAGGGGATGGATGCTCTCTCATAAGACCAATCTCCCTGCACAGCCATCCATCAGACACATCTTGGAATCTTTCATCTGTGTGCTTCCTCTAGCATGGGGTGAAGTGAAGGCCAGGGGAAATGTGATTGGGGCGAGGACAGAAAAGGGTGTATTAGTTATTTTGTGTCATGGTGGCCAAAATCCCAGAGAGAAACAGCTTAACAGAGGAAAGGTGTATCTGGACTTGTGGTTCCAGGGGTTTCAGTCCATCGTGATGGGTCAGTCAGACTAGGTCCCAGGACGGAATGGTAGACCAGGCGGTGTGGTAGACCAGGAAGCAGAGGCACAACGGGAGGCAGGCAGGCAGAACCTTGAAAGGCTCATGCCTTACAACCCACTTCCTTCAGGACAAATTCCATTGTTGTGGGGAAGAGCCAGAGTGGCTTTAGGTGGGGAAATGACTTTCTAAATCTACATTTATCTGTATCTGGCGGGGTTAAGGACAGGGAAAGAGGTCGCTGACTAAGGAAGAGAAAAGAGGAAAGGAGAATTGCCCATCTTTGCACACGTGTGGTATATCCGTGTGTATTTTCAGGTGTGGGGCAGCAGGGGAGGGTTGTAGGTCTGAAGTCAATGAGTCAGTGTAAGGTGTCTTTCTTCATCGCTGCCTTCTGTAGCTTTTGAAGCAGGGTCTCTCACTGGAACTGGCACTCAGATTAGCTGGACCATGGCCAGTCATCACCAGTCCCTACCGCCAACTCTGAGTTTATACAGATGTGCCACCAGTCCCTACCGCCAACTCTGAGTTTATACAGATGTGCCACCAGTCCCTACCATCAATGCTAGGTTTATACAGATGTGCCACCAGTCCCTACCGCCAACGCTGGGTTTATACAGATGTGCCACCAGTCCCTACCGCCAACGCTGGGTTTATACAGATGTGCCACCATGTCTGGCTTTCCACATGGGAGCTGGGGTGACTCATGTCCTCGCGATTGCACACCACCCATTAGGCCTCTTCCACAACCCATGAACTATTTGGTTTTTGAAGCGGATGTAAATTTTTTGGAGACATCTGATCTTTTAATTGCTAAGAAACTGTCGTAAAACCGTGTCTTGTAAAGGGCGGCTCCAGAAACTTCCTAGTACATCAGATACGACAGCAGATGCCTGAGATACCCAAGGCAGGAGTCATGATTGAAGGTCAGCTCAGACTGTGAAGTGAGTTCCAGGTCAGCCTGAACTGTGAGGTAAACCACTGTCTCAGCAAGACAGCAACCACACTAACTAAACAGGAGCAGATGGCAGAATATTCTCAAAACATATATACTTGTATGAAAATGTCTTTATGTAACATGGTACCAGCTACAATGGATATACACAATGAGAATTTAAAATACAAAGCCCAGAGGCATTCAGTGTGGAGGAGGCCCCATTGAAGCATACTGTTTCCTCTCACTGGACAGGAGGAGCGTGCTCCAATGCTAAGACTCAGCTGTTAAAGACTGACTCAGCCCAGTCTGTCCACAAGATCCCCGTGGCTCACAGGGCCAATGTATCCAAAGGGGCTCACATGGGCCCTGCTTCTGCAAAGAAAGTGACTTCACATAAAGGTGGTGGCCACTTAGAGAGCATCCATGCCTGGTTGCTGGCCCAGCACCATCCTGGCTTCCCACATCCATGCACTAGGGACCAATGTCATGCTTTGTTTCTCTGTTTCTCTTCTCTAGAGAGAAGACAATCCTGAGAGTCTTGCTCTTATAGAAAGACCGCTGATGCCCCAGGGGCAAGGGCCATTTGATTTTTAGGCTCATAGTGGAAGGTAACCTGGTGGGTGAGTTTCTCTGATCAATTTTGTAAGGGGACCGTGACATCCTGATCAAACACCCCAGAGCTAGGTCAGAGCACAGAGTGGTTTCTTTCCCAGGATGAATGATGTGAGGGACCAAAACCAAGTTGCAGGAAGGGTGAGGGTGTTAGCCAGCAGGAGGGGTGAGGGTGTCAGCCAGCAGGAGGGGTGAGGGTGTCGGGACAGGTGACTGAGGTCACCCAGCTCCTGGGATTTGACTTCCCTCTAGGACCATGTTAGCGCATTCTCTGCATTTATGATGAGAAAGTAACTGTCCCTAAAGATCTAATGACCTATCTCTGGGAAGGGTCAAATTGACTGTTAGTAGTTCCAGGCAGTCTGCACTTGCGCACAGGCCTCCTTAGGAGGCCGATAGCATTGGACAATCGTAAAGACTATCATCAAGGCCATCTCAGATGAGCTCTCTGTTCTCTTCCCTCAGCCCTAGAGGGGAGTCCTTGACTCACACAGGTGTTAGTCACATAGTCTCAAAGAACTGGTTCATTAGTCGGATATTTCTGGCAGTAACTGAGGAATATTAGAAAGCTAAGCCCAAGATGCCATCCATGTCTGCACAGACAGGGAACATGTGAAAAGGTGGCATCGTTATTAAAATAACATACTAACCCCTGCCTAGTCCTTCCCTTGTGCTGGATGCTTCTTAAGCATGTCATGACTCCCTTAAACCCAAATGTTAATGAAACAAGTGCTTACAACCTAATCCTAATGAAAACCTCTTCTCTCGGCTTGCTATCTAGAGACTGAAGCAGTTATCATACCCAGAAAATTTTAGAGTAGGCCATGGTTTCCAGCTCCAAAATCTGATGTCATTCCTCTGGGGACTCAGGTGAGCCCCCTTCCTGGAAACTCACAATGACTTGGCAGTCTCCCAGCACCCTTCTCCAAGATAGCTGGGGAAGTGTGGCGGTCATGTAGTCTTCATATGTGCCGATCCACACCACCCTACATTCTGAGCGCAGAAGACAGCGCGGGTGGATGCAGCCCTAATGGCAGAACCTGGATGTCATGAGTCTTTATGCCCTCCACATAAGTTGGAATCCTACCCCCACTGTAATCAATTATATTGGGAAGCAGGGCCTTTGGGGATTGATTAGGACATGCAGGTAGAACTCTCATGAACAGGATTGTTGCCTGTATCTTCTTTAAGCCTATAACAGAATACTACAAGTGATCATTAATAAAGCACAATTCTTTCCTCACAATTCTGGGGCCTTGAAAGTCCAAGCTCAAGGTAGTAATGTCTGTTGTGAGCCTTCTGGCTGCCCTGGCCATGGCAGAAGGGCAAGGGAAGCCTGTATGAAGCTGAATTTAATCTTTTTACCAGAAACACATTGTCTCGATAATTAATGCACTCCATGACAATCAACCCAGTCTCTTGAGGACAGACCCTCACGATAATCTCCTATGGAAGTCCCAGCTCTTAATCTTATTACAGTGATTATTCAATTTCAACATGAGGTTTGGAAAAGACAGCCCAACTGGAACAAGACCGTCCTTTACTACCAACTGCAGAGATAGGACACGTCATCCAGAAAGCACGATGCTCGACAGCGCTTGACCCCAGCCTCCATGGTCTGGCCCAGTCAGGGCAGTCCTGGGTATACAGCAAGCTGTCTCATAGCTGCTGCCATATCTGTCTTCCCTGTCCTGGGGAATAAAGGCAGGCGCTACATCTTGTTTGCCTTTGGCTTGACCCTGAGAAGGCTATGCATGTATTTTTAGTGAGTGGATAGCTGTGGGATGAGGAGGTGTCATGATTCTGAGAGACAGAAATTGTGCTGGCCCTGAAATAAAAAAAATAAGATTTGGATGAAGCAGGAAGATTAAAGAATCCCTGAGGAAGACAGCAAAAGAGGAGAGTTTGAGAGAAGCCTGGTCTTGGCATGCTCTCAAAGGCAGGTGGACATTACAGTTCTCCCGCTCTGGGTACCACTTCCTAGCCGAGAATCTCTAAGCAGCCTTCCCAAAGACTCCAGTCCACTCCTCTGGACTACCCTAAGAAGAGCAAGCCTTTGGACTGCCTCATACTGGGGCTCTTTTGTTTTGCTTGCATTTCAGTTTCAAAAATAAATGGAGAACTTTCTTCCCCAAGATTACAAGTTGAATTGGTGATGAGTGAATTGCTGTGTATATGAATAGATGGATAGATGGTTGTATAGATGGATTAGTATTTATGAATGGATAGATAAGTAGATGATAAATGCTGGACAGGTGAATGGAGAGATGAGCTGGAGAGGACAAAGTCTACCCTGTTTAAGGCTTCAGGGAAAGGATATTTCTGGGACTCTTAGTAAGACCCATCACCAGGCTGTGATGGCGCACACTTTAAATCTTGGTACTTGGGAGGCAGAGGCAGGTGGATCTCTGTGAGTTCAAGTCCAACCTGGTGTACAAGAGCTAGTTCCAGGAGAGGCACAAAAATCTACACAGAGGGGCTGGAGAAATGGCTCAGTGGTTAAGAGCACTGACTGCTTCTTTCAGAGGACCCAGGTTCAATTCCTAGCACCCATATGGCAGCTCACAACTGTCTGTAATTCCAGTTCCAGGGGATCTGACACTTTCATACCAATGCACATAAAATAGTTAAATAAATGTGTTTAAAAAAAAGAAATCTACACAGAGAAACCTTGTCCCAAAAACAAGCAAAAAGACCCATGATAAGAACAATCAAGAAGCAAAAGTGGAGTACCACATTTAGCCCAAGCAATACTATCTATCATATATTCCCTAGTGGCTCCACAGGCCACCCCGTATGCAGCCATGGAAAAGCTGAGGAACCACCTGGAAATGTTTTCGACTGAGAGAAAACAGAACACAAGCTTTGAGATTATGACAAAATCTTCATAGTGACAGAATCAAAGATGTTTGGGTCACTTTGAGATGAATGTGTGTCCAGGACAGTCACTTGTGATATCAGACACCCAGCTCACCCTGATATCAGATACCCAAAGCACCCTCAAAAGAAGCCATTCTTCTATGAGGTCCCGAGACAGTTCCTAGGGACCGTGTTGCCTAGCAAGGCTTAGAAGCCTTAACACATACATGTCCTTAAGTTCATGGGCACTGAATTCAATTCATAACTCCTATGTATTAACTAGTTTCCCTAACATTTTTTGTTGAAACACCATAACAGCCATTCTTTTAGAGTATACAATACAATGCTTTGATATATATTCAAAAAGTTATGTAAACATCACCATTGTCTAATTCCAGAATACTCTTATTATCTCCAGTGGAAACTCCATACTGCCTAGGAATCACTTTCCATTTCTCCTTCCTGATTCCTGGCACCACAGGCCTACTGTCTGAGGATTTTCCTATCTGGACACTTCATATAAATGATTTCATACAACACAAACTGCTTTCATCTGCCATAATGTTTTCAGATCATTTGTGTTGTATTTATTATTTTTATGGTCAAGTAACATTTAATTATTCAAAAGTATCAGTTTTTGTTTATCCATTCTTACAGAGCTGGATCTTTGGCTAATACAAAGAACGTCTGTATATAAGTTTATGTAAACATGTGTTTTCAGTTACCTCAGGTATAGAAGTGGGAGAGGAATTTCTGGGTTAGATGATGGCTCTGTTTAATGTTTTCAGGAACTATCCAACTGTTTTCCAAAGGAGTCGTACCACCCTACGTTCTCACCAGAGATAGGGGGCTTCAGTCCCTTTGACCCTTGTCAACAAGCTCTCTGTCTAATTTGCTACCATCATCCTAGTGGGTGCTCAGTGGTACTGCACTGTCATTTTAATTTGTCATTTCTCTAATGGCTTATCTTTTCTAATGCCTAATGCCCATTTGTACATCTCTTTATAGCTGAGAGTATGACTCAGTAATGATTTACTTGGTACACAGACAATCCTGGATATTTTAATTCCCAGCAACACAGACACAGGCATGTGTTTTTCTTTGGAGAAATGCCTATTAAGATACTTTCCTATATCTAATTCGTGATGTGTCTACCATTAAGTTGTAAGAATTCTATGCACAATCTTGATACCAGGCCATTATAAATGACTCGCAGATATTTCTTCCATTCTGTGAATTGTGTTTCCATATTTTTTGATATATACAGGATCTTATACAATAGCCAAAGTTGACCTGAAACTCATTATTGTAGCCCAGGTTTCCCTTGAACTTACAGCAATCCTGCCTCAATCTCCTGAGTGATGTTATTTGTTTTAGTTAGGGTTTCTATTGCTGTGAAGAGACACCGTGACCACAGCAACTCTTATAAAGGAAAACATTTAATTGGGGTGGCTTACAGTTTCAAATGGTTAGTCCATTATCATCATGGCAGAACATGGCAGCATGCAGGAAGACCTGCTGGAGAAGGAGCTGAGAGTCTACATCTTGATCCACAGACAACAGAAAGTGAACTATCTACCACACTGAGCATAGCTTGAGCAAAGGAGACCTCAAAGTCAACTCCCACCATGACACACCTCCTCCAACAAGGTCACACCTATTCTAACAAAGCCATACCTCCTAATAGTGCCCACTCCCTTTGGGGCATTTTTTTTTTTAAAACCACCACAGTATTACAGGTCTGAATCACTTCATCCAGCTTGTATTTTTACTCTCTTGATAGTTTTTGGTGCTTTTGTTTTTCCAGGATATAGTTCTAGTCATCCTGAAACTCACTGTGTAGACTCACAAAGATCCTTCTGCCTCTGCCTCACAAGTGCTTGGGTTAGAGATATGAACTACCACACCTGGCCTGTTTTTACTTTACAAAAAGTTTGACACAGTATCTCTGATAATCTACTTGATTATCAGCTGTCCTTGAACTTTCTCTAGAGCCCCAGTGGGCCTTGAACTTATGATCGTCTTGCCTTGGTCTTTCAAGGAGCTGTGATCCACCAGCCTACTTCCAACAAACACCATAAGCTCACAACTCTCACTGAATACAGATGGGTTGGTTGTTACTGTTTTAAAATAAACACCCTCCAGATTTCTGAAAGTCTTTGTTTGATTTCCAAGGTTTGGAGAAAACTGGATCTGACTAATGTTTTGCCTATATTTGCTTTTATGTAGATTGAGGTGTTGGGAGGCTTAACAGAATAACAACACACATGCTCAGAAAAAGAACTATACAATAAAGACAGATTCAGTTTTTAAAAAGACTTCTAAACGTGATGTGGGGAGTCCTTCTGTCTATGTGTTGCTTTTATTGGTTAATGACTAAAGAAGCTGCTTGGGCCTCTGACAGGGCAGAATAAAGCTAGTCGGGAAAACTAAACTGAATGCTGGGAGAAAGAAGGCAGAGTCAGAGGTGCCATGTAGCTGCTGGAGGAGAAAGACACGAGCTACTAGCCAAAACCCTGCTGGTAAACCACAAGCCTCACGGTAAAATAATGAAATGGGTTAATTTAAGATATAAGAGCTAGCTAGCAATATGCTCAAGTGATTGGCCAAGCAGTGTTGCAATTAATATTGTTTCTGTGTGATTATTTCAGGTCTGGGCAGCCAGGAAATGATGAGCAGCCTCCATCTACATAAACAGTTTACATATTTAAAAATATACATAGCCTTGAGAGAGAAAAGAAAAAGCATAAAGAAAGTCCTTTTAAAAAGAAAGAGCAAAAAATAAATAAATAAATAAATAAATAAATAAATAAATAAATAAAAATAAAAAGAAAGAGCAGTTGGGTTTGGTGGTACACACTTTTAATCCCAACACTTGGGAGATAAAGACAGGTGGATCTCTGTGAGTTCAAGGTCAGCCTGCTCTACAGAGTGAATTCCAGGACAGCAAAGATACACAAAGAAACCTGTCTCAAAAAATCAAAAATTAAAAATAAAAACCAGATTTTTTTTTTAAAAAAAAAAGCTAAATAAAGATGGAAAATACACAGAGAATCTGGATACTGTATGTTATTGTGTTGTCTTTGAACTGTTTGCTGAGGAAAAAGCAACACCTGCTAAAAAACATTTGATTATAAATGCTGTTGGATTAATCTAACATATATGCTTTGAAAATGCCTAGACTTCAAAATTTAAGTAAAAAGATATGTTACTTTGAAGAAGAGGTTTTGCTTTTGTTTCCACAGAAAATGAGAGGCTGTGGATTCATTCTGGGCTAAGAAAAATAAGGTTTGCAAGGAAGACCCCCTAAAAATCTCCAATGGGAACAAATGGCCCAAAAGGTCCAATGTTTAGAGCACCTCTGTTGCAGTTTCCTCTGAGTTCTACATCTAGAACAGCCTCAAGACTGCTGGCCAAGATGATCAATCTTCACAGAATATTCCATTCATGACTTGAACATAATCCTAAATTTTCTTTAGGTTCCCATAAGATTATCAGCACCCCCAATCAGCAGGAAGTAGCCTGGAAAACTGCATGCACATTCCCAAAAAATGAATTATAGATGTTTGTCTGTTTAGAGTGTTAGTCACAAGTTGTTATTGACAATGGTCAGGAAAAAAGCTAAACCAAGGAGATTAGATTCAAAGTTCTCATTTTGGAAAGAAAAAGGGGGAAAGTACTGTGGGATAATGCTCTTATACCCTAGAAAGATTTATCACTAATATTGGTTTAATAAAACACTTATTGGCCAGTAGCCAGACAGGAAGTATAGGCAGGGCAACCAAACTAGGAGAATTCTGGGAAGAGTAATGGCTTCAGTCTACAGTCACCACCCAGATGCAGAGGAAGCAAGATGAAAATACTGCACTGAGGAAAGGTACCAAGCCATGTGACTAAACATTGATAAGAATTATGGGTTAACTTAAAAGTTGTAGGAGCTAGTTAATAAGCCTGAGCATATAGGCCAAACAGTTTATAATTAATATAAGTTCTGTCTATGTCTTTGGGACTGTATGGCTGTGGGATCAGTTGGGACAGAAATCTCCATTTACAGAGTGTCAATTGGAAGAATTGATCAAATAATTGCCATAAACTTCTGCATGGGGCTTCTGTGCACATTACCTGAAGGCACCCAAGACCCTTGTCCCAGTGTGCCACCCGTGTCCTGCACTAAACTTAGCTTTACCTCCTAATTGATTCCATATCACTCTTCCCTCTGCAGAAAATTACTTCTATTCTCTCCCCAGGCTCACCCCTGGCCTTCAAGGCCCACACATCCCAACAGAAGACTTCCCACGAGTCTCTGTTGCTACTGCCTTGCTTTAGGAAGTCAGAAAATATCTACTAAGCATTTGCTATGTTGTAGACACTATCTTGGCTTTCTCTTTAAGGAACACACATTCTAGTGACAAAAGCTAGTAAATAGGCAGGTCAACAGATATAGTCATGACCTGCTCCCAGAATGAAACAGAGGGTCGGGTTTGGATTGAGGGCCATTGTTTCAAATAAGGTACACAGGGAGGCCCCTGAAAAGATGATTGATAGAGCTGGGGAGATGACTCTGTCAGTAAAGTACCTGCCATAGAAGCATGGGGATTTCCCAGACCCACGTGAAAAGCCAGGCTCTCGATGTACCCTAGGGGTGGCCAGGGCAGGGGATGGAAGCAGGTGGGTCCTGTGAAGTTCTCTGTCCAGCCAGCCTAGCCAAATCGGTGAACTCCAGCATCAGTGAGAGATTGTTTCTCAAACAATAAAGTCTGGCAGCTATCAAGGAAGGAATCTCTGAGAAGAGTGACCCACTCTCAAAGAGTCGCGCAGGTGGCTAGCTTAAGAGTATGCTCTGGACCCGCTCTACAGGAGGGAGACCATGCCTCCTGAACTGGAAACCTAACCAGCTCCCCAGGGCTAGTGAAGTCATGGATCGCGGGGGAGAAGCTACAACCACCACTTTACTAAACCAGCGTAATGCCTAACTACATCCTAAATGCTTGTTCTTATAACCACAGGTAAGCGGTCTTCACCTCTCATCAAGGAGACTTTTTGCAACAGACCATTACAGAAAACCACAACCAATCAAAATGCGTAATTGTAGAGCGCAGTCTTATCAGGTACAGCTACAACTCCCACAACTAGGGCTCAGGCACGTTATCGAGGAGGGGGCAGGGACTTTGCAGTAAGACTGTGTCTCCCAGTAACATCAGACAACCATGACGTCCATCAACACTACTGCTTGAACATGAGCTAAACAAGGGCAGCCGAAACAGACATGCTAAAGTGGATGGGGTGAGTGTTGAGGGCCAGAGACCACGAGTCCGCAACCCTACACCAAGAACTATAGGAACTAAAGAATCTTAAATCTGGAGAAATAGTATTCCCAGGCCAGAGCACGTCAATTGGTTACCCAGTACCAAATGGTCAGCCCATAAATACAAGTAACATTATACAGACTAAGCAGGTTGTATTTATGTGTTTAGGAATAAATATGTACATATAAATTGTGTGGTGTGTGTGTGTGTAACTTTGAAGGAGAACAAGGGTATATGGGAGAGTTTAGGAAGAGGAAATTGAAGTGGGAAATGATAGAATTCTAGTTTCAAAGAAATGAAATAAAAAAAAAAAACCCAAGTTTGGAAGGCCAAGGTTGCCTTAAGACATATGGTTAACAGGATGTCAATAACTTGGACCTAAGATGGTAGCAAAGGTGATGAGTCAGGCCCGGGATCTGGGTCATTTGCTAATGGAGTAGGTGTGCTGTGTGCAAGAGAAGCACTGATGGAAGAGGACTCCAGACTTTGGACCTCAGAGTTGCTGCCATGTACGGGGGGAGGGGGAGATCAGGAAGCATAGGAAGTGTGGTTTAAGCCCGTATCTCCTGCCTCCACGACCCACTCCTTGGCCGCACAGCGTGAGCTGTGGCCTAGCTCCTGCCACAGAGGTTTCCTGAGGCATCTCCAAAATAGCCGCAGGTTTTATTCCTTGCTCTCTATGGTTGGGGGCCAGAAGTGCCTTGGCCGTCTCTGGATAGTCATCTCTGCAGCCACACTGAAGAACTGGGAACTGCAAGAGCTTCACAAACCTTAGTGGTGACCAGAAGCTGCATCACGAGCAGACCCCAGGCTGTGAGGCTAAATTGAACAGGAGTGGTGGGGACAAGGAAGGGGCACTGAGAAGGAACGCCAGACCCTGTCAAGGTCATTAAAAGCATTTTAGAACACACAAGTGCTTCTATTCAGGCCACTTGACCAGATCATATAGCCAAGACAGGTCTGGTAGGGTTTTTTTGGTTTTCCTTCATTTTCTTCCTTGTGGAGTTGTAATCTATGGAGCTTTTTAGCATTGAAATGAGCTGATGCAAGGACTAGAGAGTTAACAGTGCACACTGTCCCCACAGACAACAAGGACTAGAGAGTTAACAGTGCACACTGTCCCCACAGACAACAAGGACTAGAGAGTTAACAGTGCACACTATCCTCACAGAGGATCAGAGCTCGATTCCCAGGATCCATGTTGGGCAGCTCACAGATGACTGTGACTCCACCTCCAGGAGATCCAGTGCTTTCTTCTGGCCCCACTGGGCACCCACACTCATGTCCACACAGCCACGCACATAACTAAAAATAAAGTCAGTCCTTAAATAAAAAATATTTACAAAAACAACCACAGCTTGACAACACTATGATGTGGGACGTCCTTCTGTATGTGTGTGGCTCTTATTGGTTAGTGAATAAAGCTGCTTTGGCCTATGGCAGGGCAGAATATAGCCAGGCTAAAAGAGATACATAGAGAGAGTAGGCAGAGTTAGGGAGACATCATGTAGCTGTCAAAGGTGAAAGACACCCACTGGAACCTTACTGGGAGGACACAGCCTCATGGTGATACACAGATAATAGAAATGTACAGATAATTTAAGATGTAAGAGCTAGCTAGGAATATGCATGAACCATTGGCCAAAGAGTGTTGGAATTAATACAGTTTCTGTGTGATTATTCTGGTCTGGGTGGCCAGGAAAGAACGAGCAGCCTCCTTTTACAACACTACATAAACTGTATTCATGGTGACGCAGTTTAAATGGCTCACATTTTATTTTGCCAGTCTCCAGTCTCTAAATCTGAGGCCCCATCTCAGTAGGCTATAGCATAATTAATAAAAACCCAGATAAAGAAATTGAGGTTCAACCTGAAGGTCAGAAAAGCAAAACAGCCAGCCACTGACTCTTCTACCTCAGACCGAAATGGCAATCCTGCCTCTAGACTGTGTGTGAGTGCTGTCTCCTCCCATCTTATATTCCTCTCTAGTGCTGGGATTAAAGGCGTGCACCACTACCACTCAGTTTCTATGGCAACTAGTATGGCTACTGGGATTAAAAGTGTGTGTCACCACTGCCTGGTCTGTACGGCTGACCAGGGCAGCTGTTTTACTCTCTGAGCTTCAGACAAGCTTTATTTATTAAAATACAAAAGAAATATCACCCCAGTAGGCATTCCATTTTTTTATCTGAGCCACTTGTTTTAATTTATGTTACTTCTTTGGTTCCCACCAGCAGCTGACATCATGAGGTACTTAAGTGAAAACTATCAAGCAAGGATATTCACTGTTTGTGTGAAGGGGGCTAGTTTTTGTCCTCAGTGCTTAGGACTGAACTTCGGACCTCACACATGCCACACAAAGGTTCCGTCACTGAGCTGTGGTCCCACCCCATGCATCACTTTTCTACATGTCTGTTTCTGTAGCGGCTTCCAGATATCTGAGTCATCACCCACAGCTAAAAACTACGGCTTTGGAGCAACAGATACTTCTTGGTATTTGTTCCCGATGCTTGCCCATTCCAGCTTCACTTCTCAAAGGGTTGGGGGCCGTGGGAAAGCAGGAGCGCATCTCTCCTTGCCTCATAAAATGCAGCAGACCGGGCTCCAGGGCCTTCTGTACAGAACTGAAATCAAATCAGAGTCTCCAAGGAAACGTTACTAGTCCAGCCAGCCTCAATTCCTGCCTCTCCATCTCCAGTTTTAACAACAAAACATGGATTTCAAAAAAAAAAAAAAAACACACACACAATCTAGCCAAGCTCTGGGTCTCTCTGGTGTGCAGAATGCAGTAAAGAGGTGAGCAGACAGGCTGATCCACGTGTTCAGATGACTGAGTGGTCCTTTCCCCAGTATGGTGGGGTGGTAGCCAGGAACCAGAGAGAATGATGACAGATCTTTCTGAGGCAAATTGTAGAGGTAACTGGTTCAGTTTCTATTCCTAGAACAGTAGCCCATGACCCATCATCCTACAGTCAGGACGTGTCCAAAAGACATAGCCATCCTCTGCCATGGCTGTGACCTCTTCCTTTGTCACTCCATTCCCCAGACACTTTTGTGGGTGGAATCCAAATAACTTGATTCAATTAAGATAGGAGAAATGTTTGTTCCTTGAAAACCTGCTGGCATCTGTCCTGATTAGCAAGCCAGCACACAGGTAAGGAAGGAATACTTCCTTCAGCAATCTGGATGAGCAATGGCTGCACCGTGTATACCCAGCTTCCCTAACAGCCTGCCCCATGTGGTGTGGTGGCTGAGGCAGGTGTGGCATTTCTGTCAGGCTGACCTACGTCACACTGTGATACCACTGTGACATTTGTGTGCCCATGAGGCGAATGTGTAACCTCGGTTTCCTCATGGACTTATGAAGGGTATGAAGAGATGCCAACATATGTGGGTACCCCATTTTGTCCACCTTGCTTTGGTCCCCTCGTCTGCCCTTTGGACCTCCATTCAACAGAAATGGGACATCCTCCTTTCTGCATGTGAAGGACAAGAGTAGAAGGACCAACTAGTCCAGAGGCCCTGAGCTTATAGAGACAAGTCTAGCTTCAGCATCTAGCCGGAGTGACAAGTGCTGTTCATATTGGGAGAAAGGTCCAGGACTGGTTCCAGGTTATTAGGAGCTGGCCCAGGGCTGGTCAGAGAGAGAGAGAGAGAGAGAGAGAGAGAGAGAGAGAGAGAGAGAGAGAGAGAGAGAGAGAGAGAGAGAGAGAGAGAGAGAGATCGAGAGATCTGATGCTTCCTCGTAGCTGGTGATGAGGTCCAGGGGCATCCATGGATACAGGATGATTTCCTCTTTCCTGTCCAAGTCAGAACCACATGGGAAAGGAACAGAGGTTGCAGTTTTGGGGTCTGACACATCTTTAAATAATGCCAGTAGCTCCCTTCTCTTTCTGTATGGAGGACCTTTGGGGAGCCCTGGTTGATGAACCAAAAGTGGAGGATTTTTTAATGTAGGGACCTTTCTATTAGCTAGAAGCCACAGACGTTTCCCCAGAACAGGGCTGCCAAACAAACCACTTCAAACTTAATGTCTGAAGCCAACAAGTGTTTGTTGCTCCCATGGTTCTATGAGTTGCTGAGGCTCACAGGGTGGCCCTTGGGGTTTTCTTATGGAACTTCAGGCAAGATTCCCCCCCAAGCAGAAGTCTCCAGGAATCTTTCCTGGGGACCAAGGACTGCTGGCCCGTGTCCGACACAGTGTCAAGACCTCTGTTGCCCACGCATCTTCTCCATGTGGTTTCTGAAGGTGAACTGGCTGACAGGGGACAGGGCTTCTTACAGACACTCAAGGTTGCTTTGCAAGACTTAGCAGGGAGCTGGCCTGGCCCAGTGTCCTGTGCTGCCAACTGTTGGCTCAGACATTAAGGGAGAAGATTAAGCTCTACCTCTTTGTGACGGAGTGGCAGTGTCCTGCTCCTCTACTACAGAGACCTGAGTCGGTGTCTTCACAGAAGAAAGGAGTTGCTGCCAAACCTCAGTAGATGTGACAGACACCAGAAGTGTCCTGGCTTGCTTCTTGAAGCCAGAAGCTGTGGAGAGATTTGTCAGACCTTGAGGCTGTGTGAAGACTGTGCTGCCTCAGCTGAGAGGTAGGGGACCTGGCTGCCCTGGCTGAGCAGGTAGAAGGAACCTGGTACACTTCTTTGGTTTTAAAGCTCCATGATTTCCTGCTGACTTGGTGTCTCTCTGCATCCTATGTCCTATGCAATCAAACAGACGAACTGGAGTGCATCATGAGGACCTCCTCAGGGTCACCCCGCAGCTTCTGACAGCTCTCAGGGGTTGGGCTGTGCCTCGTCTTCCCCTACCAGCACACCCTGACACGTTTCTGCTATTGTCCTAACTCACATTCCTGCCACCTCCCAGCCCAGCCTCCGACAGATGGGCGCTCCAACCTTCCAAGTGTGCAGGAGGATGTTAAAACCTCCCCTTCTAAACCAGACCTGTGCTCAGATACTCTCCAAAAGAGAACCAAAGATCCCCTTCTCTCATGTGGTGGTTACTGGAGGCTTGACCTTTGAAAGCCAAACATGGTTTTCAAATGTTCACAGAGACTGATAGACACCCACAGAGCGTCATACAGGAATCTTGGCAAACCTGATTCTGTCATCTCTGCTTTCTTCTCACGCCCTCTTTCCAGAATATTCTGAAGCAAATCTCAGGCATCATTTCGTTTCTTCCCCAAGTATTTCTAATTTGATTCTAGAAGTTAGGTTTCTTCTCTTCAATGATGATACTTTAGTTCACAGATGTAGAGAAATCTGACCCCAGAGCCCTCCCAAGGCAAAGCCTCTCAGTGGAATGTGGCAGAAATCAGAGAGCATCAGGCTGGCCCAGACGTGTGAGTTCCCAAGAACATGAAGGGACCGGAAGCCAGAGATGAGAGAATCATAAACCAGGAAGAAGATTCCCAAAGGAGACAGCTTGGAAGCAGCCAACAGCTCCTCTGTATGATCCCCTCCTGTCACCTTCTCCTGCCAGAACAATTTATGACCCAGGTGTCCCTGAAGGTAGGAGCCATTCACCCTTCATTTCTACTCCAAGACAGCACTGATGTCAATAAACAGCTGACCCCAAAAGGGGTTTGACAACCACAGCCACAGGTCCACCACGCCAGACTCAGAAGAGGAGGAGAACTCCTGGATTTTGCACACATCTGAAGCCTGGGTCAGAACAAGGTGAAGACATGGGAAGAATTAAAGGTGTTTCTGCTATGCAGCCTGTTGTAAACGGCTCAGCTTGCAGCTGGAGATGGGACTCAATGGCAGAACACTTGTCAGACACACACACAGGGCCCTGGGTTTGAACCCCAGCACCGAAGAAAAGCCACTGGAATTTTCTCCCAGGGGGACTAAGCAGTATCTGCCCCCTGGTCATAAGGTCCCAATCGCAATCCAAAGCTGAATTGCTTTCACCAAAGCTCACGATGGTGGACCAATGAATCTGTAAGGCTTATTTACGGTGCTTGGGTGACCTGAAGGCAGCCATATTGGAAACTCTTTATCAGCTTGGACAATATCTTTCTTACAGTCACAAAGTTTGGTTGGAGCCATTTGGCATTGGGTTTGCTGGAGTCTGCACGTCAGCCCTGCAGAGTTTTGTTATTGTTTTGAATGAGTTCTGGGTGGTCTCTGAGGTAAGAGAAATAAATGCTGGCCATAGGGAATTTCAGGGGCCTTTCCCTTTTGTTTACTCCCCTCCCCCAGAATGGCTCTAATTGGATGATGGTATTATAATTAAGAGTTTTTAATTATAAAAAAGAGACCCCAGGGGGCCGCTTTTCACCATCCCCAGAGGGCGTTTGGGCCACACACAAATTGAAAGTCTAAAGTTTTTCTTCCTAGAACCTAGGAGTTTAATTTATTCCACCTGTCCAGGAGGCAAGCCAGCAGGGAGCTGAAGGAATTGTAGAGGTTTCTATTGCCTTCTGTAGAGCAAAAGCACAACAGGGAGAGACAGCAGGTCCTCTCTACTCCCGAATCCCTACCCCAGCATCTTATTCTAGCCAGCTGAAGGGGCAGTCAGTTTGACCTGACAAAACCCTCAGGACCAGCACCCAGTGTGTGGTTCATTCTTATCCTTGTCTGTGGTCTGGGTCCCCACCAGGTTTCACTTTACCTGGGATAATTCTGCGGCTTTCATTCCTGTAGGTACACTGCTCCTTTCTAACCTGAAGGTGAGAAGCCTGCGGTCCAGGGCCAGAATGTCCCACCCCATAGTTACAAAATGGCTTAAGGCTCTGTGGTTTAGGGTGGTAAACTAAAGCAACCTCTCCTTTCCTGCAGGGACCACAACACATCTTAAACAGTATGCTGAGCAAGGAAGTGATGGCTAGTGGGAAATTGTTCAGCCCTGGGCCAGGTATAAGCTTCCTGGCTTGTAGGTAATAGGGGAGGTGTGTGAGGCCCCAGGTAAGATAGAAAGGGGAGAGCTTCCTCTGCCTCAGGCTCTCCCTGATCCCTTGTCCAGTCTCTCCATCTGTCAATCCATATTACTTCCCCCCAACTCTCCTCCAGCTGTTCGCTGTCACTCACCACCATGTACCCTGGAGAGCACTAAACACACACACACACACAACACACACAACACACACACACAGGACCTCTGAAAGAATTCCAAAGGTCCATACAGCATCAGGCTGTTCTTAAAAAAAAAGTTTATTTCATTACATCTTGGGCGCAGTTTCCCTTCCCTCCTCTCCTCCCAGTCCCTCCGCCATCTCCCCTTTCTTCCCACACCCCAATCCACTCCTTCATTTTTGTTTAGGAAAGTGCAGGGTTCATAGTGGCCCAAGGTGGGTGACTGAACCGACCACCAGGGAGCTTACATGGGACTGACCTAGGCTTTCTGCATATATGTGACAGCTGTATAGTTTGGTCCTCCTGTGGGACTTCTAACATCAGGAACAGGGACTGTCTCTGACTCTACTGGCTTTTAGTCCTCATACTGGGCCACCTTGCCCAGCCTTAATACATGGGGAGATGCTTAGTCTTACTGAGACTTGATATGATGTGGTTTGTTGATACTCTTGCTTCTCTTAACGTTTCGGTGTTACTGTAACTGGAAGGCGAAGCAAAGGTATTCAGGGCGTGGTGGGGCAGAAACAAAACCAGACAAACGTGGAGTGTTGGAGCGAGCAGAAAAGAACCAACCAGAAAACAACCACCCAGAAAGAGCTGGCATTAAGACCCAGAGGAGCTGGCATTTGCCGCCTCCTGCCTGCATTGGCCCAGCGTGGCTGAAGTGCAGCAACAGCTTTTCCCATACCTGGCAGTTTATCCTGGGGTCCAGGTTGGGATCTGTGCTTGCCCAGTATTTGGCCCTGGGCTACTGCAAATCTTATTGTTAGCTCCATTGTCATTAGGCCAGTGTTGGGGATACACAGCTGGGAAAACTCAGAAGTCCTTCTTATGATCTGGCAAATATATCATGAAACACAATGTGTCAAAACCCAAGGAATCCACCGCCAGGATCTGATGTAACCTCTAGTCTGATAATGTCAACAAAGTCCCTTGGTTACTTCCTGCCTGGAATGAACTCAGCTCCAGGCTAAATGAGCCCATACTGTCCCAGGACATGAAGTCCCCACGAGATGTGGACAGTCACCGCCTGCCTTTTTCAAATAAACATCCAAGTTAGATTGGCATGGATATAGCAGAAGAAATCCACCCTCACGGGTGGAGGCTCCAAGAAGAGAAAGAAAAGATTTCCATGATCGCAGCGGGAGGAATCAGAGTCCATCAATACATGGAGAATGGCCAGAATTGCCTGGTTTCTAGAAAAGGAGAGAACAAATTTAATGGCCGTTCTAATTTTTAGGTTAAAAACAAGAGTGCTTTCTCTCTTAGGATTGCAAGAGAGACAGGAAAAGGACAGGAGATGATGGTTTGTGTGTCTGGGTGGAAAGTGACTTCCTGAATTTCCCTAAGGGCTGTCCCTCTGCCTAGCCCTGGGATCAGGTATCACCTTGAGCCCTGTGAGATAATCTCACTGCGGAGCCAGGCCTTAGGTTAAGAGGGTGTGTCAGTCTCTGCACAGATCTCAAGTCACCAGAACCATTTAACTTGCTTCCTACGACAGACATTGGAGCGATAGTTCTCAATCTGCAGGTCACGCCCCTTTTGAGGTCAGATGACCCTTTCACAGGGTCACCTAAGACCATCAGAAAACAGATATTTATATTACAATTCATAACGGTAGCAAAATTACAGTGATGAAGTAACGACAATATAATTTTCCGGTTGGGGGTCACCACAGCATGAGGAACTGTATTAAAGGGTGACGGCATTGGGAAGGCTGAGCACCACTGTCCTAGTGAGAGAAGCGGTGTCTAAGGGAACTCTCCTCGTTAGAGGAACACAGAACCACCAGCCGAGTTTACTGCGTGTGGCAGCTTCTGAGAGAGTGCTCCTGCATCCTAACTGCCCACCATCCCTGATTAAACAAAGGCTACTAGATCCCCTGTGTCAAACTTGCAGATAAGGGGGATTCTCTGGAGACCTGAGTAGTGTCTGCGAGGTGTTTCTGGGCAATCTTCTAAGACCCAATGGGATTATATTTCTCTTTAGAATGGCAGTCAGGTGTGGATATCTGGTGTTCTCTCAACAAAAGTGGAATCCAGATTTTATTCTGTTTTGGTCCACTGTTTCACCCCCACCAGGTGCTATGCCTGGTCCATGGGCAGCATTGTGTCACCACCCCCCCCATCAGGAGTTGCATCCGGTACATGGTCAGGAACGCCTGTTGCCGAGAGAGCAGTGCTTGATTTCTCCTGTCAAACTTGGTTTGAAAGAAAATGGCCCCCAAAGGGAGTGGTACCATTAGGAGGTGGGGCCTTGTTGGGGTAGGTGTGGTCTTGTTGGAGGAAGTGTGTCACTGTAGGGGCAGGCTTTGAGGTCTCCTATGCACAAGCTACCCCCAGTGTGACAGTCTATTTCCTCTTGACTGCATAGCTACACATACTAGCTACCTCTCCAGCAGCATGTCTGCCTAATGAAGCACTGAACTGTAAGTGAGCTACCACAATTAAATGTTTTCTTCATTAAAGTTGCCATGGTCATGGTGTCTCTTCACAGCAGTAGAAACCCTAACTAAGACAGCAGGAGTCTGGTGTAAGGGACAGCCAATTGCAGTTACACATTAGTTGTGAGCTGGAAACTAACAGCAGAGCCATCCTCTCCTCCCCAGCACAGTCACATTTGGATCTGGTAAGGAAAATTTCATCAGTCACAGATGTGGAAAAGGCCATTTCTCTGACCCCATCCTCGAGCTGCGGTGCGGCATCAGCCTGCTTCGTCATTGCATCTCACCTTACTAAGCAAGGCGTGCGCTAATCATGACACCATTGACGCTGCTTCTTAATGTTCCCCAGGAGACTGTGACAGAAGAGACCCAAGGATCCTCTTGGAGCTTAAACCAGCTGATGGAAAGCTTCTCAAACTCAAGCCAGATTAACGACCGCCTCCACAGCATATACCTCGCAATGGACAATGATGGTGAAGAAACCATCCGCCTGACCCCTGTGACGAAGCCTGCCGGGGCTGTTTGGGTAGTCTTCTTGCCTGACTCTTCCTCTTAAGAGGGAAGTCTGCCCTGACTATTTTACTGCACTCTCAGCAGGAACTGTAGTAGTGCTAATGGTCTCAGTCCTGGAATCCCAAAGGTGCCGCCTCACTCCCATGGCACACAGCACCAAATGGCTGTCTCGTTCCATGCTGTCACCATGAGTAAAGTTTTCCTGTGTCTCCTTACACTGACCCTTCTTGGAGACACTCTGACTGCTGCACCCTCCTACATCCTCCTCCTGTCAGCTTCAAGTATCTAGAGCAGCATGCACCCCAGAAACCCCGGCAGAAGTTAGGGTGACCTCTGAGAGGGGGAACTGAGAAACCGGGAGTTAGACAGACCCCTGACAGACAGGTGAGAAGGGGCTACAGGCAGGTGATAAAGATGGCCAATCTTCCAATTTCTTCCTCACCCTTCTAACACAGCAGGCTTTGTCTGTCAGGCCCCGTACAGTAGACAGTTCCCACAAGTCCAAGGCCAGACTAGGACATAGATCACCTTTATCCAAAGTCATAGGCTCATCAGCTTTCCTTCCTTTGTTTAAACCGAGGAACCCTAAGTTAGGGGAGGAGGAAGCCCATCTCAGCGCACCAATGCCCATTAAAACACCCAGGTCTCTGGGAGAGGCCTGGTTTTAGCTTTTCAAATTCCCCTTCTGCTATGCAGGGTAGGTTTGTCTCAGTGTCCTTGTGTGTCTGCATACATGTACTTGTGTACTCTGTGTATGTATATGTATTATATGTCTGTATGTGTGCACACATGTGTGCATGTGTATGAATATGTGTGTATGTTGTACATGTGTGTGCATATGTACATATGTATGTGTTTGAATGTCTATGTGCACATATGTATTTGTAGGTATGAATGTGCATGTATTTGCCTTCAGTAAAAGTGCTTTTCACCTATTGATTCTGCTGTTTACATCTCAGATCTTCCCTTGGCTACCTTTGTGCTTGAGATTTTGTTGCTGTCTCTTAATTCTTCAACAGGCAGAGAAAATAAAACTTCATGTAGACCACTAAGTGGTAACATTTGTTTATTCTGCTCTCCAGTGGGAAATTAGAATGCTGCCTCTGAACCCAAAATTGCTGGGTCCAGGGAAGGTCCTCAAGTTAATTAAAGATTGTCAGGAGGATGACAAACCGGCCCAAGTTGCTATAGAGATGGGCACTATCGTACCTAGATTCCTGGAGGTGAAGGTAATGTTGCAAAGGCCACCATCTCTAGTTGTAGCACAAGGGAACTGTACAAATAAATGGTCACTTTAGAAAACCAAGTGCAGGGCCACTGGGTACTGAACTGAGAACCACCAGGCTGATGAGGAAGTAGGGCAGGGTGAGGGGGTGTGTGCAGCCCTCAAAGCTTCTCAGGAAGAGGAGGCTGGGTCAAGGATGCTGGAGAGCCTCCCCCAACTGCCTGACATGAAGTTTCTCCCCCACAGAAAGGAGACCAGAAGACTTCTCTAGGTCCCAATAGCTATGTTGAGATGGGGCAGCAAGAATGGCTCTCCCAACCCCAAACCTCTTCCTTGTGGTCAGCCTGTGTGAAGGATTCAGGGGGGAAAAGGCTCATCAATAGAACCTCTTGTGTTCAGTCTCTGGCTCCAGCAGGACCAGAAATCAGCAGGCAACCAGATTTCCAGAGAACACCAGGCAATCAGGAAGTCCCTAGCTTCTCTGCAACTACAGAACATTTTGAGACAGAACTCCATCCCCAGGGTCTCAGAGGTCAGTGCAGGGCCTAAGTTTTGGCTGCAGTGTGCCCAGAGTCTCCTGAGAGACTGGAACTTTGGCTCCAGTGGCCTCTAGAGTAAGTGTGGTATGGGGTTCTGACTTCTGAGTGTCTGGTAATCACTGAAGGATTTGGCATCTATAGTAGTATTGACCATAGATAGATAGATAGATAGATAGATAGATAGATAGATAGATAGATAGATAGATAGATAGATAGATAGATAGAGGACAGGCTTCAGTAGGTCTGATGTTTCATATCCCACCTTGGCAGTTTCATAGAGCCCAAAGATGACCAAGGTTTTGAGACTCTATCTTGTTGTCTTGTTTCCTAGGGAACAGCCCTACCATTGGGTCTGTTGGCACATAGCCATGGTGGAATCACTTCAGGGACTCCAACAATCAATACCAAATTTCATGGTGTTCATAGCTGAACTTTATGCAACTATCGCTTTAGGAAGAGTTACAGAAAACTAAATATCCCAATAGGCTCAGAAGAAGGGGAAGTCCAAACTGATGGCAAACCCACTGCACAGATATGCAAAGCATGACAAACACAAAGAATATGGCATAACCACAATCCGTGATCCATCTCCAACCAACTAACCAGCCCCCCCCTCCTATACGGGAATCCAAGACCACAGAGATTTCCAAAATGTTTAAAGAAATAATTCTGTTTAGTTTTTAGAATTGATGCTCTTGTAGAAGGTTCAGATACACATGCACAAATTGAGGAATTTATCCTTTGACTTTGACAAGAAAGCGAATGTAACAGTAAATTGGAGGCCAAAACCAAAATATGGAGGAAAAGTTTAGCAAGGAAATTGAAACATTGAAAAACAACCAAACGGAAATACTTGAAATGGGGAAGATGTTCTCACCAATAAAAAAAGAAAAGAAAAACAGATTGTCATCAATAGACAAGACCATACAGAAGAACAAGTTCCAGAGACAGAGGACAAAGTCAGGACAATGTTACAATTATATGTAAGAAAAAATAATAAGGAGCATGAATGATATATTTCTAAGAAGTCTGGGATATATTCAAGAGGCTGCACCTGAGAATTCATGGCATAGAAGATACAGAGGTAAATTCAAATGGATAGACAGACTATTCAATGAGATTGTAGCAGACAACAACCCAAATTTACAGAAAAGTCCAAGCTTCTTAAAACAAGAGGCACTAAGAACTTGAGTAGACATGACCCGAGAAGAAACTCTCCATATTATAATCAGGATGTCAAAAATACAAAATAAGAATCCTAAAAATAGGAGGAAAGTATCAGCTTACATAGAAACACAAATTAAGGTATTTCATGGAAGCCGGCACTGCATCAAACTCTCGATGGAATACTTTACAAGGAGAGAAAGAGGAGAGCTTTCTTCATATGAACACGTGGAAGTGGTCACTTCATGACCATAGCAGATAAACTAGGTTAGGGAAAGTCACGTCAATCCCAGAATTCAGGAGGCAGAGGCAGGTGGATCTCTGTGAGTTCAAAAGCAGCCTGGTCTACACAGCAAGTTCCAGGATAGCCATTGATATATAGAGAAACATTGTCTCAAAAAGTCAAAGGGGTAGGGGTGGTTATCCCAGAAAGTCAAAGTCAGTTCAACATATATAAATCAATAAATGTAATACATCATATAAATAGACTGAAGGACAGAAACCATGATTGTTTAAGGGATGCTGACAAGGCATTTGACAACATTCCTTCATAATAAAAGTTCTTGGGACATTAGGAATGGAAGGACATACTGTAAAATAAATGTTATATACGACAGTTCTATAGCCAATGTCATATTAAATGGAGAGAAACTGAGCATTTAACTTTTCCTCTAAAATCAAGAACGTGACAAGTTTGCCCACTCTCCACTCTTTGATCTGATCTAGGCTCAAGGTCTTCATTACAGCAATTAAACAAGAGAAAGACTTACGAGGGATAAAAATAGGAAAGGAACAAGTCAAACTATTGCTATTTGCTGATGATATGATAAAGACCCTACAGATTCTATTTAAAAAAACTCTTGGGCCTAATAAACACTTAAAGTGAAGCTTCAGAACTAAAAAGTCATTATCAGGAAAAAAATTACAGTAGCTTTCATATTTGAGAACAGTGTACTCTCAAAGAAAGAAACTGTCAAATATCAAAATAACAACAAGTCAAAATCCCTAAAGGTGGTGGGAAGCCAGGTATGGTGTTGCATTTTTACAAGACTAGGTACCTCTCAGTTCAAAGCCAGTTTTCTATACAGTGAGTTCCAGGACATCCAGGGATACATGTGAGACCTTGTCTCAAAACAAGGAAAATAAGTACTTTGGAATACATCTGATCGAAAAAACAGAAAATCTTCTACAACAAAACTTTCAAGACATTGAAAAAGGAAATCAAAATACTAGATGCTGGGTTGGCAAAATTAATATTGGAAATAATGTCTATGTTACCAAAATTAAGCTGCAGATTTCATACAGTACCTATCAAAGTTCCAATGCCTTACTTCACAGATTAGAAAAAACAATACAGCTGGGCAGTGGTAGCTCAAACCTTTAATCCCAGCACTCGGAAGGCAGGGGCAGGCAGATCTCTGTGAGTTCAAGGCCAGCCTGGTACACGAGAGCTAGCTCCAGGACAGGCACCAAAACTACAGAGAAACCGTGTCTCAAATAACAAAAGAAAGAAAGAGAGAAAGAGAGAGAGAAAGAAAGAAAGAAAGAAAGGAAGGAAGGAAGGAAGGAAGGAAGGAAGGAAGGAAGGAAGGAAGGAAGGAAGGAAGGAAGGAAGAACAATATAAGAATTCATAGGAAGCCACAAAAGACTATGAATAGCCAAGGATCAAAATTAATTATACTACAGAGCTCGTATAAAAGTAGACGTGTGTGTGTGTGTGTGTGTGTGTCTCCAGCTCAGACTATATGATGTTACTTGTATTATATGATTTGGAGGCTGAAAACAAAGAAATCAAGGCCAAAAATTAGAAAGAGGATGGTGGAGTGGAGTGGTTTATGGTTTATGGGAGGGGTTAGAGGGAAGAAAGGAGAAATTATGTAATTATAAAGTGAAAATATAACAATGGGCTTTGAGAAAAAAATAGATCAATGGACAAGCTAAGCCCACTTAATTTTTGACAAAAGCAAAACTGTACATTCGAAAGAAGGTAAACATATTCCACAAATGGTACCAGTATAACTGGGCTACGTACCTACAAAAATAAAATTAGAGTCTCACATTTCACCTTGTACCAAAAGAGAAAAAGAAAAGAGAAAAAAAGAAAGAAAAAGGAAAGAAGAAAGAAATTCAAAATGAATCAAAGGGCCTGGAGAGAGATGGCTCACAACCAAAATGGACCAAAGATCTTAATCTAAAGCCTAAAACTTCTAGAAGCAGACAATATTCAATACACAGGGTGGGCAGTAACTTTCTGAGCTGAACACCAACAGCACAGGAGCCAGCCCAGGTATCAACAGATGGCCTATATGAAGTTCAAGTTTCTGTGCAGTGAAGGAACCGCTCAGCAGAGCATACACAGAATCGGAGAAAATCCTTACCGGCTACACTTCAGACAACAATTTATAAAGAATTACAAAATTTAAATATCAAGGAAATAAAATCACCACACAATAAGTGGGCTAATGAACTAAAGAGTTTTCAAAAAAGGACATTCAAATATTGTAGGGAGGGGCTGGTTATTCGGCCCGGTGGCCCAGCTAGCTTACACCCGAAGTAACCACACAGAAACTGTGTTTATTAAAACACTGCTTGGCCATTAGCTCTAACTTCTTCTTGACTAACTCTTACATATTAGTTTAACCCATCCCCATTAATCTGTGTATCATCACGTGGCAGTGGCTTACTGGAGATTCTAACGGGCGTCCATTTCCGGCAGAGGAGCCATGGCTTCTCTCTGACTCTGCTTTCTTCCTCCCAGCATTCAGTTCTGTTTTCCTGCCTACCTAAGTTCTGCCCTATCAACTAGGCCAAGGCAGTTTCTTTATTAACCAATGAAAGCAACACACAAACGAAAGGAACTCCTACACCATTCAAATGGCCGGTATACTTCTAAAAGTATTTAATTAGGGCTGGAAAGATGGCTCAGTGGTCAAAAGTACTTGTTGCTCTTGCAAAGGACCCAGGTTCATTTCACAGCACCCATATGACAGCTCACAACTATCTGTAACTCCAGTTTCAGCAGATCTGACATGAACTTCTGAACTCCACTGGCCCCAAGCACACATGTGGTGCACATACCACATACACGCAGGCGAAACACACATGAACAAATGAACACACAAAATGAACAAATCTTAAATTTTTAAAGTGTCCCACATACCTAGCCATTGGGAAAATGTAAATTAAAAGCTCGGTCAGAATGGCCCTCATCAAGAAATCTGACTACAAATGTTGGAGAGAATGAGAAGTGAGAACCCCGTTTGCTGTGGGTAAGGCGCAAATTAGCACAACCATGTGGAAGTCGGTTTGGAGTTCCTTCAAGTAATAAAAGCTAGAACTACCACACAACCCAGCTATTTCACTCCTGAGCATATACCCAGAGAACTCCACACTCCACCACAGAAATATTTGCACCCCACTGTCCCTTGGTGTGACAATCACTCTACAACAAGGGAATTAAACTGACCTAGGTACCCATCGACACATGACTGGCTAATGAAAATCTGGTACGTGTGTCCTAGTTAGGGTTTCTATTGCTGTGAAGGGGCACCATGACCATGGTAACTCTTAATAGGAAAACATTTACTTGGGGCTGGCTTATGCTATCATGATAGGGAGCACGGCAGTTGGCAGGCAGATATGGTATTGGAGAAGGAGCCAAGGGTTCTCCGTCTAGATTGTCAGGCAGCAGAAGAGACAGCGACACCGGATCTTGCTTGAGCATCTGAAACCTGGAAACCTGCCCCAGTGACACACTTCCTCCAACAAGGCCACACCTATTTCAACAAGGCCACACCTCCTAATAGTGCCGCTCCCTATGAGCCTTTGGGAGCCATTTTCCTGCAAACCACTACAATATATAAAACAGGATACTCTTCAGCTCTAAAGAAAATGTAATCACAAAATTTCAAGAAAATGGATTGACTTAGAATACATATTAAATGAGTTGCACAATCTCAGAAAGAAAAAAAAGCACGTGTTCTCCCTCAAATGCAAATCCTAACCTATATGTGTATATCCATATATAAATAAGTGCACATTTGGTTCAGTCTACCATGTAGAAAGGAGAAGGAAGTTAAATATTGGGTGTTCAGGAAGGACGGATGGACAGGTGAGACATGAAAGAGGATATAAAGCGAATTGTTCTACCATGAATGTTTTAGGTTTTTATGGTGGGAAAGTTCATAAAACTGTATTTGACAGGCAAAACGTGAATCCCATATGAAGTTCCATGGCTGCAGAATGGCTATTCTAACTGTATAGAGGTTTGCTGAGACAAAATAGAAATCAGATCTGGTCAGTAACACTGTGTTTTATTTGTCAAGTTTAGGAAGAAAAGGAAGGAGGGAAGGGGGAGGGAAGGAAGGAGTGAGGGAGGGAAGGAGGAGGGAGGGAAGGAAGGAGGAGGGAGGGAAGGAAAGAAGGAGGGAGGGAAGGAGGAGGGAGGGAGGGAGGGAAGGAAGGAGGAGGGAGGGAAGGAAGGAGGAGGAAGGGAAGGAAGGAGGGAGAGAGGAAGAGGAGAGGGGGAGAGGAAGAACTAATGGAATAGTGACCACGTGGGAGCGGTGGCCTGACTGCAAAGCTTGAAGGCAGCAAGCCCTTTAGCCCCAGCACTGGGGAGGCAGAGGCAGATAGATGGATCTCTCGGAGTTCATGGCCACTCTGATCTACACAGTGAGTTCCAGGATCATCAGAACTGTATATTGGGACCCTGTCTTGAAAAAAAAAATGGATGGAAGGAATGGAAGAAGGGGGTAGGGAAGAAAAAAGGAGAGGAAAGGGAAGGAAAAGAAAGGAAGGCAAGAAGAAGAAAGGGAAAGAGAGAAGGAAAAGGGAAAAAGGGGAAAGAAAAAAGAAAAGAAAGAAATGAAGTTTAACCTTTGGGCTTCCTGAATGAAAGAGAAGGCTGTTCTGAGAAACTCTGGGAACAGCCTGTCTTCATTCTGTACCCTTGACCAAGGTGCCCGGGACAAAGATCAGAAGGTCCTGGCCCTCAAGCACAAGGAAAGTATTTGGGGCCCTGGGTTCCCACAGGGAGGTCCCCCACCCTTCCTTGCAACCAGTGCCCAGAAAGAGCTGCCCTCTCCCACTCTCTCCCATGGTGTGAACAGGGCTGAATGAGGGGGGACCTCCCAGGGGGTCCATTGCACCCAGCCTGCTAGGTTTGATCATTCCAGCACTTCTGTGAACCTCAGGGACTCCAGAGCTGTATCTGCTAACAACGGGGGCTTTGTCCCGGCTGGGCTGGGCTTTTTCACCCTCTTCACAGAGGGGCAGAGCTGAGGCAGATTCCTGTTGTTATTTTCAGCTTTGTAAAACATGTGTAAGTTCACACTGGCTGAAGTCAACAGCATTTTGTGCTGTGGCTGTGGGGATCAGGAGCTGCCCCAGGCCGAGGAGCACAGCTCCCTCAGTGGGGTGGAGAGGCTAGACCCAGGGTACTCCCTACTCCACCGCTTTGAGGATGCCTGTGAGGCTCTGAACCTCAAATTTTGCACACACAGAGATCTGAAGCAAAGACATTCCCACAGCCAGGAAAGGACACAGAATCACTCTTCTGACCCCAGCCCTAAGAAGGCTAAGGCAGAAAGTTACCCAGGTGGAGGTCAGCCTGAGCTACATAGGAAGCCGCAGTCTAAGGAGGGAGGGTCTTCCTGCTTCCAGAATATTCCATAGAAGCAGCTGGCTGACCCTCTACTCCATACCCAAACCTGGGCCTTTATTTTTTTAAATTTCAAGTATGTATACAATGAATTTCGGTTATTATTGTAGAATAACCTTTTTGTATGCTGTGAAGATGTGTCACTCAGATTAGTTTAATAAAAAGCTGAATGGCCAATAGCTAGGCAGGATTTGAGGGCAGAGAGGATGCTGGGAAGGAGGAGGAGATGCCAGGGATGCAGAGCAAATAGCAAGGGCATTGCAAAGTAAAGGTGACCAAGCCACGTAAAAGAACACAGATTAAAAGATATGGTTAATTTCAGTTATAAGAACTAGTTAAAAAGCAAACCTAAGCTACTGGTTGAGCTTTCTTAACTAATAAGTCTCCATGTAATTACTGGGGAGTCAGTGGTCTTAAAAAAATATCTACAATTATTATTCCTGTTACGTTCTCTCACCAACCCTCCCCCAAACCCTTCTTACCAACAAGTTCCCCTCCTATTTTCAGGTTTTTCTTTTTTAATTTTTTATTTAACTTACTTTATGTGCATCTTGCCTGCATACTTATTGCCCGTGGAAGTCAGAAGAGGGCACTGGATTCCCTGGACCTGTAGATGACCGTGAGCCACCATGTAGGTGCTAGACAGCAAACCCAGGTCCTCTGCAAGAGCAACAAGTGCTCTTAAGCACTGGGCCATCCCTCAGGCCCGATTTTTTAGGTCTTTTACACGAACGTGGTTGTTTACTGGATTATGAGCAACTCACAGTGGCTCCACCACTGAAGAAATGGTAAAAGCCCCACGATTCTGAGGAGCCTGGGCCAGGCTGAGTACATCAGTGTGAGTTTGAGAATTAAGGCCTTTTAAGAACTGATTACATTTCTTTTTCTGTGGACTACCTGTTCCTCTTTTATTCTTTTAGTTTAAAGCTTTGTTTGTGTTTTATGTGTATGAGTGTTTGCTTGCTGCATTTGCTCCATGCTGAGTGCATGGAGCCCAGAGGCCAAAACTGAAGTTAAAGGCAGTTGTGAGCTGCCGCACAGGTGTTGGGAACCAGCTCAAGGTCCTCTGAAAAAGTAGTAACCGAGTCATCTCTCCAGCCCCTCATTTTTGATTTTCCCCCACGTGTAGTCTTTTTAAAATCAACTCGAGAAGGGTACTTTCTGTTTGTTTTTTGAAACAGGGTTTCTCTGTATAGCCTTGGCTCTCCTGTTGTGTGAAGCTTTACTCTTTTGGCTTTTTGAGGGGCCCACCACCCAGCTCCCAGATAAATCACACACACAGAGGCATATTCTTAATTATGAATACCCGACCTTAGCGTGGCTTGTTTCTTGCTAACTTTTCTTAACTAATTATCCCAACTACCTTTTGTTTCTGGGCTTTTATCTTTCTCCATTTCTGTATGCTTTTCTTTACTTCTTTCTCCGTGACTTGCTGGGTGGCTGGTCCCTAATGTCCTCCTCCTATTTATTCTCTCTGCCTGCCAGCCCTGCCCATCCTTGCTCCTGCCTTGTTATTTATTGGTTGTTCAGCTCTTTATTAGACCGTCAGGTGTTTTAGGCAAAGAATCACAGCTTCACAGAGTTAAACAAATGGAGCATAAACAAAAGCAACACACCTTAAAATAATCTTTCCCAACACTCTGGAGACCATGATGGTCTCAAACTCAGAGATCTGCCTGCCTCTGTCTCCCAAATGCTGGGATTAAAGGTGTGCGTCACCACTGCCAGACTGAGAATATATATTTTTTTAAATCAACATTTCTGTTGCAAATATCTTCCCCAGTTTGTCATTTTCCTTTGGACCTTGTTTATAGTGGGTTTTTTTTGTCTAATTGTCATGCAGAATTACTTTTAGTATTTTTGTTACTACTTTCCACAGCTTTCTAAAGCAGCGGTTCTCAATCCTCCTAATGCTGTGTCTCTTTAATACAGTTCCTCATGTTGTGATGACCCCCAATCACAAAATGATTTCATTGCTACTTCATAACTGTAATTTTGTTCCTATTATGAATCATAATGTAAATATCTATCTTCTGATGGTCTTGGGTGACCTGTGGAAAATGGTGGTTTGACACCCAATATATGTGAGACCCACAGGTTCAGAACCACTGTTCTAGAGTTTTTTGCAATGCTTATAAAGGCTTTTTTTTCATGGGTTGGAAAAATGGCTCAGAAGTTTAAGATCAAGGACTGCTCTCCCAGAGAGCCCTGACTTGACTCCCAGACTCTCACAGGCTCACAACTATCTAACTCCGGTTCCAGGGGACCTAATGCCATCTTTGATATCCTCAGGCACCAGACATGCACATGGTTCCCATACGTACATGCAAGCAAAACACCCAAACACATAAACACCTTTAAAAAAAAAACTGAGAGTCGGGAAGGGGCTGCTTTACTCAGATAGGTTAAGTCCTTGGGAATCAGATGCTTTCCCGGCTTCATTTTATAAGGTTAAATAGTGCTCCATCCAGCATTCACTCACACAGGAAGAGAGAAAAGGCACAAGTTCTTTTGTCTGTTTGGACTGCCATAACACAATACCCTAGACCTTGTGGCTTAAACTACACCTTCTAAAACTGTCACCAGCCATCTAGGGCCCCAAAACTGAATGCGGGGAGGGGGGGGTCACAAAAACTTAGTAATGGTCTAAGACTTCTGAATGTGCACCCAAACAAAACAACTCAAAACCAACTGTGCCACGAACCTGAATGCTTCCGGCAGTACTCATTCAGGTTGTATCATCCGATTGCACGGCAGCCTCGGTTCAGAGCACACCACGTGGCCATTTTGCCCTCAGCCACAGTGTTGGGGACTGCGGACCACCAGACCCTGAATCTCTTGTAAACAACCTGTTTTCCTCTGCTCTGAGCAGCCTGCAGCTCTGAGCACGAGACCCTGATGGCAGGGGAGTGGGTTCTGATGGGTCTGCAGCTGAAAGATCCCGAGAGCTGGAGCATGGTCAGAGCCCTATATAAGCTGCCCCTGAGCACAATAAAGTGGGCATTCTTGGCATTCTTATATCAAGGATGACCCGTGTACCTGTCTGTCTGTGCGTGCGTGCGTGCGTGTGTGTGTTTAAGTCTCCAGCTTAGTTCCTGGTTCACGTACCGACCCATAGTACAGGCGCTACACCCCAGTGAACATTCCCTGTTGGCAACCTCAGAATTGAGACTCTTTTATACCGTGAACTGTGGCTTATAGAAATTATATAATCATTGGATTATAACATAGAAGATATCAAATAATTTTTGCACTATATTGTATGATTTTAAAAGCTGCTGTTTCCGTGGTTGACTTGAATGTTATTTTTTAAAAAACTCACTCACTGGACAGTGGTGGCACACGCCTTTAATCCCAGCACTCAGGAGTCAGAGACAGGTGGATCTCTGTGCATTCAAGGCCAACCTGGTCTACAGAGTGAGTTCCAGGACAGCCAGGACTGTTATATACAGAAACGCTGTCTCAGAAAACCAAAATAAATAAATAAATGCCCGTTCAATTTTGGCTTGGGATTAGGACAGAATTTCCAACAATTTCTGAAAGGGTCCTAAACATATTTCTACCATTTTGTTTTACATATTTATACAAAATTGCATTCTTAGCAGTAATGATTATAAAATCAAAATATCAGTCAATTCTGAAAAAAATTGTTAATGTTTATACTGCAGGACAATGTTCTATGTCCTGCAGTGTAAAACATTTAGCCAAGATTTAATCTCTAGGTGAAACAAGCATGTCATCTCATTAGTAAGCACATTTTCTGCCATCTTTAATAAGTAGGAAATACATAGGTGTATGAAAGAAGTTTTAACAAAGGATTTATGATATATTATCAGTAAACATTTTACTTATACCTCTAGTTTATATACCCATATATACCTGGGGTCAAGTAACTATTTCTCCAGTGAAAACATTTGAAAGGGCCTGGCTTAAAAAGTCAACATATATTTCTCAAAATTCTTGGACTTTAAGACTAAGACGCTAACAGATCCTGTGTCTGGTGAAGTCCAATTTCCTGGCTTGTATGCCCAGGAGAAGGAGGGTGCAGCAAGGAGGGGAGAGAATGAGAAAGAAAGAATAAGTATGATTTTTTTTTTTTTTTGATGCAATGGAGTACGCAAGTCTGGAACTCCAAGGACAGACCTGGACTGGAGAGGAAAATGCAGGTGTACAAGGTCATGAGAACGGATGAACTGAAGGAGACAAGGGAGAGGACGAGAAGGAGCCAAGAAGAGAACAGTGATGTTCAGGGATTAGGCACAGGAAGAGGAACCAGCCCAGCAGACAGTGAGAAGCCACAGGGAAGGTGGAGTATACCAGAGAGGATCGTTGTCATGGAAACAAGACTGTGTTTTAAGCAGTGGCTAACCAATGCCATTTACCAAGATGGAAGGCTGGGCAGTGCCAGAATAGTTTCCATGGGACTGGAATCGTGCTGAATAAAACAGAAAAGAAAGAATCCGAGTTCCTAGAGTCAGCACAGGGTAAAGAGATATGAAGATAGCTAATCCTCAGGAAATGTGATTATAGCCGTGCACAGGGGCACACACTTTTAACCCCGAGGGAGGCAGAGGCAGTTGGATCTCTGTGTTCCAAATGAAACTAAAGAAATAAAGAAGGAGTGGGCCCTCTTAAGATACCTCTCTAGCTCTCGGCTGCCCTTCAGTGACCTTTTCTTCTAACACAGTTGCAAACCTATCACTTTCAAACTGCTTTCTATAATATCAGTGGGGATTCTAAACCGAAGGAAAAGTCTCCCATGCTGCACAGAAATCTACACCATGTATATCCACCATTCATGAATTGCTCATCACAATCTTGTGAGCAAAATGTTCTCATCCTTGTGTTACAGATGAGAAACTGAGCCGCCCCCCAGGGGGGGCAACGTGCCAAGGTCTCTCACTCTGCTGATCCGTGATGCACCCCCAAATGTGTTACAAAGCACAGAGCCTTTCACCCCCACTCATCTAGACAGAATACAGAACTCAACATGAAGGGACTAGGAATCAAGAGAAATTAGAAAAGCCCATGCTTTGTATGCTTCATATGCGTGCTTTTTGTTTTGTTTTTCGAGACAGGGTTTCTCTGTGTAACAGCCCTAACTGTCCTGGAACTCACTCTGTAGACCAGGCTGGCCTTTAACTCAGAGATCTGCCTGCCTCCCAAGTGCTGGGATTAAAAAGATTAAAGGCACCACCACCACCCGGCTATACACGTGCTTCTTAAGTTCTTCCTTGAGTAAAATTTAAATCTTTCACCTCATCCACACAGGTTAAGCTTGCTGAGTGTCTGCAAAGGCCTGGGGTTTTCTGATGCTGGCCAGGGAAGACATCAAAGCATCCACCTTCTATAAACTCCATTCTCTTTCACTGTGCTATGACACCATGACCAAAAACAACTCGGGAGAGAGGAGGTCTTCCTCGGCGCACACTTCACATCACAACCTGTTATTAGCGGAAGCCAGGTCTGTACTCAAGTGGGAACTTTGACTGTCTACTGGCCTGCTCTACATTGCTTGCTTGGTTTTTGTTTAACAACCCAGAACCAACTGCCCAGGGTAGGCCTGGCCCACAGTGTGCTAGGCCCTTCCCTATCATTGTTTAAGAAAACACGCCACAGACTTGCCTACGGACCAGTTTGATGGAGGCAATTCCTGCTCCCAGGAGACTCTAGCTTGTGAGAGAAAGTAACCCGCACAGTTGACCAATCCTTTGTCCACTTGGTATACAAACGCATCACTATTAAACCATAAACTTTCCTCTCGTTTGTCCCCAAGTTCATATTAATATTAACATCACAATACAAAATGCAGCACAATTTTAAAGTTTAAAGTACAATGTCTCTTTAAAAATATTTGGTCTCTTATTTCACAGGCACCCATAGTTAACACAAGAAGTTCTTATTCTAAGAGGGAAGAACCAAGGCATAGTCATAGTCAGATCAAAGCAAAAACCAAAACCCAACAGTGTAAATAACTCAGTGTCCAACATCTGGAACTCACATCTTCTGGACTCCAAGACATTTGGGCAGCTCCTTCTGCCATCTGGGACCCACACAGCTTCTCTTCCCAGCTTAGTTAGCTTTAATCTGACCTGCTGCGCTGTCCTTGGCAGACATCCTACTATCCCTGCATCTCCAGTATCCTGGGGTCTCCACTGCAACTGAGGTTGTGCCTTCCCCAACAGACTCTCCTGACCTCACCCAGGGCCAAGCCTCAGCTGCTCTCATGACTACTCCGTGCCTTCAAAGCCAATACCACATGGGAGACTTCACACATTATTTGCCAAAGTCTGCTGCCAACTTGATGTACAACCTCGGCCACCGCTGAACCACCGTGTCTGTGCGCTGACCCTGAGGAAACCCCTCCCAGAAGATTTTGCCTCAGCAATGGAGCCTCTTATTAATACCATCTGATTCTTCAGTCCCAGCTGACCGGCATCCATGGCCCCCGTGAAGCATCCATTTCACTCCCAATGATTCCCAGTTCAAATACACAGAAACAGCTCCAATGGAGCCCTCGCTTACCTCTGAAACATCACAAGCCAGGCCTCCATCATCTGCCTGTCCCTCATTCTTGTCTCATTCTTGTCATCCAAGTTCCCACAGCCACTCATTAAACTCCAGGCACTTTCAGTCTGAAGTTTCAGATGCTCGCACAATCCTCTCGACAAAATGACAGGGTCAGATCCATCTCAGCAAACACTCCACACTTCGTCCCGGTTTGCTTTTTATCCCTGTGAGAACAACGTGACCAAAACCATCTTAGGGGAGGAGAGGGTTAATTTGGCTTATGCGTCTACATCGTGGTCCATCTAGAGAAGCAAGGGCAGGAACTTGGAGGTGGGAAGTGAAGCAGAGCCCACAAGAGAATTCTCTTGCCCCTCCCCATGGCTTGCTCAGCTTGTTTTATTGAACCACCTATGACCACCTGTCCATGGTTGGCACTGCCCACAGTGGGCTGGACCCTTAGGCAATCATTAATCAAGAGAATGTCCCGCAGATGTGCCCACAGGACCATCTGATGGAAATAATCCCTCAACTGAAGTTTTCTCCACCCATATGACACTCTCGTTTGCAAAAACCAACCAGCACAAACATTAATAATTCTTTAATGTGTGTTTTATTATTATTTGTTTGGGTTTTGCTTTTGGTTTGTTTGTTTCTGAGACAGGGTTTCTCTATGCAGCTCTGCCTGTCCTGGAACTTTCTATGTAGACCACGATAGTCTTGAACTCACAAAGCCTCTACCTCTGGAGTGCTGGATGTAACGGTACGTGACACCACCCTTAGCTTCTCAATGCATGTCTTAAACACACCTAGCATGATAGTTATGACTTACATACACAAGTTTGACCATGTTCAATTAAGTTTAGGAAACTGATGTGTACATTACAAATTTTCTTAGGATAACAGGATTAGCTATTTTAGTAGGAACATTATAATCAAAAAGGGTTTCTAACACACAGCAAGGTTATTAACTTGATATTTGCTATTAAAAATTTAGACTCTTTTGAGTAGTGCTAGGGGTCCAACCCAAGGCTTTCTGCAATCTAGGCAATGGTTCCGCCATTGAGCTACATCCCTAGACTCCAGAGTACACAAGTGTCCTCACCCTGAGCGTGTGTGAGCACACACAACCGAGTGTCGATGTGTTAGCTAATCTGATGGCAGCCATCATTTTGTAGTGTATGTGTGCATCTAATCATAACTGACCTAGGCAAGAAAGTCCTAAGCAAATCGCCACTGTGGGTCTCACCCTGAAGGACAGAGGCCGTCGGAAGGAGGCCATGGCCAAAAGCCAGGAGGATCACATGGCCTCTTATTTCTATCACCTCTACCTGTAGATGACAATCGAATCTGCCCACCAAAGATCTGTATCTCCTTCTGGTCTTGTGTCCCGGATGTGAGACTACGGTTCAAAACTCCCAAATCCAGAAGCTCTATCCCTTGACTGCTCTAGTCTGTGGTAGGGAGGAGAGTTAATTGCCTCTGCCCCTTATAAGCCCCACCCCACCCCTGCCCACACTGTCCCAGGGAGAGGCAGCTGCAGTCTGAAGTAGCGTAAGGCTAGTGTGCAGGGAGTCCCACAGTGGGTGCTACCAGAGGAAAAGGTGTCCTCCACAGGTGGGTTTGGTGTCAGGAGCTAGGGTGCCCCACCTGGCTACGCAACTTCTAAACCGGTACAGAGTGGCCCTGTCTTGCTCATAAAACCCCTCCTGTTCCACTAGCTGGTGGCCAGTTGCTTTTACTTGCAGTTAGGAACTCTGATAAAGCGATTTTGTATTTTCTTGGCTAGGAAAGAATTAATTCCTTTAGGCCTTCATCGCCTCAGTTCTTACAAGTAAATGAAGCATCAAGCATCCCTGGCCAGTGGGGACCCAATGACCTCCCACTGAGCTCTGACATCTGATACCCCCAGCTTCCTTCCTCAGAGCTTCAGAAGCTGGCCGCCTCTCCAGCTGCCATAAATGAATGTCTCACTGTGGATGTGTGAGCCTGCTTCCCACTTTATCTTGGCCCAGGGAAAACCCAGCTGTCCCTCGGCGGTGCCTGCTCTTTCCCAGGACTCTGAGGCGGCTGTGGCTTTCTAACTCCTTGCTGCCCTGAGGGAAAGCGGACAGAGAAAGGAGGTGCTGTCAGAACCTCCCCAAGCATCTCCTAGGTCTAGTCGCGTGTGCTGCTTGCTGTACTCTGCCTGAAATCAGACCGGACTGCGGTCCCCACGGACTGACACAGGATGAATCCAACTTTGTGGCCCTGGGAGCTCCTCAGTTGTTCCCCAGCCACCCTTGAGAAAGACACTCAGCGTGACTCACACACAAGCCCAGGATAATTTCTAACCCTCGACACTGACAAACATTCCAACCATGCCTCCAGCTTGTATTGTTTTCTTCACATACGGCTGTGCCTGAGAGCCTGACCTTCCCAGAGGTCTGCACACACTAATTGCATGGTGGAGAGACTTGCTGGGTTCAGAGGTTGAGGGACATAAATGCCACACGCTCCCCTGAGCATAAGGGTCTTGGTCAAGAGCCTCATCTTTTCCAGTGCCTTGGTCAAGTGACCTGTCCTAGCTTCCATTCAAGTAGGGAAAGGCGCAGATTTTGTAGCCTCAAAACCTGAGGCTTGGTCCTAGGATAGCGGAGGAGCTCACAAGCAGCATCTTATCCAGGGCTGTGGGTGCCAGCTCTGGTGATGTGTCCATGTCAGTTGTGACGTAATTGCCCACAGCTTACTCTACCATGGAAACATGCTCACACTGTTTTCCTTCAGTTTCTCCTCTGCCAGCTGCTAACTATTCTGACCACCAGAACCTGGAACAGCAAAACGACGCTGCTGCTTTCCCTCTCAGAAGGGGGGTGTGTTCCACAGGAAGATTTAGGTTGCTGTGTTCAAGTCTTAGTCATAGGTTAGTGTGCCTTGGTAGAGTGGTACTGTCTTCTCACCCAGGGGCTTACACTAGAGGAAAGAGCATAGGTGGGGAATGAGAACAATGTGGGGTTTGGGGCTCAGCGGTGGGGAGCAACAGATCCCAGCAACACAGTCCATTCTCCCTAACCACAAGCTGTACCACTGGAGGACCAGGGGACCTCAAAGGCTGGTCTCAACCCCTTATTTCACAGCCAAGTGCCCCTGCTTTGCCCCTGTTGCGGAGACAAATGCAAAGGTTCAAGCGGAAATGCATGCAGGGAAGTGCTATCAGAAGTACACTCGTTCTTCATCTATGAGGGCCTTTGACTCAGCCTTCAAGTGCAGCATGTGACCCTGAGGAGAAAAACGGTAGCACAATCCTGAATCCCTCACAGCACACACACAAAGACCAGATGGATGAGAAACAGGTCAGAGGTCATAGAGGACAGCTCCAGTGCTCACCCTCCCCGAGACACCCAAGCTCCATGATTTCTCAGATTTATGGGAGCTCTGACGTCACTGAAGGTCCTCAAAGCAATAGACTTCTGAGGAAAAGCTAAAACCCATCTAAGCCATCTGGGACCTCTGTCAGCAACATCTTTTTCCGCTTCCCTACTACTGAGAACACACAAGGGCCCCAATTCCCCCAATGTTGAAGTAGTCCATTCGGCATGCATAGTCTCCCTCTCTCTAGGACCTCTGCCGCCGCTCCTGGGAGGAGGACACGAGATCCAAGCAGGGCCTCCAAAGCCTGTTGGCGGAAAATACAACGTGTTGGGGCTGGCTGGGACTCACACATAAATTGAACCCTGGAATACAAACCACAAAAAAGCACCAGGTTCTAAGGAGCCAGGAGTGGGGGCGCTCGGATCACCTTTGATGAAACAGATCTTTAACTGAACAGTAGCCCACAAAATTACCCAGCTCAGCTCTTAGTCCTGGACACCTGTGAATGCCCTGCCTTACATGGTAAGGGGGAGGGGGGTCTGCAGATAAAATAAGGTAAAGATGGGAGAGACTGTGCTAAATGATCTTGGTGGGTCCAGCGCAGTCACAAAGTCCCCAAAGAAGGAAAAAGGAATACAGCCGAAAAGGAGAAGCAATCGGATTTTTATAGAAGCTTCTAGAAAACCTGGCCAGCACATAGCTTTAAATTTTTGACCTCCAAAATGGTTATAGAATAAATGCGTTTTGGATTAAGCCACTTAAGTTTTTCTGAAACAGGTGCATTGGAATAGGAAACTAATGCAGAGGTCTCAGTGATGAGTCAGGACCTGGTGGGAACCCAGATAGTGTGGTGGATTCCAGATTCCCAGACCCCAGGGTCTTCTGGAACTGGGAGACTCAGTAACCTCAAGGAACAGAAAACCCAAGCAAAGCAGCTTATACCCAACAAGTCCACCCAAGTGAAATGGCTTCTTTGCCTGCCTATGGGCAGTGATGTACCTGGGCATGCCATCTGAAGCTCTGACATCCACATTGTGGATGAAAACAATGACACAGAATGACAAGAACCAAGGTCTTCTGTGACATCAGTAGTCACCTGGCCCGCTGAGTGGGGAAACACCTGCCTCTGGACTTGTGTATACGCTGCTTTCTTTGATCATGGAGTCCAGAGTGAGGAAACTGGGAAAACTGAAACAAAGTCTACTTAGTTCACTATTATCTTGGGTGTTTTTTATCTTTGGCAAATAGCTCTGTTTGTGCAATACGCCAGCATCATGGGAAACTGGGTGAAGGGTATACAGAAAGTCTATACTGTTGCAGCTTTCCTATTAATCTACAATTATTCCAAACAATAGATTCATTTATTACTTTTTGATATGTGCAAACTACACACAGCACCATGTCCATTGAGAAATGGCTCTTCATCGTGTTGCACTAACAACCTGCCTGAAAGTACAGACCCTCCTGTCATCCAAATTCCCCCATTTCAAGCGTGATTCCTGTCATGGGAGAGCATGGAAGATCGATCATTTTTAACAGGTGAGGACAAAGAGGCTGAGAGACTTCATCCTTGCCAAGAACACTCAGCTGCCAACTAGCGAGGATGCGGGTCAGTCATCATTGGCCACTTCCCACCCTCCGATGGCCTGGCCTGCTTCCCGAGGAAGTCCTGAGCACTCTTCCACCTTGATGTGTGTATACGTCACCGTTTTCACCATTCTGTCAGTTGGATCTTACACAGGAACTGCATGGCTTTGCCTGTTGCCAGCTTTGTCCTTTGTTCCCTCTCCTATGGGCAGATTTGCTCCTCACAAACTGTCTTAGTGCTGCCTGTCTTTTGGACACTTTCCCCACTGTAGTTCGCTGCTCTATCCCATAGCAGGAGGTGACCAGGCATAAACTCAACAGGAAGGAGGGAAGAAGTCACATAAGGATGGAGGAACATAAAGGGATTCCTGGGGTGGATCGTGTTATGGGTTGGATGTGAAAGAACCCCCCCCCCTGCCCACACACAAGCTCCTTTTTTGAATGGTTGATACCCAGATATTGGAGAAGATTCCTCAGAACTGAAGAGTTATGGAAGCTTTATAAGGCAGAGCCTAGCTGGAGGAAGTAGACCAAACAATGCAGGTATATTATCTCTAGCAGCTTGCTGTTTTGTGTAATTGGATATTCTTTTACTCTAGCCCCACGGTGGGATGCCAAAATGTTGTTGGTTGTTTTACTCTTTTCTCTTTTAGGGGGACCTGCTTCCCAGCTCCCAAATAGATCACACACCGAGGCTTAATCTTTCTGATGAATTCCTGGCCTTACCTTGGCTTGTTTCCAGCCAGCTTTTTTAAACTAATTCTCCCATCTACCTTTTGCCTCTGGGTTTTTACCTTTCTCTATTTCTGTATAACTTTTCTTCTTTCTCCATGACTTGCTGTGTTGCTGGGTGGCTGGCCCCTGATGTTCTCCTCTCCTTGTTCTATCTCCTTCCTCCTCCCAGATTCCTCCTTCTATTTATCCTCTCTGCCTGCTGACCCCGCCTATCCTTTCTCCTGCCTCGCTATTGGCCGTTCAGCTCTTTATTAGACCATCAGGTGTTTTAGACAGGCAAAGAGTCACAGCTTCGCAAAGTTAAGCAAATGCAACATAAACAAAAGCAACCCATCTTTACATCATCACACAAATGTTCCACAGCATAAACAAAAGTAACACACCTTAAAGTAATATTCGACAGCTTTGCCTTCCCCCAGGTTCCTGATGGGCTCTGAGGTGAGCAGCTGTCTTCCAGCACGCACATCCACAGCCGCGATGCCCTGCCCCATGCGTAAACTAAGTGACCATGGAGTCAACCCTCTGAAACTGTGAGTCAAGTCAATCTTTCCTCCCTTAAAGTTGCTTCTCTCGGGTATGTTGGTGACAACAGCAATAGAAGCACCTATTTCAGGCCCAGGGGGAAGAAGTAGAGAAACGCAATGCTCACCTCACACCCAGGCCTCCTCCATGCACGGAGCCCCTGGAGACTGTCCCAGTAACAGGTGTTCAGTATAAAAGCCCACCTTCCCTGCTTTCCACTCTCTTTCAAGTGATCCCGCTACTAAGAGTGGGTTATGGGGACTGGCTGAAGAGCTGGCTCAGCAGGTAAGAGTATTTGCTTCTCTTGCAGAGGACCTGAGTTCAGTTAGCAGCAACCACATCAAATGACTCATAACCACCAGTAACTTCAGCACCAAGGGACCTAACTGACACCCGACAACCTCTTAGGACCTCTGTGGACACTCAGACTCAAACGCCCCCCCCACACACACACACGGAGACACACACCCAAACACATAAATAAGAAAACAAGTCTTTTTAGGTGAGTTATCAACATTAGGGAGACTTCTTGCTATCCAAGTGTCAGGACCTAAATTCGGTCTCCAGAACCCACATTTTAAAAATCCAGACATGCCGGGCGATGGTGGCCACGCCTTTAATCCCAGCACTCGGGAGGCAGAGGCAGGCGGATCTCTGTGAGTTCGAGACCAGCCTGGTCTACAAGAGCTAGTTCCAGGACAGGCTCCAAAGCCACAGAGAAACCCTGTCTCGAAAAACCAAAAATAAATAAATAAATAAATAAATAAATCCAGACATAATAGTATGCATCAATAATCCCAGTGCTGGAGAGGTGGAGACAGTTGGAGCCCTGAGACTTGCTGGCCAGCTAGTCTAGTTGAATTGGTGAGCACGAGGCAAAGGAGAGACCTTGTCTACAGAACCAAAGCACACAATATCTGAAGAACTAGACTGGAGATTGTCCCCTGACGCATAAATATCAGATATACACAAATACACATGGCCTCCACATGCATGAACACCACACACATACACATGAGTTATGTCAGAATATCATCCTGCAGATTTTCAAGTTCCTAGTGCTTTTGCATGGGACACAGGGTGACTCTGCACAATCTACAGGGTCAGGCTGAGACTTTGTGGCATTGGGCTCATAAATTTCTGGTGTCCTTTCTTATGTTCCACATGCTTACTTGGAAAAGGGAGGTCCCATGTGAAGGCCCTGATATTTGCTTTGAATAGCATTCACATGGCGATATTTCTGCTGTCTGTTCACAGCCCATCCCTAAAGGATAAGCATTTCAATAAAAGCCCAAGTTTCAAGATGAGGACATTTCCCAACTGAAACATTATGAGTCTTTGTTCTTGAAGGATCTCTCCTCGGGTGTGGGCAGTGACGCAGTTCATGTTAAACAAATACGCAATGAAGAGTCCAGACTGGTTTTTAAACAACTCCTTTATTTTTCTAAGTAGTAAACTCCGGGGCTGCATAGCTCTGAGCTGGCTCTTCCATCCACAACCGTTTAAAGCCGTCTAAGGAAACGATTGCAAAGCTGCCCTCTCTCAGCATCTACAAAGACAGGAGTGCCCCGGATGCAGGGTTTGACAGGCAGGTGCTTAGGGCTTGTCTTTTTGCTTGCTCTTTTTTTCTTTTTGGTGTTTTTGTTTTTTATAACAACTTTGCTTGCTTTTTTTTTTTGAGGGCTTGTCTTTTTAAATAGTGTTTTTTAGTCTTTGAATGTTACATAAATTTATACAATTATATTGATCATCTCCACATGTCATTACCTTCCTCCAACTCCCCCTAGTACCCTCCACCCCATCTCCCTCTCAACTTCAAGTTCTCTTTTTGTTATTTTTATTAGCACACGCCCGATCAGTTCTGCCCGTAGGCGTCATGGCTATGTGGCCTTCCAATGCAGGATGGGCCACTAACCATGGCCATGTCCCTAAAGGAGAGTGACTCTTGCTTCCTCAGCAGCCACCACTAGATGCCTACTGAATCTAATCCTCCACCCCCAACTGTTCGCCCAGTGATTCTGTTAGCAGCTGGCCGCCATTACAGACCCCTGGGGGGAAAAACACCTTAAAAGAAGGAAAACTTAATTTTGGCTCCAGTTTCAGGTTTGGGCCCAGGGTCGGCTGCTGCACTGCTTTGGCCCTAAGACAGGCGAAATACTCCCAGCAGCAGGAGTATGAGGCAGCCCGGCCAAGAAACAGAGTAGGCCAGGGAGGGGCTACAGGAAGAAGCAGTTCAAAGGCACACCCCAGGAACCTACCCACCCCCATCACCTCTCAATTATGCCATCGAATTAGGAACCTATCAATGTGTTAATATATTCATGAAGTCTCAACCCCCTGGTCCAATCACTTCTCGAGAACTGCATCTACTAGCTGGGGACCCAACCTCAAGACATGAGCTCCTCAGAAGACCCTTCCTGCCCAAACCAAGATCGTCATTCATTGCTGAGCCATTCTTTCCTCTTTGTCACCTTGTCCTGTTTGAACTTCCCCCATAGTACTGGAATTCTCATTGTTATTATTATTGCTATTATTTTGCTTGTCCTCTGACCTGTCTCCATCAGAACTTGAACTCTGTGGGAGCAGGGACCGTGGCGCTCTTGTTCGCTGCTGGTCTTCAGGGCCTCTGGTGCCTCGTTGTCACCCTGGTGTACACTGTCCCCTCGGCTGGATGTCAGCTATCACACCACCTTCGGCCTCTTTTCCATCTGTCCCAGAGAAAGCCATTTTGACAAAGGGGGAGGGAAAGACAAGCAGGCGACACAGAGATTTGCTGCTGGGACAAATCAAACCCTTCATCTCCCAAAATGCTTCTTGGTGTGTTAGCATAGAAGGGACTTAGAACAATGCTTTAGAAGAAAACAAGGAGTGGTCTCCCCTTCAGGACATCCGCAACTGTCTTCACCAGCACGTCCTCTCCACAGCCAGTAACCAGTAGCTGCCCCAGGAGCCTTTTTTGGTTTTTGAGACAGGGTTTCTCTGTGTAGCCCTGGCTGTCCTGGAACTCATTCTGTAGACCAGGTTGGCCTCGAAGTCACAGAAATCTGCCTGCTTCAGTCTCCCAAGTGCTGGGATTAAAGGTGTGTGCTACAACTGCCCAGTACCTGGAGACTTTTAAAGTCAAAGTAGCCAGGTGTAGTGGTGCATGCCTTTGATCCTTGCACTGGGAAGGCAGAGGCAGGTGGATCTCTGTGAGTTCAAGGCCAGCCTAATTTATAGAGAGAGTTATGGGGCAGCCAGTATTACATAAAGAGACCTTGTCTCAAAACAAAAAAGGATTGTCCTGGCCCAGACTGAGGTGCTTATGTGGGGGCACCAGAGTAACCTGGGAGTGGAAGAGACCAAGGGTAGGTGCCCACCTCCCAACCTTCTTAGATAAGGATAGGGCTTGAAGGGAGCTTCTTACTCCTCGGTGTTCTCACTTTCCCTCTGCCTCCCCAGCAAGTGATAATGTCAGGCAGGTTCCAGCTGCTCAGCTCAGTGGATCTGGCAAGACCCAGTATGCTTGGGAGGGGGGGTCTTCATTCCTGAGGCAGGTCCATTCTGATGTCACTGCTACCAATCAGGGTTTACCCCAGGAAGGCCAGGAAAGAGCAAAAGGGGCTTCAGTGATACCTCAGAGACAGACAGGAACAAGGTGAAGTATATTTCAATAACAATCATTGTGTCTTATTAAAAGATAATATATACACACTGTAAAAAATAAATAAAAGGCAGAGGAGTGGTGTTGCCTTTAATCCTAGCACATGACAGAGGTAGGCAACTCTCTCAGTTTGAGGCCAGCTTGGTTGTATATAGCTAGTTCTAGTACAACCAGAGCTATGTAGTGATACCCTCATCTAAAAGAAAAAAAAAAGAAGGAAAGAGAGAGAGAGAGAGAGGGCAAATAGCACAGAAAGGATCTAGGAAAATAATTCTTTTTTTCTCAGTAAAGACTTGAACCCTTCTAATCTAAGACCTTTCTAATATGGAATTGAATTGATGATTATGCTTTCATTATTGTAATGGGCTTCTACATTTTAAGTAGTGAAATGGATGTTCATTTTTTTAAAATGTTCATTGTTATTTAATGTTTAGAATATTAATATTCTTGCGCAATATCAAATTTTTTCCCTTTTTAAGGTGCGGAGAATTGAACCCAGGGCCTGTGTATATTAGGCAAGTACTCTACAGACTCAATCACAACCCCATCTCAAGACTTAACACCAACAACAGCACAAAACTGACAAAGATTGAAGTCAAAAACAAAATCCATACACCTTTTTCTAAAGTCTCCATCATAAATATATAGCATTTAGTTACATCGTTTGAGAAAATCACTTTTGAACTAATTTTGAAGTGTAATTGACATATAATAAACTGTACACGCTTGGGTTTACACTTTGATAGCCCATCACTGTGCTGAGATAAAGAACTTCCCTCCCCAATGTAAAACAACTAAACTAAGGGGAGACCAAAGACTTAAATGAAAAAGATAAAACTATAAAATTCCTAGAAAAATAGGTGTAAATCTTTATGACTTTGGGTTAGATAGCCATTTCTTAGAACAAGAGAACAAAATCAATAAAAGGTAAGTTGGATGTCGGCAAAATCCAGACCTTCAAAGGGCATTACCAAGACATCTGCAACATCTTCCCACCCACTTAAGATGACTAAATCAAAGAGGCCGACAGAACACCTGTGGGCATGTGGCCAGCTGTGTATCCTTATCAATAAAGCTGATATCATTTTAAAATGTTATGGATCTTATTGTTACTAACGTACCTAAGAAAACTTTGTCTAACCCAACATCAAAAGGAGGTCGCGTTTTCTTACCATAGTTTAACATCCAGATTTGATTTTGTTCCCATTATTTGGTTATCTAGATATTTTGGAGATTTGGTTTTTTTTTTTTTTTCTATGTCGGGGAGGTGACTGTATGGCACACAGTTGTGTGGGAGAGGATTTGGACATCCTAGATCTGGAGTTATAGGTACTGGGAACTGAACTCAAGTTCCCTGCAAGAATAGCAAGTGCTCTTAAACACTAGGCCATCTCTCTAACCCCAAGGATAGCTATCAGTTCTGATACAGTCATTGCGGAATCTCCCACACACCCCATTCACATCCCTTCTGGGTAGTTCTTTGTCTGGTCCCAGCTAGTCTCCTAACACATCTGCTTTGTTACCCAGTGACCAGTACTTGCCTTAGTCTACCAGGGGCCCCTCTGCTGACCTTCATAATTCTTTCCCTGCACAGTCACTGTTCCTCAAACTCTCAGATCTAGCTTCTTAACTCTGAGACTCCTGAGCTTAGCTTACCACCCCCAATGTGCTGTCGCTTGGAAACTCTAGACAACAAAGTAGAAGGTCTGTGTCTCAGAGATCTCAGTCCTTCACTGGCTGATCTGTGAGACAGGATCTTAAAATGAATCATGTCTGCACCTTCTAGGCAGTCAGATTTGCCAAGATGGAGCTGAATATCTCCTTCCCAGCCGCCAAATATTGGAAACCCATTGGCGTGGGCAATGAACACAAACTTCATACTTTCAATGATAATCTATGGCCACGGAATTAGCTGCTGGGGCTCTAGGTGAAGAGTGGAAGGGTTATGAGGTCTGAGTCAGTGGGAATGACAAGGTTTCCCCATGAAACAAGGTATCTTGACCCACAGCAGAGTGCACCTGCTGTTGAGGGAGGGACATTCTTGTTATAGACCAAGGGGAACCCGGGATAGAGAGCGCAAGTCTGTTTTCAGATGCACTGGAGATGCTGAATGTTCTCAACTTAGATACTGGAGAAAGAGAAAACAGGGGCGCATAGAGAGACAGAGACAGAGTGAGAAAGAAAGAGAAAGAGAGGCAGAGATATGCCAAGACCAACAGATACTACTGTGCTTTGGCAGTTAGAGCTCAAAAGAGCTAGCAGAATCCAAAAGCGTTTCAGTCTCCCTAAAGATAATTATGTCTGCCAGTACACTATCAGAAAATCCTTAAACAAAGAAGGCAAGAAGTCCAGGACCAAAGCACCCAAGATTCAGGATCTTGTTACTCCATATGCCCTGTAACACAAATGCCATTGATGTATTTCTCTGAAGAGACAATTCACTGCGTCCCAGGTGTGGTAGTGCACACCCTTAATACCAGCACAGCAGAGGCAGAGGCAGGAGCATCTCTGAGTTTGAGGCCAGCCTGGTCTACATAACTTCAGAACAACAGGGACTAATAGAGAGACCCTATCTCAAGGGGAGAGAGGGAGAGATGGAAGGAAAGAGGGAGGGAGGGAGGGGGAGGGAGGGAAGAAAAGAGAGAGAGAGAAGAGCACTAAGAAAAACAGAAAATGCTCATCTTTTGGCCAAGGGAAAGAAAAACCAAAGAAAAGGGCCAGGCACAGACCACCAAGAGAAACAGACTGTCTGCACTGAGAGCATCTCTAAGTCTCAGTCCAGTCAAAAATATAGTCTTGATGAGCAACAAATAAATGATCAGAACTTGAACCTCAAAAAAATTAAAATTAAATGACAATGACAACAATGATGATGATAACGACTACAACGATGATGACGACATGATGATGACAACAATGACAACAATGATAACAACAACGATGATGATGGTGACTGACAACGATGACAATGACGACAATGATGACGATGACAACAACTATGATGATAATGACGACAATGATGACAATGATGACTATGATGATGACAACGACGATGATGACGATGAATAGTGTCACATCTTGTCTCTTTCCTGCTTCTTCAGGCACATGAAAGGTGACCTGTCCATCCTACCTCACCTGGGTGAAGGCAGAAGGTAAAATGCTTTGCTAAATTTTTCCTAATTAAGTGTTGATTTGGGGTAGTGATTATAGAGGGATGAACGCTAAACAGACATACAGCCTAGAATGCTCGGGTCAGGGGGAAGAGTCACTAAGGCCATTGATGTAACTCCGTGCTTCCCAGGGACATGACTTCATTTGACAGTGACATTCACTTAGTGCTGTAGAGCTCATCTCTCCAATGTCCCAGGTCCATCTAACGCTTTCCTCCCCTTCCCTCCTCCTTGGCTTCCAACAAACAGACTCCTTCCAAACTTGCAGCTGCTACGTTGACCAGTCATTACTCCTGTGCCTCCACCTAGCACCTGCATAGATGGCCCCCTCTACAAATCTAAAAAAAAAAAAATCAAATAGTACACGCGCTGAATAAGTAAATAGACATTTGATATCCCTTCCCTTGGGTGGTATTAACAGCAGAGCCCTCTTCCTCACACTAGATAACCACTTTCTCAGCTCCTGTTGTTCTGCTCATTTGTCTCTTCCTTGCTTTATTCGAGGGTTTTCTTCTTTCTTGACGCTCAGTTAACTCACAAGAATCTTTTCTTTCAAGCTAGGGGTTGTTGTTTGTTTGTTTGTTTGTTTGTTTGTTTGTTTTTCTAGACAGGGTTTCTCTGTAGTTTTGGAGCCTGTCCTGGAAGTCACTCTGTAGACCAGGCTGGCTTTGAACTCTCAAAGATCTGCCTGCCTCTGCCTCCTGAGTGCTGGGATTAAAGGTGTGCACCACCATTGCCTGGCTATCTTTAACTGGCTTGCTAGCTGGTTCTTCCACCCTGAATGAAGACTGAAGTGGGCACAGGATCTTCCAGTGTGCTCCTGGGTGAGACAAGACCCCTCCAGGAGGAAACTGTGAAGCATCCTGACTACTAATGGTCATAGTATTAAGTCCCAATTAGCACTCTTCCCCTTTCTCCCACTACAAACTCTTGGCAGGCAGGAAATCTGTGGCACAGGAAAGAGAGTTGAATACTTTTACCTAGTCCCCTGCTCTTTTTTACAATACTATTGTTCTTATTCCTTCATCGTCTTGCTAGCCATCATTTCTGTCCCTTCCTAGGCCACCAGGAAAAGGAGAAGTAGCTGTTAGAGGAATGCAAATTGATCCCACCGTGTGTCTCACCAGTTTTGCTCTCTGTGAACCAAAGAGTCGGAAGCTGAGTGTTTCTTGGAGCCCGCTCTAAGTTTTAGGAGCTCCATCTAATTAGAGGGCTCTCAGTGTCCTCATTTCATCTAGTTGGCTATTCATTCCCCTCTGCCAAGGCTTCTCCAAGAGGTCACTCCCTGGGATAGAACCCAAGCAGGCAAGGAAGGAAGGATGCTGAAAGCAGAGGACACCAGTTGTGGGCACAGTATATATCCCAAAGGCCCTGCAATACAATCACATTGTGTAGAGGGCGATACTGAAGAGACTTCAGGACCAGAGACCAATGAGCAAGGGTGTAGGGGCCATGAGTCTCATAAGCCAGGGCCTCAGCTTTACTGTGGAATGAGTGGGAAGCCATAGGAAGGTAGTTTGAGAATGATATGTTGTCTATCGTCTACATGGAAGATAGATTTGAGAGGAAAGTGTAGGGGAATCCTAGCATACAGAGATTAGCTGGGAGGTTTTTGCCACATCTGTGTGAGGAAGATAGTGGTATGAACCAGGTTGGTAGTAGTGTAGGTACAGAACCCTAGACAGTCTGGGTCAAGAGTACCAAAGGAGAGAAGAATCAAAATCGATACCAAAGACTTCAGCCTTAACAAGTAGAAGGAATTATCCTAAGGAAGACTGAGCCTGAATGGAGTCAGGTGTTTGTTGAGACCTGTTTGCTTGGAGAGCCTGTGGGAGCCAAATGCCAAAGCAAGCAGCCTCTCCAGCATGGGAGTTTGAACCTCAGGGAAAGGATGAGGCTAAAGGGAACGAGTGTGTGGAAAGAGGAGCAGGGGGTCAGGGGCTAAGTCACAAGGCCTCTAACCTTGAGACAAACAGATATGAGGGACAGTAAAGACTGGAAATGTCCAGACAGTAAGCAGAAAGCAAGTCTACATACAGTATCCCAGGAGCCTAAGTGAAGTCAGTACTCAGGCACGTGTCAAATGTGGATTTGAAGAAAATGTGCAGACCTTGAAGACCTGGGGGAGGGGGTCATCAGTGACCTTGATGACGATTTTCTCAGTGAAGACAATGGAGGCTTGGTAGAGAGAAGGGGACAAGAGGAAGCAGGGACAGCGAGTGGCGCCAATCTTCCAAGGAGTTTTGCTGTGAAGCGGTAAATAGGCACTAGTAGATTCGGAACCAGTGAAGAACATGAACTCTGTTTTCTTTTTTGAAAGCTGAGAGATGGTTGAACATGGTGAAACACATGTGTGGTCCCAATGATTCTGAAGGAGGAAGCAAGGAGATCACTTGAAGCAGGAGGCTGAGGAGCCTGAGCAACAGCAGCACCGTGTCCCCGAGCAAAGCAGAACAAAAATAAACAGATGAAAAGGTAGCATGTTTGTATGAGAATTGGGGACACTGGAGAGAGAGTCCTAAACCTGTCCTAGGTGGAGGAGAGATAAGTAGATGTAGCCAGTACCACACAACAGTCACGGGAAGGGTAGACTAAATGGGCACACGTAAGTCAGATGGCGAAAAAAGGTTATAGAAGTTATATTCCGTTTGACCATCTTTCTCAATGAAAAAGAAATTGACTAAGGGGATCGGCAGACTTTGAAGAGGGAGAAGAAGGTTGAAATCAAATTGCTGGGCAAAGCCCAGGGTCTACTTCAGTTGAGTGAAAGCAGCTTCCATGGCTGACACACCACCTCCATGGCTGACACACCACCCCATGGCTGACACACCACCCCCATGGCTTAGTCCCTAGACCACTCTTCCTCTCTCAGCTGCTTCAGGAGCCCCTGAGAAGCATGGGCTAGACATTCAAGAGCATATAAAGCAGAAAACTAGTTTTCTTGTTGTTGGTTTTGGTTTTTATTTTTAGTTTGGTTTGTTTGTTTTTGCTTTATCAACAGAATCTCAAAGGATAAATATGAAGGAAAACTGAAATGCAAACTGTCATAGGTCCCTGGTAAGGAAACAAGAGTAAAGCTGGGTATGGTGGCACACACCTTTAACCCCAGCACTTGGGAAGCAGAAACAGGTGGATCTCTGAATTCAATGACAGCCTGGTCTACAGAGCAAGTTCCAGGATAGCCAGGGTTACACAAAAAAACTCTGTCTCAGAAAAGAAGAAGGAGGAGGAGGAGGAGGGGAAGAAGAAAGAAAGAAAGAAAGAAAGAAAGAAAGAAAGAAAGAAAGAAAGAAAGAAAGAAAGAAAGAAAGAAAGAAAGAAGAAAATACAAGAGCAAAACTGAGTACAGAAACTCCTCTACCCAGGGACTTCACTGTATTCATTTTACAGTTTTAGGAATCTATTGTAGGTGGAGTATTCTGTCCTGCCAGCCAGCTCCCAAATAACCACACAGCAACTTCTTATTAATTATAAAAGCTCAGCTGATAGCTTAGGCTTACTTCTAACTAGCTCTTATAAATTCACCCATTTCTATTAATTTAATTTCTGCCTCGTACCTCTGATCCCATTTTGTGTGTCCAACTCATTCCAAATCTGGTTGACTTCTCCCCAGGTTTCCTGGTGACCCCATCTTTCTTCTGCCCAATGAGCCTTCTCCCTGTTCACAAGTCCTGCTTAACCTCTTCCTGCCTAGCTATTGACCATTTAGCTCTTTATTGAACCAATGAGAGCAACACATCTTCACAGTGTACAAAAAGATTGTTTCACAGCAATCTACTCTAAGATTTGAAGTTTTAATGTATAAAAATACTTATTAAGAGTAATGGCTCAGTAGTTAAATAACAGCACTTGCTTCTCTTCCAGAGGGCCCAGGTTCAATTCCTAGCACTTACATGGTGGCTCAAAACCAGCTGTAACTCTAGTTTCAGGGGCTCTCATGCCCTCTTCTGGCCTCTTAGAGCACGAGGAGCACACATTGTGTACAGACAGACAGACATGCAAGCAAGGCATCCATACACATAAAAAAAATCAACCTGGATCTGGTTATAGATCTTTAAACATGACACTTAGAGGAAATAGGTGAACGGGGAGAGTGAGTGGCCAACCTGAGCTACACAGTGAGATCCAAAATATTCTGCCCTGTACAGCAGGACCTGTCTTAAAAAAAGAGCAAATAAGTAAATATTAGAAAATATATTGGGAGGCAGAGGCAGGTGGATCTCTGTGAGCTCAAACCCAGCCTGGTCTACAGAGTGAGTGCCAGTATAGTCAAGGCTACACAGAGAAACCCTGTCTTGAAAAATCAAAAAAAAGAAAAAGAAAGAAAATATAAATGTTTAACATAAGATGATTGATTGATTGATTACACAGCTATTAAGATAACCAGCCAATGAAAGAGTAGCACTCATTGAGACTGGCATTTTCAAAGTTTTTAATAGTATGGAAGAATTATTAAGATATAATAAGTATTGTTTTATAGATGGGATAAAATGCATTAAAAATTCAAGGAAAATCCTAAGTGCAAGTTGTAATCACCTTTGGATAAAAATTATAGATGATTCTTTCTTTTTTCATTGTTTTCTGTATTTTCTGTATGTACGTATGTCTATCACAACACAGATATTCTGTGGTCATTCCTGAAAGGGCTTGGTGGCTTCTCTGCTGTCTCTGAACTTGAGGTTCACATGGAGCCTTCATCATCTCATGTTTCAGATGGTGCAAATTCCTGGCACATCCTCAGAGTCCTGCCCACACAGTCCTGCGTATCCCATAAGGGTTGAACACTCAGAAGATTGAACCTCAAGATCAAATAGAGTCGCTCATTTCACAACCACCTATTTCTTCAGTAACAGATTCTTTCCCCTCATTGATTCTTATCTCCTAACTGTGCCCTTTCTAGACCTGCCACAGCTCCTAGCCTCACCCTCACCACTCAGAGAGGTAGCCTTCTGGAGTTGAAAACATTCAGGTTCAAGCACAGATCCTAACCAAGGTTTGGGAAATCCTTTGACTCACAACTTCAAGCAAAAAGAACATTGGAGTGCATTAGAAGAAACATACTAGTTTAGCAGTCAGTTGTTGTAATGAGACCCACAGGAATATACATTATAGTGGCTGGATACAACCTGATGCAGGCTGAACGTGGCTATCTACAATCTGACCTGCCCCATATAGCTCTTGTTCTCTTTAGGTCAGTGGGCTAGCCTTGTGTATGCTGGAAAGAACATGACAAATCAAGCCTAACCATGCAAAACTATGTCAGGAACTTGCTTGCATGTCTGTTACAACCCAATGACTGAAACAAGTCACACAGAAAATGCAGAATTAAGGGACAAGTAAGGGAAGAACTGCATGATTGCATGAGAAAATGTGTGACTGTAGGAGGTAGCAAGGAGCCGGAGGCAAAAGTCAGTCTACACAGCCAATAAAGACTGAAAAATAAGCAAAGTGCCAACATGGAAGGGGAAAATGATGTACAAAGAGCAGATTCTTGTAGGCAGTTCCTATTCTGAGTTATTTTCTCAATACCTCTGCTGAAAACCAACCCTCAATACCCCAAGAGACAATCATTGGGTCACCTACCAATGTCCTCCAGAGAAAACCTTGGAGCCAGATGTTCTAGATGGGTCAGCAATTAATATGGTCCCAGGGAAGAGACAGAATCCTTGATTGTCTTCTATCCTGGAAATACTGGAATCTGAAGCCTCACTCTACCTTCTAAAACTAATCTATAAGCTATGGGATAAGGCTCTTGTATACTGTAAAGATTTGTTGCTCATATTGGTTTAATAAAATGCTGATTGGCCAGTAGCCAGGCAAGAAGTATAGGTGGGGCAACCAGACTAGGGGAATTCTGGGAAGAGGAAAGGAGAAACGCAGTTACAAGCCAGATGCAGAGGATAAGATGAGAATGCCTTACTGAGAAAAGGCACTAAGTCACAAGGCTAAACATAGGTAAGAATTATGGATTAAGTTGTAAGAACTAGTTAGTAATAAGCCTGAGCTATAGGCCAAACAGTTTATAATTAACACAAGCCTCTGTGTGTTTCTTTGGGACTGAACAACTGTGGGACCAGGCAGGACAGAAACTTCCAGCTACAATAAGCCTCTCAGTAGTCCACCTGTCAGTGCTCCCAATCCCCATCAAAGAGGGAGGAAACAGACCCCCAGGGTCACTTCTATCGTTTTTTCCAGGAAGTGAGAACTGAGCTATTCACTGTTAAACTGCTTCTAAATGGAAAATTTGAAGATTCTGCTGTCATTGCAAGGAACATTAATGTAACACTAAAAAACAACAACAACAAAAAGCCACATTAATTCATGGCATTAGAATATGCTAAATGGGTGGTTTGAGTTGTCTCTGGTTAAGAGCACTGACTGCTCTTCCAGAGGATGTGGGATCCATTCCCAGCATACACATGATGGCTCACAACTGTCTACAATTCCAATCCCAGGGGATCCGACGCCTCCTTCCTGTCTGTCTCCATAGGCACTGCATGCATAAGGCACACAGACATACATGCAGGCAAACACCCACACACATTAAGAAAATAATTAAGAATATGCTAAATACAGTCAGACAGTTCTTCTTCTTCCATATTCCCCTACATTCACTTTCAAAGAGCAGACCTGCCCTGCAACAAGAGCCTGAACCAGCCCTGTCACACCCCTAGGGGACTCCTAGAGGCTGCAGAATATGCCTGCGCTTTCTATTGTTACCCAGGTGGCTAAGTAAGCAAGTCAGGCGTTTCTCCCTCTGCTGCAAAACACATGCCAAAAGAATGGAACTCTGGAGCCTGAAAGACCTGAGGAAACTCTGTCTACTCGCTCATCACATGGCCTTGGACAAATCGTTTAATCCCTTAAGCCCCTCCTGGCTCAATGGGGTTGGTACAATAGCTAACTCCTGGAACGGTTATGTGGATCCCAGAGATAAAACATAAAGATGCTGAGTGGACTGCCTGCCTCCAGCAGAGTCTAACTGTAGTAACCGAGCGGAGGAAAATGGAAATCTCAACTTCGAGAAGCATGACCCCTAAACCAAGGCTCTTGTGTCTACGGAATCCAAAAGCCTTAAAAGAATGGTCCCAGTCTGCAAGTGTGAGGAAGGGCTTCGGGCCAGTTTGGAACTTTAAGCTGTCCTTGGAAAAAACCAAAAAAACAAAAAACGAAGCATTAGAATGAGAAAATGCTGAGGTCTGAGCAGGAACATGCAAAAGTGCAGGTGTCTGTGAGCTTAAATAGGAAACAAGCTCTCCCAGCAAGTAGCCAGAAACATCTGTTTGCATGGACAAGAACACAAGCTGGCATCTGCTGGCTGCGCCACACAGGCAGAACAGCCCTTCTGTATATACCACCATTTAAACTGCCTGGGCTTTGGTTTCAGTTTGGCTTACTTTGTTTGAGACAGGTCTTGCTTTGTAGTCCAAATTGGCCTGAAATGCACCGTGTAGCCCAGGCTAGCCTCAAACTCTAGATCCAACCCAGTGTCTGCATCATCCCAAGTACTAAGAGAGCACAGGTTTGGACCACCACATCAACCCTATTTAAACTCACTGAGAGGTAAAGATGCTAGCTACCATCACTACCTTTTGTCTTTAAAATATCTTGTACCTCCTTCCAGTAAACTCAGTGTTTCTAGAGCATTTCCAAGCACACCTTGCCCAATTCGATGCGAATGTGTGGAATGTTTAGACTGTGGCAAATGTTTCAGACACTTAAAAGGCAGAAAAGAGCCATGATTTGAATACCTACTAGGATAGCCTCCTGGCTCTTTATGTACACCCTGTGCTCTATTTTAAGGACAGTGGGTCCAGAGGAAGACCACGTGTTGTGGTGATTATGGGTTACAAGGCACCGTGGGGGAAAAAAATGAGCAAAACCTAGAAGCAAAGACCCCAAACTAGAGAGAGGACTGGGAGACCCGCTGAAGAGGGAGTGGGAGGGACAGTGCTGGGGAAGGAGAGGAAGAAAGGGCAGGAAGGGAGAACCTGGAGACATGTGGGAAAAGAGAAGAGCCACTTAGAGTGAGACCTGAAAACATTGTTCTCCCCGGTATGACGACGTCATTCCCTCCTGGGCCTCCGCGTGAGCTTCTTGGTTTCCACATGTCTGCCTATCGATAGAATTGTCTTTGTTTGCCTATTTCTTCCCACTGTTATGTGACTTACAGAGGAACAGGGTTTTTTCGCTTTCTTCACTAAAGAATTCCTAGTTGTTGGAGGAGAGTTTGGATAGGTCGGCTCCATTTTAAGGTCAAAGGCTGCCTGTGCCGGGGGGGGGGGGGGGGGGGGGGGGGGGGGGGGGCGCTGCGGGAAGTGTCCGGCATGATGGTCCGAGAGCAAGGAGAAGGTTCTAGGACTCTACAGGAACGTTTTTTCAGACTCCAGTGGTCTGCATTTGCCTTGACTATGGAGGACCCTTCTCCCACAGTTAAGGAATTGAAGCCACTCCTTAAAGGACAAATGCTTAGGCATTCTGCTCATAAGCAGTTACACAAATAACAAGAAATATTTGATTACACAACTGTATACAACAATGTTATTCAGATTTTCCAAAGAGAAGCAACTGAAATATCCATCAATGAGTAAATGAATAAACCAAATCCACACATTGAAATATTATTTGACCATAAAGAAGGAATGAAAGACTAATATGGATACGTGAATAAACCTTGAAAACATCGTGCCAGTAAAAGTGGCTAGCCACAAAAGGCCACATAACACACGATTCCATCTCAATGCAAAGTGAAGAATGGGAGGACCCAGAGGAGGAAGAGTCAGGGACTACCAGGGGTTGGGGGAAGAGGTGAGCTCTAGTGGGTACGGGCGTCTTTGGGAGCAATGGGAATATTCTGGAATCAGTGGTGATGCCAAACCCTGTGATCGTACTAAAGGACAGACCCAACACAGGGCGAACTCTGTGGGATATGAACTTCACTCGGTGAAACAGTTACTTAAGTCTGTCTTTAGACAAGGCAGGAAGCCTGGAAGGACTTTGATCAAACCATGGTGACGCCATGAAGCATCAACACTGTGGAAGTGCCGTTGCTTTAACAGTGAGAACAGAAGAGATTCCCATGAGCCCACTGAGCCCTAACCAGGAGCCGAATGAAGCTGGAGGCAGCTACATAGATAGGAGGTATCAGATGCCAGGAGGGAAGAGCCCGGGTCTCTGAGTGACCTTTACCATGTAGCAACTAGAGATAGCTCACACTGCTGCCTCCGAGATTCACCTCGGGAAGTCAGTCCTTTTGTCTCTAAAATAAGAAGCCACTTTTCTTGTCACCGCACACCAGTGCCTCCCTGCCAGTCTGGGTTGGGCACTGCTGGCCACCGACTTTGGCCTCCCTGACTTTTGGTTGTTTTTTCTTTTACGATATTAGTAAGTGCACAGTCAAAAAGCTATTTCTGTGGACTTGGAACGACTCCCACTGAAGCAGAAGGCAATTGTGAGCTACTAGATGAGTGATTCGGGCCATGAATTTAACACTTGACAGTCTGAGATCCTGCCCTGTACCCAAGTCTATAACTCAGTTGGCTGTCTGGATCACTCACTGTGTGCTAGGGATCTTGACATCAGAAAGGTGGAGAGAGAAGTCGTTTAGGGAGCCCACAGGCTGGGAGAGGAGACCCCTGAGGCAGATGAGGTAATATCGTCAAATGGGTCACAGAGCAGGAAGGGTACAGCCAGCTTGGAGGTGAGGGAGGTCTCAGCCTGAGTCTGCACTTCCCCCAGGGTCTAGATGGCCTAGGGCTGGCCTTGCAGCCATTAGCGCAACTTTTCCGGGGAGGAACACCCCGTCAGGTCTTTCAGACCAGATGTCCAGGGAAGAGGAACTAGGGCACTGGAGAGAGCTACTTCATGTTCCTGGGGACCTGGTGGGGAAGCAGCCATAGCTTCCAACAGCTCCTGGTCAAGTAGAGGAGACAATGTGCAAAGCTGCCCTGGATAAGGAGGGTGCAGGAGACCCCAGGGCAGAGAAAGGAGGAATGAGGCCGCCAAGGTTCCTGTCGCCAGTATATATAGCTCAGTCAGTTGATAGAGTTTCCTAGCACGCACGAAAGTCCTGGGTTGGATCCCCAGCATATACTGGCAATCCCAGCACTTGGGAGGTGGAGGTTTGAGGGTCAGAAATTCAAAGTCATCCTTAGGTACATAACAAATCCCTATCCAGCCTGGACTATGTTAAGACCCTATTTCAAAAACAAAAACAGCAAAAGAAATTCATTCCCACTTTACTTAGTTGTCCCAGGGACCAAGCTAGGTGGCTTCCAAATTAAATGTCCCTCTTGCTTGATGTCTAAAGATGCAAAAGATGTTTTGCAGAGTTCTCTCTTTTCCATAGAACTTCTGGCCACAGCCTGGAATCCAAAGGGAACCCTAGGGCTGTATTGATCAACTGCCTCCCTTGCTGGCTAAGGTAACCATGGCAACACTGACCCAAGTTGCTTCTGAGACTGTCCGATTGTAGCAAGCTAGTGAAGGGAAAAGCTGAACCTCATTGTCAGGGGGCAAAGTTTCTGACTTCCATTGGATGGAAGTCCAGAGGAAGCCCACTTCTGAGCCTTGAATGGCAGGAAGCCCTGAGTGGAAACGAGATCTTTCCTGGGGAGCATCTGGCATGGCCGAAAGCATGTGGACCGGTCCTGCCTCTCGGTACTGTCCTGACTGAAGTCCTTCCTGTCAGCACACTGGGGACAACAGCTGCCTACCTAGTGACACTGGCTCTGAGGACAAATGAGTCACCTGTGTCGAATGCTGTGCACGCAGGGCAACTGCACTTAAGTCCCAGTCTCAAGAGCCCCTCCAGAGCATGGCTTTCCAGACTGCGGGGGACTCCTCTGCCGTCACATCCGCATAGACAGCCCTTGCCAGGAGCTCTCTGACAGTGACTCCACACTTCTTTAATGCTAGATTTGTCTAAGTCCCAGAACAGGATGTCTTTGTCCTCAGAAACCCTAGAGGGACTTCAGAAGCTTCCGTGCCACACTAGGGCAGACATATTTCATGTGTCAATCACTTCTTCCTGTACTGCCCAGAAGGGTGACTAACATGGGCTTGGTCTGTGCTCCGTGTAGACTGTCCAGCAGGCTCTGCACAGCTCCAGTGAGGACCTGTCATTCAGTTTGCCAAAGTCCAACAGCACAAGAGGCCAGTGTGGAACAGAACCCTGGGACGAACAGCCCCAGTGCAGAAAACAAACAAAACAAACAAACGAAAAACCTCACTATTGCAGGTATACCTCCTGCCCTGGAAAAGCGGCTTTCCAACACCCATCATTTCAGAAAGGAAAGGGGGAATGGAGAGATAACGCAGCAGTTAAGAGCACTAGATGTTCTTGCAGAGGACCTGGGTTCGATTCCCAGCACCTACCCGGTGGCTCTGTAATGTCTGTTCCAGGAGAGCTGACACCCTTCTTGGCACCAGGTACTTGTGGTGCAGAGACAGACACACAGGTGAAACACCCTGATGAATAGCAGTTCTTCAAAACTTAAAAGAAAGCAAAGGCCAGGGTTAGGCACAGGCACCTTCACCCCTCCCTCTACTGGTTAGCAGGGCCTGGAATCTCCTTCCAGTGGATCCTTTGTCTTATCTGTAGTTGTATTCAGGCCACGTGTGGTGGCGCTCTCCTTTAATCCCAGCACTTCGGAGAGAGAGATAGGGGATGTCTGTGAGTTCAGGGCCAGCCTGGTCTCCATATCCAGGTCAGACAAGGCTACATAGTGTCTTTTAAAAGGAAAAAAAAAAAAGACTGAGGAAAAATAATAATTTTATAAGATCTGAAACTATTACAGGACACCCAGGACATTTTCAAAAATTCCTCCAATTTGGTTAAATGGTGATGATTTCCAGTGATTAACACTCCAGGCTCACTTTCCTAACACGGCCCCCTGCAGTCCCCTGGTGGCGGCTTATCAGTTACCCAGCTCATGGCTCACTTACCTGTGTTCACTGCTAGCAAAGCCAATCCCCAGCCAAACTGGGAACTCTTCACGTGCACACAGCCATTCTTCCCTGTTTCTAACCCAGCTTGCAAGCGGCTGGCAAGTTCTGAGAAACTTACAGACCCCCTCTGGAGGCTTTACCTCGTAATAAAGAATGGAACTGTCCCAAGTTGCTTGTCCTTTGTCTGCCTTTCCTTCTGGATGATCTTTCAGTAGGCAAACCACACATCTTGGCAGCTGCTGGCAGAAGGGAGAAGGCTAAAAGGATCTGAGTTTTTAGCTAAGCCTTCTGAATTCGAGATCAAGAAAGTAGACAAGTTCAGAGTCACCGGCTGAGAGAAAGAATGTCCAGAGGATTATGACCAGCGATCACATTTAGGATTGTGATCAGTATCCAAAGACAGGCTGGAAAGGAAAAGGGAACAGCAACAAGCTATGCTTTATGGATTATATAACTCCAAGAACTAGGCGGGTTTAACAATGAAGGTCAACAAGCGTCTGACTGCATGGCTGCAGGGGCTCCGGGATGTGGAAGTGAGGGACTGGAGTTAGAAAGATTCCCTGAGACAAAGGTTCCTGTCTGTAGAACTGTCCACCAAGTTCAAGGCCAGACTACAATGTGTTTACCCCAAACCTGGAGGCCTATCAGCCTCCACGTCTGTGTTCTAACTGACCAACCTTAAAGGGAGGACAATCCCACTCCTCAAGGACCCTTACAGCTACCAACCTTGCCAAGTGCTGGTGACACACACCTTTAATCCAGCACTTCAAAGGTAGAGGCAGGTAGATCTGAGTTCAAGACCAGCCTGGTAGCAAGGTCCAGGAGAGTCAGGGCTCTACAGAAAAACCCTGTCCCAAAAAAACAACCAACATGGCCTGGCGGTGGTGGTGCAAGCTTTTAATCCCAGCACTCAGGAGGCAGAGGTAGGTGGATCATGGTGAGTTCAAGGCCAGCCTGGTCTACAGAGTGAGTTCCAGGACAGCCCAGGCTACACAAAGAAACAAATAACCTATCAAACAAGCCAACCATCAACCTTCAAGGAAAAAACTAGGCTCCTGCTTCCAGAGTCTTGCCCTGCTTTTCATGGGGCAGGGGTTCTCCACCTTCCTAGCAGTGACCCTTTTTACATTGTGGTGACCTCTAACCACAAAATTATTTTCATTGCTACTTTGTAACTATAATTTTTTAGCTGAAGGGACTCTGACCAGCTTGACTGTGGCAAGCATGGTTCTGGTAGTCCTTGCCCTTCTCCTCCATTCCCTCTGTCTTGCTAAAAAAAAAAAAAACAACATTAGATTAGATTCCTAAAGTTAGCTCTAAAATCTATTTCCTTGTTTGGCCACTTCCAGCTAAGACTGACTCCCAAGGTCCAGCTATCAAAGTATTGAAGTCCAACAATCAGAAGCCCCCTTTGGCTCACCTAATTAACATGCCCAATTAAAATGAAACAGCTCATCCTGACGCAGGTGTCCCCTTTCACTGTTACTAACCGCCATTTCCCTAGGGGCCACATCTACCTCCTCTCTACACAGAGGCAGTCCTTTGTCCCCAGGGGGTGAATACCCCTTCTGTGAGGGCTGACTTTGCAAACTCATTTTAAAGAAGGGGCTATATCTTAAGCCATGTAATGAGCTGGGGGGGGGGGGGGCTGATCTCAGCTCCAGAAATGTGCTGCCATAGCAGGAATTTGAACAGATTCCCTAAAAATGACCAATTAAGATAGGGAGCAGGGCCATAAAATTTAATGAGGTCCAGTTGTTCCTTGAGGCATCTTGTCCTTGAAGATACCCTGTCAGTTATTAATGGCCCTTTGTTAGGGTTCAAGCATCCAAAAACTAATCAATGGCTTCAGAAACTACTTTGCCTTATGTACTCCTCTCCTAATCCTTAGACAACAGGACTTGAACTCCCCTGATTGTGGCATTTCCCCTTCTCTGGGTTCAGGGCTGCCCTTCCCTTACCCACTGTGTTGGTGTGGTAGAGGTGTGGTCCAAATTTAAGTCTGAATATTATTAAAAACCCTCATGTAATTTGCACCAGAAATCTGGCTCCATGAATTCATTTGGGAACCAGAAACTTGGACATAACACTTCCCCTCTCTTTTGGCCCTTTGCTCTCCTCTCCCTTGTTACTCTTCCCTTCTCCCTCTTCCTCTATCTTCTGTCTTTGTTACTTATCCCTGCCTTCTGTTCCTCTGGAACAAATAAACCTCCTTTGTTCTGAGAATTTGGTCTTGGGGTGTCTCAAGCCAACTTCAAGGTCCCTACAGTTAACATTATGAATCCTAATGTAAATATCTCTGTTTTTTGATGGTCTTAGGTGCCCCACAGATTGAATCACTGGCATATGGTCTTGCCTTGGGGGGGGGGCGGTGTCTGTGTATGCATTCATGTGTCTGTGTATTTCCTGATTCCTAAAGAAAGTCTTTCTTTCCAGCTGACTCTGTCAAAGATTTTCCAATTTTCTTGTCTTTTAATTCTTGAGAAAAAGTGACCTAGATCAAGACCCCTAGACAGTAACATAGTACATTGTTTCATTAAGGAGATAATTATTCTTTACAACCCTTAGCTGTCTTCAGGTAAATCAACCTTCATGTGGAGCAGTCCGGCCAAGTGATTTGATTGAAAAGCCCAACTTGATCAACTCTTGACAGAGGAGACATCTGTATATAATGTTTTTATCTCAGAGGTAGCTTACCATTAAACTACCACCACCTCCACCCAGCACCAGAGGTAAAACCAGATCCCATTCTTTTGCAAGGAGGAATAGCTTCCCCTTAAGGGGCCTCAACAATGCCACAAAACCTCTACAGGGTATTTAAACCCTAACTATGGGGAAAGCTGATTGTGAAGGAGAGAGATTCCTCCTCCGTGGCTTCCTAACCTGCTAATAGGGTGTCCAAGTCGGGTGCCCGCACTGTCACTTAGCTCTGGGTCTCTTGTTCCCTCCTCTGGCAATATGGAGAGTGACACTCGTCTGCTGTACAAGCTGCAGGACAACCCTGTGGAAGGAAGGTTTTAGTTCCCAGCGCCTCCTCTCCTGGGGCCCCAGTCTCTTCCGGATTTTGCAACCAAAAGTACCAGAAAACAAGAGTTGAGACTCCAGGGCAGACACAAGCCAGGTGTCTGCCATCGTAAAAGCAGTGGCTGTCTGGAGCACTCCTGGGTCATCAGGAGGAAATGCTAGTCTGATCTTTCAGACAAGGGAGAGTTGACAGGCTCTTCATTCTCGCTGAGAACACAGTTTTGTCTTTCAGAACAGACCTTAGCATAATGGGGATGGACTCTGGAACATTCAAGACAAAAACAACAGAGCTCACAGGTGTCAGAAGCCCAGGCTCATGGGTTGCCGTTGTATTGTCTAGTTGGGCTTGACCACCTCCACTGAACTAGCAGTCCCCCCAGGTGAGGAACCATTTCTTCACTTTCTCTGACAAGGCTTTTTTCTTCAATTCCAAGGACCCAGATTTCATTTTCCCTAGTACCTTGGGTCTCCAGGGGCCAGGCAGACGGTTTCATAACCCTTCTGCTGGCTCTAAACTTAGCACAATAGGTTTCCTGTCATCAAGGTGACCTCCCTCCCCAACTGTTTTTCTTCTCTGTGCTTGAGGCTCTGAGGCTCCCTGGCCGTTTGCCCTAGGCAACCTTTCTTATCTGCACCCAAGCAATTGGTAAATGAATGTCCGTCAGGACACAGTTTATAGCTGGGTCAGCCCAGATCCCCTGAGATTGCGGTGGTTGGCTCCTTGTGTTGGATCTGTGGAGCTCAACTCCCTACATTCCTGGGGTTTTGTTTGTTTGTGAGTTTTGTTTTTTGGGGGGTTTTGGTTTTGTTTAGTGTGTGTGTGTGTGTGTGTGTGTGTGGTTTTTTGTTGTTGTTCATTTTGGGTTTTTTTGTTTTTTTTTTGCTTGTGTTTGATTCTGTTTTTTATTTTGTCTAAGAGAGCACGTCTGACAGACACCTACTTCCTAGTGTATTTAGGAGAGCTGCAGCCAGCCCATCCTTCCAGAATGATGCTGGACTCCATTCCACTTTTATGAAAGAAATCTGAAATTGTCAGAATAAAATGGACATCTTGTTCCATTTTTACCAGGAAAAGGAAAAAAAAAGTAAATAAAGCCGACCTGTGATGGAAAGGTTCCTATACAAGATGGCGTGAGTGACTTATCACCAAAGATTCTTCCAAACAGGAGCCCAGAAAGGCCACCACGACCTTGTACCCAGAGAACTTTCACAAGGACATCTGCCCAGGCACCGTATGTAACCTCAGACCATGGCACTCTTGTTATTAGTCACTGTGACCGAGGATGGTCATTTCAGAATATCTGGCGTGAGCCTTCTCAGTCTGTACGGACTTCTCCTACCTTACCCCCATCCCATTTGGCCAAAGGTTATAGCTGTGAGCGGATATGCTCCTGCTGCTGGGCTCTGCCGTTCCATTACAGCCCAGCAACTCTCAAATAAATACTGGCATTATTTGATTTTTTTTTTCTTTTAAGAGTAGGCTGACAATTTCCTTTCTTTTTGCATCTGTTTATGCTTCAGAAGCTTCACTGGGTAGTTCTAAAATTCCTCTCCAGCTGTCTGGGCTATCCCAGGAACTTTCTCTGTCCTCGTATAGCTGTCTGGGCTATCCCAGGAACTTTCTCTGCCCTCCTATAGCTGTCTGAGCTATCCCAGGAACTTTCTCTGCCCTCCTATAGCTGTCTGAGCTATCCCAGGAACTTTCTCTGCCCTCCTATAGCTGTCTGGGCTATCCTAGGAACTTTCTCTGCCCTCCTGATGTCCTGAGCAGAAAGGGTCCCTCATATTGAGTCCCTCCTGGTATGACTGGTGACCCTGCTATCACCTTGCCTACTTGGACTCCCTGGGTCTCTTTCCTGTAACTCCTGCCCTCACCCTCAAAACATCCCTGACAAAAGAAGGGTCACGCTCTGGCCCTGCCCTTTCCAAACCTGTTCTTGGCTGGGTGGGGGCTTCCTTTGGCTCAGAAGCCACAGCCAAGCCCTGACTTTTCTGGTCCCAGAACATACTTTGGCTTCTGGCCTAGGACAACAGGTCACAGACTTCCAGGGTGCACGTGGGAATGGGTCCTTCCCATGTGAGGTGCAGAACCCTACTTATGAATTTAATTCTGTTTGGTAAGGTGACAAGCACAGGCAAGCCTGCAGGAGGTGGGGCAGCTGTGGTGGCCATTCTCTGTGCTGTCACCACCCTCTAAGCCACGGGGAGCCACTGCAATAGCTCCTCAGGGCCCAGGTCTTCCAAACCAGAAGCCACATCCTGATCTCCTACTCCTTTAACTTCATAATATACAAATACTTGAACACCTGGGGGCAGTTGTCCATGTGCAGGCAGGTGTGTTTTCCACACACACTCACATACACACGCACGTGTGCGCACATCCTACATAATATTCTACACACAGCAAGGCGCCAAAACTGGGGCTGATTTTCGAATCTCTATTCTACAAGAAGATATAAACACTGTTGGGATCAACGTCTCGCAGGCTCTGGTAGGATGGGGAGAAGGGTCTGGAGAAGGGGAAGCTGTGAATTGTGTGAGCAGGGTGGTCTGAGGAGCAAGCAGTCAGTGGCTGTCACTTCCAGGCTGCCTGGACTGTGAAGGAGACGAGTGATTACCCATCCACTCAATGGACAAGGCCTATGCTTCTCTCTTCAGTACCATGATAGTCACTGAGGCTGAACCAGACAAGGTCCTTGCCCTCACGGATCTTACTCAACTGCACAAAGCTGGGGAGACAGGTACCAAAAAGTCACACTGAATTAGCTACTTATCTCACAGATGTGACAAAGCCCCCAACAGAAATAACCTGAGGGAAGAGAGGACCTTGGGACTCACAGTCTCAGAGGAACGTCAGTCCAGCGTGGAGGGGAAGACAAGACGGAGTTCATGGCAGCAGCAATATGTGTTAGGGACTCATGGAATCTTGCCTGGACCAAGCCACATAGAGAGTAGACAGTTTAGTGTAACACTCAGTGTCTTCCACCAGTGAAGACCCAAAGCCCCACAACTTCCCCAAACAGTGCCTGCCATGAGCAGAGGGCCAAGAGTTAAACCACATGGGCCTGTGGGGATGGGTTCCAACTCAAGCCAGAACAGGCACAGATGAGTATTTCATTGCTAAACAAGATCTTAAGGAAAGTTCTAGAAGAATAGAGCACCAACGAACCTACCTAGAGCAGGGGATGAGGAAGGTCTAAATGAGCAGTCCTAAAATTGATCCAAAAGTTGGAATTAGCTAGAAATGGGGCAGGGGGTGCATTCTGGGTAGCAGGAGCCATGTGCACAGAGGTTCTGGGAGGGAAAGAGTCTTCTTGCATGGTCTCTGTGGCTGGTTTTAATCTTGAACTTTCAGTGAACTTTGAACTTGAGGGAAAATGTTCCCTTCTAAAAACGGGTTTCCCCTTTTCCCTTCTATTTGCCCCTGCAATTACTGCCAAGCCAGGCAGGGAAGGTGGACTATACCATAGAAAGCCATTAGAAAACAAGACTTGCACACAGCCGCTATGACAGCCATTTCGTTTCCTGTTTGGTGTCTCTCACCACAAACCTTCTTAGCCAAATATATTAACACAGGAGAATATTTTGGGATGTGGGTGTGGAAGGAGTTCACGCTGAGGAAACAAACAGCCCTTCTGCTGTGCAGAGGAATGCAGCAAGAGGGGGGACAGCACACACCAACCATGAAGCCTGGGTCACAGCCCCAGGCCTGAGCATCCTGGTCTTAGCCAGGGATAGAAGGCCTGCCGAGGGGAGGAGGCCCAGGCAGCCATGGGGCTGGGGCTCCAAGCCCACCTCCTGGCCCACTGTGCTTTACAAACTCTGGTCCTGTGTCTTCCACTACATATGAAGCAGTGCTTCTGGACCCACCCACGGTACACACTGTAGCTGAAGCTTAATCTTGCCTTGGGTGCAGGAGTCCATTGTACCTATAAGAGGAGGAGGAAGTGTGCTAGACACAATTCATTGGCTCTGTCTGAATTTTATCATGACCCTAGGAGACAAAGACTTGCTTCTCCGCTCCGCAGACAAAGCCGTGGAGATGCTGGGTATGCACAGGTTGTTCGTGGTCACACCGCTACTATACAGTCTTGCCGAGAGCTTACCCTAGTCCAGCTTCAAAACCCCTCCTTCCTTCTACCACACATTGAGAGAGACGTCCATGATGAGGGTTCGTCAAATCCCAACTGTGTTTGCCAATGGCCAGTCATCAGCATCGTCTCCCTTCAGAGCAGACATGACTTTTCACACCTGAGGCGAATGTGGTGTACCCTGGGGAGGAGACACAGGCTGGGTCCCTCCACCCTATTCCAGAGGCTGGGTTGGCACACAAATACTTGGGCTGGCACTAAATCACCCACTTGTGGGTGTGCCGTATTTTCTGTTTTGTTTTTCTTTGGCCGTTCCTCTCAGAAAATAGAGCAGAATATTTCCACCCAACAACACTCCTGCATTGCGCACAGTATCCAGTCTTGCTATGTCCCAGAAAAGCCTGTTAGCTGAGCACCTCCAGGTCACAGTCAAGTGGTTTTCCTATCAACTTGCTCAGGTGCTAGAGAAGGTTCGTGTTAGTCGGTGACTAAGACATGAACAAGGGGTTCCACCTGAGCAGATGTGATGTGTCCTTTCACCTCATGTTGTGGACAGGGACAAGCCTGGGCTTTGCTGGCTGTCTCCCCTCCCCCTGGCTGACAGAGAAATGTGAGGACTAGAGGCCATGCCATCCCTCTGACCAGGGAACAACCCTGTCCTGCTCATCTTGGAAAGTTGGTGAGAAAGAAATCTCCAGCTTGTCTACCTCTTAATCTCTGATCCATAATTTAGAACACCCAAGAAATGGGAGGGGGGGTGCGTGTGAACATTTGTGCTTTTCAAATACAAATGGCATAACACCTATATTTCAAAATCGGTCAGGCCCTTCCTCCTTAAAACACATCTCAGGGAGCTCTGAAAACACTTCTCAGCATTCCTGAGCCTCAAGCCCTGACTCAGGCCACTTGTCCCTAAGTTATTACCCAACCAAGGCCTCTAAGAGCGTAGGACACCCCTCCTACCCACTCACAGAAAAGAATCCATCCTTTTTCCCCAAGCTTATCGCTCGCACCAGGCCACAGAGCCTTGCGCCCTGCTTGTCCAGCTTGGAACCACAGAGAGAAGACCAGAGAGTACCACAAAGCAGTTCTTCTGCTCCTTCATCAAACGGTGTGGAAAAGACAAAGAGCTGCTGGTGTCCTGGTGAGAATGAAGAGATGATTTATCCAAAAGAGAGAAAGACTAGGATGCATGAGCAAAGCCAAATCCACGCAATAGAAAAGACAAAATCTAAGAAAGAAGTCGAGCACATATTTGATCCAAAAGAGGGGCTGGAGAGATGCTTAGGAGCCCTTGCTGCTCTGGCAGAAGATCTGGGTTTGGTTCCCATGACCACATGGCTGCTCACAACACGGGGTCTATAGCTCTAGTTCCAAGGGATCCAGCACCTTCTCCTGGCCTTCATGCTGCACAGACATGCGTGCAGGCAAAACACCTGCACACATAAACTAAAAATAAACACATCCTTTTAAAAATGAGAAAAATGACAATGTAACACGTCACAACAGGGCCGTCATGCCATCAACGCTTAATGGTCTGAGCTTGTTCTCTGAGACCATAAACAGAAGGAGGGCCATGCCTTTTTGCCACTGTTCAAACAAATTCAACAAATGCAATGAAGAAGAAGAAATGGAATGCAGAGTGTAAGGAGAGAAGCAAAGACATTGTTAGTACTTGCAAACAGTGTGATGTGATTGTGATACACACACACACAGGCATAATAAATACAGCCAGGCTAAAGGACATGGGACCAACATAAAAAAATTAATATCAGTTCTAAACATTAGCAATGAAGAAAATCTAAAAATAAAATTAATAAAAAATCTATTTTCTTTTTAAAATTTTTTACTAGTTTTCTGTTTTTATTGTGTGGGTGTGTGCTCGTGGTCTGTGAGTGTGGGCCTGTGTGTACCACAGGGCCTGAGTGAAGGTCAGGGGACAATGTTACAAAGTGAGCGTTCTTTTTCTTCCTTTACTCAGATTATAGGGATTGACCCCAGATTGTGAGGCTACTGTGGCAGGTGTTTCTCCCCACAGAGCCAGCTCTCTATATTCAGTAGTATCAGGACATTTAGTGTGGTGGTTTAACTAAGAATGCCCCCCCCCAAACGCAAATAGTTAAATGCTTAGTCACCAAAGAGTGGCATTATTTGAAAGGATTAGAAGGATCAGCAGGTGTGTCACTTGGGATGGGCTGTGATGTTTCAAAAGCCTGTGCCAAGCCCAGTGTCTCTCTTTGGCCCAAGGTTCAGGATGTAGCTCTCAGCCACTGCTCCAGCACTGTGTCTGCCATGCCTGGTGCCATGCTCCCTGCTGTGATGACAGTGGAGTGACCTCTGAAACTGTAAGCAAGCTCTCAATTAAATGTTTCTTTTATAAGAGTTGCCAAGGTCATGATGTCCTTTCCTAGTGATAGAACAATAACCAAGACAATTAATTATTTAATAAAACTTAATAAAAGATGCAAGGTTTATACCAAAAAAAACCTTCAAGATATAATTGAGAGAAATTAAAGAGGCAAAATAAACCTGTTGCTTGTAACTTTAAAATAATTTAAACAGAGCAGGCCAATGATGGCGCATGCCTTTAGTCCCAGCACTCAGGAAGCAGAGGCAGGTGGATCTCTGTGAGTTTGAGGTCAGCCTGGTCTACAGAGTGAGATGCAGGACAGGCTCCAAACCTACAGAGAAACCCTGTCTTGAAAAACAAAATAATAATAATAATAATTATAACAACAATAATAATTTAAACAGCTCCTTATCTATGGGCTCCTATAAATAAAGATCAATTGTTCAGACAGAAAATAGCCTGTCATCACGCACACCACAAATACCAGCACTGAGAAGGCAGAGCCTGAAGGTACGTGAATTTGAACACTAAAGCTTGAGCTACACTGCAGGTTCTACAACAGCCTGTGGTGCACAATGAGACTGTGCAAAAACATGAGAAAGAATGAGAGAGAGGGAGAGTCCGTCCGTTTATGGCTGCTCTTCCACCAGGGCACCATCTCACTCCATAGGAGTCTTCAAAATGTCTTCTTAAAACGGAGAGTCGTGACGGCTGGCTGGCCTAGTGCAAAAGAGCAACGCGGGGACTACTTTTGTACTGCTTACCTCAAAGTCCATCACAGACCAAATTCAAAAGCTAAAACTGTCACTTACTTTGTCTAGGTTGTGTGTGGAGCATGAGGGTGAGTGTGTGTCACGTGTGCACGCAGATAGCAGAGGACAGTCTCAAGTATTTCTCAGGTGCCCTTTGCTTTTCGCTCTGCTTTTCCAGTACTGAGGATAGAGCCTAGACCATCACGCTAGCAAAGCAAACACCTACCCATGGGCCCCAGCCCCACCCACCTATTTTTTGGAACCGAGTTCAGTGGCCTGGAATTTGCCAAGTGGAATTAGCTGGCCAGTACCTGAACCCCAAGGAACTACCTGTCTCCACTTGCCCTGCACTGGAATCACAAGCATGCCACCATGCCCAGCATTTTTCTCGTGTGCTTTGGGCATAAAACTTGGGTCATGATGTTCTCAAGGCAAGTGCTTTAATGACATTTCTCTCCAGACCCCTGATTTTTTTGTTTTGTTTTCTTTCGAGACAACTTCCCGAAAAATTCAAGACAAATTCAAGGCTACTATGTAACCCTTGAACTCACCTATGTAGCCCAGGCTGGTCTTGAACTCAGGATGACTGTACCTTAGTGTTCCAGTGTCGGGATTACGGTCATGAACCACTACGCTCAGCTAAAAACTGTGACCTTTTTAAAGAACAGGAGCGACTGTTCACAAGCTGAGATCCAACTGTGGTTTCTTAGATACAACACCACCACTGCAAGCCATAGAAGAAGAAAAAACACTGGATTTCAACAAAATTAAAACTTCCATGCTTCCAGGACAGAAAGTGAAAAGACAGCTCTGTTTCTGTCCTTCCCTAGAGAGAGGTAAATAAGGCCTACCCCTCCTCCTAAGGTCCCAACAACAAACCTAGGCTCAATTCAACCGGTTCTACCACAGTTTACCAGGGGGAACCAATGAGTTTATTGGGCTTACTTACAGAGCCATGGGTGAGAGGTTATGGGCAGGAGGTCGGTGATCTTAAGGCAGCTGCTGGAGTTCGGCACCCAGCAGGGATGAGAGCTTCCTCCTGTGTAGATGAAGTCCCCTCCCTTCTCCTTCTACATGGATATCCTCTGGCCCTTCCCCAATACCATAAGGTCATCTGCAATTAGGGCAGAATCACTACAGCTGGTTGGGAGGACTAGCTGGATTCCAGGAGGGTCCCGTGGTCCTCCTGCCCCCTCTTTAGGAGGGAAGGTAAGAAGCCAGTAGGCCCATTGTAAGGCTCTTTTGTAAGCAGACCCAGATGAATTCCTGAAGACACTGACACTTTGGCTTTGAGGACAGTCCTGTACAACGAGCCCACAGAAGAGAGATATGAAAATATTTCAGATCACATATCTGATAAGGAAGCTGTGTCCAGAATCCATGGTGATTTCCTGCAGCTCAACACTGAAGACAGAAGCCAGTAAGTACATTGGAAGACGTACATAGGACATTGTTACACAAGAATCGCCAGACAAGTGATGGTGAGACCGTACTCCACACCCAGGGGCCCACTCTTCAAACAGAGACGTGTCCCAGTGAGGACATGGGGATGTGGGAGGTCTCAACTACAGCTGGGAACGGGACACCACACATTCATGGCTGCTTTCATGGTATTCAAAAGTGCCTCAAAGAGTTGAAGACAGAGCTTGATCTGACCCAGGCATCCTAGCTCTGCGTATATACCCAGGAGAAATGAAAGCAGACACCCACACAAAGACTCGCACATGGGTCCTAATGAGAGTGTTACTCATTAGCTCAGAAGTGGAAACCCAAATGCCAACCATTAGCTAATGGTTGTATAAACAGAATGTGACACAGCCACATGGTGGAATATTATTTTGCTATTAAAAGGTATGCAACATGAGTTAACCTTGGAAATATGCTAACAGGAGACCACAGTGTCAACTTTCATTTAATGGGTCTAGAATAGACAGTCATGCAGATAGAGAATTAGCAGTGGTGCTGGCTGTAATATCCTTGGATATGCTAACAGCCACAAAACTGAAGTTTCAGCCCGTGAATCATGCCTCAATATTTTTTTTTTTTAAGGGAGAGGCCAGTGAGATGGCTCAGCCAGGAAAGGCAGTTGCTGCGCAAACGTGAGGGCTTGAACTGGATCCCTGGAGCCCATGTGAAGGTGGAGAGAACTGCCTCACAAAGATGTGTGCGGTCCTCCATTCACACTCCAGGGCACATGTGTGCACACCACACACATGTAAAGATAAAGTTCTTTAAATTAAAAAGAGGGAGAGAGAGAGAATGCTTGCATTGAACACAAGGAGTTTTGAAAGGCTTGAGGAAAAGAAAGCAAACAGTGTCTTTCCATAAAGCCCTAAAAAGGATTAAATATTAATAATGTTCAAGCATGTGTTACTAAGTGAGTTTTACCATTATAGGGGCCTCATAGAAAGGACTCAACACAGATCTGGGTAGCAGGCGTTGATAAAGTGTAATCTCTTCATACACTTGAGAAAAAGAAGTGGCTGGCAGTTCAACACAGCAACTGTGTACAATAAAAAACTTTAACACCGAAAACCTGCGATCCCTACCAGTGAAAAGAACGTAATCGACGCATGAGACGCTGGATAGTGTCACTGTTTTCCTGTCATTCCCAAGTCTTAGGACTGTACCTAAGAGTATGGGTTGTACAACACATGACCCCTGAAGCACAGTGGGCTGTTCATACCATCGTCACCACAAACACCCAGTGTGTCCCCCTGCGACACCGTGACGGCTGTGAAATCACGAGGTACCGCACTCAGCCGGCTCTGTCACAATCTGAGACTGCCATCAAAGGTGATCTGTCATCCCCAGGAACCTTGTGACTACACTTGTGGTCCTACCTTGTTTCCTGCTGCTGCGATAAAACTGTGACCACAAGCAACTTAGAGGGGATTTATACGGCGTGCATGGCCTGATTATTAGGGATAAACTCGGGGCAGGAACTCTAGCAGGAGCAGAATCAGGACCATGGAGGAATGCTGTCACTGGTTTGTCCTCCATTGCTACTTCCGGCTGCTCGCTTTTCTTTTTCGAATTTTCTTTTAGATTTTTATTTTATTCATACAAATGCTTTGCCTGCACATATGTCTGTATCCCACATGCCTGCTGGTGCCTGAGGAAGACACCGTGTGGGTGCTGGGGATCAAACCTGGGTCCTTTGCAAGAACAAGCGTTCTTAACCACTGAATCAACTCTCGGGCCCTCAGTTTCCTTTCTTACACTTCCCAGGACCACCTGTTCAGCGGTAGCTCTGCCCGGAATGGGTCCTCCCACATCAGGTGTGCTCACAGGCCCATCTGATAGAGGCAATTCCTCGGCGGGGGTCCCTCTCCCAGCTCACTCTAGTCTACTCAAGCTTACAAAACCACTTCTGTGTTTGGGGACATGTCCTTTAAGAATGTAGGGATGTCAGCAGCATGTTTGCGTTTGCCAAGACTGGAACAAACAGAGCTCAGCCCGGGCCCTCGGTGAGGAGGACACACAGGTTGATGAACCGTTTCACCCTCTTCATTCCTCACTAGCCACTGAAAGGGTTGCCCTTCCTCTGGAATAAGCAAGCTGCCAGCCACACTCAGACAAGAAACACTAATCCAACTCTGGGCCACACACAAGAGGAAGCCATGAAGTAAGCAGGCACCTTGCTGAGAAGGGCCCAGCAGAAAGAAAGATGAACTTGTGTGTGTGTGTGAAAATGACTAAGTCATTATATAAATGCGTAAAACTTTCGAACCAAAAATATTAAGTCAAATTTTTTTATTTTTTAAATTAAAGCTCTTTTTAAAGATTTGTTCGTTTTGTTTTTGTTTTTTCAAGACAAGGTTTCTCTGTAGTTTTGCAACCTGTCCTAGAACTCATGCTGTAGACCAGGCTGGCCTTGCACTCACAGAGATCCGCCTGTCTCTGCCTCCCGAGTGCTGGGATTAAAGGCGTGTGCCATCACTGCCCGACAAGATTTACTTATTTTTATTTTATATGTTTGAGTGCTTTTCCTGCATGTATGTCTGGATACCAGGTGTGTGTCTGGTGCCTGCGGAAGCCAGAGGCATTAGGTCTCCTGGAACTAGAGTTACAGATAGCTGTAAGCAACATTATGGGTACTGGGAATTGAACCTGGGTCCTCTAGAAAAGCAACCAGTGCTTTAACTATCTCTCCAGCCCCAAGGAGGGAAATTTTTTTTTTGAAATTTTATTTTCATTTTACATGTATGAATGTTTGCCTGATGGTATGTTTGTGCACCATGTGCATGCAGTGCCAGAGGAGGCCAGAAGAGGGCGTCAGATCCCCTGGCACTGGAGTTTATGACATGAGGATTCCATGTGGGTGCTGGGCATTGAAGCCCACTCCTCTAGAAGAGCAGCTAGTGCTCTTAACCATTGAGGCATCTCTCCAGTCCCACAAAGAAAAAGTTTTGAGAATATAAAAACTCGAGGGCAGGAGATGCTTCAGGAAGCTGGCCACCCTCAAGTGGGTATAGCCACAACACTTGGTAATTCTCACAAGGAATCCAGGGGCCGGCCATTCCTGCTAGAAAACTACTGAACGGGAGTATATTGGCAGCAAAAAGACATTTTTCAAAGTACAGATTCCAGCTTAAACTTTATTTGTATACAAAAATATATTATAATGGGAAAAGCTTATTATTGTCTCCAACTATATATAAGTAATTACAAATATTTCCATAAACGCATTTTAAATTATAGAAGAGTTATGTTTAAGGAGTAAAAACACATTAGACAGATCATCTGCTGAAACATGCTGCAGGCAGGTAAACAAAGTCAGTTTCGCTGTCTGAGTTGCCCAAAGATGGGCAGGATGGCAATTGTTAGGGTGAACCAAGAACAGCCTGATGACGTGTGAGCCTCGGCTCCGTCCCCTCCTGCAGCTGATTCTAGTAGCTGATTTTGCCAGGTGCTTGGAGCCTTCGGGAGTCTCACTCTTGTGGCCTAAGGACCCTGGACTCCTTGCTTCACATACCTGAAGAGAAGATATAGGGTTAGTTAACCCTGCCAGACGCTCACAATCCCCCTGCTTAACCACATCACATGGGCTCAGACGGGCATCAAAAGCAGCGTTAATGGCAGGTTTCCCGTGCAACATACGTCTGACTAACTGGAACGGCTAGGAGGCCAACTGCGTAAAGTAGACAGGACCTAATACAAATTGTGCTGCAATTAGAATAATCTCTGTCAAAACAGGCCTAGGTCTTCTGATGTCGGGTAGTGCAACGTGGAAGAGAAAGGGGGCATCAATCGAATACAGAGTGGCGGAGTGTTAAAACCCTGGCTATTTTAAGTAGACTTTAATTTTTGAATCTAAATTTTTAGAATTTACCTATCTGGCAGAGTAAAGACATAGAATACTTCTTACCAAAAAATGATCACTTTCACTAAATAATTCAGAAGCAAGAACAAAAAAAATCCTCCAAGTCCCTCATGAGGAGAGATGCTGAGGCCAACAATCCTGCAAGCTGGGACCAAGCCTCCTGACTGCTGCAATATTGTCCTTTTGAAGACGAGCACCCAGAGAGAGCGTGACAGTTCTTTCCTCTAACACCCCCACCCCCACCCCCCACGTGTTGCAATTTTGACCCGATGTCTTCATCTGGGGTCACACGAAATGGGTAACCAACAGTGTAATCCCAAATTAGAAGCACGTATCTGCATATTGAATCTGGGTGGCTGGTGGGTTGGCACGGGCATCCCACACCACTTCTCTTTGGCACTCAATCCTCACAAAAGTCTCACCGGGCCCCTGCATCAAACCCTCAGGTATTATGAAGTGGACAGACCCCTCTGGCTTGCTGGAGGAATGCGTGTGTAACCCATCAGCTTGTTCCTTCTCTCAGAACCGGCAAGCCATCCCCACAGCAAAACTCTCTCCATTTTCTGAACAACGTGCCATTGTCTGCTGCTGAACTGTTTGCACAGTTGGGAAAGCAACTCTGGCTACTCTCCGGCAAGCTTATCCTCCACACCGCTTTCTGAGCCACTGCGGTCCTGTTTCTCCACCTAGAGCAGCTTATGATGTAACTTCCCACCCCTGGGCAGACTGGGAAACATCACAGCGCGTTACCAAAGGTGTGGCTCAGTGTTCCCTGCGCTGTTTTAAACACCATGCGTGTACTCACTTGCTAACGTCCTGTCAAGATCGGCAATGAAGTCTTCGAGCTCTTTCGTGTCGCCTAATTTGGCTGCAAAATTAAAAAAAAAAAAAAAAAAAAAAAAGAGTTCGGTTTCCCTCTCAAACACAGTTGATGGAGGATTACAGTTTCCAGGTTATGGAAACCTGTCTTCTTCAGAGACGTCACGGAACGTACCCTGCATCAGTCCTTAGTGTCTCCCCCACATTTACTTGTGTCTCAGCAGCTGACCCGGAGGACAGCCTCAGGGTTTCTCCTGTAGTCCATGACCACCCTAAGCCACCATCCTCCCCACCTTCCTAACCTGGGAGATGGATCTCTTTGGTGTCTTAAAGCTCTGGGAGACAGGGAGGGGGAGGAAGGCAAATTATTTGCTTGCACTGCTGCTGCAGGACAATACAGCGGCCCTCCAATGTGACCTGAGAGTAATAATATTCATAGTAGTTCACGTCAAGTGGGACAGGGAACGTGGTGGCCCGTCCCAGAGTAGCGCAGAGCTTTCGTCCAGACGTTGCTGTCTCTGCAGCCAGAAGCAGATGCTTTCCTAATGCAGTTTACTTTCTTCTGTATGGTTTGTCATGCCTTCCTTCCTTGAAATGCATTGCTGAATATTTTCCTTAGCAGGGTACAAACGGTTCATTGTTCTTAACTTTCAAGTCCACTCGCCGCGGTGACTTTTTTTTTCCCTGCTGTAATTCCCACCTCTGGAGGATTGGGTAGCAGAGCTGGGCACTATTTAAGTCACTCTCTAGACTATTCTATCCCTGGAGTCCTCAGATCCATTACAGATTGGAGGCTGGACCACAGTCGAATCCCCTGAGGCTGCTAACATTGGTGTCAAGAAGAGAACTTAAAATTATCCCTCTTTCTAGAAAGGGGGAAGTTCTGTTTGAATGCCAGGCAGAGGCAAGTGAGGGGATCAGCATATTTCTTTTCAAGTTGGTTCCATTTTTATTGCATTTTGCAACTCTTTTCAGCAAGCTCAATTTTCCTTGGAGGGGGGAGGTGTCTTTGGTTCTCAAAAGGGAGCCTCTCCAATATAACAGAACATTCAGCTCTCTAGCTGGTGAGACCAAAAACTAGGAGCTAATTCAAGTCTCTTTAAACCAACCCTCTTTGGTCTATTCATATCGAAGCAGAGACAGGGTGGAGGTGCCGTTTTGAGACATGTCCATTTTATTTTATTAAAAACATTCTTTCATTCATTCATTTGGGGTGTGTGTGTGTATATATGTGTGTGTGTGTGTGTGTGTGTGTGTATGAATGAATGAATACATGTGCCCATGTGGACATCAGAGGACATCCACCAAGCAATTCCGAGATCAAACTCAGCTTGTCGGGCTTGACAGCAAGCAGGCTTACCCACTGAGCCATCTCAATGGCCCCAGGTTAGACCATCCTTGTCTCATAAAGACAGCTGCTAAACTGGTCACCCAAAAGCACTAGTGTAAACAGTTAATGAATGAATGAAAGAAAGAAAGAAGGAAAGAAAGAAAGAAAGAAAGAAAGAAAGAAAGAAAGAAAGAAAGAAAGAAAGAAAAGAAAGAAGAAAAAGAAAATAATCTTCTCATTGCTGCAAAGCCAAACTGCTGAGTTCTTATGAAGCCAAGCTAGTCCAGGAGGAAAATGAGAAGCACTCCTCCCCTCTGACACAAGACAGAATCTACACATGGCCCAAATCCCACGAAACAACGCATTCTGTCCCCCAAAAACTATTTATTGTCTTATCTCCTTGCTTTGTGCACCGTGAACGCCTGGTTGGGGATAAACAAAATGGGGCGGGGCAGGGATAGAAGCAGTGGTGGGCTCACCTTTCCGAGGAGCCACAGTGGAAGTCAGCAGGGCTGGAGTGGAGTCCGTGGGAGAATTCAGTTTCTCATCGCTGAAGCTGAAGCTGTCCCTGTACAGCGAGTCTGCACCTTTAAGGAAGGAAGCCATATTCATTAGGAGGTGTGCCTGCTAAACACTTGCCGGTCTAGGTCTACAGTACCCAGCAGTTCAAAGAACCAGACGCTGAAAGAAAACAGACCAGTTTCCGATCTAGAAATGATCTAAAACAGGGCAGTGTGTGTGTGTGTGATTGTGTGTATCCAGGCAAGCGCATTGGCGACCTAGAACTGTGTGATGTGTTAATAGGACCAGATATCGCTCTGCAGGAGTCGACTGGCCAGGTACCAAGCCAAGTCCTGGCTGATAGGACGAGAGCTGGAATACGAAGGAGCTTTGTTGGTAGGGTGCTTATCCAGACGGCATGAAGTGCTGCGTTCAATCCCAGCACCTAGTAAAAGACCAGGAGTTGGACGGACACACTCCCTGGTAGGCAGACTGATAGAGGGGTCATGATCAGATAATAATAAACTCCCCTCAGCCTTCTGACTTGAGACAAAACCCTGGCAGCTTAAAACAAAGACCTGGTAGGCTTGTGTCTCCCACCAACAGACTGGCTCAACAAACTCAAGCCTGGATCAAGAACAGGACTGTTGTGGATCAATCTTTCTTAAAACTGACCAACCCTAAAGTACAGGAGGGAAACTCTGCAGCCTTAAACAAACAAACAAACAAAAAAAATTCAACCCAGCGCCCTCCCCCAAGAGACTAGATCTTTTTGGCCTCTGACAGAGAGTCTTTTTCTCTGTGTGTCTGCTTCATGTGTGTGTGTTCAAACTCCCAGTAACCAGCATGGTTTCAGCTGCTAGTTCTGCATGCTCCTGTGTGCAACGTTTCAGATTTCTCTGCTACTCCTGCCGCACTCAAGAGTTTTTCCTGCCCTTTAATTCTTTAACTGACAGAGAAATCGAAACTTCACCAACACCCTGGCACTGTGTCAGTGGTACACCGGTCAGCGGCAAACTAGTGATGCCAGCACTCTGGAGGTAGAAACAAGAGGATCAGAAATTCAAGTCATCCTCAGCTACATACTGAGTAAAATACACGAGACTCTGTCTTCAAAAGAGAAAAAAAAGGAGGGGAACAGATGGAGTGGGCAGGCAATAAAAAGATGGCTTATCAGTTAAGAACTAGCTGCTTTTGCCAGAGGACATGGGTTCAATTCCTAGCACCCACTTAGCAGCTTACAACACTCTGTAACTACAATTCTGGAGTCTACTGCCCCTTTCTGGCCTCCTTGGGCACTCGGCACACAAGTGGTACACAGACATGCATACAGGCAAAACACCCATACACATAAAAAAAATGTAAACACGCCGGGCGGTGGTGGCGCACGCCTTTAATCCCAGCACTTGGGAGGCAGAGGCAGGCGGATCTCTGGGAGTTCGAGGCCAGCCTGGTCTACAAAGGGAGTTCCAGGACAGGCTCCAAAGCTACAGAGAAACCCTGTCTCAAAAAAAAAATAATAATTTAAACACTCAAAATGCAGTATTATTTCTCATGAAAGGTGTCCTCTTCCTTCTAAACACCTTTCAAACATAAGCACAACATTGGGCCCCAAGTCTAATAATTTCCCTCCCTGAGTCTGGGTCATATAGTTACCCACTCTTGTCCCTGACACACTGAAGTCAAGAACAAAGATTGTTTTTGTTCCTGGCTGTTCATCTGTCACAATCAAGGGACTTCACAGTTCCTTCTATTCTTATGCCCCAAATGTCAAAGCAGCAGCAGGCAAAGTTCCAGTCAGGCCAGACTGCACCAGGGCCAGGAACGGCTTAGCTGCTGCCTGCTTAAGGGTGCTTATAGGGTCTTATTCTGGTCCTCAGTTTACCCATCAGTAAGATGGAAAGGTAGACAATCTTTCCAGTCCCTCCAGTCCTGAGATCCTAAATCCTGACAAAGAGGAGGAAGTCAGCGCGGCTCTGAGGAGGTAGTGGAGTCTCAGAGACACAGGAGGTTAACGGAAGCAGGATGTGGCCCCAGAGGTGGTGGCAAGGGAGGAAGCTGCTTCTCTGGTTAGAAACGGAAAGTCAAGCCACTCAGCGGCAGCAGGAGCTCTGGGAAGGCTCTTCAGGTGAGCAGCCGAATAACAAGGGCCTGGCCAGGTCCCTGCTCCCCCTGGAGGCTCCTGTCCTTCAAGCCATTTCTCTCTAGTTCAGGGAGAGGCAACACTTTAGTTCTGTTAACTCAAAATGAACTTGTCTAAATTATTTTTTAATGTGCTCAGAATAAAAGAAAAAAAGGTCTCTGAAAGAAGTTTCCTATAGTCATATGAGAACTGAGCCTATCCCTAAAAGGCTGCCACACCCCCTCAGGTGGTCTTGTTTGACCGTGCCCTTTGCCTTCTGACCAGAAGGACCCAAGGGCCCTCTTGGCCTCTATACCCACCTAACCCACTTCTCTAAACACGCCCAGCAGAACCTCATGAGCAACCACTATGATCTTTTCTTCCTTCAAGAGTTCTAGCCCAGATCACCTTAAAGGACCACAGTCATTTTTCAGGCCTTCGACGAAGGAACCACACCAAGGTCCTCAACACTGAATCTTAGACCCATACACACTATCCAAAAATACCATCACTAGCTCCCACCTCTGGAATGCAGGTCCTTGACATGTGTGACTAACTATGTTCCGGGAACACCAAGAACACTGTTGACCATTCCCCCTATGACTGTCCTGAGAAGTCTTGTGATGAAGTCACAGTTCTGTCCCCAGCCCTACTTCCCCAGTATACTAGACAGCTGGACACTTCGTGGCCCTCCTATTAATATCTTAGGACGTTAGAACTCTCTAGTACATGAGTTGGAAGCCCTTCTGTTTTTTTTTTTTTTTCAGCTGTTTATGCCTGCAGAACAGCGGTTGCGGTAGCAGTCCCTGGCACACGGGAAGGCACTCTGTTTAGATCCCTGGATGAGCATCACTTTATCACTGTCAATAACCAGGGGATCACACAGATACAGATGAAGAAACATGAGGGGAAGACAGAATCATCTTTGGGACTTAGGCCAAAGCCCCTGTCACAGTATCCTTGTCTCTGAAAGAGACCCAAGAACATCGTCCCATCCTGGGATCAGAGTTCCCTCTGTGAGACTCTCTAGTTCACCCCCTCCCTGCTTTCTATCTCTCAGAACAGCTGGCACTTGAGGGCCACTCTCAATGCCACACCTGTTTTCACCCTGCCCCGCATACGCCACGGTCCTTCCCCCTAGCTTTGAACTTCATCTCTGTTTCAAGTCCCTGAAGTTCTGCCTCTGTGGAACGGGTGGGGAGCAGAGGCTACGTGAAAGGCAACAGCAACCTAAGCCTTCTTCTGTCTGCGATACCTGTGGCTTCCGAATGGTCTGATCTTCAAGTCAAATGGAGAAGAGCGTGTTCAGAAAGGAAGGCATTATTGCTGAGAAGAAAACAACCAAGATACCAAGGCTGGCTTCCCGCCATTTTCAGATTGTAACAGTTTTTTTTTTTTAAGTTTCTCTTCAGAAGTGACCAAGAATAAACCCACAACACAGATACCCAAACGCTAAATTTCTTTACCTGCTATTTCCCCACACAGGTTCTTATCAAGAGCCTGTCTGAAGGGAATCTCATGCTAGAGGTTGTGGCAGATGAGTAGGTAAGCAAGGCTCAAGCTCCTGTTCTGGACACTCCCTTAGAACTCTAGTTCTTGGGAAAATAATATTTAGCCAGTCTGATAAAATGCCAGTAGTGTGTCTCTGGCTGATAGCACGTATGTGTACGGCTACTCCACCCTGCCATCTGGTATTAGGTTCTCCAAACCTAATTGTTATGATGACTTGAGGAACCTTAAAACATCTATTTCAGACTGCTTTGAAGCCCTATCTCACTGGTATCCAATCCCCATTCCAAATGTCCTTTAAAGTCCTGGTCTATTTAATGCATTAAAGTCTCAGATCTGGGGATGAGTGTCCCAAGGGACCATCAAAAGAAATAAAAGTGTATTACATACACAACCCCATAAGTTTAGGTATACCTATCAAACATAAGAAACTTATAACACAAACAGAAGTTTTGTTTAAAAGAAAGACATATATATGCATATATGCACATATATACACACACATATATGTATCTTTTTTATTTTAATTTGGGGGTTGGGAGAAAGGTAATTTAGGGTTAAAACTGCCATGTGCTACTCCAGAGAAAAGTAAAACCACAGACAGAGAGCCTTGCCCAAGGCCTGGCAAATATAGATCCTTCCCACACATCTGCAACAGACAACTATAGTAATTACCAGGAAAAGGAAAGTACCAGGTCTATGGCACTGTCCCCTAGGGAATGGCAGGAATGAGGGTCTTTCTTCTCCAAACCTAACTTCTGACAGTCAGCTTCAGTGAAGTGTGGTACAGTGGAAAAGACTCCTAGCTCTCAGTTTGATCACTGTGGGGGTCTGAAGTCAGCCTGGTCTACAAAGTGAGTTCCAGGCCAGCCAGGGGTACAGTAAGACCTTGTTTTGAAAGACTCTAATAAGTCTTTCAAAAGACATATATATATATATATATACCTATATAATATATGTATATACACATATATATTATTCTAAAAACAAAACCTAACTAAAGATGTTCAATTTCTATAGCACCTCAAAGGGCCAAGCCTAAAAACCACTTTCCTAGCTCCCTTGCCTTGCTCTTTTACTGAGAAACTTAGGATTATTCCCAATAAAGTGCTATTGGAAAGGCACAGCCCCCTTTTAAACCCATTTTCACTTATTGCTGATGTGAATGTATGTGTCGTGCACGTGAGCATAGGTGGGGTCTTCAAGGCCAGAGGTCTCAGATCCCCCTGGAACCGGAGTTCCTGGCAGTGGTTACCTGTTCAGCATGGGCGCTGGGAATCCAACTCCAGTCCTCTTAAAAAGCAGTACCTATTTCTAACCCCTGTACCTTCTCTGCAGTCCTGCAACCTAATTTTTGTTTGTTAGTTTTTCGAGACAGAGTTTCTGTGTGTAGCTTTGGAGCCTGTCCTGGAGCTTGCTCTGTAGACCAGGCTGGTCTCGAACTCACAAAGATACACCTGCACAACCTGATTTTTTTTAGTGAGAAAAAAAGATGTTTTTAAAAAATCAGGAATATGCATCACCTATGTCCACTGACCTTTGGTCCCGAAAGCCTTGAAAAGGACCTGCAATGCCATGTATGAAAAGACACAGGATCTGAGCACAATGGAGCGCCAGGATACTCCCACGCTCTGGTTCACATTCTAACCAACCATCTGTGATGACAGAGCAAGGCCGTAGATGGTCAGCCTGTATTCCATTATTTTATCAAAGAAATTAATGAAGATAAAAGTGCCTAAATTGTAGGACTGAGGTAAAGATTATGTGTGATAACATTCAAAGAATAGCAAGAGGTGACCGATAACAAGAGCCAACAAGTTATGAGGCTAACAACCCTAGTGAGGGCTTGGTAAAAGTAAGCTGCTGCTGCGGCCACCATTATAAACCTGGCTGCCCTCTCTAGAGAGTTAAGTTCCAGGGGTCTGCACCTCTCCTAGGCATTCTCTTCCTCCAAACAGACAAAGGAGTGTAACAAATGTCCCTGCTCCAACAAACAAAGGAGTGTAACAAATGCCCCCACTCCATTCCTGGAGACAATTAAGACATATGCATTATGTATCCTTAAGAAAGCATTATTTAGATACACGCAAATCCCACCATGACTGTTTCTGAGCATTCACAGGGGGAACAAACCATGCTTACAGCAAAGATCAGGGTCATCACTCTTTCTCCGGCCCTTCCCACCGCTTCTCCAACCACCACACTACAGGCTTAAGATTAACAACAAAAGCAGAAAGTGAAAAACACAGAGATATACCCTAAGGAAAACAACCAGTTCTATCAACTATCTCCCAAACTGCTAAAAAACATCTCTAGCGCAGTCTCTTCTAAGACTCCTAAAAACGCCTCCTAGATCTGAGATCCCTCCTGGCAGAACTTGTAGATGCTGTCTGCCATAACTGCACAAGGTCAAACCCTAATCCAGCAGGAGGCTCTGGTATAGTAAGGAGTTGTCCTTGACCACAGAGCAGTAGTGACAGACCCAGCCTTCTCCTCTGTGGGGAAGAGAATTTCCACATGATGAATAACTTGGACATCATCCCAATGGATGGAGATATATTCAAGTTACGCCACAGGTATTGAGACAGATTTCCAAGGCAAGACTTGGCTTGGAATGCTGGGAAGGCAGTTCATTAGCATCAAAGAGTAAAAGTTTTTTTTTGTTGTTTTTTTTTTTGTTTGTTTTTGTTTTTGTTTTTCAAGACAGGGTTTCTCTGTAGCTTTGGAGCCTGTCCTGGAACTCCCTTTGTAGACCAGGCTGGTCTCGAACTCACAGAGATCCGCCTGCCTCTGCCTCCCAAGTGCTGGAATTAAAGGCGTGCGCCACCACCGCCCTGCTCAAAGAGTAAAAGTTGTAAACAGAAAGAAACTGCTCACCCACCCCCTCTCCATCCCCCTTCACCTCCTCCATCACCCCATGCTCTGTGCAGGCTGCAAGGGAAAATCAAACTAGAGCTCAGGTTTCTGACTCTAACCCTGACCAGGATTGTCAACCATTATCCCTTCCCAGGAGGATAACTCAGATCTCACACTGATCTTCGCCGGGTCACAAGGAAGAAGTCTCTAGATTTCAAAACAACATCAGGCCTTTGACTCCCAGGATCCGGGACAGCACAGCTAAGATGTCTTTGTCTGCAACCCGGCTAGGAAGTAAGTGCTCTTGAACAAACAGAATGTAAAATTCACACTGAAAAACAGCGAGTAAGCTAGGGCTTGGAAAACAATTACGTAACAAAAAAAAACGTCTCCAAATTCGCTGCTTGACACCTGCGCAGATATCCGGGATCTTGTAGGTCACTTGAGTTATTGAACTCCCCGCCCCCTCACACACACACACACACACACACTTTCTACCAAAGTTATTAGGACAGAGGCACTGTGGAAAAGGATACCAGGATGAACCTCTCTCTTCTGGCAACCATGAGGGGGAGGTGTGGGGAGCTGCCTGAAACCCAGTACTTGAACTAAGCAGCCCCGGGGAGGGTGGTTTCAAAACTGCCTGGGGTGGTGAAAGAACCCGAGAGCTCAGAAGAAAGGGAATGAAGCTATTTCAAAAATTCCAAAAACAGCAGCTTATGAAATCATTTTGGTTTCACAAATGTTTCATTATTGTGCTCGCCCGTGTCCCCAAGTCCCCCAACACCCATTCTGGAAAAGAAGAGAGGGCGCTGTTTGGTTTAGCGTTGACCTTGCGTGCAAGTAGCCCTAGGTCTGGACCCTCAGGACTGCCAACGCTGAACGTGCTGGCACGCCTCTGTGATCCCAGCACCTGAAGCCCAAGGAAGGAGGATCAGAAGTTCAAGGCATTCTCAGCTAGGTCTCCTTGGGAGTGATCTCAGTAAAGTTTAAAAAATAATAATAATAAAGAGCAGGGAGCAAAGCGGGAAACTGCTGGAAGACCCGGCCCGGGTCCCAGGAGCTCTTGCTGACTTTAGAAACAATCAGGCCTCATGACAGACACCTGCCATGACAGGTAGACCCACACAAGTCCATCAGGAGTCATGTCCCGTCCCGCCCCCCGCCCACCCCCCCGATTGCCATCATGTCCCCACCTGGACGTAAATCTCAAGAGCCGGTGGACAGCCTCGGGTCTGAGTTTCCTGGACACCGTGAATCAGTTTACGGATACCCCAGCTGATGCTAGAGCCCTAAGAAGCCGGAGACCTGGGGTCACTGGCTTCAACAGGGCCTCACTTACTCTCCGAGTCGCTGAAGCCGCTGCTGTCACTGACGCTGGCGCTGCTGCGCCTCTTCATGCGCTCCAGGTGCTCCTCATAGTGGAAGTGGCGGGCATGGAAGGGCGATGCGAAGTCCGCCAGCACGGCGTCGAACTCGCACAGCACGTCCGTCAGGTCTGCAGCGGCCGCTGAATCCATTGCCGGGGCTGGGGGCGGGCACAGAGCGCTCAATGAACGGCAGCGTGGGTAGGGGTGACTTCCCCTGCCCGGGAGGATCTGGAGAGACGGTCACCGGACTAGGACGGCTAAGTTCACTCTGCATTTGCCAGTGAAAGCCGCGCAGCTACTTTGTAACCGCTCAACCACCCTCCAAAGCGCCTGCCACCAGATCCAGACGAGCTGCAGCCTCCGTGGGTGGAAAGCCATTAAGTCACCTAGACCACCCCACGCGCTTTCCTACTTATGCCCACGCTCACTCCCTGGAGCGAGTGGCGGCGGGAAGTCGGAGTCAACAAGCACCCGTTACGTGTCAGGCTCAGATCCTTGTCCCGCGTGGGAAACCAAACTGAACTGACTCCGGCCGTGCGACCCGGGGATGGCGTGCCGGGGTAATGGAGGACGAAGGGTGGTCCATGGAAATGGACTATCGCGACCCCTGATCTCTCACCCCCACCTGCAGGCTCAGGGTCTCAGAGTCCCGGGACTCGGGGTGTTGCTTGTCGTGGACGGAGTCCCTGACTTCGATCCCTGGGCGCAGAGATGGAGGGGACACGCTCAACCCGGCACTTACCTGCGGCCGAAGCCGCCGCAGGGCTGCGCTGAATCGAGGGCGGCTTCATGGAGAGGTCGCTCGCCTACACGCGTGTCAGAGATGTCGCGAGGTGCTGGCCCTGGTGGCGGCCGCCTTGCACTGCAGTCCACTCGGGTGACCGGCAGAGCGCTCGCTCCTCGCTTGCGCCGCCACCCGCCCGCTTCACCGTCTTATAGCCTCGGGCGGGGGCGGGGCGAGGCGGGGCCGCCGAGTGTGTCCCAGACGACCTAGGGGACGTCCCTGTCCGCCCCATCCCCTATCCCGGCACCGCCCTCGCCACGCGCCCGCCGGCCTAGAACCGCAGTGACGACTTGTGTCGCCGGAGCCCGGGTTACCGCCCCAAATATTTACCCGCCGCTTTCCCCCGCCACCCTGACAACCCGACCCACGGATGTGTCTATGTCGACCTATGGGTGAGTTCCTCAAGAGTTTATCCTGCTTCCCGCCGTCTGTCAGAGCCTCCTTGAGCCTCCGTTTCCTCATCTGTGAAATGGAACTGCAAATGCAGAGCCTCCTTGCTTGTTACAAAAGTAAAGAAACCGAGGGCCTCAGTAGGTTGTACGAGGGCAGAGTTCCCCCACCCGATTTTCCAAAAGAATTTACAAGATTGTGTGTGGACAGAGTGGACAGCTGGGGTCTTCAGTTGAGGTGATCTTAGAACTTAGGGTCCTGAGCTTCTGGAAGAAAGCACCTCATGGAAGAATGCATTCTGTACTGAGTCCCCCATGACTAGCCATCCATCCATGCCTAGTATGGCCCAGTTTAATTCCTGACTCAGACCGTGTGTTGGCAAACAGGGTGACCAATTGCTCTTTGCAACAGACAGCTGTTTAAAAATTAAGAGGCCTGTGCCTGCAGTTCCAGACCTCAGGATGCTGGAAGGGAGGGCTGAGGGAAGAGAATGGAGATTATGAGGACTGCAATGTGTGGCCTACACAGCATAATGCTGTCTGCAAAGTGCTTACTGTGCAAACATAAAGACCCGAGTTCAAACTCCAAAGCCTACGTTAAAATTTTAAAAGGCAGTGGTGGCGTATGCCTTTAACCCCAGCACTCGGGAGGCAGAGGCAGGTGGGTCTCTATGAGTTCAAGGCTAGCCTGATCTACCCAGCAAGTTCCAGGACAACCAGTGATACACAGAGAAACCCTGTCTCAAAAAATATAATAATAATAAATAATAATAATAATAATAAAGCCTGGATGCCACCCCCACCCATTTGTAATTCCAGCCTGAGAGGCAGAGGCTGGAAGATCTCTGAAGCTCCCCCACTTAGCCCAACCTGAGAACTCCAGACTAATGAAAAGCCCTATCTTTTTTTTTTTTTCAAGACGGGGTTTCTCTGTGTAACTTTTGACTGTCTGGAAACTCTCTTGTAGACCAGGCTAGCCTTGAACTCACAGAGATTCTCCTGCCTTTGCCTCCCTAGTGTCCAGTTTGGCTTTTAAGACAGAGTTTTTTCCCCGGGCAATGGTGGCTCACGCTGTTAATTTCAGCACTTGGGAAGAAAAGGCAGTTGAATCTCTGAGTTCAAGGCTAGCCTGGTCTACAAGAGAGAGTTTTCAGACAGCCAAAAGTTACACAGAGAAACCCTGTTTCAAAAAACTAAAAATCAAACAAACAAAAAAAACCAAGATGGGCAGTGCCCAAGCAATCACACTTCAGGACTGACAGGCACAAATACACCTGTGTACATACCTGCACACGCTACACACACACAAACAATACGTTAATTAAATGTAAAGCAAGGAGTTGGTGGCTGCTGGGACTATCACTGAGTCATAAAGTGCTTGTCTAGCATGGGTGAGCCCTAGGTTTGAGGTCTCATCCCCAGAACTGCAAATAAACAAATATTTTCATAAATAAATGTAAACCAATTAAAATGGAATAAAACGAACATTTTCGGTCCCTCGGTTGCACTAGGCACTTCCAAGTGATCAGTAGCCTTCATCACAGACTCTTTGGACCGTGTTGGGTGAGGCTGTCCTCCCCTGGTGTCTCCAGTTCTCCCAGGTGTCAGGATATGGCGCGCACCGCGTCTCACCCCCATGGTTGCCCTGTGCGGTTGAATCCCTGTCACTGGTTTGCAGTGTGCAAACTGACACACAGGCCACTAAGTAGCTTGCCTGCCCATCAGTGGGTTAACAGAAGGAAAGCCAGCCTCCTTTTCAAGCCACTCTGAGGTGAGCCACACCCTGCCTCCCTGGAGTAGAGGGAGCTAAGTAGCTGAGGGAGGCACCAAACCCCAGAAACCACAGGCAAGGTACTTCCTTTCACCTGCTCTCCCTACATACCCCACACCCCTTCTCCCCTTCTCTCCCCAGAAGTATCCTTTTTTTTTTCTTTTTGATTTGGCCATGGCACCCACTGTTCAGGCCCTGAGCTAGGAGCTGCAGCCAAAAAGATGCCAATTATAAGTTCATTTGGTACCTGGAGCACTGTTTATTTCTCCATCGCCCAGCTGGTGGGCAATTGGGTTGCTCCCAGCCCATCCCTGTATACATCTCAATGCTTACACGTGCTTCTGCCCGAGTGTTGATCCTGATTTCTTCCCTAGAAGCAGGTAAAGGTTTAAACCCTTAGTCCCCAGAGCCTTCTGGCTGGGCTCCATATCCTATCCTAGGGCCTTTTATGGCCCCCAGCCACCTGACAGCAGTGGCAGAGATAGTGAATGACCTCAGTGTTCAGGTGTTAACTTGTCCCTCAGGACAGGGAGGGAGCTGTATTGTTCATCGCCTCACACTGAGAGTTTCCTAACTTCCAAGAAGTCATTGGTCACTGGACACAATGACCTCAAGAAAAAGACTTGACGTCGCCTTTGATTTGCAATAGAGAAAGGAGGACTTCTCGGTCTGTAAAGACCTGCTCTTCATCCGGACTAGCTGCTCCCTTGATTACTTAGCTGTCCTATAACAAAATATCTGAGTAATCTGTAAACCACAGAAATGTCTTTCTCTCTGTTCTGAAGATTAGGATGCCCAAGACCAAGACCCCACTGCTGTCTGGTAAGGGCTTGCTGTTTCCTTGCGTGATAAAAGGAAGGAAAGAGAACATACTGCCCCCGCCTCAGGCATTTTGATAGTCCCTAATTCCACCTGGGAGGACTCTACTCTGGTGAAGGCCAGCTCAGAAGGCCCCCATGTTTGACAGGATCAAATTTGCAATTAGATCACAATGTTCAGACTTCACCCCCAAGGTCTGCCCCATCCAGACCATGGCAGTCTCCTGCCGGCACACTGCTCATGACTCTTCTTTGGAAACTTGTCTAGGGCATCCCCCAGGTTTCACGGAAGATTTTATGATCATGGCTGAACTCTGGCTCCCACCGATCTCCCCTGGATCCTTTCTTCTCATCCCTCGCTTGCTTTCTCTCAGTCACCTCACGCCCCTCCCCAGAAAGTATAACTATAATTCACTCACTTTCATGATTTTTACTTTCAGAGCTGATTTTCTCCCCTTACATGTTATACTCAGTTACCGGTAGGACTTCTGCCCTTGGCATTCCTCCACAGACACTCTGTGGAAGAAACTTCTCGCTGTCTCTGTAAATAAACAGATAGACTCACGCATTCCTGAAACAGTGTGTTCCCAGTAGCTTGAGCTAAGACTGGAGATGTGGCGAACTTTTGGACAGCAGACAGAGCTAGGCCATGTGTCTCCTGGGTGAGTCTCCCTCACTTCTCTGGGGTGTCATGAAGTGACTACATCAACCAACCCTGGGTAAACAAGATCTACAGGAGACAAGGATAAAATAAAACGTCAAGGACTGGAGATGCAGCTCAGGAGACAAGTGTGTGAGGTTCTGGGTTCGATCCTCAAACACCAGCAAAAGCAAATGAGCAAACTGAAATGGTTGTCTTGTGTGAGCTCCTGGGGCGGGGGATCTGGTCCATACAACTGAACTTTACCCTTAAAGCTTCCTGCGTCAAATAAATGCCATCCGAGCCTCCTCAATGATGCTGCTATAACTCTAAGAGACAGACTTTCCTTTCTCCTTAGGCTAGCTTGAGTCATGTTTCAGTATGTCTGCCCATCCATAGCTAAGCTGTCCATAGAGCGATGACTTAGAACAATAGGAATGTATTCTCTCCCAGAGCTCTGAGGATGGGAAAGCTAGGATCACATTCTGGCTGGGCTGGCTTCTTCTGGGAAGAAGTGAGGATCTGCTCCGTGCCTCTGCTTGGTTCCTGGGTGTGTGCAGGCCATCCTTGGTGTCTCATGCTTGGTGATGTGTCACCCCGATCTGGTTGTCACATGATATCACCTGCATGTCCGCTTGGGTCTCTTCTCTTTGAAGGGTAGCAACTGCTACCTTACATGGATTAAGCTTGCCCTAATTTAGGATGGATGGCCTTACCCTAACTCCATCTTGTCTCCAAAGGCCCTGTTTCCCAGTAGGTCACATCATAAGTACCTTTAACCCATGCCAGGGATATATGCCCAAACTGACCTGCATTAATGAAAACCATATTAAAGAGGATGGGGTGTCAAGACTTGGTGTGTGTAAGTCTATGATGGTGAAAACTAGTTTGAGATGTAACTTGGTGGTCTGCTTGCACAAGTCCCAGCATTGGTTCAGTTTCTGTGCCTGTAACAGACAACCGGTGTGGGAGGTCCTTCTATGTGTTGCTTTTATTGGTTAATGACTAAAGAAGCTGTTTTCAGCCGATGGCTTAACAGAACATGGCCAGACTGAAAGAGATATAAAGAGTAGGCGGAGTCAGGGAGAAGCCACGTAGCCCCTCCAGAGACAGACGCTGAATGGGACTTTGCCTGTAAGACACAGCCACACTGTACTACTCTACGCAGTAGGATTCATGAGTCAGGCAAGGGCCTGGAGATTGGAACACACAGACACACAGAGAGACACAGGTAATGTCAAGAGAGCCCCCTTTTTACTGTGTTCCAGGACAGCTTATATGCGGTCTCCTTAACTAACGGCCACGACCTAACTCTCAGCTGCAAGCCCACCAGAAACCACTCCACTGCCATCAGGAACTCCTGAGGGTCTCGTGCTCAGAGCAGGTGCAAAACAAGTTGTTTGCTGAGAGCAGCTGCAAGCATAGGAAAACAAGTTGTTTCCTCCGGCAGGTGGGGGGTGGGGGTGTCACAGTCCCCAACACCACATGGCAATACACAGATTAATAGAAATGGGTTAAATTAAGATGTAAAAGCTAGCCAATAAGAAGCTAGCACTAATAGGCCAAGCAGTGGTTTAATTAATACATTTTCTGTGTGGTTATTTCAAGTCTGGGCAGCCGGGAACAAACTAGCAGCCTCACACTATTTGTGTTTGCTGGTTTTATGGGGGAAGTGTCTTTTTTGTAATGTTGGGTATCAAAGCCAGGGTAGTGTGCATTCTAGTGTCTACCACTGAGCCCCCCTTCCCCACAGCCCTAGTGAGTTTGGTTTTAAGCCCAGGTCTTGCTCTCAGTTCAGGCTGGTCTTGAACTCATATTTCTCTAGTGCTGGGATCACAGGTATGCACCACCATGCCCACCACAAGAGAACATTTAAAGACAGAGAAAGACATCACTGTGGGTTTTTTTTTTTATCACAAGTGTCTCTCAATAAATTCACATACGATTAGCTGCACAAATTTTGAGGGTCAAAATTTGACAAATGTTGGTGTCCACTCACAAGACATTGAACATAGGCACACACACAAAGGTTTCATTTCCTGCCCTATTGTGTCTTAACCTCCTTCATCCTCCCATCAGGCACCCCTGCAAACTGGCTTCACTTTATCACTTTTAATTAGTTTTATGAGTGGAATCAAACATATGTTAAGACTGATCCATGTTGCTGTGTTATTCATTCCTTTTCACTGCTGGTTATTATTCTGCTATATGAATCTACCATGATTTATTTATTTATTCATTCGTTTGTTTGTCTGCTTTATTTTTTTCAAGACAGGGTTTCTCTGTGCAGCCCTGGCTATCCTGGAACTCTCTCTGTAGACCAGGCTGGCCTCGAACTCACAAAGATCCGCCTGCCTCTGCCTCCTGAGTGCTGGGATTAAAGGTGTGCCGCCACCACCACTTGGCTCTACTTATTCATTTGCTGATGGATATTTGGGTTGTTCCAAGTCTGATCTATTATAAATAAAGCCATTATGCAAGTAAGGCCACCTGCGTTTGCTTTTTTGAGTAGACTGAAGGTTGGAAGACTGGATTATATGGCAGGTTTGTAGTTACTTTTTTTTTTAATAGCTGCCCTGAAACACATATCCTCTGTCCCAGCCTTCTACGTGCTGATATTAACTTGTGTGCCACCAAAACCCACACAGCTCTTCTCAGGTAGCCTGCAAGCTGGAGGTGCCCCAGAGGTGGACTCTACCTTTCTGCGGCCACCTCTGGGAAGCACAGACAAGAAAGCTGTCCCCAGGAGTCTAGCCCACACAGGATCTGCCCAACTTCTTCACTCTCTCCGGCTGTCCCCACCTTACCATATCTACAACTATAGTCCATCTAGAGTTCCACCGACCTCGCCTAACTACAGGTAAAGGATTTCTTAATGGTCCAGTCACAAATAAAACTCCTAAAAAGAAGGCAGGCCTTAAGCCTACTAGGGGTACTGTTCCTGGAGTAGCATCCTAATATCCCAGACAGAAAAAGGAATTTCAAGTGGCAGAAATGAGGTAGCATGTTATTTGCATTCCAAAACAGTTTTGTGTGTGTGTGTATACTTGTATGTATGTATATATTTGAGTATATATATATACATATATATAGTGTATGTGTGTCTGTGTGTGCCTATATGTATATATATATATGTATACATATGTAAAATGTGTGTGGTATTTTGTACCCTGTCTTGCCCATAAAAAATACTAAATTTTTATTTGTTGAATTCCTGAATTATCTTAAAGGGAACCTCAATTGAGGCAATGTCTCTATAAGATACAGGTGTAAGGCATTTTCTTAATTAGTGATTGATGGAGGCAGGTCCCGCCAACGTGGATAGTGTCATCCATGCGCAGGAAGACTTGGGCACTATAAGAAAGCAGGCTGAGCAAGCCAGGGGGAGCAAGCCAGTAAGCAGCACCCCTCCACGGCCTCTGCATCAGTTCCTGCCTCCAGGCCCCTGCCCTGTTTGAGTTCCTGCCCCAACTTCCTTCCGTGATGGACAGTGGATGCAGATGTGAAATTCAGATAAGCCTGTTCCTCCCCGTGGTGTTTCTCACGGCAGTAGCACCTTGGACAAAGCCGTTGAATGAATGAAAAATTGCCACAGACATTCCTGACACCCACACTCACACAGGAGCCAGGCTGCTAGGCCAGCAGCTCCTTGCCAGGCCTGGTGACAGACACCTGTAATCCTGGCTGTCAGGAGTGACAGTCAGGAGGCGAGCTGGTGAGCTTCAGTCCAGCCTGGCTGCACAGGCTGCACAGTGAGCCAGTATCTCTAAAACAAAAGAGAACAACAACAGCAACCAAACTGTGCTGGTCTGGAATGTAGGTCAGTGGTAAAGCAGGGGCCTGGCATTGCAGGAATGAGGGCAGGAGGCTGCGGGGTGCGGGGACAGGGCATGAAAAGAATGCAAAATTCTCTCCTGAGGAGCATCCTGTTTCAGAACCCGCCGATAGGGAATGCTTCAAGATGACCATATGATTACAATAAAAAATGAACAAGGCGGAGATATGTTCTCAGTAATACAAAACAGACCCAGTGGCAAGGGTTCCCAGAGTATGGAAGCAAGCACTCCCTCCGCCCCTTTCCCCACACTGCTCCCCCATTCTGTCACACTCTGCAAGGCAGAGGGGCGGAGTTCACCTCAGAGCTCCCCTTGTCCCTCCCTCTTGGAATGCTCAAAAGAACCACCTTTGGAAAAGGGAATGTAATCTGACCTGACAACTTCTTGTGTTTTCTGGTTTTCCAAGATGGGCCACTAAGAGCAGTTTGGGTAACTCTGCCTGGAAACAGTGCCGTTAAAGTCTGGGTGGCCAAAGTAGAAAATATTAAAGCAGCTGGGCAGTGGTGGCACACGCCTTTCATCCCAGCAGTCAAGAGGCAGAGGCAGGCGGATCTCTGAGTTTGAGGTCAGACTGGTCTACGGAGTGAGTTCCAGGACAGCCAGGGCTATACAGAGAAATCCTATCTCAAAAAATTAACCCTCCCTCAAAAAAAACCCTCCATTTTTAGTGGAGGAAAAAAAACCCAAGGGAAGCTGCTGCCCAGTGAGTACAACCTAGGAACCACAGGTCGAAACTGGATGAGTCTATAGCATCAGGGGCTTAATCTCAATACTTAGAAGACAAAGCTGTATACAAAGTCTACAGAAAGGCAGTTGTAAAACACCATGGCGGTTATTGATACAGAAGAAGGTTTAGATCCCTTTGGAAGTATGCCTTGGCTTAGAAAGCATAGTTTATTTACAATCGTATAATCAATAAGTAGACTCACATGAAAAACCCACAAGTCAGTGAAACAACTCCAAATATGCAGGCACTATCCCCAAAGCAGATAAGACTAAACAGCACCAGCTGGGAATGGACTAACACAGCCCAGGGGGGCCAGATGTCAGTCAACACCACTAGTACAAGGACACCAACCAAAAGGCATTACTCCATGAACGAGGCAAACAGCCCTAAAGGAGAGAATTGCTGCCTTCTCTATTTCTTAAGATGCGAAACACAAAAGCTAAAACTAAAAAGTTAAATGATTCACTGTAATAAATACAAGGGAGCCAGATTAACATGCTCTCGTGGGACGATGCGTTTGGCAATGCCCACCAGATGAAGTCTAAATGGATACCATTTCTGAGGAAGACAAGCTTCAGCAATCTAAAGCCCATGAGAAAGTAAGACTGAGAGTTCTGTGGATAAAATAGCGGGACTTGAGTATCGCAGGCACCCAGCTGTGGCCCAGGGTTGTGTTTCCCTGACTGAAGACACAGTTTGAGTTGAGCTCTCAAACCTAGAACAAGTGGATCTGCAACAGAGACGCGCCTCCCACCGCCGCTGCCGCCTCGAAACCACAGAAGGTCTGACCTGATTAATTTGGTTTTGTTTTTTTCATTTTTTGAATCCACAAGATCATTGCAGCTATATGGGGACGAGGCAGAAACACAGTCAGGACAAAGGCTGTTGTTACTTCAACCTGCACGTCTGCTAACACATGTTTATAGCTAGTATCCACTTATGAGTGAGTACATACCATATTCACCCTTTTTTGGATCTGGGTTACTTCACTCAGGATAGTGTTTTCTATTTCCATCCATTTGCATGCAAAATTCAAGATATCATTGTTTTTTACTGTTGAGTAGTACTCTAATGTGTAAATGTGCCACATTTTCTTTATTCATTCTTTGGTTGAGGGACATCTAGGTTGTTTCCAGGTTCTGGCTATTACCAATAATGCTGCAATGAACATAGTTGAACAAATGCTTTTGTAGTATGATTGAGCATCTTTTGGGTATATGCCCAAGAGTGGTATTGCTGGATTTTGAGGTAGGTTGATTCCCAATTTTCTGAGTAACCACCATACTGATTTCCAAAGTGGTTGTACAAGTTTGCACCAGCAAGTTCCCCTTACTCTACATCCTCTCCAGCATAAGCTATCATTAGTGTTTTTGATGTTAGCCATTCTGACAGGTATAAGATGATATCTTAGAGTTGTTTTGATTAGTATTTTCCTGTTAGCTAAGAATGTTGAACATTTCTTTAAGTATCTTTTGGCCATTTGAGATTCTTCTGTTGAGAATTCTCTGTTTAGTTCAGTACCCCATTTTTAATTGGGTTATTTAGAATTTTAATGTCTAATTTCTTGAGTTCTTTATATATTTTGGAGATCAGTGCACCAGCCTGAGGGTGGAGCACTTGTCTAGCGCTTGTGAAACCCTTGGCTAGACCCCAGGAGCCACAAAACCAAGGACAAAAACCAACAGAGACTCTACTTCCCTATAGATCTAGTACTCTTTCTGGGTTAGGTGGACGTGTAGTTTTTAGTTTGTTTCTCTAGATGCTTGTTTTATCTTAAAGTCTAAAAAATAGTGATAGGAGAAAGGAAGGAAGGAGAGGAGACGGGGGGGGGGCAGTTAGGGCCAGAATAGAAAGAAGAGGGGGGACTAGCAGGAGGCAAGAATTAGAATTATGTTTTTTTTAAGTATCCTGGTTTTCCCTAACATGTAACTTTTTGTTGTTTGTTTGCTTGCTGTTTGGAGACAGGGTCTCAATATGTGAATCAAGCTGGTCTTGAACTCACAGAGCTCTGCCTGTCTCTACCTCCTGAGTGCTGGACTTAAAGGAGGGCCCCACCAAAGCACAGGTGGACTAAGACTCCAAGTGTGTGCCATAAAAGATCCACAAATAAAAGATCCACTATGTGAAATGTGAGACCCAAGACTTTATTACGTAGGAGATTAGAGTAATAAACCATGATACAGTCACGCTGTAAAATAATGTACAGCAGAGAAAATGAGCGACACCTGCTGCAATATGGATCATTTCTAGTAATAGGAAAACAGTACCTGGAGGCACTAAGGGAATTCTGGGAGCTGGTGCAGCCCACACCCCCCGGCATGGGAGACCAGGAACAGGACTATTTACCCTCAGATGCTCCAACACAGGATGGAGAGAGACTGAGCCAAGCCTCTCCCACATTGCGTTCTAGGCGGGGGACAGGGTCAGAGGACAGGGGGACATGACCCGGAACTGTCAGCACAGGCAACTCAGATCGTTTCCCCTCGCCACTTATCTCAACTATGAAGGAGCTGCTAGCAGGTTCCATGAAAGAGTAGCAAGATTTTTAGCAAAGCAAAGAAACAAACAAACAAAAAACAAACAAACAAACAAAAAAAACGACAGAGAGCTTCAAAGAGCCGATGACCCTGGTTCTTCTGCCTGTGTCTTTACAATACAGTATGACGTCAGAGCATTTTATAAGTGCTTACGGAGTGTAACACTGTTTTCAGTACTGAAGTGGCTACTACATCTAACAGAGGAACACAACCTGCCACTCATGCCTTTTAGCATAATTCAACAAAGTTAATAGCTATGTGTTGGTTTTACACATATATGAATGGAGTAAAGAGAAATAAATGATATCCATTAATATGTAGCATTTATTGTGGGATTCATGGACTAAGTTTTCTAAAGCCTAACACAAATTTCATTTTAGGTTGACCATTTATGAAAACATTTAACACGTGTAACTTATTGTTAGAGCCCGAGAGTCTTTTTTTTTTAACTTTTCTTCTTTTTTTATTGATTTTTATTGAGCTCTACATTTTTCTCTGTTCCCCTCCCTTCCTCTCCCCTCCCATTCAACCCTCTCCCAAGGTCCCCATGCTCCCAATTTACTCAGAAGATCTTTCCTTTTTCTACTTCCCATGTAGATTAGATCCATGTATGTCTCTCTTAGGATACTCATTGTTGTCTGGGTTCTCTGGGATTGTGGTTTGTAGGCTGGTTTTCTTTGCTTTATGTTTACAAACCACTTACGAGTGAGTACATATGATAATTGTCTTTCTGGGTCTGGGTTACCTCACTCAAAATGATATTTTCTAGCTCCATCCATTTGCCTGCAAATTTTAAGATGTCGTTAATTTTTCTGCTGTGTAGTGCTCCATTGTGTGAATGTACCACATTTTCCTTATCTATTCTTTGGTCGAGGGGCATTTAGGTTGTTTCCAGGTTCTGGCTATGACAAACAATGCTGCTATGAACATAGTTGAGCACATGTCCTTGTGGCACAATTGAGCATCCTTTGGATATATACCTAAAAGTGGTATTACTGGGTCTTGAGGAAGGTTGTTTCCTAGTTTTCTGAGAAATCACATTGATATCCAAAGGAGCTGTACCAGCTTGCATTCCCACCAGCAATGCAGAAGTGTTCCCTTTACCCCACAACCTCTTCAGCATAAGTTATCATTAGTGTCTTTGATCTTGGCCATTTTTACAAGTGTAAGATGAAATATCAGAGTTGTTTTGATTTGCATTTCTCTGATGGCTTAGGATGTTGAGCATTTCCTTAAGTGTCTTTCAGCCATTTTAGATTCCTCTGTTGAGTGTTCTCTGTTTAGGACTGTACTTCATTTTTTTTATTGGATTATTTGTTCTTTTGATGACCAGTTTCTTGAGTTCTTTGTATATTTTGGAGATCAGACCTCTGTCTGATGTGTGGTTAGTGAAGATCTTTTCCCATTCTGTAAGCTGTTGTTTTGTCTTGTTGACCGTGTCCTTTGCTTTACAGAAGCTTTTCAGTTTCAGGAAATCCCATTTATTAATTGTTTCTCTCAGTGTCTGTGCTGCTGGGTTATATTTAGGAAGTAGTCTCCTGTGCCAATGCATTTGAGTGTACTTCCCACTTTCTCTTCTATGAGGTTCAGTGTGACTGATTTATGTTGAGGTCTTTGATCCATTTGGACTTGAGTTTTGTGCATGGTGATAGAAATGGGTCTATTTTCATTTTTCCTACATGTTGATATCCAGTTACGCCAGCACCATTTGTTAAATATGCTTTCTTTTTTCCATTTGATATTTTTTTGCTTCTTTGTCAGAAATCAGGTGTTTGAAAGTGTGTGGATTAATATCTGGTCTTCGATTTGGTTTCATTGGTCTTCCTGTCTGTTTTTGTTTTTTTTGGTTTTTTTTTTTTTTTTTTTTTTTTGTTTGTTTGTTTTTTCGAGACAGGGTTTCTCTGTGGTTTTGGAGCCTGTCCTGGAACTAGCTCTTGTAGACCAGGCTGGTCTCGAACTCAGAGAGATCCGCCTGCCTCTGCCTCCCGAGGGCTGGGATTAAAGGCGTGTGCCACCACCGCCCGGCTTCCTGTCTGTTTTTATGCCTATATCAGAGCCTGGGAGTCTTTGCAAGTTTAAATTTTTCTGTTTTTAATGTGCCTAATTTACCTAGGGATTTGGGTTCTGGAGAATTATGAAATCTCCTTGATCAATAACAAAACGAAGAATTAGTTATGGAAGTATATGTTTAAAGGGAAAATTATGTCCTGCAGTCAACCAAGTGCTTGCTTTATTTATAAATGTATGATAGGCGAGTTTAGTACATGGATTTAGATTCTACTACATAAGGATAAGGATGCTCTCTCTCTCTCTCTCTCTCTCTCTCTCTCTCTCTCTGACTCTCGATTGACAGGGTCTCATCATATAGCCCGGGTTGGCCTCGAACTTGTTTTGTTTTTTAAAGTTAATTCTTTTGAGATTTATTTATTTTTATTTTCTGTACGTGGGTGTTTTGCCAGTTAAAGAATTTAAGAGTAGGACAATTGTTACCAGAGTCTGGGGTGAAGGTGTCCCCACACCACCGTCATTTCTACCTGGGAAATCAAGCTCTCTGCTCGAGATTCTTCCTTTCATTCATAGAAGAAGAAACACAGACGGAAGTCCCAGCGCATCCAAAGCCCAAGGACAATTCTTAGAGTCTAGAAGGAGAACCCCAGGGCAGTCAAGCTGTGAATCTCCTGGCTCCATGGAAGGGAGGAGAGTGGAGGAGAGAGAAGAAAAAAAAAAATCCAAGTTGCTTGAGATAAAGCAGCCAGGGTCCGCCACCCGGAGGCGAGCAGCCACACACCAGGAGGGGGCGTTCAAGGGAGTTAAGGAAGCCCGAAGCTGTAGTTAGGGAGTTTAAAAGCATACTGAAGGCCCCGGCCAGTGTCCCAAAGAAGAGGACAGGAGAGAAGTAAACACACAGCTGTGCATTCTGTGTTGGTCCCCAGGCTGGCGCGAGGTCTCTCAGTCTCCTGGCAGTTTGGCTGACTGGTAGGGGTGGGGGATTCTGGAACGAAAAGCATGCTGTCTAAGGTGCAAAGGTCCCTGCCCTGATGCTGGATTAGCCCTTCAGACTGGAGGGAGGTAAGGGACTGTGTCTGCCTACAAGGAGATTCTGCTCTGGACACCACTGGGGCCAAGGACTCTGCTGGCTGAAAAATATAGAAGCCTTGCGTACATATTTTTTTTTATGTAGAACCCCAATACACTAACTCTTATGCTGAATTCATTCTTTGGAAATGGCATGTTTTTTGAGAGAATAAACTGTGAACATCCAGAAAGATGCTGGTATCAACTCTTTGAATGGCTCTGAGCCGACTGATCATGGACGGTGTGTGGCCAGACTGCACTGTGTCTCCTCCATGTGTCAGGAGCAGTTCTGAGAGAGAAGTACACTCCCCTGTGACATCAGTTCCTCTTTTCTTCCAGGCAGTGGTCCACTGTGCATTTTGGATTTTTTTTTTTTTTTTTTTTTTTTTTTGGCACCCATCAGCACTCTGCCTCTTACTTCACGGGCTATATTCTGCGCTTGTATTTTTTAAGCAGATTAAGTAACACAGGTACTGGTCTAGGCTAAAACCGGACTGGAGTATTTGTGGCCATGAGTAACACAGCAGAGAATGTAATAGGAATGGGTGCAGACAGTATGTCTCCAAGGTGCCGGAGGCTCCCTGAGGAGCAGGTTCCAGTTCCCTTTGGGCATGTGGGGTATTTCTGTATCGTCTTCATGAGCACATATATCTCCTTACTGTTTCTATCCTTTCTTTTTTTTTTAACTGTTTTTATTGCCCTCTACATTTTTCTCCATTCCCCTCCCTTCCTCCCCTCTCCCCTTCTGCCGTCTCTCATGACCCCCACACTCCCAATTTACTCAGGAGATCTTGTCTTTCTCTCCTTCCTATCTAGATCCATGCATGTCTCTCTTAGGGTCATCTTTGTTGTCTAGGTTCTCTGGGGTTGTGGCCTGTAGGCAGGTTTTTATTTGCTTTATGTCTAAAAGTCACTTATGAGTGAGTACATATTATATTTGTCTTTCCGGATCTGGGTTACTTCCCTCGATATGTTTTTTTTCCTAGATCCATCCATTTACCTACAAATTTCAAGATGTCATTATTTTTTAGCACTGAGTAGTACTCTATTGTGTAAATGTACCACATTTTCTTTATCTATTCTTCAGTCAAGGGGCATTTGAGTTGTTTCCTGTTTCTGGCTATGACAAACAATGCTGCTATGAACATAGTTGAGTACATGTCCTTGTGGTGTGAATGAGCTTCCTTTGGGTGTATATCCAAAAGTGGTATTGCTGGGTCTTGAAGTAGATTGATTAAATTTTCTGAAAAATTGCCATACCGATTTCCAAAGCGGCTATACCAGCTTGGATTCCCACCAGCAGTGGAGAAGTGTTCCCTTTACCCCACATCCTCTCCAGCATTATCAGTGTTTGACCTATCCTTTCTTTTTTTTTTAATTTATTTAACTATGTGTTGCTGTGAAGGTATCAGATCCCTTGGAGCTGGAGTTACATATAGTTGTGAGCTGCATGTGGGTGCTGGAATTGAACTCGGGTCCTCTGGAAGAACAAGCAGTGCTCTTAACCACTGAGCCATCTTTCCAGCCCGACCTATCCTTTTTTAAACCGCTGTCTAGGATATAATTCATAACAATTCCACTCACTTTATCAACTTTACATTTCCCTTTATTTCTACATTTGTTTTCTCTGTGTGTGTATCTGTGTGTGTGTCTGTGTGTCTCTGTGTGTATGTGCATGTGTCTGTGTGTGTGCGTGTGTCTGTTGCCCTCAGAGAATAATTTCAGGAGTCACTTCTCTGTGGGTTGCAAGGACCCAGCTCAGGCCACCACACTTGGCGACAAGAGCCTTTACCCTGCTGAGTCCTCTTGTTGACTCCACCTTTAGGAGAATTGCAACCACTGCAGAAGGAAGTCCGCCCCAACAATATTCCCTCCCCGTGCACACATACCCAGCTCTCAGCAGCCATCAATCCACTGTCTCTATGGATCTGCCTCTTCTGGACATTTCCTAGCCCCGAATCAGACAATCTGGCATTGGCCTCTTTCCTTTGAGTCTTCAAGGTTCATCCATGCTGGAGCATGTGCCGGCACTTTCACAGCCAGACAGCATTGCATTATAGAGATAGCTCTAAGTTACTGATCTACTCATCCACTGCTGGGAAGTTTGCTTGCCTTCCTTCCTTCCTTCCTTCCTTCCTTCCTTCCTTCCTTCCTTCCTTCCTTCCTTCCCTTCTTTTCTTTCTTTTTTTATTCTCACTACAAATAGTGCTGCTATGAACAAGTATGTGGAGATGGATCTCATCTCTCTAGGAATGAAATTACTTAGTGTGATGTTTGAATGAGACTGGCCCCATAGGCTCGTATGTTTGAATGCTTCCTCCCCAGTTTGGGACTGTTTGGGAAGGGTTAGGAGGTATGGCCTTCTTGGATGAGGTGTGCCACTGGGGTGGGCTTTGAGGTTTAAAATCCCAGGCCATTTCCTCTTAGCTCAGCCACTGCTGCAGCAAGCACCTTGCCTACCATGCTCCGCATCATAATGGTCTTGGGCTCGCCCTCTGGAACTGGAAGTAAGCCCCCAATTAAACACCTTTCTTATTTATAAGTTGCCATGGTCATGTTATTTATTTACAGCAATAGAAAAGTAACTAAGACACCCAGTTAAAAGAAAACTCTGAAATAAAAATCCCGAGAGGCCCAGAGATAGAAACTAGTATCAGAGCACTTGCCTAACACACAAGGCTGTGGATCCAATCTGAGAAGGGGAGGGGCTGTGAGAACTTTGCCCTCGTTAATACACTGATGTATTATGGAAGTGGGTATCTACAAAAGCAGGGTTGGTGGGGGGAAGTGGCAGCGATCTGTACTCTCGGCAGGAAGGACCAACCTGAAACTTAGAATCCAAGGCCAGCCTGAACAATGCAGCCAGATTGCCTCACACACAAGCTGAATAAACTAGAAATAAAATCAGCTTTATTGTCCTCTCCTCCCCCCACCGTCTCTCGTCGCATTCTGCCTCCTAACATGAGATTTTGAAATGCAAGGGCCCTCGTAGAAGCTGGCAACCTTGGGCTTCTCAGTCTTCAGACCAGTAAGAAATACATTTCTATCTTTATAAATTATCCAGTTTCTAGTATTCTGTTATAGCAGCACAAAACAGACTAGGAGCCTTGGCCCAGCCGTATCTGATAGGAATGGCTAAAGCCATAAAGCCAGTGCAGCTGTTGACAAAGACCCAGCACAGTTGAGCCACATGATGGCTGCCATGCCACCTTTGCTTTTCATCTCCACCTGTTGCAAACTTGGGGGACTTTTAATATTTGCACATTTTGGGGATATTGGATTGATGGAAAATTTCTTATGAACCATTTATGCCTTCTCCCAGGACTACTGCTTCTAAGTGTCCCCAGGAAAGTCCTGAGCATACTCTTCCGCACTCCCCCCACTTTTAGGAAGCTATTCTTCTCTACTTGAAGGATATCTGCTTCAGGATCTCCTACTTCTCCTTACGCCTTGGAGGTTGTGACACACATAAAGAAGCCAGAGGTCTCTTTATGAGGCTGTGAGATATTCTTGAAACATCTGTCCCTGTTCTTACTCAGGAACAAGATCATCGAAGCAAAGCAAACTTAAAACGGTCTACAAGATTCGGTGGACTGGAGGAGTTGGCCACAGAACAGATTGCAAGCTTCTTCCCGCTATACGCTCAGGCAATTGCATGGCATATAGGGCAACAGAGTTAAATTAGCTGAAGTTACCACTGCCCTACACAGAGACTTACATTGATGGGCAAAGAATGATGTAAAAAGATGATATAAGAATGAGATGTTAGGACCTCCCTTCTTAGAAAAGTCAGCCATGTAGAGCCACTGCGATGTCATATGACCAAGAACAAAAGAATTCCAGGACTGACATAGAAACAAATTCTTTAAAGATATAAAATATAAATATTGTATTATGCCAGAATTTGAATGATAACTGCAGCAGCTTTGGCCTGAGAATCTGGGGGGGGGTGCGTTCTATAATCATTAAGAGTTAAAAATGTGGTACATTTACACAATGGAGCACTACACAGAAAAAAATAACAACAGCTTGAATTTTGCAGGCAAATAGATGGAGCTAGAAAATATTATTTTGAGTGAGGTCACCCAGACACAGAAAGACAATTATCATCTATACTCACTTATAAGTGGTTTTTAAACATAAAACAAAGAAAGCCAGCCTACAAACCACAATCCCAGAGAACTTAGACAACAATGAGGACCCTAAGAGAGACTTACATAGATCTAATCTACATGGGAAGTAGAAAGTAGAAAAAGACAAGATCTCCTGAGTAAATTGGGAACATGGGGACCTTGGGGGAGGGTTAAAAGGGGGAGGGGAAAGGCAGGGAAGGGAGCAGAGAAAAATGTAGAGCTCAATAAATATCAATAAAAAATGTATAAAAAGTTGATATTAAGATAATTGTCAATTTAAATAAAATTCCTAATTTGCTTGCTAAGTCCTGATATTATACCCAAGAACTTCCACCTCCATTTTACATCACTTTTAAACAATTCTCCTACTATCAAATGTGGCAGATTGTATTCAGGTTTGGTTTTGGTATTTATTATTATTATACTGGCTATTATACAGATAATGTATGAAAATGTTTAGTACAGTGTTTGTCATACAGTGCTCTAGCTATTAATATAGAGTATATATATAAGTTCTATATGTGACTTTAGTGTTTATGTAATAATATTATTCAGTGTTAATAAAATAATGCAGAAAAGTACATCAAAAGTGAGCATTACTCCACACCCCACAAATAAATGACTATGCACAAATACATGACAGAAATGTATAAACATGTGACTATATCATGTCACATATGTTGTACACAATATGTATTTCCTTTAATAATATACTATGGAACCCTTTCTTTGTTAGAATATTCCATTATCTATTTTGCTTTTGAAACATTTTTTAATCTTGTAGACTTGGCTGGCCTGGAACTTACTATGTAGACCAACATGGTTTTGAACTTTCAGAAATCCATCTATCTACCTCTGTCCCCTAACTGCCCACATGCTTGGTCTCATTGTCTGTTTTAATGACTACATAGTGTTCCATTTTGTACACAATTAACTAGACTAATTTCTCATTCATATACATATTTTTTAATTTTATAAAATTAAACATACAGTTCTTTTTGCTGCTACTCTTTACAAACTTTATTAGCCTTCTTCTATTGTAGTAAGAACAATTAATCCTAAATCTCCTCTTAAAAAGTCTTCAAGGGTACAATATATTGCGGTTGGCTGTAGGTATAATGTATAAAAGATAGGTTTCTAGAACTTTCTAACCTTGCTTACGTGAAACTGCACACTCATTGATTATTCACCCTTCGGTCCCTGGCAACTAACTTTTTTGATTGTATGAAATTGGCTATTTTCCATATCTCATGTAAGTGGAATCACCAGTATTTTTTTTCAACTATGGCTTCTTAGCACTCCACGGTTGTCATGAAAGCTGTTGCCGAAATCCAGATGACTAGTGTTGCTGGGATAGAGTAAATCCAGATGACTAGTGTTGCTGAGATAGAGTAACCTGAGCCCTCATGCACTGTTGGTGGGGACATAAAATGGTGTCATTGTACATACAGAGAACAGCACAGCAGTTCCTGAAGTCTAAAATGAGAAAAACCATATGATGGACCAGCAAATGCACTTCTGGATATTTCTACAAAAGAACTGCAAACAGGGCTGTGGAGACAGCTCAACCAATGGAGTGCTTGCCCCACCATGAGTTCAAGTCCCAGAACCTACATCAAAGTCAGGCACAGTGGTATGTGTTTGTCATCCTCGCCTGGGAAGGTGGAGAGCTATAGATCCCCACGGCTCTCTGGAAACCAGCTTGATTGATGGAGACAGTGAGGTCCCAGACAACTGAGAGACTCTGTATCAAAAACCAAGGTGGATGACATCAGATGACCCTGAGGTTGACCTCTGGCCTTCACACCACACACACAAAAATGGAATTCAGGATCCTAAAGAGGTACTACATTCTCATGTTCAACATATTTACAAAAGCCAAGCTAGGGAAACAAACCCAGTGTCTGTGGTCAAATGAATAAATTTTTAAAAATGTGAAATATACACACAATGGAATATTATTCAGCCTTTAAAAGAGAACACCAAGTATGGTGGTACACACATGTGATTCTAGCACTAGGGGAAACTAGAAGATCTTAAATTCAAAGTTGACCTAGGCTGTATAGCAAGGACTTGTCTCAAAAAAGTTTAAAAAATACCAAATTCTGCACTAAAGATGCAACAACATGAATGAACCTTGAAAACATCACGCTAGCTGAAATATGCCAGCTACCTTGTTTCTGATCTGTTATTCAATATCATTCCCCAGGACTAGGATTGGTAGGTCTGTATCTCACAGCATCATTTAAGAGTTTTGAGAATAAAAATAGCTGGTGAGAAGGTACAGGTACAAAAAGAAAAGTATCTCACCACATGTCCATCTGTTTCTCACAGTGTGTCCATCCCGGGGGAGACGAGGCTGAAAATGGTCCCACACAGAGGCAGACAGACACAAACACATGAATTATGCACACAAGCAATGTTGGCAAGAAGAAAAACATGTTGCCCCAAGCTATTCTATTCTTATGACAAAACACCACAATCAAGGCAACTTATAAAAGAAAATATTTAACCTGGGGCTTAGGGTTGGAGAGTGTTAGATTCCTTTGATCACCACGGCAGCAGGCAGGCATGGTGCTGGAGCAGTAGCTGAGAGCTTGCGTCCTTATCCACAAATTGGAGGTAGAGAAAGATGTTTGAGAATGGCCTGGGCTTTTGAAATCTCAAAGCCCATTCACAGTTGACACATTTTCTCCAACAAGGCCACACCTCCTAATCCTTCCCAAACAGTTCTACCAACTGGGGACCAAGCATTCAAATGTATGAGCCTGTGGGGCCTGTCTTAATTTTACTGCTGTGAAGAGATGCCAGGACCATGGCAACTCTTATAAAGGAAAGCATTTAATTGGGGCTGACTTACAGTTCAGGTTTAGTTCATTGACATCGATGACAGAAAACATGGTGGCATGCAGGCAGACATGGTGTACTAGAGAAGGAACTTAAGAGTTCTATATCTAATCCACAGGCGGGGGGCTGGAGAGATGGCTCAGCGGTTAAGAGCATTGCCTGCTCTTCCAAAGGTCCTGAGTTCAATTCCCAGCAACCACATGGTGGCTCACAACCATCTGTAATGAGATTTGGTGCCCTCTTCTGGCCTGCAAGCATACACACAAACAGAAAAATCCACAGGCGGCAGCAGAGAGAGAGAGAGAGAGAGAGAGAGAGAGAGAGAGAGAGAGAGAGAGAGAGGCTGGTGGGCCTGTCTTGAGCTTCCTAGACCTCAAAGCCCACCCCTAGTAGCCACACCTACTCCAATAAGGCCACACCTCCTAATAGTTCCACTCCCTGTGGGCCTATGGGGGGGGGGGCATTCTCAATCAAACCACCACAAGTGTGAAGGCAGAAAGTGCTCCAGCACTGAGGTAGACAGGTTTGTGTACACACAAAAGATGCTGGCAGAAAGGAAAGCATCTTGTCTTGAGACTAGCTCTGAGGGTTTATAGCAGTGGGAAAGAGACATATGCATGTCAGTTGGGCAGATAAAAATACGGTGGATGAATGAATGCTTTCTTGCATGCACGGACGGAAGGATGACCAAACAGCCAGCCATGCGGCTAAGATCAAGACTTGGTCTTGAAAGTTTTGCTGAGAAACAGCATTCACCGGCTGGCTTCTCCAGTTAGAACCCCTGCTCTCCCAGCTCTTTCCAGTGCAAGCCAGCCCTCTGCACCAAGTCAGGTCCATCCTGATACATCCCTCCCTGCTCAAGTCCCTCCGGTCTCTTCTGAGTCAGTTAATACCCACTGCCGGATCTCCAGCAGCCTAACTGTAGAGCAAGCGCTTCAGTTCCATCCCTCGCAGGTGTTCACCATCATTATTGTATCCCATGGTGCTTCCTCTTTTCTGACCTTTTCCCTTTGGAAATTCTTCTGAAGCATTAATCTAATTAATCTTATCAAGAAAAACCCAGAGTCAGATATCAGGGTAATAACCTGAAGGATCAGAGAAACAGAAGCAGCCACCAGTGACGTCTTACCTCTCCCGATCCTCCGACCAAAAGGCCAAGATCCTGTCTCTACCCCACCTTGTCACTTCCTGTCTCCACCCCCTGAGTGGTGGGATTAAAGGCCTGTGCCACCAGCACCCAGCTTCTGTGGTTAATTAGAGGCTAGCTCTGCCCTCTGACCATCAGGCCAACTTTGTCAGAGCACAAAATATCACACAACTTTCTGCAAGGTCTCCTAGCCCAACAGTTAGCTCCAGATTTTTGAAACTGATTTGCAAAATGACAGTGTTGATACTAAGACAGCCTTATGTAGGTGGTGGAAGTTTCCACTCTCTTCTGGGCATATTTTCCTGTAGGCAGAAATTTCTGTGCTGCCAGCAACTCCCAAATAAACACACTGAGGCTTAATATTACTTATAAACATTTGGCCGATAGATCAGGCTTGTTACTAGCTAACTCTTACATTTAAATTAACCCATATTTCTTATGCAAGCTTTGCTGTGTGACCTGGTACCTTTTCCAGTGTGCCAGAGTGGCCCCTGTGGGATCCAGGCAGCCCGACTTCGTGTGGAGTATTTATACCAGAAAGCCAACAAATGCTCCTTGTCGGACGCCACCACTCCTTATTAAAAATGTACACAATTGATTTTCAGCAAATATTACCCCATTTTCTGTTGGCACTACTCCTTAATAAACATACAATTCTTGAGAAATGGCAAAGTCAACAAGCGCCAGCACAAGGGGAGTGGAATGTCCTGGGACGTCACTCTTGCTGCTCCACCTCCTTCCCACCTCCTCCCAAGCCAGCCAGGGATGATCAACTCTCCTCTTCATCTTTTCTTTTCCCTTCATCAATTTTTATCACACACACACAGTTTGTTTCTTCGAGACATAGTTTCTCTGTGTAGGCTTTCCTGTCCTGGAACTTGCTCTGTAGACAAGGCTGGCCTCAGACACACAAAGATCTGCCTGACTCTTCTAATTATATTTTTAAGGGCAAGAAATTATGAGACAGAGGCAGCAGAGCTGAAGTGTGTGTGTGTGTGTGTACACGTGTGCGCATGCTAGGGACCACAGCCTCTCTGAAATAAAATGGTTTAGAGTCATTACAGAGACAGCCAAGAAAAATGCCACATTCTGGAACATTTCCCCAATTTCCAGCAGAAGCAGCAAGAGGGCTCAGGAGTGTTGGGCCATGGCCACTAAGCCAGAACTAAGCATTTGGTTTAATGAAGAGCTGGAGAGAAAAGGCTTGCATTGTTCATGCTGACCTACATTGCCTGTGGGCAAGGCAGGCGTGGATAAAGCTGGCAAGCTCGGAGGGCAGGTGACTACAGCATGGTGGGGTCTGAGGTTAGGTTTTTCACTGCAGATCTCAAGAACAGGCAGTGGTCTCCTATTCGCAGCTGGCCACTGATCAACTTCCTCATCTCTCTTCCCCTCTCTGCTCCAACATTTGTAGCTCAACTGAAGGCAACCCTGAATTCCTCTCAAGGCTCCACAGAGCAAGCAGTGTTTGGATTGATCTCATTGATAATCAGAACCCTCATGCTGGACTTGAGGACTTGGCAGTACGTTTTGAAAAGGCAGAGTTTGGCTGTGATATCCAGAACACTGGCGAGAAGTCGGAAATTCTAAATGAAGAGCTAACTACTAACAGGAGATCACTTGTATTTCAAACTCTGCAGACGGTGCACAGGAGAGAAAACCACAGACTAGAAAGCCGGTGTCTCTGGACCTTGCCTGCTTCGGTATAGGAGTCTGAGTTCTATTCCTTTCTCTCTTTTTATTTCTGAACATGCAGGTACTATAAAAAATACTGAGATGTTGCCAGGTGTTGTTGTTGTGCACCTCTAATCCTAACACTCAGGTGGATCTGAGTTCAAAGCCAGCCTGATCTACAGAGAGAGAGTTCCAGGACAGTCGGGGCTGCAATGAAAAACCCTGTCTCAACAACTAAGATGCAAGGAAAAATCCCTGGCTTACATTTTTCCAAGATGTATCCAAATTTTGTTAGTTTGTTTTTTTGAGACAGGGTCTTTCTGTTTCTTTTATTTACTTATTTGTTTGTTTTTTGAAATAAGGTTTCTCTGTATAGCCCTGACTATCCTGTAACTTACTCTGTAGACCAAGCTGGCCTTGAACTCACAGAGATCCACCTGCCTCTACCTCCTGAGTGCTGGGATTAAGGCGTGTGCCACCACTGCTTGGTGAGACATGGTCTTTCTATTAGCATTGGCTCTCATGAAGCTCACAATGTAGGCCTCAAACTCACAGAGATCTCTCCGTCATGCTCCGTCTGTGCTTGGATTAAAGGCATGCACTGCTATGCCCAGCTAGTGTTTGTTTTATAAGCCTAGGAGTCGCAGTATTTTGGTACATACATATTTACACGTATTGCATCTTCTTGATAAACTGTTCCTTTTATTTGTATAACATGGAAGGAAATCAAACATGGCTGAGGGTAGGCAAGAGAGATGAATAAGAACAAAAATAAAATATGTATGTACAAAGATGTCACAATGAAATCAACCCATGCCTTTGTATAACCAAAAACTAATAGCAACTTAAAAGCTAACAAATACATAAAACTGCCAAGTGATCACCTTTCCTGATCTCTCCTTCCCTCTGCACTCTAATGCTCGTAGCTCAACTCCAGACAACTCAGAATTCCTCAAGCCTCCACATCTGTATCCTTCATAACATTCTTTATAATAAACAAGTTGTCGTATGCTTCCCCGAGTGCTACAAGCCATTCTAGCAATCAATCCAACTGAAGGAGAGGCGCATGCGGCCCCTGATGTCCAATCAGAAGCACTGGACACACACCTACACTTCAGCTGGCAGTCCTGTGGGACTCAAGCCCTTAACCCATAGTGTCTGATGCCACTAAGTTCAGGCAGGCAAGGTCAGCACTGTGATGAAGTATAGGACACCCAGCCAGTGTCAGGGAACTGGTCCTTGTGGGAAAATACCCAAACACCTGGTCAGAGAAGTGTTCTGTGTTCAGTGTCGAGAAACCAACCATCCCTTCCCACTCTCTAAGACTTATTCTGTCTGGGAAGGTACTAGTGAAGTGACCAAAATGAGCCTTCTTGTCTGAAAACATCACAGAACAATCCTCCTCCCTATGCCAACAAGAAGTAGGAGCCGAGGGAGGGTAGACATTGCCTGAGACCACCCCCATTTTCCCCATCCTGACACTAAGACTCTTTTCGCGGGCAAAATTCTCATTAAAATTCAACAGCCAGGTAACCAGACTTACACTTAGTAAAAGGTTCATGGAATTGTTCATCTCTGCATAAGACAGCCACCAGCACCTACTGGGCCAGAAACCTACACACCATCAAGGAGTAAGAGCACATATGCTCAACACACTGGCATGATGAAATGACTCCCAAAGAACTAAAACAGAAACCAATTCAACCTGCCAGACAGATGGTCATTCCCAAGAAGTCAAAAGAAGTAAATAATTTCCAGTTGGAAAGCTTGCCCTCTAGTGGGGAAATAATGAACTAACCACACAACTGCAAAGGTTCAGAACCACAGGCTAGCAACAGCATTAACACGGATGACACATATAGATAAAAGTCAGGGAACAGATATGAGCATCTTCTATAGGCTTGCCTGGGACCGTCCTCAGAGGCTTTCTCGATGGACAGATTAAGACCTTGACCTCACTCAGACAAGGCCAGATACATACTGGATGATTACTGAGCAAGAATGCAGTTCAGAACTGAAAAGAATGGGTCTGGGTCGGAGTCTGAGTTGAGCCTTTCTGTTTGTTAGCTTCGAGTCCTGTCCAATGAGGATGGGAAGCATGCCTCTCCCACAGTGAAGTGGGAATGAGATGAATACCTAGGTGAGTGCCAGCCAGCATTCAGCAACAGTACTTCCGATGGGTGCTCGCTCTGTGCCTCCCATTTCACGTACCAGGTTAGGGAGCCGAGCATCAAGCTAGATAATCACACAGCAGCAAGGGTTCAAGAAAGGAGGCAACTCCTAGAACACATGGCTGTCTTTCAGGGTTTGAAAAAGGTGTTCCTCTGGGAGGAGGAACTGCAAAGATGCCCCTCCTGAGAACTATCCGACAGGCACCACTGTACTCACCGAGGGCCACTTAGATGAAACGGCCAGCAAGAAGGATCAGTTGGGAAAGAAGCTTGATGACCTGAGTTCTGTCACCAGGACCCATATAGTGAGAGAGCTGACTCCTGCAAGCTGTAACTGCCTCATGAGTACAGTAGCGCAAGCACACACACGCATGCACATGCACGCACACACACAAGCAAGCACACACACGCATGCACATGCACGCACACACACAAACGTAAGTAAATAAATGTTAAAAGATCTTTATGCCAGACCTGGTGGCACAGGTCTTTTATGTCAGCACTTGGAGGCAGAGGCAGGTGGATCTCTGTGAGGGCCAGGCTAGCCTGATCTACATAGAGAATTCCAGAACAGCTAGGGCTACACAGTCCTACTGTCGCAAAAAGAAACCAAACAAACACCTTTACATATAAAATTAAAAGTTGAAAATCAGTTCCTCCTCATCACTGGTGATGTTTCAATGGTCAGTAGCCAGCCACACGTCACATGTGGCCAAAGTGCACAGTGGAGTAAGACAGCTACATTTATTATTGCTTCTCTTTTCCTTCCTTCCTTCCTTCCTTCCTTCCTTCCTTCCTTCCTTCCTTCCTTCCTTCCTTCCATCTAGCGCTTTTTCACTTTCTCTGACTTTAGCTCAGGATTTCATCTTTATGTATCTTTCCCCAGCCTTTTAGCTACCCTTCTATTTTCTTAGTACTTGCCTTGGAGTTTGAGGCATAGCAACTGACCTTAGTCCACTTTAAAATATCACTTTACCACTTCCAAGTTCACGTAGGTGCCTTGGAACCGAGTACCCAGCTCCTATCCCATGCTCATTCCACAAATTTCTAAATTACGATCACCCAACATACTGGTGTATTCTGATAAGCTGTATGGATTAAATAAGAAAGAAAAGGACGGGTTTCGCCTTAGTTTATTCTGGCTTTAGCACTCTATACATTTGTTTCTAACCAATCTAGTTTCCTTCTCGCTTAAGAATGTTTAACAGCTGTAGCAAGGTGGATCTCCTGAAGACCAACTCCATCTCTGATTAGATTTTACTTCTTCACATGTGATAGTTTTGCTGAATACAAAATTTCAGGCTGGTTTTTCTCTCAATTCTTTAAGCATTATATTTTACCCACTCTCTTTTCTGTTTGGTTTCTGGAAAGAAATTTGATGCTAATTGTTTCCTTTTCCCTAAAAAATGTGGGTTCTCTCTATGTAAGATTTTCTGTCTTTGACTTTCTGTGGTTGGAACAACTTGATAGCCTTTGCAGCAGTGAGCACATGGAAGTCAATGACGGCAACATCATTGTGCCATGTTTGGTTAAGTTTGGTTTGGACTACTTCATTCTGGTTAGTCCATTCATCTTAGCCTGTTTTATTTGTCTATTTCTGTTTCTAAGTTCACATATTAGCTTCAGCTATGCGTCTTATTAGCATTTATAAATCCTAAGAACCTTGAGTCTCAGTTAAAGCCATGAGTCCTAACCAGTAAACTACTAACAATTACTGTAATTACTGTCACATCAGAATCTCTTTATTCTTCACCTGAGGTGACTTCTGAGCTTTTCTTCTTGGGTTACCACAGTCTGTACAATCATACTTGTCACTATTTATTTTTGTAATTTTTTCCATCTTTATAATTATTAATTTCCTTTAAAGAAAAAAACCTGGTCGACATAAAGAACTACAGCCAATAAAGGGATGGTGAGAACTGGAGAAATAGTCCTCCCCAAGGAAGAGCACACCAATTGGTTATCCAACACCAAATGTCAGCCCTGAAAACATAATGCAAGTAACAGTATACAGACTGAGCAGGGTATATTTAAGAGTATATGTATATACGTAAACATGGATGCATGTAATAATAGTTAGTAAAATTGGCCATGGATTTGAAAGGCAGCAAAGGGGTTATACGGGAAGGTTCGGAAGGGGGAAAGGGAAGGAAGAATGATGTAATCATCATCTAAAGAAATAAAAATAACGAAATAAAATCTACAAGATGGAAGGAAAGCAATGGTCCAATAAAAAAAGATCTGGCAGTGGGTGATGCAGATATTATGAATGACTTTTATTTAGCTTTATTTCCTTTATTTGAAACAAAATTCTTCATTATATATTTTCCTATCAATGAAAATAATTTCAACCTACTTTAGTTAAGATGGAAGTAGAGGAAGAAGCCCACTATTTATTCATTAAGCAAGCATTTTCAGACTACAGAGAGAGACAGGAAAGCCTGTATAAGTGCCAGGAATGTAAAGATGGATGCTAGGGTTCATAGCTACAGAGCTCTCACCACGCTATGGTGACTTTGATCACTTACACAGAATTAACATACAACCCAGCTCATCACTGGTGATATAGAACTGTTGTGAAAATGTTTTCAAACGGCTGAGCACTGCACTGGCCACAGGGAAGACACCTGATAAATGGTGGATTTTATGTTTGTGATGGGTGTTAGAGACTACAATAGAATATGCTTCCGGGAGGAAGAGGGATAGAAATAGGGAAACGAGGATTCCTCAATGGACTCCACCAGAGGGGCTTCCCGGGGAAAGGAATGCAGGAAAAGGCATCCTAGACGGAAGAGCAAGCTAACAAGGCACAGCAGGAGCATGGCATGTTTAGAGACCGAGTCTGGAGAATCAGAACTACTGATATTTAGAGTTGGCGAGGTGGCTCAGCAGCTAAAAGCATTTGCTTTACAAGCCTGACAATACGAGTATGGTCCCAGAAACCCATGGTGGGAGGAAAGAATCAGTACCTGAAGATCCTCTAACCTTCACAAATGTGCTCTGGCACATGTATGTGTAGGTGGATTTTTCTTTAGCCTGTCAGCTCACAAAAACAAACAAACAAACAAAAAACCAAAAAAAAAAAACCAAAGACTTATTATTATGAAAGCTGTCTTAGCTTGTTTCTAACTCGTTCTTATAACTTAAATTAACCCATATTTTTAAATCTGTGTTCTTTTATGTGGCTCACCTACTGTCCATCCTGCTTCCTCTGTGTACAGCTGGCAACTGTCTTTCTTCTTTTTTTTTTTTTTTTTTTTTTTTTGCTTTTTCGAGACAGGGTTTCTCTGTGGTTTTGGAGCCTGTCCTGGAACTAGCTCTTGTAGACCAGGCTGGTCTCGAACTCAGAGAGATCCGCCTGCCTCTGCCTCCCAAGGGGATTAAAGGCGTGCGCCACCACCGCCCGGCTTCTGTCTTTCTTCTTCCCAGAGCTCTCTCTCCAGAAGTCCCACCTGACCTCTTCCTGCCTAGCTAAGCGACCATTCAGCTCTTTATTAAACCAATCACAATGATACATCTTCATACACTGTAAAGGAATATTCTGCAGTGTGTGCCCACACACACACACACAGAGAGAGAGAGCGGGGGGGGGAATAAAAATTTAAAAGTATTCGTATTTATTCATCAGTTATGTATCAGGAACTACATTCACTTCCACACACAAAAAAAATCTGAGGTAGATATTATAACCCCCATTCAATCGATAGGAAAACCAACCTTAGCAAGGCTATTACTCAGCGATACACTGGGCCCTGCTTACAAGACCTGAAAAGAAAAATGATTGACAAGAACAGAAAAGGCTCTTATAGGACAGGCCAACAATCTGCTCGTTTATTTAAAGAACAAATTTGAGACATTAAAGTCTTAAACACTTGACCCAAAGTTATACTGTCAAAAGTGGTCCTGCAGGGGATAGGCAGGGAGAACAGGGACCTTGTGCATCACAAAGTAGTTGATGCCACCTGTGCAATTGCCCTGGTTACCTGTGAGGGTCTGAGCCAGGGCAGATGCACAAAGAATGGAGCATGCAGGGAGGATGACCAGCAGCGGTGGGCACCAAGAGAAAGCAAGAATGCCTGGGCCTCCAGGTTTCTGGTTGAGCACTGCCATTAGCAGGCTTAGGGAAATCCCATACTCATTAATAGATGTGTGAGCTACTTTTACATCATAGTGACCTGAGTTTGTTGTGGGCCATAGTTTTAGTCTACCACAGCAGAGAACACGTGTGGAGGAGTTCATGATGGCATATAAGCAGTAGAGACCCCAGCCAACATCAAGAGTGGGTAAAGTCTTTAAAGGCCCTAATGACTTAACTTCTGCCACCAGGACCCAACTCCTAAGGGCTCCTCAGCTTTTAAAATAACAGAAATTCATACACATAAGCCTGTGGGGGACATTTCAGATTCAAACCATAGCATTCTATCCACAGCTCTCATTTCCTAATGCAAATCTCGTAATATAAGATACAGTCAGTCCAGCCTCAAGTCCCCATGGTCTTAATGGTCTCAACATTGTTCAAAAGTCTAAAATATCTTCTGACATTTCAAACCATCTTATCTGGAACTTCTGGAAAATCAAAAAACAAGTTACATCTCTTAATCCCTAGTCCAAAAAGAAAGAGGGAGGTACAGTAAGGGAAGCAAGACTCAACATTAGCAGAGCAAGCATAAAAGCCTGCAGCTCCATGTGTGACATCAGGCATGGTAACATGTGCTCTGGAGAGTTGAGTAGTCCCACGTGTCCAGATCTACCATTCACAGTACATGTGAGCACTCCCTTAGGACAGCTTCCCCAAGAACCCACAGCTTTTTTCAGCAACCTCTACATGTTGGAACTCAGGCCTAGCCTGACTGGGGGCTCCCTGCAGGGAATTAAACCCTGCTACTGTTTGTCCTCACCAGCTTTTCTCAAACTTTGGTGAAGCCTGTGTGACCCTGTGACTCTTACAATGCATGCTGGCATAATCCGCACCATATACAGGCGATGCCATCCTACAGTACCAGCTCCACAAGTAGTTGCTCTCCCAGACCACAGCTGCTGCAGAGTCCAGGCACCTGCCCAGCTGCATCTGGGAACTTTCCCCTAGATGACTGTCTTATGAGTTTTCTTGCTGTGCTGAGACACCATGACCATTGCAACTCTAATATATGAAAACATTTAATTCAAGTGGCTCGCTTATAGTTTCAGAGGTTCAGTCCGTTATTAGCATGGAAGAGGTGGTGCTGGAGTAATGGCTACAAGTCCTACGTCTTGCAGGCAACAGCAAGTCAACTGAGACATGGCATTATCTTGAGCACAGGAGACCTCAAAAGTCCACTCCATAGTGATACTCTTCCTCCAACAAGGCCACACCTCCTAATAATGCCACTCCCTGAGATTATGGGGGCCAATGACATTCAAACTACCACATCAGTAGGGCCCCTTTTCAGCACTCCTCTTTCAAATATACCTGCACTGCTACATGATGGGAGCCTTTGCCAAGCAATTTTTTGTTGTTTTGACACAGGATTTCTGTGTAAAAGCCCTAACTGTTCTGGAACTAGCTCTGTAGACCAGGCAGGCCTCAGACTCAGAGACCAGCTTGCCTCTGCCTCTTGAGTGCTGGGATTAAAGGCGTGTGCCACCACCACCCAGCTGTACTTGCACAAACTGCACGTTATTCTGACTTTGTTTTGTTTTTTAACGTTCAATTCTCCTTATACATCCAGTTAAAAGCAGCAAGAACAACCATGCCACAGCCTAAGTATTACACTGTTTTGGAGTTTTCCTCTGATAAATTAGTCTGTTATTACTTTGAATTCAGCCTTACCCAAATTTTCAAGCAATCTCACGACACAGGCCTCCAGCCCTGTTCCCCTCTGAACGCTAATGAACTGGGTGGGCATCTGCTATCTATCTCAGTATTCTGGACTTCCAAACCCTCAGCAGAATGGTCCATGAGGCTCTGCTCACAATATTATAGCATTTCCTAACCCACAGGCTCATATCCACATAGTCAGGTGAATCACAGCATAGCCACTTCTTTGGTACAAAGGTTTCCTATGGAAACTTTGTATTGCACAAAATAAAATATTCAACAGAAGCAAAGACCCAACCCACAACCTAACATTTGATGATGTCTGTGTATGAGTTATCTAGTTGAATCTGAAGTTCAAGAAGTCGGTATGACTGGAGATCTGTGATTTAAAAAAACTATCAGAACTGTTGAGCCGGGCGGTGGTGGCGCACGCCTTTAATCCCAGCACTCGGGAGGCAGAGGCAGGCGGATTTCTGTGAGTTCGAGACCAGCCTGGTCTACAAGAGCTAGTTCCAGGACAGGCTCCAAAACCACAGAGAAACCCTGTCTCGAAAAACCAAAAACAAAACAAAACAAAACAAAACAAAACAAAAAAAAAACTGTTGAAAGTCGGCATGTTCAGGGAGAGTGGCAGCACTGGGAGGGTAAGCCAGGAAACACACCCAGATGCAGAGATCAGCCAATATTCTCTCTTCTTCTTTCTCTTAAACCGGTTACTTGACTGGAGTTTCTGTGGCATACCTGGTTAATCATAATCTTGGCACAGCCCTGGGGACCCCAATGCCAAGCACCCCTTACTCTACTTACACATCAGTTCTGACTGAAGTTCAGTAGTTTAGGGGTACCTCAGGCCTGTAATTGACCACACCTTACCTGCATGGACCCAAAACTCTCAAAAACACCTAATCATCTCAAATGAATATTTTTTTAAAAAAAAGTCTTAATTTCTTTTATTATGTGTAGGTATAGTTTTGTGCCTCCAGAGGCCAGAAGAGGATGTGAGGTCCCCGGGGGACTGCAGCTGCAGGCAGCTGTGAGTCATATGATCGTCATAAACCACCCAGTGTGGGTGCGAAGAACTGAACTTGGGCCTCTGTGTGCTCCTGACCTCTGGGCCACCCCTTCTGCACCAGCCCTACAGAGTAATGTTCCAGTCTGGTCACCAGCAACCTTCAAAAATGTCATCCTGCTGATAGTAAGATGAAGAATTACATACTTGCCAGAATATTTCATGACAAGTATCCATTAGATTGTTTGCTTGTGTGTTTGGTTTTTAAGTCTCACTATGTAGCCACAGGTAGGATGGAACTCGATCTGCAGAGCAGACTGGTCTCCGACTCAGGGATTAAAGGAGTACGCCATCATTCCCAGGCTATTTCTAAATTTTTAAAACACCAAAAGGAATCCCAGCTTCTGTAGCACCAAAACATATCTGGGAGGTGGTTATCAATAACCACATTTTCTATAAACTTAAAAATATTTTTCTAGTATGGACACATAATAACAACAGATATAAACAAACAACTTTGTATAAAATAATTTATTGTGGAATTGTCGAGATTGGAATTATTTTACAGTTAGTTTTTCTCCTCTCAGCAACTAAGTTTCTAAAGAGATAAAGGGAAATCATTTTAATTAGAACTGTCTAAAATCTCCATTCTGAATTTGTATCAGATAGTAGAGTTAGACATTGATAATAGCTGAGAAATAGTGATTTCATTATATGATATGGCAAGGTGTCCCCGCCCCCAAATACTGATCAACAACATGTTATAGCTTAACTAATTATAGTTTAAATTCTCATTTGAGGGATCTAAGCATTCACCAAGTAGTTAAACATGGCTGTGAGGGTGATAGTGCCGCTTTAGTTTGTACTCTGCCCAATCATGCTCCCTTGAAGAAAATCTCTCAAAATAAGCTACTTGCTAGCTCTCTAAGCAATCAGTCAAGAAAGCACAACTGCTCCATGATGATTTGTAAGTCCAGAACAAATACACAAGAAATTTCATGGCCAACTTACATGACTAAGAGGCAGACCAGTCTTCACATTCTGCATCATCAACATAAAAACTGGAGTACCTTTATTAAACCATAAAGTGTCACAAAAGAATATGGTTATCACAAAAAATATTACTTTATTAGAGTCTAATGACACAAGGAGGAAACAGAAATCATTCAAGTTAAGGTAAAAAGAGAGAATCATGTTATCTACCAAAATGGAAAATATGGCTATTTTTTAACATAAAGCTAACACTTCAAAATAAAAACAAAAAAAATCAAATAAAGAAGCCAATAAAGAGATCAAAACAGGCTCTGAAACTAGGATAAACAACAGCGCTAAGAGGGACGTTTATGCGTTAATCAACAACTAAGTATAATACAGAAGCAACAACACTCCTAATTCAGGAGTGTAAGACTGTACAAGTATAAACAAGCAATTGTAACAGATGTCTATGTAAATTGGAGGCCAGACAGAGCGTAAAATAAGCTCACATAATACTTCATTTAAAACTTCTATCCAGCCGGGCGGTGGTGGCGCACGCCTTTAATCCCAGCACTTGGGAGGCAGAGGCAGGCGGATCTCTGGGCGTTCGAGGCCAGCCTGGTCTACAAAGGGAGTTCCAGGACAGGCTCCAAAGCTACAGAGAAACCCTGTCTCGAAAAACCAAAAAAAAAAAAAAAAAACTTCTATCCAAATATTTCATTTCATACCAATAAAATACACACTAGAAAAGAAACCCTGATGTGAATTCAAATTTGAATCTGTAAGAGCAAACTTTGCACAAGATTTCAAACTTCACACTTGAAGAACTCATGGTCAGCTGTTCGGTGTAGTGTGGCTTCGGTGGCAGCAGGCAGGAAGGCAGAGGTAAGCGGAAGCAGGTTATGGCAGGCCTTCCTGTACTCTTCATACTGGGAACTACAGCTCCCAAAGCTGCCGTCAAGCAGGGCCTCGGAAACCTTTGTAAGAGTCTAATGACACAGGAAGACATATCAATTGCACAAAGATACAAGCAGCTTGCTAATGATTTTAATCAACAGACCCAACCTATTCCTTACCCCGAGAAAGACTTCAGTCTCTTCTTATCTACAGTAAGCATTCACTACAAATAAAGAACATTAAACGCCAACTTGGAGCTGACTGTGATGGCACAGGCCTTTCCAATCACAGGGGGCCGAAGTAGGATTCTAACTCCAAGATTAACTGCATAGCAAGATCGTGTCTCAAAAGGGGGAAAAGGGAATGGCGAGATGCCTCAGCAGTCAAACGCAGTTGTTGCCAAGCCTGACAATTCAAGTTCAATCTTAGGATCTATATGGGAAAGTAGAGACTCAAATCCCGAAAGTTGTCCTCTGACCTCCACATTCTTGGCATGGCACTCTCCTTCCCAATAAACAAACAAGCAGCCCCCCCCCCAAAAAAAAATTTATGAGAGGAAAACACTCAAAAGCCTTAAAAAGATAATTCTAGTTTTTGTTTTATTGGGGCGGCTTAGCATCAAACTGAGTGTGTAGCCAGTGCTAGCTCTGAACTTCTGATGCTCCTGCTTCCACTCTGAGTTGCAGAATTACAGGCACACACCACCATATCAGGAAGTGTCCTTTACTGGCAACAGCTCACATTACTAAGTGGCTCTATGTATGAGCCAGGAGGAAGGACTTCATGTTTTGCTATTTCAGTTAAGTTTAACTCAATTGTGCAACAGGTATCACTTGCACATCTATTTTTGAAATGAGAAAAGAAACATAACTTGCTTGAAGTCACACAGTTAGTAACAGGTGGGGCTGAGATTTGCATCCGGGCTGAGCATTTTAACCGAGTTAGAACTGTTGTAGAGATGCACATTTTGTAAGATATTGCAAGACCTATCAATCAGTCTGTGAAGAATCTTACCTTCACATTTTTATCTTTTATAGTGTCATCCAACCTAGTGGCTATAGCAATTGCTTTCTCTTGCCTTGACTTGTCCAGAAAATACATCATTTTAGCACCTGAAATTCCAAGACATTTCAAGATGAGTAACTGTTAAGGCTTACGCTCATCTAGCTTATACTGGTCAGTCAGATGTGGCTCACAGTGTTTAATCACCTAGTGGAGGGCTAGAGCTGGCATTCATCAGCTCTGGGTAGCCAACTATGACGTGTGCTCCTAATTTCCTCCTGTCAGTAACATCCCACTGAAGCTTTGGGCCACAATGAGAGCATGAGTTACCGAGACAAAGCTATCCGAAGAGCAGTGAAGAGCACTTGCTGCTCTTACAGAGGACCCAGGTTTTGTTTCCAGCACCCACACAGCAGCTCACAACTATCTGTAACTCCAGTTCCAGGCAAGCTGACATCCTCTTCTGGCCTCCATAGGTACTGCACACATGCTGTGCACCAACATATACACATAAAACTTTAAAAATAAAATTTAAAACAAAACATTATTAAAGCTTTTCCCTCAGACAGTTATCAAACACTTACTGAAATAAAAAATTTGACAACTTCTATGCTTAGAAACAATGTGATTCAAAATATAAATGTACAGGGTTACCCTATACAATCAATGACAGCCAAAACCACTCTTTTGTTTTTTCAAAACCACTTTTACAACGCATAGTACCTTAAACTAAAGCATCTAAAGAATAAATTACTGCCACAAAGAAATATAGTCAAAGAAAGATATTTTTACAAAGAAAGTAATTTATAAAAGCTATTTAAAGTAAAACAAAACACAGTTCATATGTGTCCTGAAAATGATATGGCATATGTTCATGTTCCTACTGTATTCTTATTAATGTACATTATTTTTCTCTGTTGAAAACTCTATACATATTAACTTAGTTATAAAATGGTATCTTGACTCTTTTTTTTTTAAGGAGCTTTTCTTTTTCTTTGGGATTTTTTTTGTTTTTGTTTTTTGTTTTTCGAGACAAGGTTTCTCTGTAGTTTTGGAGCCTGTCCTGGAACTAGCTCTTGTAGACCAGGCTGGTCTCGAACTCACCAGAGATCCACCTGCCTCTGCCTCCCAAGTGCTGGGATTAAAGGCGCGCGCCACCACTGCCCGGCTCTTTGGGATATTTTTTTTTTATTTTTTTATTTTTTTGGTTTTTCGAGACAGGGTTTCTCTGTGGTTTTGGAGCCTGTCCTGGCACTAGCTCTTGTAGCCCAGGCTGGTCTCGAACTCACAGAGATCCGCCTGCCTCTGCCTCCCGAGTGCTGGGATTAAAGGCGTGCGCCACCACCGCCCAGCTTCTTTGGGATATTTTAATTGTACTCTGACACCCCCAAGACTGCCAATAAAGTTACTTCAAATTAGAGAGTGGAGCTAGCTACTAGCTGACCAAAATTAGCCATAGAGGCTTTGGAGGACTGAGAACATATAGAGACAAAGGAGGTAGTAGGGTGAGGCTTAGAAAAAGTCTCAGCCCTTTTGAATTGAGGAAGGAGAGAAGTCACTGGCCACTTCTTCACTTCTCTGATCATTCAGGTTTTGACTCCTGAGTTTGTATAATTAAATAAATGCTCCATTCATCTTTCCTTTCTTAAGACATATTTATTATGTATACAGTGTTCTGTGCGTACATTGACCTGCATGCCAGGGGAGGGCATCAGGTACCATTACAGATGGTTATGAGCCTCCATGTACTTGCTAGGGATGGAACTCAGGAAGAGCAGTCAATTCTCTTAACCTCTGATCCATTTCTCCAGCCCCCATCTTTTATTTTTATATGGTAGAAATTTTCCTTTTCCTTAGAATATTTTAAAAACTATTTCTCTATCATCCTGGTCTTCTAAAAAATTACTTTCACCTACTGTCGTGAGCCACGCCAGAGGAGCAGCGAGTTGCTATTGAAGGTCCAAAGTCAGCCCAACAGAATGGAATCCTCTGATGGGCCAGTTTCCTTTAGGAAAGGCCACGGGACTGTAGACCCTGGAATGTCTTTTGCTTCTGCTGTGCCTTTACATGTTTGCTGTGGCTCTCTTTCTCTGGTATCTAGCATGGTGTGAGTGGACGTGGGGAGATCTCCACTGTCTGTAATATTGTGTGTTTATCTCTTGGAAACATCCCACTCTACTGGGCATTTTTTCCTGTGAATTGCCAAGATGACCCCTCCCTAGGCTGTACTGTTTAATTTAATTATGAGAGCTTATAGTGCTTTGATGAATAAAAATAAATACAAGGCTATGTTTCACAACCAGGGTCTGAGTCTCACCTAAGGAGCTGCACGGATTGTAGCTCAAGTTAATGACCAACAGTTGAGTCTCAATAGCCCAGTTTGTTTAAATTTTTTTAACCTTAATGTTGGGAGATAAGTGCATATGTCTTGGAGTGTGTCACAGACGAAACAAAGTTTTGAAAACACCAAAGTTAGACTAAGATGTTTTCGCTAAATAATTTTGAGGTGAAAAACCCAAGAAGACAATCTAAAGTTTTAAAACAGCACACAGTTGAATGCGGGACTCTTTCAAGGTCAGGGAACAAGAACAAAGCAGCCCAGTTATTACGGGCTGGCTAGGTTTGGTTGATGACCAAAAGTGATGATTAATTCTTATATCCATTCAAGTCCTCAATATCCTGACATAAAAACTATTAATGAATGGATACATACCCTAAAGATTTAAAGTAGAGCCGACTGATTCTTTTTCATATATAAAAGTTTAGGTTTGTGATTCCTTTAAGATTCCTTATAAGATTGCCTTTTAAGATAAGTAATAAAGTGATTGGTCCTTTCTCTGTAACTGTAAAATGCAGCCTGCCAGTAAGAGACCTGACAAAAACACCTTGCTTGCCACATGGTTGATCTATAACAAGTTGCTTGGGTATGAATATATATGGGTTCTTGGGATAATTTGTTTTATATCTGTAATACATAAAATATTTGATCATGTGAGGGAGATTAAAAACATATTTTTACCTATAATAATTCACTTGAAAAATGGAATGCAACTGTTCTGACTCTTGTACTGCCTGGAAGATTCTGTGGGGCATAAAAGCTGTAAAACAACATGAGATAGAAAGAATAAAGAGAGAATAACAAGAATTGAAATAAAGGAGGAAAACATCAATAGAGTCTGTGAGTGCCTTTTTCCTTAACATGTCTCAGATAGAAAAGTTTAGCTTTGCCGGGCGGTGGTGGTGCACACCTTTAATCCCAGCACTCGGGAGGCAGAGGCAGGCGGATCTCTGTGAGTTCGAGACCAGCCTGGTCTACAAGAGCTAGTTCCAGGACAGGCTCCAAAGCCACAGAGAAACCCTGTCTTCAAAAACCAAAAAAAAAAAAAAAAAAAAAGAAAAAAGAAAGACAGAAAGAAAAGTTTAGGTTCGCTGACTCCATGATATCCCTGTGCTGCTGGAGGCTGGTCCCCCAGACAGCAATAACCTATTTAAAAATTATTATTATTTATTTAATTATTATAAATTATTTTAATTAATTGTGTCTGTGTGGGGGTTTATGCATCTGAGTACAGGTACCCACAGAGGCCAGAGGTGTTAAATCCCTCTAGGGTTGGAGTTCTAGGTGGCTGTGAGCCTCCTGATAGGTACTGGGAATCTGACTCAGATCATCCAGAAGAGCAGTGCATGAACACTCTTAACCACCAAGCCAAGTCTCCAGCCCGTCCTCTGTTCTTACAGAAAAATTCTTCTCTGCTCTTTCTACCTAGAAATGTAATTTTTTTAAATGTTAATTCTTCCACATGTATTACAATGAAGACATTTTCTTTAACAAAGCTTAGATTAAAATTATCTATACAATTTTAGGCAAAATTATCTACATGGTTTAAAGCAGAGCACAGTCCAGGGAGGGGAGCAGAGAAAAATGTAGAGCTCAGTAACAATCAATTAAAAAAAAAAAAAAAAAAAAAGCAGAGCACAGTTAAATTTGGTACATCTTTCACTTTATCTCCAACTTTTCTACCATCCTTCATCTAATTCTCACTGACATGTTAGCAATCTGTGTAAGAAGCCTAGAACCCTTTCCAAAACAAAACAGGATACTGTGAGAACAATCTCTGTCCAGATGATGTCTCTAAAACACAGGGAACATGAGAAACACAAATGGCTCCTGAGGCTGCTTGAGCAGATCTGAGTTTCTGGTATACTAGACAACACAGAATAGGGTCCCGACACACTGGAGACCCACAGAATGGTGCCGAGCCCTCTGTCCCAGGGCACACTGCCAGGATATGCTGCCCCTCATGTACACCCTCACATGCCACAGTGTGGATGCCATTCGAACTCATGGGATAACAACATCATGTATCCTTAGCTGACTGGATAGTAAATGTATATACACCAGTGAATTTCCACATTAAGCTAGATCTGCACCCCGATGCTGGTCCCAGAGTCTGCTTCCCAGGTAACTCAGCGTCACACTGTGGCGCTCACCCCTCAAGCTGCCAGAGTAATGCTCCACGGGATACAAATAAATTTTCAAGACACAAAATATGTAACACAAGGCTAGGGATGTAGCCAGTTGGTAAACTGCTTGCCTAACTTTGCATGAAGGCCTGGGTTCACTCTCCAGCACTACATAAAACCAGATGTGGTGGACCATGGCTCTAATCTTAGTACTCAGCATGTGGACACTGTAAGCTGTTCCAGGTTATCCTTGGCTATAAGAAGCCAACCCAATGGCATTAAACCCCCTCAACCAAATAAATAAATAAAAATAAAAAAGAGTAACAGCAATAAGAATTTGAGAAAAAATTACTTATAATCTCAGTATCCAAAGACAACATTAAAGTTTTGGTATAAACTTTCTTTCAGACCTCTTCCCAGGCATATTTTTATATAGTTGAGATTTATTGTTCACTGGTCTCTGCTGATGTATATAAAAGTTATTTTTTTAAAAATTTTATTTATTTATTCATTTATTTATTATGTATACAATATTCTGTCTGTGTGTATGCCTGAAGGTCAGAAGAGGGCGCCAGACCTCTTAACAGATGGTTGTGAGCCACCATGTGGTTGTTGGGAATTGAACTCAGGACCTTTGGAAGAGCAGGCAATGCTCTTAACCACTGAGTCATCTCTCCAGCCCCTTTTTTATATTTATTTATTTATTATGTATACGATATTCTGTCTGTATGCCTACAGGCCAGAAGAGGGCACCAGACCCCATTACAGATGGTTGGTTGTGAGCCACCATGTGGTTGCTAGGAATTGAACTCAGGAGCTTTGGAAGAGCAGGCAATGCTCTTAACCTCTGAGCCATCTCTCCAGCCCCCACTTGGGAGGCAGAGGCAGGCGGATCTCTGTGAGTTCGAGACCAGCCTTGGTCTACAAGAGCTAGTTCCAGGACAGGCTCCAAAACCACAGAGAAACCCTGTCTCGAAAAACAAAAAAATAAATAAATAAATAAAAAGTTATTTATAACCAGATAACTAGGTAAGTATAATCAAAGCAGCTTCAAAGTCAGCCTGGGTTACGTTACATGAGACCTTATCTCAAAAATAAATATATAAATAAATGAATAAACCTCTTACTCATTGTTATTATAAATCATCCCAATGGAATTCACACTGTTTTAAAGGGTTAAATGACTACCTGATTCCACTCTAACATTTACCACTGCTTCCCATATCACCAAACACACTCTTGTTCATTCTCTTTCCCCAAATTTTATATACATTTCAGTAGGTATCTTTGTATTGAAAGCTCTTTCTTTCTTTGCATTAATTTTGTTTGAGCCAGGGTTAGTGTATGTAGTCAACTAAGGTCATTTCAAACTTGTAATCTGCCTGCACTAGCATCTAAGAACAACTTCTCCCCACAATAGTAGTTGGATTCAACTTTTTACAAAAGTATAACTATAGAATCAAAAGGCAGAGTTAATGTGCAACTTTTTAAAAATATTTTTATATTTTACGTGTACGGCTCTGTCTGTGTATGTATCTGTGTACTGTGTGCATACCTGGTACACACAGAAATCAGAAGAGAGCATTGGGTCCCCTGGAACTGGCGTTAAGGATGGTTGTGTGTCACCATGTGGGGCTCTGGAAACTGAACCCAAGTTTGCAAGAGCAGCAGTACTCTTAACCACTGAGCCTCTCTCCAGCACCTATGGTGCAACTCTCAGTAAGATAGACAAAAGCTTTCCTACGTTGCTGTGTGAATCAATTCCAAGAGTGGTGCTTCTATTCTCCTTTTTACCAAGAACATTTTGGCCAGGTCAAAAATACAAATTGGGAAGGGAAGACTGGAGAGATGGCTCAGTGGTTAAGAGCATTGCTCTTCCAGGGGTCCTAAGTTTAATTCCCAGAAACTACGTGGTGGCTCACAACCAACCATCATGAGATCTAGTGCCCAGGCATACATGCAGGCAGGACACTGTACGATTGGTAGATCGATAGATTGATCGATAGATCGATCGATCGATAGATAGATAGATATAAAAAAAACAAAAATACAAATGGTTCTATGTTCTTTTTTTCTGGTAATTAATTAGACTGAACACTTTTCCAAATACAAACCTGAAAGTAGATGCTGAAGAGAGGTAGCATTGTGTTTGAGAAAATCTTCATTAAAGCTGTACAAATCTCTGTTGACAAATATTTTCTTCATTTCTTGAGCTAGAACTTTGCTCACAATGTCTGGAAGATTACTATGATCAGATACTACAAAAACAAAAACATTTGGATTTGTTTTTCATCTATCCTTTCAGGGGAAAAAAATCAAGTGAAATATTTTTATAATTAGTGTTAAACTTAATGTATATATCCAGAGTAAAATTATTCTATCACCCCTCTGAAACAAACAGTATAGTCTAAAATGCACTAATTTTATCTTATTGGTAAATCACAGGTGTACTACCATTTGCTATCAGGCAAACTCTGATTTGACTGCATCTCTGCAGACTCATTCCTGCCTGGCGAATGGCTGACAGTGTTTCTCATGGCTGCACGTGGATAAACACCCCCTCTTTATACTTACCAGATTTAGAAAATTTAATCAAGCATTCATGTAACCATGCATTATTACTGTCGATGGCAAAGGCTCGTTTAACAGATTGCAACATTAGCAGAAACTTCCCTGTGCCAGAAAAACAAATCAAAAAACCCAGCATCAGTATTTGTGTGTTATCTTCTTCATTTATTTTAGCTTCACTTAAATTCAATTTAAAAACTTAATTTTTAAAACACACTTGTGAGAAAAAGTCAAAGTTAATTTGCATTATCTAAGACAATTTTTGCTTTCCTAAGAAAAACTTTAAAAGTTGATTCACAGAGCCGGGCGGTGGTGGCGCACGCCTTTAATCCCAGCACTCGGGAGGCAGAGGCAGGCGGATCTCTGTAAGTTCGAGGCCAGCCTGGTCTACAAAGGGAGTTCCAGGACAGGCTCCAAAGCTACAGAGAAACCCTGTCTCGAAAAACCAAAAAAAAAAAAAAAAAAAAAAAAGTTGATTCACATAAGCTGGGAGGTGCACATCTTTAGTTGCAGAACTTAGGAGGCAGAGACAGACAGATCTCTGTGAGTTCAAGGCTGACCTGGTGAGTGAGTTCTAGGACAGTCAAGGCCATACAAAGAAACCCTGTTTCAAAAAACCAAAGAAGAAAAACAAAAACTTCACATAAATGTTAAGTTTTCACTGCTGTGATAAAAACACATGATCAAAAGCAACCTGAGGAGGAAAGGGTTTATTTCATCTTATAGCTGAAATCATCATCATCCGGAACTCAATACAGGAATCTTGAGGCAGAAACTAATGCAGAGACCATGGAGGAACTCTACTTACTGGCTTGCTTCTCATGGCTTGCTTAGTGTGCTTTCTTATAGTTCAAAGAATCACCAGTCCATAGGTGGCACTGTCCACAGTGAGCTAGAGTCTTCCACAATAAACCAGAAAATGTTCCGCAGGCCAATCCAATCTGATAGGGGTATTTTCTCAAGTGAGATTCCCTCTTCCCAAATGTAAAACTTTAGTTTGTACTGACATAAAACATGTAAACAATCTGTGTAATTGTTCAAAATACTTTCATACTGGATTTTATAATATTTTAATATGTTGCCCAGCAAATTTTTGAGTAGAGAAATAAAAGGGAATTGGACCTTTTGTGGAAGGTTGATTAAAGCTCTAAAAAGCAAAAATGGATCTAAGTGAGAAAATTGTATCTAAAACAATCACCATTATACAGGCTAGAAGCTGTACTCAAGGTTAAGAGTGTGTTAGTTGGGTAAAGAAGCACAGGCCTAGCCTATGTGAAGCCCAGGCTTCAAACCCCTGCACCATCGAAAACAAAACAATAATAAGCATACAAACTTAATCAAAACAATGTGTTACCTTTTCTAAAATATATTTCGAATGCCAGCAGGTGGGTATGAATGTTGTCAGCAGCAAGGGACTTCAGAGGAGTGAGGAACTTGATGGCTTCTTCTAATGGATTGTCAACCTATTTTGAAGCAGAGAAGAAAATTTTTGTATTTAGAAAGCAGGTATAGTCAGGTGGTGGTGGCACACACCTTTAATCACAGCTCTTGGGAAGCAGAGGCAGTTGGATCTCTGTGAGATCAAGGCCAGCCTAGTCTACATAGCAAGTTTCAGGACAGTCAGAGCTACCCAGAGAAACAAAACAAACAAAAAAACAGCTACACATGCCAAGTTCATTTCAAGTTTTATATAAACATGTACAGATACATAATTTGTATGCTTTCTTATAGAGCCCTGCTGTGGTCTACAAGAATTATGCAGTGAGGTTTCAGCTGATAAAGTAGAAGGTTAATCACCAGAATGAATGCATTCTGATGGAGATAAACCAAGTCACATGATGCTGGGCTTATCACCTTTTGTATAATGACTGTTCTTACAGTAGAGCTCTTGTGAAGCCATAAGTACTCTCTTTCTCTAAGTAGGAGCTGCCCCAAAAGATTCAGCGTGTATAAATTATTGGGCACATTTTTCCTACGAACTGGAATATTGGGACCTTTGGTGAGAAATTAAGTCATACAATCTAAAACTTTGGTTCCCACAATCTAATTTCTGCTCCATCCCCTGAGATAATTTATACAATGGAGAACTACACAGCAGTAAAAATTAATGACATCTTGAAATTTGCAGGCAAATGGATGGATCTAGGAAAAAACATATTGAGTGAGGTAATCCAGATCCAGAAAGATAAATACAATATGTACTCACTCATAAGTGGCTTTTAGACATAAAGCAAAGAAAAACCAGCCTACAGGCCACAACCCCAGAGAACCTAGACAACAAAAAGGACCCTAAGAGAGATATACATGGATCTACATAGGAAGGTGAAAAAGACAAGATCTCCTGAGTAAATGGGAGTGTGGGGGTGGAGGAACACGGGAGAGGGTAGAAGGGGAGACGGGAGGAAGGGAGAAGTGGAGAAAAATGTATAGCTAAATATGAACAATTAAAAAAGTATTTATAAAAAAGGCAGCTCCCTGCAATTATCTTTTATTTTGACATTTGGTCAGGAGAGGAGTCTTTCAAAGAGATCACATTTGAAGCCTTCAAGATAGGGGTGGGCATGTCCAAGTTTGTGTGATTCTTAGCCCTTCCTGATAAGGGGACTGGGTGTCCCAAATTCTCCTGCAGATGACTTGGGAAAGTGCTAACCACAGCTGACCCCTGCTCTAACCCTACAAAAAGCTTCTAACTCCTTACACTTACCCTCACTCACTTCAGCTTACTGATACAGGAATGTAACCAAGAAATTGACCATCTGTGTCCTAACCCTGAGAGATAACAGAAAAAGTCACTGTTTATTTAGCCAGCTCTGGAGGAAGGTAATCCCCTTCACATGGACTGCATTAGGACAAGCACCACTGTTTGGCATGGGCAGTGGGATTTTGTACTCTATAAACATAAAGCCTCCTTGTTCTAACCACTTTGGGTGAAAGATGTAATTTGCATATCTGAGAAGTCCCTGGTGAAAATGCTGACGCGGACCAGATGACACACGTTTTCTTTTGCAGTTTCTCTGGTCACCGTAACAACCCTGACGCTGATCACAGGCCTTCAGTGTGGCAGGCAGAGAGAGGCTGCCGATCACGTGTGCTTCCAAACCTCTAGTTTAATTAATCATACTTAAGAATATAGTATCGTGCATGAACTCCCCTTCTCCCCTCTTAGAATTTAAAGCCTCCTAAAGCAGCCTTTTTGGCTTTCAGTGCTGCCCGGGTGTCCTAGCCATGTCTCCCTGGGGCCATAAAGATGCTGACTCTCTTGGAACAGTTCTTACCTGCTTTATGACCCTGAGAAATTCAAGCTCTGTAACTTTGTGATTACCAGACAATTGCTATTGTGTGTGTATATAAACTAGAAACTGCAGCATGGCAGAACAATAAAGAAACTGGCACGAAGAAGTATGGCGTGAGAGATTCATTTCTCGCCCTCAGACCCTTAGCCTTCTGCTGACTGAAGCTTTCTTTCTGAACCCTGAGACAGCATTGAGGCTGGCCCTCAAAAAGCTCTCGATATAGCCAAAATGAGCACGGAAACATTTAAAACTCTCACCTGTAAATAAATTCAAAGTACATGGTCAAGAGATAGAGAGATAGCACAACTGTTATGAGCACTTAACTGTTCTTCAAAAGGACCCAGCTCCCAGCACTATGTTAGGCAGCTAACAACAACTTTTAATTCCAGCTCCAGGAGAGCCAAAGGTTTCTACTGGCCTCTGTAAGCCACCCCTACCACACACACACACACACACACACACACACACACACACACACACACACACGTAAACAATAAGATGAAAATACATTGCTGCTACAACAAACTTCACACACTGGTGCTCTCTCAGTTCTGTAGATTCTAAGTCCCACACCATCTGCTCAGCAGGCTTAAAACCAAGTCAGAAGCACTGCATCCCCTTTCACAGGTCTTAGGAAGGAATTCATTTCCAAGCCTTTTCTACTTCCTTCAGCGACCCACATCACGTGACTCTGGCCCTCTTCCACCTTGAATGCCAGCAGCACATCACCCTATCCTTATGTCCCATTTGTGACCATGCTGGCCATGTGGGCATTTCAGGCTGATCTCTCTCTCTCTCTCTCAAATAGATTGTTTTCCTCTCACAGAATGCATCTCGATTACAGAACCCCTTCCCTCTGCTCCTCTCAGTTCCTCCCCACCTCCCCTTACTAGAAAACAAACAGGCTTCTAAGGGATAATAAATAAATAAATAAATAAATAAATAAATAAATAAATAAATAAATAAATATATAGTAAGCACAAAACACTGACCCATTCATCCACACACTCTGGAAGCCATAAGATATACGCAAAGGACCTGTTTCAATGGCTGGAGCCTCCAGTTAATCTCTTCATCTTAACTACAGCTAATTACAACCTTAATTTCCTTTGCCATGTACACACTCTCGCAGGTTCTGGGAGTTAGAACATGCCTTTAGAGGACCCCATTCTGGTCTACAATAGTTCTATATATAATTTTCCATTAGCCAAAATTTGCATATTGTCATTCAAACACTAACCAGGGTTCTCATAATGACTTGAAATAACAGAAGTGGCTTCTTATTTAAACATTTAAATAAATCATGGCCAGAACAAGATCACACAGCACGACTTTTACCATAAACAGTTAGCTGTAAACTCAACTCACCCTCTCTAGCTTTTCAGGTGTAAGTTCTTCCTTATGACCGCTGGCAGTTTCTTCTTCTTCTCTTTTTTTCTTTTGATGTTTCTGTTGACGTTCCCTTTCTATGTGCTTTCTCTCTTCTTCTAACATAGCCTTTTTCTGGGCTCTTCTTTGCTTGCTAAGCATTTTCTTCAGTTCTTTAGCTGACAGGATTTCTATAAATATTCAAATGTGTAAAACATGGTTACTCCCGTTTTATATGTTTTGCCTTTTCTATAATAGTATATACTATCAATATAGTTTTCTTTTAGGAAGGGATGGAGTAACTATGTAGAAGGTTTTAGAAAGTATATTCCTGTGGCTAGCCAAACACAGCACACGAGGTAGCCTATAAATGCTGGTTGCATTAATAACTAAAACTAATTAGCTCAACCCTGCCTCTGTCAAGTGGATACAATCTCCAGTAACCTGGGAAGAGTCTCAATAAGGACAGTCTAGATGAGGTTGGCCTATCAGCATATCTGTGGGAAACTGTCTTGGTTACGTTAACTGATGTGGGAAGAGCAACACCATTTCCTGAGCTTGCGTCCTGTACTGTATTATAAAGGAGAAAGGGCTGAGCACTGTATATATGCCGACATTCTTGCTGCTCCTGACTGTGGACTGTGAACAGTTGCTCTAGGTTCCTGATGCCTTGGCTCCCTTGCTATGATGGACCCCAACCTGGATACAGTTCCATCACCTGCTTCTGTCAGGACAGTTTATCACAACCGGAAAACAAACACAGTCTCCTATACAATAAAAAACAGGAAAATCACTTTATCCCCCTCAGTTTCAAGTCATAAAACATGTACCAAGTGTTTCAAGGGTGAGAGACTGTAGCCAATAAAACCTATACTTCTGAGCTACTACATACTGGGCCTCCATTTGAACATTGGCAGTCCAGTGAGTGAAATATAACAGAGGCACTCTCATGGTCAGTAAAGCAAATACCACAAGTTGTAAGAATGTGTATTTTTCCTGTAGTATTCAAAGCTTTTAAATTTTTAATTAAAAAACATATTTTATGCTGGGTGGTGGTGGCACATGCTTTTAATCCCAGCACTCAGGAGGCAGAGGCAGGTGGATCTCGAGTTTGAGGCCAGCGTCTGGTCTACAGAGTAAGTTCTAGTACAGTCAGAGCAACACAGAAATACAAAACAAAACAAAAACATTATGCTTGTGGTGGGAGAGGTAAAAAGGTTAAGACTGGAGGGGAGGTGTGCCCTAGTGCATGTGTGAAGGTCAGAGGTCAACCTTATAGAACTGGTTCGCTCCTTCTACCTTTACAAGGGTTCCGGAAACCAAACTCAAATCATGAAGTTTGTGTGGTAAGAATTTTATCTGCTAAGCCATCTCACAAACCTGAAAAGTCTTTTTTTTTTTTTTAATTACTATTTAAAGAAAATAGTCCACAGACATTTATGTTCTTTCTTAACTGATGTTACTGAAAACAAAATCAAGACAGATAGCTTGATGCTGTGGCACATCCCTGTAACTTCATTTAGGAGGCTAAGGCAGAAACATCAAGAATTTGAGGGCAGCTGGGCAGAGAGAATGGGGGGTAGGAGGAGGCATGCAAGTCGTCTCTTTGGGTTGACCGAGATATATCTGCTAAAGAACATCAGCCCTGACTTTATTTGAAGTCTCCCAGACTTTTTCCTAATGTATCAATAGCCAATACTGTCCCTCATCCATTTTACAGCATACTCTTTTATTGTTAATAGCTGTACAAACATAGGGTGAGACAAGACAATCTGATATAGTATATAGCGCATAACTAAGTTAGCCTTTTCTTTCTTTTTTCTTTTGTCAAAACAAGGTTTCTCTGTACCTAGCTGTCTTGGAACAAACTCTGTAGACTAGGCTAGCCTTGAACTTAAAGATCTGCTTGTGTGTCTGCCTCCTGAGTGCTAGGGTTAAAGATGTGCACTACCACCACCCAGCTAACATTTTTTTTTTTTTTTTTTTTTTTTTTTTTGGTTTTTCGAGATAGGGTTTCTCTGTAGCTTTGGTGCCTGTCCCAGAACTAGCTCTTGTAGACCAGGCTGGCCTCGAACTCCCAGAGATCCGCCTGCCTCTGCCTCCCGAGTGCTGGGATTAAAGGCGTGCGCCACCACTGCCCGGCCTCCCAGCTAACATTTTTATATCCCTAATCATTTGTTGATAATTTTCCTATGCAATATGTTAATATCTGATAATATTTTGAAATTTAGTATTTTTTAAAATCTTTTCATTACCTGAATTTATGTCTTGTTGCTTGCTTTCACTGGTTAAAGGGTTATCATGTAATTTCAAATATATTTCAATTGCTGATCTAGCAGCCTTGAAATAAAAGGTGTGTCTTCTGAGAGTATCTTCTAATCTCAAGAGGTCAACATAAGCACGAAGGGTCATCTTTCTCATGCAGTATGTATGGAAGTCAAATTGATCATCGGTTATCTCAAAAAAATGCTTAAAAACAAAACCACAAGATTATCCCTTACATTTATGTCAATAACCTCTACCTTTTAAAAGAAAATTACAGAAATCCCCCAACAATACAGTCACAGTTGCACATGGTTGCCCTTTTCAATGTTAACACAAAAGGCATCAAGTTTTCTGCACTCAACCTAAAGTGTCTTTTTCACAGCTGCACTATGCTGACCACACCTGATCCCAACTTAAAGGGCTGTCCTATAATTCACCCTATTTCCTCCTATCATAGTTTGTGATGACCCTCTACGCTGACAAGACAAGTATCGGGTCATCTTTTAAACCTGTCAATGTAGTTCTCCTCTGTCCTCCAATAAAAAGCAACAAGACAAGAACTAAACACAACTTGGAAACTGACTCCACGCAGGCTCACGTTAAATGTTTACAAATCTAACCCATCTACCCTCCCTGAGCTGTTGTGAGGGCAAGACTCACTGTTTGTAAGCCTCCTTCCTAGTGGAGTCTAACACTACCATCTGTAAGCCTCCTTCCTAATAGCACACAACCCACCAGGTGAGGCAGAGCTTGTCGATAGGGCAGGTGAACAAGTCTTTTATTTCTCAGTGCCTTAGTGATTTCATCTAAATTATGAATACATCTATACAGTCAGTTTCTTAACGCGACTGTTCAAGCAACACGTTTTAAAGTTTATCCTTATTAGTAAAGTGCTATCAAAGACAGCATTATGACTTTTCCCTATGAAGAAGCTCCATTAACATACCCATATTCCATAAATTTTTAAACCTTAAGTCACAAGGGCTTCCTAACAAGTGCAATGCTTTCATCTAATTTCCAAAGGAATCACACCCCACCCACAAAAGGTTAAGCAGTAGTTCCTTTCATAAAAAGAAAACAATTCACCTCTTATCTACACAAAGCAATTTTATAATTTAGTTTTCTCCCTGAAACATATTTATACCTCTGCTTCCCCACTCTGCTTTGGCTTCTCCAAATTCATATACAAAATGAAGTATTCCATATTCCCTTGGGGGAAAGAGGGTGCTGAGGGTGGTCTAGCAACTCACTGTGCAGAGGATATATTAGCAACTGTTCCTAATCACTTGATATTTTCAGTCATCTTGGTAATGAGAAACATGTTATATATACAGAATCACACCAAATGCCTAAGAGTTTAAGAGAAGAATTCCAAGACGAATAAAAGGAAAACATGGAGACAAGAAACATAAAAATAAACATTACATATTAGTTCAGTTATTAGAAAATTATGTTTAATAACATATTTGAAAATTGAATTTTCCCAATGAAATAAATTAGTAACATTAATTTGACTTATTTTTTTTAAATCAAAGGCTAACATATTTCAAAAAGTTGTCAGTACTTTTCCTTAAGATAAACCAAGGTGACATAAGAATAATACATTAAAATTAAACACAGTTGGCTAAGGGAAACAGAAAGGCTAAGTTCTAGAACATACAGTACGATGAAAACATTTATGGGACTACAAGACTTTATTTAGGTTGAGAAACACATGAAAAGGAGATGACGAGCTTCCAAAGCTATTCTAGAAATATCAGTAGACATGGATTTCAATCCCATTTTAGAAGTCATCTGAAACCACACTCAATCCACCTCTATCAGTAACAGCCCACAGGCTGCCTCTCTCCAGTTGATGTCTTTATAAAGTGGGCGACCAACTTAGCCCAGTTTATTTACTCCATATAGCTCCCAATAGTTTTTTTTTTTAAAAAAAAAAAAAAGCTAGAAGCAATCAGAAAAAGCGGGATACTGCAATGGCATATGAACATTTGCTTTGGAATAAACACGGGCATTGCAGAATACTATATAACAACTAAAGAAATAACCTTCAACCCTTTCTCCCCTGCCTAGCAGACACTGCTGGCAGATGGTCAACAAAGCTAAGTTTGACCATGAACTTTGAAGCTAACACCGACTATACAGCAAGACCCTCTCTCAGCAAAACAAAACAAAACAAAAATTGGGCTTGAATTAAGACTAGTTGGCAAATAATTAAGAAAAGTCATCAAAGTTTTAGAATATGACTTTCTTCAGGAATTCTGTACGGCCTTCTCTCCTGGCCACTTTTCTGTCTGTCATCTCTCTGAATTCTTGGCTCAGACAATTAAGAACTCACAAAAAGGGGGAAAAAATGCCTGCTCTTGAAAATGGTGACTAGATCAACTCAGGGAACACACAACCTTTTCCCATCTAAAGTATCTGTTGTTATAAAGCATGTGATAACTTAAAAAAAGATGCAACAGACTTTAGAAATCCCAAATTATACGGAGTTAGAAATACATATTATATTATATGCAATATATATTGCCCTGACCCAAATATTAACTAGCACACTAAAAGAGATCCCAGTGTTTTTAAAAAGATAAATACTTTAGAGTGTTGCTTTGAATACAACCTTACAGTTAGTACTTTGAAAACAGTTGTTTTGTTTAATAAAACTTAAGCATCAGATTGGACTAGGCCACATGATCTTTAAATGATAATCTTAAAATCTACTTAAAGGGTCACAATGAAGACAGAAAAAGACATTCCAGAATGCTAAAATTTCAAATCCAATTTCTAAGAAACCATAGCAGCATGTGAAAGCTAAAACTGCCTTCAATGAAAAAGTTCTTGATTAAAATCGTGAAAGCACAAAGACCTGCTCCTTAAACTTGCTTCTTAGCTTTATTTCTATTTAAAAAATAAAATGCAAAACTTTACTTATGACAGGTATTTACTTCCTTATTAAAGCATAAGAAGCCAGGTATAAAGTAACTTGGGTATGTAGTTAAGAAATCATCTCTGAAAGCTGGATGTGGTGGTGCACGCCTTCAATCTCAGCACTCAATGGCAGAGGCTGTCAGATGAGTTTGAGGCCAGCCTAGTCAAAAAGTCTCAAAAACAAAAACAAAACAACCCTAAACCTATGAATTTTATACCTTTTGTGGGCACATGTGTATATGTGGGCATTCTTGTTGGTGTGGGAGAATATGACGTGTGTGTAGGTCAGAGAACAACCTCACATGTTCGTTCTCAGGTGCCTTTGACTTTTGTTGGTACAAGGTTTCTCACTGGCCGGGAATTTGCTAATGTTGGCCAGGCTAGCTGGCCCAGTAACTTCCAGGGATCCGCCTGTCTCTGCATTCATGTCACTGCTGGGATTACAGACACACACCATGCCACCTTGCTTTTTACAAGGGTTCTGAGGAGCCAAACTCAGGTCCTCATGATTGCAAGGCAAGTGCTTTTACTGAAGGGGCCACCTCCCCAGGCCAAACTGTGTGTGTTTACTGGGTAGGTTCATGTTGAAACTAGAGGTTGAAACAGGATACTTAAAATCCTTTTTTTTTTTTCTCCTTTTTAAGACAAGGTCTCTTACTGGACCTGGAACTCACTATTTCATCTAGACTGCCTAGCCAGATCCCAAGGGTCTGTCTGTCTCATCCCTTCAGATGTGTGCTTCTATGCCTGTTGCTTTTCTTATTTTTAAAATCAGCGTTGGAGATTTGAACTCAGAATCTCACATATATACAACAAGAACTTTTAACCACTGAGCCATCTCCCTTGTTCCTAAGCTTGAAGTAATACTCTTAAATCTTTCCAACGACATTATGCATTTTCTTTAAATGTATTAAATTTGTTAGACATCAGTCATTAAGATATTTATTTATACTAAACACATTTCTACATACATGTAAAATATGTATATTATTTAAGCTTTTATTTTTAGTATAAATTTAATTATTATAAGTGGCATAAGAAGTAGCTCTTTTCTTGTTTATGTTTCAGATTTTTCATAGAGTGAAATGCCAATAGCGAACTCTGAATAAGACAGTTAATTTTTTAATAAATATAATTAGGCCATATGACCAGAGAGTGATGATTTCTACATTTTAATCTCTGGTAGTCAGTGTAATCCTTTCCCTTCAAAAATATTTTTTAAATTAAATCATTTTTTTGAACTAGAAGTAGTTTACCTAATATAAGAATTTCATTCATGCTACTCAGCCAAAGTCACTATAAACCTAATGACACACACTAGCAAAAGATTTACTTATCACAGTCTGGGAATCTAGAAAATACTGCAAATCATAAAGCAAGACAGGTATCAACATTAAGAATGGGACTTAAGTCTGAGAAGTTTCAACTATAACAACCCTATGAACATTCACATTAAACTTCAGCAGGAAAACGAGTAGGTTTCTACTTGCATCCTTGCTGAAAGTACTAATTCACAAGTGTTTAAAGAATTTATCTCTCATGACAACAGGAACATGAAATCTTTCTATAACAAGCAGGAAGCCTTTGAAGTGGCAGACACTAGTGAGCACTAACATAAGCTACTGATATTCAGTATATTTTGCTGCTAGCTTTTGTTCTTTATTTCTGTGTAAGGTTTGTGTTCAAATATGTGTGTGATAGCATATGTGTACCATGACACATACGTGGAGGTCAGAGGGCAAATGTGGGTGCTAATGCTCACCTTCCACTTCGTTTTGTTTTCTTGGTTCATTTTCATTCATTTATTTTATGAGTGTCTTGCCTGCATGTATGTTTGTATACCATGTGCATGTGTGTTGTCCATGAAGATCAGAAGATCCATCAGATACCCTGGAGTTAGAGTCAAGGATGGCTGGTTATAAGTCACCATGTGGATGCTGGGAATCAAATGTCCCATCCTCTGCAGGAGCAAGTGCTCTTAACTGCCAAGCCATCTCTCCAGTCCATCCACATGTTTGACAAGGGTCTCTTTTGCAGTTTGTGCACTCCAGGCTAGCTGGTCCACAAGCGCCAAGGGATTTTCCTGCTTCTGCCTCATCTCTACCTCCCAACTCACCATAGGAATCCCGGGACTACATGCACCACGTTCAGGTGTTATGGACTCCAGGGATCTGAAGTCAAGTCACTAGGCTTGGACAAGCACATTTATTCACCGACCTACCTACCTCCTGTCCCTTTTTGTTGTGACAGGGTCTCACTATGTCACCTAGGTTGACCTTGAATACTACTTGCAATTCAGACTAGCCTCAAACTTAGGAGCCTCCTGAGTTCTGGGATTACAGGCCTACAACTCCAGCCCCAACTCTGTTCCACAATTTCACCACAGAAATAGAAGCCTGATTTAAACTACAATGTTTGAATATTTAACATATAATCCAAAAGGCTTAGATTCTCAAAGAGAAAATGAGAAGTCTTTTCCCTAGAAATACAAGTTTAAAGGACAGGAGAAACAAAAACAAAACAAAGCAAATCTTGATGATTTCTATAAAAGTTCTGGTATAATCCTAGTTCCAGCTCCCATCAAAAGCCACCCCCTTAGACAGAGCCTTCCTCCAGGTAACCTCCGAAGTTTTGCATGGGAGGAAGGCCAAAGTGACTGCCACGGTGCAGACATCAGGCTCACCTGACTGCGATGCCTGTGGTTTTACACTGCGTCAGCAGGGGAAGAGTGGTGCCGAGTGCCCCACAACTGAGGGCTGCTGAGGACTGCCTCAGGGGTGCATTTGCGGCTCCTTTCCTCCTGTGGTCCATGTAGAAGGAGAGTGCTTCAGAGATGACAAAGAACAGGAAAACAAAAATTCACACAAAGGAAAAGAAAAATGCCCTCACTAAGGCATGTCATACACAAAATTCTCAACGTGAGCAATAGTCTGCAAACTGGCCAGCTGATGCACAGGGTACCAATGTGAGAACAAACATCCTGGGAAGACGAACTGGAGAGAGGCTGACTGTGGACCAGATCCTGATGTTTAAGGGGGAAAGATGTTGCCACTTGCTGTGTGTCCTCCTAGGCTGCTGATGAAAATTAAATAATGGCCAGATGAGGGAAGAGAAAATGTGAATGTATGTCAATCACAGTACAAACTGATTTTACTAGTTTTCCTTTTCTCTTCAGAAAAAAAGAAACATAAACATGTCAAAAGTGTCAAAGAAGTAGTCGTTCACTGCGCACTGCTCACAACAGTAGTTAAGGAACTGTTTTCAAATGAAGCTGTCACAGTTAGTCAGACGAGGCAGATGATCCAGTGTAGACATGTACCTGCTTTCCTTGTCACTTACAGAAGAAACTAGAACGTATGTCCTAACAACTCACCCTTTCCACTTCATGGCATTTTTTCAAGGCATCCCCATATCTCCCAAGGCGCTGACAGGCCGAAATGCATTCTGTCTCAAACCACATACACTGCATTTCATTTAGATTTTCCATGGCAGATGTTCCTTCCTGAAATGGAAACTCGCATAAATGTATGGCAGCAAGCAATAAAACAGATCCCCCAAATCACAATACTTTGTAATTTTTATTTATTTGTATTTGGTTTTTGGAGACAGGGTTTCTCTGTGTAACTTTGGAGCCCGTCCTAGAAATTAGCTCTTGTAGACCAGGCTGGCCTCTAACTCACAGAGATCCACCTGCCTCTGCCTCCCAAATGCTGGGATTAAAGACATGCGCCATCACTCCGGCCTCCTTAATGGTTTTAAACTATAAAGTTTTACTTATTCAGCTCCACTGGGGTGTTCACCACTTTGTGCAGAACAAACTTCAAATTACTAAAGCTATTTTTAAGCATCGAAGATCTTATTTTAACTACTACTTATTTTAACAGTAGTCCTATGAATATTGCCTGTCTTCTTTCCACTTCCTTCCTGCTATTTAACATCTCAATGACTCAAGGTCACTGTTACATCATATTTATTAGTAACGGTTTCAGGTTCTCAATCTCCTTCCTATGGGTTAGGCCGCGCTCGGTCATTTTCTTTGCTCACACATCTGAGCTTAAGAGCATCTGCTGCTTCACTGTGAGTCTTCCACTTCACAAGCTCTCCTGTGTCACACACTATTAAACCAAGTGACACCGAACATGGTGGTGCATGCCTATAATCCCAGCACCTGGGAGCCTGAAGCAGGAGAATTCTGAGTTCAAAACCAGTCTGAAGTACATAGCTTGACCTTGCCTTAAAACAGAAGAGAAAGAATCCTGGATTTGTTGCAAGTATTTGTTAGTTCAGGCTTCAAGATAAGAGGAATGTAAGATACAGTGTGCTTAGCTTCAATGTAGGGCACTGGACTTCTGTCATTGGTCAAAACGGATTTATTTTAAACAAATTTGTATGATTTCAGAAAAGATGAGAAAGGTATACTTATAAAACCATTTTCAGTCTTCGATCATTTTTAAGACTACTTTCTACTATCAGTTCAATTCTTGATATTTATTAAAAGTCTAAAATTTCCCAATGCTTAGGAAGGCAAAAAGACGTCAAGTGTAAGACTAGTGTAAGCTTACAAAAAAAGAGCCTGCCTCAAAAAAAAAAAAAAAAAAAAAAAACCAACAACAAATTATCTCCAGATCTAAAAAATAAGGCTTACCTTATTTCTCCTTTATGGTTATGTATATTTTCCCATTTTCTTTTTTTTATTTTATTTTTTATTTATTTATTTATTTTTTTTTTTGGTTTTTCGAGACAAGGTTTCTCTGTGGCTTTGGAGCCTGTCCTGGAACTAGCTCTTGTAGACCAGGCTGGTCTCGAACTCACAGAGATTCACCTGCCTCTGCCTCCCAAGTGCTGGGATTAAAGGTGTGCGCCACCACTGCCCGGCCATTTTCTTTTTTTAAAAAATAATTTATTTTTATTTTATTTGCACTGCCTGCATGTTTGTCTATATTAGGGTATCAGATAGTTATTAGCTGCCATGTGGGTGCTGGGAATTGAACCTGGGTCCTCTGGAAGAGCAGTCAGTGCTCTTAACCACTGAGCCATCTCTCCAGCTACCCCACATTTTCCATTTTCTTATGACTGTGTCTTCAAAAAGAAAAAATATGATACTTCATCTCAAAAATCTTATTGTTATGGCGCAGGGTGACCTTAGCAGGTCCCACTGCAGGTGGGAGACACAGATACACCATGCGGAGAGTCTATTTAGGGGTATTGGGAGGATATAAGGGTAAGGGGTTATGGAGGAGAGAGATAAGAGGGACAGAGAAAGAGAAGAAAGAGGAAATGGGGAGAAGGCAGAGACTGTCTCTTCAGAAGGACAGAGAGAGAAAGAGGGGGTGGTATCAGCTTGCCTCTGTGTGTGTATGGGGGAGGGGGATTGGGAGTGGGCGGAGCTTGTCTCTTAAAAGGACAGAGTACCCAGGTGACAGGGCAGGCCAGCATAATTATAACTGTAACACTTACCATAAAGAACTACTAATAAAGCATGTGTAACCCTCTGTAAGTCTAAGCTTTAAATAATTTGTAAATGTGATCATTTCACTCATTCACTTTATTCTCCTATGCCCTTGAAGACATTCTAGAAGTCTGAACTTATTTAAATCACTGGACTGAAATTTAACTTAAATCTTATACATTCATTATTACTCTACTTCTACTCCCTATCTTTACCTCCCAAATAGTATTTTTATCTAAAAACCTAAGGACTTTTATGATTCCGTGTTGTCATCTCTTCTACTCTTGACACCTGTGATGTAGTGCAAAGGATGCTGAAGCACAGTACTAGTCAGGGTGTGACCAAAGACTGTTCAATTCCAAAGATGGTCCTAAGCCTCAATTACTTCCCTGTGAAACATCAGATACCTGAGATGTCCTACATGGACACAAACAATACTACTATTCATCCCTCCAGCCCCCATGTCATCATTATAGGGTGGATACATTCTCCAGTTCTCTCTCACTCTGATTACGACTATTTTGCTACACATATACTTCAATTAATATAATCAAATATATCATTGTTATTCATACTTCCTCTTAAACATTTCTAGGGTGACTGAATTTGATCGGTTCATGTTAAACATGCACATGTAAATAACACATTGAACTCCATTAATATGCACTACTGCTATATGTCAATAAAAACTTTAATCAGTGGAGCTGAGTATCCTGTAGCTCAGCTGGCAGAATGTTTGCCTACTGTGAATGAAGCCCTGGGTTCAACACACAGCACCACAGAAAACTGGGCACGGTGGCACAAACTTGTAGTTCTAGCACTCAGAAGGCAGAGAGGAGGATGAGAAGTTCAAAATCATCTTCCCCACATAGTAAATTTTAGATCATCTTTGGCTACTGGAGCCTGCCTCAAAAAGCTAAATAAATAACCAAAAAGATGCTCAAAGTATAAAAAGAGATACAGAGAAAGTTCGGAGAATAGTCTATCAATAACACAGAAATATCAAGAGACAGAATACCTAAAAAGGTCAGGCAGAGTTGGCACATGCCTTTAATCCCAGCACTTGGGAAGCAAATCTCTATGAATTCAAGGCCAGCCTGGTCTCTATGAATTCCAGAACAGCCAGGACTTCATAGAGAAACCCAAAGAAAACAACAACAACAATAACCAAACAAAACAAAAAGAAAAACCACCTAAAAAGAATTAAATTTTTTAAAAATATGCCTCCTTAACTTCTTTAGGAAAAAAAAAACTTTCCTCTCCAAACATGAAGAACATTTCTGTAAACTAAATTGACTCCTGCTGCATTTGCATTTCCTTCCAATATCTGATTTGTTTTCTAACTCTTTGGTCCCTCTGAACTGGTATGTGTGCAATGTAAGACAGGGACACCATTTAATTTTTCAACATAAACGCCCACCTCAGCAATTTTATCTTTAATTTTAAAAGTGCTTCTTTCAAGTTTCCAAATATATTTGAACCAATCTTCAGGCCTTCTGTTCTGTTCTATGAACCTGTAATTTTAATCAAAACCAAGTATCATGTCTATTAGGACACTATTACAGAAGGGACGATAAAAGAAGAAAATATAGGACAAGTATTTAGACAAACAATTTTTAGACAACTTAAATTCTAAAATGTCACAGAAAATACACAGAAAGAACTCTGAGCAATTCTGAAGATGATTTAATAGAGAACTAAAGAGAAGTCATAAGTTATAAAGGAGACAAATTTGTGATACAAACTAAATTTTTAAAGTTTATTTATCTTAAAACAGTCTTACTATGCAACCCTGACTAGCCTGAATCTTGCTATGAAGATCAATTCAGCCCTGAACTCACAGAGATCGGCCTGCTTCTGCCTCCTTGAAGCTGGGACTAAAGGTGTACATCAACACACCCAACACAAAGTGAATTTGGCCAGAGGACCAGAGTTCAGTGGCCAGCATCCACACTGATCAGCTCACAACCACCTCTGACTCTAGCTCCAGGAGTGTTGGGGGAGGTCCTTCCGCTCCTCCAGCCAATAGCCGCTGAGATATCAGCCCATTGGGGCGTGGTCTCTTTCCCTTTAAAAAAGCGGCTACTTCCCTCCTAGCTCTCTTTACTTCCTGCTCCATTCCGGCGGCTGTTGTCTGGGATGGTGATCTGTAAGTATTTTCCCCTTTAAATAAATACCACGCTATTAATCATAATTCCAAACTGGTGTGGGATTGTTTATGACTTACGCCATCACAGGAGCTCTGATATCCTCCTCTGGACATCTTGGGTGCTTGCATTCACACCCACATGCATGCCAACACCACAGTAAGAAACCATATTTGGAACATGGACAAAATGGGATTTTTTTTTAAAGGAATTCTTATGAATTTCAATGATAAACTTAACAAACCATCATAGAACTTTAATTTTAATTCAGATAATTATATACATATATATGTTCTTCCCTACCCTTGTGAACTTGGAGCACATTTCCTCTGCTTCTTTTATCATATTTGCTCGAAGCATGTATTTTGCACATTTGGAATTGATGAATCGATCAGCTGTGTCCAAAGACTGTGCTTCATCCATCCACTTTGCAGCTTCTTTGAGATTACCTATATGCTATAGGAGGAGAGGTATTAGAGAAATCCGCTTAGAGAACATGGGTGCCATAGAAACGGGAAAGAAGTATAAATGAAAACAGGTTAGAAATTGGACATGATGTTATCACAGTTTACCTAGAAAACTAGGTGATTATGAATCCACTTACTAAGAACTGAACCAAATGACTAACATGGTTACACAATAAAGCTACAGAGAAACCCTGTCTCGAAAAACCAAAAAAAAAAAAAAAAAAAAAAAAGAATTCCTTAGGATTATTAGAATATAGAAAAAAATTATCAGAGAATGTTGGGAGTTACTGCTACTTCAGCTTAAAAAAAAAAATGACTCAATTCCAACCACACAAAAATCAAGATTAAGATCTTACCTTGTAAATTTTTGCTTTTATGTAGAATAATTCTATCAGAGTTGGAGTACTAGCAATCACAGTATTAATATACTCCAAAGCCAGCAAATACTGTCCAAGTTTATCAAAGTGCTGTGCCAGGAAATACTGGACCCAGAGTAGAGTTGTTGGGGGTTCCTTTTCCCCATTCTCTGCAAGCAAACAAATATTAAATTGTTACAGGAATACTAAGTAGAGCAAACCTACATGCTTTATCTTCCTAATTCAGATTGAAATCAACCATTATTACTAAGAGCAAACGCTCAGAAAAAACAATCCGTCTACCAGAAAGAGGCATGACTCCATGGCATCAAGTTCAAAAGGAAACAGCCATGCAGAGGAACAAAATCTCCAAATAAATAGTGCCAGAGAAGAACAATCTATCTAATTGTATGAGTTCTCCCGACAAAAACAAAATGCAGTGAGCCAGAAAAATAATCAAAGAGGGTAACTTGGAGCAGAGATTACCTACCTATCATCGCAGGATTTCAGAAGAAAAACTCACACATTATCACTGCCACATGTGCAAAATATGTATGCTAGCAAATATGACACAAGAAGCAAAGGGATGAGGTCTAAGTTCACACAAGTTATCTCAGGAGTGTGTAACTGTCTCAAGTAGCATATTATAAACTTAAACACAGCCAGAGCATCATCAAAGTGAAGAAGGATATGACTCAAAAAATATACCCCAGTGAGACAACAATACCCCTGATATACCACAAATCTAAGATTAGAGTACCACAGCCCAAAGTCAGCTAACAATAGCAGCCACATACATACATTATCTGAGCTCTATTCTGCTTCCGATCCTGTACTGAGGAAGCTACCAAATGGACTGCAGAATGGCAGACGTGTCTACAGTGAGGCAGAGTGAATTACCTGTATTCTATCAACAGAAGATATGTGGGCAACTAAACAAATGACAAGGCAATAGTGTGAATACACTGAAGCATAAACTAGAAAGCTGAGACAGTCTGAATAAGGATAGCCCCTAACAGACTCATATACTTGAATGCTTGGTCCCCAATGTATAGAACCATTGGAAAAGAATGAGAAGGTTAGAAGTGTGACACTGGAATCTGGCTTTAAGGTTGCAAAGCCCATGCCATTTCCAGTTAGTGCTCTCTGCCTAGTGCTTGTGGATCTAGACATAAACTTTCAGCTACTGCTCCAGCACCGTGCCTGTCTACCTGCTGACATGCTCCCTGTCATGATGGACAGGGATTCTAACCCTCTGAAACCATGAACCCTTATCTTTTATAAGTTACCTTGGTCATGGTGTGTTGTCATGGCAAGAGAAAAGTAACTAGGGAAAATGCAGACAAGGCCAAAGAATCAAACATTTATCTTTCATAAACGCCATCTAATTCAGGAGGCCAAAGTATATGAAAGAAGATTCTTTAAAATAATTTCAGAACTAGAGTTATAAGTCCGTGGCTTAACATTTGCACGAGGCCCTGGGTTCAACCTATAGCCTGTTCTGCCCTGCTAACAGATGAGGAGCAAGAATGAAATAAGGGATCTAGGAACTGCTACCCAAAGATTGCCAAAATCCTTAGGTCCAGGAGGAGCTTTTTAACAGGCACATTGGCCTGATAAGAAACCCTGATCAATGCCAGCACCAGAGAGATAACCAGAGTGTGTCAAGCACAAAGCACCACCTGTGAAGTATTCAAACAGATCTCAAATCTATTCATCTCACTACCAATGCTACATGAAATAGGAAAGACAGAGGAAAAACACACAATGATACCAAAAGAAAGCAGCCAGCCAAATCTAAAGAATAGGGAAGTCTACAAAACAAATGAGCTTTTAACAAAAGGCATTTCTTTGTTGGGTTTGTTTATTTATTTATTTATTTATTTATTTATTTATTTATTTATTTATTTATTTTTGAGACAAGGTTTCTCTGTAGCTTTGGAGCCTGTCCTCGAACTAGCTCTTTAGACCAGACTGTCCTTGAACTCACAGAGATCTGCCTGCCTCTGCCTCCCGAGTGCTGGGATTAAAGGCGTGCACCACCACCTCCTGGCAACAAAAGGCATTTCTTAAAGCCATCACTTTGATATATTAAAAGACCACAAAACCCATCAAATATAAAGCATGGCCCTTAACTAGACTTACCAAACCAATTAAACAAAAATCTTGGACAGTGGGAGAGAAACATAAATGTAGATGGGTATTAAATATGAAGCTAATTTTGTGTGTCTTAAACAAAGATGCATACACAGGTCTTTAGAGGTAAAACATTTGGAATTTGCTTTAAAATACTCTAACAGTATCGGCTGGAGTCTGGATAGATGGCTCAGCAGTTTAGAGCACTTTCTGTTCTTCCAGAGGACCCAGGTTCAAATCCTAACATCACATGGCAGCTCACAATTGTCTTGTTACTCCAATTCCAAGGAATTTACTGCCCTTTTCTGGTCCATGGGGAACCAGGCATGCAAGTAGTGCATAGACACACATATACAGGCAAAACATTCATCACATTAATTTTTTCCCCCAGGAAAAGAAAAAAAAAACCCTCCAAACTCCAAGAGCAATGACACGAAAAAGACACATGAAGACTATAAAGAGATTGTCTCCATACTTGAAACATCCTACAGGATTTTCTAAATTGTCTTTGTTTACATATGTCCCCACAGAGAATCAAAGGTCCAAATAGACATAATTAAAACTTAATTCAAGAATAAAAATATAGAATTTAGGGATTGAGGAAAACAGGTTCTAATTAAATATCTGATCTTGGGCAAGTCATTCAACCTCTCAAATCTGTTTTCCTTGTTAAATAAGGCAAACTCACAATAAAAAAGATTATGGAAATTTTAAACTAAATAATACTAAAAATACTCTCATTTTATTCACTAATTCAAAAACCAATAAGTAGGCATTTATGTAGCATACACATAATAAATGTAAACTAGTATTTCTGTGATTAGATTGAAATAAGCAATAAAATTCTAATTTAGTCTAGTTTAAACTTACCACAAGGGCTAAAAAAGCCATTCATTTTAAGAGAAGCTTCATAATTAGTAACAAGTTCCTGGATAATTGAAACCTGTTAAAGAAACATATTTTTTAATTTAAAAATGCTTCACTGAAGATATTTTTACTTGTGAACTAATTTGACTAGAACAGCAATTCATTTTTTAATTTTTATTGATGTGTGTCAATCTGTGTGTAAGCAATTTGTGTGTAGGTGCTCGTGGAGGCCAAAAGAGGGCACCCAATGCCCTAAACCTGGAATTAAATGTGGTTATGAGCTCTCTGACATGTATGCTGGGAGTCAAACTCAGGTCCTTAGAAAGAACAACAGCAAGTTCTCTCAACCACTCAACCATCTCTCAAACTAAAGATATCAAAATACTATTCCTCCCACCTCCCAATCTGAACACTTTAGGGCCAAGAAAAAGAAAAAGCACTGCTGTTGTCTATTAATAATTTCAGGAAGAAAAAGCTCAAAAACAGCTCAAATAAATTTTCATCTCAAAGAGCCTTTGGTTATTTTGATTTATTTTTGGTATTATTCCCCCTCCTCCAACACCAGAGATGAGGATCGACCCCACCTTGAGCCTTCACAGTGAACCCAGGGTCTTGAAAGCTTTCTACCAGCGAGCTAAATCCATAATCCCAGAATCCTGATGTTATTGAAGGACAAATTACCACATTTATATAATTCATGAAAAATTAAATTGTCTTTTGCTTCCCTGTTTTGCTCTGTAAAACTATAAAAACTATAAATATTTTGTTTTTTTTTCTAAATATTTATTTATTTATTATGTATACAATATTCTGTCTGTGTGCATGTCTACAGGCCAGAAGAGGGCACCAAACCTCCTTACAGATGGTTGTGAGCCACCATGTGGTTGCCGGGAATTGAACTCAGGACCTTTGGAAGAGCAGGCAATGCTCTTAACCACTGAGCCATCTCTCCAGCCCAAAACTATATTTAATTTTATAAAATGTCACTCCGTACAGGAAATTTTACGTGAAATGATTCAAAGTTTAAAAAGCACACATTAAAAATGATGGTTCAGTCAGTAAAGTGCTGGTCACACAAGCAGGAAGACCCGGGTTCACACCCTGGCACTCACATAAAGCCAGCACTAGCAGCATAGCTTGTATCTGGAACCATGGGCTGATGGTGTGGACACAGAAGGATTCCTGAACCCATACATTGGTTAGCAGCCTAGCCAAATCAATTAGCTCCAAGTTCAGCTAGAGTCCTTATCTCAAAATGTAAAATGGAGTAACTGAGGAAAACACCTGATATTAACCTCCACATACACGCATGCGTACACACCTGCATGCACAGGTGTACAAACCCCAGCAACATGTACAAACACTACACACACAAACAAAAATAGCTTTAAATGACTGTATCTTGCTTACTATTGCTAATGACCCCAGTAAAGACAGAAACTAGAATCTGTGCTTAGTACAATTAGAGGTCTTCTTTCTAATTCCCTTAGCTAAATACTGCTAAAATAAGGTCTAAAACACTGTTTACTGTTTTATGGAAATTGGAACTTTAAGATATTCTGATTTTCTCTCAGTGTCTGTGCTGCTGGGGTTCTATTTAGGAAGTGATCTCCTGTGCCAATGCATTCAAGTGTACTTCCCACTTTCTCTTCTATGAGGTTTGGGCTGGCTTTATGTTGAGGTCTTTGACCCATTTGGACTTGAGTTTTGTGCATGGTAATAGATATGGAGCTATTTTCATTCTTCTACATGTTGATATCCAGTTATGCCAGCACCATTTGTTAAATATGCTTTCTTTTTTTCCATTTGATATTTTTGGCTTCTTTGTCAAAAATCAGGTGTTTGAAAGTGTGTGGATTAATATCCAGGTCTTCAATTCGGTTCCATTGGTCCTCTTGCCTGTTTTTATGCCAATACCAGGCTGTTTTCTGTACTGTAGCTCTATAGTAGAGTTTGAACTCAGGGATTATGATGCCTCCAGAAGTTCTTTTATTGTACAGGATTGTTTTGGTTTCTATGACTCCACTGACCTAATGGCATCTCCCCACCCCCAACCAGGTAAAGGCATCATACAATGATGGGATCTTTAAAGATTTCCTTATTTATTATATATACAGTGCTATGCCTGCATCTATGCCTGTATGCCAGAAGAGGTCACCAGATCTAATTGTAGATGATTGTGAGCCACCATGTGGTTGCTGGGAATAGAACTCAGGACCTCTGGAAGAGCAGCCAGTGCTTTTAACCTCTGAGTCACCTCTCCAGTCCTACCTAATAGCATTTTACTGTTACACAAATTCAACTATCCATGCTAACTCTAAAATATGATAACAAACTGTAAGAAAAAAAGTCACTGTGAAACTCAAGCTGACTTCAAACTCATTTCAATTCTCCTGCCTTAGCCTCTCAATTGCTGGGATTACAAACTACAAGGATCTGCTATCACATCCAACTATATATCTCTTTTATTTACCTATTTATTTATATATTTTGGTTTTTTGAAACACGGTCTCCTAGATGTCCTGAAATTCTCTCAATAGACCAAGTTGGTCTTGAACTCAGATCTGCCTGCCTCTGCCTCCCAAGCACTGGGATTAAAGGTGTGTGCCACCACTACCTGGCAAATCTCAGTGTTTTTAAAATGCTTTTCTTTGCTATAAACTTCATAGTATGGTAAACCCTTTGCTATAATTATACTATAATCATATATTTTTGGTATACAGTATTTATATTAAATAAAAAGACAAACATTGGTACAATAGAGAAAATAATTAAATCATAGCATGTCCATGGAAATCTTCCTGTAATAATAGCAAAACTGGTTAAAAGCCAAACTTACCTTTTCTGCATTAGAATACAGAGATTTCAAAGTAGTGAACAGGGGCGGACATCCTTTGCTGAAATTTGGTCTCAGGAATTTATCCATGAGTTCTCTAAATTTTTTACCTAGAGACAAAAGTAAACTTTGGCTGATGGGATCAACTGTCAAATTACTGAACAGATAAAGCTCCTTCAGAACAATTATTCTAAGGTCAGGTTTTAAACTTCCAAAGGCAGCACTATCTTGTCATATAACAAGCATAACAGCAATGTTCCAGTTGACATTTCCCCTAATTTCTATTCAAAGTATCTTTAAGGAATACTCTGGCAGGTAAATGAAAAGATTGTGCAGTTTTAGACAGCATAATTTACAAACCACCCTGGTTAAAATTGTAAGAGCAGGTATTCTTCCTAATCTCTCCCTCACATAGACTTTGTCCAAACCCCTGCAGACAACTGATAATGGCATGTCCACATCTACTATGACTGGCACTACCTTTAAGAAGTAGACAAATTGGCCGGGCGGTGGTGGCGCACGCCTTTAATCCCAGCATTGGGAGGCAGAGGCAGGCGGATCTCTGGTGAGTTCAAGACCAGCCTGGTCTACAAGAGCTAGTTCCAGGACCACAGAGAAACCCTGTCACGAAAAACCAAAAAAAAAAAAAAAAAAAGTAGACAAATTATCTTCTTAAACTTTAGTTCAAGTGGTATTGCCAATTTCAACATTTGTTCACTCCACAATCATGGACCAGGGACGCTACTATATCCCAACATTATTTCAGGTACTAGTGATAGAGCAGTGATTATAACAAAAATGTAAAAATATTTACCAGCAGAGACCATCTTCTGGGGAATGAGACTGACGCTAAAAGAATGTTACACATTAGCTTGAGCTAAGGCACTTAGCTATGAAGTAATAAACACCCTACTTGCAACATCAAACAAATAATTTTCCTATTATTGCTACCTGTAACAAAAATTTCTAGTATCTTCATTTTTGTTTTTGTTTCTTTGTTTGTTTGAGACATACCTTTGCTACGTGTCCTGGGTTGGCTCCAACCAACCTTGATAGCCTCCTAACTCAGGCTCCTGAGTGCTGTGATCTAAGTGTCCCTACCAATCGGAAGCAGCTGGTGTCACTTTTTGTTTTTAGCAGGAACATTAAAAGGGGTTAGAGATGTAGCTCAATTAGTAAAAGCTTCCCTGGTATGCACAAAGGCCCTTACTTCTATCCCAAGCACCACAGTAAAAAGGATGTGGTGGTAAATGCTTCTAACCCTAGGACTAGGGAGGTAGAGCATGAAGAATGGGGTATTCAAAGTCATTCTTAGCTACATAACCAGTTGGAGACCAGAATAGGATATGTGAGACCCATCAAAAAAGGAAGAAGAAGGAAATCGGGGGTACAGAAAAAGAGGAAGAAGATGAAAGGGAAAAGAGAGGAGAGAGGGAGAAAATACTGAAAACTACTTTTAAATGAAGACATACAAACATAATGACAGTAAGCTTGAATTTATCCATTCATTTAAAAAAAAAAAAAAAAACAGAAACATGGGGGTCAGCAAGATTGCTCAATGGGTACATGAGCCTGATGACCCAAGTTCAATCTCTGGAACCCACATGTAAGGAGAGAACCAACTCCAGGAAGATGGCCTCTTGTGGGGGTCCTGGCCAGTCTCTGACAGCCTCTCATCTCCACACACACACTGTGGCATATGCGTACAGACAACCCCACCACCACCCCATCTAACACATACACACACACAAATGAATTTAAAAAAACTTTTTCACAAAGTATCTTATTCCAGCAAATTATTTAAATGTTTTCCTGGGTTTTGCTATGTGTAGCAACACTGCACAATAAAACCCAGCAACCCCAAACCAACAAAGCAGACTGGCTATCTGGTTGAGCAGACTGCACTAAATAAAACCCACATAAGCAGTATCACTGAACATCATGAAAATGATTTCAGATTTCTTATGAAATCCTATGCACTCATCTTTTGAAAGCCACAAAATAGCATTTACATCTAGATCAGTAATTCCTTTAAAACCAAAAGTAGTTTCAAAGATCCTATCTTCCCAGCGCTTCCTCAGGCATATAGAGGAATTAATAATATTATGGTGAACAGTAAGAGGCTGTTGCTTAGAAGAATATACATGCTTCGACTGTGTGTGTGCTTGTGACAAATAACCTGTCCACTAAACCCAGCTTCTTCATGTAAACTGAAACTACACCAATTGGTTTAAAGAAAGAGCACCACAGTTTAGGTAGTAGCGGTATCTGGGGTCTATTAGTCACTCTAAACTGTTTCATCCCTGCTATCGGAGAGCTGTATACTTCTACAGCTAAGTTCTGCTTCAGCACAAGTCCAGAAAGAATAAATCCATGACTAAACTAAACCTGCGACACTGTAAGAACAGACGCAGGTGTTCATCGCAGGTATTTCTGTCATAGCAAACAACAAAAGAGTGACTGCTACTGAGGATTTCAAAGGAATGGCACTCTTTTCTCAAAACACTGTGAAGGACACAAAGAGCTCACAACTCTTTGAGGATATACCCTAAACAGATAGAAAACTTGCCACACAAATCACAACAGTTCATCTGCAATTTGTCATCAATTCTAAGAAATTTTATCTTCTCAATACAGCTGCCTTTTTTAAGTCATTTAAGAAAATATTTTTGTACATAGCTTACAATACTTAAAACCAATATTAAACTATATATTGAAGCATGACATTCTTATTTATAGACTAAAATTCATAACTGACCACTCTTTTTTATTCTAAAAATTGTATTCTTTATAAATCAATTCCTAAATTATATTAGTAAGCAATGTTCCCCACGATATCTTTGATGAGAGAATAGATATTTTACAGAGACTTATGAATCAGAAATTAGATACAACCAGGTATAAAGAAAATAATTGTCCCCTGATGCTAGCTGACAACTTCATCTTATGCCCAATTCTCTCTTCCATGTATACTATACATCTGTTTTCATATTATTTGACATGTCATTTTATTGGAAGATATCAAACAATTTACCAAGTAACAGGAAAACTAGAGAAATGCTCACCAGCAGAAACCAAGGAAAGTCAAAGCACACACTTCAGCCATAATGAAAGCACCCTCAGCATCGTTGGCAGACTGTATCTTACTCCCTATTCTTGCAACAACACCTCTTACATCATACCCTCATTTCACAGCCTCAATATAGTTTCATATTAGGAAAAAACTGGCATTTCCAAGCCCCTTTACATGGGATTAGCCATTCGATTGGTATGTCAGTGGGCTTATGACAAACTGGCTTGCAATATGACTAATCACTCTTACACACACACACAAATATATAAACTCTAGAACACAAAGAAAAATTTAAAACATGAATGGTACCCATTAGTTTCAGAAGAATTATTATGTTACAAAAGATATCCTAATATTACCTGGGACAAGATTCAAAGGCAATCTTCTTGGTGAAACTGCTCTGGGATGCTGCTTACTAATTTCTTCATAAATCTGAAGCCTCTCGTCTAAAGTGCCTAGTGTCAGTAAAAATATGTGAGATTATAGTATAATTTTTATGTATAACAATAACAAACCTTAACACAAAAACTGTATTGTAAGTATCAAAGTTGCTTTCCATTTTGTCAAAAATTACATTTAAAATTGTGGTGGTAAAAATACTATAATCAGTAAATCATCCTACATGTGTCTGTGTATGTGTGAGTATGCATGTGTGTGCACATGCATGTGCGAGCCTATGTGCGAGTGTGTGAATGTGTCTGTGTGTGTTTGGCACTTGAACGCAGAGATCCGCCTGCCTCTCTTCCGAGTGCCAGGATTAAAGGTGTGCACCACATCTTAAAATCATTCTTTTAAACCAGCTCTCCAGAAGAACTTTTAAAAAATATAATCAGTAGCTTTCAATACATATTTTAGGTAAAGTTCTTAATATTTTTATGTACAACTATTGGATCTTGGACTTCCATCAGAAGACAGCCTGTGAGCCACTCTAATAAACCCCGTTAGACAACACACACATGCTATCACTTCTGTTCCTCTAGGGAACCCTAACTGACACAAACTCTAATAGGAATAAAATAAAAAAGATTCTAAATGGGTGAAGGAATCCAAAATCATCTCTTAGTATTAAGTATAAATATTCTAGTTAATTTTCATGTCCACATCTAATCTGTAACTTTTCTACACGAAAAAACAACTATTAATGCTATATTCTCAAGCTAATTGTCAAGAATTGCTATAACTTTCATTTTATCAAACTCAAAAGTTAGTTAAGGAAGAAGAGAAAAATCATTACATACGGAGTTGCAATGCCTTTTCCAAGCCTTCATAATAACACCAATTTTCTGCATTCCGATCAATCAAGTTTTTGAATACTTCACCGGCTTCTTTTAATCTTCCCAATTTCAACAGCATTTCCCCTAAAATTAAGTTTAAAGTCCCATTCATTTTGCTTAAACATTGGTTTTCTGACCCAACAGAATTCACTAAGCATTACTGGTAAGCAAGTATTTTACAAAATACTAATTCTACAAGCCTTCGTTTGAACTTGTTATATACAGTTTATATAACTAAACATAGATTAATCTATAGTTTGTCTTCAGAAATGAACCATATTCATTTGTGGCTCCCTCCCATCCCCTAAATATACATATAGATACTAACTTCTTAGTAAAAAAGTGCCTTTTCATAATACATATTTGTATAGCCTCTGGAGATAACTAAAGCCTACACAGTAAAATCTAACTAGCAAGTCCTCTAAACAGAATATGCCAACCTTCTCACATTAAGATTTAAATGTGATTTCCTTTAAGAGTTCCTATAGTAACTGTCTGTTCTGTTTCTTTTCTAGATTATTAAAATTATATAATTAAACACAATTATATAATTAAGCATTATTTCACAGCAAGAAACCTAAGCCATGTTCACATGTGAGTTGTCTTTAAGGTTCAAATCTTTTTACTAATTCACAAAAACTGCAAATGAGTCTGGAAAGTAGGACACTAAAGCCCTCAGATACAATGGGAAGTACACTTAAACTAAGGTAAAAGAGGCTTTTACACTATAGATTCCTGTTCCTAATATCTCCCATTCCCCAAGGAACCAATTTCAAACAAATAAAGCTTTGGACTATCTCTATAATATTATTTAACATTACCATACTGGAATAGGGGGCACATAAAATATTTTTTGTCCTAAATAACCAATTTCCAAAATAAAATCATACTAGGAATAATTATATCACACATACCAACTTTGTGAACTTGACCTCCTACAAAATGGGCAGAACATAACTGCTGAGTAACAAAAATAATAAACAGGTCTTAACTTCTGCACAACTACATATTAGCCAGTCTAATAACTTCCCTGCCTTCCCTAGATATAATTGGCAACAACGTATTTTCATCCCCATAAGCATCCCCGTTATCTGCTACCACCATGAAGCAAATACTATAAGAACACACATAGTGAATAAGTGCACAAGCTTACCAATTAAGTGAAAATCTTTACTTTTACAATTTTTCTTTCTTTTTTTTTTTTTTTTTTTTTTTTGAGACAGGGTTTCTCTGTAGCTTTGGAGTCTGTCCTGGAACTAGCTCTTGTAGACCAGGCTGGCCTCGAACTCACAGAGATCTACCTGCCTGTGCCTCCCGAGTGCTGGGATTAAAGGCATGAGCCACCACCGCTCAGCAACTTTTACAATTTTTGAAAGGATCTTATCTAATGATTACAAATGACTTAAATGTCTACTATCAAATGGGCCTACAAAGATCACTGGAAAAATAATACCACAGCCCACCTCTACGAGCCATACTGAGAACTGGATATTTACTCAAGATTGGTGTTCCCCAAATCCTTGTTACCAACATAAATGAATGTGGTAATCCAGCTATTTACAAGATTGTGTGTGTATGTGTGTCCTGGAACTAGATCTGTAGACCAGGTTGCCCTCAGACTCACAGAAGAGAGCCACCTGCCTCTGCCTCATCAGTGCTGGGATTAAAGGGGTACACTACCTTCTGGCTAATATCTGTTGTTGTTGTTGTTGTTAATGAAACCAGTATCACTGTATCCTACTTATTTTGAAATGACTGCATTCTCTGTTAATGTTATAAGAAAAAGAAAGCAAAAAAAACAAAAAAGAAAAGAAAAGAAAAAGAAAGCTAGAGAAACAGCTGCCTCAAAGTATTAAGATTAATCACAAAAGAGCAATAACACATCAGGAAGGAAAAATCATTGTTATTTCTTTTGCTTCATCATTTACAGGCAGTAAACAAGAAGGAAACTGAATAATTACATTTTATTGATCATTTTAAAAACAGTGTTGTCATTAATGCTGATATTAATGTTAATTACAATACAATACTGCCAGGTACTAGAAAGCTGGTTCAGTGCTTAAGAGCATGCATTACACTTACAGAGAATCCGAATTTAGTGCCCAGGACCCACACTGAGCAGTTCACAACCACCTCTAACTCCAGCTTTAGGGGTTCCAACGCCTCTTGCATCCCTGACAGCTACAGTCACTTATATACATACCTACATTCAGACATACACATATATACAGTTAAAAGTAATAAAAACATCTTACACAAACAAAAACCAACTAAAGGCTGAGAGATGGGCTCCGTGGTTAAGCATAGGCTACTCTTGGAGAAGACCTGGGTTCGATTCCAGCACCCACACAGCAGCTCACAAACACCAGTAACTCCAATTCCAGAGGGTCAAATACCTTCTTCTGACTTCTGGAGGCACCAGGCATTCACACAGTACACATAACATCCATTCAGGCAAAACATTTATACACATAAAATGACAACCCGAATCAGAAAGAGCTATATGTTAATTAGAGAACACAGCTCCCCAGTTCACCCTATATCAAAAGGATGACATGGGTATTAAATTAATAATAGTTTAGTAGCAAGTGCTTGGATGGTCACCAAATGCACGGTATTGCTAGGAAAAAATTTTAAAGTGCCATGGAAAAAAAAAATCAAGTCAACTTACCCTTAATTTCTTCCACCAAAAGTTTATCACATATCTGCTTCTCATATGTTTCTATATGTTCCAAAGATTCTTGAAATAAATCTGCCTCTCTCATCACTTGATTCTGATATAGTATCAGTTCACTATATTCATAATCTATTTTGTTGGGAGGAACCTGAAAGAAAACAACAAAATCATCTTATTTGTATAACTCTATAAATTAGTTTCAGATCTTTAAATTTTTTACTTAGGACCCATTTGTAGACTTAATCCAAAAGCAGTGAAAAATAGGTTAACAAATGATGAATTCTGTCTTTTATTTTAAAAAAGATTATTTCTTTATTATGCATACAGTGTTCTGTCTCCATTTATGCCTGCACGCCAGAAGAGGGCACCAGATCTCATTACAAATGGTTCCGAGCCACCATGTGGGTGCTGGGGATTGAACTCAGTACCTCTGGAAGAGCAGCCTGTACTCTTAACCACTGAGCCATCTCTCCAGCCCCTGATGAATTCTGTCTTTAAAGTAAAATAGGTGTATATGGCCAAGAAGAGGTGAACAGATCTTATATTAAAATATAAAAATGGGGCCGGGCGGTGGTGGCGCACGCCTTTAATCCCAGCACTTGGGAGGCAGAGGTAGGCGGATCTCTGTGAGTTCGAGACCAGCCTGGTCTACAGAGCTAGTTCCAGGACAGGCTCCACAGCCACAGAGAAACCCTGTCTCGAAAAAAACAAAAACAAAAAAAAAAAAATATATATATATATATATATATATATATATATATATATATATATATATATATAAAAATGGGTGACATCCAAAACGGCTAAAAAGATCAAAAACACCAATGACAGCTTATGCTGGAGAGGATGCGGAATAAGGGGAACATTCCTCCACTGTGGATGAAAGTGCAAACTTGTAGCCACTTAGGTAATCAGTATGGTGGTTTCTCAGAAAACTGGGAATAAATGTACCTCAAGACCCACTAGGCCAGGCGGCACACACCTTTAATCCCAGCACTTGGGAGGCAGAGGCAGGCGGATCTCTGTGAGTTCGAGTCCAGCCCAGCCTGGTCTAGAAGAGCTAGTTCCAGGACAGGAACCAAAAGCTACGGAGAAACCCTGTCTCGAAAATAAAAAAAAAAAAAAAAAAAGGCCCACTATACCACTCTTGGGCATATACTCAAAGAATGTAGACCCATATCACAAGGACATCCGCTCAATTATGTTCACAGAAGTAATAGCCAGAACATGGAAACAATCTAGATGCCCTTCAACTGAAGAATTGATGGAGGAAGGTCATTGGTTAAAAATAAAGAAACTGCTTGGCCCTCATAGGTTAGAACATAGGTGGGTGGAGTAAACAGAACAGAATGCTGGGAGGAAGAGGAAGTGAGCTCAGACGCCATTTCCTCTCTTCTCGGGGGCAGACGAGATGCAAGGCAGCTCCTCTCAGAGCCAGAGCCAGGCGCGATGCAGCCAGCGGCCAGGTCAGACATGCCGAATCTTTCCCGGTAAGACTAGTGCTACACAGATTATTAGAGATGGGTTGATCGGGGTATGAGAATTAGCCAGTAGGGCTAGAGCTAATGGGCCAAGCAGTGTTTAAAAGAATACAGTTTGTGTGTCATTATTTTGGGGCATAAGCTAGCCAGGCAACCAGGAGCTGGGGCGGCAGGAACACAGCCCACAGCTCCCCACTACAAAAAATGGATAAAGAAAATGTGGTACATTTACACAATGAAATTCTACTCAGTGGTTAAAAGCAATGACATCCTGAAATTTGCAGGCAAGGGGTTTCGTTCAGTGGCAGAGTGCTTGTCTAGCAAGCTCAAGGTCCTGGGTTTGGTACTCAGATTGGGGAAAAAAAATAAAGAAATTTGCAGGCAAATGAATGGAACTAGAAAAAAAACCATCCTGAGTGAGGTGACCCAGACAGAGAAAGACAAGTATTCACTCATAAGCGGGATATCAGACTTTGTAAAGCAAAGGACACCCAATCTATAATCCATGACCAGAGAAACTAGGTAACAAGGAGAACCTTAAGAGAAGCATACATGGTCCCACTGGAAAGGGAAAATAGACAAGAATTCCTGAGAAAATTGGAGGGGGGAACTGGGAGAAGGGAAGGAGGGAGGAGAACATGAGGAACAGCCAAGATAAGAGGACAGAGAGGGAGAGTAAGGAAAGAGACATCTTGATTGAGAGAGCCATTATATTAGCAAGAAACCTGGCATTAGGGAAATTCCCAGGAATCCACAAGGATGACCCCAGCTAAGACCTAAGCAATAATGGAAAGGGTCCTGAACTGGCCTTCCCCTGTAAGCAGATGACTATCTTAATTCTCATCATAGAAACCTCATCCAGCGACTGACAGAAGCAGATGCAGAGATCCACCACTAAGCACTGGGCCGAGTTCCCAGAGTCCAGATGAAGAGAATGGATAAGCAAAGGGGTCAAGACCATGATGGGGATACCCAGAGAAACAGGTGACCTGAGCTAGTGGGGGCCCGCTAACTTGAGGCTGACAACAGGGGAACCTGCATAGAACAGAACTAGGCCCTCTGAATGTGGTGACAGTTGTGTGGCTGGGGAAGTCTGTGGGGCCACTGGCGGTGGGACCAGGGTTTATCCCTAGTGCTTGAACTGGCTTTTTGGAGTCCCCTCTCTTTGGAGGGGTACCACACTCAGCCCAGATATGGGGGGAGGGTCTTTGTCCTGCCTCAAAGAGATGTGACAGACTTGTTGACTCCCCATGGGAAGCCTCACTTTCTCTGAGGGGTGGATGTGGGGAGTGGAAGGTGAGGGGAGAGGGAGGAGTGGAGGGAGAAGGAACTGGGATTGGCATGTAAAATGAGAAAAGGTTGTCTAAATAAATAATGTGTGTCATCCTAAGGAATCTGCCAAAAAAAAAAAAAAAAAAAGGAAAAACAGAACCAATAAAGGAGTTTAACCAAATTTTATACAAAGTTTCTTCAAGAAAATACTGTGAAGCAGGGCATACTGGAGTACACCTGCAAGGCCAGCACTTGGGAACTGAAAGCAGGAAGAGTGGCTTCAGCTACAAAGCTTTCCCCTTGTACTCAAGGGAAAAGCTCTCTTGGACAGTTATTCCTAAATTACATGGCAAGCTCTAAGGAGAACCAAAGTGGCCACCCTCTTCCTCGCCTTTAAACTGTTCAAGAGGACAGGAAGACCTAAGGTAGTGTTTGTAAGACCTCTTGTGGAATGTTGCAGGCATGGCACGACACATCCATAGAGAAAAAACACAACAAACTACAAGCTGATTTTTGACCAGATCAACAAAATCACTAACTTAACCTAAAAATCACCAAGGTGAAAAACAAACAGACCAGTTATTAAAATCAGAAATTAAAGGAACATTACCACAGTCCTGAGATTAGAAAAAATTAAAATACTATAAAAACTAAATGGAAAAAAATAAGATAAAATGAACTAATTCCTGTAAAAATAAAAGCTTTTTATAAAAACTGACTAAAGATATAAAAAAAATCTGGATAGCAATAGAGAATAAATTGACAATAAACTTCCCACAAAGACCAGGACTAGATGGCAGCACAGAGCATTCTAAGAAATATTTACAGAAGTAATTCCAATTCTTCATGGAGTCTTTCAAAACAGAACAAGAGCAAATCCCTTGAGACTTATGCCATGAGGTCAATATTACCTAGATACCAAAAGTAGGCATAGGCATCAAAAGATAACTACAGACTAATATCATTTTGCACAGGGTTGATGCTCTTGTGGGGAGGGGGTGTCTTTTGGTGGTGGTGGTTTGGTTTGGTAGTGAGACAAGGTCTTACTATGTAGACCAAGTTAGTCTGAAACTCAGAGATATGCCTGCCACTGCCTTGCTGGAATTAAAGACATATGTCATCATACCCTGAAAAGTTTCTTTGTTAGCTTGACACAATCTAGAGCCACCTGGAAAGCAAGTCACACTGAAGACTATTTAGCAGAATAGCCTGTGGATGTGCCTATGGGAGATTATCTCAATTGACCTGAGAGGATACCCTTCCCTGGCTTGGAGTCCTAGCTACACAGAGTGAAAACACAGGCTAAAGACATACTTGCATGCAGGTACTATCTGCTCTTGACTGCTGATGTGACTAGCTGCTCAAATTCTTGCTGCCTTGACTTGCCTAGAAGACTATAATCTGGGATTGTGAGCTAAAATTAACCCCTTCCTCCCCTAATTTTCGTTTTTGTTTCTGAAAACAGGGTTTCTCTGTGTAACATCCCTGGCTATACTAGAATTTAATTTGTAGACTAGTCTGGCCTTGAACTCACAGAGATTTGCTTGCCTCTGCCTCCCAAGTGCTGGAAATAAAGGTGTGCACCGCCATGCCCAGCTCCCCTAAATCACTTTTGTCAGGGTGCCTCATCACAGCAATAGGAAAGAAAAAGAAGACATCTAATATCCCCTAGCCTCATTAATAATCAGGAAGACACAATTGAGCCAGGAAGATAGGTAAGTGGGCAGGGAGTGCTTTAACAACCTGAGCTTAACTCCAAGAACCACATGGTATAAGAGAACCAACTCCTCCAACTTGTCCTCTACCCTCCACAAGTGCACAGACACAAAGAAATAAATGTGTCATTATTTAAAAAAAAAAAAGAAGAAGAAGAAAAAGAAAAATTACAAGAGAGGTTAGCAAAACCTTTCACTCCCAGATGGAAATTCCAATGTCAGCAAAGATACAAAAAAACAAAATTCAGGTAACATTGCCAGTGGACGCTTAAATTAGTAAAGTACTTCACAAAGGGATAGTACCAGATCTAGCGATACTTAAAATCCCAGAGCTGCTGCACTTCCGTAATTCTATTCTTAGATTTATACTGAAGACAAACACAAATGAAACAGCAAATGAGGCTGTTTATAGTAAGTACTATTTGTAATAGCAACAAAGTAGAGTACAGAAACTGGGGCTTATTCATACAACAGAACAAGAGACAGTAATTAAAATGGACAAATTAGCCCTAAAGAATTAACATGGATAAGTCTCCAAAACTGCTGAAGAAAAACTAATGGGCTGTGGAAACAGCTTAGTGAGAAAAGCACTTGCTATATAAACTGACAAGCAGTTCGGATCACTGGAACCCACATGAAAAGCCTGAAGTGATAGAACTGCAGGCAGCTGCAATTATAAGGAGCAGCGTGGTGCAGATGGAACCACCTAGTGGGAAACACAGCACAGCAGTAACAGAAAAGACCTTGCCTCACAGCAAGGCGGAGGGCAAACACTCAAGCTGAGCTGCACCACTAGTCATCATACACTCCTTCTTTATCCGTGTGAATATTGTTGAAATTATTATCCAGAAGATTTAAATATTTGTTTATTTACATTAAGAATTCCACACTTTAACTTTTTCTAATTATTAAAATATTTTTCACTTTTTTTTGTAGTTTATGAAATTCAAAGCTAAAAGTCAACTATGTTAGTCTGCAACAGGAAAAGAAAACATTAATGTGCAGCTCTTACTTGCTGGGTTTGTCTAAATTCTTCTAGTAGCTTCAGTGCCATATCGTAATCTTTCAGCAAATGGTATGCAATGGCATATCCAATCCAGGAAGCACGCTGTGTGGGGCGCAACTGAAGAAGCTGGTATCTTGTCTCCTTTGGGGGAAAAATGTTTTTCTCTTTTAAAATTCTTTATCTAAAGTGTTTATGTTTCATCTGAATTTTAAGACTCTTTAATAACACTGCAATTAATTCAATCAACGAGTTCCAAAATAAAGATAAGATAAAATAAGATAAAATGTGTTTTACATTTCTCATCTAAATTAAGTCTCTGTATTGGTAACATTAATGCCTTGTAAAGCTCACTGTGAAGCTCCTGTCTTTAGTACCTTGTAAAAGCTACCTACATATAATAAAAATGTCTTCTGATAAAATACCTTACAGAATTAAGACAGTTTTTTATTACAGTAGATTTTTAAAAATATATGAAATTAGCTCATTTACAATGTTTTACATGTTTTCAGCAAGTGCCACCGCTTGCAGACAGAGTCTCACGGAGAATGTGAACCATAAAGAAGTCTAGAAAACGTCTATTTAGCTTTGTTGAGTCTGTCCCATGGCTGCAGAGGTGCTAAGAGAGGCCATCCTTTCAGGTCCTCTCAGCTGTGGCCCCTTCTTATAGACCACCAAGTTTATTCTACTTTTCACTCGTTCTCTGTCACTCACTCCATTAACATATGAATCAGATTTTTTCTCTGGCACATTCAATACTGAGATGGGCAAGTTACAAAGAGTTACTAATCTAACTGCCTATCTTCTTAGCTGCAGAATCTCCTATCCTCAATGATCTCCACCCATTCCAGGAACCCACCTGCCCGCCCACACCCTCTAAACCTTTACCAACCCGGGAATCAAATCGGGGTGCCTCATCCTCTAGCCACTGCTCCCCCTCCGCCAAACACTTCACCTCTACTTTTGTTCTCTGACTTCTAGAGTGAGCTCAACAGTGTTATGTCATCCTACACAAGCTAAAGTCATCTGAGAGGAGGGAACCACAATTAAGAAAATGCTTCCACAAGATTAGGCTGTAGGCAAGCCTGTAGGCCAGCCTCAAACTCACAGATATCCACCTTTCCCTCTTCCCAAGTGCCACCACATTTCTGGACATTTTCTTAATTAGTAATCAATGGAGGAGGGACCAGCCCATTGTGGGTGGTGCCATTCCTCGGCTGGTGGTCTTGGGTTCTATAAGAAAGCAGGCTGAGCAAGTCAGGAGAAGCAAGCCAGTACGCAGTACCCCTTCAATGGCCTCTGTATCAGCTCCTGGCTCCAGGTTCCTGCCCTGACTTTCTTCAATGATGAACAGTGCTGTGGAATTGTAACCAAACAAAACCTTTCCTCTCCAAGTTGCTTTGGTCGTGTGTTTGACTACAGCCACAGTCACCTAACAAGACACCCAGTATCTCTAGCTCCACAGTTGCTTTGCTTTCAGGGCCTGCTCTCTTAACTTGCTCTATTTCATAATCCAGTTCAACAGCCAATCTTCTTCATTTCTATTCCTCACTCCTAAAGATAACTAATTTTTTCAGTTTTCTTTTATTTTTATGTTATATGTATTGCCTGTACGTGTATATACATACTACATGTATGCCATCTGAGATCAGAAAGGGGCACAAGATGCCCTAGATCTGCAGTTTCAGTCAGTTGTGAACCACCATGTGTGTGCTGGGAACCAAACCCAAGGGTCCTGTGCAAAAACAACAGATGCTCCTAACCAGGAGCCATCTCTCCAGTCCCATCTTCCCATCATACCCAAGCACTGCTGAAGACAACACACACACACACTTTGAAAAGTGATGTCATGAAGCCCAGCAAAGCCCTTGAATCTTGCAAAACATGGGCTTAAGAAGAAGCAAATGATTTATTTAAAGAGAACTAATCACAGTTCATAGTTCCTTCATGTAAGAAACCGAGGGAGCCAAACATGGTACACCCTTGAACATTTTAGTTCCAATACTCAGAAGACAGAAGTGGGCAGTTACCTGTGAGTTTGAGGCTAGCCTGGTCTTCTTAAGTTCCAGGACAGCCAGGGTGTCACAGTGAGACAAAACAAGAAAGACGCCAAGGGAATTCTCTTCCAGACAGACTGACTAAGACACTGAAGAGAAGAGGCATGTGGGACAGATGCCCAGCAGAGAACTGCAGGTGAAGCATGAGGAATCTGAACTGTGTAAGATTTCTTTATGGGGCTGGAGCAACAGCTCCATGGCTAAGGGCACCCACTGCTTTTGCAGAAGACCTGAGTTCAGTTCCCAGTACCCACATTGGGCAACTCAAAACTGCCTGTAACACTAGCTCCAGGAAATCCAATGCCCTCTTCTAGCCTCCATAGATGCCTCAACACACATACACTCAAACACGCACAGACAAAATACCAAACACATAACTTTGAAAAATGCATCTTAAAACACCACAAAACTCTTTATGGCAATCCTTTCCACATTATTTTATATTTGCTAACCTATAAAAAAGCTAACCAACGTTCAGATTTCAATAAAGATGAACATCAAATCTACATTTAGTTTAGCAACAATGTTCCAACCAAACGTATCCAATCAAAAAGATAATAATATAATACTTGCATACCAAGATAATCAATTCTTTTAAAATTGCAAGTGTGTATGAGCAAGTGTGCATGTGCAACAGCACACATGTGGAAGTCAGAAGACAACTTTTAGAAGGCTGTTCTCTCCCTCCACACTGTAGGTCCCAGGGACAGAGCTCAGGTCATCAGGCTTGATGGCAAGTGTCTTTATCCGCTGGGTCACCCCGAGGTGGCCTTATTTAATGCTCAAACATGAAATTCTGTAATGTCTATCACAGGAAGGTCCAAACGGCTGTTCTTCTACTACGGATTCTGATGAATCACATGCACACCATCTTGCTTTAGGCTTACTTCATTCCGAATTCACATGCTTTTAAAAATTTATTCTTTATGCCAAGTGTGGTGGCACACACCTTTAATCCCATCACTTAAAAAAAAAAAAAATTAACCAGCACACGCCTTTAATCCTAGCACTCGGGAGGCAGAGGCAGACGGATCTCTGTGAGTTTGAGGCCAGCCTGGTCTACAAGAGCTAGTTCCAGGACAGGAACCAAAAAGCTACGGAGAAACCCTGTCTCGAAAATCAAAAAAAAAAAAAAAAAAAAAAAAAAAAAATTAACCTTTGTATTAAAAAAAAGTACATTTAAGACTACTTACTCGATAGCCTTCAAGGTCTCTCATCTGAATCTGTAAGAGAGAAAGATCCCTCAAGATTTGCAAATTATCTTTATCTAATTTGAGGGCATTTCGGTAACACTTAATAGCTTCATCATACTTCTTATCCGAACGCTGTAGGAGGCCGTAAACATGCCAGCCTATTAAGTTAAGGAAATACACACATTCACAGACACAATATACTATGCAACAACATCAACAGTATTTTATCTGTAATTTGCTTCAGGATGATCTGGAGACAGAGGGAAAAGTCAGTGAGAAACAGGCAAATATGAAACCAGCTGAGCCTTGACTGTTCAAGCTGAATGATGGGGACACAGTGGTTCAATGTTCAATTTCTTCCATTTTGTAGATGCTTGAAATCTTTCCATATTTTTAGTTAACTTTAAGAAAATTCCCAAAGCTTACAATATTTTTCTACGCTCTATCTCCTTGCTTTTTAAACCAAACATCTCAAAATTTGCTTATATAAAAACTGTGATTTTCTTCTAAAATTAACTTTATATTTATCCAATTCTAAGTAATATACCTACTAATTAATTCGCTGATAATATTAAAATACACAAAATGGTTTTATTATCTTAGTGTATCTTAGGGAAATAAACACCCAAAGCTAAAAACTATCATACTTAAACAGCCTCTCTCTTCACTTTGGGGTAAACACTGGGGTAAGAAAATAAGCATTTAGTATTTTGAGAGATCCCTAAGTTAAATATGTGCAAACAGGGAGACTATGCATGTTGAATACTAGCTAAATGAACTAAATGTCAGATACACAATGGCACTATATGTAAAAGATAAACATGGGAAAAGAAATGAAAAATTTCAACAATCTTCTAAGTTTTTTATATTTTTTTACATATTGAAACACTAGTCAATGTCCATCTGTCTGCTTTCCTGTACCAGGGGCCACACCCAAGGTGTCTGCACACACTGGGCAGGGGCAGGCACTCTGCTACCAAGCTACAGAGCCAGCTAAACTTCTTTTGTTGTTGTTGTTGTTTTGTAGCTTTGGAGCCTGTCCAAACTAGCTCTTTTTTTTTAAATATATATATATATATATTTTTTTTTTTTTTTTGGTTTTTTCAAGACAGGGTTTCTCTGTGGTTTTTGGAGCCTGTCCTGGAACTAGCTCTTATAGATCAGGCTGGTCTCGTGGAACTAGCTCTTGTAGATCAGGCTGGTCTCGTGGAACTAGCTCTTGTAAATCAGGCTGGCCTTGAACTCACAGCCTGCCTCTGCCTCCCAAGTGCTGGGATTAAAGGTGTGCGCCACCACTGCCTGGCAAAATAGGTTTCTTTTCAATTTAAAATTTCCTCTAATACTTCTAAAAGGAAACTAAAGAAATGTAAATATTTATACAGATTAAATAATGAAAAAACATTATTTGAAAAGGAGATGTATCTAATCCCAGCACTTGGGAGGCAGAGGCAGGCGGATCTCTGTGAGTTCGAGACCAGCCTGGTCTACAAGAGCTAGTTCCAGGACAGGCTCCAAAACCACAGAGAAACCCTGTCTTGAAAAACCAAAAAAAAAAAAAAAAAAAAAAAAAAAAAAAAAAAAAAAAAAAAAAAAAAAAGAACAGGAGACGTATCAATAAGTTCATGGATGTTTAAGGAAAGAACTGCTCTCTGCCTCTGTCTCTCTTTCCATGAAGATTTTCCTTAAAATTCTCAAAAAAGGATTAGGGAACAAAATATTGTTAATCACAGATGATGAGTAATGGGCAGATACAGACCTATTTAAAATTCCTAAGATATGAAGGTTTCACAGAGAAGTTGTAAAATTTGAATTAGAAAAGACAAGTAATTGAAAACACAAATGATAACGCACAACTACGGCAAAAGGATACAGACGTGACTTCTGACGTCACTGCGAAGTCCTTTACGGACAAATTCATACGCTTCTTCTCTTTTTCCTAAACAGTTCAACGTTAATCCTTTCATAGCCAAAGTCTCTGAAAAACAATTTTAGCCTGTGTTCACAAATGAGACTCCAGTTACTCTCCAGCACCGCGTCAGGACTTGAGATCTGACACTCTACTACTGCCGTGGTGGCACGAGCCTCTCCTCCCAGCCCCAGGAAGCAAAGGCAGGCCAGTGCTCTGAGGCAGAGGCCAGTCTGATCTACAGGGCAAGTTCCAGGAAGCTACACAGAGAGACCCTGGTTTGGAAAGAAAACAAAACTGAAAACCAACCAAACAACAAAGATAAAGTAGTACTAATGCCCCAGCAGTTTTATCTTCCTCACAAAGGTACAAAAAGTAAAATCATTCTTATATATTTGCATCTCTCCACCCCACTGAAACCAACTTTTTTAACCTACCGTAATCTAATTTATACCTCACAAAAAGAGTGACTACCTATATAAAGATATATGTTGTAATCATAATCACCACATTCAATAATCCAAGTCCCATTCTAAAATGCCATAGATGGGAATGGAGTTGCTACAATGTCTTCTACTTTTAGAAGACTCTATATAGAGGAATTTATACTACCCTCCTGAAAACATTAACAAAGCAGACATCTTAGTCCTGAATTAAACTACAGTAGTTCCACACTTTGGCAAGGTCAATTCATTTTTGTGTGTGTCTATATGTGTTTATGTGTGTGAGTGCAGGATTAGCACGTCAGTTGTGTGGAAGCCAGGGAACAACTTGAGAAGTCATTCCTCAGTGTTCACCTTAAGGCAGGTCCCTTTAGCTGGGCGGTGGTGGCGCACGCCTTTAATCCCAGCACTCGGGAGGCAGAGGCAGGCGGATCTCTGTGAGTTCGAGGCCAGCCTGGTCTACAAGAGCTAGTTCCAGGACAGGAACCAAAAAGCTACGGAGAAACCCTGTCTCGAAAATAAAAAAAAAAAAAAAGGCAGGTCCCTTTGCTTTTTTTACCAGACTAGCTCACAGACCACTCTATCTCCACGTCCCATCTCACTATAGAGGCAATGGGATTATAGACTTTTACAGGCTTTTACAAAGGCTCTGGATATGCTGATCCCAACTGCTCAGCAAGCACAAGGCCCACTAAGCACTGCTCCATCCCACTGAGACCAATTCTAACCCATCATAATCTAGTTCATAACCTACAAAAAGCATGACTCTACTTAATTAAAGATATATGACATAGCCGGGCGGTGGTGGCGCACGCCTTTAATCCCAGCACTTGGGAGGCAGAGGCAGGCGGATCTCTGTGAGTTCGAGACCAGCCTGGTCTACAGAGCTAGTTCCAGGACAGGCTCCAAAACCACAGAGAAACCCTGTCTCGAAAAAACCAAAAAAAAAAAAAAAAAAAAAAAGATATATGACATAATCATTACAACCATATTCAATACTGAACAAATTCTCTTTTTGTCTTTTTTTTAACAATTCTACTTAGGCTAATTAACGTCAGTTTGTATTTGGAAAGTGTAACATTGGACTACAGATGAGCAACCCAAGAAAATGTTAGGAAGTAGATGAAAGATGATTTACAAAAAAACACTTCTCTGAAAACTCCACAAAGGAACTAAAGAACAGTGATTTTCAAAATGATCTCTGTAGATTCTGTATTTTCAGAACAGTGGTCCAACTGCTCACTCCCAAAGCCAAACAGCTTTCCTCTTCTAAAACTTCACAAAATGAAAACTTACTTATTTTTCTTTCAAGTGATTTTCTAACATTTTAAGAAAACTGACACCAGGCGGTGGTGGTCCACGCCTTTAATCCCAGCACTCAGGAGGCAGAGGCAGGCGGATCTCTGGGAGTTCGAGACCAGCCTGGCCTACAAGAGCTAGTTCCAGGACAGGATCCAAAACCAGAGAAACCCTGTCTCGAGAAAACCAAAAAAAAAAAAAAGAAAAGTGACTATTATCAGCCCATTTTCCTAATTAAACGGTTTTAAAAGTTGCCCAAGTCTAGTGTTCTGAAAGACCTAAATTAGCTATGCTATAATAGGGATCATATTCTGCAAGTCTAACCTGATCCTTTCAACAAATAATGCTTACCAGTAAAAACGGATAAAGAAATAGAGACTTTATTAGGAACAATGACAAAACTGAAAACAAACAAAAAACATATCAACAACATAATGATGGATCAATGGTAACTTTTTTTTTTTTTGGTTTTTCGAGACAGGGTTTCTCTGTGGTTTTGGAGCCTGTCCTGGAACTAGCTCTCGTAGACCAGGCTGGTCTTGAACTCACAGAGATCCGCCTGCCTCTGCCTCCCGAGTGCTGGGATTAAAGGCGTGCACCACCACCGCCCAGTCCAATGGTAACACATTAATATAAAGATGAAACAAAGCCAGGCTGTGGTGGTGCACGCCTTTAATCCCAGCACTCAGGAGGCAGAGGGAGGTGGATGTCTGTGTGTTCAAGGCCAGCCTGGTCTACAGAGTAAGTTGTAGGACAGGCTCCAAAGCTACAGAGAAACCCTGCCTCAAAAAACAAACAAAAAAGGATGAGACAAGGGCCAGCTAGATGACTCAGTGGGTAAAAACTTGCCACCAAGCCTGACAACCTCAGTTCAATCCATGAGACCCACATGGTAAAAAATAACCAATTCTTAGACGTTGTCCTTTGATCTCCACATATGCCCTGCGGAACGCATACAGCCAGCAGGCATATTCCCACATGATAAACAAACATTAAAAAGTAATACATAAAAAATGGCATCAAAGAATAAAATGCATGACTTTATCGTCACACAATTCTATGCTGCAAATGACAGCTTAATTTTATATACAGGTAACTAAAGTAAGAAACTGTAGTCTAGTCAAAGTGACAGACAAATCTAATCTGTAAAACTGAGCATCCCTAATCCAAAAGTCCCCAAATTTAAAGCTCCAAGATCTGAAACTAAGATTTCAGGTTTTTTTTTTTAAATTGGAGTGTTCAATGGATAATATAAGCAATTACACCAAATTCTGAAAACCTCTATCTGAAGCACTTCAGAAAAGGATACTAATGCCTTTAATCCCAGCACTCGGGAGGCAGAGGCAGGCGGATCTCTGGGAGTTCGAGACCAGCCTGGTCTACAAGAGCTAGTTCCAGGACAGGAACCAAAGCTACAGAGAAACCCTGTCTTGAAAAACCAAAAAAAAAAAAGAGAAAAGGATACTAATTACCTCATCAGTTGTCCCTCAGCCTTTCCCATCTACAAGACACTGCATACACTAAAGCATAAAACTAGCTCAACTTAAGATTCACTTGAAAACAAAAAATGCTAAACATTTATGCTTCCAGGAGTCACAGCCTTGGAATCTAAGAAGTATTCCTTCACTGCCAAGTCCTGCCTGATTTTAGAATTATAATCCCCCAAAGCAACATTGCAACAGATGAGACAGTACCTCCATGTTCAGCAAATTTCGGGTTTGAAAGAATCATCTTGCAAAACTTGAGGCCATTTTTATACTGCTTCTGCTCATAACATTTCTAAAAAGAAACAGGAGCAAAAGTTATTTTATAAAATGGATAATGAAGCAATTTTCATTGTATCATATAAATTCTAAATTCATGTTCTGTTTACATTAATTACAGCATTAAGTACAGTTACATATGTCTTGACAAAGAGCATTTCCACTATTATATAATATAAAGACATAAATGCATAAACTCAATAAATGCAGACTCATCAACCAACACTGACACAGAATTTAAGAACTTGGAAGCCATCAAACTGTGACTAAGTACCCTTTGATTAACGTTTCCCGACCCCTTCCTCCAATCCTTCTCACCCACCTCTAGTAACCTCTGTTCAACTCTGCCAGCATCGGCTCTTTTTTGTTGTTATACATGAGCCTCAAGTCCTTGAAGTATTTATCTTTCTATGTCCGGCTCATTTCACTTCATGTGATGTCTAACTTCATCCATGTTGCTGAAAATACTTATTTTCATTCTTTTTATGGCTGACTACTATTCCACTGAATGTGCCACATTGTTTTACCCATGTATCAGTTGAAGGACACTTAGACTGTTTCCATTTATTGGCTATCACGAATGGCACTGAACAGTGCTACATAAACAACCTACAGATGTCTCTTCAACATACTGACTTCAATTCCTTGCCTCTATACCAAGCAGCGGTACAGCAGGATCATATGGAAGTTCTATGAGTCTTTTGGTTTTGATTTTTTGGTTTTAAAAAAATATATACTGTTTTGTGTGTGTGTGCGTGCGCGCGCGCTCGCGTGCACTGATCTGAAGACAACTTACGGAGCTGGTCCTCTCCTACCTTTCCATAGGTTCCAGGGATTAAACTCTGGTCCTTAGGCTTGCATGGCAATTGCTTTATCTGCTGAGCCATCTCACTGCTCCTCCATACTGTTTTCTGTACTAGCGGTACTACCATTACCAAAAACAATGAGCAAGAATTTTCTACATTTTCTCTACATCCTTGCCAACACTTCTTTTGTCTTTCTAATCGTATTTGGTTTTGTAAGAATTCCTTTAAAATAGTGTTATTATCTCACTTTGCCAATGTGAAAAAGTAAATCTCTAAACACGCGTACAAACTTACCTTTGCTGCAAAGTGTGGTCCAGCTACAAAGACTATCACTCATCTGACACTAACACAAAAATGATCTATATTCCCAATCACACTGGCCAGGCTAAGTGATCAAAGTCTCCCCTCAGCTGTCATTGATCAGAAGCATATTTTATCTTTCTACCTTCCTATCAATTATACTGTTCAGACTAGGTGTCCTATCCCTCAGATTCAAGCTTTCCCACACCTTAGGACCACTGTACTGTGTTCCTTTCAACGTTCTTCCTCCCATCTTCCCTTGGCTGTCTCTTGTGATCTAAGTCACACATCACCTACCTGACCATGCTACTTTGCCTGTCTCCCACCCTCTGCCTACCCACACTAATACTGTTCCATCTGCTACCCAGTGCCATCATTCTGTCTCTGACAATCTTATTTATTCACTTATTTACTATTTGTCTTGGTCACCATCTTGTGAGCTCTAGGAGAATGAAAATCTTGTCTCGGTTTCCTTATGCAAGACAACTAAGAGCTGCTCAGTAAGACCATCCTCCTAAACTCAAAGCAAAATGGCACCAAAGGCCTGGCTAATGCTTGCAGCAGAGATTGGATGTAGAGGTGGTAATTTAAAGACTTCATTGAAATAGATTTAAACTGAGTTTTCCTGTTTGGCTCTGGGATGAAAACTGAGTGGTTGGAAGACAAAAGTAAAAGAGAAAAAAAAAAAAAAAAAAAGACTGAGCCACATGAATATATTACCTATCCTGAAAGTAAGAGTGTGTGTGCCCGTGTGCACGTGTGCGTGTGTGTGTGTGTGTGTGTGTGTATCAATAAACATGTGACCGGGCCTGGTGGCTCATGCTCACTCCCTACAATCAATCAAACCCATCCCTTAGGAAGTCGAGACAAATGGATTGCCATGAGTTCATGGTGAACACCACCATGGACTAGAGTGAAACTCTGAAACCTATTCTCAAAGTAAATAAAATAAACAGGACCAATGAATGGCTTAGCAAAGATGCTTGGCACCGAGGCTGACAAGTCCTGGAAACCCACAGGAAAGAAGCAACCGACTCCTGCATGTTGTCCTCGTGACCTCTGCACACACCGTGGCATCGCACAAACAAATGAACTCAAAGCTTTTTAAGGTCCAGCGTTGACTACAGAGGTGCAGCTGACAAATGACAAAGACAAATAGTGGGGATATACAGAAGCGGAAGGAACCTCTGAGGAAGAGTGTTCTTTAACTAATGCTTCAGCTTCAGCAACAAAAGGAGTCAACATTTTGTTACTTCCCCAGCATGCTTCACTATTAACCTGAAAAGCTCCCTAACAAACTGAGATTTGAGATTTTCATCCCAAGGCTAGATGTGGTATCCAAATCTGTAATCCCAGCACTCTCCAGACAAATGCAAAAGATGAGTCCAAGATCATCTCTGGCTGGAGTTCAGGGCCAACCTGAGCTATGTGAGGCCTTGGCTTCCAAACCCTCCCCGCAAGCTCCCCACCGACTATTTTACCATTGTTAAGACTCTCAATACTAAACGAGAAGTTTCTACTGACTTGAATGAGAACTACTTACTACTGTAAATCTTTTTGTCAGGTGATAGCAATACACTTACTACTCTATGATTGGTATTTTACTTAGAGTGAATCTGACCAACAGCTGACTCCTATGCATGTGCTCTCAATATAAATTCACCCTTAAACCTAAAAGCTTGTTCTGGAAGTACCACGTTTTCAAATTTAAAAGGCAGATTACAGCTATTAACTCATATTCGTTTATAAATCTTCGACCCCCAGGGCATACTGGAAAATACAAAGGCATGTCACATCCTGGAAAACAGTGACGGTGCCAAGGTGGCAGATATGCTGGCAAGCATCCCAGAGGAAACTTGTCCTGGCAACCAAATGCCTTTTATTCCAGAACTCGGGAGGCAGAAACAGGCGGATCTCTAAATAATAGGCTAGCTTTGTCGACATAGAGATCCGGGCCTGCCAGGGCTACGTAGTAAGCCTGTCTTAAGAAAAATCTAAAAATAAAAGCGAACCTTTCTTGTTTTGGCATCGGTCTGCCTTGACCAAGGAAGGTTATTATTTGGGCTTGTTTCAAAGCCACGTAAATGGTCTCAAGCGCAAACCGGTCTCTGCAGCTCTAGTCACTCGGGCGAGTTAGAAGCAAGAGTTTCTGGCAAGTCAATTCCCAAACGGGGCACCACACACATGCAAACTCTCCCGCACAGCGGCACGGACTTCCTAGGACCGCGGGCTCAATCCCCGCACCCCCGACAACGGTCACCCGCTCCCGACTAGGTCTGGGGTGCGCCGTGCCCCCGCCTGGCCCCGAAGCAGCCTGGACTCCCCGGAGGGGCGCCTGGAGGGATGCACCGAGGCTAGAGCCGCGGAGGGCAGGCGCCCAGACGCCAGGACCCCAGAGCCTCGGTCAGGAAGTTTCTGGAAAGCGCCCGCCGTGGGGCCGGAGGCTGCGGAGGCGGCGCGTGGGGGCAGGGAGCCGCCGGAGAGCTCGGCTCGGAGGTAAACAAAGCGCGCCGAGGTCGGGTGGGTCGCCGCCCCGCCGCTCACCAGCACGCGCTTGAAAAGGGCGCTCTCCTTGGGCGGCAGCTGCACGCTGGGCATCGCGGCGGTGGGGAGAGGCCTGCCGGCTGGAGCGGCCGCTACCCGGGCCGCGGGTTACCTCAGTGGGACGCCGCGGGGAACGGAACACAGCGCACTCCAGCGGGCGGCCCGGGAGGGAATCCCGCGCGCGCCAAGATGGCAGCCAGAGCCCGCCCCTACCCTGCGCCGCGCGTGCGCAGACTCACGGCCGGGAGGCAGGTGCCTAGTCCCTGGGGTGCGCACCGGGTGGGTGCAAGGCAGTGGCTCCTGCCACCACCTCAAGACCAAACCAGTCACGTACCTTTACTTCTGGACACTGTTCATCGCACACTGGTTGTTAGGTTTCTCTCCTAGTTAATGTACTTTTTTTTCCGAGTTAACTTTTATTCTTTGGTGCAGTTGATACTCTTGATTTAGAATCAATTTTCAATCCTGTTCTTGCCTTATTTAAAATAACTCGGAAAAGAAGTCTTATCTTTACAGTGCATATCAAAGTAGTGACCATGACTTAAGCGGGGACGTGGGCAGACCTTAAATGATGGAGCTGATGTGAAAGTCCCTTTCAAAAGCAAATGTCAATAAAAATTAAACCTATACTCACAGCACTTGGGAGACAAAGGCAGGAGGATGACCTAAATTAAAGACCGAACTTAGTGTACCACCTAGTGAATTCTAGGTAAGGAAAGAGTAGGAAGGAGAAAGAAAATAATTTCACCGTGTAGGGAACCCAACATTTTCAGAATTATTGTTCCACGGATCCATAGTTCCTCCAGTCTGTTGCTTCTTTCTCCAGATAAGCCACCCAATAGTTGGAGAAACAGGACATAACCCTAGAATGTTCCAGGGAGAATTTGTTTTCTTTTCTTTTTCTTTTTTATTTTTTGTTTGTTGTTTGTTTGTTTTTCGAACCTTTGTGTAGCTTTGGAACCTGTCCTGGAACTAGACCAGGCTGGCATGAACACACAGAAATCCGCCTGCCCCTGCCTCCCGAGTGCTCAGATTAAAAGCGTGCACCACCATGATCTGGCGAGATGGCTCAAATGGTAAGACCGGCTGCTCTTCCAAAGGTGTTGAGTTTAATTCCTAGCAACCACTTGGTGGCTCATAACCATCTACGGTGGAAATCTGGCGCCCTCTTCTGGCATTCAAGCAGAACACTATATATAATAAATCTGAAAAAAAAAAAGTTAAAAAAGACATCATGTACCTAGAAAGACATCTGTGATAAGGACCATACAACAAAATGTTGACTTAGTATTAAGATTGCGTAAACATTACGTATACACATTTTTATACATTCTGAATTCTAATATCTTCATATTTGTGAGACTGAGGTACTTCCTAACTTCATTTAACGGACTATAAGAAGAACAGGGATGGTGCTGTTTCCTCTGAGTTTGAGGGAAGAAAATATCATAGAAGACTTAAAAAAATAAGAAGAGACACTATCTGCAATTGACATCTGCTCACAAATGAAAAATTAGTTTTCTCCAAAGCAGTCTCACTGGGTATATTAACCACAATTAGAGCCAGGGCTCCATGCCCATCTATAGATGACCAACACAAAACTAACTCAATGATATATTTTTGTAGACTTTTTATCTCATATTGCTTTGTTTGAACTTTTTTTTTTTTGTCTTACTGTTCTTTTTCTTCTAGACTACGGCTCCTGGTTTGTGTTTTTATGGGTTTTGTTTGTATTTGTATTTTGGGGGTTTTCTTTTGTTTGTTTGTTTGTTTGTCTAATTCTGATTTGTTTTTTGTCTGCCTGTTTTCTTTTTTCTTTTTTCTTTTTTTTTTTTGGTTTTTCGAGACAGGGTTTCTCTAGCTTTGGAGCCTGTCCTAGAACTCCCTTTGTAGCCCAGGCTGGCCTCGAACTCACAGAGATCCGCCTGCCTCTGCCTCTCGAGTGCTGGGATTAAAGGCGTGCGCCACCATCGCCCAGCTGTCTGCCTGTTTTCTAAAGAGAAAAAAAGGGGTGTGGAGTTGGGTGGGTTAGGAGATGTTTGAATCTGGGAGGAGTCGGGAAGGGAAGTGTGATCAGAATATATATTGCATGGAAAATTTTCAATAAAAAAATAAAATGGGAAGAGAGGTATATATAGGCAGCACTAATATACACATATATATGTTAAAGATGAAGACGACATGAAACTACAATGGAAACATGTTAGAGGGGGAAATGACACGTGGGTATGGTCAAAATACATTGTGTACATATATGAAATTCCCAATAAATAAAGATATATTTTGAAAGAAATACAGGGTCAAGAAGATGGCTCAAGGGCTGGAGAGATGGCTCAGAGGTTAGGAGCACTGGCTGCTCTTCCAGAGGTCCTGAGTTCAATTCCCAGCAACCACATGGTGGCTCACAACCATCTGTACTGAGATCTGGCGCCCTCCTCTGGCGTGCGGGCATACATCAAGGCAGAATGTTGTATACATAATAAATAAATAAATAAATAAATAAATAATAAATAAATAAATCTTTTTAAAAAAAAAAGAAGATGGCTCAATAGTTAAGAACATGTACAGCTGTTGCAAAGACCTGAGTTGCATTCCTAAGAGCCATATCTGGCGGTTCACAACCTCCTGTAACTACAGCTGCAGGGAGTCATGGCCTCTTCTGGGCTCCTTGGTCACCTGCATTTCTATGTATACACACACAAAACACACACACAGTATGTATATTTCTTAAAAGCCTCTCTGCCGGCGCAAATAATTCCAATCAGACCAAATTAGAGCCAATAAAAGATGCCCACGTTTAATGCAGTGCTCCTGAGGTAGCACCGGGAAAGCATGGTGAAGGGGAGAGAGCAGGGGAGATGCAAGCAAAACCCGGAGACCATGGGTTCCTTTTCTGGGCGGCAGCCTAACTAGCCTGTGGGAGTGGTCCTGACCCTCCCTGGGGAGGAGTCAGCGCTTGGTGGGTTTTCCCGGAGGTGGAGTCTGGGCCAAGGCAACTCCCAGCGGGTGGGGGCTTGAAATGGAGTTTCTTGCTACATTCCTGCTCCTTTGGCGCTCCAAGGATGGGTACCAGGGTCTGGGATGACGCTTTCATTCAAACAACACTCACAGACTATTCAAAACTAAAGCCCAGGGTGAAAATACACACATTTAATCCCAGCACTTAGCAGACTGATCTGTGAATTTGAAGCCACCTTCCTCTATACAGCTAGTTCCCGGCTAGCCAGGGCTACATAGTAAGACACTCTCTCGAAATAATAATTAATAATAACAGTAAATCTTTAGAAATGTAAATAAACTAGGAAGGCATTGCTATTAAAGATGGAGTCCACTGATAGTTCAGGAAATAACTACAATCATGGCGCTGCATGAAATTAAAAACCTTCATCAGATCGGGAGGCAGAGACAGGCGGATCTCTGTGAGTTCGAGACCAGCCTGGTCTACAAGAGCTAGTTCCAGGACAGGCTCCAAAACCACAGAGAAACCCTGTCTCAAAAAAAACAAAAAAAAAAAAAAAAAAAAAAAAAACCTTCATCAGAGCAAATCAAACAATCAGCAGAGGTGAAAACCTGAAGAATGGAAGAGAGATCTTTGCTAATTATACATAGTTAATAGACAGTTCTCAGAGGAAGAAAATAACCAATAAGTATATGAAAAATATCCACCCCCACAGCTGTCAAGAAAGTATAAATTACAACTGCATTTGAGACACACCAGCATAGGGAAACCTTAACAACCTTGTGACACCCCTTGGCTTGAGTGCCGCATCTGCACCCCCTTCCCAGAAAGGCATTTGGCAACTTCACTGAACTGCAAGTACACCCCACTTCAAACAATGAAGTGAAGTGTTTTCCTCGGCAACTCCATGGCAGTGCCCCATTTTTCAAATATGTCTCAGAACGTATCTGAGAATAGGAGATGGGGGGAGGAGGGCCACGCCAGTTCAGCTGGTTTGGTTTTCATGCATAGTAATGTGTACTCAGGGACACAGGTGGACTCTGAATGGATTGCTGGGGGGAAGCTCTATTAATCATCTTACACCTATGTATAATTGGAAGTACGTCTAAGTAAAATCAGACACAACATGGGAATGGACATGTATAGTACAGAAAACTTATGTAATCCAAGCTTATCAATAAAAAGAGAATGGTTCATACCCAACCCTTAGCAATCATCTCCCCTAGACCCCATCAAGGTAGCCTCAAACAATAACTTATGTGCTTGAGAACTCCAGTCCCACGAACCTGCTCATTTGCAGGGAATCTGATGCGTGCTGTTGCTTTGCTTCTAAATAGAGGTTTTTGCTTCTGCAGGAACCTTGTCAATTCTCTGAGCAAAATGCCAAAATCCTGCAAAGACCCGGTCCAGACACAGACCCTCTCATAACATACTGAGATTCCATTTTGCTGTCACCAAGGAAACAAATGACAACAAATGCTGGCAAGGAACCCTGCTATATTGCTGGTAGGAACTTAGCCTAATCCGGATGATTAGTGTTAACTGTCAAGTGACAGAATCTGGGGTGGAAGATGAGCCCCTGGCTATGGCTGTGGAAGATTATCTAGATGAGGTTAGTGAAGTGGGAAGCTGCAGTCGCTGTGGGTGGCACCATTCCCAGGGCTGTGATCCTGGTTGTATAAAATGAAGAGATCTAGCTGAGCACTAGCAAGCAAGCTTGTACTAACTGTTCTCTGTTGGTTGTCAGCATGATAGAACCAGCCCCCTCAAGCTCCTGAGCAGTGAGTTCCCCAGTATGATGGACTGTGACCTGGAACTGTGAGGCAAAAAACGCCTTTTCTCCCTTAACTTGCCTTTGCCAGAGTATTTTATCACGGTTATGACAAAACAAAAATCAAACAATCAAACAAACCAAAAATACTAGGATGACCACTGTAGAAATCAATATGGAGGAGCCTTGAAAAACAAACAAAAAAACTCTCTCATATAATCTACTTATATAAGTCCTACATAGACACCTGAAGGAGTCCAAGCATATAACTTGAACAGCCATTGTCACACTATTTACAATAGTCAACACATAGAAGCAGCACCAGTCAACAAGTAAACAGGTGAAGAAAATGTAGCATGTATCTGGCAGTGGTGGCACAAGTCCTTTTTTTTTTTTTTTTTTTTTTGGTTTTTCGAGACAAGGTTTCTCTGTGGTTTTGGAGCCTGTCCTGGAACTAGCTCTTGTAGACCAGGCTGGCCTCGAACTCACAGAGATCCGCCTGCTTCTGCCTCCCGAGTGCTGGGATTAAAGGCGTGCGCCACCACCGCCCGCCTGGCACAAGTCTTTAATTCTAGCGCTTGGGAGGCAGAGATAGGTGGATCTCTGTGAGTTCGAGGCCAGCGTGATCTACAAGTGCTAGTTCCAGGACAGGCTCCAAAACTACAGAGAAACCCTGTCTCAAAAAAAAAAAAAAAATAAAGAAAGAAAGAAAAGAAATGTACACATTTATCGAATTTTATTCAGCTGAATAGAAAATGAAATTATACCACTTACAGGAAAAGGATAGAAATGGAGGTCATGTTATATGAATACTAGACTCAAAAAGACAAAAGGTCTGGTGCCTTCTTCTGGCGTGCAGGTGCAGGTGTACATGCAGACAGAACACTACAGTATACATGATAAATAAAGAGAAAGAAGGCAATAAGGGAACAAGAGAGGATAATGGAGAAGGAAAACATGCCATATATATGCTTTCTCATATTCAGAACCTAGGTTTAAAAACAGACATGTGTGTATGTGTGTATACATATATGTGTGTGTACATATGACGTGAAAGTAGAATGGTGACTATTGAGAGGGAAGGTGCCAGTGGGAAGAGGGAGGCAGGCAAAGGAGATAATGAGATTTTAGTATGAGCAAAATACAATAATGTTAATGCACGCAAATACCATAAAAAAAACCTGTTTTTTTAATTCTTACTAGAGAAAGGTAACTACAATAATTTCTAACTGGAAAGAAGGGGGATGGGGCTATAGATGGGCTCCTGTCTCCTCTACAGAAAATAAACATAGCCAGCAATTAGACAGGAAGTAGATAAGAAGGACCACATCGCATGCTTGGCTAAGTTGCACGTAAACTGGTGGAGGCCCTTCCACAGTGCCCTCACGGCCAACATCCTTCCACAGACCCGATGACTCATCGTTCACTAGGGTATTACTAATATCTGAAAATTACTCAGCTCCCAATTTATTTGCATCCTCGAGAGTAAAGGGTTTCTCTTGGGAAGACTGACACTCCGGTGAAAAGGTTGGGCCTTCCTTTGACTCAGAGGATATTCCTCTGGAACGTACCTGAGCCAAGTCAAGACATTTGGCTTCTCTTCAAGGCCTGATTTAAAATGGTCATGACAGTTTAAACTGGGGCCTTGTATGTAATAGGTAAGCAATCTACCACTGAGCTCATGCTGGCTCACCATTTGCATTTGCCACCCACCACTGCTTCCAGCTTCTCCACCTCAGCCTCTCCCAGGTCATCCTACAAAGGAAACCTAGCACCCCAAACACTGGGGAATTACAAATGCTCAAATTTACCAGGCAGTGGTGGCATGCCTTTAATCCCAGCACTTGGGAGGCAGAGATAGGTTGATCTCTATGAGTTCGAGGCCAGCCTGGTCTACAGAGCTAGTTCCAGGACAGGCATCAAAGCTAGAGAAAACTTGTCTCAAAAAAACCAACCAACAAACAAACAAAAAAACAAAACAAAAACATTCCTCAAATTTACCATTGTCTTCAACTCTTTTCCATGCCTACCTTAGTTGTTTAGGCTATGGGGAGGTAGGAAGGTAGAATTAAAAACAGAACAAAACCTCCATTCATTGTGGTGCTGGCCATTCTAAGCCCAAATCTTAGAATATATAAATGATATAACCTCAGCACAACCAGAAAGCCTAAATGAAGCAGTGGCTGTAATTTTATTACTGGCTTCCTGCTTTGTCTGGAACGAATCTTATTTCTAGGAAATGGAGTTACAACATTATTGTAATCTGTTTTACGGGAGGGTTGTATGAATATAACGCTTAGTCATTTCAAAGCCAAAATTAAAAGAAAAATGCTGTGTAAATCAGAATTCAATGTTTCTCAGAAAGAAGGCCCAATCCTGTTTGGGAGCATCTGGGATTTCCAGCTAAGTTTTTTTTTTTTTTTTGGTTTTTCGAGACAGGGTTTCTCTGTGGCTTTAGAGCCTGTCCTGGAACTAGCTCTTGTAGACCAGGCTGGTCTCGAACTCACAGAGATCCTCCTGCCTCTGCCTCCCAAGTGCTGGGATTAAAGGCGTGCGCCACCACCGCCCGGCTCCAGCTAAGCATTCTTTCCTGGAGCTTCCGACAGACTGAACCTCCTTTAGACTCATGCATTAAGTATAATAATGGCAGTAGCAGTGACAAGGGCCTCAAAAGCTCCCGGTTCATTTTTATGTATGTTGTATCGACCATGATATTCTTTGTTATGCCTGGTAGAGCCAAGAAGACAAAGTAATTGAAGACGGATGTTTTTCTCTACACCGTGCACATATTTTCTGTGACAAGCTGGCGTGGTATATACTATTCCCACAGTCAGCTGAACCATGCTATGCAAGGCTTATGGAGAGACAGTAGTGGTGGTTTGAATGAGACTACTCCTGCTCCTACAGGCTCATGTATTTGAATACTTGGTTCCCAGTTGTTGGAACTGGTTGGGAAGATTTGGGAGGTGTTGTCTGGTTGGAGGAGGTGTATTCCTGTCATGGGGGTGGGACTGGAGGTTTCAAAAGCTCACATCAGGTGGCTGGAGAGATGGCTCAGAGAAATAGAGCACTGGCTGCTCTTCCAGAGGTCCTGAGTTCAATTCCCAGCAACCACATGGTGGCTCACAACCATCTGGAATAAGATCTGGTGTCCTCTTCTGTACTGCACGATACATGAAGGAAGAAACCTATATACATAATAAATAAAAATCTTAAAAAAAAAAAACAAAAGCTCACATCATTCCTAGTTAGCGCTCACTCTGCTTCATGGTTGTTGTCTCAACATGTAACCTCTCAGTTACTGCCCCAGTGCCATGCCTGAGTGTCTACCGCCATACTCCCCACCCACCATGATGGTCAGGGAATCGTCCCCTGAAACTATAAGCAAGTCCCCAATTAAATATTTCTTTCAAAGCTTGTCTTGGCCATGGTGTCTCTTCACAGCAATAGAAAAGTAAGTAAAACAACAACCTACTAGGTTGCAGATTGCCTGCTACCTGAGATCCTTGGGAGTAGTGGAAACTTCTGAAGGAAGTTAAATCTAGGGGTATATTCTAGAAGGAAATGCTACAATGCTGGCCCCGCTTCTCCTCCCTTTGCTTCCCAGTTATTATGAAGCAAACAGACTTAACAATATACTCCCTGCTACAATGGTTTGCCTTGCCATATACCCCAAAATAAGGTGGCCACAAACTGAAACTGTGGAAACCACCACCCTCAGCAACATCAAATTCTTAAGTTCTATGTGTGTGTGTGTGTGTGTTTTAAGACAGGGATTCTCTGTTGCCCACGTTGGTTTGACACTATCTAGCCCAGGATAGCCTCTACCTCAGCTTCTGAGTGGTAGAGTTTCAGGTGTGAGCCATCATGCTTGCCTCTTTAAATGCAACATGCTTTACTTTGCTCTTCTGCAAATGGGCAAATTTTTTTTAAGACCGTTGTAGAAATACATGCATTATTTATAAGAGTGACTAATATATAATAGGTAGAAATAACTACCTTGAAGCACATATTAGTAAATGTTAAATATTGTTTTGAGTTTTGTGGCATGTTCATTTTCTACTTTTTCTCCCTTCTTTTCTTTCTTTCTTTCTTTCCTTTTTTTTTTTTTTAAATAAATGTAGACTTTAGCCAGGCAGTGGTGGCACATGCCTTTAATCCCAGCACTGGAGAGGTTGAGGCAGGCGGATATCTGTGAGTTCAATGCCAGCTTGGTCTATAAGAGCTAGTTCCAGAACAGCTGTGGCTGTTACACAGAGAAACTCTTGTCTCAAAAAACAAAACAGAACAAAAATGTGGGCTTTAATAAGCATATAGATCAGCTTGTGAAGAAGCTGACCAAGATGCATAAAGGAGAGATACAAGTGGCCACCCGGAGTTTCTATGTGTAATTCTTTTTGCAGAATATTTATTAAGGTTGTTTGATATACAATTTTTTCATTTGACATTTTAGAAATTCTTTTTTTTTTAAATAAGTTTTTTTTTTAGTATTTATTTATTTATTCTGTCTGTGTGTATGCCTGCATGCCAGGGCACCAGACCTCATTACAGATGGTTGTGAGCCACCATGTGGTTGCTGGGAATTGAACTCAGGACCTTTGGAAGAGCAGGCAGTGCTCTTAACCACTGAGCCATCTCTCCAGCCCCTTTTAGAAATTCTTTATTGTAAAGATTATCCTTTTGGGGTCTGGAGAGCTGGCTCAGAGGTTAAGAGGACTGGCTGCTCTTCCAGAGGACCTAATTCCCAGCAACCACATGGTGACTCACAACCATCTGTAACAAGATCTGGTGCCCTCTTCTGGACTGTAGGCATACATGCAAACAGGACAGTGTATACATAATAAATAAATGTAAAAAAAAGAAGGTATTATGTAGGGCCCGGGTCTACCCTTGTTCTTGGGGTTCATCTTGAGGACAGTTTCTGGTCAGCCAGCTAAAACATTCTGTTTGTCCTGTGCTCCCTCTGCCCCACCTGGTGATTAGCTGTAGGGCATTGTTGACTCCATCTTTGGTGTGGTAATTTCCCACCTGCCTGGGTGGAAATCCTTGAGCTGCAGCGAGGTATATAAGGATTTCCCCAAGGTTGAATAAATGGCATTCGGCTGATCTCCTTTCGAATGACCCAGATCTCTTTGTGTGTTCTTTCAATCTCCAGGCCCTTGGCCGACTTGCGTACGGTACAGTGGCGAGCGAATTGTACTGAGGGGCTAACACTGAATCGGGTGTTACAGTATTATTTTGTCTGATTACAAACAGCAGCCGCAATGATCATTCTGGACCCCCATGCTGAATAAATTCCATTTTTCTCCAGACATATGTTTCTTTCTGTATTTCTGAGGTAATGCGTTTTTGTTTTTATTTTTGTTTTGGTTTTTCAAGACAGGGTTTCTCTGTGTAGCTTTGGAGCCTGTCCTGGAACTTACTCTGTAGACCAGGCTGGCCTTGAACTCACAGAGATGCGCCTGCCTCTGCCTCCTGAGTGCTGGAATTAAAGGCGTGTACCACCACTGCCCGGCTGTGTTTTTTTTATTATGTCTGCATGCCTGATAGCCCCAATGCATCAGCAAATCTGGGAATATACTGTGAGTTCGAGGCCAGCCTGGTCTACAAGAGCTAGTTCCAGGACAGGAACCAAAAAGCTATGGAGAAACCCTGTCTCGAAAATAAAAAAATAAAATAAACGACAACAACAACATGAATTGTCTCTTCTGTCAGGGAACCTTATTAATGGATCACATGGCTTTACCACTTGCAAGACCAGGCTGGCAAAAGCCATCTTGCTGCCCATCATGACCCTGGACCCTGGCTACCTTTGTAACTTACTGTTTTAGCCCAGGCTACCACAAACTAATTAAAGTCTTTCCCCCCTCAGCCTCCCAAGTGCTGGGATTATCAGTGTAATCACACCTACTTCTGATTTCCTTTTGTTGTGTAAGTGTCTACTATGTTGGACGAGGATAGCAAATGCCTTTAGATCCCAGAGTTCGAGGTCAGCCTGGTTTACAGAGTGAATTCCAGGACAGCCAGAGCTACATGAAGAAATTCTATCTTGAACCCCTCCCCGCTCGCAATATACTAAAGCCAGAGATATTGTACATATTTTTGCATTTTTGTGAAGTTGGAATCATAGAGTGATCTTATTACTTAGACAGCGAAGAACTAAATCCTACTGTATTTGCATGTTTGGATTTTACCTGTCTTTCCTACTCTCTCTCTCTCTCCCTCCCTCTCCCTGCCTTTCTTTTTCTTTTTTTCTTTTTTTTGGATTTTCGAGACAGGGTTTCTCTGTAGCTTTTTGGTGCCTGTCCTGGAACTAGCTCTGTAGACCAGGCTGGTCTCGAACTCACAGAGATCCACCTGCCTCTGCCTCCCCAATGCTGGGATTAAAGGCGTGCGCCACCATCGCCCGGCTCTCCCTTCCTTCCTTTCTTTCTTCCTTCCTTTTATCTTTCTTTCTTTCTTTCTTTCTTTCTTTCTTTCTTCCTTTCTTTCTTTTTTTAATGACACAGGGTCTCATGTAGTTCAAGCTAGCCTTGAGTCCCTCAACACTTGTGAGCATAACACTATCTAAAAAGAATCTGTAACTTGTAGATATAGTCACCTATCTTTTGGGTCCTATTATGAATTTTAAAAATACAAATTTATATAGTTTTATTTACTCATTGTTTTAAGCAATACTGACTGAAAGTGTGACAATTAAAATGCAAAATCGCCTAAAAAGTTTTTAAGATTTATTTATTATGTATACAGTGTTCTGCCTCCATGTATGGCTGTACACCAGAAGAGGGCACCAGATCTCATTATAGATGGTAGTGAGCCACCATGTGGTTGTTGGAAATTGAATTCTGGACACCCGGAAGAGCAACCAGTGCTCTTAACCTCTGATCCCTTTCTCCAGCCTCTTGCCTAAGGTTTTTAATGGTAAAAAAAAAAAAAAAAAAAAAAATAGCTCAGTGGTGGAGCACTTGTCTAGCATGCATGAGTCCCCAGCTTTAACCTCTTGCACTCTTAAAAAAATAAGTTAGAAACTACTGCATTAAGGGTTTGTAACACGTATAAAAATTCCTGTGATTTCACCTATAATATATTGTAGAATTTAATATTTAAATTAGGAAAAAGTCTCGGTTCTAGGTTTGCAAGTAACTGAAAAACCTAAGTTTAGAGTGGAGGAAGGAGCAAGAGGCTTGGGGTGGGATCAAGAAGGCCTGGGGAAGAGTAAACTACAACTCCCAGGATTCCTTGGTTAGGGACCAGGCAAGAATGATCCACTCCTTCTAGCCACCACACCGTTTGGGCTTCCGCCCTAAACTTATTTGGAGCGTGGGCTTTCCGGAAGAAACTCCTTCCCACTTCATCATATCATTCTTGTTTACTGTTACGGACACCTAAGGGTGACTGTTCTGCAAGAAACGTCAAAATAGAAGAGGAGCCAAATACAGACGTAACCCGGAAGCAGAGCTTGGAAATGAGCATGTCTGCACCACCTTGAGCTGAAATGTTGCTGACACGGAAGGTTCAGTTCTCAGCAAGAAACGAGAACGTCGTTTTTCTTCTTTTGCTTAGGTATTCACGATTCTTTCTTGGCCTTAAGAAGACTTTATTATTTTACCATTGCCCATTTATGTTACTTCCATATAGAATCGCTCCAGAATACTGACTTACACAATATGATTTTCCCATTCTGCTCCTGGAGCCCGTCTAGTACCATTTTTAACATGCCAGAAACTGATGTCGATACCTTCTTTCTAGCTTTAGGTGACCTTAGAAAGAAACATTGCGGTTTCTGGCCTTCATAGTTACTTATTCCACGGCTGCTCCTAAAATGGAAATTTTAGCCAGAACTGTTATTACAGAAATCTGCCATCCTTTTATTCTTCTCACCGTCAAATGGACACTCCTTCTGACGTATTTTCCAATTCCAGCTGTGATTAGCTAATAATTTGTTAAATTTACTAGTAAAACGCTGAATATTCTGAATATTTCATTTGTAAATGATAGCGCTGTCAGATTTAACAAGATCAAGGGAGCTCATATATAAATGTTGCCCAGCACAGCAACAACCCTTGTAGTAAAGACTGCTTATGGTAATTTTTAATGCGTGTTGGATAAGCGGTTCACCCCTGACCTGCATCCCCTGGCCAGTCTGCTAAACTTTGGTCCTTATTTGCAGTTTTAATTTCAGGAGGCAAAACATTTTTTCTTAGAAAACTTCATGTCCCCTCTCTTGCTTAATAAAGTCATAGTATTCTTCTCTTAGTTCTTGATTTTCTGAGGGAAGAACACATAATTATTGTAGATAGCCAGTGTGTGTGTGTGTGTGTGTGTGTGTGTGTGTATGTGGGTGTGTGCATGAGAACCACGTGCATGCTTGGTGCTCAGGCAGAGCAGCACTATTAGACTGCATTATTATTTTATAGCTTTTTGTTTTGGTTTGATTTGGTTTGTTGGTTTTTCGAGACAGGTTTTCTCTGTAGCCCTGGCTGTCCTGGAGCTCACTCTGTAGACCAGGTGGGCCTCAGACTCACAGAGATCCATCTGCCTCTGCCACGGTGCTGGAATTAAAGGTGTGCACCACCACCGCCTGGCTATTTTATAGCTTTGAAGTGTTTGTTTATGTACTCATTTAAAGTTAAAAGTGCCCTCCCCCGTTGAGTGATGTATCTGTCAGTTATACTCCTACTCACTGCCCTGGTTAATTTTGCATATGTCAGGTTACTCTTTTTGTGTGCATGTGCGCATGTGCGGGGTGTGCATGCTGCGGCACAGCTGTGCAGGTCAGCAAGTCCCTCTTTGTCATGTGATGTGCATGAATTCGGAGGTTGTCAGACTTGGCTGTAGGTACTTCTAGTCTCTGGGCTATTTTGCCACTCCTCACTTGTTTTACTATACTGTTAGAGGTTTCAAGAGTTTTGTTGGTGGGTTCACTCTGCTGTCACTTCCCTTTAATCCCACCGTTTGAGAGGCAGAGGCAGGTGGATCTCTGAGTTCAAGGGCATCTTGGACTACAGAGTGAGTTCTAGGGCAGCCAGAGCTACATAGTGAGACTCATTCTGAAAATAAGTAAAAAAATAAAATAAAATCAAACAAATATTTATATACATATATTTATACATATACATACATACATACATATATATAACATACATTTATAAGTGTGTGCATCTTTCTGAGTTATTGACTGTCTTTGGAGCTGAATGAAGCCATGAGCTAAAGGTTTCTCTGAAACTCTTAGTTTTATTAAACCATATATCTTTAGACTTGCTCTTTTCAAATTGTGCATCTTACATTACAGCTGCCAAGATGAGCCGTCGCCTGTGTATTTGGTTTTTTCGGAATCCACCTCTAAATGCTTACCCTCAGAAACACATCTTCCTCCATCGTCAGCAATTAAGACAGATAAGTCTTGATACAAGGCTGTGGGGTTTTAGACAAAACAAGAGTCGCGTTCTCCCTCGGCTATTAAATAAGAGTTGTTCCAGGAGCTACTGTCATCAAGACACAAAGATGCTTTGGAAACATAAAGCCCTACGGAAGTATATGGAAGACCTGAATAAAGAGTACCGAGCCCTTGAGCGCTCTTTGCAGGATGTCTCGGAGCATGAAGGAGAGCGAAGGGCCTTACACAGAAGGCATGCTGAGTTGGTGCCGCTTGCTGCTGTTTATCAAGAAATCCAGGAGGCTGAACAAGCCATTGAGGAGTTAGAGTCAATGTGTGAAAGTAGGTAAATGATAGTTATGTGTGTATAAGTGTGTGACCAATTCTGTTTTTTTTTTTTTTTTTTTTTTTTTTGGTTTTTCGAGACAGGGTTTCTCTGTAGCTTTGGAGCCTGTCCTGGAACTCCCTTTGTAGACCAGGCTGGCCTCGAACTCACAGAGATCCGCCTGCCTCTGCCTCCCAAGTGCTGGGATTAAAGGCGTGCGCCACCACCGCCCGGCACCAATTCTGTTTTTAAGAAGCCTATAATGCTTTAAAAAAAACTCTCACTGCTTGGTACATGGAGGACGATATCCTCACTCGGTGTTTGACCTATTTCAGTTGCTGAGGATCTGCTAAGAGTTCAGACTCTTCATGGTTCTTACCAAGGGGGTTAGAGTCTGGGAGACTTGATATCATCATAAGTTAATTTACTGAGCACTGATCTAGGAATAACACAGAGTGATAGTTCTCCTATCGCAGGGCTTCTATGGTGTCATATGAGAAAATGTATGTGTCATTGATGATATGATCCCTAGTCTAATAAAGAATTACATAGGGTTCTGGTTGGGTGGTGCTGGCACATGCCTTTAATTCCAGCACTCAGGAGGCAAGTGCAGGTTGATCTCAATGAGTTTGAGGCTAGCCTGGTCTACAAAGCCAGTTCCAGGATAGCCAGGACTGTTACACAGAGAAACCCTTTCTCAAAAAAAAAACAAAAAACAAAAACAAAAAAAAACCAACAAAACAAAAACAAAAACAACAACCCAAAAACCAAATACATAGGGTTCTAAAGAGCATCTCAGCCCTCAAAACCAGACAGGATAGATGGAAGCTACTAGGTGACACTACACACTGTTAAGGACCTCAAAGTTTTGGTTTGGTTTGGTTTGGTTTTTAGTTTTGTGAGACAGGGTCTATCTGTAACAGCCCTGGCTGTCCTGGAACTCACTCCGTAGACCAGACTGGCTTTGAACTCACAGAGATCTGCCTGCCTCTGCTGGGAGTAACGACGTGTGCCCCCACACCTGGCTTCAAAGAAAGTTTTGTATTTTATTTGTGATATCTATTTTGTTTTGTTTTGTTTAGAGAGTTATCTGTGTTATTTGTTTTTGTTTTGTTTTTGAGACAGCTGTAGAGTGTACAAATGCTCAGATTAGCCCTGGAGAAACTAGGAATGTTAACCACGCAGGATTGCCCTCTCATTGGAGGAGGCAATGTCTACCTCTTTTCCACCCACAGGGCTGGGAGTGGATATTATTATAACATGGTGCCCTTTGCTCTCTGTAGAACCAGGCCTCACCCAAATCCCCCAGAATGTGCCCCACACTCTCCTTCCCTAGATCTTTAACTTTGTTTCTCAGTCACTAGAACCCACGAGTACTTTACAACCTGCTGACCTTTCTCAGACATTACAAGTACTTTACAGCCTGCTGACCTTTCTCAGACATTGTTAGATGTGTTTACATGTGCTTTGCAGAAGAGTCTTGATGTAGCCATGCCTTAAGCTTTATTGCGCACGTGGGATTGGGGTAATTGTTACCAGGAAACTTTTTCCCAAAATTGTACTGTACTTAAATATGACTAAAATAAACTGGCCTGGTGCCTACTCCAGAAGTTGGAACCAGCCTGGCTGACTAAGTCGTGCTGAAACAGGTTTCCTTCTTGCTTCCAGCAGTTTGTTTCTCTGTCAGCTGTAGAATTTGCAAGGACCTCCCACTCCCACCCCCCACCTGACAGGGTTTTAGGAGGCTAAGACGGGGAAGACAAGGTCAAGGGCAGCCTGGGCTACCTAGTGAGACTTATTTCTCAAAACAAAATCTTCGCAGACATCAATGATGTAGTTATTTAATACTTTCTCTGTAAGATTTTTTTTTAAAGGATTTACTATTCTCCCTCTCGCTGGTTTTAGGTCTAAATAAACAAGATGAAAAGCAGTTGCAAGAACTTATATCAGAAGAAAGGCAAATCATTGATAAAAAGATCAACACACTGTATAGTAAGGTATGTTTCAGGCAGCATACCAATCTCCATAGTGCTAACGTGAAGGAATAGTATTTTTTCTAGATTATGCTTTGATGCTCCCAATAACTTCCCCTAGCAGTGTTCTCTTAACACGATGAGTAATTAATTGAGCTAGACTTAGTACAGTTGGCTGAAGGATATTGGAAGAGAAATTGAGATGTCAGTGAATGGGGACTCCCACGGGGAGAGAAAAATCATAACAGAAACTATTGACTTGTTAGGTGGGAAAACCTAATACTGCAGTAAGGAGATTTAGGAGACCACTGAGATGGCTCAGCAGGTGGAGGTGTGTCTGTGCACACCTGACCTGACAACCCAAGTTCCAGTGTATCAGACAACGTGACAGGAGAGAACTAAGTCCCTTGAGTTGTCATCTGACATCCGCACGGCATGTGTACACGGTGGGTACACACGCACAAATTTTAAAAAGAAATGTAGTCACATGGGCACAAGGCAGCTGGTTTTAAGTGTTAGAAAACAAATAGGTAAGTTCATGGTGATTGTGTCAGACTGAAAACTTGCACGCTGAATGTGAGGGAACGAACCTAAGTGTAGCACTGGCTAGTTAGCACAGGTCTGAAGTTGGGACGAAGTTGGGACTAGTAAGGCTGCGGCATTCTGGGGACTGTCAGGGTTGTGATAGTGTGCCCACATTAGCTCATAATCTAGATATAAAAGGGTAAATTCTACAATGGTGACCTTATTTCTTCTAGTCTAGTAGGTGGTTTCTTTTTAAAGACTGGGATCACCCTGTGGTGGTTACCGGCATCGTCCTTCCAGCTTCTTACCTTGGGATCCTGCTTTTGAGGACTTAGAAGGCTGTATAGAGATGGCACCTAGTGAACCAAAGGCAAAGCATGTCTAACACTTGGTCTAACACTCTCTGCCACAGTCCGTCATTTCGAGCAGAGATGGAGAGCTTCAGAAATTGGTGGTAGGGAGGAGAGTCATAACATGTAACATGCAGGTACTTTTAGTTGATTTGAAAGACCTTTTAATAATCAGGAGATTGTTTTAGTATTCTTCCTGAGAGGAAAACTCTTTATTAGGAACCCAGGAAAAAGCCCACCAACCCTTTTTTTTTTCTTGTCACATGTGAGAAGCTATTTGAGTCTTATCTTGAGTCCCCTTAACATAGTCTTTAAACAGATGACCCCACCGGGAATGCAAGGTGTGGCATGGTGCTGACCACCGGTTATGGCAGCGGAGACTATGTAATTATATGTCCAAGCCTTCATTTAGAGTAAAGATTTCAAAACCATGCTTCATTCACCAGATGAAAGATGCCACTGTTCAGAACTCATTTTAAGAGGCAAAGTCTGAACAGAGTGGGACATTCAGGACTTTGATCTTAATTAACTTCATTTCAGAAAATGAAATTAATCTGATAACATTGTAGAAAATACTCAGACAAGTAACCTCATTGATATGTGAGCTGATAATCTAATTAGATTACTTATGATATGGTTTTAGGACTTAACCTTTGTGGGATATTACATGATTTTGTTAATTATTGGCTTCTAAAATATATTTTGAGGGCTTTGATATAATTTAAGTAATACTATACCAAGGAAAACAAACACATTAGTAATGCATTTTCCTTCTTTTCCAGCTTTTGGAGCAGCTAGTGCCAGAGGAGAAGCATGACGGAAGTGACGTTATCTTAGAGGTGACGTCTGGGAGAACCACTGGAGGTCAGAAAAATTAGGTTAAACACTGACTTTTACACGGTTGGACATCACCGTACTTGAAAAGCCCATTGCATGTGTTTAGTTTTGGAAACAATTCCTGAGTGCTTATATCTAAGCACTCTTGAATATTTGTGCTTACTGAATATTTTGTGATATCTTTAGGTGATATCTGCCAACAGTTTACACGAGAAATATTTGATATGTACCAGAATTATTCGTACTATAAACACTGGAAATTTGAGCTGCTTAATTACACACCAGCAGATTATGGTAAGCATAAATTTATCAGATGTGCTAAAGCTTATTTTACTTATAATGCTGGGACTAAAGGCATGTGCCATCCCATCTGGCCTACAGAAAAATTCTTAACTGAATTGAAGGCTTCAGGTTGGGAACCATGCTCCTAAGAAGGATATGAATCGAAGAAGAAGTTCCTAGGGAAACTAGATATCTACTTTTCCTAAGCTAAAGTGAAGAAGCAGGCATGGCGGCCCACACCTTGAATCCCAGTACCAGGAGGCAGAGATGGGCAAATCTCTATGAGTTTGAGGCTAGCCTGGTCTACATATTGAATTCTAGTTGAGACAGAGCTGCATTGTCAGACCATGTCTCAATAAGTAAAAAATAAAAATACATAAATTAAAACTTAACTATTAAGGCCGGGCGGTGGTGGCGCACGCCTTTAATCCCAGCACTTGGGAGGCAGAGGCAGGCGGATCTCTGTGAGTTCGAGACCAGCCTGGTCTACAAGAGCTAGTTCCAGGACAGGCTCCAAAACCACAGAGAAACCCTGTCTCGAAAAAACAAAAAACAAAAAACAAACAAAAAAAAAAACTTAACTATTAAAAAAACCCTTTATAAAATACAATTGAGGGGCTGGAGAGATGGTTCAGTAGCTAAGAGCACTAGTTGCTCTTCCAGAGAAGGGGATTCAGGTCTCAGCACCCACATAGGGATTAACAACTCACAACCACAACTCACAACCATCTGTAACTCCAGTCCAGAGGATCGGAGACACCTTCTTCTGGCTTCTGAGGGCACCAGGCATGCATGACATACATACAGACAAAACACCCATACATGAAGATTTTTAAATTTTAAAAATAGTAATACTAATAAAATGCAATCAGAATATGATCCTTAGGTTCTGTCTACTGGGTAGCAGTATTACACCTTGGTAGACAGAGGATTTATTAATGATAAACTACAAAATCAAAGTGGGGTAAAAGGATTAATTAAGGTAAACAGCAGAATGAAATGGAAATGAGTATGCTCCATTGGTAAACCGTGATTGGCACAGATTGGCCAGTCCACATATCCCTTCATTATCTTACTCTAGGACAGTGGTTCCCAACCCTTTCACACAGTTCCTCCTGTTGTGGTGACCCCAACCATAAAATGATTTTCATTGCTACTTCAGAACTGTAACTTTGCTACTGTTATGAATTGTAAACATCTGTTTTCTGATAGTCTTAGGGACCCCTGTGAGAAGGTGGTTCAACCCCCAAATGGGTTGTGACCCACATGTTGAAAATCACCGCTCTAGGGTGTATCAACCTTTCAGCCATCTTTTGAAATTTAGGTAACAGGAATCTTCTTGGCCTTTTCTTCCAGAAGATGACATACTGGTCCAGGGAAGACAGTGGAGGATCTGTTTCACAGCTAAATGTCAACGTTGCATTTAATCCTCTAAACATGCTTCTGTTTTCCCTGCAAAAATCTCTGGATTTTTCTGAAACAGAGTGAAGCCATGACAAATTTCAATTTCCTATTTTACTCTTTTAAAATCAGTTCCCTTGCCAGGCACAATGGTGCACGCCTTTAATTCCAGTACTCTGGAGGCTCAAGCAGGTGAATCTCTATGAGTCTGAGGCCAGCCTGGTCTATATAGTGAGTTCCAGGATAACCAGGGCTGTGCAGTGAGACGAAAGAAAGAAAGAAAGAAAGAAAGAAAGAAAGAAAGAAAGAAAGAAAGAAAGAAAGAAAGAAAGAAAGAAAGAAAGAAAGAAAGAAAGGAAAGAAAGAGAAAGAAAGAGAGAAAAGAAAGAAAAAAATGTCTTACGTCATAAAATATTTTTAAAAACTGTTGGATAAGAAGCTAAAGCTAAAGAACTAAGATCTTCGGGCAGTGGTGGCGCACGCCTTTAATCCCAGCACTTGGGAGGCAGAGGCAGGCGGATCTCTGTGAGTTCGAGACCAGCCTGGTCTACAAGAGCTAGTTCCAGGACAGGCTCCAAAACCACAGAAAAACCAAGAAAACCAAAAAAAAAAAAAAAAAAAAAAAAAGATAGTAAAAAAAAAAAAAGAACTAAGATCTTTTTTATGTGTGAGAATCTTTCCACACCACAAGTATTCTTTCAGTTCTTGAAACTGAGAAGGACTAAAGATATTCAATAGGATAAAATTATGTCACTGAGCATTTTCAATGCATGATGCATAGTCACCTAAACATTCACAGGCAATTCCATGTCCCAGTATCCCCTTTTCTTAATGGTGCTTTGTTTATTATTGCAAAAGTAAAGGCTGCTCTTTATAGAAAAGTTTAAATCCAAAAAGTACAAGCCATCTGTTGTGTACAGATGTACTCCCAGCATTCCAGAGACTGAAACAGTATTGTGAGTTTAAGGCCAGCCTGGGCTAAATAGCAAGACCCTAACTTAAATAAAAAAGATACAAAAAAATACTCCCCAGAGATAACCATAAGTAGTACCTTTTTACTGTTTTAGGTTTTATTTTACATATTAATATATTCTACTTTGAACTATGTAGCTTATATCTATTTCAGGTTCCCATTTCGGGTGCTCTGTGCAGTCAGGCCTTGGACTGAGGATTAGCTATAACCCTAATCTCCTCCAAAGTAGGCTGCACAGTACTGCTGCATCTTTTTCTCTAGGTGGACTCCATCATGCGGCTGCCCGCATTTCCGGAGACAGTGTCTATAAGCATTTGAAGTATGAAGGCGGAATCCATAGAGTTCAGCGAATCCCAGAGGTGGGCCTGTCGTCAAGGATGCAGCGCATTCACACAGGAACAATGTCAGTGATTGTCCTTCCTCAGCCAGATGAGGTACCTTCACCCTAGATTGTGCTGAGAAACCCTGCCTTCTAGAAAAGTGTGTTTTCATGGTTGATAGTTGAACTTAATAATCTTTATTGAGAAACTTTAACTCTACCCCAGGTAAATCAGCCTTCATATAGGGATACTATATATATACTATGTACTAAAACGTTTGTTTATTTTGTTTTATTTAAAGAAGAAGTCCCGGGCTGGTGGGATGACTCGGTAGTTAAAGGTACTTGTTGCCAAGCCTGATGGCCTGAGTTTCATCCCTGGATTCCACAGGGTGGAAGGAGAGAATTAGCTCCCACAGCTGTCCTCTGACTTCCACAGTACACCATGGCGCGCGCACACACACAAATAGACACAATAAAAACAGCAACAGTTTCCTCCCCCACAGTCATAACAGGCAAACGGTCCAAACTCAAGGTGGCCGCATGGTCTTGATCTCTCTGAAGGGATGAAGGATGGTAGCCTTCATTGCACTTCCAGCTTCAAGTATCTCCAGGTGTTCCTTTGGCTTGAAGATGAACAGTGTCAGCTTCTACTTTGAATTCACATGGTCCTTAAGCAGGGAACTCAGTGTCTTGTCAGGACACTTATGGTTGTATTTAGAGTCTATCTGGATAATTTAGTAGGATCTTTTTTTAGACAGGTGTTGTTTGCATTTGTTTAGCTGTGTGTCTGTATGCTAGTGAGTTCATGTGTCCCATAGATTGCACATGGAGGTCAGAGAACTCAAAGTCGGTTCTAACCTACCATGTTGGTCCCAGTCTTCGGCCTCAGCAGCAAGCGCCTTTACCTGCTGAGCCACCTCACCAGCCCTGTCTTCTTGTGAACTCAATTATGTCTGCTCAGATCTCCTTTTCAAACGAAAGGTCAAGGGTTTAAAATGTGACCCACAGTGAATACGCACAGAGGGGCCGGGCAGGAGGAGGGAGCGCACTTAGGAGCCTCGGGAGCAATGATTAAGGATTCATTCCTAGTTCAGAATTCACCCATTCACATACATGTACTTACCGCACATAGATTATAGTCTTAAATGTACGTACATGTACTTAACCTCACATACGTTATAGTCTTAAATGTACGTACATGTACTTACCTCACATAGATTATAGTCTTAAATGTACGTACATGTACTTACCTCAAAGAGATTATAGTCTTCAATCCCCAGAACAACCCATCTGCTAGGTTCAGCTCTTTGTTTGACAAGAGAGAAAAGGAGTATTAGAAGTGATTAGCCTGAGCTGCTCCACTGACTGGGGCCAAAGCCCTGCATAACTAACGCCAGGCAAAGCTTTGTTTTCTACTGCCCGGCTCCACGTATCTGTGCCCTGGTTGTCTGTGTGAGAGCTGAAACAAGGCGGCATGTCACCCTGTCTGACTGTGACTGAGACTGTGAGAATGTGGGGCTGCTCAGGCGTATCCCTGTGAAAGTGGCGTGTGAAGAGAGGTCGGTAAGCAGGTGAATATCTACACCAGGGTTCTAGGAATAATGAGAATCAGTGATACATGTTATAGACATGTTTGTGTTCTCTATAACTGTGACGTATTCAGTGGTGAAACTCTTCAAAGATGCATAATTCAGTGATCTCAGACTCTAAGTCAGTACTTAAAAACTGCACCCTGTAAGTGGGGATGAAGTTCAAAGGTGGAATGCTGACCTAGCATGTAATGCCTGGGTTCAGTCCCTCGCACTGCAAAAGAATAAAATAGTATTTCATCGAAATAGGTCATTTATTAGCCTATGGTGGTGGCACATGACTTTAATCCCAATACTTGAGAGGCAGAAGCAGGCATATCTTTGAGTTTGAGGCCAGCCTGGTGTACAGAGCTAGTTCTGGAACAGCTGGAACTACACAAAGAAACCCTGTCTCAGGTTGTGGGGAGGGGACGACAGAGAGAGGAAAGAGAGACAATAGGTCATTTATGGTTCTTTCTTTGGTGTTATTTCTTTCTCTTTTTTTTAATTTGTGGTTTACATGTATAGTTTAGTTGAAAAAACTCTCCGGGTAAAGTATTGTGGAATTGTGGCTTTACTTATGCTGTCTATTTTGTCCTAGATAGATGTGAAAGTGGACGCCAAGGACCTGCGAATAGACACGTTTCGATCCAAAGGAGCAGGAGGGCAGCATGTTAATACCACGGACAGCGCTGTGCGGCTCGTCCACGTCCCCACAGGTGAGCCAGTCCTTTGCTTTGGTCTCGGTGACTTTCTAGTGCTGCAATAGGACACCATGACCAAGGCAACTGTAAGACGTTTGGTTCAGGGATCATGGATCAGAGGATTAGCGCCCATGACCGTCATGGCAGGGAGCCTGGCAGCAGATGGGCAGACATGGTACCGAAGCAGTAGCCGAGAGCTCGTGTCTTGATCCACAAGCACAAGGCAGAGAGTTAACTGAATGGTGTGGGCTTTGACACCTTAAAGCCCACCCCCAGTGACACAGCTCCCCAATCAGGGCACACCTCCTAATCCCTTCCAAACAGTTCCACCAACTGAGGACCAGTATTACATACTTAAACATATTCACAGTTCAAAGATGTCAGTGGCATTGTGGGTCTGATGTACCTACCAGCTGTGTCTGTTTCCTCCTGTTTGGAAACAGTTCCTCTTCTGAAGGATGCAGGTGGTAAGCATGTTTGTGCAGGAAAGGTGCTCGGATATGCTGGACAGCACTGCTCCATGGGCGGTGTTCCATGAGCCGTGCTCCGTGGGCGGTGCTCCGTGGGTGGTGCTCCATGAGCGGTGCTCTCATTCAGGTCCAAAGGGCACAAATACAACATGGCTGTGCCATTGCTATGGGTCCTTTCTTACCCTGTAGATGAACTGCTAGTACCATCAGTATTGACCACTTGGTCACCTTCATCAGTTGCAAGCTTTTTTTTTTTTTTAATTTGTTAAGGTGATTTTAAATACATTGTTTCACCATAGGGATACTTCCTGAGAAATGCATCATTACACAGTTTTGTTTTTTTTTGTTTTTTTTGTTTTTTTTTTTTTTTTTTTTTTTTTTGGTTTTTCGAGACAGGGTTTCTCTGTGGTTTTGGAGCCTGTCCTGGAACTAGCTCTGTAGACCAGGCTGGTCTCGAACTCACAGAGATCCGCCTGCCTCTTCCTCCCAAGTGCTGGGATTAAAGGCGTGCGCCACCACCGCCCGGCTCTCATTACACAGTTTTATCACTGGACTAAATTATAAGTGATCACAAACTAAGATAACTCTCAGTAGGTAATAAGATTTTATAGGACAGCTATTGTCTGTGCAGACTGTCATTGGCCAAGTTGACATGTAGTGTATTAGCATAATTTTTCAGACTAAAACAATGAATTATTTTTAAATTTTCATTTCTTTTTAAATTACTAAAAAAAAAATAATTGTGTGTGTGTATGGTTGTGTGTGTCTGTATGGTATGTGTCTGTCTATATGAGTGTATACAGGTATGTCTCTCTCTTCATGCAAGAAGGCCAGAAGGAGTCTGATCCCAAAGAGCTGGAGTTACAGGTGTTTGCAGGACACCTGGCTTGTTACACGGGTGCTAGGATCCAAACTCTGTTCCTCCCAGTTGATCAGCAAATGCTAAGCCAGGACTGGAGAGAGCGCCAATTGAGTTAAGAACAGATACTGTTCTTGCAGAGACCCAGGTGCAGTTCTCGGCACCTACACCAGGTGGCTCACATCTGCCACCCCATTGGGCACTGTGTTTGTCTTCCTTGGGGGCAGAGAGCGCAGTGATGGGACTGGCACTGAGGATAGAACCGCAGGCTTCACCCCTGCTAGCTTAGCAAATGCCCTGCCTGTGAGCGACCTCCCCGACTCGTCTGAGGGAGTCCTTTCAACATTGGCCCTCTTTTTGTGATTGTGACTGAAGAGGAGAGGCCAAGCGCTTGCGGAGGGTAGACAGCACTTCCTAGAGGCTGGCGGAAGGGAAAGGAAATAAATGTTCAGGGATGAAAGGAAACCTGACCAGATGCTGCCTCAGCCTTCTCACGTGGAGATCTCAGGGTCACCCCGCACAGCACACCTGTGAAATCCCGGTGCGCTGTAAGCCCAGCCCTTAAGGGACTGCCTGGACTGCGTAGGAAGACATTGTCTAAAAAAGAAGCGATACAGTGACACACATTTACTCCCAGCACTTAGATGGGAGGCAGAGGCTGGCAGATCTCTGTGAGTTCAAGACCGGCCTGGTCTACAGAGCCAGTTGCGGGACAGCCAGGGCCACAGCATAGAGAAACTCTGTCTTAAAAAAGAACAACAACAAACAAACAAATAAAAACACTAAAAAAAAAAAAAGACTATATAGTGTGTACCTGTCTTGAAAATAGAAAAGAAAAAAAAGAAACAAGAAGAAGATGAACTATCTCATCTAGACATCAGAGTCTAAGCAGGCACACACAGTTCTTACCAGTAGTTTCTGCACGTGCTAAGTCTGAACTGCTGTTTACATTTCGTCATAACTCCTGATTAATCTTGACCCTTAAAATGCTCCTTGGCTAGGCATACTGGTCCACACCTTTAATCCCAGAACTCCTGAGGGAGAGGCTGACTGAGCTCCAGACAGGCCAGGGCTACTCAGTGAGACCCTGTCACAAATAAACAATAAATAAAATGTTCGTCCCTGCTCTGTTTGACCCATGGAAATGACAAGTGACTCTCTCCCTCTGATTCCTGTTGTTTTTCAGGACTGGTAGTAGAGTGCCAACAAGAACGATCACAGCTAAGAAACAAAGAAATAGCTCTGCGTGTGTTGAGAGCTAGACTCTACCAACAGATCGTAGAGAAAGACAAGTGTCAGCAACAGAGTTCTAGAAAGCTGCAGGTAAGGCAGGTGTAACCATCGCAACCCTGCAGGAAAGTCACTTCCTGTAGAAAATGCACGGATCTGTTCTAGAATAAGAAGAGCTCAAATGCTCTAACTGTAGCCTGAGGTGTTGGGGTTGCATTTAGGCATGCCAGTTTCCAAAGGAGTAAATGTGTAAACAAAAGTATTTCCCAGCCGGGTGGTGGTGGTGGCGCACGCCTTTAATCCCAGCACTCGGGAGGCAGAGGCAGGCGGATCTCTGTGAGTTCGAGACCAGCCTGGTCTACAAGAGCTAGTTCCAGGACAGGCTCTAAAGCTACAGAGAAACCCTGTCTCGAAAAACCAAAAAAACAAACAAACAAAACCCCCCCAAAAACAAAGATCCTCCTGCCTCTGCTTCCTGAGTGCTGGGATTAAAGGTGTGCTCTACCACCGCCCAGCAGGAAATTAGTTTTAAGACAAAATAATTCTCTGGAAATTAGAAGATTTTTAAGATGCTTAAAGGCCTGTGGGTTTATTATTATTATTATTACAATGCTATATGAATCAAGCATAAAAGGCACATTGAGAAACAAGGAAGGGAGAGTGCTGCTGGAGTCTGGGGATAAAGAATAAAAGGAAGATTGACTTCATTTCATGTCCTTTGGTACTTCTTGAATTTTGTTTAATATATGTTTATAGTATTAAATATAGTATGCAAAGCTGGGTATAGTGCATAGTGGTATATGCCTTTAATCCCAGTATTCAGGAGATCAAGGCAGGCAGATTGCTATTTTACCTAGTAACACCCACATTAAAAAAAAACTTACATATAAAGTATGTTAAATAGAGGTTATATAATACAAATATATAATAATATATTCTAAGCAATAAATTCCACTATTTTAAGTAAACAAAATAAAACTTCACATCCCCCAAATGGTAAAGTTTCTCTTTGAGAGAGGCTAGAAGAGAGAGTAGAGCTCAGAAATGAGTACCAATGGGATTGGGTATGGAGCTCAGGGGTAGAGCACGTGACTGGTGTGTGCAGGGCCCTAGCTTTGAGCTCAGTACTGCAGGAGGAAATGAGAGAGGGGGAGGAGGGAAGACAGGCAGAAAGAAATGTGTTTTATGTGTTATTTACATATATGCATTCCACAATAAATCAAACTTGGAAGTTTATATGGACTTTCAGGAAAGTGGATTGTATAAATCTTTTAAATAGCAGGGCGTGGTGGCACACCCCTTCAATCCTAGCACTTGGGAGGCAGGGGCAGGAGAATTCTGTGTTCCTAGACAGCCAAGGCTATTACACAGAGAAACCCTGTCTTTTAGATATTAATCATTCTGCTTATCATGATATATCATAATATGAACATTTTTCCCTGTTTGTCTTTCTAGCTTCCTCTGCTTACATTCCAGCTTGTAGTAGATGTGAAAGGGTAGATGGTATAAGGTCTCGTGTGAGTGGCCAGAAAGCCCTCTCAACTCCCTGTGTACCCATGAGCTGTTTTAGTAGCAATTTCTACTGTTTAGCACTTTTTCTTCAATCACACAGGGGTCTTTATGCAGTGCCTGTCTGCCAGTGCTTAACCCTGGTTCCCTCATCACCCAGGAAGTTCTGCAGATGCTTCACTCCCCCCTAGCCTCTCCCCCTCCCCCCACCCCACGCTCCCACTCCCCAGGATTCTAATCCAACTGATCTAGAGGAGTGGGTCCTAGAATGGTGCTTCCCAAAGCCCGCTTGCAGAAGGAATAGCTGAGGGGCTGTTTCAGAACACACAGTCCCTACTTCAGTGTGCTTATGACTGGGTTTAGAAATCTTTAACTTCTCAAAATTCTCCCGATGAGAAGTTTCATTTCGTATTCTTTGCCTCAGGCTTTAAGAAAGCAAATCAATTTGGGAGGCTGAGGCAAGAAGATTGCCAGTTCCAGATCAGCCTGTGCTGTCCAGTGAGAGTCTGAAGAAAGAACAAGAGAGCTGGGGGTTGGGGCAGTGGGAGAGAATGAAGGAGGGATACAGAAATGTGTTTCTTTAATCTTAAAAGAGGAAAGCATTGAGAGAGTGCCGCTTGTGGTTTTTTTTTTGTTTTTTTTTTTTTTTGGTTTTTCGAGACAGGGTTTCTCTGTGGTTTTGGAGTCTGTCCTGGAACTAGCTCTTGTAGACCAGACTGGTCTCGAACTCACAGAGATCCGCCTGCCTCTGCCTCCCAAGTGCTGGGATTAAAGGCGTGCGCCACCACCGCCCGGCTGCCGCTTCTGTTTTTAGGGACAGGGCAGATTGAGCATACGAGTAACCATTGCATGGGATGATCTGTGGAGATCCCAGGCTGCCGGTTTAAAGGAGTCAGAGGACATATTTCAGTTATTGGGTGGGGGTGGTAGGGAGTGGTAGGGAAGGGCATCCCTTAGCATGATGACCTATACAACACGTGACAATGACATGTAGCAAGTGGCATCGTAAAGGTTCATGTGATTCTCAGAAATAATGTTGGGAAGTCTGCCCATGTTAAGAGGAACCCTCATGCTCAGTTCAAGTATGTGTTCTTAGCAGACAAGAAGGCCCCACAGGAGAAAGCTTCTCAGAAAACGGCCTTAGGAAGCTGAAGCAAGGCAGCTCGTGGAATCAGAAACAGGCAGTGTTAACCTGGGCTTCTGCAGGAGGTGATGCTCATAGAGACACAAAGTCAGGATGTACTAAGACACCAGCAGGAAATGGGCATCTAGACAATGGACCGAACCGGGAGTGCTTTCTCCCCAGAGTTTGCAACAAGTTACACAATGGCACGGTATATTTTTGAAAATTAAAAATTCCAAAAACAAAGGAAAGGGAAAAAAAGGCGCATATAGTGGTTCATTTGTAGAAACCAGGAGAGCTTATTGGTGTAGAAAAAAATGATTCATTTAGTTTTCAATATTTGAAGTTTGAGGCATTTATTCTTACTCCATAGCTGAGCTCTGCAGGTCTGCGGTTATCTGTTTGGTGGGCTGGGAGTGGGACCTGGGCCTTTGCTGGGAAAATATACATTTTTCAACAGATTTTATTCTGCCCGTTCTTGTCTTGGTCTGTAAACATAAGTGATTTTTAGTAGAAACTTAAGATATATTAAGATTTAATAAACATTGTAGTTTTTAATCCTAAAATTAAAAATATAATTCTTTCTGTTATGGGACAGGTGGGAACAAGAGCGCAGTCAGAGAGAATCCGGACGTATAATTTCACCCAGGATAGAGTCACTGACCACAGGATAGCGTTTGAAGTTCGGGACATTAAGGTAATTACTGAGTATGCTCTGTGTACCTTGGCTTTGTAAGAGAGTATAATCAGACTGAATCAGGCCGGAGGGATGGCTCACTAGTTCCAGGATCCACGTGGAAGGTGAGAACCAACTCGTGCAAACTGTCCTTTGATCACTCAAGCACAGTGACCCACATACACACAAAATAACTGAGTGTAATAAACTCTAAATTCTACGTATTATTATATGACAAATAGACACATTTACATGTATTTATCAGTAATTGCCACAAACTTAGCAGCTAAAAATAAAACTTTTTGTTATCCATGAAGTTTTTGTGATGCCAGGAGTCAACCCCAGGGTCCCACACATGCTAGATAAATGCTCTATCACTTAGTGAGACCCTCTCCTGTATCTTAGAATTCTGTAGGTCAGAAGTCTAGGCACAGCTGAGCTGTCCTCTGCTTGGGGTCTCACAGGCAGGAACAAAGGCAGTGCGGCTCCACTCGCTTTCTGGACCCCTTCCTCTCCCATTGTCCCAAGCTGCAGGACTGACATTCCCTTTCAGTTAGAAGGAAGCTGCTCTTAGCCCTTAAATACTGTGTAAGTTGCTTCCCAAGTGGCTCCTTCAAACACCCTCTCCCTACTTTTAATCCGTTCTTACAGGAAAGGGTGGGCCTTTTTAAAGGTACATCTCACTAGGTGAAACCCACTAGGATGACGTTGTTTTCTATTAACGCAAAGTCACCTTATTCATTACCTAGTCGCTGAAGTCCCATTCCTTTATTGTCACAGCTTCCATCTGTAAAACAGAGACTTAAATATGGTGAAACACCAGAAGCATAGTAGGGTTAGACCTCCTATAATGTGTGTGTGTGTCTGAGAGAGAGTATTGATTTTCTTTTTTTGAGACTGGATCTCACTATGTGGCCCTGGCTGGCCTGGAGCTCACTATGTAGACCAAGCCAGCCTCATACAGAAATCCACCTGCCTCTGGGAATAAAGGCATGCGCTATCACACCCAACAATGTATATTCTACTGATGTAGGTGGTATAGCCAAGCTGTTGGAGAAAAGATCCTGTCAACATCGCTTGAACACCATCAGCTAGAATCCATCTAGTTAGCACTACAAACACTAATACATTGATAGAGAAGTACAATGAAACGTTTCCTGTGCTAGCCCTGAAGCAAAAAGGAACTAATTTCCACAGAGGACTACGTGAACAAACCAGGGTCCTTTTCCTTGGTTCATGGGACACCTAAGGCTTATTAATCTTGATGCTGTCCACTTTGTGCCTGTCTTAGGGTTTCTATGGCTGTGAAGAGACACTGTGACCACAGCCACTCCTAAAAGGAAAACATTTAATTGAGTTGGCAGCTTAGTTTCAGAGTTTAGTCCGTTATCATCATGGTGGGGCATGGTGGCGTGCAGGCAGACATAGTGCTGGAGAAGGAGCTGAGAGTCCCACATCTTGTAGGCAACAGGAAGTAGACTGGGACACTGGACTTGGCTTCAGCTTATATTGAGACCTCAAAGCCCACCCTCATAATGACACACTTCCTCCAACAAGGTCATACATGTTGCAATAAAGTCACACCTCCTGATAGTATCATTTCCTATGAGCTTATGGGAGCCAGTTACATTCAAACTACCAGAGTACCCAAAACTAAAGTCTCGAGTTTACAAGAGAGATGTCTGTTTTTGATGTTTATAAAGTTCTGTGTGTCTTGTGCCATGTCCTCTGTTATCTTATGGCACATGACTGTCTTGCATATGATCATGGAGCGAGAAAAAAAATTACTATTGTCTTGTTTGTTTGTTTTAGATAGGATATCACTGTGTAGCCCAGGCTTGCCTGATCTTGCCTTAGCCTTCTGATTCCTTGGATTTCAAGAGTGGGGACACCACACCTGGAGAGGGAGACAAGGCTCTTTCCTTGGATGAAACACACGACGTGCAAAGCATATTTGGAACTTACTTGGCAATATTGTTCCAATCATGCCAAACTTTTTCAGCACTTAGGAGGCTGAGGGAAGAGAATCACAGTGAATTTTGAGGCCAGCCTGATAGCAAAGCCTTTTTCAAAATCAAAAAGGGAAAAAAAACACTGCTGCCAGATCAGAAGGAAAGCTAGCAAAGAGACTGACAGGAGTCAGGAACTTAGAAATGATATAGAAGAGACTGGAAAAGGCGTAAGCACCCTGACTGTGGGGAAGCAGCTGGTGGACAGAGTGGAAGGGGTAGGCAGGAGGAAACTGGACATCTGAGGCGTCTTCTGACTCCATCCACATCATTCACGATGGAGCAGCTGAGCCTGGGCATGACCCGACAACAAAGATGTGTTTCCTCAGGCAGCTAAACAAGCCCTGGGCACCAACGAGTGCTTTCTAGAGATAAAGAGACTTGTGCTCTCTTGTGTGGCTAAACCTGAAATATAAAAAGCTTAGAAGAGATCAGAAAGCACATTTCCCAGCTTGGCAAGACTTTTTGCTTGTCTATAGTGTTCTTTGACTATGTGAGTCAAACTTTATAAACTGCTGGGCTACCTCCAGAGGGGCTCTGGTGGCTGGCTCTACCCACCTCAGTTACGAGAGACCCTAGTCTCATGCCTGTGGGTACTGACCCCAGAGTCACATTTACCTGACCTAGCTCTGGGAATTTGTTGTGTCGGCCTGTGACAGGCATTTGTACCCAGTTCTGACTGCTCAAGTGCTCAGCTGCACAGCAGAACTTCTTAAAAGAGTCATGCACCTGTATGCCAAGCCTACCTGGGAGACCACAGTCACCAGGAAGCCATGTCCTCTGAGTCCAGAATCTGGACATTGGGTGCCATTTGTTGTCAGCTTACAAATAATAACATGAAGGCTTATATTATGAAAGTTTGGCCTTAGCTTAGGCTTTTTTCTAACTACTTCTTATAACTTAATTAACCTGTTTCTATTAATCTATGTTCTATTATGTGACTCAGTTACCTTTCCTTTGTCCAGTATGTCTAACTTGTTCTGTATCTCCTAGTGTTTCCTACTAGCCTAGATTCATCCCTCTGACTTCCCCTCTCTCTTCCCGGAAGTCCTGCCTATTCTCTTCCTGACTATTAGCCATTTAGCTCTTTATTAAATCAGTCAGAAGGCACCTTGACAAAGACATGTCTTCACAGTGTTAACAAATATTCCACGACAGAGAGATGCTTTCTCAGAGCCACACAGGGAATATTTGGCAGGGAACAGTGCACACTAATGTGGCCACAGATTTGTGAAGGACTGTCATTATGTCGAAATGGGTTAATTTTCAGGACAAGAATATGATACTTTTTATTTTTAGAAGACTGGTACATTCTTTTCTAACTAATAGAAGGATCACAGACAACATTTGCTTTCAAAAGTAGCATGCTAACAGGAAGTGCCGTCATAATAGCTCATCATAGGGTCTTCAAAGATAGGCAGTTGGTCAGTTTCAAAAGCTCATTCCATATGTCTAGAGTCATTGGAAAAATTGAAGTCACAATATATTGATTTCAAATTAAAATGCTAACTTAGGCAATTTGTTCTTTTTTTGGTTTTTCAAGACAGGGTTTCTCTGTGAGCTTTGGAGCCTGTCCTGGAACTAGCTCTTATAGACCGGGCTGGTCTCTAACTCACAGAGACCCACCTGCCTCTGCCTTCCAAGTGCTGGGATTAAAGGAGTGCGTCAACTCCGCCTGGCTGGCAATTTGTTCTTTTAGATTTACTTTTTTTAAGACCAAAAAAATAAGCAGTGAACTCTGGGATTCTCCATGTTAGCAGTTATGTTCATAATATTGCAGAATATTAGTATACCATTGTTGCTATGCAAAGACTATAAAGAAATGGACAATACTTTGCTTTAGTTTTGATTGTCAGGTATGTTAGTCTTCCATCAATGTAACAGTTACCTGAGAAAACCAACTTAAAAAGGGAAGACGTTATGTTATCTCAGTGCTAGAGGTTAAGTCCATGTGTCTTAGTTACTGTTCTGCTGTTGTGAAGAGACACCATGATGAAGGCAGCTTATAAAAGAAGAGCATTGGGCTGGAGAGATGGCTCAGAGGTTAAGAGCACTGACTGCTCTTCCAGAGGTCCTGAGTTCAATTCCCAGCAACCACATGGTGGCTCACAGCCATCTATAGTGAGATCTGGTGCCCTCTTCTGGCATGCAAGCAAACATGGAAGGAATGTTGTATACATAATAAATAAATAAATCTTAAAAAAAAAAAAAAGAAGAGCATTTAATTGTAGGCTTCCTTATAGTCTGTTGTGTAATATTCCTTTACACTGCGTGAAGATATGTCACTGTGATTGGCTTAATAAAAAGCTAAATGGCCAATAGCTTGGCAGGATTTTAGGGACAGAGAGAAAGCTAGGAAGAAGAAGGGTGGAGTCACCTTTAATCCCAGCACTCAGGAGGCAGAGGCAGGCGGATCTCTGTGAGTTCGAGGCCAGCCTGGTCTAGAAGAGCTAGTTCCAGGACAGGAACCAAAAAGCTACAGAGAAACCCTGTCTCGAAAATCAAAAAAAAAAAAAAAACAAGGGTGGAGTCACAAGGAGACATGAGGCGACTTGGAGAAAGCATGACATGTGGGCGATAAGGTAACAAGCCATGAGCCATGTGGCAGCAGTTAAATTAACAGAAATGGAATACTTTAAGTATAAGAGCTAGTTATAAACAAGCCTAAGCTATCAGCTGAGCTTTCGTAGTTAATAATAAATCTCCGTGTCATGATTTGGGAGCTGGCTGAGGGGACAGAGAAAGATTGACTACAATTGTTTCCAAGGATAAGCCCATGGCCATCACATTGGAGAGCGTGGCAGCAGGCAGGCATGGCGCTCGAGCATTTGCTAAGAGCTTACATCTTATCTGAGAGATGGAGGCCAGAAAGAGTGAGAGACTGGGTCTAGTTTAGGCTTTTGAAACCTCAAAGCCCATCCTAGTAACAGGCCTCCTCCACCAAGGCCACACCTAGACTTAAACAGCCCCCAGCTGGGAAGCAAGCATTCCGATGTATGAGCCTGTGGGGCTGTTCTCACTCAAAGCACCACACACAACTCTCTGGCCCCTTGTATTGGGCCTGTGACAGCACAGTGCATCATGGCAGAAGGTAGGAGGCAGCAAGCCATTTGCCTCTTATCCCGGAAGTAAAGTGGACAGGAACAGATTGGCGTGCTTTAGTTCCGTTCAGGGCTCACCTTCCATTAGACCTCCTCCTATAACTGTCTACCATTTCCAATAGCAACAGGCCGAGGGCCTAGCGCTTAGCACATGGGCCTTTAGGAAACACCCAAGGTTCAAACTATATCATCAGGTTTCATAATAACTCCATCTTTTTTCATCAGGAATTCTTACGTGGTGAGAAATGCTTGGATCAACTAATTCAGAGACTGCTTCAATCAGCAGATGAAGAGGCCATTGCTGAATTTTTGGATGAAAGCCTTAAATCAGTGAAATAAATACCGCTTATTATTTATTATTACATAAATGAAATGGACTTTGGTCAAGAAACAAATAGATGTGGAAATCTTAGTGAATATTCATAAAGTATAGATGAATATACAGACTTTTTATAGAAATCATTTTAATGAATGAAAGTCACATTTTTCTTGGTTTTGGTTTTTGGTTTTTCAAGACAGGGTTTCTTTCTGTGTAGCCTTGGCTGTCCTAGAACTTGCTCTGTAGACCAGGCTGGCCTCGAACTCACAGAAAGTCACATTTCTTAACATAAAGGTCTATTTTTGGGTTTCAGTAAATCCAACCCCTCAAGTAGAAAATAAGCTTGTAACATCAAAAAGAAAAATAAAATATTGAGACTTGGCTGTATGAGTAAGCTGTTTCTTTTAGGCCTTTTAAAAACCATAAGCAGCTGGGCAGTGGTGGTGTACGCCTTTAATCCCAGCAGTCGGGAGGTAAAGGCAGGTGGATCTCTTTGAGTTCAAAGTCAGCCTGGTCTATAAGAGCTAATTCAAGAACAGCTAGGACTACACAGGGGAAACCCTGTCTCAAAAAGAAAAAAAAAAAGCATTTGCTTCCAAGTTAGGGGATTACAGGTATAAGTCACCATGCCTATCTTATATAAAATTACAATCAGTAGCTATTAAATATTTGAACCAGAAGTGATGCTTGCAGGCAGCTCACAGACCAGACACTCTTCAACTGAGGGAGAGTGGTCTTATTAAAACTCTAATGGCAAGTAATGACTAGAAGGCGATGTAGAATCATTTTGAATATGAAAATGGAATGAACTCTATCCAAAAATCGGCGTAAAAGCAGTAGAGATGAGCCAGGCTGTAGAAATGGAAGTGCCTGCCGATGCACCTGACACTGATTGGCAGGAACAGGGGGACTGTGGGTGTCAGATGAAGTTGAAGAGGAGGTAGTGGTGACTCACTTTTAAATGGCACTGAAGCCTACGTTTTGAGGCGAGCAGGTACTGTGTTTTTTATGCAGCCTTTTAATGAAGTGTATATTCCTTGCCTTAAAGGCTAAACAGGTAAAATATAGTCTACATTAGCAAGATTAGAATAAAAGCTAGGAAAATGGGTTGCAGAAAGCTGAGTTCAATCTGCTCAAAGAAGGGAGCCTAGGGACGCCCATCTGGAGTGGAATCCTAGGGAGAGACAAAAGGGTCTTGACGGGGCCCATAGGCGTGGGTCCATTCTACCTTGACTAAAGGGCAGAGAGTTGGAACTTCTGCTCCTTCAAGGATATTGTCAACAGTTCAGACAACAGGTGTGGCTAATAACCAGACCTGGTAGTTCAGGTATTAAGAAGTAGATCTGGCCAGGCGGTGGTGGCGCACGCCTTTAATCCCAGCACTCGGGAGGCAGAGGCAGGCGGATCTCTGTGAGTTCGAGACCAGCCTGGTCTACAGAGCTAGTTCCAGGACAGGCTCCAAAGCCACAGAGAAACCCTGTCTCGAAAATCCAAAAAAAAAAAAAAAAAAAAGTAGATCTGTTTCTGTCTCAAACAAAAGTCTAAGGATCCAACTAGGTTCCTACTCCCTTAGTGTGATAACATTGGATTCCACCCAGGGAGTGGTTTGCCTAGAGAATGTTTTGGTCTAGGCTGTGAGTGTTACTTGTCTTGTTTTAGCATCAGAAAGTTTAACTAAGAAAGTACCCTGTAATCTTTCAACTGGTCAGTTCATCCCTTGTATCATGTGAATGCAGTTTTTATCTTACTCCTACCTTTAGGGGTCGGAATATTTAATCAAATGGAAATTAAATGCAAGTGATTTTCAGTATTCACTGGAACTCCCTCCCGGTACTGTCCTGTGCTTACTATGTTCACTCTCATCTTCGTTCTCTTTACTATTTTTCTAATCCCCATGCACCTACCCTGGTAAGTGGTATCCTTGTCGAAGCTGATCTCCGACAGGTCTGCTCCATGAGAGACACCAGGAAAGAGCAGGAATGAAGTCAACCAGCACAGAAATGGTGGAGTATGAAGTAAGAGACCTTTGACCTTCTCAGAAGAGCCTTGAGTTGATCCCATGTTGAAAACATTCATGAACAGAGACGAATAAGGATTCTGCTATAGGCGACTATGTCAGTTACAAGAAAACTTGAATCGAAAACTTTGAGAAGCCAGTGACAAGGAGCATGCTAGGGATAAAGCTGTGGCAGGATGCCTAAGTGCGTGCTGCCATCCTGTGACTTTGGTTTGTGCATCATTGAGCATCGCCTAGGGATGCAGAGGACCACATCTGCAGCAATCGTCTGCATGAGCTGCAATGATGTTGACCTTTAAACTTCTAGCTGAAAAGAACCTTGCTTTATGATTTGAACTATGCTTGAGATGATTTCCTAGAAAAGTTTCCTGAAAGTTGTTTAGTGCCAACGATTATGAGGAAACTCCTGACTTTTTTTTTTTTTTTTTTTTGGTTTTTTAGAGACAGGGTTTCTCTGTGGTTTTGGAGCCTGTCCTGGAACTAGCTCTTGTAGACCAGGCTGGTCTCGAACTCACAGAGATCCGCCTGCCTCTGCCTCCCGAGTGCTGGGATTAAAGGCGTGCGCCACCACCGCCCGGCCTAACTCCTGACATTTGATATAATTTATTGTACATTGAAAGCTCCGATCTGAATACATTGCATTGAGTTTGCCCGTTGCATCCATCTGTAGGAACACCTGCTCAAACAGAAGGAAACCTTCGCTCCATCTCGTGCACTTTCCTCACGTTTCTTTCCAGTCCAGCAATCCACCAGCTCCACCCTCAACCAAGACTGGCTGCTTTCATGACGACTGTTCATGGCCTGGGAGTCTGCCATCTGGATGGACAATTCTTTTTTTTTTTTTTTTGGTTTTTCGAGACAGGGTTTCTCTGTGGTTTTGGAGCCTGTCCTGGAACTAGCTCTTGTAGGCCAGGCTGGTCTCGAACTCACAGAGATCCGCCTGCCTCTGCCTCCCGAGTGCTGGGATTAAAGGCGTGCGCCACCACCGCCCGGCTTGAACCAGTCTAAAAGAGAAACAGATCTGTGTGATGTTGGCTTCCACCTTTGATCCCAGCACATGGGAAGTTCACACCTTTCATCCCAGTACTTGGGAGGCTCACACCTTTAATCCCAGCATTAGGGAGGTGGAGACAGGATCACTCCCCCATTCAGTCTCAGGACTTCTTGAGACAAGGTCTACCCCATTCTGAGAGAATGTCTGAGAAGTAAGTCTCTCTTGTGGCTGGCTTCTCTGATCTTTCAGCTTTCATTCCCGATATCTGACTCTGGGTTTTTATTGATTGAGACTAATGAGATTCACGTTTCAGTAGATGCTACCATTTCCCTAGGGTCTTGCAGTGAAATTACCTGATGTTCAAACTACCAAAGGGTCTTTTTAAAAAAAAAAATTTATTTATTATGTATACAATATTCTGTCTGTGTATATGCCTGCAGGCCAGAAGAGGGCACCAGACCTCATTACAGATGGTTGTGAGCCACCATGTGGTTGCTGGGAATTGAACTCAGGACCTTTGGAAGAGCAGGCAATGCTCTTAACCGCTCTCCAGCCCCCAAAGAGTCTTTTTAATGTAGTCACAGCAGTTCCCATTTGTACTCTCCGTATGTAAGATTCCAGTGGCATCATCCTCATCAATATTTAGCATCGTTATCCTTTTAATTTTAGATATTCTAGTGAGTGTGAGATGAACCCTCATTGTGAATTGACTACATTCACCAGATGGACACTTTCGCATGTGTTTTTATTTGCCAGTGTGCGTATGCCACATTTTCCCCAGAATAATGCCTACATTTTTGTTTATTTTCACTGTTACGGTTTAAATAAAAATGCTGCTGGTCCCCAAGTGGCTGCAGCAGGCAGTGGGTCCCATGACCAAGCGCAGGTCTCCAAAGTGGCGGCAGGCAGCAGGTCCCAAGAGCAGCTAGTCCCAAGCAGGGACAGCACAGTTCCCCAAGTGGCTGCAGTGGGCCCACCAGGGGCAGGCAGGGAGCCGAGGGGTGGGTGAGAGACCTCGATGGGGCAGCCAGCCTCAGCAGGAGCCATGTGAGGGAGGAGAGACAGACGGATAGGCATGCCATGCAGAGTGAGGTTGGATATTTATTTATGGAGGGAAAGGGGAGAAGAGCAGAGAGAGGCTGATGGGGGGGGGAGAAATGGGAAGAAGGGAGAGACAACTGCCTTAGAGAGGGAAAGGGAGGAAGGGACTCAGGCTAGAAACTAAACATCAGCTTGCCTCAGCTGGAGGGGGAGTGGGCGTGGCTTGTCTCTTAAAGGGACAGTACAGACCATTACACACTGTATTTGGATGTGCAGGAACTTGTGATTTTGTTGATACTTTTTCTTTTAGATATTTATTTATTTATTATGTATACAATATTCTGTTTTGTGTGTATGCCTGCAGGCCAGAAGAGGGCACCAGACCTCATTACAGATGGTTGTGAGCCACCATGTGGTTGCTGGGAATTGAACTCAGGACCTTTGGAAGAGCAGGCAATGCTCTTAACCACTGAGCCATCTCTCCAGCCCCGATACTTTGTTTTTTATATATTTTTTTTATTGGATTGCTGTATTGTGTGTGGCTTAAGAACTCCAGCCTAACTTTCACAGAAGCTTTTTCCAAGACAAGGCTCCCCTGCATTACTATTTGCTCCTGGTTTCTCAAATTGACACTGGAGGGTGGGTGAGATGGCTCAGCTTTCTAACATGCCTTAAGGCCTGAGTTTGGTCCCCAGAACACACATGGTGGAAGGAGAAAGCAGGCTTCCTCAAGTTGCTGTCCTTCATACTTGCAATGGCGTGCACGCATAAATGCCGTAAAATGTGATAAAAATTCAAATTAAACTTTTAAAAAGGATCCATCAGTTCCGGGCAGTGGTGGCACAAGCCTTTAATCCCAGCACCAGGGAAGCATAGTCAGGCGGATCTCTGGGAGCCAGGCAGCGTTGCTCTCGGAGGCCTTATCTACTTAGTGAGTTAAATATAGGACAGCCAGGGCTGCTACAGAGAAACCCTCTTTCAAAAACACTAAATAAAGAGCAAATGAAAGAAGTCAAAAGTTATTTACAGACATTTAGTTTTGTTTTTGTCATGGCTCATGGCTTCAAACGAGTGGATGTCTCTTTTTCCTTTCGGTTTTTCTAGAGTTTCACTGTGTAGCTCTGTTTGTCCTGAAACCCACTCTGTAGACAGGCAAGGCTGAAATTCAGATCCTCCTGCCTCTGGCTTCTGAGTGCTGGGATTAAAGGCGTGCCCCATCACTGCCCAGTTGTCTTTTATTAAATTTTAAAAAAGCTGATTTTGCATTTTAGTCACAAAGAATGTAGAATGGGTACTTTTACTCTGAACTTGGAAGCATTTTTATTTAGGCTTTTTTTGTTGTTGTGTCGCCCCACCCCCACCCCTAACCCACCTGCATGGGATTTCCCTTTGTAACAGCCCTAGCTATTAATCTCACTATGTAGATCATGCTGGCCACAAATCTACAGAGATCCTCCAATCTCAGCCCCACCAGTGAAGGATTAAAGGCGTGGATCACTAGGCTAGGCTGAAATCTTAAACATCAAATTCGCGATACTAACTGCTTTCCACCTCTGTGACAGGAGTCAACAGAAACAGTACCCAAACTACAACTCCCAAGACGCAAAGCTGCTGCGGCCCATCCTCTGTTTTGGTCCGCGAGCCTTGATCCCGTCGTGCATCGAGGCGCGCGAAAGGCAACCTGGGAAGAGTAGTTCGTCCGGGCACCTACCGGTTTCGCCAGCGCGGCAGAAGCTGTTCTCGCGGCTGGAGCCCGGGGTCGTGTGGGGGTGAGCGGAGCAGAGAAAGGGCGCGAAGGGAAACGGTGAGTCAGGCCGGGGCTACGCGATAAAGGGAGGAGGCACCGCCGCGGAGGCTCAAGCGGAGTAACTGCGGCCGCGAGCCGAGTCTGTTCTGGGACGCCTCCGTCGGCGTCGGCGAGGGAGGCGTGAGGAGGAGCCGGGCGTCTGCAGCCGTTCTCGCCCTCGGCGCCCCGCCGCCATCTCCAGCCATGCAGTCCCGGGAAGACGGCCCGCGCTCTCGCCGACTCTCCAGTCCCCGCGGCGGGAGGCGACCCAAGAGGATCTCCAAACCCTCGGTGTCGGCCTTCTTCACGGGCCCGGAGGAGTTAAAGGACACGGCCCATTCTGCAGCCCTGCTGGCCCAGCTCAAGTCCTTCTACGACGCGCGGCTGCTGTGCGATGTCACCATCGAGGTGGTGACGCCCGGCAGCGGGCCCGGCACGGGCCGCCTCTTCTCGTGCAACCGCAACGTGCTGGCGGCGGCGTGCCCCTACTTCAAGAGCATGTTCACCGGCGGCATGTACGAGAGCCAGCAGGCCAGCGTGACCATCCACGACGTGGACGCCGAGTCCTTCGAGGTCCTGGTCGACTACTGCTACACCGGTCGCGTGGCGCTCAGCGAGGCCAACGTGCAGCGCCTGTACGCGGCGTCCGACATGCTGCAGCTGGAGTACGTGCGCGAAGCCTGCGCCTCCTTCCTCGCCCGCCGCCTGGACCTGACCAACTGCACGGCCATCCTCAAGTTCGCCGACGCCTTTGACCACCACAAGCTGCGCTCGCAGGCCCAGTCCTTCATCGCTCACAACTTCAAGCAGCTCAGCAGGATGGGCTCCATTCGGGAGGAGACGCTGGCCGATCTGACCCTGGCGCAGCTGCTGGCCGTCCTGCGCCTGGACAGTCTGGACGTGGAGAGCGAGAAGACGGTGTGTCACGTGGCCGTGCAGTGGCTCGAGGCTGCTCCCAAAGAGCGGGGCCCCAGCGCTGCCGAAGTCTTCAAGTGCGTTCGTTGGGCACACTTCCCGGCAGAGGATCAGGACTACCTGGGAGGACTACTGACCAAGCCCATTGTGAAGAAGTACTGCCTGGACATTATCGAAGGGGCGCTCCTGCAGCTGCGCTTCGGGGATCGGTTGTACAAGTCAGTGGCCTCCAAGCCGAACAGCAGCCACGGTGGTGGCAGCAACAGCAGCAGCGCCAATAGCAGCAGCAGCAGCAGCAGTAGCTCTGTGGTGTCTGTAGCAGAGAATCCACCCCAGAGGTTGGGTATGTGTGCCAAAGAGATGGTGATCTTTTTCGGACACCCCAGAGATCCTTTTCTGTGCTACGACCCCTATTCGGGAGATATTTACACAATGCCGTCTCCTTTGACCAGCTTGGCACACACGAAAACAGTTACTTCCTCGGCTGTGTGTGTCTCTCCAGATCATGACATCTATCTCGCCGCCCAGCCCAGGAAAGACCTATGGGTCTATAAGCCGGCCCAAAATAGTTGGCATCAACTGGCGGACCGCTTGCTGTGTCGGGAGGGCATGGACGTGGCCTATCTGAATGGCTACATTTACATTTTGGGCGGGCGAGACCCGATTACTGGAGTTAAGTTGAAGGAAGTGGAATGCTACAGCGTTCAGAGGAACCAGTGGGCGCTGGTGGCCCCAGTACCCCATTCCTTTTATTCCTTTGAACTGATAGTGGTCCAGAACTATCTTTACGCCGTCAACAGTAAGCGCATGCTCTGCTACGACCCTGGCCATAATATGTGGCTGAATTGTGCGTCTCTTAAACGGAGTGACTTTCAGGAAGCCTGTGTCTTCAAAGATGAGATATACTGTATTTGTGACATCCCAGTCATGAAGGTCTACAACCCAGCCAGAGGAGAGTGGAGGCGGATTTGTAATATTCCCCTGGACTCAGAGACTCACAATTACCAGATTGTCAATCACGACCAAAAGCTGCTCCTCATCACCTCTACCACCCCCCAGTGGAAGAAGAACCGCGTGACAGTCTATGAATACGATACTAGGGAAGACCTATGGATTAACATAGGTACCATGTTAGGCCTTTTGCAGTTTGACTCTGGCTTTATTTGCTTGTGCGCTCGCGTTTATCCTTCCTGTCTTGAACCCGGTCAGAGTTTCATCACTGAGGAAGATGATGCAAGGAGTGAGTCTAGCACTGAGTGGGACCTGGATGGATTCAGCGAACTGGACTCGGAGTCAGGAAGTTCAAGTTCCTTTTCTGACGATGAAGTCTGGGTTCAGGTTGCTCCTCAGCGAAATGCACCAGATCAGCAGGGTTCTTTGTAAATCATTGGAGACAGGAAGATGTTTCTACTGTATGGAATGTATCTTAAAATGATACCTTTTCCTGTAAAAGACAAAGTTGATTAGGACTGGAGATTTGGTTTAGAAAGGGTAGCAATTTGAAATATTAATACAGTATACAAAATTTATACATTTTTGACTTGAAATCAACTTATTTGAGTAATTTACTGGGCTGGAAGTCTGTGATTAAAATGCATAGTGACCTGTTAGTGGATTTGTTGTTGCTGTTAATTAGTATGTTCATATTTTAATTTTCCTAATTTAGTTAAATCTTGCCTAGTGCTACAAGATCTTTAATTTGTTACTGGGGAAACTGGACTGAGAATTGTTGGATTTTGAAGGTGTTAACATTTTCCTTCAGAAAAATGAAAGGTTACATTTTTAAGTAGGTTTGTAGTGTTCTCAGTTATAGTTATTAAAATTTACTATGCTCTCCTTTCTGCAAAGAAAGAAATGTTAGTAAGGTAACTATTGATTCCATATTGATAATGTGTTCAGTGGGCTTATATAGTCACAGAAAATTTTAAAAATCAGGATTCCACTGTTTTTATATGTGCTAAATATGTCCTATTTCTTCCCTTGAAAATAAAAAAAAAATTTAGTAGTGTCACTAAGCACCCTTCTAAACCAAAAAAAAAAAAAAATGAAAAAGATAACTTGCTTTATAAAGTCAGTTTTGATCTGTACATGTTAAATGCTTTGACTCAGAGGAACAACCCTTTTCTTCACTGGACATGATTAAATAATGTAAATTTCTCATTGGTCATGCACTGTCTTAAAAAGTTTGTTTGCTTCCCTAAAATATTTTGGCTATATAGTTTTAGTATTCATCTTAGAGGTTTTTATCAGCAGAAAGTGATTTATTCTTTGATGTATGTGAAGTAATATTGGTGTTGAAAATATGTATAAGCTAAAGGCAGTATTTTATTGACCAGTGGTTGTAGTGTTCATCAGCTCAAGTGCCAGCAAAGAACTTTCAGACTTCAAGCTGTCTAGAGAACTGTTTTGTGTAATATTGAACTATTGTCCATTTTTTAAGTTACTGTAAATGTTCTTGGTTTTCAGCTTGAAGATATTTTTGTATTAGAAGTTGAGAGTTAAAGGACTTAAGAGGACGGCGGGTGGCATTTGGGGCCAGTAGTTAAAAGTATGTTCCGGTTTTTTTTTCCTAAACAGTGGTATACATGGCCATTTTAATTATGGTGTCTGTTTCTATTTTGTATTTCACTGTGAGTTATGCTCCAGTTTTTGTTTCAGTCACCATATGTAAGGGAAAGTCCAGAAAGTAAACCACGTAAAACTGGCATTATTACGTTATAGGTGCTTACCTTTTGAAGGTTTATTAATACATATGGTTGTCATAATACATATACACGACAAATGGTGTACATATACAAATGTTTTATGCTATAAAGTTTTCTATACTCTTTTAGAATTATCTTCCTGAATCTTTCTTCAATAACATGCAAATTCCTTTTTATTCTCTAGTGACAAAATGCTCATCTCTGTAGAGGACAGAAGAATCTGCTCCAGGACAGGGACGTGATTTTTTTTTTTTTTTTTTAATGAAAAACACAAAATAAAATAACAAAACAAAATGCCACAGATAATGTATTATTTGTCATTTTGATTAGCTGTGTGGAAGTACATTCAGCTCAATGGTTTCTCAAGTGTAGATAGGCTTCAGTGGCCTAAGTAAATTCTGTTCCATCGATATCGGGAATGTTATAAGAACTATCCCTAACTTAGAAAGCTGTTTTTCCCTGTGTGGGGGCCAACTTTTTCTTCCACAGTAACTTCTGTTGACAACTGTTTTGTGAGGTGGAAACTTAGTGATACGTATCTCAACCAGATTATTCATCTGCACAATTAAAATCTACAATTGATGTACAAAAGGCAGATTCTCAAATTCATCATTCTCAACTCTTGAGTTAAAACTTAGGCTAAATGCTAGTAATATCTTGGCTTACAAATACATTTTCTTGGGAAGGATTTTGATTTTGTGAAACATTTGTGAATTAGGCAATAGATGCTATTTATAGATAAATGATTTGTATGTTGCTAGTTACAAATAAAGCTGGTTTTAAACTGCAGGCTTCCTGGCTTTATGCTTTATTTGGTTGTCTGTTAAGTGCATAAAACTTGCTTGTTCAGTGACACAGCTAGCAATATTGAAGTCTTTCTGGACAAGAACTGACTTCTGCCGATTAATCAGCGCATCTTTCAGCAAATGCCCGGTGTACTGCCATTTGTAAGATTTAGAATTACATCAGCTGCTTCTATGTATCAATAGTTTGGACGTCTGAGAACCTAAATTACTTCAGACACTTTAGGTGGAAGCTAGGATTGTAAGTTTTCCAGGCTAGCCTGGGCTACACAGTGAGATCCTATTTGAACAGGACAGAACAAAATGTCATTGTTTTCAAAATGGTTGAAGACTGACTTAGCAAATAGCTTTTTTAAAGTAGGATTTAGGATTAAAAGATTATAATAGTTACTTCCTATCTTGTCTGGTCGAACTGTTTTTTTTTTCTGTTCTGGACTTCTGAGTCATTCCTTAGGAAATTGTACTTGTTTATCTTTTCACAGTTCCCATCGAGATTATAATGACACCTATTTCTGGCTAAGAACAATTGTGCCAGTGCTGAGGACACCGCTACAAAAAAGAATTAGTCATTTCCTACAGGACACACAGCTCAAATACTTGAGTAAAATGCATCATGATCCTACTCACAAAACAAAGGAATAAGACCTTTAATTTCTAACAGAAATGAAAAATTGATATGCAGCCTCAACAAAGGCAAACTTGACATCTAAGATTTGTATTTAGTTATTAAATATAAATGACTTGAACTCAAATGAGCTAATATCTTTGACACATAAGCTTTGACACATAAGCACTTTATAAATATAAGAGGAATATTGTCCAAGAAGGCCATGTATGTATTAGATCTTAAAGCAGATATTTTCATATTGCTGATGCTGTGACTGCATATTGTCTCCTTTTGTTACCAACATAAATGGTTAAAGTTTCCATAATCAGGAAAGCAGGTCATTGGGAAAGGACACTTAACCAAAATTAATCTGTTTAAGATAACAGTAAAAAAAAAAAAATCCTGGGCTGGAGAGATGGCTCAGCGGTTAAGAACACTGACTGTTCTTCCAGAGGACCTGAGTTCAATTCCCAGCAACCACATGGTGGCTCACAACCATCTGTAATGAGATCTGGCGCCCTCTGGCCTGCAGGCATCCATGGAGGCAGAATGTTGTATACATAATAAATAAATAAAATCTTTAAAAACAAAAACAAAAAAAAAAACCTACTTATTTTTGAGGCAGGGTTTTTCTGTAGCATTTGGAGCCTGTCCTAGAACTAGTTCTTGTAGACCAGGCTGGCCTCAAACTCACAGAGATCCACCTGTCTCTGCCTCCCAAGTACTGGGATTAAAGGCGTGCGCCACCACTACCTGGCTTAATTTTTTATTTATTGCTCCTTAAACCAGGAGCCAGTGGTTTGAGACCAGCCTGGTCTACAGAACAAGTTTCAGGATAGACTCCTTGAACTATCTGGCCTTGTTCTCACAGAGATCTGCCTGCGTCTGCCTCCCCAGTGCTGGAATTAAAGGCGTGCACAACCACTGCCTGGCAGAAACACCATATCAAGGATATTCTTTTGGATACAACTGTATGTTAATTCTGAAGAAAACAGAAATAGGATGGCTCTCACAGCCTGATTTAGGGTTTCATTTGCTTTGGAAAAACAAAGAGGACATGGAGCTATGTTTTCTGTCCTGTTGGAAAATAATTAGGTGTGCTTACATGTATGTGCAGGAACTCTGTAGATGCTTAAAGAAGAAATTCCTTTCCAGCTGTGGTGGCATTTAATCCCAGCACTCAGGAAGCAGAGGCAGGCAGATCTCTGAATTTGAGGCCACCCTGGTCTATATAACAAGTTCCAGGACAGCTGAGGCTACACAGAGAGAACCTGTCTCAAAGGAAAGAAACGTCTCATATAAGTCTATTGTGTTATTTGGATACTAGTCTACAAAGTCGCCCAAAAGAATTTTGGTTTTCCTTCTCAATACTTAGGTTGGCAAGTGGTTCCACATGGCTCAAGAATGTCCATATCCTGGGGCTGGAGAGATGGCTCAGAGGTTAAGAGCACTGACTGCTCTTCCAGAGGTCCTGAGTTCAACTCCCAGCAACCACATGGTGGCTCACAACCATCTGTATTGTGATCTGGTGCCTTATTCTGTCGCGCAGACATACATGCAGACAGAGCACTGTGTACCTAATAAAATAAATTAATAAAAAGAAATGTCCATACCCTGGCCATCAGGAAGGGAATGGACTAGGAATGCATAAGTCCTTCCTATAAGCAGTGCACATAACGCTTTTTTTTGTTTGTTTTTTTTTTTTGTTTGTTTTTGGTTTTTCGAGACAGGGTTTTTCTGTGGTTTTGGAGCCTGTCCTGGAACTAGCTCTTGTAGACCAGGCTGGTCTCGAACTCACAGAGATCCGCCTGCCTCTGCCTCCCAAGTGCTGGGATTAAAGGCGTGTGCCACCACTGCCCGGCCACATAACGCTTTTGGCTCACATGACATTGGCCATAGCTGTAAGGAAGCCTGGAAGAGGCAGTCTTCTGGATCATCTTGTACTCAGTTCAAACTCAGATAAAATTCTGAGGACTCATATTAAAAGATAAGTAACAAGCTGGGCGATGGTGGCACACCCCTTTAATACCAGCCCTTGGGAGGCAGAGGCAGGTGGATCTCTGTGCGTTCTGGGGCAGCCAGAGCTGTTGCACAGAGAAACCCTGTCTTGAAAAACAAAGAGAAAGAAACCAAAAATAAACAAATAAACGTAAAAATAAAACAGTAGAACAGTCTAACAAATCATCTGCCAGAATAGACTTCATCAGAAGAGCATTCCCAATAATACTAAGACTCCAAAGACCTACATCACACCGCCTCTCAGACCTCAGTGGCCAGAGGCGGGGTTTTCTCTCCTTAGCAATAAGCATCCTGGCTGCCTAGTACTTTGAATAGTTAATTCTGATCACTCGTAATGGATGAAGATAGAAAATGTTAAGGGAGATGAATAGATGAGAGATAACAATGAAGTTCCTTTATTCCTGCCCCCAGCAAGTTGTGCAGAAACAGAGGTATTCCAGAGGTAGGTTTAGAAGTGCTGTGTAGCTAATGGAAACATTCCATCAGAGAAGCCCCTTAAGACTTGGGAATCTGGAGGCTAGAAGGATAACAGTGGCTCAACACATTGTTGATCTTGTAACTCTGGTTCCAGGGTATCCGATGCCCTCCTCAGTCACCAGGTATGCATGTGGTACACATGCAGACAAGATAGTCATACACATAAAACTCAGTTCCTGGATGGAGAGGGTGACTCAGTAGTTAAGAACGCTGGCTGTTCTTGCAGAGGACCTCAGTTCAGTTCCCAGCACCCACATAGCAGCCCACAGCTGTCCATGATGCCAGTTTCAGGAGATCTGATGGCTTCTGCTCGCCTCTGCTGACCCCTGCTCACCTCTGAGGCCATGTTCACTACACACACATATACATGCAGGCAAAAAGTGCATAGACAGACTTGCAAGGCAAAAAACCCATACACATAAATAACTTTTAAGACTGGGAAGTTCTAAAGCAGTGGTTCTTAGCCTGTGGGTCACAACCCCTTGTGGGATTAGACAACTCTTTCACAGGGGCCACCTAAGACTGTTAGAAAACAGATGGCTAGCCGGGCGGTGGTGGCGCACGCCTTTAATCCCAGCACTCGGGAGGCAGAGGCAGGCGGATCTCTGTGAGTTCGAGACCAGCCTGGTCTACAAGAGCTAGTTCCAGGACAGGCTCCAAAACCACAGAGAAACCCTGTCTCAAAAACCAAAAAAAAAAAAAAAAACCAAAAAAAAAACAAAAAAAACAAAAACAGATGGCTACATTACAGTGCATAACTGTAGCAAAATTACAGTTACAAAATAGCTATGAAAATAATTTTAAGATTGAGGTGCTGCAAGCAATTATATTATACAGTAATTGCTCAACCATATTTTCCCAAGCAGCTTATCAGAACCAAGGGATCTGGTAAAGGCTAAACCAAAAGGCAAGGCTTTTTTGGCATTATTGCTTTGTGAATAAACAGCTGTCCTTTGCTGTAGATTCTGTAGCTGACTTCCCTTCTGTTACATATTTGAAAATTAAATCCCACAGTTCAGAACTGTTTCATAAAAAGTTCCCTACTGCCAGGCCTCTGTTCCTCTCCCCTAGATAAGCACAGAGATCTGTCTTCCTGCAATTATCTTTATCAGCAGGCATTTGGTCAGTGCTTAGGGTCTGGGCAAAGAGCGTTCTATTTAAGATATTCACAGATCTCCAAAGACATAGAATTGCTACCTGCCCAAGCTGCTGCTCTGGTTTTACCCCACAACCAGAACAGCTGATAACAGCATACCCTGGAACTGATACTTTAGAAGAACTTTAGAAGAAGGGTCTGGGTCCCTTCTTTGTTTCTACTGCCTAGAGCAAAACTCCAGACCTAGGCCTGTAGCAACTGCAGTATCTGGTGTACATGCTATCTGATCAAGAGCCATCAGTTTCTCCTCGACTGTTTATGTTTCCTGGCTACCTGGTAACCTCAATGCATACTGGGAGGAAAAAAGCAGCACACTGATTTAAAATACAATTCGTGCCCTAATCATAATTTTACTGAAAATAAACCTTTTAGCTCTTTCTTTCTTTCTTTCTTTCTTTCTTTCTTTCTTTCTTTCTTTCTTTCTTTTTCTTTCTTTCATTTATTTATAATAAAGATTTCTGCCTCTTCCCCACCACTTTTAGCTCTTTCTAACCACCTAAATATGTAGTGTAGCACACTAACATTCCCCTCTAGAATTCCCTGATGATTTAATTCTTTTTTTTATTTTTAAAGATTTATTTATTTATTATGTATACAACATTCCTTCCATGTATGCTTGCATGCCAGAAGAGGGCACCAGATCTCATTATAGATGGCTGTGAGCCACCATGTGGTTGCTGGGAATTGAACTCAGGACCTCTGGAAGAGCAGTCAGTGCTCTTAACCTCTGAGCCATCTCTCCAGCCCCTTTAATTCCTTTCTTAACTAACTTTCTCCACTAAAGAGTTCACTAGCCACTCCATGAATCAATCTCTCTCTGTGTCTCTCTGTCTCTGTCTCTCTCTTTGTGTGTGTGTGTGTGTGTGTGTGTGTGTAAACCTTTATCTGATTTTCTATGGGGCAAAATAATTCCAGCCCTGGAACCTGCTAGGACTGGGGAATTGCTGATTTTAAGGATCTATGATTGGGAATGTTTGTAATGGGTAGAATAAGGGACAATGTAGAATGATGTAGAAGAAAGAGCAAGGGAGAATTAATAGAAATGAGAAAGAAGAGAAGGAAGAAGAATAAAGGAATACAGATGGACGATCCCTGTTGTGAATAGATTTATTACCCCTCAGATCTTTACCCTCGGATTTCTAGCCCCCCCGTTTAGCTTATCGTGGCATCTTTAATTGAACCCTGAATGGAAGCCTTAAAGGATAGAATTTAAGGCTCCTGAAATTAGGGGTCACCATGACACAAGGAACTGTATTAAAGGGTTGCAGCATTAGGAAGGTTGAGAACCACTGATCTATAAAGGGAGACTTGGTAAATAATATACAAGTCTCAAGACACAGAAACTTAACCAGATTCATGGAATCCCTCACTTCCCAAGGCTATATAAGCAGTAAAGAGCATCGAAGACATGTCCAGTCCAGCAGACTTGTCCGTCTGTACTTGGAGGGAGGAGTGAGGATTGAGAAAAGAAATAAACAAGAGATAACAGAGTCAGGAGGGCATCCAGTGAATACTGTGATCAGCCCCACGTTTATTACTCAAAGTTCTTATATACCCCAATCCAAAAGGGGAGTAGGCAAAACACTTCCTTACCACGATACAAAGCATGAACAATTAACCTGCTCACATCTCAAAACATCAAGTAACCACACCCTAGTTCAAAACATCCCATTGTCTAGGCAAGATGCCCAGTAGCCACACCTTAGGTCAAACATCCTGTCGCATAACCTTGAAGGAGCCAGGATAGGTCTGAACTCTCTGACCTTTAGTCCATATGGAATGGACCCATTTCTGTGGGCTTCACAAGGAGAGGAGACTGACCTGCCAGCTGCCTGCAAATTGTCCAAGGAAGGCCAGCCTTCAGGATGCCAGCCTTTGTGAGTTGTCAACCATACAGAGGGTGCAGCTACCATTGAGTCATCCATGATTCTGTAAGTAACCCCAGTAAACTCAAGTTCATTACATTGGAGGCTGGTGGTGTCATTAGTTTGGTCTTTCATCAGTTTTCTCTCTGGGTTGAGTAGATGTTTGTATATGTCTCCCCAGAAAGTGTCACACAACAAGGAGGTTGCATGTAATTTTGATGTAACTTGATCTTGGAAAGGAAGGGAGATCTTGGAATATCTTGCTTGAGACCAAGCAAGAAATGTTGATTGGCATCGGATCATGAAAGCTTGTATCCTGCTAAGGAGTTTGAATTTTTTTTATACAATGTGAATTCATTGAGGGTTTGTTTGTTTTGTTTTTGTTTGCTCATTTGGATTTTTGAGACAGGCTATTGTCCTGTGGCTCAGTCTGACTTTGAACACTGCCTTTGTCCCCAAATGCTAAGATTACAGATGTCTGTCACTATCCAGAACTACTGAGTACCAGCCTCAGTGCTCCCTCACCCGCTTGGGAATGGGATCCGAGGGGTAGAATGAACTGACTGACTTAGGCACGTTTTTCCTGCATGTTTCTTTATTCCTTGGGGGATGATAAAAGAAGGGAGAAGAAGCAGCATAGGGCATAAGGTGGAGTGTTCGTATACCCTCCCCATGGATAGCCCAATAGATCTTTCAGCTGTACGTTTACTGTAGAATACTTGTGAGCTCACCACATGTCACCATGCTGAATTCTCATCGATGCTTTGTATGTATGTGGGGGTGCACTGGGGCTTGAACCTAGGGTTTTGCACATGTCAAACAAATGTTCTACCTCTAAGCTATATTCCCCCACTCCTTAAGAAATTTTTAAAAAAATTTATTTTGATAAGGGATGATAGCCACACTTCTCTGTGGGTATAAGGATAAGATTCAGAATGAGGTTAGGAATTTACTGGCCTAGCCAAGTGGTGATTATAGAGTCTCTCTGCTAAGGCACATGACCTCACGAGCCCTGGAAGTGTAGTTTCCCTCCTATGGATGGACTCTCAGTCCAATTAGGCAAGCTGTTGGTAACTGCTAACATGTTGGTGCCGTGACTCCGCCTTTATGGATAGCTTACCATGCTTGTGTTTGTGTTCCATAGGTATCACAGCTGAGCAGGACTCTTAATTACTTTCTTCCCTTGGCAATTTACATGGTAGGTGTTCTGGTATCATGGAAGCTAGACCAAAAGAAGAAGCTTTCAGGTTAGGCATAGCTCCAACAATCCTAGCCTTGTATCCTATGTGTTTGGTATCTTTAGCAATAGGGGCTTACTGTCCATCAGCCTCCAAGAGGACACCAAGGACAACAGCCATAGTGCCCAGCACTGGGGGTTTTGCAAGTTTATAGTTTTTGTGGAGAGCATTGTCAGCTTTAATGGCATGTGTATGTATATGCACACATACTTATATGTAGCATGTATGATTTTAGGTAAGTATAAAGCAAATGGAGACTGTCATAGAAAACCCACCACTGAACACTGCAGAGATTAACGGGTCATAAGGAGCTCAGTCCCAGTGGATTTATCTACATCACAGCTCCTGCATCTGTGGCTCAGGGACTATCACAGAAGAGGAGGCAGAAAGATTTAAGAGCCAGAATACTGGAGAGTTCGGCTGTGAAACAGTCTCTCCTAGAAATGGCAACATCAGTGGACTTGCTAAGGTAGAAGGGGGCAAAAGCTCATGGATTCACACTCTTGGGTGATAGCCGCTGAGAGGGAGAGGTAGCCTTTCCCAGGCTTGAGCCCCCTGTTTGTTGTTGAATATAAAGTGGTCGTCCCTGAAACCATATACACACGAGCAGAAAGAGTTAGCAGGTTTTATTTATATATTTGTGCATGGGTGAGTATGTGTGTTACAGTAATAATCATAGAAGAAGCTTCATCAGTTAAGAGGAGGGGGACATGGAAGGAATTGGAGGGAAGAAAGAAGAGGACAAGTGGCCGGGCGATGGTGGCACGCGCCTTTAATCCCAGCACTCGGGAGGCAGAGGCAGGCGGATCTCTGTGAGTTCGAGACCAGCCTGGTCTACAGAGCTAGTTCCAGGACAGGCTCCAAAGCCACAGAGAAACCCTGTCTCAAAAAACCAAAAAAAAAAAAAAAAAAAAAGAAGAAGAGGACAAGTGATATAATTAAATCTTAATTAGATGTATACAACCTTTATTTTGTACAAGAATATTTTTCCTGTGTATGTATGTGCACAATGTTTGTGTTTGGTGCCCTTGCAGACCAGAAGAGGGAGTTGAGTCCCCTGGAGCTACAGGTGTTTGTGAGCTGCCATGTGGGTGCTGGGAACCAAACCCAGGTCCTCCGCAAGAGCAGCAAGTTCTCTTAATCACTGAGCCTTCTCGCCAAACCCTCCTTGAAGGGACTGTTCTTCTGTTTGATTTTATTAGAGATCCCTCTCCTGCATGCATTGACAGTATATAAATTAATAGATTAAAGAAATCTTGGCTGCGGTGCTTTGAAGTAGAGGTAAGAGGAACCCAAGTGTAAAGTCGTCCTTAGTTACAGAGCACATAGACCAGCTTGGGATGCACCCCACTGGAAAACATTTGCTAGGCAGGGCAGTGGTATGGATGCTTCCCGGCCTCCACACCAACTTCAGACTAACGGCTCTCCAGTGGAACTGTAGCTCTTTGAAATCTCCATGCCTTCACCGGGAATAGCCTGTGGGAAAATATTAGTAATTTTGTCAAGCAGGGACTGGGAGTAACTGTGTGCCTGCCTTAAGGGACTCTAGTTCTAAATAGAAGGTAAACATATTTTAATACAAATATTTTCTTGTATACCGGCGCAGGCATTTGCACCACAGTGTGTGGGCATTTTTATTGTGATCATTTCGAATTTCCCCATGATCCTTCGTAGTCAACTCACAGCCCTAAATTCAGTTTCATTCCACAACAGTAATGATGTTTTAACAAGCTAACACACCCCTGTACAGACAGATGCATGCATGTGCTCATGAACACTCTTCATTATTAAATCTGTCTTTTATTATTCTTCATTATTAAGTCAAGTATTCCAGAAACAGCATAAATCAAGCTCTGTGAGCGTCAGAGTCCCCTCCCTAAATGTTTCCACAATTTCCCAGTCCCTGCTTCTGCGTCTCGAAAGTTACCAGTTTCATCATATTCCTGAGGTTTGCTATTGCTAGAAGGAAGAGGGGACCAATCGACTGGGCACATAGCAGTGTCTTCTCCCAGTTGACTACACGGATAGCGCTACCACTGGGTGAGTTTCGGAATGCAGGAGTCAGAGCAGGTTTGGGGAAATCACTAGATGCCCGCGGTGTCTCACCTCATCTTCCTTTGGCTCACAGCTGTGCCAGGCCTGTCCTGTCCCTACTGTCCTCAGAGTCCACTTTCAAACGGCTTGTTTAGAGGAAGGAGCATTCGCTTAAGCAAGTTCAAAAAAAAAAAAAAAACCTCAAAAATGAAGAAAGTTACTGCTTCTGGGGTAGTGCTTGAGCCACAGAGGATAAGAATTGAAGATAAACCTCTAGTTTTAAAAAGGCAACAACAAAAAACTCTGAGATCCTCAGAAAACACAGCTTCCCTTCCGTGTTTCACTCTCAGGGTGTAGCGCCCCAAGCCACATCACAGGAATTTAGCTTGGCAGACAGAATGTTGTTGGCATTTTGTAAAGTTTTGATTTGGACAAGTGCCTGTGAGGGAATTAGAACAAGTCAGATGACCTTTTCCTTAGCCACGTGCACAATAACAGTTGCCCCAACTCCTAAACACAGGCCTCACACCCCTTCTTAGGTCTGAATAACAAAAAAGAACTCATGTTCTTATGTTATATTTTCAAAATCTTTTTTGCAAATAATTATTAATATAAATAATTGCTATTGAACTACTCGTATGAAACTCGAATTTTTAGGAAAATTAGCGAACAGAAAAATGAATTGAAAAACACCATGGCAGCCAGCAAAATGGCTGAGCAGGTTAAAGCAGTGCATGTAAGCCTAACGTGAATTCCATCCTAGGAATCCATGAGTGAAGGAGGAAGAATTACCTCCTGAAAGTCGTCCTCTGACCACGCAGTGACTGTGCCCACAGTATCTCTCATAATAGTAATAGTAGTAGTGGTAGTAGTAATTTAGTAGTAATAATAATAATAGTTAATAATAATAAGCACACCATAATGTAGCAATCAGTCAGCTTCAGTCTGTTGACAGCCACGATTTCAAAACTACTTTGTTACCACATGTGAGACGTGAGGATGTGAAATGTATTGTACAGGATTGTTTTGGCTATCCTGGGTTTTTTGCTTTTCCCTATGAAGTTGAGTATTGTTCTTTCAAGGTCTGTGAAGAATTGTGCTAGAATTTTGATGGGCATTGCATTGAATCTGTAGATTGCTTTTGGTACGATTGCCATTTTTACTCTGTCAATCCTACCTATCCAAGAGCATGGGAGAGCTTTCCGTTTTCTGGTACCTTCTTCAATTTCTTTCTTCAAAGACTTAAAGTTGTTGTCCTATAGGTCTTTCACTTCTTTGGTTAATATCACCCCCAAGATATGACTTATCTCCAAAATACATAAAGAACTCAAGAAACTAAACATCAAATTGCCAAATAATTCAATTGAAAATGGGGCACAGATCTAAACAGAGAATTCTCAATAGAAGAATTGCAAATGGCCAAAAGACACTTAAGGAATTGCTTAACATCGTTAGCCATCAGGGAAATGCAAATCAAAACGACCCTGAGAGACCATCTTACACTTGTCAGAATAGCTAACATCAAAAACACCAATGATATCTTATGCTGGAGAGGATGTGGAGTAAGGGGAACATTCCTCCATTGCTGATGGGAGTGCAAACTTGTATAGCCACTTTGGAAACCAGTATGGCGGTTTCTCAGAAAATTGGGATTCAATCTACCTTAAGACCCAGCAATACCGCTCTTGGCCATATACCCAAAGGATGCACACTCATCCGATAGGGACATTTACTCAACTGTGTTCATAGAAGCATTATTTGTAATAGTCAGAACCTGGAAACAACCTAGATGCCCCTCAACTGAAGAATGGATAAAGAAAATGTGGTATATTTACATAATGGAGTACTACTCAGTGGTAAAAAAACAATGACATCTTGATATTTGCATGCAAATGGATGGAACTTAAAAAAAAAATCCTAACTGAGGTAACTCAGACCCAGATAGACAAACATGGCATGTACTCATAAGTGGTTATTAGACATAAAGCAAAGAATAACAGTCTATAGTCCACAATCCCAGAGAAGCTGGGTAGCAAGGAGAACCCTAAAAGACAGACAAGGCCATCTGAGAAAATTAGGAGAGAGGGGGACCCATTAAAGGGCTAGCAAGATACAGCACTAGGGAAAATCCCAGGAGTCCTCAAGGATGACCCCAGCTAAGACCCTAAGCACAGTGGAGAGTGGGCCTCAATTGGCCTTCCCTTGTAATCAGACTGATGACTGCCTTAATTGTCACTATAGAACCTTCAGCCAGCAACTGATGGAAGCAGGTACAGAGATCTGGTGCGAAACACTGGGCCGAGCTGCCCGAGACCAGCCCAAGAGGGAGGAGTGAGAACATGAGCAGAGGGGTCTACTTAGGAACTGGAAGAAACGGTTGCGGCCTTAGGATGGGTGAGAACCACCAACCTAGGTCATGCCAAGCACAAAGACTGAGTGCTCACACAAGAAGAAACTAACAAATGTGTGGCGCTTGTTTGGATTTATAGGACAAACACCATGGAATTCACCGAGTTCTTCAGAGCCGAAGGAAAACAATTATATCCTTTTTTTTCTTTCTGGTTTGGGTTGTCATAGAAACCCACCAGCCTCTAGAGCTACAAGTTAATTCTGACGTACTCATTCTCCCAGAAGACCAAACAGCACTTTCAGATATGAAATAACAATACCATTAGAGATCACATGTCTTGAACCATGGAGGAACACTGAGAAGTTATTTTTTATGAAAACGATAGAGAATTACGCTTAAATCTCTTCAAACCACTAAGTGCTTAGGAAAAGAAAACAGCAGTGAGCAGCACAGCTACACCCTGCGTTCTCTCAGGGATGCTCACACCGGCTCCGAGTTCTCTAGCCTTTCCACAGGCAGCTGCGGTTCCTAGGGCTTAGCTGGGCTAGTTGTCAGGGATGTTCAAAAGGTAACAACTGCAGAGCAAGGCCTCTGGAGAGTTCTAATGGAGCCTCTGACTTTCTCCTCTGCTGCTCTTAACCACTGCTTAAAATCGTTACTGCCTCCCAGAATCAGAGATTTTTCTCTGAAAGGGCCCACATAGCCCATTTCCCCATCCCTTCCTGCCTCCCACGGCCTCACATTGTAAGGACTAGAACTGAGAATAGTTTCCTTAAAGGGGATGAGTCATTGTGGAACACTCATTATAATTTAACAAAACAAGGTTTATCTAGATCAATCAAGCAGCCATAAATTTAGTTTTTAAATATTTGTCTGGTGTGCGTGTGTGTGTCTGTGTGTGATGGTGCACACTTGCCATAGCACACATGGTCAGGCATTGGTCTTGCCCTCTGTGTGGTCTGAGGTGGTTGTCTCTGTGGTGACCACTGCACAGCTTGCTTCAGGCTAGCTAGCCTGGGAACTCCTAGAGAAAACTAGAGGTTTCCTGCTCTTTATACCTCCCATTTTGGATGGCTCAGTGGTTAAGAGCACTGTCTGCTTTTCCAAAGGTCCTGAGTTCAATTCCCAGCAACCACATGGTGGCTCACAACCATCTGTGATGAGATCTGGTTCCTCTTGAAGAAGAGACCTAGTCAGTCATTGTTGGGAGCTATTGGGAGCTGTGAACCCCCGGACCTTGAATTCCCTGGGAGTGGCTTGTTTTTCCTTTGTTTGCAGCTGCTCTGAGCAAAACAACTTGTTTTCCTCCGCTCTGCACAGGCTGCAGCTACTCTGAGCATGAGACCCTGATGGCAGGGGAGTGGGTTCTGATGGGTCTGCAGCTGAATGATCCCGAGAGCTGGGGCGTGGCCAGAGCATTATATAAGCTGCCCCTTATAGATAATAAAGTTGTCATTCTTGTATCAAGTTGTCATTCTTGTATCAAGGATGACCCTTATCCGCGTCTCTTTGCCTGTCTCTGTGTCTCTGCGTGTTTCAATCTCCAGCCCCTTGCCTGGAGACTCGCAAACCCTAACAGTAGCGCTAACCGTCCTGTAGTGCAGGCGCTGTGCTATAGGCGTAGAACTTGACAAGTCATCCTCAACAACTTAGACCATGAAACCCAGCCAATATGGACTAGTTCAACAGAACCTCCATATACAAGCTGCCCATGCATGCTTCAGATAAAGAACACCTCCCATCTCACAGTCATAGGAATGCTGGGATTACAGACTGCCATTGTGTCTAGCTCTCTGGATGGATTCTGTGATCTGAATTCAGGTTATTAGTCTTGGTTAGCAAACACCCCTTGAACCATTTCCTTGAACGAGATGTGTTGTTTGTTTGTTTAAATCTATATTTATTTTGAGAAAAGATCTCTCTATGGCTGGTCTGGACATCACTATGTAGTTCATGCAGGCCTTGAAATCACTGAGACCTATCTGCCTCTGCCTCCACAGTGCTGGGATTAAAGGCATGTGCCACCACCGCCTGGCTCTATTGGGCATTTTAACCTGTGGATTATAAGATGATTCCTCCCTAAGATGTACTGTCTAATAATGTTAACTTGTACAGTGTTTTGATGAATAATAATAAATAGCAAGGAAGCGTTACACAGCTAGGGCCTATGAGTTTCACCTAAGGAGCTGCATAGAGATCGTACGTAGCTCAAGGTAATGGTTAAGAGAAACAACTGAGTCCCAGGAGTCAGGCTGCCTCAACTTCCTTTAATCTTAGTGCTGAAAGATGCAGTCATGGGTTCAGTGCACATTGTTAGCGGAAACAAAGCTCTGAAATAACTCCAGGTTAGAGCAGATATTCTGATAATAGCTTTAAGATGAAAAACCCCAGGAAACAATCTAAAGTTCACAAGGACACCTGAGGTCGAAAATACAAAGCACCCAAATGTCAATAGTGGACGTATTTTCTTGCTAGGGTTGGTTGATGACCAAAGGTAATGATTAATTCCTTGTATCCATTTCTACTCCGTCTCCTGATATAAACAACTATTGGTGAATGGGTAGACACCCTAAAGACCTAAAGTCCAGCTGACTGTTTTTAGTGTATAAAAGTTTAGGTTTGTGATTCCTCTAAGATTCCTTATAAGATTACCTTTCAAGATAAATAGCAAAATGATTCTTTCTGTGTAACTGCAATATGCAGCCAGCCAACAAAAGAGGTGGCTGTGAAAAAAAATACCTGCTTGCTCATGTTCTGTAGTCTTTAACAACTTATTTCAATATAAATATATATGGGTTATGGCGGTGCCTTTTTATCATATAAGGGAGATGAAAACCAACATTGATTTCTCAGTTCTGTGAACTAGGAAGTCCAAGATCTAGCTTGGGTTGGCATATTCAGTATCTGGTGAGAGTTCACCATACTTGCTGGTGTGTGGATGACCATCTTTCCACAGTATCCTTCCATGGCTGAAACAGAGATCACCTCCCATGGTTTTCTTTAAAGGCGCTAGTACCATTTCTGAAGAACTATCGAACATAAGGGAAACCAGGAACTAAGGTTTTCCTGAGGAGTCCTGAGGAATTTTTCTCGAGCCCATATTTACAGTTGAGTATCAGTAGATACTCTGCGCGCGTGCGTGCGTGCGTGTGTGTGTACTGACTTAGGGTGTTAGGAATGGTAGACAAACACTCATTAACTAAACCATGTCCCCAGCTAGTCCAGCCACACTGTATAGCCACCATTACCATTACCATTACCCGGGGGATTTAAGCTATTTTGAGGACTAAAAGCCAGTAGCTTTAATTGCTGTTGTGAAGTGAAGCAGGCACTCAGCATGACTGCATATGGAAGTTGGGACTCAATGAGAGAGGCGGGACAAGGAAAAAAGGACTAAGTCGTGTAGGTGGGTAGGAACTTGGTCTTTGTTTATTTTTGTTTTTACTTTATGTCCATCTGTATATACTCTAAGTATTAATGGTGGATGAGTTTGAGCTACTACAGGCATTCCCCAAGTGTCTTAAACATACACTACCCCTCAAAACAACCCGGGGGGACCAGGTCTGGTGGTAAATATCTTTAATCCTAACACTTGAGAGGCAGAGTTAAGTAGGTTCACTGTGAGTGCCAGGCAGATCTACATAGTGCAGGCCTGCCAGGGATACACTGTGAGACTCTGTCTCAGAAGAAACAAATACAAACAAATTTAACAAAGGTCTTCGATACTGTGTTTTCCAGGAGCCAAGTGTGACTAAAGCATAAATACACTTCACTTTTGGTCTTTTCCGGTTGAGAAGCGCCAAGGACTGATACATACTGCTCGGCTACACGACAAATGACCTATCGAAATTTAAAAACACAGTAGATTGTGGCTCAGCTGGTGCTTGACCAACACAATCTAGCACCATATAAACCAGGAGGGGTAGCATACAACTAGAATCCCAGCTCTGGGGAAGCAGAAAACAGGAGGACCGTAAGTTCAAACGGTCATCTTCAGCCAAGCTAACTAGGGAGTTCCAGGCTAGCCTGGGAGACAGGAGGGTCTCAAAAAACAAACCAAACAAAAATAAGACCCCAAAACCCAATCCCCAGTAAACAGAGGGGTCTGTTGGCTCATGCCTGCAATCCCAGCACCAAGGCCACTAAGGTTTAGGTAGGGTGTTAACTGCGAGTTTGAAGGCAGCCTAGGATATAAAGGGAGACCCTGACTCAAACCCTTGATCACCCCAGTCAAAGAACAATAAAAACTCAACTGTAAGAGCTAGTTCCATTCACGACAGGCCCAAAAGCTACAGAGAAACCCTGTCTCGGAAAACAACAAACAACCTCAACTATCAAACACTCAGGTGTGATGGTATACCTGTTAATTTCAGAACTCCTGAGTAATCTTAGACCTAAGAATCTGGATTTGAGGTCAGCCTAGGCAATACAGCAAGACTCTTCACAAAATAAACTGTAAAATGCTTCAAAATATAAAGTTTAGGCCTGAATAATTGCAAAGATTAATCTCCAAATACCATTTTGCCAATGATAAGCTTTGATTCATATTAGAAAAAAAGACCCCAATATTTTTTATGGTTTTAATAAGCTATTCTTACATGTATACTAGCAAAGACAAATATTTGCTACCAAAAGTTACATACTATACAACTTAAGAAAAATATATTTAAAAATATGCAAAAATAATAAAGTAAAGTACTTCAAATAGAATATGAAACTTCTACTAAGAAATGCAGCCAAAAAACAGGAACCATCTAAGTGGACCACGAAGCCTTTTGTTTACATTACCTTAGGTAAACCTTCCAATGGACCCAGGGTTATGAAGTTGGCCTGACTGGGAAAGGACTGTTCTAGAATGTCACGGCAGAAGCTGCATTTCCATCTCTAGTTCCCTGATGCTTGGCTCCAACTTAACCCTTTTCACACTTTGCTGCTGTAAGCTGACCCCTGGTCCAGTCGTCACTCTGCTCTTTAGTACCCAAGAGGCTCCTGCTTCTGGTCTTTGGTCTTAAACTGAGTAAGACAAGTTGCTATGCATACTACATCCAGGCTTCAGAAAGGACCATCAAAACCAGACTGCCATGGGGCTGTGCACGTCTGTGTCTGATTCTTATTCCCAGGTAACAGGTTAATTTCAGTGTGTGGAAATAATGCATTTTCAATGCAGGACAAGGTATGCTCATATGAGTAAGGACAGAGCTAGGCTCTTCCCCATGTTTTAAATAACAGATACCTAACATCTTAAATTATCATATAATTAGCAGTTTTAGACATTGAACATAATACACTGTATTACAATGCAATGTGGTAGGCTTCCACTTAAGGAACAAAAATAAATTTCACATGAAAAAAGGTTTATTCTGAGTCACATAAAATACATTTAGCAGAAATGTAAACCGCAGCACTATAGTGCGCAAAGCACAGAGAGGCTCGGAAAGGGCCGTCTCCTTTGTCCACAGCACTCGGATCGTTCCCAGTCACTCACTCATCGTCACCTCGCTGTCTTAAATTCCGACATCTCCCATTTTCAATTCTTCTCTTTTTGAAGACTGGAGCCACCCCATCTGCTGCAACTCCCAGGGAAGAGACTGTTTTTTCTTTAAATACCACTTTGATTTCTCCAGCAGCAGCTTCTGAAGTTGACAGATATTCGTTTTCAGTGCTTGGAAGTTCCAAATCGACCTCTTCCCTGGAACAGAAAGAAACCTAAACTATAACCTGACAGATTAGGTAAATATCTGCATAGAAACCATGAGCCAGTGAAGCACCACAAGCCAACCGTAACACTGAGGGGATCAGAGGCTGGTCATCAGGAACACTATGCTGCTCCTGTTCTGGCTTTTTTGAGAAAGGGTCTCATGTAGTCCTGGCTAACCCTGTACTTTCTCTCTTTTTTTCTTTTTGGTTTTTCGAGACAGGGTTTCTCTGTGGCTTTGGAGCCTGTCCTAGAACTAGCTCTTGTAGACCAGGCTGGTCTCAAACTCACAGAGATCCGCCTGCCTCTGCCTCCCAAGTGCTAGGATTAAAGGCCTGCGCCACCATCGCCCGGCCAACCCTGTACTTTCTAATGTCAATGTGGGTGACCTTGAGTTCCTGAGCCTTCGGCCTGGGTTAGGTGTGCACTGCTTAGCTCTAGGTGATTTAAAATATTGATTTAGTCTCAACACACTCAACTTTGACTGATATGGGCTAGGACAGGTCTCATTTGTTCTGTTTCTGTGCACAAAGGATACAGCATCTTAGAAAACACTCCGCTCATATACGCTATGTAGTATAAACACAGAGATTCTGAAGGTTTACATAACACAAGATGGAAAAGAATGGAACCTTAATGTCCTGTTATGGTAGACTCAATGAATTACTTGCCTAGCGTGTTTTTATTTTGAGAAATAGCCCTTCGACTATCCACATGGTCAGTAAAAAACAACCTGGCCAGACCAGAAATCAGTACCCTATCCCCTAGATCAGTGTTTCTCAACCACTGTGACCGTTTAATATACTTCCTCATGCTGTGGTGACCTCACCCCCCCAAACCATAAAACTATTTTCCACTGCTACTTCCTAACTGTAATTTTTGCTACTTTTATGAATCTTGATATAAATATCTGTTTTCCGATGGTCTTAGGTGACCCCTGTGAAAGGGTCATTCGACCCCCAAGAGTTTGTGACCCACATACTGAGAATCACTGCTCTAGATAGTGAACTAGTCTATGAAAGAGTTAGCTCATCAAATCCACCCATGAGAGTTCTGAACACAGAGCAGAAAGATCATCATATTAAGTGGCTGAGATTATTAAGTTTGCTGGGGACCAAATTCTTTTTTGGAGAGAAGAATTCAGTAGCTAGAGAATAAAGAAGGCAAACAGAAAATCAGAGACGGGAGATGAAGAGTCTAATTTTTTGAAAATATGCTTCTCAGAGCCCCCTTTAGGTTTTTTTTTTTTTTTTTTTTTGGTTTTTTGAGACAGGGTTTCTCTGTGGTTTTGGAGCCTGTCCTGGAACTAGCTCTTGTAGACCAGGCTGGTCTCGAACTCACAGAGATCCGCCTGCCTCTGCCTTCCAAGTGCTGGGATTAAAGGCGTGCGCCACCACCGCCTGGCCCCCCTTTAGGTTTTATTCTTATTTTATGTGTGATAGATGTTTTGCTTGCAGGTATGTCTGCATATGACATGTGTGAAGTGTCCACAAAGGCCAGGAGGTATCAGATCTTCTGGAACCAGAGTTACAGATGGTTGTTAGTTATCATGTGGATGCTGGGAACCAAACCCAGGTCCTCTCCAAGAGCAATAAGCACCCATAACAAGTTAATGATAAATAAAAGCTTTAATTTCTATTCTCTGATGGCTGTCCTCGCTGTCTTCTGTACAGCAGACAGGCAGGAGGCAGCTGGAGCAGGTACTCTGGCTGCTACTCTGTATCAACGTTGACACAGAGCAGATTCTCTGTAGAAGCTTCCTCTCCATCAGCATTTGCTCTATTAGCTTTTCCCTTCAGAAACCACTCAGTTCAGAACATGTTCATTCAGAAATTACTAGTGATGAGCTGGGGAGTAAGAACTGGTCCATGACAAAAGTTTAGCTCTTTCTAAATTTAAATTTAATTCAATTTAGACTATGTTAGAGAGTTTGAGGACAGTCTGATCTACAGAGAAAGTTCCAGGACAGCAAAGGCTACACAGAGAAACCCTGTCTTGAAAAATCTAAGTAAGTAAATAAAGAAAAAAAGAAATTATCTACTTATAAAGTAGGTTAATCTACTTATAAAGTTGGAAACAATCTATTACATACTAAGCTGCCTAGGTTGTGAAATATTTTTTTATACTGTAAAGGTGTCTTTGCCTAAGGCACCTCCTGATTGGTTAAAAAAAGAGCTAAATGGCCAATAGCTAGGCAGGAGAGAGAGATATTTTAGAAGGGGGAATCTAGGTGCCCAATTTCACCAAGAGACTCTGAGCAAGTCAGATGTGCCATACTAAGAGGACATAATCAAGCCATGTGGCAGAATGTAGATTAAAAAAATATATAGGTTAATTAAGTTATTAGAGCTAGTTGGGAAAAAAGCCCAAGCTAAGGCCAAGTCTCCAGGTCATTATTTATAGGCTGGCCGTCCAAAAACAGTCCGACAAGCTTGTACAGTCTAGGTAGCCTGAAATTTAACCATTAGAAAGATACATCAATTTTGATACTTTTTTTTTTTGGTTTTTCGAGACAGGGTTTCTCTGTGGCTTTGGAGCCTGTCCTGGAACTAGCTCTTGTAGACCAGGCTGGTCTCGAACTCACAGAGATCCACCTTCCTCTGCCTCCCAAGTGCTGGGATTAAAGGCGTGTGCCACCATCGCCTGGCTTTTACTATATATATATATATATATTATTTTTTGACAAAGAAGGGGCTTTTTGTTTTTGTTTTGTTTTTTTGGTTTTTCGAGACAGGGTTTCTCTGTGGCTTTGGAGCCTGTCCTGGAACTAGCTCTTGTAGACCAGGCTAGTCTCAAACTCACAGAGATCCGCCTACCTCTATTTCCCAAGTGCTGGGATTAAAGGCGTGCGCCACCAATTTTGAAATAGGAGATGCTGACAAAGGACAATTTTCCTACTTTTTAATTAAAAAATGTTACCGCAACTTATAAGGTATCTGAACGAAGTGCTTCAGTAGACTCTCCTTCCCTCATTCCCTCACTCTCTGCCCCCCCAACCTCCTGCTGTAACCTCTCCTCCCAGTCTCTTTTCCTTGCTTACGTATCAGGTGACCTTTTGCCCACCCCAATCTTTTCTCACACATAAGTGGGTATAAAACCATCTTCCTGTTTTAAGTGACAAGAACGGAAGAAGGGAATGGACTGGCCGAGTGCTCCAGTAACTTCCAGGGAGAGGCACCAATGTTACAGCTGGGGGGTAAAGTCTGGTATATAGAGTTGCTCAATACTCCCATTATTTCACTATGAAAGAAGTACAGTCTTTTCATTAAAAAGCAGGGTATAGTTTGGGTTCTGGTAGCTTTGAGTTAAGATTCATTCTGTAGTCCATGCTTTTGAAGCAAATCCAGCCTCTGTCTCCCACATGGTGGTGCCATCAGTGTGCAACCCACCCTCGGCCAAGAATTTTAATAATTAATAACTCACTATGAAAGTACATAAAAAGGATTCATTCTACACTATTCTTTCAAAGCAGTGTTTTAAAGAATATCTGCTTTACCCATACACCTTTCTTACTTCACCTAGAAGGTTTCTATGATTTTTTTTGTTGTTGTTTTTCTCTGTAGCTTTGGAGTCTGTCCTGGAACTAGCTCTTGTAGACCAGGCTGGCCTCATACTCACAGAGATCCGCCTACCTCTGCCTCCCAAGTGCTGGGATTAAAGACAAAGGCGTGTACCACCACCACCTGGCGGAAGGTTCCTTTTAAGGGTTAAAAAAATACTAAAATGGGGCTGGAGAGATGGCTCAGTGTTTAAGAGCACTGGCTGCTCTTCCAGAAGTCCTGAGTTCAATTCCCAGCAACTACATGGTGGCTCACAACCATCTGTAATGAGATCTGGCGCCCTCCTCTGGTGTGCAGGCATACATGGAGGCAGAATGTTGTATACATAATAAATAGATCTTTAAAAAAATAAATAAAAAAATAAAAATTCTTATTAAAGAAATACTAAAATGCCTGGGAGTGACTTTACTTACCTGGTAAAATAAATGCCTCTAAAAAGAAAACTCATTTGAGCAGTTAAGCCAGTACCATTAATCAGGTATCATCTTTAGCACAATTATGCTAAACTGTTGACAAACTCTTCTGCCTTCAATATGAGTTTAAAAATTTGGAAGAGCCGGGCGATGGTGGCGCACACCTTTAATCCCAGCACTCGGGAGGCAGAGGCAGGCGGATCTCTGTGAGTTCGAGACCAGCCTGGTCTACAAGAGCTAGTTCCAGGACAGGCTCCAAAGCCACAGAGAAACCCTGTCTCGAAAAACCAAAAAAAAAAAAAAAAAAAAAAAAAAAAAAAAAAAGGAAGTGTCAGCTATGGTGGCTCACACCTGTTAATACTGGAACCCGTGAGGTGGGGCCAGATAAGGAGTCCAAGGCTAGTCTGAGGCTACACGACTCAAAAAACAAAACAAAACCCCAAATCAAACCAATTGACCAACAAACCAACCAGAACAAAATCCACACCCACATAAAAAACAAAACTTTGGGACTGGAGAGATGGCTCCATAGTTAAGAGCACCGGCTGCTCTTCCAAAGGACCTAGGTTCAATTCCCAGAACCCACAGGGCAGCTCACGACTGTCTGTAACTCCAGTTCCAGAGGATCTGATGCCAATGCACATAAAATAAAGTTAAATATATTAAAAAAAACAAACTTAGAAGTATAGCGAGACATTTCAAGAGAATAAGAGGACAAAAGTTTTGCCTTCAAACACATTCTATAGCTAAAGTATTTTGCAAAGTATTTACTGCAAGTATTTGTTTTTGTGATAAAAAATGATGAGTGTGTGTTGCCGGGCGATGGTGGTGCACGCCTTTAATCCCAGTACTCGGGAGGCAGAGGCAGGCGGATCTCTGTGAGTTCGAGACCAGCCTGGTCTACAAGAGCTAGTTCCAGGACAGGCTCCAAAGCCACAGAGAAACCCTGTCTCGAAAAAACAAAAAAAAAAGATGAGTGTGTGAATGTGGTCAGGCTTTGGTAGGACACAACACAATCACTCCCTTGCTTTAAAACAACTGCTGTTTCATCTGTTAAAACAAGCTATTCTAGAAAGCAGGGAGAGCTACATTTCTAAGGAGCACAGCATAGTTGAGGTGCTTGGGCACAGCAGGGGATGACCTCTCAGGTACTTACTGAGACTCGCTCTCTTGTTTAATTTCTTGCCACTCCCCATAAGGGTTCGTTGATTTCTTAAGCGTTTTAGGCTTTTCTTCACTTGTATTTGATGGATTCTGTTTTGGGGTACTTTTTTCTTTTTGTATTTCTGGGTCAGTTCTTTTTTCAGTACTTTTATTTTTTTCCTGAAATGCAAAGGCCAATAAAAATAAACAACACACTTCCAGCAGAACTGTTATAGACAACCCCCAAATTTCCTTAAAAGGTCTTCTTAAGAATAACAGTCATTCATTAATGGTTTTAAGTTTTCACATAATAAATGTGCACAGAAAAACTAGATCAGGGTTTTCACTATCTGAAACTTTAATGCATATGTTTAATGATACTTTTAAAACATGTACCATGATGGTACATAAAGGCAGTGGTAGAGCATGCCTACCAGACTCTAAAGGTAGAGGCAGGAAAATATTTGTGAGTTTGAGGTCAGACTGATCTACAGAGCAAACGCTAGGACAGCCAGGGCTACATAGAGAAACTGTCTCAGGTGTGTAAGTGGGGGTTGGAATAGACTAACTCCCCCTTGGGGCAGAAGCAGCCCCCATAAAAGACACCTATCTTCACTGGGCTAAGAAAGCCCTTCAACCCACTTGCCCACTCTGGTGTGTACACCATCCACATACTAGGTTTCCAGCCTCTGTAAACTACTATCCACGGGGAGCTTGCTTGGAATGTCTTCTGTATTCTACATGGGGCTCATCCCATATGTAGCCCATGCTGGTCCTGAACTTCTATTCTAATTCTCCCATCTTAGCTTCCCAAGAACCGAGATCACCAGAATATGCCACATGATAAGCAACACGATTTTCTCACTCCTTTTTCCCTAGACAGGGTCTCACTGTGTTGTGTGGCTGACCTGGAATTCCCTATGTAGATCAGCTGGCCTCAAACTAAAGAGAGCTGCCTGCCTCTGCTTCCCACGTGCTGGGATCGAATGTACATAAACCACATCCCCAGGCATGATTTTTCTTAACAGATCCTCTTGGATTTTACCTTAAACTTGATGATCAGTTTCTTCGTGTCTGCAGCGGCCTCCCCGGCCTTCTTCTGTTCGCCGTCAGAGTCACTGTGGGAATCTGAGGATTTGGACTCTTCCAGGGTGTCGGGTGACTTTTCACTGTCCTTACTCGAAGGCCCGTCTCCAGTGTGGGGAATGAATTCATCAGGCTTTTCCCACCTGGATTCTGATCAACACATTTTAATAACTGTATTACTTATTTAGCAATACTTAGCAATATAACTTTATCATGTACAATTACTAAATAATACCGCATTATACACACACACACTTTATGAAGAGCTCAAAAACCTCTCATTTCTTTTTTCTATCACTCAGAAACGTAGGACAACCTGCACTTACTAAACTCATAAACCCTAACTCCAATGGGAAGGAACTGGGGAAGTGGGTGATAAGTCTTAAACATCTTCAGCTACCTGAAAACAATTTCAAGAAACATACTGATAATGACTTTACAGAGTATTTCCTGAAACTTAAGGTAGGGTTTTCTGGAGTCCCCACAACAGAGTGAAGAGATGAATACATTCTATCACAGTAAAGGTGTCTCAACTGGCTGAACTCCACTGCCATCTAGTGGTCACTGGGTTTTAGAGCCAGCCAAGTCTCTAAACAGTCTTGTCTCCACTTCTAGTTAAATGAAAAGGAGAGGAACTATACAATTTATTACCCAACTGAGACGATTTTAAGAGTAAAGAAGACTAGGAGACAGAGGATTTCCGTGAGTTCAAGGTCTGCCTGTTCTACCTCCACACAACAAACCCTGGGATTTGCTTATTTCTGTTCCCCCAGCGTTAGGGTTACAGGTGCTTGTATCCACACCTTGCTATGTGGGTCCAGGCCCTCACACTTGGACAGCAAGCACTTTACCTAACAGGTCACCTTCCTAATACCCATACCCAGATTTATGTAATACTATAGGTTAAACCCAGGACTCTGCAAACACTCTACCCATTAAATAACATCTCTAACACAAGGCTTTTGTTTTTGTTTTGTTTTTCAAGACAGGGTTTCTCTGTGTAACAGCTCTGGCTGTCCTAGAACTCACTTTGCAGACCAGGCAGACCTTGAACTCACAGAGATCCACCTGCCTCTGCCTCCCAGGTGCTGGGATTAAAGGCATCAGTTTTGTTTTCCTAAATGAAAATGGTGAAGGTCTAGGTATAGTTCAATAAGAGGGCACATGCTAGCATGCACTGGCTCGCAAGTTTGATCCTCACCACAACAAAAGTCAAACTAGGTAATAACTATAGGTACTTAGAAGGAAAATTATTAAATCAATCATGAGACAGTAATTTTAGAGTTGATTTTTTTTTAAATTTGCAAATGTCTTTTGTATGTTTTGAGATAGGGTTTCTCTGTGTAAGAACCCTGGCTGTCTTGGAACTTGCTTTGTAGATTAGGCTGGCCTCCAACTCATATACCTGCCTCTGCCTTCCAAGTGCTGGAATTAAAGGAATGCGCTGCCACCACCACCCAGTTCAACAGTTAATTTTTGTTGCTTTCAGGGAGGACCAGGGTTCAATTCCAGCACCCACATGGTAACTCAAAACCACCCGTAACTCCAGTTCCAGGGGATCTGATGCCTTCTTCTGGCTTCCTTGGGTACCAGGCTTACATATAGTGAGCATAAATTCATTTAAAAAAAAAGAGGAATAACACTGATGCACAGTATATATTAATACATACAAAGCAATACATATATAGAAATAATTTAAGTACCCTTTATAAAAGATAATATGTACTTGATACAAAATAGCTCATATGCAGTTTTGGGTACAGTTTTAAGTTAAAATAATCAAAGATAGAGGCAGGTGGATCTCTGTGAGTTCGAGGCCAGCCTGGTCTACAAGAGCTAGTTCCAGGACAGGCTCCAAAAGCTACAGAGAAACCCTGTCTTGAAAAACCAACCACGGGCTTGGCGGTGGTGGCGCACGCCTTTAATCCCAGCACTTGGGAGGCAGAGGAAGGTGAATCTACAAGAGCTAGTTCCAGGACAGGTGCCAAAGCCACAGAGAAACCCTGTCTCGAAAAACCAAAAAAAAAAAAAAAAAAAAAAAAGAAAAACCAACCATCAACCAAACCAAACCAAACCAAAAAAGTCAAAGGTAATACTCACCTCCTGTTTCTGTATTATAATAATAGGTGTAACCATCTTCACTTAAACCTTCTACCCAAATGGCCTTTGCTAATGTCTAATAGGAGGGAAAAAACAACACAGTGAGAATAATGACAGTCGCTATCTACTGACTAACAAAGGCAAATGTGCTATCCTGTCTTTTCCACCTGGCACCTGGAGTCAAGAGTGATGATAAAGATCATGGCAACGCAGCCTGGTTTTTGCTAGCCACTACTAACTTTCAAACAGAAAGTGTCTCCTCTCTAAGCCAGGAATTCTGTCTAGTTGGACAGACATGTAAACAAGAAGTGACTGCAAATCGACTAATCATTTATCCTGTATGGTTGTGTGTGTGTACACAGATATACCTGTTCCAGCTCTACTCATTTATCCTGTATGGTTGTGTGTGTGTGTACACAGATATACCTGTTCCAGCTCTACTCATTTATCCTGTATGGTTGTGTGTGTGTACACAGATATACCTGTTCCAGCTCTACTCATTTATCCTGTATGGTTGTGTGTGTGTACACAGATATACCTGTTCCAGCTCTACTCAGCCTTCTAACACAAGGATTACAGGAAGAAAGAAGCAAGCTGGGGAGTTGAAGAGAACCTGCTTATTTGGAAATAAATTTGCTTAACAAAATTCTACAAAAAGTCACAGCAGCCAGGGTTTGTTGGCTCAGGGGTAGCATGGTGGCTGTTCACAAGGCCTGGGACTAATCCCCAGCACCACAAAGCCAATCAGCCACCCAACCTGCCGACTTCAGAAGCCAATCACATGAGAGAATAAGGCAAAGACAGCATAAATATGTTATAATTACCTTTTTTAGGTTCCCTTGAAATCCTTCTGGCTTCTCCCACTGAGATGCTTAAAACAAAATACATTGTAAAACAATTTTGCTTTAAAATAAAACAAGTCCCCAAAATTTAATTTAGGTAAAAATCCACAAGAGTCCCTATTATGTATGAAACACTACAAAATATTTATTTATTTATTTATTTATTTATTTATTTATTTATTTTTTGGTTTTTCGAGACAGGGTTTCTCTGTGGTTTTGGAGCCTGTCCTGGAACTAGCTCTTGTAGACCAGGCTGGTCTCGAACTCCCAGAGATCCACCTGCCTCTGCCTCCCAAGTACTGGGATTAAAGGCGTGCGCCACCACCGCCCGGACAAAATAGTTTATTATTGAAAAAAATGAAAGAAACAACATATATCCTTAGTGGTACTGCACAGAATACTTGTGAATGCTACGTAACTTAGAAATGGCAGCATGGTCAAAAGTTACTGAAACTCCCACAGTAATTACTAGTGTCTGGTAGAACTTTTCTTAGAGGTTAGAGCATTTATACTTGGTAGGTTCTTTATTTTATTTATTATTTATTTATTACCATTTTTATGTGCTTAATTCTTCTGTGAGATTCCTTGTTATTGTGGTTTAAATGAGAATGGCCCCAGAGGCTCATATATTTGAACACTTGGTCGCCAGCTGGTGAAACTGTTTGGGAGGGATTAGAAGTGTGGCCCTCCTGGAGATGTGTGGCTGGGGTGGAGACTTTGAGGTCTCCAAAGCCTACACCATTCCCAGTTTGCTCGCTCTCTCTGCCTCCTGGCTGTGGATGAGATGTAAGCTCTCACTTAGTGCTCCAACACATGCCTGCCTGCTGCCACGCTCCCTGCCATGATGGTTAAGGACTTTTAACCTGAGATGTGAGCCCAAATACATGCTTTCTTTTATAAGTTGCTTTGTCACAGCAACAAAAAAGACACCTATTCACCTAAAAATGGAGTCTACGTGAATTGACACATTTGAAACGCTGACACGAGCACTGCTGTGAGTTTGAGGCCAGGCAAGCCTTGTGTAAGTCCTTAAAACACACAATTCCCAGATGTGGTGGCACATCCTTTCTTTTTACTTGGTTTTTCGAGATAGGATTTCTCTGTAGCTTTGGAGCCTGTCCTTGAACTCACTCTGTAGATCAGGCTGGCCTCAAACTCACAGAGAGTCACCTGACTCTGCCTCCCCAGTGCTGGGATTAAAGGTGTGCGCTACCATCGCTCAGCTTGTGGCACACACTTTTAATGGCAGCACTGGGGAGGCGAGGCAGGCAGATCTCTGTGAGTTCCCAGCCAGGTTTACATAGCGAGACTGTCTTTTGAGGGCCTTTTCTGTCTCTCACCTTCACATCTGAGCTATTATAATTATTATTATTATCATTATTAAGGACCAGTTAGTTGTTTGTGTCTCTCGTCCCATGTAGAAATAGTTGGCTTGGTAGGTTTTGAAGGAAAGGGATGGCTTTCTGTTGTCTTGGGTAAATAGAGGGTGAGAAATGAAGAATAAAGAAATTATAAACAAGTTATCATTGAGAATAAGAATACATATAATAAGATGAAGAAAGGTAGCACAGAAAGACCGAAAAGAAAAATAGCTTTAAAGTCAATCTGAAAAACCAACACCCTTCCCACCCCGTGTCTATTTCTGGTTGATCTGCTGTTGAACTACAATAAAAAAAATTTTACTTATTTCTTCCATAAATTATGTATTTTTGGAGGGTAATATAAATCAATTTCTTTGCCCCAGAATATACATGGGATATTTAAAAATGTATTAAGTTTTAAGAGAATACAAAAAATGTTTTTAATATTCCTATTGAAAAACTCATGTACTTTACTGAAACTGTTATTTAACATTAATATGAAGGAAAATTCTCAAAATTCATCAGTTACATTTATTTTTTTGTGTATATGGGTGTAGGTTGGAGGACAATTTGTGGAAGATTGCTCTCTCTTTCTACCATGTGGGTTCTGGGGACTAAACTCAGGTCGTCAGGCTTAGAGGCAGATACCTCACCCACTGAATCACCTCACCAGCCCAAAGAGGAAAATTAAATAGTCAATCAAGACAGCTATGTTAAAAAAAAAAAAAATCAGCTTTTGGTTTCCAAAGTTCCTAGTTAGAAAACCTTGCCAGCCAAGGGGTGGTTGTGCAGCCCTTAAGCCAAGCACTAGGGAGGCAAGGGGAGGTGAATCTCTGAGTTCGAGGTTAGTCTGGTCTACAGAGTGAGTTTCAGTACAGAGCTATACAGAGAAACCTGTGTCATGGGGGAAAAAAAACAACAAAATCTTTCCTATTGGCATTTTATTTCGAGACCCTTGTAGGTTGCAACACAGACTAACACAGATGTGGAGAGTCTGACCTTAAGGTGAAGTGCTATATTTCTACAGAGCTCCGATTTTTTAATCAAGAAAGTGGAAATTTGTAAGAAATTGAAAAGATTTTCTTTTTTGGTTTGGTTTTTCAAGACAGGGTCTCTCTACAACAGCTCTGGCTGTCTTGGAACTTCCTCTGTAACCATGCTGGCCCTGAACTCACAGAGACCCACCTGCCTATGCATCCTTAGTGCTGGGATTAAAGGTGTGCGCCACCAAGCTCAGCTAGGAATTTATGAATCTTTAACCATGGCACTGATTTGCAATAAGCAGGGTACTCTTATTACAGCTTCTTTTCTTTTCTTTTCTTTACCCGAAGCTGGCATGGGTCCCACTATGTATTCTAGGCTAGTCTCTAATTTGTGGTCACCCTTCTGAATGTTGAAATTATAACTTTCTAAGCTTTGTGGAAAAAGGAAGTTACTTTCTTACTGTTTAACATATGCCAATATTAAATCAATATTAAATAAAAATCTCAACAGAAAAACTGTTTTTCTATTTCTAGTAATTCTATGCTTTACCAGCATACCTCCTGTGATGAGATCGTAATAGTAACAGTGACCATCAGCCGTTACGCCTTCCACCCATCTACCCTTCGAAGAGTCTTTCTTTTTCTTTTCCTTTTTCTTTTTCTTCTCTTTCTGTTGATTTGATGGAGGGGTGGGCTGGACAGTGCTGGTCACTGGTGATATACTTGGCTGTGGAATGTCTAGAAAAAAAGATAAGAAGGGGTAACTTAGCCGGATGGTGGTGGTGCACGCCTTTAATCCCAGCACTTGGGAGGCAAAGGAGGGCTAATCTCTGTGAGTTCGAGGCCAGCCTGGTCTACAAGAGCTAGTTCCAGGATAGGCTCCAAAGCTACAGAGAAACCCCGTCTCAAAAAAACCCAAAATAAAAGTGATGGAGTGACGCAGTCGCGGGGGCAAGCATGGCGGTTCGGTGCGTGAGGCTCTCGGGGCGCAGTCTCCCGGCGTTGGCGCTGTCTCTCAGGCCTTCTCCTCGCTTGTTGTGCACACTTACAAAACAGACAAACAGTGGCCAGAACCTGGAAGAGGACTTGGGTCATTGTGAGCCAAAGACAGAGCAGCCATCTGCAGACAAGACCCTCCTGGAAGAGAAGGTGAAGCTAGAAAAGCAGCTGAGGGAGACTATGGAAAAATACAAACGGGCTTTGGCAGATACTGAGAATTTTCGGCAGAGAAGCCAGAAGCTGGTAGAGGAGGCCAAGCTGTTTGGCATCCAGGGCTTCTGCAAGGACTTGCTGGAGGTTGCAGACATCCTGGAAAAGGCAACCCAGAGTGTTCCAAAGGAGGAGATCAGCAACAATAATCCTCACTTGAAGATCCTATATGAAGGGCTAGTCATGACTGAAGTCCAGATTCAGAAGGTGTTCACAAAACATGGCTTGCTCAGGCTCGATCCCATCGGGGTCAAGTTCGACCCTTATGAACACGAGGCTTCGTTCCACGCCCCCGTGGAGGGGAAAGAGCCAGGCACTGTGTCAGAAGTTAGAAAGGTGGGTTATAAGCTGCATGGACGTGTCCTCAGGCCAGCTGTGGTGGGGGTAGTGAAGGAAGCTTAGCTGCCTTCCTTAGGGCTCTGGACTTTGTAAGTCACTTGCTAGAACTTGAAAGGCAGAGGCAGGCTTGTAATTTCTCATCTGTGAACACATCTGACCCTTGCCCAGCCTTTTGGAAATTTTAAGTAAGCTAAGCAGAACACAAAGCTGCTTGCATACTATCAGGGACTCTGGGAGCCTGATCACTGAGTTTAGCATCACCTACTTCAGAAGAGGGCCTCAGGAGTAGTAACACTGTATCTGTTCCACCTCGTGATTGATAAGTACTTTACACAAATAAAAGGTCTTTGGCAAAAAAAAAAAAAAAAAAAAAAAAAAAATAAAAGTGATGGTGCATGCCTCCTAGTACTTGAGAGGTAGAGGCAGGAGACTCAGGAGTTAAAGACCACCTTTAGTTATCAAGGGTTCTTAGCCAGTGGGGGCTCCATGAAACCCTGTCTAAGAAACAGGTATCCTGCCTACACCAACAAACTCCAATGTTGATGGCAACAGGAATCAGTGTTAGCCACTGGGACACGCCAACAACAAGTTACAAATGCAAAGCTATTAAGCTATTTCCCACTGGCTTCTCACTGCTTCACACCAATATGAATTCTAGGTCAGGCTGGGCAGTGGTGGTGCACGCCTTTAACCCCTGCACGTGGGAAGCTGAGGTAGACAAATCTCTGGGTCCGAGGCCAGCCTGGACTACAGAGTGAATTCCAGGACAGCCAGGGCTACACAGAGAAAACAAAACAGCCAAACAAAAGCCCTCCAGGCCAAAACTACCTGAAAAAAACAAAACAAAACAAAAAACCTAAAAAAAAAAACCCTAAAAAAATGCTGTTAAATTCAACAACATAATTAAATTTTTTTGTAAAATACAATGAAAAGAAACAAAAGCAAAAACACATATGCCAGAAAAATGGAAAAACAAACAAGTTAATGTCATTAAAAATCAAATATCCTGGGGCTGGAGAGATGGCTCAGTGGTTAAGAGCACTGGCTGCTCTTCCAAAGGTCCTGAGTTCAATTCCCAGCAACCACATGGTGGCTCACAACCATCTGTAATGAGATCTGGCGCCCTCCTCTGGCTTGTGGGCGTACGTGGAGACAGAATGTTGTATACATAATAAATAAATAAATTAAAAAAAAAAATCAAATATCCTAACAGAGAATAAACATTTTCTTTTACTAATATTCAAAGAAATGCAAATAAATACAGTTTCTTTTTATAGATTAATCTGTAAAGTATGATGAAATTCCACTCTCACCTATGGTACGTACATGAAAGTGAAAACACTGTTTTCTGGTCTTCTGCTCATAAGATTGCTAACACTTCCAGTACCAATTAACAACTTTTTATTTCTAGAAAAATGCAAATCAGTCTAACATTTGTAGTTAGCTTGCCATCAGCTATACTATAATACATTCATCCTTTGATATCAGATTTCTTATCCAGAATATGAACTTACAGAGAAAAACAAACACAAAAAGATACATACAGGAGAAACTACAGCATTCTTCTCTCTCTCTCTCTCTCTCTCTCTCTCTCTCTCTCTCTCTCTCTCTCTCTGTCTCTCTCTCTCTCTCCCTCTCTCTCTCTGTGTCTCTCTGTTTTTTTCTCCCCCGAGACAGGGTTTCTCTGTGTAGCCCTGGAACTCGCTCTGTAGACCAGGCTGGCCTCGAGCTCAGACACCGCCTTCCTCTGTCTCCTGAGTGCTGTGATGAATGGCATGCGTGGGGGTGCAGATCTTTCACAGATCATAATACATATAATCCAGAAGGATGCCACAGGGGCATAGTAGCTCACATCTGGAATCTCCGCCAGCCTATTTTGAGTTTGAGGCCAGCCTAGGCTACAAAGTGAGCTCCAGGCTAGCCAGAGCTATACAGTGAGACTCTATATCAAAACAGACAAACCAATATCCCCATCATGGACAAGGGAGGTATGTTTATGTATAATCAAAATTAATCTGTGCCGAGTGTGGCAGTGCACACCTTTAATCCCAGCACTTGGGAGGCAAAGCCAGGTGGATCTTGAGGCCATCCTGGTCTACTGAATTCGAGGTCACCGTGATCTACAGAGTGAGTTCCAGGACAGCCAGGGTTACACAGAGAAACCCTGTCCAAAAAAACAAAAAAGCAAAAACCTTAAAATGGCACTTAAATGGAATCTTTTAATCTATATATAAATTAAATTAATGAGATGAATTTCCAACTAACACTTCTCCAACTGTCCAGAAGATACCTAACTAATTTTTCCTCTCAAAATGCTTTATATTCAGTTGGGTGAAATGATGCATGCTTGTAACCCCAGAACTTGGGAGCCTGTTTAAGGCCAGTTTAAATTAACTAGTGAGACTCTCATTTATTAATAAATAAATGGCCTTTTGGAACTACATGCCCCTTCTTTTCCTTAAACACTAACATTAGAACACATTAAACTGACAATTATTCTATTTCATGAAAGCAATATTCTGCTTAAAACCATAATTAAGAGTTCTTTTTATTAGAGACTAAAGAGTATACTTCACGCTGAAAAATTTGACTGGAACTGAGCAGGAAGCCCCCTCTGCAATGGCTTGTATTGTATCACAAGGTGCAAGTCAGGTGGCCAACAGTGCGAGTGCGCCAGTCCTCCTCGTTTGCGGAAGGCGATTTCTTACAGTGGAGAGTCAAAACTGGCTCAGTCACTGAGAATAAGCGACAACATAGCATGACAACCCAATGCTCTACAGGCTCTTCTCTGCCTCGCCTCCTGCAAGGCTCAGGAAAGAGGTGGAAAGACTGTGATCGCACCACCGCTATCTTGGAGCTGAGAAGACAACTGACACGGTGATGGTCAACTACACGCTGCTGGGCTACTATCCCATCCTGTTCCACCAGGGATTTGGGGAGGTGCTGAAGTGAAAGAAAGGCTAACTGAAAAGAGCATGGTGCAAGGGAGCGACCTAGGATGGGGCAAGCTTTTGTGATGATGCCGCTCTTTCAGGCTCACCCATGTGCCTATAAATAACTCCTCATTCATGCTGTCTAGTTAAGGTCAATAAAGTCAGTGGTTCACAAAATCCAAAACCCAAATTATCCGACCACCTGAACTACTAGGCCAACAATCAAGATCTACTCTAGCTGGTTGTGGTGGTGCACACCGGTAGGATTTTCTGAAGGAAGTAGAGGCAGGAGGATCACAAGTTCAAGGCCAACCTGGGTTACACATTAAACAACAATACACACACACACACACACACACACACCAATATCTGGTTTAAGAACTTGGCTCCCAGCTTACTGTAGAGCTCTTTCCCCTTCTCCCCCCCCCCCCCACAGGGTTTCTCTGTAGCTTTGGAGGCTGTCCTGGAACTAGCTCTTGTAGACCAGGCTGGCCTCGAACTCATAGAGATCCACCTGCCTCTGCCTCCCAAGTGCTGGGATTAAAGGCGTGCGCCACCACTGCCAACCAGCTTGCTGTGGAGCTTTAGGAGGCGGGGCCTGGTTGGTGGAGGGACACCAGTGGTGACCCGCTCTCTACATTTCCATCTACCTGCAGGGCTCTGGCCTGGATCACGGGAACAAGTATCCGTCTCGCTTACTCACCACTGTGCCAGCCCAGTCCCAGTAGACTCAAACCTCTGACTGCCCACAGCTGACCGTTTATCCTCTAAGTTGCTCCTGACAGGTATCTTGTAACCAGAAAAGTAACTGATAAAATTTGTTATGGAAGAAAGCTCACAAAAACTTTCTGCTTTAGAGCCTCAGTTCAACCAGATGGAAACATTCAATAAGATCCCTTTTCAACCCTCAAAATAATCTGCCTGCTGGAGGTAAATTTGGTTAATATATAATTATAATGTGGATTTTTTTTTAAAATGAGTAGTACCTATAACAGTGAGTATCTAAAAAGCCTAAGGTTTTGGAAACGAATCATTCAGCTAGGCTAGGGCTAGGACTAGGGAACTGTTAAAGTAATACAGCCGATATGAACAAAGGTACCAAAAGATGAAGCATTAAAAGCAAAACATGGGGCCAGCAAGATGGCTCAGTGCCTTAAGGCCCTTGCCACTGAGCTTTGTGACCCGAGTCTGATCCACATGGTGCAAGGAGAGAACAGACTCTTCCAAGCTGTCCTCTGAACTCCACACTTCCATCAACACAGATAAGTAAATACATACTGTAAAAAGCAAAACAAGCCAGGTATGGTGGCTCATGCTTTTTAATTTCAGAAGGCCTAGGTAGGAAGCCCACAAGTTCAAGACTAGTCCAGGATATACTGGGAGATGGTACGTCAACAACAAAACAACAACCGCAACAGCACAAAACATAAGCTCTTCAATTATGTATTTTCATGATACACACACAATTAAAACACTAGCATTATTTCAAGTATGTAACTCCTATATGGAACCAATGAAATGGTCCCTTAGCACGACCTGGGATGTTAGTTTTAAAGTGTCTTGCTACTGTCTTACCTGACTCTAAGCCAAGCCGTTTCAGGTCCTCCTGGTATGCCTTCAGGGCAGCTGCCTCCATCGCCGCAAACTCCTTGGATGCCTTTTCTTCTTCCTTTGCCTTGTCCAAGCTTTTCTGTTTAATCTACGAGAGACACATGTGAAGGTGAACGTGAGAGACGGGATGAACGTTTGCACAGACAAATGAACGAAAAGCCAACAGAAATTACCTCACTGATCCTCTTGGCCACATTTTCCTTGTGATTCTTTCCTCTTTCATGGAATTCAACACTCTTGAAAGGTAAAAAGGAAAAGCATCATTAAATTCACAGTAAACTAATACTGTAAATATGGGGCTGAAATATAAAAAATGTTTAGTTTTAATGCAAACTGAGAGTTGTATCAAATGGTGCTAGTGGTCTAAGCAGATTGCCATGTTCTCCCAGTAGATGGTCTCTGGTTCTTAAGATGGATCAGGATGACCACACTCACAGGGGAGAGTATCAGGTACCCTCCTGATTAACCCAGTCAATATTGGTGTGATAAGGACTTAAAAGTGTTGGGAACAACTTCCAAGAAGAAGCATGTCTCAGCTGAGCAGGGCATATATCTGTAACCCGAGTACTTTGAAGGCTGATGCAAGAGAAACCTGCATTCCAGTTCCAGCCTAGCTTAAGCTATTTGCTCAAGCAACACCCTGTCTCAAAACAAAAAGAAAGTAGCAATAACAAAATTTTTTTCCAAACCAAAATACCCTACCAAAGAAACAAAAGCCACAAAACAACAATAACAAAACCTACTACCTTTCAACACAAAATGTCAAAACTGGTTAAGCCTCTAAATTTCATTTTCTGTTTTGCTGTATTAGAGACATAAAGAATATCTTTAAAGACTTGGTCTTGCTGGGTGGTGGTGGCACATGCTTTTAATCCCAGCACTCAGGAGGCAGAGGCAGGCGGATCTCAGTGAGTTCGAGGCCAGCCTGGTCTATAAGAGCTAGTTCCAGGATAGGCTCCAAAGCTACAGAGAAACCCTGTCTCAAAAGACAAAAAACCAAACCAAAACAACAACAAAAAACAAAAACAAAAAAGACTTGGTCTTTAAAACATTCAGAAGAATAGATATTTTAAAAATTCCTCATTTGGGCAGGTAAGATGGCTTAGTGGGTAAAGGTGCTTGACACCACGCCTGACAACCCACCTCAACCCCCAGGACCCGCATGAACATTGTCTTTTGACTTGCACACTGAGGAACATGCACTCCAACATGTATACACACACCCACACAAACTCAAAAAATTCCCCACATTGCACAAAATGATGCAATAAACAAAGTAATCCACCACAGTACTGTTTGTAGCAACAATCTTGTATTCGATCTATTGGGGACTGGCTGAGGAACTGCATGCATCCCTGCAGGCTTTTACTACAACAAAGGCTCTCACAGCCCCCTATGTAAGGACATGGAGACACCTTCAGGATATACTGTTCAGTTAAAACAAAAACCAACAGAAACTGTGCTCTCTGTAAACACGATGGAATAAAGCACATGCACACGGAAACAACAAAAGGATAGACATGGGTTGGGCGGTGGTGGCGCACACCTTTCATCCAAGCCCTCAGGAGGCAGAAGCAGATCTCTGAGTTCAATGCAAGCCTGCTCCACAGCCCTGAGTTCCAGGACAGCCTCAATAGCTACACAGAGAAATCCTGTCTTGAATAAAAACGATAGACACGGGGAAAGGGGGAGCTTTTGAAGAGTAACAGTAATTAGAAGGCTGGGACGTGGATGGCTGAGTGAGCACGGGAACCTACTTAGGAATTAATAAATTATAGATGTCTGGTGGCAAGAAATAAGAAATCCCAGAAAAATGCTTTAAAATAAATGCTGTCAATCAAATCCTGTACGAGGCATTAACCAAGCTATTCTAATACACGCTTGTGAATTCCCCATTAAAGCCAGAGTTTGCAAAGCAAACAATCAGCTAGTATGCCTAGACCAGGTTACCTCCAGGTGATATACCGTACAAAGAGTACTATGTGAAAGGACCATTCAAAACTGAATATTGCCTGTAGCTAAAGACTAAATTACTAGATATTTAGGGAGATGCAGGCAAACTTCTGGAAAGATAATTTATTTTCAATAACTCATAAAATTCATGTTACTGCTTAGTACCTCCAGGTGTTGTGTGGTTTTAAAACCTCATGGCAGTTTTGGTAAGGATTAGACTACGCCAAATAAAATATGCACACTCTTTAGCACTCATCAGTAAGACCAAAACAGAAATGCAATACTCCTCAAAGCCAAAGACCTCCCAGGCAACTTAGAGGTGTTTACCGAGGGAATACAGGGAGAAAGCTGGCAACGTTTTCTTGTGCACAACAATTCTGCCCAGTGAAAAGGTTATGTATATATAACATACCATCACTTTTGGTTTTATTTCGTTTTGTTTTTCGAGACAGGCTTTTCCTGTGTAGTTCTGGCTGTCCAGGAACTCACTCGGTAAAGCAGGCTGGCCTGGAGCTCAGAGATCCACCTGCCTCTACCTCCTAGGGCTGGGATTAAAGGTGGGTGCCCCACTGCCTGGCAAGACAGGGTAGCTTTTTAAAACTTATTTTGTAGGTGTGTGACTGTGTAAGTTCATAAGTGCCACATGAGTACAGCTGCCAGGGAAGGTCAGAGGAGGCTGTTGTTGGAGTCACAGGTGGTTGTGAACTGCCACGTGGTGCTGGGAGCTGAACTCCAGCCCTCTGCAAAAGCTGTAGGTGTTTTTCACTGTGGGGCCAAGTTTCTACTATAGTACGCTTGTACTGTGATGATACATCTGAGAGTTTGGAAGAAAGCCATCTGACTTTTTGCCTTATGCCAGTCAGGTGGTGGCGCACGCCGTTAATCCCAGCACTCAGAGAGGCAGAGGCAGGCCGTTCTCTGCGAGTTCGAGGTCAGTCTGGTCTATAAAGTGAGTTCCAGGACAGCCAGAGATACCCTGAGAAAACCTGTCTCGAAACCAAAACAAAGCCAAGCTGGAGCTAGTTTACAAGGATAAATTGTTGCTATGTTTGTATTTCATGAGGGGGACAATAATGTTCTTCCAAATTTCTCTGAGAACAAGAAACATAAAAGAGAAAGGAAAATATTCTTTTTAAGAGGCAGGGGTTCCATAATCATGGATGAGATTACCCACTCACGGTCCATTTCCTCAAAGGCCACAGAAATAATTAGGCCTTGAAATCAAAGTTAGACTGATGAGAGGACCGTAGCTTTCATAAGCGGAATCAAACAAAAGGCATCTTTCTAGGTTTTGGAAAAAAATCTGGAGCACTATACATGAAAGTGGCTTGCAAACTCTTAGATCAAAAAGCAACATGTCACGTGAATATGTTACTAGAAATTTCATACAGGCCTGTTGTCTGCTATCCAGCACTTGCAGTAATCACAGAACTTCTTTGGTTGTGACTTCCAGTAGTCGGCCCTGAATAAGGAAAAACAACTCTAAGTTTATCCAAAAATTAAAAGAGAATTGTTATACTATTTTAACATTTGGAACGTAAGGGTGTTGACTGGTTTTTGTCTTAGCAAAGCAGTTTTATTATTTACGTGAAGCTGAATTACTTGTAAAACCGCTTTCCGTAAAATAATCACAGTTCTCGTTACTGCCACCGAGACGAGGGAAACGAGAGTCTCAAAGCAAAGTATTTCCCTTTCCCGCCCCCTTCTCAGCTAATTCACTTGTTTTGGTGACATCTTCAGCGACAGCGCTACCCGGGCCCCGGCGGGCAGGGGCGGCACCCGAGTCCCCAGCTCCCAGGGCGCCCGCGTCTCCCCGAGAACCGGCCCGGCAGGTCGGGCGGCCTGGGGCGAGCAGAGGGGCGGGAGGAGGCTGCGGCACGCGGCCGCTGCGCGGCTCACGTCCGACCCGACTCACATGACCGCGCCGGCTCCGCGCGTAGCCCGCGATCCCGCGCTCCCAGGTGCTCGGCGGGCGGCGAGAGCCGGGACCTCCGGGCCTCCGCGTCCCCGGACTCGGCGTCCCGCGGCCCCGACGGACTACGGCGGCCGCGAGGGCCCAATCCGCGCGCGCGGTGTCGCCGCCTCCTCCCCTCCCCCACGGGGCGGTCCTGGCAGCGCCTGAGAGGTGGGGTCGGTATAAAGGGGTTGAGGTCACCCAGAAGGGACGAAAGCGCGACGGGACCGGAGCTGCGGGCCGCGAGTGTCCTAGCCGAGCTCCAGCCCCCGCGGGTCCTCGCTCCTCCCGGGATCCAGAACCTCCACTCTCGAGCTGGCTCGCGGCCGAGAAGCTCGGCCTCCGCCCCCTCCACCTCACCCCCCACGCCGCGCGCAGCTGTTCCCACAGACGGCGCCGCCCTCGGCTTTGCCGGCTAGCCCGCTCGCTCCGTGACCGGAGAGCAGCCCGGACCTGAGGGCTGAGAAAGAAAGGCGCAGCCGCCGGTTCCGGACCCGCCACCGGGGCGCTGGGGCTTCGCCTCAAAACTTTCCAGTGGCTCGGCTGGCCCGCTGCTCCTCCCTCCCCCACCCCACCCCCACCCTCGCCACGCCCGCGCGCGCGCTCCGTCGGGCTCGTTCCCGCGCGTGGGATAGTGGAGGCCGCGGGGGCGGCTTCGGCTGGAGTCGGGCACGGTAGCTGAGGCGGTCGCTTGGCTGACGCTAGTCAGGTGGGTAACGGCGGTGCTCTCGGCAGCACTTCCCATATGGTCTAGCGGTTAGGATTCCTGGTTTTCACCCAGGCGGCCCGGGTTCGACTCCCGGTATGGGAACGGTGTCTCTTTTTCTTTTGCCTTGTTAGAATTTGGAGGAACAGGTTACGTTTTCTGGGGGCTCTGGCTAACTTCTGCGTCGGTGTCCTGTGAGTTGGTGATGCAGCGGTGGAGTTGATGGTAGTGGGGCGAGCAGGTGGCTCGTGGGGAGCGCGCTCCGGCCGGTGCGGGAGGAGTTTCGCTTTCCCCGCGCCTGCTTCCCCGCCCTCAGCTCGTACTTTTCCAGGCGCTCAGGAGGTGATGATTAACTCGGACCTCGCCTTATCTCCCCCCGTGCCCCCTGGGCCCACACCCTACTCGGCCGCCCCCTTCCGACCCGGCCGGCTCGGGCGTGCCCGCCGTGGTCGCCGTGCACCACTTGCTATCAACAGCTACCCGAGACCCCCCTGGGCTCGCCTGGCCCCGCCGCACCCCGTCGCCTGCCCGGCCCTGGGACCCCCGCTGCTTGCACCCGAGCCGGGGTCCACTGCTTCCCCCATCAGCACCCCAGCCTCAAGACGAGTCCTTTGCAGAAAGTCTCTTTGCCCCCTGTACAACAAACTGCGGAGAGGAGAAATACCGCTGTGATGAGATGTCTTTAAAGAACAGACTCCACTTTCCGGGAGGCTGTTGGGAGCGTCACTGATTTAAAAAAAAAAAAAAAAAAATCATGGGGTGGAGGTGGAGCTTTGGAAGACAGAAAATTAGCCCGGAGACTGGGGAGGGGATATTAAAACAAAGTTGCACTGTACTTTTAAATATAGAAGCCCTGTGTTTATTACAAAGAAGGGGCCCAGCTGTGTCAGCAGCCCCAGAGCTGTAAACGAAACAAAAAAAAAGCGTTATCTTAAATGCAAGTTGAAATGAGAAAATTGGGGCAGCTGTAGTGTTTAGTCTGTTGGGCCTTTGGGCACAAATAAGGAAAAACTGACTCCCGCGGATGTGTTTCTGGTCTGAGCCATTGCCAAGCAGAAGTTTTGGTTGTTTGTGTGTTCCCAAAATATTTTATAGCCTTAACTGGCACGGCTGAATTTGAAAATAATGATCTGTGTGATTAAGGATCAATTAGCCCTTCCTCGTAAAAATTAAAAGTAGAAAACCCCATTAGCAAATATTTAAGATCTTAAATACCCAAGTGTTTACCCATTTCAAGGTGCACCCCCCTCCGCCTCCGGCCAGATGTTCTGAGGCTCCTGATGTTCAGGCGCTTAAGATTTGTGGGTGGTGTTGGACAGAGTCACATGTTAGCTCCTGCGGTTAGCCACGGGACCTTGTGGAGGTCTTTGACCTTCAGTGTATTATAGGTTCAGAGCCCTAAACTCTGTGTCATATTGTCTTCATCGTCATTATTAAACATGGTTTTGCCATGTGGCTCAAGATGGCCTAGAACTCACTAGGAGCCCAGACTCCTGGGGTTTATGATCGGCCTCTGCCTTCCCAGCAGTGGAGTTACAGGCATGTAACTCAAGGTCTATCTTAGAGTCTTTCTGGGGCTGGGGGTAAAGGCTGAGACACCTCATGTCGCCCAGGGTAGCCTCAAATCTCTGTGGTGATGAGAATAACCTTGAACTCTTTGATCTTCCTGCTTCGGTGCTCGGATATAGGCATGTGGCACCAGGCCTGACTAAGTTAAGAAAAAAAATGTTAATAATTTTTTTTGTGTCGGGTGGTGATGGCACATACCTTTTAAATCCCAGCACTTGGGAGGCAGAGGCAGAAGGCTCTCTGTGAGTTTGAGTCAGCCTGGTCTACAGAGTAAGTTCCAGGACAGGCTCCAAAGCTACAGAGACACCCTGTCTCAAAAAACAAAACAAAAACAAAGAAGAAGAAGAACAATTTTTTGTGTGTGTTTGCGTGTTTTGCCTGCTTGTGCATCACGTGTGTATCTGGTGTCCAGGAGGAAGAACAGTGTCAGTTCCTCTAGAACTGGAGTTATGGATGCTTTTGAGCCACCGTGTTTGTGTGTTGGGGAGTCAAAGCCCTTGGCTGCAGGAGCAACAAGCGCTCCAAATCTCTCAACAGCCGCTGGGTTCTCCATAGTAGCTTGTGTCACCCGGCTTAGATAGATCTCGAATAGGTAATGGGAGTAGAAATTTTTCATGTCAAAGTTCCATGCCTTGTGTCATTAAAGGCTTCAGGCTTCAGTCCAGGTTTGGAAGAAAAGGCACCTACCCGTCCTTTGTTTAATTTCTGCAAGGACTTGACCGGTGCTAAAATGTGTGCTATCGGAAACTGAACGGTAAATGATTGCCCGGAGGCACACTACATACTTGGGGTGAGCTTAGGGGAGGGGCAGGGTTCCAGCACTCCTGCCGAGATACAGATGTCCTCTGTCCAGCTCTGGGCCAGGTGGGAGTGGGCAGGCAGCTTCTGAGCTGTGGAATTGCTCCTGGAGCGCGGAGGTGAGGTGGAGGTGGAGGTTCCGCTCAGGGAAGGGCAAGAATGGTATTTGCCTCGCACCCTGAGGAACTGGTTGGATTTCTCCCAGTGAGGAATGTAAATCATAAAATCTGAGGTAGGGGGAAACCTAGGACCAGGAGGCTCGTAGGAAGTCAGCGTTGGCTTTTAAAGTCTGTAGTCTTGACTAGGGTACAGTTTCTTTCAATCAAGAAGTGACCTTTTATATCAGGAGAGATTTAAAACCAATCTTGTCTCTGGTTTGTGTTCTTACTGTAAGACTCATTTCTTACTGCCCTAGCCCAGGTTAACAGATGTGTTCTGCCACACCCAGCTTTGACCCTTTGGGAAGCTCGAATATAGCTATGTTAGGTGATAAAAAGAAATGTTACTTCAAAAGACTCAAGCAATATAGAGACATGTAGAATATTTTGTGCCTGTAGGTTTTATGTTTAGGAGTTGAATACTTTCAGATTAATAGAATGGAAAAGCAATTAATTAGACTTAGAGTGAAGTTTAGATTTAACTTCTGGGAGTGGTTTGCAGTGTCCTTTGCTGGGCCTTGATCATTGCTGAGTTGCTGGGAAGATACAGTCAATAAAACCGTGAAGAGTCTTTCCTTAGGTTGTGTCTTTTAAACCAAAGCCATCGCCACTGGTGCCTACAACGTCCCTTCTAGATCACGGATAGCTTACCAACCGAGGGGCGCTGGTTCAGCCAGGCTGTCGGTTGGCCATTGCTGCTGTCGGGTGCAGTCAGATGTGTGAAGGCTCGGGGAGGCTGAGAGCACCTGTGCGGCTGGCACTGTAGGACAGTAGGAGACGGGGAGTTAGGACCATCCAGAGAGCTTCCCGCTGTCCCACGGCTTCATCTGCCCTCTGCTGCTTTACAACGTCCCAGCTACCATTGGCATGCTGGTTGATTCTGCTTGTGCCGCTGAATCTTCTTTCTTCTTCTTTTTCCTCCCTGTTTCTGTTTCTGTTTTTGTTTTTTGAGAGAGGGTTTCTCTGTGTCACAGCCTGGCTGGCCCGGAACTCACTTTGTAGACCAGGCTGGCCTCGGGCAGAGGTCTCCAGCGCTGGGACTAAAGGCCTGCACCACCATCGTGCAGTACTTGTGTTTCTGCTCTCAGCTCTCAAGTCTCCCTCTTCTCTTCAAAGGACAACTTGTAGGACTCAGTTTCTTCCTGAGACTCTGTTGCCCCTGGGATCAGACTTGGGTTGTGACCTTGGTAGCAGGTGCCTTGGCCATTTCGCAGGCCCCTTTTAAAATTTTAAACAAGATTATTTTATGTATATGAGCATCGTGCCTGCACGTGTGCATGTGTACCTACCAGAATGGTACTGGGTGTCCACAGAGGTCAGAACCTCTGGAATTCCCTTGGAACTGATGTTAGGATGGCTGTAAGTTACTGTTGGGTGCTAGGAGCCAAACCTGGGTCCTCTTGAGAGCACCACAGAACCACCTCTCATCCCCGTCCTCCCAGCTTATTTTATCTGATTTCATCCAGGATAAGGGCATTGCACACTGAGATCAGTTTATAGCACAGAGTTGGAACCACATACACTGCTGGTGCAGACGTACAGTGTACAGCCAGTTAGAAAAGTGTGGCGATTCTTTAAAATAGTAAACATAGGATTACCACACAAGCCCCCAGAAGTGAAAATGTACGTCTTAGCTACAACTTGCATGTGAGTGATCATGACAGCATTCCTGATAAGCACCAACTGGAAATGGCCCAAGGACACGTCAGGTGTTAATGTGTATCTGTATAATGGAACACTAGCTGACAGTAGGAAGGCATAGTGTGGTGAATATACCACACGTGAACGAGTCTCAAGCATATTATACTAAGAGAAAGAAACCAAGTATTATTTTTTATTTTGTTTTGTTTTTCAAGACAGGGTTTATGTGTGACAGCCCTGGCTGTCCTGGATCTCACTTTGTAAGCCAGGCTGGCCTCGAACTTGCAGAGATCCATCCACTTCTGCTTCCCAAGTTCTGGGACTACAGGTGAGCATCACCATGCCTGATACCCTTCAAAACCACGTATTAAAGACCACACTTTGCAGCCCTGTGTGGTGACACACGCCTGTAATCCTAGTACTTAGGAGTTAGAGGCAGACAGGTCTCTGAGTTGTAGGCCAGCCAGGCCCTGTTTTGTTTTGTTTTGAATTCCATTCATATAAAATGCCACAGTTTTAATAAAGAGATTAGTGCTTGCTTTGAAGTAGAGACAGGAGAAAGGGCACCTGCTAATATTTAAGGTGCCTGAAAGACTCTAAAATTAGATCTTATCCATGATTGCACAACTCTGTAAATATACAGAAAAGCATGGAATTGTATACTTTATTTCTTAAGTTGTTGTTACATGGTGGCAAAACTATTAGAAAAGAGTGAAGTAAAAAAAAGCCTATGGAATATTTTATCTAAATATGATTCCCAGTTAGACATTACCTATTTTAAGGTTATGCTGAAATAATTGCTAAGTGCAAGTATGACTCCTAGATGGTTCTAGCAATGCAGCACACGCTCTAAATAATCCATGAGAGCTGTCGAGTCCTCGTGGAGTGCATCCCAAGTCTTTAAAGGTTTCCTCTGGGTCTGAGAGAGGCGATGGCCCAGTCCGCCCCCCTCACACCCCCCTTCCGCCCCCGTAGGAAGCAGCCTTTGAGAAGGACACTGGAGATAGCTAGCTAGGCTGCCCTGTCCTGGGGTGGGAGGCCAGGCATGTGGAGGAAGCAGACAGGGCAGAAGCACATTAACAGTCGCGAGCACATTTGCCTGAAGTGCGGGTACAAGCAGGATAGGAGTGGGAAACAAGACTGCAGAGATAGATTAGGGTCAGTGGGGGGTGATGTCAGAGTTCTGGCGCGTTCTGCTGCCTCCTCACCGCCCTGCTTGGCCTTTAGGGTTTCTTAGAGTTACACTTGTGGAGGGACCTCATCACCTACCTGTGGAGTGCAGCTTTGCCCTGGCCCTGAACTGTCAGCAGGGCCACTCTGAGCTGGGGACTTCGACTAACTTCCCTGTTATCTCCAGACTTGAAGCAGTGCGTGGCATCTGTGAGTGTCCAGGAAGCCTTTGCCTGTCTGAAAGCCAAGTTACAAAGGCTGTTGAAAACAGTCCATGCTGGGAATCTTCTGGATTTTTGACATGGAAATTTTGAGAAGTTCTGGAAGCTGGAGCCAAAGGAATTTACTTTGCTAGGAAAATGAATTCTGGTAATATGAGCTAATGAAATTAATTTGATGGCACTGTGCAGGGTCAGCTGGAGAGCAGTGTCTGTGCTGTCCATCCATGCGCTCTTTCCTGTTTCTGCTCTCCCTCTCCCTGGACCACAGTCGGGTCAGTTTCTCCGCTTGCTTCTGGTCTCTCCTAACTAAGGAGGGTGGCACAGCACATCAGGTTCAAAGGCTTGGCTGCAGGAAATATTTGAGATGTCAGAAAGTAAATACCATAAAGAGAAACGGGGAAACGAAGTGCAGATTTTGTTTTTCAATAAAGCAGGCAGTTTTTGCTCTCATTGTCACTGCGCATCTCTGTGTGTTTATGAGGTGAGTTGCCTTTTGAACACTACAAATTTGCTTCAGTAAAGACTATGGCACTGCCACCCTGTGGACGTTTAATCTAGAACTAAAGCTTTCAGAAACTAATTGAAAGCCTCATTCATTTGAAATTATCTATTTTATAACTGGCTATGGTTCTTCTATCTTGGTGTGCATAGTCATACTTACTAAATAGAAAGCTTAAAGTTTACTTTCTGAGGCTTCGAAATAAAGGGAACCCAAATACAATAGCTTTAAAAAGGCTGTGAGGGCCAGGCATGGTGGCACATGCCTTTAATCTCAGCACTCAGAAGGCAAAGGCAGGTGGATTTTTGTGAGTTGAGGCCAGTCTGGTCTACATGGAGGTCTCTAGGCCAGCCAAGGCTACATAGTGAGATCCTGTCCCAAAATTAAAAAAAAAAATTATGAAAATATAAAAACCTCCCCCCCAAAAATATAAAAGGGCTGTGAAGAAATTAAAGCGTTCTGTTTAGATGATAGCTTTCTTTGTGCCAGAAAATAAGTTTGTACTTTAATTTATTTTATTGGGCATACACTCTGTTTTTTTTATTTATTTATTTATTTATTTATTTATTTATTTATTTATTTATTTATTTATTTATTTTGGTTTTTCGAGACAGGGTTTCTCTGTGGTTTTGGAGCCTGTCCTGGAACTAGCTCTTGTAGACCAGGCTGGTCTCGAACTCACAGAGATCTGTCTGCCTTTGCCTCCCAAGTGCTGGGATTAAAGGCGTGCGCCACCACTGCCCGGCACACTTGAATTTTTAAAAATGCATTGTGGTGTGCTAGGTGGTGGTAGTGAGGGTGGGCGCATGCCTTTAATCCCAGCCAGAGGCAGGCAGATCTCTGAGTTCAAGCCATCCTGGTCTACAAACTGAGTTCCAGGGCAGCCAGAGCTGCCTATCTCAAATAAACAGACAAACAACAAAATATCATGCTGTGTGTGTGTCCTATGTAAAATAGTTTTTTTTTTTTTTAAAAAAACTTGTACTGATTTTTCTTTTCTTGTTTTGAGATAGAGTCTCATATAGTTTAGATACTGATTTTTTTTTCAAGTACTATTTTATAGTACATGTGGAATTGAAATCTAGACTTTGTACCCTAAATGAATGTGGCTTCTTCCTAATTTTTGTTGTGTGAGTAAAAATTCTCCTACGCTTTGGATGACCTTAATGGTACTTACGTAAATGAGTTTGAATATGTTATTTATTTAAAATAACAGTCTGCTTTCAAATTAAACCCTAGTAAACTGAGTTAAAATAAAAATGAAATGGGGTTGCGAATGACTTACTTGCCTTCTGCAGATACCTTCCCCAGCTCATGAATTGTTTATAGCCAATCATGCCGGAAAAATGGCTTACACACTTGAATTCCCTGAGGAGTGGGGAGGGGGCGTAGGCACTTGGTGTTGAACTCCTGTCCCTACTGAAGTTTGAATCAAGTTTGAGTGGGCTGGACTGATGTTCTCAGCACTGATGGCTCAGTGTTCTGAAATCCACGTTGATGAGGCCAGTCGGAAGTAGTCCATGAGTCTTTGTCCCCTAAGGTACCTGGGACTGACCTTAGGTATTAACCCTTTGTTTCTGGAGTAAGTGCAATCTAAGTGTTAATGATTTTTGGTATTTAAACATTTCTGACTCAGTTTTTCTGCAGTGTGGCATGGCATATGTGGTAATAGGTCCACATGCTCCATTTTATTTAACTGTACCAAGTAACTGTAGGAGTGTAGGTGATGTTTCATAAGTTTTTTACTAGATGCATATCTCATATTTTATAGTCAATAAATAACTTTTGATTTCAAGTGAAGTAGACTGTGTCTAAAGTGTCCAGTTTTACAATTGTAAATAGTTCTTGTGCGTTTATTTTAAAGGTGGTGGAGGGAGGGTGGGAACATAAACTTGTTGCATGTGTAAATGGGTCAGATTTTCTGTGTAAGCATGCATCCTCGACTGACAGGGCATTTTATTGAAAATAAGCACCTTGATAACCAAAACCCCTTCAAAATAGCTACAAAGCTTTAGTTCTGTATTGATGAAGTCACATTGCAAAAGCTTGGGTTTATTTTTGTAGGACTTCATAGCTGAGACTAGAACATAGCACTGGGGCTACTGTTAGGGTAATGCAGACTCTAAATAAACATTCAAGCCTTCAAAAAAAGAAAATGTGTAGTTTTAAGTGAGCGACCTCATCCAGCTGTGAAGGCAGGTTCCTATCTCTAGAGCTGTGCTAGAGACAGACCATGGTGGGCAACAGACATAGACAGCTAAGTGTGGCCTGTGGCCCTTTGCTGCCATCCAAAAGGCAAAAGCAGATGCTTACGGTGGTCTAAAAGGTATACTGTCATGCATATTTTAAACTTTTAATTGTTTTGAAGGAGGGAGAAAGATATGCCTGCCATGACTCATGTGTGGAGGTCACAGGATGATTTTATGGAATTGAGTCCCACTTACCTTTTTATGTGTGTTCTGAGGATCAGTGTTAGGGACATATTTATGTTTGTTCTTTAGTGGTCTTTGCTATTATCCTGTTAAAAATGACAGTTTTGTAAGACTGAAGGGTTAGTTACCGTGTAAGTTCCACCCTTAGGCCTCTGTCTGCAGCCGTCCTCGTCCACAGACACTTGCTGCAGCAGTGTGCCTTTCACTTTTACACACCCCGCAGTAGTGTGCCTTTCACTTTTACACACCCCGCAGCAGTGTGCCTTTCACTTTTACACACCCCGCAGTAGTGTGCCTTTCACTTTTACACACCCCGCAGCAGTGTGCCTTTCACTTTTACACACCCCGCAGCAGTGTGCCTTTCACTTTTTACACACCCCGCAGTAGTGTGCCTTTCACTTTTACACACCCCGCAGTAGTGTGCCTTTCACTTTTTACACACACCGCAGTAGTGTGCCTTTCACTTTTCCCGTCTAGCTTTTTCATCCGTGCAAACGACTACAGGTTTTTTCCTTTGAAAAGTAATTCTAGCATAGATGGTTTGGAATTTTATAAGGTGATAATTATTTAGTAAAATGTACATATGAATTTTAATATTTCTTTAATGTAAACGACCTGCTATTAAGGGGATACCTTTTTTTTTTTTTTTTTTTTTTTTTTAAGTTTTTCGAGACAGGGTTTCTCTGTGGTTTTGGAGCCTGTCCTGGAACTAGCTCTTGTAGACCAGGCTGGTCTCGAACTCACAGAGATCCACCTGCCTCTGCCTCCCGAGTGCTGGGATTAAAGGCGTGCGCCACTGCCCGGCAAGGGGATACCTTTTATGCTAATTTTTGTTTTTACATTTTTATTTTATTTTGTGAGATTGTATGGTCCCATGATTGGTGGGAATAGTATGTGTTTGTAGGTCGGATGACAACTTTTGGGACTTGGTTTTCTACTTCCAAACACTGGGTCTTCCGGCTTGGTGACAAGTAAGTCCCCTCAAGTCCCTGGCATCTCACTGACCCTGAGTAAATACCTTTGATTTAAACGTTTTTGTGCTCTTGGATCCTCCAGGCGCTCCCTAGCTGAGTGACTTTCACTTAAAAAAAAGAAAAGGCTTTAAATTGCTAGGAACTGGTGGTGCATGCTTTTAATCCCAGTAGTAGAGAGGCAGAGGCAGGTAAACCTTTGTGAGTTCGAGGCCAGCCTGGTCTCCAGTGTGAGTTTCAAGACAGGTTCCAAAGGTACACAGAGAAACCCTGTCTTGAAAAACTAACTAACCAAATAAATAAACTGTCTCAAACTTTTATTTATAGTTTAATCTTTTGGTTAAAAAATCTGTTCAGGATTTGGAATTGGAGGCTAGAACATTTCTGATAACAGGATGTGTTCATTTATTGTTCTGTGAACTTACTTGGATTCTATTTCTGGATTTAATAAAACATTTTTAATAAAACCTTTCAAGGTTACAATGTTGTTGTTGCTTTTAATTGCCTATTTTTCCAACATTTGTTTTTTGTGATATCTTTTGATACCATGGGTTGCAGCTTGTGCTGTTGAGTGGGAAGGCAGGGCCTTGGTGTTGCGCCCAGTGTGTGGTTCAGGTAATTGAACACAAATGGCTTTTACGTTTATGACCTAGCAGTTTGAAGCCCAAGAAATAGATAGATTTGCCCAGGGAGAGTTTGGAATGAGTGGTAATACTTTGACGAAGATGTTCGGTCCTTCAGTGTAAAGTGTTGAGGAGACCTGAGGAGAAAAACTGAGAAAGAACCTAGCCCACTGTTTAGTAATTCAAGGTCGCTCTCAAAGGGTCGCTGCTTTTAGCTCTGGGAGACTTTTGCTCTTCGTTAGAGCAGATGTAGTGTCATGGGAGGAGTGGGATTCGGAGGGATGAGGCCCAGCTGAAGAGGGAACGGGAAATGGAAGAAGTGTGCCTAGACACAGACAGACCTTCCAGGAAGTTCGGTCTGAAGTAGAGGGAATGAGGAAGGGCAGCAGTAGGAGTGTGAGGTACCTGTCGCCAGGGAGTCCTTTTTCAAAAAGAAAAATGAATTTTAAAAGACCTCTGTATAGGGTCCACGAAATACTTGAAAAATGTATGACTTGCTGATTTCTTAAACAGGATCTGCTGACTGCAGTGGGAACGTCCCACAGTGGTGTAATCACACTGACTACTGTAATTATGGTGTTCCAGGACAGTGTACAGCAGGCATTACCAGGTCTTGTTGGGGTATAAAGGTCTGTTTGCTACTAGAGTAACTTCTGGACATCTGGGAGAATCTTGGGTCTGACCTACCTTTGAATCTTTAGGTGTGGGACTCAGGAATGTTTGTATACTTGTGCAGATGGTTCTCGTGGGTTGAATTCTGATAACTCTGAAGTCTTCTGGATTATTCCTTTTTTTTTTTTTGTGGTATTTTGAGACAGGGTTTCTCTGTGTAACAGCCCTGGCTGTCCTGGAACTAGCTCTTGTAGACCATGCTGGCCTCAAACTCACAGAGATCCTCCTGTCTCTGCCTCCCAAATGCTGGGATAAAGGTGTGCGCCAGCACCACTTGGCCCAGATTCTTTTCTCTTCTTTCTCTTTTCTCTTCTTCTTTCTTTCTTTCTTTCTTTCTTTCTTTCTTTCTTTCTTTCTTTCTTTCTTTCTTTTTTGGTGTGGGGGGAGACCTTTTCTGCTTTAATAAAAGAAATAAAAGCATCCTGAATGGAATGGAGGTGCCATGCTGGACCCACCCTGGAATATTTCTTAAAAGTAGCTTGTTTACTTATTTCCCTGTGTGTATGGGATGGGTATGAGTGCCATGGCATGTACACAAAGGTTGGAGGACAATTGTAGGAGTCATTTTCTCCTTCGGCCTTACAAGTCCTAGGGATAGATTTCAGATTGACAGACTTGGTGGCAAATGCTTTTATCCATTAGCCATCTCGCTAGCTTCTTTGGATGAGACATGTATGTCAAGGACTTAGGACTTAGGGAAGAAAACTTTTTTTTTTTTTTTTTTTTGGTTTTTTTGAGACAAGGTTTCTCTGTGGTTTTTGGAGCCTGTCCTGGAACTAGCTCTTGTAGACCAGGCTGGTCTCGAACTCACAGAGATTCTCCTGCCTCTGCCTCCCAAGTGCTGGGATTAAAGGCGTGCGCCACCACCGCCCGGCGGAAGAAAACTTTTCAGAATTTTGTCTAACTATATGTTAGGGAGTGATATGTGTGGTACTCTGTGTAGCTGAAGATGACCTTGAACTAAGATCCTGCTACCTCACCCCGTAAGTGCAAAGTTTACAGTGGGTGCTACTGTGCTAGCTTCCAAGGCCAGCTTGGAATTCAGAAGATGCTGTCTCCAACCCCTCGACGCACACACACACCAAAGTGACACAAGTTTGACCCTTTTCCCTGGTCAGGAGTGGTGTGTGTTCTATTGGGCCCTTCTCTTGAGTTTCTCTTGTACTTCCCTCACGGCCCTGCGTCCTGAGGAGCTTCCTAAGACCCCACTGCCTTTGGACGACTGTAATTTCCTCTGCTGTAGCGTGCTGTGTGATGTTTTACTCTCTTGGCTTTTTGAGGAGCCCACCACCCAGCTCCCCCAAATAAATTCCACACAGAGACTTATTCTTAGTTATGAATGCCTGGCCTTAGTTTGGCTTGTTTCTTGCCAGATTTTCTTTTCTTAAATTTTGCTGACTACCTTTTGCCTCTGGGCTTTTATCTTCTCTATTTCTGTATACTTTACTTCTTTCTCCATGGCTTGTTGTGTAGCTGGGTGGCTTGTACCTGATGTCCTCCTCTCTTTGTCTCTTCCTCCTCCTTTTCTTGTTTCTTCTTCTGTTTATACTCTGACTGCAGCCCCACCTATCCTTGCTCTTTCCTTGCTGTTGGCCATTCAATGCTTTATTAGTCTATCAGGTGTTTTAGACAGGCAAAGAATCACAGCTTCCCAGAGTTAAACAAAATCAGCATAAACAAAAACAGCACACCTTAAAATAATGTTCCCCAACAATAACCCTCCTTCTCAGCCTCTCAATGAGAATGACCCCTTATTACTCAGGTCGGCGGTCATCTTTCCACAGAGGCTGTCATTAATTTTAAGGTAGACACTCCTGGTCACCTTCTGGATCACTCTGTTGACTTTCTTTCTATCTGGACAAGGGACCATGCCTGAATTGTTTACCAGTCTACAGGTAAACTGATGTATTTGAAATCAGTGAAGCAGTGCCTGGTGCAGAGTGGATACCTAGGTCCTGGGGAACAAATACAGGTCAAACTCTGACTAGGCGAGTATACCGTTGTGGACGTTAGTGGACCATTATTTTACCACACAGATGAGATCGTACTTGTTTAAATGCTGACTGCAGTTACCTATACCTTTGTGTGTGTGTGTGTGTGTGTGTGTGTGTGTGTGTGAGAGAGAGAGAGAGAGAGAGAGAGAGAGAGAGAGAGAGAGAGAGAGAGAGAGAGAGAGAATGCTAGTATGGTGTGGTTGCTTTGAGGCTGGGGTGTGTTGCTCCTCTGGAACTGGAACCACCAGGCTCTTCTAGAAGATCAGCACATGCTCTTAACCACTGAGTAACCTCTCCAGCCCACTAAACCTTATTGTTGAGACAGAGTCTCCCTCTGAGGCTGGATTTTAGTGATTCAGTTAGATTAGCTGGCTAATGAGCTTCAGGGCCAGGGAGCCTTTCTCCTCCCAATCCAATCAGTTCTGGGGTTGCAGATACATAGATGCATCTGGCTTCTCTCTTGCATGAACACTGGGTGTCTGATAAGGTCCTTATGCTTGGATAGCAGGCATTTCATCAACCAAGATATCTCCCCACTTCAAGACAATCAGTTTAACAATTGAATAATAAAGAGACAGTTCATATAAAGGAACACAATTTTTAATAGCTCCTGATTGATGCAACAGTTGTTTTTAAATTTTTATGACTTTGAACAATGCTTTCTACATCTTTGTGTATTTTATTTTGCTAGAAAGAGTTTCCAGGAATGGAACTGTTGGTGAGATACAGAAACACTTTGGAACATTTTGATTGTGAAATGGCCTTCTGGAATGATAGTCACTCTTCTTGAGAGAGAATGAGAGCATTTGTTTCCTTTTGCCCTGTATGATCATTTGACGTTCTGCTAATTTAATGGGTGGAAAATGGTACTGTGTTTGTGTACTCATTCTGAGACTCTCAGAATGAGTATCTTTGTGTGTGTGTTGGCCTCATTTCTTGTGGGAAGTGTATTCATGTCTCATACCTTCTTTTTTATTAAAATAATTTTATTTGATGAACAGGATTTTAAAGTTCTAATTGTATTATGAAAAAATTTTAACATAGAGCAAAGTGGAAATTCTGTGAGCACTTACCATGCCTGCCTTCTGGATTTTGTCATTTAATATTTTAGAATATGTGCTTATCATACTTAGTTTTACTACTCTTCTTTACTTATTGACTGTGGATTGGAGGGTGGTGCCGGAAAGTGAATTCAGCTCCTCACTCCTAGACACTGAGCCCCCTCTCCAGTTTACCTTCTTTTCTCCTTTCTATTTGGCCTTTTGAGACAATTTCTGCCCCCATCCCCCAGACAGAGTTTCCCTGTAGCTTTGGAGCCTATCCTGGAGCTCACTCTCCTCAGAGTTGCTGCAGTCCTCCTGCCTCAGCCTCTAAAGTGTTGGGATTACAGTTACCAAACCCGTATCATTGTGAATGGTAGGTAAAGACTTTATCAATTAAGCTGCCTACCTCTCAGCCCTAGATTTATTTTATTTATTTTGGGGTGTGTTTTTTATTAGATTTATTTTTGTTTTTGTATTTGTTTTGTTTTTCAAGACAGTGTTTCTCTGTGTAGCCTTGGCTATCCTGGAACTTGCTCTGAAAACCAGGCTGGCCTCGAACTCACAGAGGTCCACCTGCCTCTGCCTCCCTGAGTGCTAGGATTAAAGGCGTGCGCCACCACCACTGGCTAGAGGCATTTTCCTTCTTTTTTATTTTTTTTAAGATTGATTTATTATGTATACAGTGTTCTGTCTGCATGAATGCCTGCATGCCAGGTGGTTATGAGCCATCATGTGGGTGCTGGGAGTTGAACTCAGGACCTCTGGAAGAACAATCAGTGTTCTTCACCTCTGAGCCATCTCTTCAGCCCCTAGAGGCATTTTCTTAACTGAGGTTCTTTCTTACCAAATAATGGTGATTTGTGTCAAGTTGGAAAAAAAAAAAAAAAACCCTAACCAGGACAGTGTACAGGCCTGACAACCTGCATCCAGTCCCAGGAGCCCACAATGGAAGGCTAGCACTGACTCGGGAAGTTGTTTGTTCCAGACCTCCTTGTCCCCCACATGCATGTGGCTGTGGCCTGTGACACACACATGAAAATATTTTCCAGGGTTTAAGATTTGGAGATGTTATAGAAAGGTCAAAGAGTCTGGCTTCTTAAATCAGGGTTTATGTTTTCTAACCATGTGACCATGGACAAGTCATAATGTATTTAGTTAGTTTTTGTGGGTATGTGTGCCACAGCATAGAACAAGTCATAATTTTTGAGCAACTAGATAATAATCACATATTTGTGTTGCTTGACTGGGTAATCACATTTGGGCCAACTCAGCTGGGACTAGATACACATTCTAGAGTGACTTTACACGCATAACTAGGCCCTTTCTCCATGAGGTATTCATATTTCAGTAGTGACAAAAATGGTTCCAGCAGCGAGGGAAGGCACGCCAGCAGGGTGTGGTGGCACATTCCTTAATCCCAGCACTCAGGAGGCAGAGGCAAGCAGACCATCCTGGTCTACATATGGAATTCCAGGACATCCAGGGCTACACAGAGATGTGCCGTCTCAAAACAATGGGAGTAGGGAGGGAAAGGAAGAGGAAAGGACAGAAGGGAGAGATAAAGAGAGAGGTAGAGACTTGGATCCTCTCCTTGTTAACTTGGTTATTCTGTGGCCAGTGCAGTCACTAGGTTGATCCTGTGTTACTGCAAGGTAAGGCTGAGTCCATCTTGTCTTTGTTACGGAGATAGAAGCTTGGACTGTCATCCAGGTTGGCCTTGAACTCTTGAGTCAGTGTTGTTGTCTCAGCCTCCCCGGTGATGGAATTGTAGCTGCCATGCCCTGCTTACTATTCTACTTGATTAGAAGACAAAGTCACATTGTATACAGCAAAAAATGAACAAACAAAGCTGCTGCCACACTGATTTACAGCAGGAAGCGAAAGACTTAACTGTGACCATCTAGCAGAAAAACTCTCTAGGCAGGGAGAACAGCTTGTTCAAAGACTTAAGTCAGAAGAATGCCTGGTGTGTTCATGGGACAAGAAGAAGAGGGCAGGGTACAGACAGGGAGTACAAAGATAAGATCACAGAGGCCTGTTGGGGTAAGAGCTTTCAGTCACGGTCAGCAACTAATAAGGACTTTAAGTGTGAAAGGAGGAACTGTGGGATCATTTTGAAGCCTGAGAGTGGTATGATCTGACTTACCTTTGATATGCATTACACTGACTCTCTTTTTGAGACTAGATTAAAGAAGCAGAATTGAAGGCATTGGTATTGGACCAAATGCTAGCTGGCCACAACCTCATACCCCAGTATACAATCTGGGAAATATGAGCACCTTGTCACCGCGTCCTTAAGGACATCCCAAGTTATTCCAAAGGAGATAATGACAAATCCTCTCCCAAATCATGTGTAACTCAGAGATCCTCCCAGGAACATTCTATGGAAGAGGAATTCAATGTTGTATTTAAAGTTGTTGCTGAAACAGCCAAATCTTAGATGTTCTAGATGTTCTGAAGCTAAAGAGCCTCTCATTCAACGATAGTTTTCATGTACAGTGTTCTGCTTGGTGTAAAGAAGTACTCTAGTGTAGGAGGGTAGCATGGCTTCCTGCAGACGAGCTGCGGAGAAAAGATGTAGATATAGCTACATTTCATTTCACAACCTGTCATTCCACCTTCCTTTACACTTGAAATATCACCTCTGTCAACCCTTTTATACGAAATCTTCACCTTGCTGTTTGTCTTAGTCAGTGTACTGTTACTGTGAAGAGACACCATGGCCATGGCAGCTCATATAAAGGAAATCATTTAATTGGGGCTGGCTTGCTGTTTCAGGGATTTAGCTCATTGTCGTCATGGTGCGGAGCATGGTGACACATAAGCAGACATGGAACTAGAGAAGGAGCAGAGGGTTCTACATCTGGATCCACAGGCAGCGGGGGGGGGGCAGAGAGAGACAGAGAGACAGAGGCTCTGAACCTGGCTTGAACTTTTGAAACCCCAAAGCCCACTCCCAGTGACACACTTCCTCCAACAAAGCCACATCTCCCTATAGTGCCACTCCCTGGTGACCAAGCATTTAAATCTATGAGCCCATGGTGCTGTTCTTATTCAAACCACCACAGTATTTGAATTTGCTGTCAGCTTCCCAGATTCCTGTGTGCCTCTCATGGGCAACAAAAAGAAACCAGTTTTCTTTCTGCTCTTGTCACTACCAAGCTCTCTAACCATAAGTTTCTAGAGTTGTTGCCCTATTACCTGTACAATTAGGGAAATGCCTGCATAGGTCCCATATGATGTAGTGTTTATGGAGAGGATAATATATATCCAGGCTCAGAGAAAAGAAGGAATTTATAGACTGTAGTGTGGTAGATTAAAATACTGGAAATGGAAGATTTGGCATGTTCCCAAGATCTGTTTCCTAAAAATAAGTACGTCTAAAATGCCTTTAAAATTGATTAAGATAGTGTGTCTCCATGTAACCTAGGCAGGTTTCAGTCTGTCTCCCCAATGCTGGGATTACAGGTGCTTGCACCTGGTTGCTTTTGTTTTAAAGTTTCTTTGTGCCAATGATTTGACTTAAGTATGGAAAAAGAGCAGTTGAGTTTAGCGACAGCTAAACTTTGTTATTATACTGAAACTTAAGCTCAAGGAAGGCTTCATCATTCACATAGACAGCATTGTGAAACCAGTGAGACTTAGCTTGAATCTCTCTACTATTCCTGTGTTATCTGTGTGTGTGTATTACCATATGCATGCTTGCAAGTGTGAGTGCCTGCCCATGTGTGCCCATGTGGAGGCCAGAGGTCAATAATTACTCATTTCCCATTTCCTTTTCCTCCACCAGCCTCTCCCATGTACCTCTTTTCTCTCTGTAAAATTTATGGCTTTTTATCCCTTTAATTGCACCCCACCCTCCTCTTAATATATAAATACAAACTACTCAATCCATACAATGTAACTTGTGTATGTATGATTGATTTCAGGGCTGACCACTTGGAAGTGGATAACTACTTGGGAGGGACATTCTTCCCTGGGGAAAACTGTTTATCCCATCCTCAGTATTCCTTGGTTGTCTATTAGTTCTTTGTCTAGGCTTGGGGCCCTGTGAGATTTTCCTCTTCCACAACAGCATGATTATTGGCAGTGTTCTTGTTCAAGTCTTGTTTAGGCAAACAATGTTATTGAGACTTCACGGTTGTAGCTTTCTTGACATTTCTTTTCTTTTTTTTCTTTTTGCTTTTTCGAGACAGGGTTTCTCTGTGGTTTTGGAGCCTGTCCTGGAACTAGCTCTTGTAGACCAGGCTGGTCTCGAACTCACAGAGATCCGCCTGCCTCTGCCTCCCAAGTGCTGGGATTAAAGGCGTGCGCCACCACCACCCGGCCTTGACATTTCTAAGAGACACAACTTCCCAGAAAACTTGGTCTGACTCTTAGTATCTTTCCCCTTCCACTCTGTTCTTTGAGCCTTAGGTGCAGGAATTGTGCTGTAGGTGTGTCAATGTGCTGTAAGTGTGTCACTGTATGCTCACGGCTCTCTGCATTTTGATTGATTGTGGTTTTTGTAGGTGTGTCAATGGGCCTTGCACGCACTGTATGCTCAAGGCTCTGTGCATTTTGATTGATTGTGGTTTTTGTAGGTGTGTCAATTGGGCCTTGCACTATGTGCTCATGGCTCTCTGCATTTTGATTGATTGTGGTTTTCTGTAAGGGTCTTTATCTGTTGCATGGAGAAGTTTCCTTGATGGGTAAGGACAGCACTTAATCTGTAAGTATAAAGATTTAGATTGCAGTTAGGAATTATGCTGGTTTAGTAAAATGGTGGCTGTAGGTTCTACAGGATCCATGACCTTACTAGCCCTGCGCAGTTGGCGAGGTTTCTGGTACCAAGCATGATTTTCTTCTTGTTGAGCAGGCCTTAAGCCCGTTTAGAGAGTTGTTGGTTACTGCTAAGATATATGTGCCCTTAGGGTTATGGTGCCATGCTGGTCCTCGTAGTTCTACCTTTGTTTTTTGAGACAGAGTCTCTATTGAGCTGGGAGCTTGCCATTTTGACTATTGTCTTAGTTTTGTTTCCTGTTGTTGTGATGAAATACCCCGACACAAGCTCCTTACTGGAAAAGGCTGATTTGGTTCACAATCTTGGGCCCAGTTTGTATTAGGTTTGCTCCTATTGCTGTGATGAAACACCATGACTAAAGGCAACTTAAGGAAGAGGTGTTTTGGTTTACTGTTCCATTGACTGCTCCAGGGTGAGTCCATTATAGCAGCCAGAGGCATGACAGCTAGCCCAGACATGGTGGTTGAAGCGGAATACTGAAAGCTTGCATCCTTTACTGTAAACAGCAAGCAGAAAAATCGAACTAGAAATGGCCTAAGTCTTTAAACTCTGAGAGCCCACCCCCAGTGACATACTCTCTCCCAACAAAGTTTAAACCTTCCCGAACAGCACTACAGAGGCAAGTGTTCAAATCAGTGAGCCTGTGGAAGAAATTCTTGTTATGAGAAACCCATGTGCATCTGTTTAAGGGGTATCAAGGATTTATTAAGATATGAAAGGGGGAAGTACACTCACAAATACAGGCTATGGTCAATCCAGTTGCAGAGTCCTTGGAAAGCTGGGGACCGAGCACACACTTCATGCCACCTGACCCAGTCTTTACCACCCAAGAGAGAGTGACCACTTTCCCTTCTTCCTTGTAAGAGGTCACAGTAGGCAGACAAGAAGTATCTGTCCACCCAGATAGGCCAAGGTCATAAGTGGAGTGAAACCCACTACAAATTCTCATTCAGCTATTACATAGGGACGTGAAGCTGCTCATCATATTGCATCCACAGCCAGAGGCAGAGTAAATAGTAATAGTTTAGAATATAAAACAGAATAGTAAAATCATGTATGCTGCTGCTGCTGCTGCTGAGCTTGTTGTCTCCACTCTCACCAGTCTAGAACCCCCTACCTGAGGAAAGGTGCTACCCACAGTCATGTTTTCTCACCTCAGCTAATTGTAATCAAGGCATGGTGGTGCCTGCCTTTAATCTCAGCACTTGGGGGGCAGAGTGCTGTGTAAGTTTAAGACCAGCATGGGCTGGCTACACAGTGAGTTCCAGGACAGCCAAAAGATAGACAGAGAAACCTTGCCTCAAAAACAAAACAAAATAAACAAAAACAAAAAAGCAAAAAAGAAACTCTCGTAGAGACATCCCAGAAGCTTGCTTCTATGTTGATTGTAGACAGTGTCACCTTGGCAGTTGTAGCTGGTCACTGCGACTCCAGCAGTGTCCTGAAAGTCTCCCGGCCAGTCTCTGCCCCCCACATCTTGACTGAGTTCCTTGTGCCGTAGGCATTTTGCTCAGTGAGCCATCTACAGGCCACTACTCCTTTGCTTGAGACTTTTACCAGCCTGCTTCTCATTAGGAGCGTATATTTGTAGGGATTCTGTCAGTATAGGCTTGAAAGAGCCATGAGGTCAAAAAATAAAGGGACTGCCACTTTTGGGTAATCTGTCCTAGTCTGGAGTTTTTCTTCTTTTTCTTTTCTCTGCCTTTCTTTTCTCTTTTTCTCTCAAAATTTACAATGCTGTTTGAAGTCTATTGATATGAAGGGATATTGAAATGTAAATATGGACTCTAGTACAGAAAACTGTCTTTAAAACAAAACAAACAAACCAACAAAAAACCCAACTAATACAGAATTTAGCAGCTTGAAATTTGTTCCCTATATAGTGCTACTGAACCCAGCCTAAGTCAGCAAAGTGAGAAAGAGGCCTGCCTGTGTTATTTTCAGTTTAAATAAAAATTACCTGAGAATAGTTTGTATTAGGGGGAAATAAAAAAAAAGTTTGCTGCTGAGCCAGTATTTAGTTCAACTTCTGAATCATTTAGCAAATATTAAGCAACTATTCTGATGTAGAAATACCACTGGCCTAAAAGAAATAACCAGCAAGGCATGGTTTGCTGTTTTACGATGGCTGTAAAATACAGTGTTCTTCAGGTGTTTCGGGGAAGCGGGAAGCTCGAGCTCTGACAGAAGGAAAAGGACTGCTTCTGTGCTCTAATCACGGCACTTGGGGAAGGGACAGGAGAGTGCAGGAATCTCACTAGCTAGTGAGCTTGAGACTCTGTGAGAAGAATGCCGCTCAGAGAAAGACCCCGAGTGCTCTGTAGTGTTGCAGTGTGCCAAGTGTATGCATGCGTGGAGGACGGTCCAGTCTCTGCAGAGGGGTGTGGGAGCACAGGAAGGAAAGTCATGAAATTTTAATGACACCGCAAGGAGAGAGATTGAGTGAGAATGGGTAAGAAAGGAGGGTGCCAAACCTGGCCTGTTCTCAGCTGGTGACTGAGGATGAGGTTGCCATAAGGTAGACCAAAGTCAAGATGGAAAAAGGCGCGCTGGATTTCTTCAGTGGGTGCTGGCAAACAAGTGTTGTTGTTGTTGTTGTTTTAAATTTCTTTTATTTTATTGTTTTATATGTATAGGTATTTTGCTTGTGTTTATGTCTGGATCCCCCAGAACTGGAGTTACAGACAGTTGTGAGCTGTCATGTGTGTGCTGGGAATTGAACCTGGGTCCTCTAGAAGAGCAGCCAGTACTCTTAACTGCTGACCCATCTCTCCAGCCCCAATAAGTGCTTTTTGTTGTTTTGTTAGTTGATTTTAAATTTGAAGGTCAAACTCAGGGCCTCACATTCTGGGCAAGGTTTCTACCACTAAGTTCTGTCTATAGCCCTCTTAAGGTTGTTTCTTTTTTCTTTCTTTGTTTGGTTGGTTTGTTGGCTTTTCAGACAGTATCTCACTGTGTAGGTTTGGAATTACTGTGTACACCAGACTGAATTGGGACTCACAAAGATCTGCTGCTTCTGCTGGGATTAAAGTATACATCAACACACCTGGCACCTGTAGTGATAATTTCATTTGCATTTTAATAAATAAAGCTTGCTTGAAGATCAGAAAAGCAAAAGCAGCCAAGCCACTAGAGAGCTCTTACCTCTTTGAAATCTTCAGATAGAAAAAAGAGCAAGTTACTGCCTGAGTCCTAGCCCTAGAGAGGACTATCAGATGGGAGGAGGAGACCGCTCTCACTCAGTCTCATTCTGAGGATTCCTGGAGGCCGAATCGCCATTATGGACTGAGGTAGAGGTAAGAGCCAGTGACTGGCTGTTTTGCTTTTCTGTCCTTCAGGTTGAACCCCAATATCTGTCTCTGGATTTTTATTAATTGCGCTACAGGCACCTCTTCTGTTTTTTACTGGGAATCAATTTACTACATCATAGAATTTATGAGAAATTCCTTAAATATCCATTCTTCTTAAATTGAGAAATTAAATATTGATAGAATTTTGAAAGCTGCGGGTGTATATGTTAGAAATGAGCATGGGTCAACATATATAAATTATAGTCGAATCGTCTTTACCCCTTTCAGATAATGTCTGATCAGCACAGGTTAAGCCATCACAATCACACTCAGACTGCACGATGACTCCCCATGCTCTGTAGTTACACTACTCAGTAGACACCACTAGCAATGACTGATCTGTTCTTTCATTTTGTTTTGTTTATAGCCAATGTAATTTCTCTTAGAAATGCCTAATAAATGGAATCATATTATATATAGCCTGTTAATACTGGTTTCTTTTGGTACAGTGCTTTTGAGTGACATTTAAATTGTGTTCAATCTAAGTTGCTGAGGCTGAATTATATAATTGTTTTATCCCCTTTTTTAAAGTATTTGAGAACATGTATCTCTTGGCTCCATAATAAAGGATCTAAGTGAATTTTGTGAAATGGGGATGGGCTCTGCCCCCTTTAGAGAAGTTAGAACAGAGGTTTTGAGTTTAAGTAGGCCTGGATTGAACACCTAGTTAATAGTAGAGTCTCATCCGCCCTAAAGTCGGTGCCCTTAACCATTAGACTACTGGGAAACACTTGTTTCTTGATTTCTTTGTGTTGTGTAATAAGAAAAGTTAATTTTCTCTCTCTATGTGTGTGCCCTCCAGTGTGGAGACCAGAGAAGTCATGTGTTCTCTGTCCCTTTTCCTCTTATTCCTCTGAGACCCGGTTTCTCACATGTTTTAGGCTAGACTGGCTGGCCAGTGAGCCCCAGGGGTTCTCCTGTCTCTTCCTTTCTGGGCAGGGGCCATAGGTGTGAGGCCCAACCTCTTTTGTGTTTGTGCTAGTGATCCCAACAGTGTCCTCAGGCTTGCACACAGGTACTCTTAGCTACCAAGCCATCTTCCCTTCAGGGAGTCTAAGATGTGATCTTCACTACTAGCCCGCCACTAAATAAACTAAATAAACCTGTTTCCTTTCTTGGCTGGAGCAGACTGAGGGACCTCTGGCAGTAGCACCAGGATTTATCCTACTGCATGAACTGGCCTTTTGGGAACCTATTCTCTTTGGATGCATACTTTGATCAGACGAGATACAGATGATAGGGAGGGACTTGGACCTTCCCCAAAGCAATGTGCCTTACCCTCTGAGAACTGGATGGGGGTGGGGTGGAAGGCTGTGTGGAGGGAATGGGAGGAGAGGAGGGAGTGGGAACTTGGATTGATATATATGATGAAAAAAATGATAGTTTGTTTTCTTTTTTTAAAAAAAAAAAGGAAAAGAAAAGAAAATCACCTAATATTTCCCCTATTTTTCTTTTTATCAAAGAACAAAAATAACAATTGAAGACACTTATTTTTGTGTTTCTGGGTTTTGGTATTAAGGACCCAAGGCTTCTGGGATTGAAGCCTAAATAAAAAGTCAGTGAAATAAATCATAATTGTGAATTAGTATAAGATGTATCTCTGTGAGAATTAAGGTCATGAATACCACTTTTCCTTCTAAACAGAATTTTTTAAAAAAGATTTATTTATTCATGCATTTTATGTATACGAGTGTTCTGTCTTCATGCGAACCAGAAAAGAAATCTGATCCCATTACTGATGGCTGTGAGCCTCCCTGAGGGTCATGGGAATTGAACTCAAGACCTCTGGAAGAGCAATCAAGTGTTCTTAACCACTAAGCCATCTCTCTGGCACCATCAGAATCTTTGCTTTATAGAGAAATAATAAATGCCAAACAAAAGTAGCAGTAGTCGAAATTAGACTGACTTAAAATAAGAGGTCTGACTTCTGTTATGTTACCTTAGATTTAATTATGATTTAATTGCACGTTTTAAAAACACAGAATTTTGCCAGACGTGGTGCAATCTCCTAAAATTACAGTGCTCTCAATACTGATGCTTGGCTGTAAAAGTTCAAGCTAGCCTGGGCTACAGTATGGGTTGGAAGCCACACAGTGAGACCCTAGTGGGAAAAAAAGAAGCAGAAAAAATTTAAAAAGAAAGCAAGGTTTGGATGTGAAAATATCTCTTTAAACTTCAGCTAAAAGCCTGTTTTTGCTTAAATATTCTGTCATAAGATTAAAAAATGTTTCTAGACTAATATACAGTTTTTATTTTAATGCTGTTTTGTTTTGTAGTGCTGAGGATTGAACACAGGCCCTCACACATGCTCGACAAATTCTGTACCACTAACGTAAGAGTACAAATTAAAAAACAAACATTTATAGAGGCTGGAGAGATTGCTCAGTGGTTAAGAGTATTTTCTGCTCTTGCAGAGAACCTGAGTTTGGTTCCAAGCACTCACATGACAGCTCACAGCTGACTGTAACCCTGGTTCCAGGGAATACCACACCCTCTTCTGACCTCTGTGGGTATCAAGTACACATGTAGTATACATGCAGACAAAGCACACATACACATAAAAATTAAACAAATCAGGCTGGAGAGACGACTCGATGGTTAAGTGCACTGCCTGCTCTTCTGGTCCTGAGTTCAATTCCCAGCACCCACATGGTGTCTCACAACCATCTGGAATGAGATCTGGTGCCCTCTTCTGGCCTATAGGCATAGATGCAGACAGAACACTGTATACATAATAAGTAAGTCTTTAAAAATACCCAAATCTAAAAAATTAAATATTTATTAGCAAAGAAAGTACAATAATTGGCATGAGTGCATTTTTGAAGATTTTGTAAAATTCACATTACTGACCAGTAATTTTATGACTAGCTTCCTGCCAGTTATAAAAACTTGGTGAAGGAAAGGGCTGGGGAAATGGCTCAGTAGTTTTAAAAGTACTTGCTGTGCAATCATGAGAACCCAAGTTCAAACCTCCTGTACACACACATGCATACTTAATATTAGAAAAAACTTAAAGAAGAGTATATTGGATGTATAATCATACCACTCAGAAGTGTGTCACAGGGTTTGTGTGGCCATCGGGACAACTTGTGGAGCTGTTTTTTCCTTATATCTTATGGGACCCAGGGACTGCACCCAGGTCATCAGGCTTGGCAGGAGCCCTGACCTGCTCAACCATCTTGTAGACCCTGAGACTTTTTTTACATATGTCCTTAATATGATTTTTGTCCTCATTCTGCAAACACTACTCTGAAACTTTAATAAAGGTCAAATCAAATGTCAGAACTGAAACGAATCTCAAAATTCACCAGATCTCCATGCTATTCCAGTATTTAACAAAAACAGAAAATGGGACTGGGATTTAGCTAACTGGTAGAGTGCTTTCTTAGCAAGTACAAGACCCTGGGTTCAATTCCTAGTATTGCCAAAAAAAAAAAAAAAAAAAAAATCATAAAGCAAACAAAGACGTGGGGAAATGGCTCAAGTGGTAAAGCATTAGGACCTATGTTTGGATCTCCAGAACCCACAAAAAAAGCTGGGCATGGTGGCATGTGTTTGTAATTCCAGTCTTCAAAGGAAGTCCGGGGGGGGGGGGCGGGGGAGGAGACAGATCTCTGAAGCTCATTGGCCAATAAGCCTAGCTGAACTGATTATCTTCAGATTTAGTGGGAGACTATCCCAACACATAAAGATGGAGGATCCAGAGAGATAAATCAGCGGGCAAAGGCTCACGCCTTCAAGCCCAAGGACTTCGGTTTGAACTCCTGACACCCCGGAAGAAGAGAACTGATCTTTACAAGTTGTCCTCTGACCTCCACATGTGCTTTGTGGGATCTGAGTATCCACACACAAATAAATACATATGAAAATAAAGGTTGGTAGCATTTGTGAAGCTGAGGCAGGAGGATAACAAATTTGAGACTTGCCTTGCTACACAAAGTTCAGTCCAACCTTGATTTTTATCTAGATACTGCTTCAAAAATAAATAAGTAAATTGCAGGGCGGTGGTGGCGCATGCCTTTAATCCCAGCACTTGGGAGGCAGAGGCAGGCGGATCTCTGTGAGTTCAAGGCCAGCCTGGTCTACAAAAGCTAGTTCCAGGACAGGCTCCAAAGCTACAGAGAAACCCTGTCTCAAAAAAACCAATAAATAAATAAATAAATAAATAACTCTTCAAATACTATAGTAGTATTTGGTAAATTGGCTACAAATATATCTAGTTGTATAAGATGCATAATAGAATACCTGTCTTCAAATAGGTTACTGTTTATTAATGCAGAAGCCTTGTATAAAATGACTGCATGCAAACACAGCGGAGTGTTTTCGTCAGTAGAAAAACAATTTTGTTAAGGAGTAGCCCCTTTCACTCCCTTCTCCCCAGCTCTTCCTATGGTTATAATCATAAAAAAATAACCATTTTTAAAAAGTAATTAATTTTATTTGTTGTGTACAAATGTTTTGTTTGCATATGTGTAAGTGTGCCACGGGTGCACCTGGTGCCTGCAGAGGTCAGAAGAGGGTGCTGGATCCCCTGGAACTGAAGTTTGGATAGTTGTGAGCCACCATGTGGGTGGGGGAATCAAATCTGGGTCCTCTGCAAGAACCATATTTCTGACTTCCAAAACTTGTCTTTAACCTCACCTCTCATTCTTCTGAAGTTTCTCTAATCAGACTGCTTAACTTTAGGACTCTGTTTGTGACTTTTCCTGGGAACTTTGTTTGTGCTTACCTGGCTAGGCAGGGCAAAGATAGAACAAAGAAACAGTGTCACCCAAGTTTGACTCGGTCGACCAGCAAGTTTATTGGGGTTACAGGATCATGGGTGAGTCTCCAGCCACTGAATCACTGAGAAAGCACCTGCCCTGTAAGGATGAGTCAGGACCCTTAGGCAGCCACACCGTGAAAGGGCCGCCTCCTCCTCAGCTACACACCAAGGTAGCTAGCGGAACTCAGGGGGCTTCTAACTCTTACGAGCTTCCCGTGCTTTTCCAGATTCTTAGGAGTTTTATGAGCTCCCTTCTATCTCAAGGACAGAATATTTCAACTAGCAGAAAACACTTATAAAATAGACTATCACACAACACCTTTCTTTAAAAACAAACAAACAAAAAACCAACATTTATTTAATTTTATGTATATGAGGTTTTTGCCTGCAGGTATGTGTGTATCCCTCGTGTGCATGCATCATCTCCTGGGTCTGGAGTTGCTGATGGTTAGGAGCTGCCATGTCAGTGCTTAATCTTACTCACTCCACCTCCCTCAGTTTTTAAAAAATTAATAGTGGTGCTCATATGATGCCCATGTTGCTAAAACCAGCTGTTATTTTTCTTGAGACCTCATCTTACTTTGTCTGTGGTCAGCATTTGGTGCTCACTCAGCTCCCTCTTCTTGGAACACTTTTATTTGTACTCCATGCTGATAGCATAGGTCTTGTTTTCCTCCCCCGCATTTCTCTGTTCCTACGCAGCTCCCTTTACACAGCTCCCTTTTAAGCTCTGTATCAATTTCCCCACCTCTGAATGATGGGGTATTCCAAGAGTATCATTATATTATCTGTAGCTTTATGTCACGCACATGTTCCTGGGATATATGCTAGTGATCTTCAAAATGTATTGCTTTTTTGTTTTTACTTTTCTGATATTCTATAGCTTAAATTAAAATAGAACTGAAGTACTGCTATGAAGTCAGTACATCTTACCTTACACGATGAAGGACTAAGAGGAAAAATATTTGCTCTGTGTGTGTGATCCAAATATATTCTTAACAGAATAGGGAATTTCTGTAACTGGCAATGTCCTAGTCTAGTAGCTGGTATTAATAAGTACCCTCTGCTGCTCTGTTCTGTATTCTTTTCGTCTTCAACAAATACCCCAGCTTGTTGCTACATAGGCCTGGAAAGCTGATGTGTCTCAAACAGGATAGTGAAGTGTATTGCTGGCCTTGCCAGCTAAAGTGAACTTTCTGGTTCATTTTATGGATAGGCATGGAGGGTAAGGTGTTTGTTAAATCAGTAGCTCCTTTCCAGGTACCAGGTATATTAATTTGCTCAAGCAGTAAAACTACATTTCGATGGCAGCTACAGTTGTAATTACCACTTGGTTAAGTTTAAAATGATTATTGTTTCCCAATAATTTAGGTAGTCCCTAAAGAATCCCTTATCAACTTTGATTACTGTATATAGGAAGGGACTAGATCAGTGTCTGAGCCAAACAGTGCTCAGTGAACATTTTTTCTTGTTTTGTTTCCTTCCTTCCTTCCTTCCTTCCTTCCTTCCTTCCTTCCTTCCTTCCTTCCTATTTCTTTTTTTTTTTTTTTTTTTTTTTTTTTTGAGACAGGGTTTTTCTGTAGCTTTGGAGCCTGTCCTAGAACTAGCTCTTGTAGATCAGGTTGGCCTCGAACTCACAAAGATCTGCCTGCCTCTGCCTCCCGAGTGCTGGGATTAAAGGTGTGCGTCACCACCATCCGGCCCTCAATGAACATTTTTAAATGGTGGGTGATTAAGAGTACCTACAATCAGTGATTATCTTTGAGTCAGTGACACTGAGAAAGCAATGCTATGTATGTAGACCCTCCTTTTAAAATTTGAGACAGGGTCTCTGAACCTTTGCTGGCCTGGAACTCACTGTGTACTGGGTTGGCCTTGAGTTTGGCGACCCTACCATTGTCTTCTGTGTATTGGGATTACAGATATGCACCACCATGCAAGGCATACTTTTCTTATTTTTAAAATGGATCAGTGTTTGAGGTTTTACTAAAACAGCAGCCTTCCAGGCGGAGTTCAAGAAGAGCCTGGTCTACAAGAGCTAGTTCCAGGACAGGCTCCAAAGCTACAGAAAAACCCTGTCTCGAAAAACAAAAAACAAAACAAACAACAACAACAACAAAAAACACAGCAGCCTTCAATGTATCTTCTGAAGGCTCTTGTAAGAATCTCAGTGGTAAACAGAATTGAAAAGCCACTGGGCTGGATAGGGGATCTCTAAGATGTTCAGGTTTATGACAAGTGTTTTCTATAACTGTAAGTAGGCCTGTGGAGAGGATTCTTGATTCAGAGGAGACTTTTGAACTGAGAGTCAAGTGGATGTTTAGAAGACAGACTGGCTGGTTGGATTGAGGCGGCCAATCCCAGGAAACAGTGGTAAGGGGGGTGAACAAACAGGAGTGGGGAAGAACAATTCTAAAATTCCAGAAGGTTTCAGGGAGTCTGGGCTATGTGTAGGTGTACATGTGGACTTGTATGCTTATGTGCATGTTTGGTGTGTATGTATGTAGGGGAGAAAAAAAAAGGAAATACGTGGGCAGAGAAATGGAGAGGGGAATTGGGGCTGGAAAAAGAAAATTTGAATTCAGATGTCAAAGCTGTGAATACCATGATAAACAGTGTGTGTGTGTGTGTGTGTGTTTTAATAGATGGGATAATTGAATCACTGTGTCCAAATACTTACCATAAACAATTGAAGGAAGGAAAGGTTTATTTTGGCCTATGATTTCAGAAGATTCAGTTCGTGGTTGCTTGGCTTCATGTGCCTGGGCAAAACACAGTGTGGGGTGGAGGCTGTCCTTGGCTTTTTAGCAAACAGGAAGTCCGAGAAGGGGGACTGTAGGAAGAAGCCAGCTGAAATCAGGCCTTGAGGACAGGTAGTGACTACCTACTTCCTTCAACTAAGCCCCACCCCTCTTTACTACCTTTTATTAATATTACCATATTGTGAATGATTATATCAGAATCCTCGGATCTGTTTCTGGAAAGCCATGGTATTTCACTATCCCCTTACAGTATTTCATGCTGATCAAGTTGACAGTCAGCATTAGTCATTACCTAAACCTTTCTGTTAGCTAATCTATAACTTGAAATTCTCCAGTTTTAGCCCCCAGTATTGGGATGGCAGTTGAGCACTGGTAGCCTGATCTTTTGTTTTTCTTCTTGCAACCAGAGTTTTCAATACTAATTGAAAATAGTATTTGAAATAGATCTGTCAATTAGATGAAAATGATCTCAGTAATCAGAAACAGGCAGGAGGACCTCATGTTCTACATAATGAGTTCCCAGACATGGTGAGCTCTTGTCTCAAAAAGAGTTGAGGTGCTGGGGAGTAGGCTCACTGGTTAAAAACACTCCTTGCTATTGCAGAGGACCCACATGGTAGCTAACAACTATCTGTAACTACAGATCCAGGGAATCCAGCATCCTCTTCTGGCCATCTTGGCCACCAGGCACAACATGGTGTGTAGATATACCTGCAGATATATAGACTGCTCATATGCATAAAATAAAATAAATCTTTTAAAAAAGAGCCGAGTCAGGAGGAATGCCATGGGTTTGAAATTAGCTTGGGCTACATACATAGTGATTTTCATAGCGACTTTTAAGTCTGTTGCCTAGAGTATAATACTGAGACAAACACTGAGCTCTGGCCCGGCAGTGGTGGCGCATGCATTTAATCCCAGCACTTGGAAGGCAGATCTCTGTGAGTTCGAGGCCAGCCTGGTCTACAAGAGCTAGTTCCAGGACAGCTAGAGATGTTATACAGAGAAAGCCTGTCTTGAAAAACCAACTACACACACACACACACACACACACACAAAAAAAAGACAAAAACCAAAACAAAACAGCAACAACAACAAAAATCTCAAACAAACAAAAAAACCTGAGCTCTGTCTGTAGGAGTTAATTACTGGATCCTATGGTACATATTTGTTTAACTTCTTATAAAAGTGCCAGTGTCTTCTGAAGTAGCTATATCATTTTCCCTACCTACCAACAATGTATAAAAGTAGTAGTTGCAGGTTTAGGAAATGCTTAGCTGGTCAAATGCTTGCTGTGCAAACATGAAAACTTGAGTTTTATTGCCAGTACAGGGTCTGGTGTAGCTCAAGCTTGTCTTCAACATGCTAGCTGGCACGTGTTACTGTGCCTGATTTTCACTATCAGAAAACAGACTAACCCTAACCTCAGGACAGTATATTCAATGTACCTATGGGATATATATGCAGGTGTGTATATTGTGAATCCCATGTTTCACAGTGTTATGGGTTGGGCATTGCAGGTATTCTACCACTGAGACATACCCTCTCAAACCTGGTTTTTTGTTTTGTTTTGTTTTTGTTTTTAAAATTGGAGAAAGGATTTTTGCTATGTAACTAAGACTGCTTTTGAACTTGTTATGTAGCCTGGGCTTGATTCAGGCTTGCCCTACCTCAGCCTAAATAACTGGAATTACAGGTGTGTGCCACTGAACTCTGTTCCAAGCACTTGCTATGTTCCTATGTGTGTTCACCTGCATGAGTAGGGCAAAGGTCAACACAGTATGTTATTTCTCATGAGACACCCATCTTGTTTTTGAGACAGGATAGATTAGGCTAGGCCAGTTAGCTAGCGAGCTCCTGAGGTCCTCCTTCTCCCCTCTTTTGCTCTGATAGGCATTGAACTCCAGGGTATTATTCATGCTGTGCAAGCACTTGACTGTGGAGCTACATCCCAAACAAGGCCCAGCCCAAGGCCCAACCCAAGCCCCAGGTTTTCCCTTCAGTGATGGGCGTCCAACTCTTGTTCCCGTGCTTGTGAGGCAAGCACTTTCCAGACCATGCCATCTCCCCAGCCCGTGTTCCAAGCTGTATTTTTTTTTATAAATATTTTTGTCATTTAAACATATTAGTATTGTCATTTGTCACTTTTGATATGATTCTTTTGCTTTTACTTTTTATAATTTTTGTTTCTAATTACCTTTTAAAAATCAAATAGGGGTTTACATGGCTATCCCCCAAAATCTTTCAGCTGTGGAAATGAATTGGGGGCTTTCCAGTGAACTGTGGCCTTCCATTGGCTGTCAGAAAACCTTGTCCCTTGGTGTATAGGTTCTGAATATTCATTCTGAATTAAGCAAGCTAAATAGGGCATTTGGCAGTCTCTTTTGCATAATTAAAGATGAATTTATTAAGCCCCAGAGATTATTTAAGGAAAAAGAAACTCTTCAGTAAAATAAATAGGCCAGTTTGATTAACTAATTTCTTTGAATAAATTAAAATGTGCTTACGGAGGAGCCAGGGTAAACAGTTGTGGTAATGTTTTGGTGGCTTGAGTACCTTGTCAGATGGTCACCTGGAGGACATCGCTGTGGCTGTTTACAGGTTGGATTAGCTGGTGTCCATCGCAGTGTTGGAGAAGGGGGCCTGAGACTTAGCATGTAGAAAGCTTCCTTCTATGGGGGAGGCTATGGCTCTCTCTTAAAAATGATAGAGTTGTGATCTGTGATTTCCTCGATAACTTTTAAAAATTATTTTATCAGCCTTTCAATTCTACTTAAAAATCTCTTTGCTATGTTGAACTTTCTAACAGGAATTTTTAAGTTATTTTAGCACATTTAATGGACACTTATTTTTCCACTGAACTTTGGATTTCCTGGTGAATTTTATCTGTTGAGAGAACCTATAAGTCTGCATTTGGTATTAGAGCTTGCTAGCTTTTCCAAATTGCATAGCCATATATCCCTTCATATGAGAGTTAATGAGTAGCTAAGCTGGACGCACCTTTTCCTTGCTATGGTAAGAGACACAGGTCATTCTCTTTTCATCCTCTCTCACCTTCTTTATAGTAGTTGCATTTATTTGATGTGCTAATTTAACTTTGTTGTAGCTTGTCATTCTATTTTATACTATTAATTCTAAAATATGGCAATTAGCATGCGGCAGTTTAAACTAGGTAGATTTTGCTCCTTGGCTCCTGTCTTACTCCTGTCGTATGCCTCTCCCCCCCGTTTTTTACCTGTGCATTTGCATGTTTGACCTAACAGAATAATTGGGTCCACAGCAACATGGGCGTGCCTCCCTTAGAAACACTGAGTTTCATGTGTGAGTCATAAGCTGAAGCACACACCACTTCCCCAATCTACAGGAGCCATTTTAACAGCACAAAACTTGCCGGGTTGCTTTTCAGTCTCAAGCCCAAGGACGAAACCTGAAGACAAAGTTTAAAGGTAGCTTGTGATTTTGTTGTTTGCTTCTGGCTATTTTTGAGCTAATAAACGGAGGGAGGCGGTTCTTACCTGTGGCAGAACATGGCTGAATGTCTTCTTTAACTCTGCTAAAATATGTGTAGTGAGTCACATGCCTGACTGCCCTTCGCAGCACAGGCAAGAAAGCACTGAAAGGCGGGGAAATCCTAGCTATCCCTACGGCACCTTATACATTTATGTGCTTGGCATTTCGCTCCTCTAACTTCAGATAAAGAAGCCCCCCCCCCCCGCCCCGTAAAGCAAACTGGATCAAGTTTTAATTAAAATAAATCTAATTGTCTTTGTGAGACCAGCTGAGAAGTGACTCCTCAGTAAACTGTGTTGTCATGAGCTTCAGATGTTGAAAAAAATCCAGCAACAGTGGCTTATTATGGTTTTTAATTAAGTATGAAATCTTGGATCAGTTTAGTGATAAGTGTTGCTCACAGACCATTCTATACTTTGCTTTCTTTTTTAAGTTAATAAATTACACTAAATATTTCATTTTGAAAACCAAAGAGAAGTGTAAAAGCTAAATAGAGGCTCTAAGGTGAATAAACCTTTCGGTGGTAAAGCGTGTTTTCAGTGAGGAGAAGACTGCCTGGGCCGATTCATTCAGTGTTCGAGAGAAACGAAGCCTCATGTTCACATGAACCTGCTGTGGATAGCAACTTTAGAAGTGAAACCGCTTCTAAAGGAATTGTGTAACGAATAGGAGAGTGTTGGTCTTCCTCTTAGTACTAGTTTTAACTTTTTTTTTTTATTTTTAGTTAAAAAAATGAAAAGCCTTTGGTCAACAGGAGGTGGTTCAGTCTTTTCCTGAATTATTTGTCCTTGCTAAGCTGTTGTGTTTGTCTGGCAAGTCTGCATTCACTGAACAGCAATATTTTACTTCTGAGACATTCATGATACTATCACTGAGGTGAAAGTAAAATTTGAGTATGTAATGAATAGGAAGAATTTTCAGAAACCAATTCACTGTCTACTTATTATTGGCTCAAATAGTTTCTAGGTAGTTGGCTGAGGATTGGCCCTAGCTTTCCCAGCGCTTGAAGTTCGGGGAGGTTTGAAAGGGAAGGCAAGAGGGGTGTTTCTTCTTATTCTTGGAACTGTCTTGGTGCTCACAGATCTCAGTGTTGTGGTCTTTTAAGAAAGGCCCACATCTCACCAGTTCAGCCGGGAGCCCTTCTCCAGCAGCTTTGTTCTCATAGTGCAGCTTTGCTTGGCCTTTGACTAAGCAAAGGCTGTATTTGCTTCAAGTCTGGACTGAAGAAAAAACAAAAAACTAATGACACCTTCTTGCTTTTTTTTTTTTCTTTTAAGGCTAGTTCTCCATAAGAGAGAAATGTAGGGGCAAATAAACAAACTAAATACATATTTACTAAATAGAAGAATTTGATTTCTTAAAATTGAGAAGTTGCTACATTCAAAATAGACATTCGGCCCTGTATATCGGTTTCTTTTCATGTTTGTTTTGCGATAGAGTCTTGCTCTGCTGCAAGTCTTGAACTCTGCTCGGCCTCAGCTTTCAAGTGCTGGAATTACAGGCATGTGCTACCGCGCTCCGCTGTCACTTTCTTTCTGTGATTAAAAGGTAGGGTTTACAGGAAAATGGCAGAAAGGGAGGGTTGGGGGAGGGGGCAGGGAAACCGACTTGATAATTATCCCGCTGCTCTCTTTTTATAAGATTGAAGGGAATCTTAAGAATTAGAATTGTTGACTGAAGATTGTTCAGCTGCCTCATTTATGGCTCAAATAGGTGCTGACACTGGTCTCAAGTTTTGAACTCATTGTGCAGTAGAGAAGGGGATAAACTTGAACTCTGACCTTCCTGCCTCTCTGCCTTTCTACCTCCTAAGCTGGAATTACTGGCAGGGCCATAGTGCTGGTTTTTTGTTCTGTTTTGTTTTGCTTTTTACTTTGTGTTTTCTTAGGATATCTTCTGTAAGCTAGGACCTTTCAAGGTAGCGCGGTAGCTTTACCTGATGCATCATCTATAGGCTAGAAGCTTAGTTATAAACTAATCATTGTATTTGTGCAAAGCTGGATGGTAGAGTTTAAAAAATCTAAATGTAACTAAATGAAGGTGGTCATTTTCTGGGTTGAGAAATCACATGGTCCAGTATGGACAAAATGTCACGTTGTATAGTAAAACTATACAAGGAGGGGTTTTTTTGTTTGTTTGTTTTGTTTTTAGACAGGGTTTATTTGTATCCCTGACTGTCCTGGAACTCATTTTGTAAATCAGGCTGGTCTCTAACTCTGAGATTCACCTGGCTCTGCCTCCTAAATGCTGAAATTAAAGGTGTATGCCAAAACTGTCTGGTGTGACTATTATCTTTTTTTAAAAAATAGTTTTACTCATTTGAACTTTATGTAAATAGAATCACATTTTTCTCTTGTGATTTGCTTATTTTATTCAACTCATTGAAACTAATTTTTCTGCAGCTTATCTCTGCATTCTCTTTCTATGCCAGCATATTTATTGTTTGTTGATGACATTAAAGTACTTCTAGTTTGGAAATATTCTTTTAATGGACTTCCAAGAACGTATATTCAAAAGTTCTGTAGGTTTAACTTTTCTTATTGAGATATGTGAAGACTTTGCAAAGATTAAAGGAATAGATAATTTAAGAAAATTAATAGTTTATTTGTTCATCAAGGGCATTAAGTGAAATTGCTTTAAAAAATGTCAGTGCTGGGATTGGATAGATGGTTCAGCATCTAAGAGCACTGGCTGCCCTTCCAGAGTACCTAGGTTTGAGTCTCAGCACCACATAGCGACTCGCAGCCATGTGTAACTCCAGTTCAAGAGCTCTTCTGATTCCACTGGCACCAGGCAAACACGAGGTACACAGGTACTCATACACTTAAAATAATAAAGCTTTCCTAAAACTCTCAATGCTAGTTGGTAAAAATATAAGTAGAGTGGCTGTGCAGCCTTGACTCATTCTGAGGCCTGGCAAGCTCCATCAACCCTGCACTTGTCAGCTCAGGGAGAAGGCAGCTGTAACTGACACTCAGGTTGTAGGATGGCGATCGTTTTGACCTAATGAAGTGCTAGGTCTAGGTCTAGGTCCCCTGTGAGTCTGAGAATCTTGAGAATCACTACAGTAGTACCACATTGGAAATGATCCAATTGTTCAAAAATTAGGGATTGAATAAGTAGGTGCTGGCATATTCACAGAATTATGTGGGAGAAATTTAATTTTATTAAAGTTTATGCCAAAAATGACTATACAATGGAGTATTTTTGTGTTTAGAGGCACCAGATGAAGAAATCAACCTTCTTAAAGAAAGTGAAAGTATCAGGTCTGAGTCTGTCTTTGCCTTGAGAAAGGGAAGCTCGAGGGCAGAAGAAAGCTGCTGCTCTAACGGCCTAAGGGGCTTTTGTGTGGTGGCTTTTATTTGATCAGAAAAGAAGTTAGCAGTGGTATTAGTCATTTTAATGTACTTTATAGCAGTAGATGAAATATACCTTTATGTTAACTTATAGTAGATAAATTCTCATTACATTTTAAGTTTTTCTTTTTTTGTGTTTTTGTTTGTTTGTTACACAGAGACAGGGTTTCTCTGTGTAAAAGTCCTGGCTATCCTGGAACTCACTGTGTAGACCAGGCTGGCCTTGAACTCACAGAGATCCACCTGTCTCTTCCTTCTGAATGCCGAGATTAAAGGCACATGTCACCACTGCCTGGCAGGTGTTTCTTGCTTTTAAAATTATTTCTCCTTTTTATAAAAAAAAAAGAGGTGTCTGATACTCTGGGAGCTGGGGTTACTGGTAGTTGTAAGAAACCTAACATGGTGCTGAGAATTGAACTTAGGTCTTCTGGAAGAGCAGCAACTGCTCTCAACCCCTGCCAACCCCCGTGCAGTCTCTCAACCACCATCACCCCTTTTATTGTTGTTTTGCTTTTTCAGTTTTTTCTTTTTTTGAGACAGGATATCCCTATTTAGGCCAGGCTGGCCTTGAATTCTCCACCACAGCTTCCTAGCCCTGGGCGCACAGGCCAGCATCACCACACCTAGCTTACATTTCTTTATTGTACTCTTCACTGGGAGAACTTTGAGTTGCTGTAGTTCCAGATTTGAGAGGCCAGGGGTGCAACTCTGTGGTAGACTGCCTGCCTAGCGTGCAGGTGGCCTGCTTCCATCCGTAGCACCACAAGAAAAACAAAGTTTCAGTTTGAATTAAAGAAGTATTTTAAGGTTTGAAAGAGAGTGTTAGATTTAGACACTTGGTCTTTCTGTTAAAGCCCCCGTAGGAAATGTATTATAGCTGTAGCCTGCAGAAAGTCAGAACACTTTTTGTGAGAGGTATCTTTGAAGGTAGATTAATTACATTGTACATCTGAAATATCTGTTATAATGACAGCCCAGTTTTATAAATTGGCTTAGTATGGCTTAATTTTTTTAAGCATTTAAGTTCTAGGGAATGTTTGATGCTTAAGATTCCTTATACATTGTGTTGTGTTTATTTAAAAATTTTCTTAAGCTTGTTAGAAAATGTTGGTAGCATATGTGTGTGTGTATGTGTACAAACACACAGATTTACTATTTATTTGTAGTGTGTGGGGCTTGAACATTCTAGGCAAGTCATTCTGCCACTGAACTCTATCCTTAGCCCTTCTATTTTCGGTTTTTGTTTGTTTGTTTTTGTTTTTTGAGACAGGGTTTCTCTGTGGCTTTGGAGCCTGTCCTGGAACTAGCTCTTGTAGACCAGGCTGGTCTCGAACTCACAGAGATCTGCCTGCCTCTCGCCCTTCTATTTTCATTTCCTCTTCTGGTCTTCCTCCCACACTTCTCAGTCTTACATAGGCTAAGTAAATGGTGTACTACTGAGCTAATATTCGGGTTTAAATTGCGGATATTCATTAGAATTAATATTAAGGCACTAATTGCCATTGAAAATAATGAGCTTTAGTCTTTCATTTGAAAATATTAGATAAAGATGAAACTATATTCATGCTAATCTATAAGATTTTGTACCTTAGAACATAGTGCCTTACTTAAACCTAAATACTAAGTGTATGTTAAATTCTCATAGAAAAAAAAAAGCCACAGGGTGTTCTCAATGGACTTAGGTGAAATGAACAATGTCGTTTTCAGACAATGACCTTGAATAGAATAGCACTTTCTAAAGCATGATCAAATTGTAGTTGAGGTAGATTATGTTTATAGCTGGGTCAGAATTGGCCAGTATTAATAGGGAAGACAGCTGCATTTTGCCTACCCGTGTTTATTCAGAGAAGGAGACATGAGTGACGAGCTGTGATTGTTCATAAAGATTATTAGTTTGGGAGGCATGGTGAACAATTGAATACCAACTTCCATTTCAATTAATTGGAAGTTAGTTTAAAATGGTTCCAAGTAGCTGAATTTAATTATTGAGAACAGTTTTACTTGATTTATGTATAGTTGATGGTAGCTGTTTAAATAAATTACAGGAACCAAATTTTTGACTTGTTCTTTGGGAAAGTGAGGGTAATTTGTTGGGAGTTTGGGGCACAGGTAATAATAATCCAGGACTTACAAAGGCTCTATATAAATAATCAACAGTCTGGGTTTAGCTTAGTTGAAGAGTACCTATATGGAATGAATCATGTCTGGAGGTGGAGACTAGAGGGTCTGAAGTTCAAGGTCATCCTTTGGTTGCACAGAGAGTTGGAGAAGTCTGGAGTGTCTGAGAACCTACCATAGAGCAAATAACCAAACCCCAGAGATCAAAGTGGCAAATTAATCAGTCCTGTGTCACTGGGCCATTTTTGGAGGTGGACATGTTCTATCTTGCCCACTACGTCACATACCACTGAGCTACAAGCTTCTCTATTTTATTTATTTGTTTGTTTAAAGATAGAGGCTCCAAAAAATAAAAATAAAATACAGACAGAGGCTCACTATATAACTCTGACTGGCCTAGAATGCTTTACAAAGATCAGGCTGGCCTCAAATTCAGAGAGATCTAGCCGCCTCTGCCTCCCCTGTTTTTGATATGTAAAGCGAGGCTTAGGGAGGATAACGATTGTTATTCTTGAGTCAGTCAAACTCTTGAAACAGGTAAAATAGTTTGTAGGCATGCTTTGCTCTTTTATTCATCATATGGTCTTCAAATTTTTTTCTACTCTTTGGGCCCCGGGCCTTTTGCATGCTAGACAAGTATCTTATTTAGTAATTGCTCCAGTCCTTTTTGTATTTTTTTCCTTTGGGACAGGGTCTTACTAAAGCTCTGCAGCAGTCCTCCTTCAGGCTCTGACAGCCCCTGTGTCAAGGAGCCTGGCCACAGTGTTTGGCTAGTCAAAGGACTTGAACATTGTTCTTCTGTGTGCATATTGAGTCTTAGATCTCAACACCAACACACTTTTATTGTCTCTTTTTTCTTTTTATGTTTCTGCTATCATACTTGACTATATTTTTACATAGGCACTATTTATAAAGTAAGATGCAGCAGAGAAGGCAGGAAGTACTTGACGTTTGTATGCCATATCTTGCTCTCTGCTTCCTGTCGGTTAAACCACGAAGAGAGGAACAGAGACACAGATGTACAATTGCTGCTTTAATTTCCCATCAGGGAGCTCAGTTAAGCATAAAGCTTGTTTCATTGAACTTTTGTACTTGTTGATTATAGGGATATGGTAGGCTTCTTTGTGTTACATAGATTTTATGGATATGTGGTGGCAGTTGGACATCAGATACAGAACTTGATAAGAAAGTACAATTTTACACAAGGAAAGATGTTTCCTTTTGTGACTTTGTTGTTTTCTGAGAGTCACTATATGTACCCAGTCTGGCATTGAACTCATGATGCTCTTCTTGATTTTGCCTCCTAAGTGGTGGGATTATAGGCATGTACCACCACCCTAAGCTCATGTATATCTTAATGAGAGTGGATGTGTGCACGTGTGTGTATATGGGTGAATGCACACACATGTGCATGTGTGTGTGCATGCATGTGGAAGCCAGAGGCCAACCTTGGGTGGCATTCCTTAAGAGCTGGAGGCGTTGCTGTTCACTTTGTGCATGCATGCACACGAGTTCCTATGTGTGCACATGTGTGTGAGGAGTACATGAACATGTAGGGCAGAAGACAACTTTGGTGTTATTAGTTAGGAGCCATGCTGTTTGGTTTTAGAACTGGAACTAACCCAGGCTTACACATGCTAGGCATGTTTGTAGCCACTGAACCACAACCAGTGCACTACGGAGCCATCGTTGTTTGAGGCAGGACCTCTTACTCATAAGACTTGGGGCTTATAAGTACATTTATTTATTTAATTTTTTTTTTCGAGGCAGTGTCTCTCTATTATATAGCTCTGTGTCGCTGAGACTGGTCTCAAACCCACAGAGATGTACCTGTCTCTATAGAATAAAGGTGTGTACCACTATGCCAAGTCTTATGAACTGTATTTAATTTCAAACAATGGAGGAAAAATGTACTTTTGTGATTTTATTATAGCAGAGTAGATGGTTGTATTTTCTTTTGTATGTCTTTTGGCATTTTCTTGGTTTCCATTGTTTGTACACTACAAAAATTGCTGAAGATAACCTAGGAGGTGAAACAGCTTCGTTTCCCTGTGGAAAGGTTTGCTTTCTACGAGGACTGCCCCACCTCTTTTTTAGATTTCAGTGTCGGTGTTGCCTTTGCTCCTTCCAACGAGAATGCCTCCCTCTCTCTCACAGACTGTGAACTTGGGAAGATAAAATGGGAGTTAGCACTAATGAAATAGTTCCCATGCCACTTTGTAAATTTTTCTTCATCTCCTAAGTATTTATCCCCCCCACCCCCATCATTAGGTTGATACATTTATTTACATTTAGCTGTCTGCTCCAGCTTTTTCTTTCTTAGGAACAAACCGGTTAAGGACAAGGATCATACCTTTCTTGCCTTTATTTTTGCATATTCAGTATTCAGCTTGCACCCAAGTACAAGCATAGGTGCATGTACACACTTGGAAGCTCTATTCTGGAATCAAATCAGCAGGCTGATTAAAGAACGAGAGTGAATCTTCTCTACAGCTAGCTTTTATGGTTTTTTTTGTAAGAAGTAATTAAAGTGAGCACTTCTTGCTTCTCTTTTCTTCTCCTCCTTCCTTTTTTCTGTGGGGCTGGGGATCAAAGCCAGATTTTGAAGATGCTAGCTGAGTGCTCAGCACTCTCCACTGAGCTGTGTCCTTAGCAGGAGAGCTTCCCTGGATGCTCGTGATAGCAGGCTGTATTAAGTAGCAAAGAAAATTGATTCTGTCCTGGATATCATTTTGTTTTATTGAATCACTCAGTATCTATTCAAAATACTTAATTCAGCTTGATATATAGTCAGGCATAGATGCAGCTAGTCATGTCATTTTTACTGGTATCCAAATGGATGAAGGCTATTTTGGTGTTTAGTTGAACAGTTTGTACAAAGAATGTAATAGAGTCATGTTTTAAAAAAAATCTTGGCTGGGGACTCAGAAATTAAAAGCACAGGCTGCTCTTCCAGAGGTCCTGAGTTCAATTCCCAGCACCCACATGGTAGCTTACAACCATCTGTAATGAGATCTGGTGCCCTCTTATGTCATGCAATCATACATGCAGGCAGAACACTATATAAGTAATAAGTAAATACATCTTTTAGAAAATCTTGACGGGTATGGTGGTATACAACTTTAATCCTAGAGGCAGAGACAGGTGGAGTTCTTCAAGTCCAGTCTGGTCTACAGAGTGAGTTCCAGGACAGACTCCAAAGCTACAGGGAAACCCTCAGGAACTCACCAAGGCCAGCTGGCCTGGGTCTAAAAAAGCATGGGATAAAACCGGACTTGCTGAACATAACGGACAATGAGGTCTACTGAGAAGTCAAGAACAATGGCAATGGGTTTTTGATCCTACTGCACGTACTGGCTTTGTGGGAGCCTAGGCAGTTTGGATGCTCACCTTATTAGACCTGGATGGAGGTGGGTGGTCCTTGGACTTCCCACAGGGCAGGGAACCCGGATTACTCTTAGGGATGATGGGGGAGGGGGAGGGAAATGGGAGGTGGTGGCGGGGAGAAGGCAGAAATCTTAAATAAATAAATAAATAAATAAATAAAACAAAGAAACAACAACAACAACAAAAAAGACCACCACCACCACCACCAAAAAAAAAAAAAACCAGAAACAAAAAACTCTGGACGGGCTATAAGAATACATCACCAACCTGCTTTATTAACAATCAGATACTGCCTTCTGGGGTTTAGCTAGCTGCATCTTATTTGCTGAGCTACATGTAAACTTCATGAATCAAGGACAATGAATTATTTTTCTGTATTTTCCACAGTACTGCATATAGGTAAATTCAGTAAATATTCATGAATTGCTGTTTATCACTGAATCCATCAATAGTAGAGGTGCCTCTGCACATAGACTTGAGATCTTTTCATTAGCTCTAGATAGACATCAAAGGAGTATAGCTAACCATTTCCTATTGGAGAAAACCTCATCCAGTGTCACTGAAGCACTTTAGGGCTTTTTGGAGCATTTTAAATCATGGCTACTTTTCTCATGAGGAATCTTACATTAACCCCCAGTTATATGCATATGTAAAATATGTACAAAGCAAACATTTACTGATAGTAAATCACAAGGAATTCTTTTTTTTTTTTTAATTTTGGTTTTTCGAGACAAGGTTTCTCTGTAGTTTTGGAGCCTGTCCTGGAACTAGCTTTGTAGACCAGGCTGGCTTCGAACTCAAAGAGATCTGCCTGCTTCTGCCTCCCGAGTGCTGGGATTAAAGGCATGCCACCATCGCCCGGTTTAGGAATTATTTTGTAAGGTCCAACGAGGAGAGATTCTTTCTTTGAAGTTTATCAACTTGAGTACATTTCCCAGGACCCACATGCTGAAAGGGGAGAACCAATTCCCGCAAAGCCGTTTACTGACCACACCAACCACATGCACACACATTACACTAGATGTAAAAAAGTTAAATAAAACAGTTCTTTTGTGTGTGTATACATATGTAAGTTTTTACATACTAATGAAGATTACATGTTTATTTTCATATGAAATAAATTTTTGCTGAATATTTGATACTGTGGGACATAAAACATGTGACAATTTTCAGAGATGATTGGTAGTTTGATTTTATCTTTTTCTTTTCCTGAGACAGGGTTTCTTTGTATAACAGCTCTAGCTGTCCTGAACTATCTTCTGTAGACCAGGTTGGCCTCAAATTCACAGAGATCGGCCTTCTTCTGCCTCCCGAGTGCTGGGATTAAAGGTGTGCACTACCACTGCCCAGCTTGATTTTATAATTAACAAAACTGAGAATGCTGCTTCATATAAAAACATAGGACTATTTCCAAATTATTGGGAATTATGTCTTATTCTCAAGATAAAATTTACTGAACTTTCTTTTTTATATTTAATTAAATTTAACTAACTAATTAATTAATTAATTAATGTTTTTGAGACAGGGTTTTTCTGTATTACAGTGCTGGCTTCCTGGAACTCGCTTTGTAGACCAAGCTGGCCTTGAACTCACTGAGATCCACTTGCCTCTGCCTCCCAAATGCTGGGATTAAAAGCATGCACCACCGCTGCCCAACTACATTCAGAATTTTTAGTGTGTGTGCGTGTGTGTGTGTGTGTGTACACGCACCATGGCTTGTGTTTAGAGGTCTGAGGACAATTTTCAGGAGTTGATTCTCCCTGCCTTTAGGTTTCAGGGATTAAAGGTTGTCATCAGCCTTGATAGCAAGTTCCTTTACCTGCCGAGTAATCTCCCTGATCTCACAGAACATTTTCTTTTTAAAAATGAAACTCACTTCATCAACACATGTAGTAGTTTAAAGAAATCAAACATTCTAAAACAGCCAAACCCAATATATATTAATTTGATCCTTAGGTACTAAAAGTCTTTGCTTTCCACAGTTAAAACTGTTTCTATAAGAACAGAAAACATGTAAAACATTTTGCAGTTCATAGCATACAGTAGTCTTGAGTCTGAGCTAAGGCTTCAGGCAGTGCTCAGAGTACGGCATGGTGTAGTGACATGTAGTGCACAGAAGGCGTGTTGTATGTTCTGAACCAACGCTGCAGTGAAGTCCCGTTATGCAACATGGATGTGTGCTTCCCGAAACACCTCAGAGTTGTTACACATTTGCTTTTGAATTACATTTTGGTCACTGTATATCCAAGAACCTTTTATTTCCCATAGTGGTGATGTGCACCTTTAATCTCAGCACTCTGGAGACTGAGGCAGGGGCAGATGGATCTTTGAGTTCAAGAGCAGCCCAGTCTGCACAGTGAGTTCAAGGTTGGCTGGGGCTACCCACTGAGACCCTGTCTCAAAAACGAAGTGTGGAGCAGAGAGATCTTTTCCTGTTGCCGGGTGTTTATGACCCTCACATTCTGTCACTTGATCCCCTTGTTCTCTCAAAGGAGCTGCGCTTTAATTAATGTAGCTGAAATGGAGTCTAATATTAGATTTAAAAGTTGAGTCCTTATATCTTAAAAGATAAAAGTCCTAAAAATTTAGCCCATATATATATATAGGTCACAAATCTTCTATTACTTAACAGTGAAGTTTGTTTCCAAGATTTATAAATTGAAAAATAGAACACACATTAGTTCTTTAATTGTATGCCCTGTACTACTAAACCCACGCCTTCTGCCTTTCCACCTCCAGTCCTTGTGCTCTTGACGCTGCTGATGTTTTATTTTCTCCGAGTTTAGAAGCTGAAGTGCTGTTAGTCATGAGGATTCCCCAGCCATAAGACAGGGTCTTTCATTGGCCTGGAGCTCAACTGGGCTAGACTGTCTGGGTGGCAGGCAAGCAGGCTCATCCTCCCCTGTCTCCTCAGTACCAGGGTTGCAAGCAGGCCAACCACACATGGTGTGGGTTCTCAAAACTGAACTCACTTTACTCCACGCCCACCCCCAGTGGATTCAAGGATAGGCTGTCAGTTTGTACCCCAGGCTTGGTGTCTCACTTGCAGATGCTGGGATGGTTGTTGAGGGCTCCAGGCTATGGAGGTTAAGCACTTTCTCTGGCTTTCTTCACTCAGGGCCAAAGCCTGAGTGTTTCTGATGGGAATCAGCTATTCTTTCAGATGGGAAAACCATGGCGTTAGGGCTTGTTTTTCTAAAAAGAAAATACTAACCAGAGGAATAGACAGCCACAGAATGGAATAGAGATTTCTTGCAAGTAAATTCTTGTTTGTTGCAGAGAAAAATGTTTAGTTGCCTGAACAGGTTTTACTGATAAGGATGTTTTAACATGTTTACATTCTCTGGGTAGATTTTTTTTTTTTTGGTCAGAGTTTAGGTTTTAGGTACTGGGAAGAAGAAAGTTCCTTAGATGGTAATTTACAGAAAACAGCATGGTTTAATATTTTGATGATGATAACTTTTAGCCTTTTTGAGAAAGGAATTATAATTTTTTCATAACTAAATTTATGATTATTGTTCACTGTTTGTCTTTTAGCTTTAAATTCTTGTGTTTTCAGCATGTTCAGAAAGAGTTAATCCTGAAACCACAGGTACGAACAGGCCTAAGTATGAGGTCTGTTGGCTTTTCAGGTACTATAAATGCTGCCTGCACGTAACCTGACACCAGGTAAGCTGAGTGGCTGATAAAGGAAAGTGGAGAAGGATGTGACAGAACTGGAATTTCAGGTGTGGGGAGGAACTGGGCGAAGTCCTGGAGCTGTTCCTCTGGGTGTCAGCAAAAAGGCGAAAGTGCGGAAAGTCAGCCGGTTTGGTCTGATTGTGCCCTTGATTTTTTAATGAACATAGTTGAGGCTAAGGTGAGCTTGACTGGGGAGAGACTTGCTTCAGCTTTGCCTAGGTCTCCAGAACCTTGTCTGAGGCATTGCATGCAGCGCCACCATTTGTGCTGTGTTTGTATGAAAGTAAAATCAGTTTGGACAAGGATGCCTCACTCCCCTGTGCTGCCCCTCAGTTTTAACATGTCTTGTGGCCTTCTTTCTTAATTACATAATGACTGAAGTAAAGACAGTTGATGTAAATGAACCAGTGTCCAATATTAAGTAGCCGTACTGACTAGCTAACTAATCACAAGATGTGGGAGACAAGTGTATCCCTGAGACCCCAGCATTTCAGAGACAGATGAAAAGGGTCTGAAGGACCCTGAGTTCAAGGGCACCCATGGCTATGCAGGAAAACGTTGTCTCCAAGAAACCAACAAAACCAAGCTGATGTCATATCTGTGGGGTGGCGCGAATCACAGAGATCTGGTTTATTCCTCCATTCTTTCTAAGCACATCTCCACTCTCAGAGACAGTTTTGTCTTCCGGCTGAGTGCCTGAAAAAAATTAAAAGGTTAACTTTTTAAAAAGTTAGGATATCAAAGTTTGTTTGTTTTTTTGTTCTTTTGAGAAAGGATCTCATGCTGGAACAGATTCTCCTGCCTCTAGCTCCCAAATACTGGGATTGCAGATGAATGCCAGCCACGCCTGTCTTTTTAGCATTTTATTTTAAGGAAATTTTTATTTTTATTTGTGTGTATGTATGTGAGTATACCACACAACAGTGCTTAGAAATGAACTTTGGTCCTCTTAGGATAGCAGTAAGCATGTAACTCACAAGCCTCTCCAATCTCTCCAGCCCCAAGCGTTTTATTATTTATTTATTTATTTTTTAATTTTTTTTGAGACAGGGTCTTACTATGTAGCTTCAACTGGCTTGGAGCTTGCCATGTAGATCTAGTAAGGCCATGAACTCTTTTCTTCCCCTAAATTAATTTATTTTTATTTTATGAGCATTAATGTTTTGCCTGCATGTATGTCTATGTGAGGGTGTCAGATGCCCTGGAACTAGAGTTACAGACAGTTGTGAGTTGCCCTGTGGGAATTGGACCCCGGGTCCTCTTGAAGAGCAGTCAGTGCTCTTAAGTGCTGAGCCATCTCTCCAGCTCCACTGCCTTGAACTCTTAGAGGTGTGATTGTCTTTGCCTTGTGAGTGCTGGGATTAAAGTTTACCATACCTGGTGTATTTTTAAAATTAAATTACTAGTGGCCTGAATGCAGTGAGGAATGATTTGTTTACTTTGAGTATTAATTTGTGCCCCTCCCCCCATTTTATGTATGTGATACATGGCTCAGAGAGATCTTTATAGTGAGGTTTATTTTAAAATTATTGTCCTGTGGCTGGAGAAATGGCTCAGAGATTAAGATCACGTCCTATTTCTGCAATGTAAGTGTTCCCAGCACCTACAGTGTGGCTCACCACCATCTATAACTTCAGTTCCAGGAGCTCTGATGCCCTCTTCTGACCTCCACAGGCAGCAGGCACGCATGTGGTACTCATACATGTAGGCAGGCAAAACACTCATAAGCATAGAAAAAAAATCTTAAGTTATTGTTCTTTCCCCCTTTCTATGGGTAACTAAAAGGCTAATGCTGTTCTTTTCGGAGAAATTAAATTCTGTTTACATAATGGTAATTACATTGTGGTGTGGTTCCTCCCCCCGAGTTCACATTTACTTTTTAAAGGTTCATATATTTTATTTTATGTTTTATGTTTATTCTCTTGGATGTATATGAACCACATGTGTGTTTGGTGCCCACAGAGGCCAGAAGAGGGCGATGAAGTCTCAGGAATTAGAGTTACAGGCACTTATGAGCTGCCTGTAGTAGGTGCTGGTAATTAAACCCAGGTCCTCTGCAAGTGGCAAGCACTCTAACCCCTGAGTAATCTTTGGTCCCTATATTCACACTTGTTACAGTAACAATGGCAGTGATACTACACTTGAAGAGCTATGAACAACAAGTAAACATTATCTGAAAATATTTGAAGGAGTTATTAAATTGTGGAAGTGGTATAAAATGGCTTACAAGTTTTTATCATTTATTTTTATTTTTATTATTCCCCACTGTTAAGGCTGAGTGAAGCTGTCAAGTAAGAATATGGTATGGTAGGCTTGGATATCAACAGTCATAGTAAAACAAAGGCTTAAAGGATAAAGGAGCAATCTGCAAACCTTTCTTTCAGTTCCAGATAAATACATGGCTAGAAGTGATCTATCCCATCAAGAGAATGCATAAAATATGCAAGACACTTGCTAATAACTGTGCTAGAGTGTGGTTAGATATTTCAGCAATTGATACTTGTATTTGGTGGTGCTGGGGATTAAACTCAGGACCTTGTGGGTGCAAGGGCACACACTGGGCTGTGTGTCCAGCCTCTGACACTCTGATAATAAAAACGTGACTGAAGTTCTATTAGTATAGACAGACGGGCAGGAGGAGAAATTGCCTGTGTCTTAGGTCAGATTGCTTTAGGCCCAAATTCTTTGCCTTTTCAATGAATGTGTAGTCCTCAGTTATCCATGTGTGGTTATTTTTCAACTCTCAAACCTGTGATTCTACAACATTTTTAGGTTCATAGTGTGCAGACCTCAGGAAGGTTGTGCAGTTTAGTTTGGTGACCGCGGACTTGGTTTTCATTTCTGTTGCCTAGCATTCTAACACATTGAAAAACAGATTAGAGCCGGGCAGTGGGGGAGCACGCCTTTAATACCACCACCACCCAGCTAAAAGTCTTAATGTATTGAGTATAATAATAAAAAAAAATCTTGCCGGGTGGTGGTGGCACATATCTAATCCCCACACTCGGGAGGCAGAGGTAGGCCGATCTCTGTGAGTTTGAGGCCAGCCTGCTCCATAGAATGAGTTCCAGGACAGGCTCTAAAACTACAGAGAAATCCTGTCTCGAAAAACAAACAAAAAACAAAACAAAACTTAATGGATTTTTCATGTTTTTGTATCTCAAGTGTTTCTCAGGAAATCCTATATTTTATGCTTTATATTTAATGAAGGATTGATTTTTTATATTTGAAATATTTAACAATAAATTATACAAAAACCATTTGAATTAAGTTGTTGTAGTCATTAATGTGAACCAGTGTTTTGTGTTTAAAATTGATAAAACCACCATTTTTTGAGTGATAGGGTTCTAATTAGACTCTGATAATTTTTTAAAATTTATTTATTACATATACAGTGTTCTGGGCACCAGATCTCAGATCTCATTATAATGGGTGTGAGCCATCATGTGGTTGCTGGGAATTGAACTCAGGACCTCCAGAACAGCAGTCAGTTCTCTTAACCTCTGAGCCATCTCTCCAGCCCTGATAATTTTTTTTTAAAAAAAGTATTTGCTTATTTTTTTGTGTATGAGTGTTTTGCCTGCATGTATATCTGTGTACCAGGTGGGTGAGGTTGTCATATTTCCTGGGACTGGAATTACATATGATTGAAGGTCACCATGTGGGTGCTGAGGTTAAATCCAGTTCCTTTACCAGAGCAGCCAGTGCTCTTAACTTCTGAATCATCTCTCCAGCCCCATAAGTGAAGTTTTAAATCCAGTATAAAAATTAGGACTTTATCAAGAGGACACCAGAATGCAAGGCACTGGGATCAACTTAGGTTTTGTTGCTAGGGGCTACGGTGTTGGAGTTGAGCCAGTAATTGTGGCGGAGAGTCTCGGTGATTATAGAAATGGGACTTAAGAAATAATTAGGGAACTGAGGCGCACCTGTTGCGTATTTTGCACACTGTACTCAGAGCTATAATTAAGCTAATGTTTATTGAGTTCAGCATATATTCCAGGCATTCTGCACATGTATTTGCCTTTCTCTTTAAGCAGGGCTAGGGACTGAAGCCAATGTCTTTCTAGGAAGTTCTCTACCACTGGCCGCATAAGTATTCACAGATGACATTCACCGTTCTAGATTTTGCTGCCGTTTATCATGCTCATTTGAAAGAACAAGCAGTCATCGAATGCATGGAAGCTTTGCTCAGGGCCACACCTCAGAGGCAGAACCCAAGTGGTCTGAGGCTGGAGTTCATGCCATTGTTTTGTTTTATGACTTTAGTTCAAATGTGAAGATTGGTGATAGATCTTAGGAATCATAATCCTAAGCATTTCTGTGGTGTAGCTCTCCAAAGCAAAAGGCATTAGAGCTAGCCTGGGAATCTGTTTGGATGCCCAACTGGATTTCTTCCCAAAATGTGCAAATAAGGTAGCACCTGCGACTCTGTGGTGAAGAGTTTTCTCCTAGTTCCTTGTTGCTTTATAATGTTGTAAAAACATGTTTGAGAACTATTATAGCAGCAATGTTCTAGAATATATGACTCATTAATGCATAAGTTTAAACCAGTTTGATATTATTATTGTTTGACTGTTTTAGATAAGGGCTGCTTATGTAGCCCAGGCTGGCCTCAAACTCCAGCCTACAATTATGGGCTTTTGCCTCCATGACTAGCATTTAAACAAGTTGAAAATTTACTGAGGACCTTAAATTGTCTTAGAGTAGAACAGACTCCGTTGCTGTCAGTCTTAATGCTCATGTTTTTTCTGAGCTGGAATAACTTTAGGGAAGCATCATGGTCTGCTTTGGACATTGGACGCAGTGACTCAGACTCTGGGGTGGACCTGTGATAGTTTACTGACTGGGCTTGGAGAAACTAGAAAGTAGAGTCCCATATATGTCTACTTAAATCTGTGTCTTTAACTGTGATAGCAAAGGTCTGGGTGGGTTTAGAAGCAAGACTGTATATTACAGTAATTATTTAAGAAATGAGATTCTAGTGCCGGCTGTGTTGTGCTTACAGCCCGAGATCTGGGCACCACCCTTATTTAATGAAAACTTGATTGCTGGTTTAGGATCGTATTTGTTACTAAATAAAATTAATACAGCTGAGCTATGTTATTTCAGATCAGTATCCTTGACATACATAGAAGGTACGTCTGGCTTAAGAACCAGAAAGGGGGCTGGACAGTGGTGGCCTTTAATCCCGGCATTCAGGAGGCTGTGGCAGGTGCATCTCTGTGAGTTCAAGGCCAACTTGGTCTAAAGAACGAGTTCCAGGACAGGCTCCAAAAAGAAAAGAAAGAAAGAAAAAAGAAAAGAACCAGAAAGGTTTTTCCTCAAGAACCACTTTAAGGCCACAGGATACCTGCACAGGAAGGAGGCAGAGAAGGAGGAAGGCACAGAGCATCCGAGGTCTAATTAGACTGAAGAAGATGCTTTTCTTCTGATTTGAGTTAATGAGCTTCTCTATACATGCGAACTGAAACCGTGGGGGAGCTAAATTATCTTTTGGGGAGTCCCTGCGGATGGTGGATGGGTGATGGTGATTTGGGGTAACCCCTGCAGATAGATTTGGGGTAGCCATTCAGGGTTATTTTTGCGTGTTGTCAGTCATGTGTTGTAGTCAGGCTATTTTCATTGCTTGTCCTTATTTTTGAAATGTCCAAAGGTCACTTAGTAAAGCACAATGGAGATGTGGCTGCGGAATAGTATGCTTTGGAACCTTATACAGTTTATTTTCATGGGTCCTCTGTTCTTACTAGGAAAACCAGATTTTAGAATACCCTTGAACCTAACGTTTACAGAAAAACTTGTGTGTCACAAACATTCCGCAATCCTGTTTGTATTTTCTTGCTCTTGGTTTTGAAGTTGGTAATAATTTCCTCTATATCAAAAGTACCTTATTTCTAAATCTAGAATATATGTAGACATATCTTGAATATTCAATGGTAGGTATTTATCACTAGCATGAACTTTCTTATCATTAGTATGGGCACACAGGTTTGGTGGGTACAGAAGAAATTTAAAACTCTGGTTCTTTCCCTAGGAGAGGTTTCGCCCTACTTGTTGATGCTTGCATCCTGGTTTTCAGACAGCAAGCCCTGAAACATTTATTTGGATGGGTTACGTGAACAGCACTTTACAATGTGAGACATTGTGGTTAGTGTTAAACTGGCACTCCAGGCAGTAAGGGCTGTGATTTTGAAGGGAGCAGTCCTTATGGACTGAGGATGGAGTTGGGAGACTTTATGAAGGAACTTGGGACATATAGGCAGGAGGATCAGGAGTTCAAAGTCACCCTTGGCTACACAGCCAGTTTGAGGACCACCTGGACTACATGACACCCTCTCTCAAAAAAACAAAATGTGATTTAAACATGGAAGAATGGGAAGATAAGATTCAGAGGTGGAAGGGAACATTCCAGGAATGGGAATAATGGACTCCAGGAATGGGGATAATGGGAACTAAGAAGGGAAACAAAGCTATCTTGTACAGGGAACACGTACGGCAGAACTACCGTAGAGAAACTGGGTTATGTCATAATTTAAGGGCAACAATAAGTAATGTTTGTGCAAGATCAAATATATATGTTGATACGTCTGTGCTCAATTTAAACATGAAAATATTTTTTGCCTTCTCAAAAAATGCCCCCCTCCAAATGACCAGACTCTGTTAAAAGTCCTTTTTTTAATGCTATAGTTAAATCTCCGTTGAAAGGGTTGGGATGGGTTGGAATTGGGCACCACGGAGTTGGAACTGAGTCAGTAAAAATCTGATTTGAATTCCTAACCCTTATTTTATTTTGATTTCCAATTATGGAAATCACAGTGATCTATGCTGATCTCTAAAACCTGGAATATACAGGGAATTGACTTGACAGAAATTAGGAAATAGTATAGCTGACCTGGCTCGCTCCTGCTAATTAGATGTAAGTTCTTCAGGAAACTGACTCACCATGGCTCCTCATTCCCAGACTTGATTCTTTACAGTGAAATTGCTAGGATTAGTCACCACCCTTTACTTCAAGTTGTCATCTTTTTGAAATATTTATATTAATATTATAAAAGGTGTTTCAAATACCTAGATTTAAAAAACACGAATATTTAAAGCTAAACTTTTTGTGCCACATTTATGCCATAAACATTTAATATTTAATCCAATTGTGCTAAATACCTATGTTAATTTCTTTAGTGGTAACTTTACCTCTTACAAACACTGATACATAATGTGTTTAGCAGACATTTTCAGAGCACTGTGGGGTTGTTTTGCTCCTTAGTTGCATTTCTGTTTTTGTTCTATTGTAAAGTGCAGCCCTTTGCATGTTCTAACTTGCCGTGACGTGGTCAAGTGCAGTTTCCTTCCTGTTGCTTGTGTTACAGATAAGGCTACATTTCAGTGCTTTCGAAAAGAAGCCCCTGAAGACGGGGTCAGTATGGTAACTCCCAGCGTTTTTACTCACTGCAGGTTTTCAGGGACAGAAAAGTAGGCTTGGATTTCTGCTCGTTTTATAAAGCTCATAAAACAGCTTTTACAACTTTACAACCTTTAACTGTCTTTATACATACATATAGTTGGGGATGGTGCTTGCTCATTGCTATTAAGGACAAAGGAGTCCATTATGAAATCATTTAGAGAGTAGTGGCTAATGTACATGTAAGTAATTTGCTGGGTTAGTGGAAAGAATGTAATTGTTTATATATCTTCTGCTGGGATTTAAAATTTCCTAATCATTATCGGACACCTCCCTCCCCACGTACCCGCACACATTCACACACACACACGCGCACACACACACACACACACATTCAGTACTTTAACTCAAGAATAGCTTGGGGAAGAAAGAAAACGTAAGTAGGAGAGATTTTATCTGAGGAATGAAGCCTTCTAAGAAAGTGTGCCTTTAAAAACAAAAGCCTGTGTTTACTCCCTGTGTTGGTTTTACTTAAGAGCAACAATGACACTGTGAGCATGGTGCTGCGTCACTTGTTACATTTTAGCCAGGGGATGGGTGATTGCTTTTTCACTAATGTAAGCTTTTGTTTTTCAGGACTAAGAAGACCAAGAGAATTATTTCAGAAAAAGTGCCAGTTTGCTAGAATGTCAATGAACGGAGAAAACCTGAAGCACTGCTTTCTCTGAGGCCTGAGTCTGCAGGAACTGCACAGACTTGCCTGGGGGAGGCTTTACCACACCTTCCTGCACCCCACTGCTCCAGACTGGAACCTTTTGGGACTCTCACGTGGATCTAAGGGGAATGCTTTACTATGGCTGCTGTTGTCCAACAGAACGACCTGGTGTTTGAATTTGCAAGTAACGTCATGGAGGATGAACAGCAGGTGAGCCAGGAAAAAAGATGGGTTTAGTACATTTCTTAGGAGTTTTTATTGGTATCAGAATATTATTTACTTTGATAGTAGGAATACTATCAATTTTTACTGAAATAAAAATTTAGAAATTAAATATTTGCCAATAATGCCATTTCATATTTTAAGTATCAATTCACTGTATATAAATGCTACCTTTAGTTTTGATGTAGTAACAAGGAAATGATATTTGTGGTTCATCTTGTTTTTCTAAATTGAGACCAAATAGTAACTACCCCAAGTATAATATTTCAAATTACTTTAAAAAGTTCTAGAGAACATACCAATATTTATAGTTAATCTTTTAATTATGGGCTATTTTTTTCAAGGAAATTAAACAATTTGGCCATCCCATAATCACATTTCTCAGTCCAACGAATATGATCCCGATGAAGTTTCCTAACTCTTCCAGACCTGGATTTGTCTTCTGTAGGGGAATTGAGCCAACACTTTTGAAGTTACTTTTTACAGTGTGTGTGTGTGTGTGTGTGTGTATAGTGGAATATATACGTACATGTAGAATATATGCTGTGTCAGTTATTGCCTTTACATGAATTAAGACCTCAAGAGATACTGAGGTAAAGGATTTGAACATAACTTTGATCCTCCCACAGAGGGTAGAATGGAATCTCTTGGAACTTCATAATTTACTTAATTTAAAATAGGCAAGGATGTGAGAGGTGGTGTGGGAATTAATATGTTGAGCCTAATTAGTTTCCTTTTAAGAAGCAGTGGGGGCTGAGTGATGGTGGTGCGTGCCTTCAATCTCAGCACTTGGGAGGCAGAGGGAGACAGATCTCTGTTAGTTCAAGGCCAGCCTGGTCTACTGAATGAGTTCCAGGACAGCTAGGGCTGTTATGTTACACAGAGAAACCAAAAAGCCAAAAAGCCAAAAAGCCAAAAAAAAAAAAAAACAGCTGTGGTTTATTTAAAGTATGTTCTATAAGGTTGATTTATAGGCTGGAATAAGCCTGGTCTCAAAACTTTTATGTAGGGCAGAGGCAGGCGGATCTCTGAGTTCGAGACCAGCCTGGTCTACACAGCTAGTTCCAGGACAGGCTCCAAAGCCACAGAGAAACCCTGTCTTGAAAAACCAAAAAAAAAAAAAAAAAAAAAAACTTTTATGTATAACAATTTTGATATCTGTTTTTATTCTAGAAACATAGTTACTACAAATAATAAAAATTGATTGTTAGTTTTGGCGGGACATTGCAGTTTCTTAGCTACTTGTATTATGTACTGAAGTGATACAATACAAAAAGTGAGAATTTGGACTCAGTTGCCTTAAAATCAAGATGGTAGTCAACTGAGGGTAAAAAGAGTTACAACGAAAAGCATATTAATATAGATAGGAATTTCTAGTGACAGTAGAAGGGAGATTCTCAGAGGAGAAAGTGGTTTTGGCTTGTTTTAAGACAGGATGTTTGTGTACATACTAAAGTTTGAAAAACAGTGTGCTGGCTGTGGCTTCTTCATAGATAAAAGGCCCCGTGATAGGTCCCGGGCTTGGTGTGGTAAGGTTTGATGTGGCACAGTCGACAGGACTGAGCGGCTCACCGGCTCACTCTTGACCACAGACGTACATTTTACATTCTAGCGCAGTGTTCTTATTGTGTGCAAGCAGACACAGAGGTGTACTGACAGCAGTGCCTGTGCGCACCCTGTCGTGGGTGTACTTAAGTTATCTTAGCTTTTTTACTTTTATGTCTTTGGGAAGGGTATTGGTGGCTTCACCCCCAGCCCCACTTTGTTACTTTTATTTTGTTTACTTATTAATTTTGTTTCTCTGATACAGGGTCTCACTATGTAGTTCTGGCTGGCCTAAAGCTCCTTCTGGAGACCAGACTGGCCTCAAATTCACAGATACCTGCTTTCCAAGTGTTGGGACTAAAGACATGTGTTACCATTTACAACAATTTTTAATTTTTTGAGAAAAGGTCTCACTGTGTTGTCCTGGCTTGCCTAGAACTTCCTGTTGAGACCAGGGTGACCTCAAATTCAGAGATCTGCCTATTGCTACCTCCCAAGTGCTAGGATTAAAGGTGTTTACCACCATTTCTGGCACACTTTCTAGTTTTTTTTTTTTTTTTTTTGGTTTTTCGAGACAGGGTTCCACTGTGGTTTTGGAGCCTGTCCTGGAACTAGCTCTTGTAGACCAGGCTGGTCTCGAACTCACAAAGATCCGCCTGCCTCTGCCTCCCAAATGCTGGGATTAAAGGCCTGCGCCACCACCGCCCGGCTCTAGTTTTTTGAATAATAGTCTCAAATAGCAATGAAAGCTTTGAATGCCTGGTTTTCAGACTCCCGATTCTTGAGTGCTGGGCTTGGAGACGTGACCACCACACCTGCCTCTTTCCTCCCCCCCTTTTCTCTTTTCTCATCTCTTTTCTTCTTTATACACTTTTCCTCTTTTGTCTCCTTTTTACACTTAAAGACTTTATATATTAACCTATGAAAAAAATGCCAATAGCCTTATTTTTTGTGATGAGGAAATTGAGACATAAAGTAGTTAGGTAATGTGCTCCAAACCATATAGCTAGTTTATAAGAGCTACAACTTGAACCCATGTAGTTTGACTTGCAATAATGTGTCCTTCTGGCTTGCTCTAGTTGATGTTGAGTTCAGGAGTATCCATAGCTTGTATTACCAAATTATTTAAACGGTGGCTCTGTCTCCTTGTTTAGTTTTGTTTTTTTTCTTTCTTTCTTTTTTTTTTTTTATTTTCGAGACAGGGTTTCTCCGTAGCTTTTTGGTTTCTGTCCTGGAACTAGCTCTTGTAGACCAGGCTGGCCTCGAACTCCCAGAGATCCGCCTGCCTCTGCCTCCCAAGTGCTGGGATTAAAGGCGTGCGCCACCACCACCCGGCTTTGTTTTCACTTTTTAAAAAAGATTTATTTCTTTATTATGCATACAGTCTTCTGTCTCCATGTATGCTCGCATGCCAGAAGAGGGCGCCTGATCTCATTACAGATGATTGTGAGCCACCATGTGGGTGCTGGGAATTGAACTCAGGACCTCTGGAAGAGCAGCCTGTGCTCTTAACCACTGAGCCATCTCTCCAGCCCCTGTTTTGTTTTAATTTTTATTCATTAATTTTGAGCTAAGATTTTTTTTCCTTTTCTATGTAACAGCTCTGGCTGCCCTAGAATTCATGTTGTACACCAGGCTGGCCTTGAATTTAAATAAATCTGCCTGCTTCTGCCTTCTGAGTGCTGAGATTAAAGGCATGCACCACCATGCCTCACCAAAATAAGATCTTGTTATGTAGCCCATGCTAACCTTGAATTTAAGATCTCCCTGCGTTCATCTTCTGAGTTCTTGCAATAAGGATTATTGGCATGTGCCACCGTAACTGGCTTAGTTTAATTTGTATTCTTACATGAAATAATGACTTACCAGTGTAAAAGTCACAAATACAAAATGCATAAACTATGTCAGATGTGCAGCTATACCTGTAATCCTGCCACTCAGATGGCTGAGACAGGAGGATTAGGACTTCAGTACCAGCCTCTGCTACAAGATGAAATTGGGGCACATAAAATCGTCTCTGTTGGCTTTATAGTATTTATTTTTCCTATGTGCGAGTGGCACGCTGTTTATCCTGTCAGCCCTTAACCATGACCATTACATATAAAACTTTTCATATTTATATAGTATGGCAATGAAAAGCTTTGGGAATGGTCCTACCATGCCGTCTGTCGTGGCAGTGGTGCTGAAGAACTGAAATACTGAAATCAGAATGCATGGGTTGAATACTGGCTCTGTTCTTAGTTTATTACTGTGACTTATGCACGTTACTTAACCCCTTGTGCTTTGATTTCCTCAACTGCATGGTAAGAATGAAAATGAATGAAAGGACCTAAATTGTAGGACTGATGAGGGGGTGGATGAGTGGATGCTTTGAGAGCTGCTCCTGGTGCAGAGCTTGTATTGACCGAGTACTCTCATCTTTTCCGTGCCCCGTGTTTATACAGTGTGTGTTTAGATAGTCGAGCCAAGGACACCTGAAAATCATTAAAAGTGGGATTATTGCTGGGGGTGGTGGCATATGCTTTTAACACCAGCACGTCAGAGGCAGAGCCAGGTGGATCCCTGTGAGTTTGAGGACCACCTGGTCTACATAGAGAGTTCTAGGTCAGTTAGAGCCTCATAGTGAGAAACTTTCTTTAAAAAAAAAAACCACAAAACAGAAAACAAAAAAAGAATTACTGCCGGGCGATCGTGGTGCACGCCTTTAATCCCAGCACTCGGGAGGCAGAGGCAGGCGGATCTCTGTGAGTTCGAGGCCAGCCTGGTCTACAAGAGCTAGTTCCAGGACAGGCTCCAAAGCCACAGAGAAACCCTGTCTCGAAAAACCAAAAAAAAAAAAAGAAAAAAAAAGAAAAAAAAAAGAATTACTGAATTTACTAAAAGATTGACATAAAACATCGCCTCAGAGATGGCATCAGTTTCCACAAGCAGTGTGTTTCCAATATTGTTTTTTTTTTTAAATATTTATTTATTTATTATGTATACAATATTCTGTCTGTGTGTATGCCTGAAGGCCAGAAGAGGGCGCCAGACCTCTTTACAGATGGTTGTGAGCCACCATGTGGTTGCTGGGAATTGAACTCAGGACCTTTGGAAGAGCAGGCAATGCTCTTAACCACTGAGCCATCTCTCCAGCCCTCCAATATTGTTTCTAACACAAATCCTCCTCTTTCTTTTATGAATCCTCTATTGGTTGAAAAATGACATTTTACCATTTTAATATGCCTTTTCATAAGAGCTAGTAGTGAGGTAGCTTATTGTTTTTAAATTTTATTTATTGAGCACATTAACTTTGTGTTACTTAGTGTCCTATTGCCCAATACTTCTTTATAAATATATATTAGAATCATTATTTTCTCAACAATTTTTTACAGTTAGAATGGGTAATTTGTTTTTTCTTCAGACATTTCCTCCAAGTCTAGTAATAATTTTAATTATGTGTTATGCCCTATAGAAATTTCAAAAGTTTAACTAAAATTTATCACTATGATGAATTAATCTTATTAATTTTTTCTTAGGTTCCTCTGAAGAAAGATTCTTTTAACACTAGTATAAGGTTTTCTTCTAGTATTCACGCCTTTAGCTCCTCGGCTCATCTGAAGCCCGTGTCACGGTGATCTCATAACTCTTCCTCCCCTCTGCTGTTGAGGACTGTTGCAAAATGTTTCCCAACCTCAAACTGTCAACCTTGTTTATATGTTGAATTACATAAAATTCGGACTTGCTAATGTATTGTTTAATTGAGGTATTTTTATATTGTGCCAATATCACATAGTTTTAATTATCACTTTCTAGATTTGATATATGATACACTTCAAGGGGTGATCGGTGTATGCTGTCTACCACTTTCAGTCTTGGAAACCATTACTTTGCTTTCTGTCCTTGTATATTTGCATATTGTGAGAGTCATAAATGGAATCATAGCATACATTTTCTTGTGGCTGGATCCCTTCCCCCTTCCTCCCCCTCTCCATATTGGGAATTAAACTGCTCCTTCTGGGCAGACTGACTAGTACGCGTCGGCAATATGGCACAGTGCTGTGCAGCTTCAGTGGTGTAAGCTGCCTTAACATGGCAGCTGCTTGCACCATGACTTTGTTAGGGTTATCATTTTAAACTGCTTTCAAAGATAGAGACTAGAGGGCTGCAGACATGGCTTAGCCTCTTCATTTTCTGAAGTATAACATTGTAACATTACGAGTTTCTGATAGCTAGAAGACCTAGAGTTGTTCACCTGTGATAGCTTTTGTCACCAAGTTGAAAAGTCACCCCAAATCAGCACTCTTCAACATTACATTTAATCTATGCTTGGGTTCCAATTCTGATTCATACATTCTTTGAGAGTACCTATTAAGGGTTAAAGGTCATGCCAGTCAGTTAAAAATTGTATAAGCTCATTTGTCTTTTTGTCCGTCCGTCCGTCCGTCCGTCCATCCGTCCGTCCATCCATCCATCCATCCATCCATCCATCCATCCATCCATCCATCCATCCATCGATCCATCGTGTTTACATCATGGTACAGATATGGAGGTCAAAGGACCTTTATAGGAGTTTGCTCTCTCTTTTCACTAAATGGGGCCTGAGGATCAAACTCAGGTTGTCAGACTTGGTGGCAGGGACCGTAACCCAGTGAGCCACCTCTCTGGCCAAACGCCAGTTTTTGGGATTGTTTATTTCAACAGTGTATGCTTATAATCCAGAATTTGGGAGGTTCAGGCATGAGGATCAGTGGTAGAGCTTGCCTAACACGAGATCCAGCCCCTAATTCCCAAAAAGCAACAAAAGTAAAACAGGAACCAAAAGGGATTTCCTGTTTTTATTTAAGTAAAATATTAAACAATTTTATCAGTTTATTTTTCTTGCTTACTTATTATATGCCTTGCAGTATAAAATGTTATTTAGCTCCATGTTATTTAATTCCTATAATTTTTAAAGATAGCCTTACCTTTTTTTTTTTTATTTTTAAGTAGACCCAGAAAATAAATAAAACAAAAACAACTTTGAGAACCTGGGTAATTTGAACCTCCTCAGCAAAGTTGTATTTTGTTTAAGTGTGTTCACATCCCCAGCTAGAGATGGACTGTTTCCTGTTCTACCGTCTTGTCACGTTCGTAAAGGCAGTGCCTTGGCGCGTGGCAGAACACTGTCACTGGCCGCCGTGATAGGATGAAGTGCTAATGTTTGTTTGTTATTTTTATTATTTTCAGACACGGAAGTGTAGGAAGTCATTTCAAGAATAAATCACAGATTTTCAGAGTGGTGTCTTCAAGGTTGAAAGCTTGGGCGGGGCCTCCCAGTCTGATTGGAAAGCAGGGCACAGGAGTTTGCCTTGAAGATTTATTTTCATAAGTGTACTATGTTTAGTTTGTGTGTTTACTGAAGAAGTCTGGAGATGAGGAGGGTTTGAAGATGATGGGAGGAATGAGGCACCAGCCCAGCTGGTGTGTGTGTGTGTGTGTGTGTGTCTGTCTGTCTGTCTGCCTATTTGGTACGGACATATGAACTACTGAAAGTGTGCCTATCTTGTACTTGTTATTTAGAAGAAGTATCTGCATTGAGGGAATTTAACAAAGACGTTTCTTCCTGCTGTTTGGGGAAAACGTTGCTCTGGCTGTGAGCTCTTTTCTAGAGGGCTGTGGCGGGATGTTTCACAATTACCCTGGAGCAGATTAAGAGCCACTGTTAGGGAAATTTGGCAAACAAGTTATGTGTGTGCGCTTGTGTTTTTAATATCTGAACGCCTGTTGGACACATAAACTTGCATAACAGCACTAAAGTCGTATTCTGTCGTTTTCAGGGTTGCTCGAGTGAGGGAAATAAAGACATCTGTTAGCAGAAGCACGCACCGTGCTGCTTCCGCTCGTCCCTTCACTTCTCCTTTAGTTGATGGTATTGGCTCATAACCTACAAGATGAACCACAACCAAGGGAAGCTACCGGGGGCAGTGTCGAAATCTAAGGAACTGTCTTTGGTTTGATTTATTATTGCTAAAATTTTGGCTGAAATTTTGCTTTCAACATATGCTCTAGGGATTACCTGTACATAATATGTTCTTTTTTTCCCCTTGAGCCTTTAAGATTGCCAGTAAAGTTAGAAAACCTATGAAACTCAGTTTTCTCACTATAGCAAAACTGGCTTTTAGAAACAGAGGCTTCCAAAACTGATTTGATAGAATTTTGAATCCAGGGAATCTTTCTTCTCCAGGGTTTGTGGTTTACTTTGGTTTTGTTCCACAAACAAAGTAAAAATCATTTACAAATGTCAAGTAGCAGAAGACCCAATAACATATCTGTTTAGATTTCTAGTACTCAGAGATTTGCATAAATGATAAGAGTTGACCCAGTTTAGGCAATGTGGCTTTGAATGATTCTTCCTGTCAGTGTTTCTATACCCCGAGTGCAAACTGGACCCACCTGGGGAATTTTAGTTATAGGCCCTGGCCATATCCCTGGATACTCTGGATTATCTGGTACTCATTTGCTGTTTTAAAATGTTTTCCGATGTAGAGACAAGGTTAAGTAATGCTAGAATTTAGTGAAATTCTCTTTCTCAAATAATACCTAGAACTGGGGTATGACTCAGTAGTACAGTGTCTGCTTAGCATGTGTGATTTATCTGAGTTTATCCTCAGATTTCCAAGGATATGATTGGCTTCAAGAGGGTATAAAAAATGATAATTAATTTGTTTAAATGAGGAACGCTTTTAGACATGTTTGGAGAGCATTAATTTTTTTTTTTTTTGAGTTAGGGGATCCTGTAGCACAGGCTAGCCTAAAACTTGTCATAGAGATAAGGATGCCCTTGATTTATCGGAGAGTGGCTTGAGAAGCGTGAGAAGGGTCGGAAATTGTGACCTTGTTAGAGTAGGTGTGGCCGTGATGGGGGAAGTATGGCACTGGGTTTTGAGGCTTCAAAAGCCCACCTCCTCTTCCCCTCTCTCTCTTGGCCTGTGGATCAGGATGTAGCTCTTAGCTACTGCTGCAGCACCATGAGTTCTGCCATGCTCCCACCATGATGAAAATGGACTAAAGCTCTGCAACTGTAAGCAAGCCCCAGTTAAATGCTGTCTTTTATAAGAGTTGCCTTGGCCATGGTGTCCCTTTTTAGCAATAGAGCAGTACCAAGAAAGACTGTCACTTTATTTCTTTAGGGTGTAGTTGAGGGATAACACTCGCCTGCATGCTCAAAGTCCTGGGTTTGATCCCACCACAACAATAAAGATTCATCAGCAATAGTAAATAAGTAATACTAAAGGTAGTTTTATAAAAGAAGCTACAGATATTCTTTAGCTGTCACTAGTCTCATCATAACTTTTTAAATTTTATTTTTGAGTTGGTGCTGTGTAGGTTGGCTTCAAATTGCTGTGGTCAAGCTATTCTCTGTCTCGGTCTCCCCAGTATCTGGAACTGCGGCGGGTGGCGGGGGGGGGGGATGCTGCTGTGCTCACGGCTTGAACCTTTTTCTTGAAGTTCTTTTCTGAAATCAGTCCTGGAAAAGAGTTAGGTTTAGACAATGCAGAAAAAAAAAGGGGGGTTCAAATATAAAGTCTACTCTAAATTTAAAACCAGCAGTAAATTTATATATGTCTTCATTTTATTTTCATAAGCTTTTGATATTGGGATAAAAGAAACCAGTATTTAAACAGTAGACTTAAAGAGAAATTGAGTCTTATTAGGGGTGGAATTTGTTTAACTTACCCCTCTTCATCTATTAAAATCCTAACCCATATTAGTGCAGAATGTGACCTTATTTGGAAATGGGACCATTGCAGATGATTAGGATAAATGGGGTGAGCCCCTACCATAGGGTGACTCCTAGAAGGGGAAGCTCAGACCCAGGCACTCATGGGGCGAGCATCAGGTGAGCATGGAGACAGCCAGTGCAAGTAGAGAACTGAGTAGGTCCGCAGAGGGAACCAGCCATATGCCAACACCTTCACTTCTGACATAATCCTCAGACTGCGAGAGTACATTTCTGTTGTTAAAGGCACTTAGTTTTTGGTAGTTGTTGTCGCAGTCCAAGCAGATAGATTCAAGTCAGAAGTTTTTATTTACTTTAAAAATCTAAATCTTAGAGAATTAAACATGTGAAATTTGTTTGCTCATACCATCTTTCCTTCATGGCCCTGGCTAGCCTCAAACTTGTTAGGTAGATCCTGGTCTTGAACTTTCAGCAGTCCCCCTGCCTCTGCTTCTGTAGAATGCAGGGCTCCCTGTACTGTGAGGAATGTGTGGTTTTGAAGGTTTGGATTCTTGAGGACTCATCTTTAGTCAGTTGCTAGTCAGTCCAGATGAAAGGCAGTTCGAGTCCAGGTCCACAGCGGAGTTCCTGAGTGTGTGTGTGCATTTTCCTTCCTTTTGTGTGTCACCTGAGATGTGCTCTGTAGCTTCAGGCTTCTTACTTCTCCTAGTGTTAAATTTATTTATATTTTATTGTGTGTGTGTGTTGCCTGTGTGTATGTCAGTATAGCACATGTGTGCCTGCCATAGAGGCCAAAAAGGGCATTTGGATCCCTGGGACTGGAGTTAGAGATGCTTGTAAACTGCCCTGTGGGTGCTGGGACTCAAACTCAGGTCCTCTGGAAGAGCAGCCAGTTCTCTTAACCACTGAACCATCTCTCCAGCCCTTTTTATTCTTACGAACATGTGAGTTCTTTATTTTATGTGAATTGATGTACCCTGAAGAAGTGGCAAGTGAAGAACTTTGAAATAGTCTCATGGTTTTAAATTTTATTTTTGAGATTATAATATAATTTCAATATTTCTTCCTTCCCTTTCCTTCCTCCAAACCCTCTCATATACCCATCCTGGCTCTCCTTCAAATTCATGGCCTTTATTTTTTCACTACTTGTTATTGCATGCATATTTGTTTATATATATATGTTTGTACATGTATTTTATATATACGTACATGTATATACATACATGTACACATACATATATCCTGCTAAGTCTATATAATGCTGCTTCAGGACTGACCATTTGGCACTAGACACCAACTGGTGTGCTCTTCCCTGGGAGAACACCTCTCCTCTGCCTAGATTTCTTCAGCTGTCTGTAGTTCTTTGTGTAGGCTTCTCCATCCACTTTGGCATGCCAGGTGGTGTTGTCCCTGTCCAGTTTATGTCTGGACAGTCATGTTGGGGAGGCTTTATGGGTGTCGTTTATGACACTGTGAGGAGACGAAATACCAGGCAAACTGATGTATGTGCCTGGGCATGCATGTGTGTGTGTGTCAAAGGTTGACACTGAGTATCTTCATCCACTACTCTTCACTTTATTCTGCTTGAAGCAGGGTCTGACATTTGAATAGACCTTGCCTATTTAGGTAATCCAGCTAGCCAGCTTGCCCAAGGGTCTCTGTCTTTACCTTCCCAGCACTAGGATCAGAGGTGGAGCCCTCCCACCTGACACAGACTCCTGGGGATCAGAACTTTGGTATCCACCAAGCTATCTCCTTAGCCCATGCACATTTAAGCATATTTTAATCTGCAGTTTAATCAGTGGTATTTATCTTTCTCTCATCTCTGCTTTCCTTTGTATAACAACATCACTTAAGCCAGTGTTGGAGAAAGCACTAGGTCTCGTGATTCATACTTTATTTGTTATGTTTCTGTTGTATGCCGCTGCCCACTAATTTACAGAACCAGTGCCTCTTTCCTTTTCCTCTCCATTTCTTTGTTTTCTTTTGGACACAGTCCTGACTAGCTTGGAATTCACTCTCTAAACCAGGCTGACCTTGAACTCTCAGATCTCAGAACTCACCTCTGTCTTTCAAGTGCTAAGATTAAAGGTATTCTTCATGTTTAACTAAAGTTTTGGGTCAAAAGAGATGTTTTCTTTTCTTTCTTATGTCTGCATTTTTCCCGCCCTAATATGGCTGAGCGTTGAAGCTGAGGCCTGTTCCCTCTGCCATTGAGCTTTGTGCCTAACTTCAGGGTTTTTGTTTGTTTGTTTGTTTGTTTTTGCTTTGGTTTGGTTTTTCAAGACAGGGTTTCTCTGTAGCTTTCAAGCCTGTCTTGGAACTTGCTCTGTAGACCAGGCTGTCCTCAAACTCACAGAGATCTGCCTGTCTCTGCCTCCCTGAGTGCTGAGATTTAAAGGTGTGCGCCACCACCGCCTGGCCTAACTTCACTTTCCTCCTCTTCAGCTTCATTTTGTGTTCTCTCTCTCTCTCTCTCTCTCTCTCTCTCTCTCTCTCTCTCTCTCTCTCTCTCTCTCTCACACACACACACACACACACTCAGGGGGAGGGAGCAGGGAGGGAGATAAATATAGGAGAGAGGAGGATGAAATAACAATAAAGTTCTCTGAAAAAGTCATAAGGAATCATACCATTGTCTACTTGAAAATTATCATACATGTATGCCTTTTTATAAATATACATATATAGTTTTAGTGAAATTTTTTTTTCATCTAGACTAACAGTTCTCCCTCCAAGAACCAAAGACTAACAAAACCCCAAACACCAGACAGACATGAGAAGCACTCTCTGAGTTGTTGTTAGGGCTCTTCAAAAGACCCCCAAAACATTACAGACCTTGGTTGACATCCAGAGGTGGACTGTGTTGCTGAAGACATGCACTTCAGATTACAGCCTCCTGAGCTAGAACTGACCCGAATGCCTGCTCCCTGAGGACTAGCTTTCATGGTACCAGAAGGTGCCAAGGAGGGAAGCAACCAACACCTAAAACCACCACAACAAAGCAGCATGGCATGATACTCCTAAGAGTGCAGTAGTTATACTTGGTGATAATAACTCTTTTATTGAACTTAAGATCCTCTCAACAAGAGGGAAATCGTGGCTGGTACTAAGATTTTTCTAAATAAATTGTTAAACAATAAAAATAATATATAAAACAAGCTCTGTGATGTATACATGGATGATTTCTGCCAGGGAACAAAGTAACTGGTAACAGCAGTTTCCTCTAGGGAGGACACCGTGGTAGAAAATAGTGATATTTGACAGGGTGTTCTTGATCTGTGAGTAAAGTGGAAAGAACAGTTACTTTCTGCAGGGAAGCTATAGTATTTTAGGCTAGATCAGGGAAGAGAGTAACCACAGTGTCTAGTTATTTAAGATATAGGAGGGTTGGAGCGATGGCCCATTTGGCAAAGCGTGAGGGCTGAGTTCAGGTCCCCAGCAGTCATGTGAAGAACCATGTGTAATGATGCATGCCTGTAGTCTCAGCCCTGGGGAGACAGATAGCAGCATCCCCTGAGCTCATTGTTAGCTAATGTTGCTGGGTCTCTGAGCTTCTGGCTATGTGAGAGACCCTGTATTTAAAAAGGTACAAGCTGGGTGGTGGTGGTGGTGCCCACCTTTAGTCTCAGCACTCAGAAGGCAGAGGCAGGTGGATCTCCGTGAGTTCGAGGCCAGTCTGCTCCACAAGGCAAGTTCCAGGACAGCCAGGACTGTTACATAGAAAAACCCTGTCTCAAAAAAAAAGCACAAAAAAAGGGAAGGCAACTAACACAGATCTCTAACCTGTGAATACAACATGTAAACATCCAAATATAGGAGCTATATAGATTCAGATAAAACTGTTGAGTTGTTCTTGTAATATTTATGCTCTTGCTAGTTTCTGTCCAAATTGCTGGAACTAGGTAGGTTTGTATAGGGAGGAATATTCTGGTTTTGTTTGAGTGAGGCCTACACGGTGAGTTGCATTTGGAGTGCCTCAGTCTTGGACTTAGTGACTGACCTTGAGTATGTTTTTAATTCTTTATTTGCCAGTGGCAGGAGTGATGATCTCTGTTCTCACCCTGTACGTTGGGTTGTATAAAATACACAAAATTATGTAAGAATTTGTTGAACATTGGGTTCAGCCCCTTTTGAAATGGATTCAAGACAAAAGAGAAGGTGAAGTGCTTTAGCAGGTGAATGTTTGTACTAGCTTGTAGTACATGCAAACTGATTACCTTTCAAGAGAAAGAAAGGAGGGTCCTTGAATTGGTTCAGAAAATAAAATCACTTGTGATCATGCTTGCTGAGCTGAGTTTGAATCCTGAGACTTGGAAGGAGCAAACCAACTCCTGCACTTGTCCTCTGGCTTACAGACATGTGGCCTTAAAGTCAAATGTTTATATTTTGCTTTGGAAATTAAATGTTTTCTTTACTACTTATGTATGTGTTTGTGTTTCATAGTGTAAATTCTTGAGCCTCTAGTTTCAGTTTCAAAACTACTTTTAGAGTTTGAAAAGCCAGTTACTTCTGACGAACTTTTCTGAAACAAGAAGAAACAGTTTGAAATAAATCCAAATGTGCTTTAAGACCATCACTTATAAATCTCATTGTTTAACATTCTCGAAGGTAAAGATACCATCTGTTTAACACCCGAGGTATATTAGCTTTCAGTAATTAAGCTTTTATGACACAAGTAATATCTGACCATTCTCTGCAATTGTGTAAACACACTTGTTTTTTATAAGATCAACACTGTTTAGTATATAACAAAGCCATAAGTAATTCTGGTGTAGTTGTCTAAGTACCTGATACCATTTTATATAAACAGGAATCTTTCCCACTTAAAGCAGAATGTTCTTGGACTGGAGAGCTGGCTCAGAAGTTAAGAGTTCTGTTTTCCAGAGAGGTCCCGAGTTCAATTCCCAGCACCCATATGATGGCTCACAACTATCTGTAATGAGGTCTGGTGCCCTCTTCTGGCCTGAAGGCATGCATACAAACAGAACACTTTGTACATAATAAATAAATTCATCTTTTTTAAAAAAGCAGAATGCTCTCATAAAGTACTTATCATATTAAGAAGGAATATTAACTTTATAGTGGAGAAACTTGATACATATCAAGGCCCCTGACATGATATATTTTAAGGTATACAACAATAGTTCTTTTGAATTTTTGTCAAAAATACAAACTGGATCGAAATAATCAAACACAAATTTTGGGCTCTCCTTTATAACAAATGACTTTTTCTCTTTCAAAAATGTTACAGTTAGACAGGTGCAGTTTTGTTACTGAGCACTCGGGAGGCTAAGGCAGGAGGATGATTCTGAGTTTTAGGCAAGTAGGGATACATAGTAAGATTTCATTTCAACAAATCAAAACAATGAAATAGTCTTTACTAAATGGAGGTGCAGTGAACTCTGAACTAATTTCTCCTTTTTAATTTATTTGTTTATTTATTTAATTTAGTTATGTTTTTTTTTTTCTGAGACAGGGTTTCTCTGTAACAGCTCTAGCTATCCTGGAACTAACTGTTGTAGACCAGGCTGGCCTCAAACTCACAGAGATCCACCTGCCCCAGCCTCCCAAGTGTTGTGATTAAAGGCCTATGCCACCACTGCCTGGCCTCTCCTGTGTTTCCCCCCCCCTCCTGTTTTACCCTTCCTCACTGTGAATGACAATTAGTGAGACGATTAAGGAAATTTGAATCAGATTTGTAGATTAGTTAGTAGTATAATATTGATGTTCTTTCCTGCTTTTGATAATTTGTCTATTTTTATAGAATATAATGCATTTAGGAAATAAGACTTCAGTATTTTGGATTGAAAAGGCAGTCAGGTGACTGGAGAGATGGCTCAGCAGTTAAGAGCCTTGGCTGCTCTTCCGGAGGACCTAGGTTTAATTCCCAGCACCCACATGGCAGCTCACAACTGACCGTAATTCCTGTACTTCAGTTTAAGGAGTCCAATGCTTGTGCCTCCCGGGGCATTACTCACATGTAGTGCACAGACATACATGCAGACAAACCACTCATAAAGAAAAAGGAAGAATGTCTACTACCACTTTAAAACAAATTAGAAAATATGTCAAAAGATAACAATAATAGAAACACTTAAGTGTTAGAATATAACACTTATTGTATTAGAGGAATATGAGTTAAGGTGGTATGAAAATCCTTTGAATAGTTTTGCAATTTTTGTAAGTTAGAAATTATTTCAAAATAAGAAATTTAAAGGAATCCAGGGCCGGGCGGTGGTGGCGCACGCCTTTAATCCCAGCACTCGGGAGGCAGAGGCAGGCGGATCTCTGTGAGTTCGAGGCCAGCCTGGTCTACAAGAGCTAGTTCCAGGACAGGCTCCAAAGCTACAGAGAAACCCTGTCTCGAAAAACCAAAAAAAAAAAAAAAAAAAAAAAAAAAGGAATCCAGGCATGGTGGCTTATATTGTTATCCCTGTACTTGGGAGCCTGAGACTGAGGAGTGCCGTGTGTTCAAGGTGACGCTGGGCTTCATAGTGAATCCAGACTACTGTGGGCTGTGTAACATGATGAGCAGCTTAATTGACTTTTAGTACAGTGTTAAAAACCTCCTGCTGGGGGCTGGAGAGATGGCTCAGTGGTTAAGAGCATTGCCTGCTCTTCCAAAGGTCCTGAGTTCAATTCCCAGCAACCACATGGTGGCTCACAGCCATCTGTAATGGGTCTGGTGCCCTCTTCTGGCCTGCAGGCATACACACAAACAGAATATTGTATACATAATAAATAAATATTAAAAAAATAGTAATAGAGTAGCTAGATGAGGTGAAGGTTTTCAGCTCTGAGGTTCCATAGACAAGATCTTACGCTGTAAGCTTTGGCTGGACTAGAACTCAGTTTGTAGATCAGGTTGGTCTCACACAGAGAGACTCAAAAGCCTCTGCCTTCCAAATGCTGGAATTAAAGATATGTGCGACCACACCTGTCTTAAAATTCTGCAGTTTTATAAATAGGCATTAGTAGGAAAAATTCATAACTTTAATACAGTCATCCTTAAAGAGGACAAAAATAGAAAATGAGAGTTAATTGTTTGCATGTGAGTCAGAGGATGTGACAGTCAAGGCTTCCTGCCAAGTGACTCTGCAGGAGTTGCTGAACTGAGGTGTCCTCTGGGAGTGAAACTTTAGTAAGAGTTTATTTAACTATACATTTCATTGTATTCCACTTTCCGGTTCATGCTTAGGCATAATTTTAAAGTCATTATTTTTTAATTTGATGCCATTTTAAAATATACTTTTAGAATCACCAATGAAAACTTTATTTTTTAAAAAGATTTATTTATTTATTATATACACAGTGTTCAGACTCCATGTATGCCTGCAGGCTAGAAGAGGATACTAGATCTCATTACAGATGGTTGTGAGCCACCATGTGGTTGCTGGGAATTGAACTCGGAAGCACAGTCAGTGCTTTTAACCTCTGAGCTATCTCTCCAGCCCCGAAAACTTTGTTATTAAGCTGAAGAACCAGGCATAGTGGGGCACACACCTGTTATTGCAGCATTTAGGAGACAGAGGCAGGAGCAGCAGGAGTTCAGGTCATCCTCTGGTAAATAGCCAGCAGGCCACTGGAATGCACAAGACCCCATCTCTTAAGAAACAGAGACAGGATTAATTATTAAAGGTTAGGTGTTATAGGTTCATAGGCCTTATAAACTAAAAAGATTGTTACAATATAAGTAGTTGTGTAGATGGATGTTTCTGACCTGCCGGTCCCACAGCTGTTCAGTCCCAAATAAATACAGGCTTATATTAATTATAATTTGACCTTTTGCTCAGGCTTATTGCAAACTAGTTCTTACAAATTAATTAACTCATAATTCTTATCTATGTTTAGCCACGTGGCTTGGTACCTTTTCTCTCAGTAAGGCATTCTCATCTTGTTTCCTCTATGTCCTGTTGGTGACTGCGTCTCTGCCTTTCCTCTTCCCAGAATTCTCCTAGTCTGGTCACCCCACCTATACTTCCTGCCTGGCTACTGGCCAATCAGCATTTTATTAAACCCATACGAGTGACAAATTACAGTGTACAAGAGCATTATCCCACAGCATAGTTGAGCCAGGTATGGTGGCATACACTTGTAACCCCAGAGTTTAAGAGAGTGAACTTAAAGTTTGATTACAAAGAGGCTAAGATAAACACACATACATACACATGCACACACTCAAGCTACCTCCAACAAATAAGACGATATAAGGACTAAATTGCTAGAGGTTATAAAACAGGGTTGCATGCGGATCAGTGTCTGAGTTCTGCCTAGCCTGCATTGTGTACTGGGTACAGCCCCCACTTTAGAAGATGAGAACAAATAAGTCACAAATGAGTGTCACATGTTTGAACTGTATCCACCAAAAGCAGAATTATTGTCTTTACCTCCCTCCATCACTTGCAGCTTGGAGATCCTGCCATATTCCCTGCTGTCATTGTGGAGCATGTTCCTGGTGCTGATATTCTCAATAGTTACGCCGGGCTAGCCTGTGTGGAAGAGCCTAATGACATGATAACTGAAAGTTCACTGGATGTTGCTGAGGAAGAGATCATAGACGACGATGACGATGACATCACCCTCACAGGTGTGTGTGTTACTGTTACAGGTGGTCAGGGTATGGGCCAGGTGTTTCCAGGTTCTGGTCTTATATCTAAGATTTAAAATGAGGGCTCACACAGATGTGCAAAAGTAAGGTAGCTATAAGCACAGCAGTAATAGAGATTATAGAGGGATACCCTATCAAGAGTTATTCAAGGGCCCAAGGAGAAAATTTATTAGTCTCTTTAAAAAAAAAAAAAAGAACAAAAAACAATCTTTTCTCATTTTACCAATCCCAGTTCCTACTCCTTCCCCTCCTCTCGCTCCCCTCACCCCATAAAGTCTTTTTTTTTTTTTTTTAAATGGGGTTTAAAGGAAGGAGGGACTGGCTACTGAGGGGTATAGTTTGGGTGGCTATTTTAATTGATAGATTAGTTTATATAAGTGTATTTTCTATTATGCATGCTCCATCCCATGACACATCTGGTTTTAATTGTTTGCACATCAATTACGCTCTCTGAAGGTTACGGCAGGCACAGCTGTGCTTTATTCTGCGTGCACTGGAAACCAGTTCAGGGTGGATGGGCCTTCTGTTATTATATGTTGGAAGCACACTTGACTACAAACCGTCTTTACAGGAGTAGGGGAACTTTATGTCGCCTTCTTTTTTAAATTGTTCCTGCCTTTTAATCCACAAGCTGCTGTCAGCAGTGTTTAAACCTTGAGGGCTGAAGTCTGAGGGAATTTTGTTCCCTCAGGCACTGACCCTTTCAAAGCAATGGGGAATTTAGCTAAATCTCTGTTCCACTAAAGAACTAAAGATTCAAGGATTTGGCTCCTTAGAGTGGGTGAATAGCCAATAGCTCACCTTCTCTCCAAAAGCCCTCCTGCGGCTCCTCATCCCTCCTTAAAAGCCCTTCTCCACCTGGCTCCTCCCTGCCACTTCCTGTCAGCTAGTTGCTGACTTAACTTCCTGACTTCAGGTGACTTTTATTTAATTAACCACATCTTTGCATCATTAAATAAATGTTCCAGAGCATAAACAAAAGTAACATACCTTAAAATAATATTCTACAGTACTGTTATTGTTAAGAGATATGTAGGTTCAGGGCCAAGGTTTCTGGAGTTGCTAGATGTGTTGTTTAGAGAAGGGTGTGTGTGCATAGTGTGTGCAAGTAGGAAATTAGGTTGCAAAGTACATTATTACCATGGAGATATTCATTTGGCCCCAAACCAAATGGAGGTCCGAGGGTAACTTTTATTGTCTGCAGATACTAAAGCCTGTTGGACGAAGAAAATGACACATCCTGCCATCTCGCCTGGTTCATACTACTTTCTTGATCTCCTTTTCTATTTCCCTAAATATTGAAATAGGCACGAGAAAGACTTGATTCAGAGTCATTGTCACTGAGTGAGAGCCGAGTGAAAGCTGATTGTAGGCAAAGAGAGGAATGTTATTTTCTTACTGGTGCCACGGGAAACCCAGGAGTAAGCCAGGCCCTACTGTGTGATGGAGCCCTGGGATTTACAGAGGACTCCTGTCCAGGGTTAGAGGTGGTCTAGCATTGGAGACTGGAAGAACAGACTGTGTAAGAGTTTTGTTTTTCAAGACAGGCTTTCTCCACATTGCCCTGGCTGTCCTGGAACTGCCAAGTAGACCAGGCTGACCTCGAACTCAGAAATCTGCCTGCCTCTGCCTCCAGAATGCTGGAATTAAAGGTGTGTGCCACCACCTCCTGGCATTTTACCCATTTTTTGGAGAGGGGGATTTATATCATTTTTTAGGTTTATTTTTATTTGATTTGTATGAGCATTTTGCCTCTATATATGCATATAAGCATGCATGGTGCCTGTAGAAACCAGAGAGGGTGTGTGAATCCCTTGGAACTGAAATTAACCAGTTGTGAGCCATGATCTGTGAGCTGTTTTCCTCTTCCCAGAATTCTGTTCTCATTGTCCCACCTCTACTTCTTGTCTGGTTGTTCCGCCTATACTTCCTGCCTGGCTACTGGCCAATCAGCGTTTATTTAAAACATAATTGACAGAATACAGAATTGTCCCACACCATTTTACAGTGTATTTTGATGTAACTTCAAACCTTAGAGTTGGGGCCAGGCGGTGGTGGTGCACGCCTAATCCCAGCACTCTGGAGGCAGAGGCAGGCGGATCTCTGTGAGTTCGAGGCCAGCCTGGTCTACAAGAGCTAGTTCCAGGCACAGGAACCAAAAAGCTACGGAGAAACCCTGTCTCGAAAAATCAAAAAAAAAAAAAAAACAAAAAAAACCTTAGAGTTGGGTTCTGCCCAGTGTTAATTAGAAACCAATGTCTTTCGAAAGGATACTTGTTCCTGGCTTTAGTCATCAATAAAGAACATTGATCTCCAGAGAAGTTGAAATTCAGAAGCAAGCTGAGGATCTTTAGGGAAGGAATTGTTTTGTTGAGTGTATTATTCCTTTGCATTTAGGCTTGAAGAGAGCAAATGACAGATACAGATAGGTTCCTTCCTAGAAAATGGGAAAATATCGGGCTGGTACCAGAAAGCAAGCCATATCTTAAAAGCCAGATTATTTGTAGCATATTTCTTCCTCCTCCCTTTCTTTTCTCACCACTCAGGTCCTTAGATCTTCTGCGCTTATCTAAGTAATGTGATGAGAAAGGGAAGAAGTTCTAGTTGCTTCATTCCAGAGTGGGGAAGGTAGTATTAAGCCTTTGAGAAGCTGGGGGGTAAGGCAGAGAATGACTAGGGACAGAACAGCACCGCCTGTTTGCCATGGCTACCATAACATAGCATCACTTCACTAGCTGGCAGAAAGAAGCATTTTCATTTTTTTTTTTACATTTTTTCAAGTATTTCTTTTTTTTCTCGAAGCAAGCTTTATTATCACAATATAATCAAAATATCAACATTTCCCTCTTTTGTCCAATTAAAAAGTGAAGGTTTTACTAACATAGTAAAGCTATATACACTACATACAATAACTATATGAAATATATATACAAGGAAGAATTATATTAACAATGTCCAATCCATTTGCATTTGGTAAATTTTCTATTTTTTTTATTGAGCTCTACATTTTTCTCTGCTCCCCTCCGTGCCTCTCCCCTCCCCCCAGAAGCATTTATTTGGAAGTCAAGGTACTGGCTGCCTTGGTTTCTTTCTCCTGTGCTTTCTGATGCTGTCTTCTCCCTGATCACTGTACACGTCCAGATGTCCTAGTCTACTGTGCTGACCTTATTCTGACTGGTCTCCTTAAAGACAGTCTGCACATCTGGGGTGTCTTCTTTGCTTGTTTTGGTTGTGGTAATGGTGTTCCTGGTGTGGGTGGAATCCAGAGTCGTGTGTCTGGTGCGGCAAGTGCTCTACTGTTGTGTTCCAGCACCAGTTAAAAGGGATTTTGAGGGACGCAAATGGTATTATGTAATTATTACATGCTAATTTTTTAATGCATGATGCTATCATTATGTTAGGCTTCTTATATTTTAGAAATACATGCTAAAATACTTAGAGATAAAATATGGAATAGCAGGTCCAGATTTGTAGTCCTAAGACTTGGGAGGCATAGACAGAAGGATCAGTTATGCTAGGCCAGCCTCAGCTACATAGTGTGTTTGAGGACAGGGTGGATTATAATAAGGTTCTGTATTAAAAAAAAATAGTGCTGGTAAAAAATGCTCAGTTAGTAAAGGCACTTGCTGCTGAATGCCCAACGATCCGAGTTTGATCCCAGGGACCTACATGGTGTTCAGCTTCTCCGTTGACCTCCACATGTATGCTGTAGTATGAGCATACATTCATACAAACACATAAACATAAGAAATTACAAAAACAACAAAGCAACAACCAAACACATGAATAAAAATGCAGTATTGAATCTCTCACAATGATCCTTTGTAGGAAGTGAGGTCTTGGGGATGGCGGGAGGGCGAGGGTGAAAGATCAACTACTCTTTGATTGTGTTTGAAGCTGTGAACGAGTACAGAATGCTTTATTATATTATGTCTCAAAATTTTGGTTTGTTCAAAATTTCTAACATATAAAGATTAATCACTTTATGGTGGTGAATGCCTGTGACCCCACACAAGAGGGAGGAGCAGGAGGGTCATTGTGAGTCTGGGGCCACACAGCCAGGGTAGACATGGTCACTAAAAGACAAAGATGTGCTGGTGAGAGGGCTCTTATTGTGAAAGCATAATGACCTGTGTTCAATCCCCAGAACCCACGGACAAGTGGAAGGAAAGAAAGAACTCCACAAACTTGTTCGCTGACCTCCATGCACACTTTGTAGCATGGTCACACACATCACACATACACATGCGCATACAAGATGATGATAATTTTGAAACTACCCTTAAAAAATAAATGGCAATTGGCTGGTATGACACATGGGTTCCCAGCACTTGGGAGGGTGAGGCAGGGATATTTTTGCAAGTGTGAAGCTAGCCCGAGCTGTAGCGCATGTCTTAGTCTGTTTCTTTGCCACTGTGATAAACCCCATGCCCCCAAACAGCGTGGGGAGGAAAGGGTTTATTTGGTCTATACTTCCACATCACAGTCCATCATTCAGGGGAGTGAGGGTAGGAACTCAAGGTAGAACCTGGAGGCAGGAGCTGAAGCAGAGGCCATGAAGGAATGCTGCCTACTAGTTTATTCTCGTGGTGTGCTCAGCCTATGTTTTATTCTTGAAGGTTTATTCTTTTTTGTTTTGTTTTTGTTCGTTTGTTTGGTTTTTGTTTTTAGAGACAGGGTTTCTCTGTAGCTTTGGAGCCTGTCCTGGAACTAGCTCTTGTAGACCAGGATGGCCTTGAATTCATAGATCCACCTGCTTCTGCCTCCCGAGTTCTGGGATTAAAGGCTTGCTCCACCATGCCTGGCTCAAAGGTTTATTCTTTATTTGATGTGCATGTGTATTTTTCTCCATATAATGAAAGAATTACACCACATGCCTTCAGGTGCCTGAAGAGAACAGAAGAGGGTGTTAGATCCCCCTAGAGCTTAAGTTAAAATTGGCAATGAGCTACCATGCAGATACTGGGAACCAAACCCCAGTCCTCTTCAAGAGCAGCAAATGCCCTTAGCCACTAAGTCATCCCTTCATGCCCCTACCTCTAGCTGCTTTTTTATACTGCCCAGGACTGCTTACCTAATCAAGGGTGATACCACTCACAGTGGGCTGGGCACCCCTACATCAATCCTTAATCAAGAAAATACCCTACAGACTTGTCTGCAGGCCAGTGTGATTGGAACATTTTTTCAGTTGAGGTTTCTCCTCTTCCCAGATGACTCAAGCTTTTATCAAGTTGACAAAACAAAACCCTAAGCCAGCATAGGTGAGACTTTATCCACACCCACTCAGACTCAGTATTATGGCATGTTCTGTACCTTACAGCTTTTGTGCATACATGCTCATTGTTAAGTGGTCTGTCCTGGCTCAGGAGACGAGCACTGTGACTAATTTCAGAGTAGCACACACACTGGAGTTAATGCTATTTTTGCTTTGTTGTAGTTGAGGCTTCTTGTCATAATGGAGATGAAACAATTGAGACCATTGAGGCTGCTGAAGCACTCCTCAATATGGATTCTCCTGGCCCTATACTGGATGAAAAACGGATAAGTGAGTGCTAATGATCGCTTGTGTCTGAGTACATTCATTGCAAAGCTATTCTTGCATCTCCATTAGATAGTGAACATAGGAGAACAAAGGAGGCTTTTTCTCTTTTGTTGCTCCAAGTACCTTTTGTTAAAACGTTCTGTTTAACTGATTTAAGATTTGATGAACATTTTATAATAAAAGTAATTTGTGAAATTTGCTTTATGAAATAGATTATGCAAAATCTTGTCTTTTTCCCAATATAATATTTTTATTAATTATTTAGGAATTTCATACAGTATACCCTGACCATACTTGCAAAATTTTGTGTCTTAACCTGTTTGCTTTTAATTTTAATTTTTAAGAACTTTATGTGCATCAGTGTTTTGCATGCAAATAAACGTTTGCACAGCATGTATATAGTGCCAGGAGAGGCCAGAAGAGGGTGTTGAATCTCCTGGAACCACAGCTATAGAGGGCTGTGAGTCATGATGTAGGTGCTAGTGACTGAACCAAGTGCTCTTAACTTCTGAGCCGTCTTTCCAGCCTCCCATTGTTTCTGAACCCAGACTGGTATACTATAGTTATTTCTGTAGATAATTGAATTGCTTAGGCAAAAACCTGTTAAGTTTTTCCTAACCGTTTGTTGCACAACATTCATTGCTAGATTATTAACCTATTTTTAAGTCTCTTTCTCCTTTACCCTTTCTGACAAAGGGGAACTGAAACTTAAAAGCATAGTACTAAAGTCACTTCAAGGTATTTATTGAATGTTTGTGATGTGCACAGCAGTATGCTAGGCATAAAAAGAAAAGCTATTACTCCTCTCTTCATCTTACATCTTAATTTTGAATTCATGCATGTGTGTAAATAACTCTAAAAGCCAAATCCAAAGAAGTGGTAGCGTAGTGCTCTGGAGGCAGCGGGCACTCTGGCTTTTGGGGAAGAGCCAGATGACAATACACTTCTTTAGACAGAGGAGAAAGAAACGGGCATTCAAGCTAGAAAGCAGAAATTCAGCCACAAGGACTAACTTTATAAAAAAATTGTTCAAGACAAAGACGTTTTTGTATGTGTGGCTACAGTGTTAAGCTTCATGGGGAACGGGGAATGAGATTGGTCTGGATTGTGAAAACTTTGAAAGGCATGCTATGGAGTTTGTATTGTTTGTTTTGTTTTTCCCTCAGTCAATTATAGGGAGATACCGTTTACCATGCGTTTTCCTTTTTATTTTCAGAGAATAAGGCTTCTGTCTAGAGGTCTAATGCAGCGAGACAGGAGCTGAGTTTGAGGGTAGACGTGGGGTGGGGGTGAGATAGACTAGTGCTGGAAGTGCAGCGTGGACTGCTTCAGGATTCTTCATTTAGGGCAAAGGAAATAAAAAGCAGAGAGTTTATAAAACAAGAAATGATTTTGTTTATAATACGTACCTGATATAATTAATTTCATTTCCATTAGATAACAATATATTTAGTTCCTCTGAAGATGATATTATCGCTCCAGTCACCCATGTGTCCGTCACATTAGATGGGATTCCTGAAGTGATGGAGACTCAGCAAGTGCCGGAGACAAGTGCAGATTCCCCAGGAGCCTCATCCCCAGAACAACCTAAAAGAAAGAAAGGTGAGTGTCTAACTTGCTTAGGTCATCCAGTTAGTATTGATGGAGAATCCAAATATACTTTTTATTAGAGGGTGTTTCTATGCCAGCTAAAATATATGAGAAAAATGAGAACACAAAACAAGTTGAGGTATTTCTTCATATTAGTTACCAAAAAAATCTTAGGTACTTAAAAAATAGTTGATCTGTGTCACCCGAAGGAGATTTTCCAACTCTTTGTACTTTGTTGCATTTATTTATGTATGCTTGTGTGTGTGCGCGCGCACGTGTGTGTGCATGTGAATGCCGGTGCCTGCACAGAAGCCAGAGGTGTGAGGTCTCCTGGAGCTGGTTGTGAGCTGTCATTGGGTGCTGGAAAGAGAACCCCAATCCTCTGTAAGCAGCAAGCCCTCTCTCCAGCCATTTGTCTTGAGAAATGCTCTCACGTATCCAGGACTGACTTTGAACTCCTTATGTAGCCAAGAATGACCCAGATCCTCCTTCCAAATGCAGGGATCACAGTTGTGTATCACTCCCCATTCCCTAGAGCGGTGATTCTCAACCTTCCTAATGGGCAACCCTTTAATACAGTCCCTTTTGTTGTGGTGACTCCCATCCATAAAATTATTTTCACTGCTACGTCATAACTGTCATTTTGCTGCTGTTCTGAACTGTAATATAAACATCTAGTGTGCAGGGTATCTGATATGCACCCCTGTGAAAGGATCCCAACCCACAGGTCGAGAATCACTGCCCTAGGGCACAGTGTGAAAACCTCCATTACAGGTGCCAATGGAGAACACTACAGAAAGTTGGAGTTCTGCAGGCAGCTGAAGACAAAAATGTTGGAATATGTTAAAGGAGAATCTTTAACTTTTCACAAACTGAGAGTGTCTTAGTTTTAATTGTCAATGTGACACAGCCTAAAGTCATCTGAGGGGAAAGCCTGGACTCAAGAACGTCCTAGATCAGATTTGTCTTTGGCATGTCTGTGGATCTTGATTGCAGCCAACTATGGGCAATACCATCCCTACGAAAGGTGGGCTTGGCTGCTTAAGAGAGCTAAATACACATGAGCCTAAGCCTGTAAACAGTTTCTCTACTGCTACTGCTTCAGTTCCTGCCCTGAATTTTTTCCAAAGCAAGTCCTGTTTTGTTTTTTTTTAAAAGATCCCCCCACAAAGAGGCATACGTGATCACTCTGGCCTAGAACTCACAGAGAGCCACCTGCCTTTCCCTCTATTTTCCAAGTGCTGGGATTAAAGTGTGTGCTACCACATGCAGCTTTCTAGCTAATTTTTTAGGATCAAATTTTGTTGGTGTTAAGAATAGTCTTCAAAATTTTAAGAGAAAACACTAGTGTTGTGATCTCAGAGAAAAATACAGTATTTGAAATTTAACCTCATTTTCTTCTTTATCAGACTAGCCAAAGGGTAATTTTTGGTTTCTTTCCCATTTCTACCCCCTTATCCCTGGTGTGCTGGGGATCAGACTTGGGGGCTTGTGCATGTCAGACAAGGACTCTGTTGTTGAGAGCTCTGTCTCTAGTCCTGAAGTATGATTTCATATGTAATTATATACTTATTTCATGGATAAGTAATTATTTGTGATCTAACTTAATGTTCATTTTTAAACTGAAGTTATCTTTCTTTTAGATAGCATTTGAGACCAGTTTGTATGACCCATGTATAAAAGTTTGGAACTTGAAATTTTCAGTAAACAACAAAAGAGTGAAACTCCCATTTTCATTTGGTTTTGAGGGAAATATATTTCTGATTTCAGGAAGAAAAACAAAACCACCACGACCAGATTCCCCAGCCACTACACCAAATATATCCGTGAAAAAGAAAAATAAAGACGGGAAGGGTAAGTGCTCAGATTTCTTTATCATACAGGTTCAGGGTCCTCCTTTTCCCTCTCTTCTTCCCTGTCACTCCCTTCCTGCCCGTGTGTGTGTGTGTATGTGTGTGTGTGTTTGTGTGTGTGTGTGTGTGTGTGAGAGAGAGAGAGAAAGAGAGAAGGGGGGGAGTGTACCAAATGTGCCTACATTGGGTATGTTAAATAATCCATTAAGCCTTCAGCAAAGTTTTGCAGCTATTCAGCTAGTTTGGAGTTTCAGTTTGCAGATCCTTACTTTGGTGTGTTGGAGTTCTAGTGTTCTTACAACTCTTGCTTACATTTGAAGAATGCTATCATGGTTGATCTGCTGATTCTTATATAAAGAGAACTATTGAAAGTTTTTTTAAATTGTAATATACTTTTTGATGCTTTCACTATGTGATTGTTTTTAAAGAGCAGACAGAAAAGACATCAGTGTTTCCCTTTATGTCGTCATGAAACTAATTGACAAGATTGCTATTCATATATCATTTATGTATGAATTTAGTAAGGCCTCTACTAGATCCTATGACTGTATCCACCCACGCCGAGGGGTTGCATCAGCTAAATGAATGATGTGATATTTCTTTGTGGGTAAAGACGGACCTTGTAAGACTTCTAGTTCTGTGCTTGGCTGGTTTGTGTGTTTAAAGGAAAATGTGTTCCTTTAAAGTAAATTGATTTTGTTTCAGGAAACACAATTTACCTTTGGGAGTTTTTACTGGCTCTGCTTCAGGACAAAGCTACCTGCCCTAAGTACATCAAATGGACACAGCGAGAAAAAGGCATTTTTAAACTGGTCGATTCTAAAGCAGTGTCTAGACTGTGGGGGAAGCACAAAAACAAACCTGATATGAACTATGAGACCATGGGAAGAGCCCTCAGGTATGTGGGGGTTTATTATGTGAAACATGTCATTTCCTAGGTACTGAAAGACAGGTAACTTTTTAAAAATTAAAGACTATGATTGTGTTTCTGCTGTTTGTTTTTGTAGTGCCAGGGAATGAACCCAGGGCTTTGTGTGTTCTAGACAAGCATTCTACTGAGCTAAATCCCCAGCCCATAAATTATATTTAAGGGAGACAACGGTTCTTAGAGAAACCAGCAACATTTAAAGTTAAATCTTACTTGAATTGGGGAAAATACTGTTCTCATACAAATAATCATGCAGACAGCAGAGTCTAGTCTGAAAGTCAGGAATCCAGATTCTGAAGCTTTTGAACAACAGTAAGAGGATTAAGTAATTTGGATTTGAGGGCATTTCCAAGTTTGGATGTTCAACTGGTAAAATCTATTCAGATATTTAAAAATAATTCAAGGCTGGGCAGTGGTTGTACACGCCTTTAATCCCAGCACTTGGGAGGCAGAGGCAGGCAGATCTCTGAGTTCAAGGCCAGCCTAGTCTACAAGAACTAGTTTCAGGACAGGCACCAAAGCTACAGAGAAACCTTGTTTCAAAAAACCAAAATAAATAAATAAAAATAATTCAAAAGCATCTCCAAAACCTTGGGGTATTGTTGGTCCCAAGCATTTCAGAAAATAGATATCCAACCTGTGTTTTACATATAAAGAGATCTGAAAATCTATAAAATGTCAAAATGTGACTCTCAGATATCTTTTATTATAGTAGAATAATACTTCAATATTGATATTAGATAAAAATAAATTTAATCCCATTTTTGTTTTGTTTTTCTATGACTGGTCATTAATTATCCCACATATGTGTTGTTTGAGAAAGACTTGAAGTAGAAATGATCAGGATATATGACTTGTCGTCTTAGAACTTGAAATAGAAAGGATCAGGATGTATGGCTTGTTGTCTTAGAACTTTCTTTCCTTCTGTTTTTCCTTTTTCCGAGACAGGATTTCACTAGTAAACTATGCTGGCCTTGAACCCACAGAGATCCACCTGTCTCTACCTTGAGACTGCTGGGATCAAAAGTGTACACCACCATGCCTTGCTTACTAATTCATCTTTTATTAGCTCAAATTGTTTAACAACTTTTCTCCTCCTCTCCTTTCCTCCTCCTCTTCCTTCTCCTCTCCTTCTTCTCTTCCTCTTCTTTTCTTCTTCTTTGAGTTTGAACTTACTAAGTTTTAAAAAAGATTTACTTGATGTATATGAATGTTTTCCTGGCATATATGTCTGTGCATTATGTGTGTGCCTGATGCCCACAGAGGTCAGAAGAAGGTGTTGAATCCCCTGAAATTGAAGTTATAGACATTATGTGGGTGTTGGGTTCTTTTCAAGGACACTAAGTGTTCTTAACCGCTGAGCATCTCTCCAGCCCCAAGGAAACATTTGAGGCAGGAGAAAGGGAGAGAGGTGCTTAGGGAAAGGACATTATACACAAAAGACATAGGTATGCATTTACAAGAATAATTTAGGTTCTTAATTTTATTAAAACCACTGACATTTGAATTACTAAATTTTGCACAATTGAGTCAAATTTAAACTTGTTCGAATGTTGCTAGTAAGATAGGGAGGGGGAGATTTGATTTACTACAATTGTAGTAAATTTGATTATCCCAGCACATTGGAGCGTGGAACAGGAAGGAAGAGAAGCAAAACTCCAGCCATTCTCCACAGTTTCCCCATTCAGTGTTTATCTTAGATTTGGTTGTTAATAAGGACTTGTGTGTGTGTATATGTGTTTGTGTGGGGGTGTATGGGTGCTTGTGGGGGAGGTGTTTTTCTTGACTACTCTCTGTTGTGTTGTGGTACCAGGTGTCTCACTGAACCTGGAGCTCATTGATTCAGCGAGGCTGTGGGTTAGTGAGCTGGTTAGAGATCTGCCTGTTTCTCGCCTCTTCAGTGCTGGGGCTACAGATATGCACCATTGGGCCCAGCCCTTGCATGGGTGCTGAGGACGGAGTTCAGGATCTTATGCAAGCAGGCACTATACTAAATCATCTTTCTAGTCCCCCATAAGGATTTAATCTGTGGAAGAGTTTGTATATATTTGGTATAAGTGCCCTTCCTTTACAGATTTCCTCATTTTCTGCCTGGCGTGATGAGACACAGCTTTAATCCCAGCACTACGGAGGCAGAGCCAGGCAGAAGTCTGTTGAGTTCATGGTCAGCCTGGTCTACAGTGTGAGTTCCAGGACAACCAGGGCTATGTAAAGAGACCCCGTCTCAAAAAACAAAACAAAAATAATGAAACCTTAGTAACAAATTTATTTTTAAACTTTAGCCCTAAAATTTTATGATTAGAAAAATTGATTTTGTTGACTACATTTTCATTTACATTTGATTTAATAAGATTGATGAAATTGTGTGCTTTTTTTACTAGGTACTATTACCAAAGAGGTATTCTTGCAAAAGTGGAAGGTCAGCGTTTGGTGTATCAGTTTAAAGAAATGCCAAAAGATCTTATATACATAGATGATGAGGATCCAAGTTCCAGCATAGAATCTTCAGATCCATCCTTATCTTCAACAACCACATCAAGTCGGAATCAAGCAAACCGATCAAGAGTATCTTCAAGTCCAGGAATAAAAGGAGGGGCCACTACAATTCTGAAACCAGGGAATTCTAAAGCTACCAAACCCAAAGATCCTGTGGAAGCTGGACAGCCATCAGAAGTTTTGAGGACAGTGCAGCCTTCACAGGCTCCCTATCCTACCCAGCTCTTCCGAACTGTTCACGTAGTACAGCCAGTACAAGCTGTCCCAGAAGGAGAAGCCACCATAACCAGCACCATGCAGGAAGAAACAGCAAATTCTTCAGTTCCGAGTATTAGGTGAGGAAACAGTGGCCAGTGCGCATCACTGTGTGATGTTCTGAGCAGAAGCATTATTAAGTGGGTCAGGGTTCAGAAGGTGCAATTCTTGGTCAATGATGTTTCAGGAGTTATATCAGTTCTCTGATTCTATCATCAGTTCTCTTTTATTTTTAATTATGTGTATATGTGTCTGTGGGTTTTTATGCACCTGACTGCAGATGCCTGTGAAGGCCTAAGATACTGGGTCCCCTAGTATCTTATAGACAGGTGTTATAGACAGTTGTAAGTTGCTTGATGTGGGTGTTGGGAATTGAATTCCTGCCTTCTGCAAGAGCAGGACATGTTTCTAACCACTGAATCATCTTTCTAGACCTTATTTATTTTTGAGATTAATCTCATATAGCCCAGAATAGCCTCTAACTGTCGCTATTTGACCTTCTCATCATCCTGATTCCCTATCTCCCAAGTGTTTTGTTACTCTACCAATTTGCTTAGCCTAATAGATCATGGTCTACAAAAACCCAGCATAAATTGTCATAACTGAGACATTTAGGATGAATAACAAAAATAAATGTTAGCACTGGGAAAATCCTATTTACAATACTTCTGAAGCTCAGGTGTGAAAATCAGGAGTCAGTTTCTCTTCTTTAGGTGTTAATGTGCCAGATGTTGGAAAGTCTCCCAGTCTAGTTTAATCAAACCAGACTGGAAAAGGTGATGAACATCTAATTGACTAAGGAAATCCTATCTCTATGTTGGTCTTCTTTTCTTATTTGATTTTAGAATAAGGTAAGAGATAATGGTCCAAAACTAAATGGATATTTCTTGCTCATGTTGTTTGTCATAGGGCTGCCACTACCATGGCCAAAACAAGTTGGTTACATAAGCCAAAGGTTTATGTAAATCACAGGACTTATCATCAACATCTTGGGTTTTCCTTTAAATCAGTTGATAATGTATATACTCATACATTTGAAAGGTTTAATTTGATCTGGACTTTATAATAGTTGAGTGAATAACAAACCCCTGGGAAAGGGTTTTCTGAGAACTGTCCCTGGTAAACGCTGGAGTTCATTTTCTTGATACTTATCCAGGCACTAATAAGTTTGTCTTAAGATTTTTAAAATTATCCTCTAAAAATACCTAAAGCTGTAAGTTTACTTTCAAAGCAAGGTAACACGGTAGGAAGAATGTCTGCCAAACCTTTCAGCCTGCCAGCTTTGCCAGTTATTAAATGTGGAAATCAATTGACTATTAGGAATATTTCCTCATCTATAAATGAAAACAGTACTTAACAGTTCGGATGGTTGTGACAGTTCAATGACACTTCTTGACACCTGAGTCAATTTCCAGCATGAGCTAAATGTCACATAATAAGTCTCAGAGATTCTGATGAATCATAAATCAGCAATATGATAGCTCTTAGTTACAAGCGGCTTAGGAGTTTTAAAAAGTAGCTAACTTGAAGATAAAACTGATGTAGCATAATTGGATACAATTGTTGATTTAATTATAAAGAAAAACGTTTGGAAATTCCTGTGGCCGTGGGGATTCCATGGTGACTTATTCTTTAATAGCTGTATTTCCTTTGATATCATATCTTGTATCCCAGACTGTCCTCAAATTTGTTATATATAGGAGGATGGCCTTGAACTTTTGATCTTCCTGCCTTTTCCTCCTGAGTGTTGACAATATAGGAGTCTGCCACCATGCCCAGTTTTTAGTTGGTTTTGAGACAAAGTAGTTAATGCTAGGGCTTTCTTTTGGGTTCCAGGAAAAAAAGGTTGTTTCTAAGGGTTATTCTGTTTTGATTTAGTCTTAGATTGTATAAGCCTTTGCTTATTGTGCATGTCATGATGCATTTTATTTTAATCATATGACTGTCTGTTGTGTATAGACACTAGAAGGTAAATGGGCATTTTCTTCCATGAGTTGACTGGGAGGACACAGTTTGCCTTACTGCAGATGTACCCAAAATTAGTTGCGATCAGTTTGGGGACCCTGTTGTTCATATCTGGATATATTCTGAGACACATTTGAATGAAACTGACCATAAAACAGGAGTCACCAAGGATTGCCAAGAGAGGGACAACTTTTTCCATTCTGTGAAGTGGGGTATATGTGCAGCTTGATATAGGTGGGGTCCCCAGGCTGCTAAACTGTCCCTGTGCTTGCCTGCTTCAGTAGTGCACAGCTACAGTCTCATCACTCAGAAGCTGGAGGCAGGAGGATCATAGTTTTGAGCCAGCTTGAGCTAAATTATAGTATTTATAATATTATAGTGCCCTATATATAAACTAACAAAAAGAAATCTAAGAGCCAATGGAATGGCTCTGCAGGTAAAGGCATTTGTTTCAGTGATCTAAGTTTTGATCTCTGGGACCCATGTGGTAGAGGGAGAGAACTGATGGATCCAAGCTGGCTTCCGGTATGTACAAGTGTGCCTCATGGCACGTATGCAAGCATAGACAGACAATTCACCTGTACACACAACCTGTCAGTGTGTATATATAAATATATACTTAAAAATGGCCAGGTCAGGTGTCTACTCAAACTGATTTCTCCAAAGACACTCTGGTTCAGATGGGAAGGATAGGGGAGGCACAGTATATTTCAGAAACCCTGTCTCCTAAGGTTGTTTTTTCAACTTACTTAGTTTGCCTAATACTTCCACGCCTTTCTGAGTCATACCCCTCTGTCCTGTCTTTATTCCTTAGCTCTGTTCTCTTCTAGCTCCACCCTTCTAGAGAGCTGTTAAAGGTAGGCGTGGTGGTGCTTGCCTGTACCCAGCATTCAAGAGGCTCACTATAAGTCTGAAGCCAGCCTCGTCAGCATGGCAGGTTCTAGGTCAATCAGAGCTACACACATAGCAAGACCTGTTTTCAAAATGAAAAAAAAAATTGAAAAAACTTTTACTATCTTAAGCAGAGACTCTGCTTTCAGTTCTTAGCTGCCCAGACTTGAAGAGTCACATAAAACTATATTATTTCCATCTTTACATGGCGTATTTTTCTTTTTTCTTTTTTCTTTTTTTGGCTTTTCGAGACCGGGTTTCTCTGTGGCTTTGGAGCCTGTCCTGGAACTAGCTCTTGTAGACCAGGCTGGTCTCGAACTCACAGAGATCCTACCTCTGCCTCCCAAGTGCTGGGATTAAAGGCGTGCGCCACCACCACCCGGCAATGGCTTATTTTTCTTTACTCCTTTAATCTAGGACTGTCTGTATTATTTTATATAACTTTTACTGTCTCTCTAAAGACTTTGTTTTTTAAAACTGTTTGTTTCTTTTTCTGTCTATAATACAACTATCCAACCCCAGACTGATGTCACAGTGGTGCCTTGGGTGTCAGTCTGACAGGAGAGTTAGCGTCCCACATACAGATGCTCTAGTCATCCTGTACCTTCCCCCTTCGTTTGAACTTCTAAGTTGCACTTGGTTTTTGTCTTATCTTTTCATATGGGCTGTTTATCTTTGTATATGTGACCAGTCACATATAGCTAGCACAATCTATATTTAATAATTTTCTAGTTGATATTTAGTACTGGGCTATGTGAAGTGTAACTTTCACAAAATAACAAATTCAGAGAGAACTCTATCAAGAGTTTTCAACTGATTTATATTTTAAACATTTTTCTTTTCTTTTTTTTAAAAAAAAGATTTATTTGTTATGTGTGCAGTGTCCTGCCTGCATGTATGCCTGCAGGCTAGAAGAGTGCACCAGATCTCGTAACGGATGGTTATGAGCTACCATGTGGTTGCTGGGAATTAAACTCAGGACCTCTGGGAGCACAGCCTGTGCTCTTAACCACTGAGCCATCTCTCCAGCCTAGTCAACAAATTTATAATAACAAAAACCATAACTATAAAGTTTAAGTTGCATGTGATAGTATACGCCTTTGGGTGGTAGAGGCAGGACCTAGAGATAAGGCTAGCCTAGGCTATAAGAGACTTATGCCTCAAACAAACAAACAAACAAGCAAAATCGTATAATATTTATAAAGTGCAAACTTTAAAAATTATATTGAGTCATCATATCACTTATGAACTTTTTTATTTAATGATGAGGTTAGCTCATTATTACAACTCATTCTCTAAACTGGATTTTACATTAATATTTTTATGTTGAATTGTAGTTTTATGCTAGGTGGGGTGGCATGTTTATACTACTGTCTATTGGTGAATGGGATCAGGGCTAGCCAGGGCAGCATAAAGAGAACTTATATTGAAAAAAAATTACTGTGAAAATTACTTTGGCTGCTAAAATATATGTGTATTTTACCAAAGCTTGACCTTAACTTTGCTCTCTGTTGACCTAGAACTCATAGAAGTTATAGTCATGATTTTTATGATGTAGATCTGATACCAATTATGAGCTACTGAAATCCTAGTAACTCTGTTAAAAAAAAAATAGATAATTCTGTTAAGATAGGATCTGTTAAAGCTAATCAAGCATTTTTTCTCTTACATTAGAAAACAGGTTGAACAGAATTATATGAAGTTTGGTGTTTGTTAGGAGTAAGCATGGTCAATCAATAGACCTGCTTTTATTTATTTATTTATTTGTTTGTTTGTTTGTTTTTTTGAGACCGGGTAGACCTGCTTTTAAATGCACACTTTTCTTTAGAGTGGCCCATGCATACATACCTTGCTTAGAGTGTTGATACCATAGTCACTTGTATTAATGTGGCAGTATTCAGTGTTTTCACGTGAGACAGTCTTTCTGTCCAGCCCTCGGTGACCTCGAACTGCCTCTGCCTCCTTAGTGTGGTGATTACAGGGGTGTGCTGCTGAAACACCCAGCCTGTATGATGTCTTTTGTTTTGGTTTTTTTTTTCCAATCAGCATTTATTTAAAATGTAATTGACAGAATATATGTATGTATGCATGTATGTATGTATGTATGTATATTATAAAAACACCCCTGGAAACTTGAGGGCATTTTTTAAAAATAAGTTTCTACCTTGAGAAATGCTTTTTTAAATTATTTGTTATATATATAATATTCTTTGTATGTCTGCAGGCCAGAAGAGGGCACCAGACCTCATTACAGATGGTTGTGAGCCACCATGTGGTTGCCGGGAATTGAACTCAGGACCTTTGGAAGAGCAGGCAATGCTCTTAACCACTGAGCCAATCTCTCCAGCCCGCCTGCATATATTTTTAAACACACTGTAAACCATTTAAAGATTTTCTTCATCCTATAATCTCTCTTTATTGTATATCTCTCTTTTTCAGACCACGAGTCTTTAATTTGCTAATCAATATGGAGAAGATTAAAGCCGTGGCTTTGACGGCTGAATCCCGTCCATTCCTTAGCTTTCTGAGATTCCAGCCTCATGGCAGAGGTACCAGCCGGAGCCATGTTTATTGTCACAATTCCATGGCGTTTCAGGGTCCCTGCCACCACCAAAAAGCATGTGGGCAACTTTTCATCAACACTATTTAAGTGTTTCGTGGTAGGACCTCTTAAAAGAGCTGCAAGGTTTTGCAGCTAGAGCCTCTTAAATTTCTGCAAAGTTTCTGCAGCTAAAGCTGAGTCAGGAAGCCTCTCTTAAATGAGAGTGCTTGCCTCTGCCAAACAAACCCAGCTGAGAAAATGCTGCTATCAATAAGTCATGCTTTTTTTTTTTTTTTTGAGTCAGGGTTTCTCTGTAGCTTTGGTGCCTGTCCCGGAACTAGCTCTTATAGACCATGCTGGCCTCGAACTCCCAGAGATCTGCCTGCCTCTGCCTCCCGAGTGCTGGGATTAAAGGCGTGCACCACCACCGCCCGTCTAATGAGTCATGCTTAAATCTATTCTTTTTTGTCAAGAATTACTTCCCAAGCTCTCTCAGGCTTTGTGTGGATGCAGTTGTCCACATGGGCACCATTCTGTTGTCTGAGTTTTCTGTCCTGCCTGGTTTCCACAGTCATTAAGTCCCAAAGAAATCACACACAGTCCTACATTAGTTATAAATTGATTGGTCCATTAGCTCAGGCTTCTTATTAACTTTTAAAACTTATATTAGCCCATTATTCTTGTATATGTTAGCCACGTTAGCTCGGTACCTTATTTGGTGAGGCAGTCACATCTTGTTTCTTCTGTGGCTGGGTCATGACTCCTGTATGTTTGGCATGATGTTAATTATGCTGTGATAAAAACAGGGGGAAGGATCAGTAGCAATGAGAATGTATGACATTATAAAGTTTTAAAAGATGTACCATTTGCTAATTGTCTCACTTCTATTTGGTGATCTCAATAGGACGATACAAGCTTCAACCCAGGTTCCAGTAGTCGTGTCTCCTGGCAACCAGCAGTTGCATACAGTAACACTCCAGACAGTGCCACTCACAACGGTTATAGCCAGCACAGACCCATCGTCAGGTGCCGGGTCACAGAAATTTATTTTACAAGCCATTCCATCATCACAGCCCATGACAGTACTGAAGGAAAACGTCATGCTGCAGTCACAGAAGCCGGGCCCTCCTCCTTCAATTGTCTTCAGCCCCGCCCATGTACAGCAAGTCCTCACAAGCAATGTTCAGTCCCTTTGCAATGGAGCTGTCAGTATGGATTCCTCTCCATCCTTCAGTGCTACTACACCTGTGGTGACCTTTTCTCGAAGTTCACAGCTGGTTGCACACCCACCTGGCACTGTGATCACCTCTGTTATTAAAGCTCAGGAAACAAAGACTCTCAAAGAAGAAGCAGAGAAAAGGATGGAAGATGATTTGAATGAAGAGACAGAGAAAACTGAAGAGCAGCCACAGCCGTATGTGATGGTGGTGTCCAGTTCAAACGGGTTTCCCTCTCAGGTAGCCATCAAGCAGAATGAACTGCTCGAGCCCAACTCTTTTTAATTAACACACCAAAGGAATTATGGGTGTTTTTTTTTTTTTAAAAATTGAACTCCTTTTTTGGTTGTCTGAAAATAACCTGATTTTTTTCCTGAGATAAATCCACAGAAGTTGATAATTCTATAATTGTTAGACATAGTTACCTTTGCCTTCTAGATGAGGAGGAAAACCTCTATGTTTCTGAACTCAGTTGTGAAGGAGCAGGAATTTTATACTATGAAGAAATTCTTAAGATTTTTTTCAATTGCTATATCATAAATATTTTTAAAGTTTCTTTTCTAACTTGACACTGTATTAGCTTCCTGAATGGTTTGTAAATACTACTTAAATATAAGTCAACAGGAAATTTATATAGGAAATATTTTCATTCCACTTGTATAATTTAAGTCTTGACTCAGATGCAAGAAACTTATTTTATACTATTAAAATTATGATATCACTTTGACTTTAGTTGGCTGCACTGTTTAAATAACATTACAAATCTGTTGGCACATGTAATCCCAGCACCTGGGAGGGGGATAAAGGGCAATCAGGAGTTGAAGGCTAGCTTTAACTACATAGTGAGTTTGAAGCCAGCCTGGGCTACATGAAACCTTTCAAAAACAAAAGCAAAAGAAAGCAACAAAAATATTAAAGTGTGCCTATGATAATGTCTGGACCTGAGTGTCAGAGCTGCGATATTATTAAGGCAGCAGCCTGTGAGGGGCACTCCCACTAGCTAGGTGTGTAACCCTGGGCAGGCCACTTCATGTGCTAGAGTCTTTGCCATTCTGCTAAAAACAAGGGATGCACTGGACGAGACAAAATGGTCTCCAAGTTCCCTTCTTATAAACTTTATGATTTTTAATATCTGTACTTTAAAATTATTCAGAATATTGCCCGAGTATTTCCTATTGTAAATATAGGTAAAATACTGTATAAAAATGTTTCCTCACAAAATTATTCTTATCAGTAAGATCTGCCATAAATTCTTTGAGTTCTTTGTTCATTAATTCTTAGGCCACCGTGTAGTGTGGCTTACTGGTAAACTTACTTCCGTGCTGAGTGCTAAATGATAAACTGCTGTTCTGAGAGTCAGGGCTTCCAAGGCCCAAGGACGCAGCCTGGGTCCTGAACTGATGTGTGGAGTCAGTTATTAGAAAGGCATAATTGCTTCTTATTTGGATAATTTTTTACTGTGGGTGGAGGGGAAAGAAATTGCATACAAAGATAACACATATCCAATTTCCTGAAGTAGAGTTCTTAGATTACTGTGTCAGCTGTAAATAATGTACATTTAATGTCACAAGAAATTGTTTTCTGCAAATTTTCTAGTATAGAAATTTTGTAGAAGAAAAATCATTATGTTTAGAGGGCTAATATTATATGTTTTCATATTATAAAATAAATTTGTATTTAAACAAAAATTTAAAATTTTTGGAATCTCTACTCGTTTTTGTATCTTTAATTGTTTATTATTAAATCATGTAAAAGTTCTCAATATTTCTGTTTCCAAGCAAGTGTTTCTTGTCTTTATTTCTTTTGCTTTTCGACACAAGGCCTCCCTGGACACACTGTGCTATCCTTCCTCAGACTCCTGAGTGCAGGCACATGCCATCATACTTGTCAAGTGTTCCTCTCATACTGTGTGCACATCCCATATGCATGCCTGAGTGTGAACACAGTGCAGCTGGAGGCTGTGCTTTCACTTCCTGGATGCCCAGTCCCAAGTAATCACACAGAAACGTATATTAATTGCAACCTCTTTGGCCTATTAGCTCAGGCTATTATTAACTAGCTCTTACAACTTAAATTAACCCATTTTTACTAATTCGTGTATTTCTTTTTTTTTTTAAAGAGTTATTTATTTATTATGTACACAGTGTTCAGCCTCCATGTATACCTGCAGGCCAGAAGAGGGCACCAGATCTCATTACAGATGGTTGTGAGCCACCATGTGGTTGCTGGGAATTGAACTCAGGACCTCTGGAAGAGCAGTCAGTGCTCTTAACCTCTGAGCCATCTCTCCAGCCCTAATCCGTGTATTTCTGTATTTCCACATGGCCATGGCTTACTAGTAATGTTCTGGCATCTTATCCCTTTGGCTGCTACATTGCACCTCCCAGACTCTGCCTTCTTTTCCCCTCTATCTTAGTATGGATTTCCCACCTGGCTCTATTCTACCTGGCTACTGGATGCTACAAGCTATAACATTATACAGTAATTGCTCAGCCATATTTTCACAAGGGATCTGGTAAAGGCTAAACCAAAAGACCAGGCTTTTTGGTGTTACTGCTTTGTGAACAAAGTGGCTGTCCTTTGCTGTAGATGTTTTGCTGTAACTGACTTCCTTTTCCTTTACATATTTGGGAATCAGTTCCCACCATTCAGAACTGTTTTGTGAAAGCAGTTTCCCACTACCAGACCTTGTTCCTTTCTCCTAGGTAAGCGCAGAGATCTGCCTTCCTGCAATTACCTTTATCAGCAGGCATTTGGTCAGAGTTTAGGGTCTGGCCAAAGAGCGTTCTATTTAAGATATTCACAGATCTCCAAGGACATAGAATTACTCCCTGCCCAAGCTGCTGCTCTGGTCTTACCCCAAGACCAGAATGGCTGATAAGAGCATAGCCTGGAACTGATAATTTAGAGGTCTGGGCCCCTTCTGGAACTGATAATTTAGAGGCCTGGGTCCCTTCTTTGTTTTTATTGCATAGATCAAAACTCCAGACCTAGGCCCTTAGAAACTGCAGTGTCTTGTGCATGTGCTATCTGATCAAGAAATGAGTTTCTTCCTGTTTACGTAGGTTGCCTGGCTGCCTGGTAGCCTCTATGCTTGCTGGGAGAAAAGAAGTGATGTACTGATTTAAACAATCCATGTCCTATTCATAATTTTACTAGAAATAAACTTTTTAGTCCTTTACTAGCCACCTAAAAATGTACTATAGCACACTAATCTTCCCCTCTAGAATTCCCTGATGATTTAATTCCTTTCTTAACTAACTTTCTCCATTAAGGAGTTCACTGGACGGGTACTAGCCATTCCCACAGATCTGTTTATGTGTGTGTGTGAGTAAACCTTTATCTGATTTTCTATGGGGCAAAAGAATTCCAGACCTGAAACCTGCTAGGGCTGGGGAATTGCTGGTTTTAAGGGTATATATGACTGGGAACATTTCTAATGAGGACAAGTAAGAATGATGTAGAACTAAGAACAATGTAGAGCTAGAGAGAACAAGGAAGAATAGGGATTGAAAGAATAAAAACCATGGACAGGTGATTCCCGTTGTGAGTAGATTTCTTACCCCTCATATCTTTACCCTCAGATCTCTAACCTTCCATTAGCTATTTGTAGTGTCCTTAATTGAACCCCATTAATTTGCCAAATCGGTTTCTTTATTAATTAATGGTAATAAGACATAGTCACAGCATACAGAAGGACATCCCACATCAACAAAGAGAAGAGAACAACTTTTTGGGAGTTGGTTCTTTTCTTCCACCATGGGTTCCTGGGTGGAATTCAGGTTTGCACAGTTTTTAGCCTCTGAGCCACCATACTGGCTCTGGCAAATGTTTCTTACACACACACACACACACACACACACACACACGCACGCACGCACACACACAGAGTTACTAGTATTTAAAGTGGTACTAGATGACAAGATGTTTCTATGAGACTTCCTGGTCAAAGTCGCAGGAGGCTATCTTTTCCTTTTGCTATGCCATATGATAGTTTCTAGACATCACACAATAGAATACCAATGATGTAGTCCAGTTTATTATTAATATTAAGGTGGCAAAAGAGCAGTTGAACAAGAGAATATGCTGATGATAAATCTACTTCCAAAGTAATGGCTGTCATCCATTAGGTTATGACCTCTGATCTCTTGACCCAATCACCTCTTTTGCTGGTTAGGTTTTGTCAGTTTGACAAAAGCTAGAGTCATTTGGGAAGAAGGGCCCTCACCTGAGAAAATGCCTCTATCAGATTGATTGGTGGTGGGAAGGTTCACCCTCTGTAGGTGGTGCCACACCTAGGCAGGTGGTTGATCCCAGAATGTACAAAAAAAGCAGTTGTGAGGCAAGACTTGTTAGATCTTTTCTAAGGCTTTTTACATAGTAGGTGTGATGGTGCAAACCTGTAATCCCAGTACTCGGGGACACAGAGGCAGGAGGGTCAGCAATTAAGAATCATCCTTAGATAAATAGATCACCTTGGGCTAGATGGGACTGTCTTCAGAAAGCCAAAGAAAAAAACTAAACATTTTGTGTATGAGGGTGGGGTTCTAAGTATATTTTTAAATGTTTGCATGCATGTGCAGGAACACAGTAGATACTGGAGAACGTTGGGTTTGGGTCTGAGATAGGTCCTACAGATCCTGTGCTACTTCGGGTCCTGAGGATCTGAATTCAGGTCACCAGGCTTACACAGCAAGTGGTTATTTTCACTGAGACATATCTCTCCAGCCCTAAAACAGGCATTCTTATTAGAAACTTGGCCAATTAACTGCTAAACCTGGAAAAAGAAAAATTCAAGAAAACAAAAATTTCTAAAATACGGTATACTCCTACTCTCTCAGTGGTAACTAATTTTCACACATTAGTACACGTTTGTGTTGTGTGTGTGTGTATTGAGACAAGGTCTCAACTATGTATTCCTGGCTGGCCTGGAATTCAGAGAATCCACTTGCTTTTGCCTTCCAAGTGCTGGGATGTAAGGCATGTGCCAGGACTAATACATAACTTTTTTTTTCTTTTCAAAACAGGGTTTCTCTGTGTAGCCTTGGTTGTACTAGAACTTGTTCTGTAGATCAGGCTGTCCTCAAACTCATGGAGAGTCACTTGCCTGTGCCTCCCAAGTGCTGGGATTAAAGGCATGCGCCACTGCCTGGCAATACGTAATTTTTTAAAAACAGTTAATGTATATGTGTGCCTTAAGTGTTCTATTGCTGTGAAGAGACACCATGATCATGGCAGCTCTTATAATAGGAAGCATTTAACTGGTGCTTGCTTATAATTTCAGAGGTTTAGTCTGTTACCTCATGGTGGGGAACATTGCAGCATACATACAATGTAGCTGAGAGTTCTATGTCCAGATTGGAAGACAGCAGGAAGAGAGACACTGGGTCTGTCTTGTGCCCTTAAAACCTCAAAGCCTACCACAGTGACTCACTACCCCCAACAAGGCCACATCTCCTAATTCTTTCAAGTAGTGTTACTCCTCGGTGACCACACATGCAAATCTATGAGCCTATAGGGGCCATTCTTTTTCAAACCACGTTTTTTGTCTGCATGTATATACCCATACATAGCTAGATAGATGCACCACATTTGTGAAATGCCTATAGAAGTCAGGTGTTGGTACCCTGAGACTGGAGTTATAAATGGGTGTGTTCAATGCTCTTAACCTCTGAGCCATCTCTCCTGCATACTAATAAAATTTTATAGGTGTGTAATATTAGTAAATTATAAACAACTTGAAGAAAACTTTTTTTTTTTTTTTTTTTAGAGAGGGTCTCCATGTACATCTCTGTCTGGCCTGCTGGGCCACCTCACCAGACCAAACTAAATCTTTTTTTTTTTTTTTTTTTGATTTTCGAGACAGGGTTTCTCCGTAGTTTTTGGTTCCTGTCCTGGAACTAGCTCTTGTAGACCAGGCTGGCCTTGAACTCACAGAGATTCACCTGCCTCTGCCTCCAAACTAAATCTTTTAAATTAGGTTAGTAGAGTTTTTCACTGCATAGAAAGACAGCAGTTCATTTGTGCTACTATAAAAAATATACTTAAAACTGGGTCATTTAATAGGCACAGAAATTTTAGAGTCTAGAAAATTCTAAATGAATGTGCTGGTAGGTCTGGCATGCCTGTTTCCAAGAAGATGCCTTGAATTTTAAACAGGGCAATAAGTTTGTCGTCAAATTTAAGGGGATGGCCTGGAAGGATGGCTCACAACCAAAAAAGAGTTCGATTCCCAGCACCCACGGCTGTCCCTACAGGTACCCCCCAAAAAAAATTTAAGGGGAAATGATCTTTTCAGTAAGTGGCTTTGAATTAGCTGGTATCTGTATGGAGGAGAAAATGAACTTTTATCTCTACTGTTATACTTTTACAAAAGTTGTCAAAGTATATAAACACTAGACTTAAATGTTGAAAGTGAAAGATTTAAAAGAAAATCTTTCCATAGCTTTTGAATAGGCAGCCTTACATGTGACACAAAAGAACGAATCATAAATTGTTAGCATTAAACTTGTTTCAGATAATATTAAGAGAATGAGATGACAGCTAGCACAAGGGATCCAAGAAATAATTCACATCCAACCACACAGAGCACTGTAAAGTGAAAGCCAGCATTTGCTTTAAAGATGTTTATGCAAAAGCCAATTCTCATCTTTCTTTACACATCTGTTCCTTATAGTTTAGTGTCGGCTGGGCACACAAAAACACTTTGAAACACTTTCAACCCAAAGATCCAAATTGCAGCCTTCTCCTTCCCCTTACAAACCTGCTCAGCTTCAATTTCGGCTAACTCTAACTGCTCACCAATTAACTCAATCTAGAAACCCGCACCTCTTTCAGTTTAGTGGCCAGAGGCCTACTCTGACTCAAGTCTCTCACCTTCTTCTCCCTTTTTACAATCAGTGGATTCAGATTTTTCCCCCTTATCTAGTATCAACACTTCTCTTTCTCTCTCAAACCATGCATTCACAACACAGATGGGAAATGTCTACAGCTTGCAAATTTGTAACATTTTAAACTTTTTAGTATTCCACACCTTTATCTCTTGATGACCAGGCACATACTTAATCCATGTACTCTTTTGTTTCTTCAACTTGAATACGGCTTACGTTTCCTTGTATTTTCTTTCTTTCTTTCTTTCCTTCCTTCCTTCCTTCCTTCCTTCCTTCCTTCCTCCCTCCCTCCCTCCCTCCCTCCCTCCCTCCCTCCCTTTCCTCCCTCCTTCCTTTTTTCTCTTTGGTTTTTTTCGAGACGGGTTCTCTATAGCTTTGGAGACTGTCCTGGAACTAGCTCTTGTAGACCAGGCTGGCCTCGAACTCTCAGAGATCCGCCTGCCTCTGCCTCCCAAGTGCTGGGATTAAAGGCCCGCACCACCACCGCCCGGCAAAATACTTATTTTTGTTTTTCTGTTTGGTTTTTGGTTTTTCGAGATAGAATTTCTCTAGCTTTGGAGCCTGCCCTGGTGCTCGCTTTGTAGACCAGCTGGCTTCAAACTCACATAGATCCACCTGCCTCTGCCTCTCGAGTGTTGGGATTAAAGGTGTGCTCCACCACTGCCCAGCTCCTTGTATTTTCAGATGCAACCCCCCCCCCCCCCATTTTGTGCAGCTGCATGGGGTGAGTGGCGGGTGTTTTTGTTTTCTTTTTTTGTTTGTTTGTTTTATCGAGACAGGGTTTTTCAGTAGCTTTGGAGCCCGTCCTGGAACTAGCTCTAGTAGACCAGGCTGGCCTTGAACTCAGAGATTCATCGCTTGCCTCTGCCCCCCCCCCCCCCCCCCGTAGGGATTAAAGGTGTGCGCCACCACCGCCTTTAAAAAAAAAAAAACAAAACAAAACAGAAAGTGGGATTGCCCAGAGGGCAAACATGCTGAGGATTTTGGCCTATATTGGAGAAAAGTACTAGAAAGGCGGGGAAGAATAAGTTTGGCTTTTTTTTAAGTAAAAGTCAGAAGAATGGGCGAATTTAACAGTGAAGATATGTAAGCAAATGCCTGAACTGTAATTTTTTTTTCTTCATTGACTCTCATGTTTCCAAACTGTGGGGTCTTACATCATGTTTAAGGAAGCCATCGACCACCTCTTCATCCATTTTGTAAAATGACATTCGGGGCATATTAACAGCTCTTAAATCAATTCTCATCTGCAGTGTGGATGCAGTGCATACTTTAATTCTGTTACTCGCTCTGTTGAGCTTCTCACCCCCATTCCTCCCTGTTGCTCATTACCACTTCCCTCAAGGACCTTGCAGGAAACTTTCCCACCTGACGTTTGCCTCTAAGGACGGCGAGGGTGGGAGGGGAAGCCTGACCGGGTAGTTAGAACATGGCATCACTGAGACAATTTAGAGCAACTTCCATTCACCCGGTGCCTTCAAAACAGGCTTTTCTTGGTTTGGAAGGCCGAAAAGGAAGGAAGTTTAGGGTGTGGACAGGTAGGTTCTGGCCGTGCCTCCCGAAAATACCACCCTCCGTGTCGGTAAAGCGACTTCCGGCGAGCCAGCCCGTCGGAGTTCCCCGCTGAGCGCCGTACGAATTCACGCGCCATACCCGGCTCTGCGGCCGGAAAAGACCTGGCAGCCGCGAATGACGTCACGCGCAGCTTGGCCGCCTGCAGGAGCCATGATGGAAACCGGAGAAAACAGCGATTACTTAACGTGGCACACTTTAACGGAGCCGCGAACTCCCCCGACCGACCCCGGTGCCTTACAGCGGGGTTTTGAGGCAATACCAGGGGTCCTGCGAGCCGTGCACGAAACTCCTCCGGGCACGCGGCCGGACACAGGCCTCCTGACCACGCCTCCGGGGCGGGGCCTGGCGCGCGTCACCGGCCGGGGGCGTGGCCAGAGAGCGTTTCCTCCTCTTTCCCAGCGGGCCCCGCGCCCACCTGCCCGCCCTTCGCCTCCTTTTCCGCGGCCGCCTGCTGCGCGCCTGCTGATTGGCTGCCGAGGACGGAAGCTCTGTTGGTGTTTCTTTAGAAGTTTCCCCCCCTGGGCGGCGGCAGAGGTGGTAACCAAGGTAGAAAACGCTTGGGCCGAAGCTTTAGTGGTTCTTAGGGATGGCGGCAGCTGCAGCAGGATCTGCAACGTCCCAGCGGTGCGTGATTTTCCTCACCTTTGCTGTTTGTGTTACTATTCTTTCCTTGGTTAGTGAGCCCTGCTGAAGTCCTTGTTTTCCTGGCAGGTTTTTCCAGAGCTTCTCAGATGCTCTGATCGACGAGGACCCCCAGGCGGCGTTAGAGGTGAGTGAGCTCATCTGCTCCATTCGCACTGGGACTGTTGGACTCCTTTAAGCCCCGCCTCTTTCCATCTTTACCTTCGTGGGACCAAAACTACAATTTTAAGTGTGTCTCAGTCCCAATATTAGGAACCCGAGATCCAGTTCTTTGTCCCCTAGTGACCCCTTTGCCACCGATCTTGCCCTTTCACTCCCCAGACTTAGGCACCTCCCTCCAATTCATTTCTTGGACACTTAGTTTCCATCTGTGATTGACCTGAAGCAACCTCTTTTACTGGCGTTTATGTTCAAGGAAAGGGCGAAGATAGGGCTTAATGTACCATTTTTTTAATTTGACAGATTTGGTTGCCTGAGCCAGGTGCTGTTAAATGTCCTTAATTGACGAAATTTATAAAGAACGTTTTTGCTTCTGTGCCTGAAACTTTACAGATGTCTGTCTGTCCTTTTTTTTTCACGCAGTTGTTTATAAAAACGCGTTTGTATACCTAGTCTGGCCTCAAACTTTGGATTCCGTGAGTGCTTGGGATATACCACTAAACCCTACCTGAATTTTTAATATTGTGCGTGTTGCCTTTGGACTATTTCAGGTAAAGTCTGGAGCAAACGATCTTTCTAAAGATGTTGATTAGGAGCACTGACTGGTCTGGAGAGAGTTGTTAGGACACATCAAGTATGGTGGCACAGGCCCTGTAATCCCAGTACTCCTGAGGGTACTGACTGTGAGGGTCAGAAATTCAAGGTCATCCTCAGCCTCAATGTCAATTGAGACTAACCTTGGATTTGTGAAATCTTGCTTGACACTTTAGAGCTCTAAGAATCATGCTGGAAAAAGGAGCCCTAGAGAAATCACTTCTCAAGAGGCTAGCGACCTAGTAGAGCTACCCTGTTGCTTGAATGTTTCAAGTTTGATTTTGTATTATCAGCTTCACTGAGTGATCATCAGGTCAAACATGTTGTTGATTGCTGCACGCCTTCAATCCCGATATTTGGGACGGAGAGGCAGGTAAGAAAGATCTGAGTTCAAGGCCAGCCTACCCAGTGAGTTCCTGGACAGCCAAGGTTGTTCAGAGAAACCCTGCCTGGAAAAACAAAACCAAACCAAACAAAGAAAACAAGGTGGGGCTGGAGAGGTGGCTCAGAGAACTTAGGCTGCTCTTCCAGAAATCCTTAGTTAATTCCCAGCAACCTCATGGTAGCTTACAACTATCTACAATGAGATCTGGTGCCCTCTTCTGGCATGCCAGTGTACTTGGAGGCGGAACACTGTATACATAATAAATAAAATCTTTTTAAAAAAGAAAAGGCGTTGGTGACTTTGAGATTACAACTGGAAACAAATGTGTTTTTTCTTTTTTGCCAAAGCAGTAAAAACAAAAAGGAGAAAATGGGGAGGACTGAGAAAGAAAGAAATGAATAATTATTGAATTATTGAATGCTTATTGAGTGCTGGGAACAGATCTAGGCTGCCCCCAAAGCCCTAAGATCATTGACAAATGCTGCTCCTTCTAATGTAGTCCTTGTAACTCTAACCGTAGTGGCTACTACACATTCTGAACTTATGTATTAATTTTTCTGTTTGAATGAAAATGGGTTCAGTAAAGAAACCAAAATAGCCACTCTGTGAGTGAAAGGGGGGAAAGTTTATTCTAAACTGCCAAGGCAAAGCAGATAGAGGGAGGGAAGAAGCAAGAGGGGGGGGAAAGAGAGAGTATGAGAATGAGATAGAGACAGTGTGTGTCTGTGTGTTCTGTGGGGAATGGATACCTGGGAGGACAGGAGCCTGTGGACTGGGGTGGGGGTTTGTGAGTAGGGAGCCTTGAAACTAGCATTGACCTTGACTAAAATGCCAAGCCAAGCCTTAAGTTCCTTTTGCCAGATATGAGAATTACTCTCTTTAGCAAGTAGTAACTATCTTCAAGCCTCTGAGAAAATGCCAGCTTTTGTCTAAATGCCTGACTTTGGGGAAAGGAATACCTGGGGGGAACCTGACACTGTTTCTGGTCTTGCTTTGTTTTGCTGTGTTAATGACACAGTAGCCAGAATGACAGTTTTAAAATATAAGTTGGATCATGTTACTTCTCTACTAAAACTTTCCATGACTATCCTTCACACTGATGGTCCAGATTCCTAATCTTGGCCTGCAGGGCTCCTGGTGAGGTAAACAGCTTGGTGCTTCACACTGTTGCAAATGCTTCCAGTTTGGGAAACTTCTTTTTCCCAAAATATACTTGACCTATATCTCATTTTACTTGGCAATGCTTTTTTCTTTAGAGTTCACCTGAAATGAACCTTGTTGAGCGGAACCGGCTTTCCTGTGTAAATCTAAGCTAGGCACTACAGTAGTTGTCTACTCATGATGGGCAAGCTCTTCTGCTTGGTTCTTGCAACCCTGGCGTTCTCTACATTTTGCTCAGTAGGGAGTTGAAGCAAAGAGTGAAAAGGTTACCTTGCTCATAGCAAAAAAGCTTGGGAGCTGCTGGTGTCTGGTTTCAAGGGATCAAGGTCATCTGCCAGGAGAAGACTGGGGACACGTGCTGTACCAACTAGTAGTTGACTGAGAAGGAGCTTTGTGGAGAGCTCAGCTGAGATTGATAACCGTGTGGTGATCAGTTCTGATCGGTTCTGGTGTTTTCCTCCCTAACAGTGATGAATGGTTTTAATGGAGTGATGCTGTCTCTGGGCTTAGAAAGTAGCTCTGTTCCCAGGGAAAAGAGGAGGAGCCAGATGGAGACTACCCAGATATTCTTTGAACCTTAATTAGCATTTTAAAAGGGCTTAAAATTTTAAATATTTGGCCAGATGGTTGTGGCGCTCGCCTTTAATCCCAGCACTGGGGAGGCAGAGGCAGGCGGATCTCTGAGTTTGAGGCCAGTCTACAAGATGACAGGCTCCAAAAGCTACAGAGAAATCCTGTCTCAAAAAAAAAAAAAATTGAAAAGAGCTAGTCTTAGTAAAAAAAATTTTTGACAGCCTTGTTGGGATTTGAACTCCTGTCCTCATGTATGCTAAGTACCTTGCCTACCAGCCCCAGTTTCAAAGTCTTAATTATTTATCGAGACAGGGTTTGGCATATCCCAGGTTAGCTTCAACTCATGTGTAGCTGATGATGACCTTGAACTTCTGACTCCCCGTGCATCCTGTGTTATACCCTTTTTAAAAATTTTTGTTATTGATATTTATTGAGCTCTACATTTTTCTCTGCTCCTCTCCCTGCCTCTTCCTCCCCCTTCAACCCTCCACCATGGTCCTCATGCTCCCAAATTACTCAGAAGATCTTGTCTTTTTATACTTTATACTTCCCATGTAGATTAGATCTATGTAAGTCTCTCTTAGTGTCTGCATTGTTGTCTAAGTTCTCTGGGATTGTGGTTTGTAGGCTGGATTTCTTTGGTTTATGTTTAAAAACCAACTATGAGTGAATACATGTTGTAATTGTCTTTCTGTGTCTGGGTTACCTCACTCAAAAGAATATTTTCTAGCTCCATCCATTTTCCTGCAAAATTCAAGCTGTCATTCTTTCTGCTGTGTAATACTCCATTATGTAAATGTACCACATTTTTCTAATCCATTCTTCTATCGAGGGGCATTTAGGTTGTTTCCAGGTTCTGGCTATGACAGAGTTGCTATGAACATAGTTGAGCACATGTCCTTGTGGCACGATTGAACATCCTTTAGATATATACTGAAAAGTGGTATTACTGGGTCTTGAGGAAGGTTGTTTCCTAATTTTCTGAGAAATTGCCACACTGACATCCAAAGGGGTTGTACCAGCTTGCATTCCCACCAGCAATGCAGAAGTGTTTTTCCCCACAACCTCTCCAGCGTAAGTTGTCATCAGTGTTTTTGATCTTGGCCATTCTTATAGGTGTAAGATGGATGGAATTCAGGTGTAAGATGGGTTTTGTATCCAGTAGGGAAGCACTCTGCCTAGTGAGCCACCTTTATAGGAAAAAAAAAGTCTATATTAAAAATATTTTTCCTTCAACCTGCTGTCTGGGTTATGTCTTATATAATGTTTAAAAATACTTTTTTGAATTTGATCTTGACATCAAAACTTTTTTGGTTATAATATTCTGTTTCTTTTTCTCTTGACTTTTTGAGACAAGATCTCACTGTGTAAGCCCTGGCCATCTTCAAAATTCTCTATAGACCTAGCTGGTGTAGAATTCAGAGATCCCTACCACTGCCCCTGTTCTGGGATTGAAGGCATGTGCCACTATACCAGCTCATTTGCTATTTTCAAAATTGTTTTGAAAATTAGGTACAAGATTTATTTAACCTAGGGATTTCAAAATCTTAGAAAACGTCAATGCAGGTAAGGTTGGTGAGAGAAGCTTAGAGTCCAGTGACTGGAAGTTCCACTCTGGGGCTTGACAGATCTGGATTTGAATCTAGGCTTTGGTACAGTTCTGTCACTACGGAAGAAAATAAATTTTCTATGTCCCCCTGGAAAAAGAACACTCTAGTCCAAAGGTTCCCAGTCCTCCCAAAGCTTTGACCCTTTAACAAAGTTCTTCATGTTGTGGTGACCCCCAACCATAAAATTACCTTTTGTTGCTACTTCCTAACTGTAATTTTGCTGCTGTTATGAATTGTGATGTAAAAACACTGTATTCCGGGGAGGAGGGGAGGGAAATGGGAAACGGGGAGCAGGTGGAAATTTTAATTAAAAAAGAATAAAAAAAAAAATCCACTGTATTCCGATGGTCTTCAGTGACCTTGTGAAAGAATTATTCGACCCCTAAAGTGGTTGCAACCCACAGATGAAACGATAGATTTTAGGGGCTACTTGGTGATCTTGGCTGGATATGAATGAGCTGGGGGAAGAGTAATAAAGACAGTGTTAGAGATGTAAGGCTGTAGGATGTCCTGCCAAGAAGAGTCTTGTGGAACGACCTATACTTTTGCTTGACATAGTTGGGAAGCTTTGTTCAGAGACACAGCGAAGGGGTTGATGTTACTCATTGGATTAGATTCTTGTAGTGCTTTTGAAGTGGATGATTATAGGTATGTTTTTTGGTTTGTTTGTTTAATTTTTTTTTGCCAGACAAGGTCTCGTGTAAACCAAGCTTATCTGTAACTTGCTATGTAGCAGAGGAGGACCTTGAACTCCCTCACCAGCGCTGGGATAACTGGCATATGCTACCACATCCAGTTTTGTAGGTGCCAAGGTGCCAAGACTTGTGCATGCGAAGCAAGCCCTCCCCCAATCAAGCTATCACCCACCCATTCTGGTTTTGATTTTCTGGTATACATTGGTTTTGGAAATCAAGATTAAACGAGTCCACGGCTAGTGGCTGTTTAAATACATCTTTTATAAAAGCTAGTGCGTGGGTGCATTGAACAGAGAATCAGTGTTTTAGTCTGCACTTGGCATTGGCCTTATTGACATGTGATGTTTTCTTGCATTGTTAATGGTCCAACTGCTGTGTGACTACTGTGACTACCCAGGGCAGTGAACATTTTCATCTCTCTAATGCTAGCTCTTACTGAGTTGTCTGTGGGATTTTTTCTGGGCTTTGAGTAGAATGTTGTAACCTATTTTGGTTTTTTGGAATTGATAGGGATTGCCAGTTGGTTGTATGTTCACTCATTCTTTTAACTCCCATGAACTCTAGATTGAACTTGTAAGGTTGTTTTTTGTCTTTAATTTTCTTTTTTATTTTTAAGTTAAATAACTTTACATTTGTTTCCTTCCTTCCTTCCTTCTTTCTTTTTTCTTTTTTTTTTTTTTTTTTTTTTTTTTTGACAGGCTTTCTCTGTAGCCCTGGCTGCTCTGGAACTTGCTTTGTAGATCAGGCTGACCTTGAACTCACAAGAGATCCTCCTGCCCCTGCCTCCCAAGTGCTGGGTTTAAAGGCGTGCGCCACCACCGCCCGGCGAGTTTTACGTTTTCTGGGCTCCTCAAATTCCACATAGTATTTTGGCCTTCTCTAAATGAGAAGGAAAGCTGAGCTGGTCTGTGTATCAGCTGAGCTTTTTGGAATAAATGAGATGATAATAATTACTATTTATTAAACTCTTAAAGTGGGAAATAGTGATCCTTAATAGTGACAAACTCTAAACTTGTTTCCTTTTTCTCCAAATAGCTTGTCTTCAGATTTGCAGTTATGTTTTCATTAGAATTTGATGGCTTTACTCACTGTTTACTGACCTTCCACTGTTTGTATTTGTAGGAGCTGACTAAGGCTTTGGAACAGAATCCAGACGATGCACAGTATTACTGTCAGAGAGCTTATTGTCACATTCTTCTTGGGAAATATCGTGGTAACGTTTCTTGCGAGCTATCTTGTCAGTCTGTAGTTTACTTATAAATTCTGTGCAAGTTAGAACGTTGAAATGGAGTCTTAGTGGATGTGTCTGTGTGTGCCTGTGCTCACACTTGCATGTGTGTGGAGCTTAAGAATAACCTTGGGTGCACTCGGGAAAGCTGTCCATCTCTTTTAAGACAGGATGTCCCGATGGCCTGGAGCTCGCCAGATAGGCTAGACTGCTGGCCAGTGAACCTCCAGGGATTGATTCTAAGTGACTACACCTGGAGTCTTCAGCGGGGTCCTGGAGATTGCATTTAGGTCTTTGTTTGCAAATGAAGGCCTTCCCCAGCTGAGCCATCTCCCCAGCACCATCTTTGAGGATTTTTCATGGGATAAACCTGCTGAGTAACTTGATTTAACAGTTACAGATGTCTTTTCTTCAGTGGACAGAATTTATGAAGATGTCATTCATTGTGGCTGTATTCAGTGATGAATAATGCTTCATTTATTAATACACTATTTGAATCATATTCCTTGTGCTAGTAATCTTTAATAAAAATGAATTATTTCTGGAGTTATGTGCCTTTAAAAACTTGAGCGTGGCGGGGGGGCAAGAATTCAGTGTTACGTATATTGTTAATGAGAATAGGAGATGAGCTTTGGGACGTAGCTTTATTTACTGATGACAGATGACTTTTAGGAGAAAAGCTAAAGCGGGTTGGAAAGAGGCCTCAGCAGTTAAAAGAATGGAGACTGCTCTTTACAAGAGGGCCTGAGTTTTGTTCTCAGCACCCATGTTAGGTTGCTCACAACTGCCGATAACTCCAGCTCCAGCAGGTGGATCTCTGGCCTCCCTGGGATCTGAACTCTGTGGACAGACAGATTGACACACACACAATTTAATACATTTCTTTTTAAAGAAGGAAGCCAAATATTAGATCACAAGGAAGATATGAAAGTACATTTTATCTTGGATTAGTTTCTTCTTATTTAAAGCCAGTTGTCTTTCAACAATTTAAGAGGTTAGCTTTGCGCAGTGGCAGTATCGTAGCCAATGAGGTTTATCCGAGGCGCGATTATTGCTAATTGAAAACTTTTCCCAATACCCCGCCGTGACGACTTGCAATATAGTCGGCATTGGCAATTTTTGACAGTCTCTACGGAAAAGTTTTCAAAAAAAAAAAACACAATTTAAGAGGTTAAAATAAAATATTGATATATTTGTTTTACATTATTTATTTTATTTGTGTCTGTATGGCAGCTTATGAGTGCCACAGTACACATGTGGAAGGCAGAGGACAGCTTGGAGTCCACTCTCATCGTGCCGTGTGGGCATTGGCTTTATGTTGTCCAGTTTGACGACAAGCACTCTTAACTCTGTAAACACCTGACTAAACAACCTTTTCTTTTCATATATAGATGGTATTGCTGATGTAAAGAAGTCTCTTGAACTCAATCCTAACAATCCTACTGCTATCCTTAGGAAAGGGTATGTAATTAACTCCTGGGTTTGGGCTATTATAGATATTGATTTGTTGAGTAAATTTGTTATAAGCTCTTTATATATGTTGTGGCCACACAATACTGACTTCGGTTAGTATTTTAACTGAAGTGTGAGAAGATGTATGGTTTTAATGTGACGATGACTGAAGTAACCACAGAGTGTGAAGAACTGATGGGTGTTCTCTGTCAGAGCTAGATAGCCACAGGGAATAACCAACAAAACGTGCTCTGTGTGGTTTGTTTTTAAGCACTGCTTGTTTTTACTGATAAGCATGATTTAGTTAACTGAGCTAATGATTTTGTATGATTGTTCTGAAATGAATAAATTGAGTTTTAATGAACATTACACTAGATATTACAGTAGCTAAAAAGACCTTCTGGCGTATTAGCATATATTGGAATTCACTTTCAGCATCTGAAAAGTAAAAGGTGCCTTTATTTAGAAAGAAGGCTGTTGTTGAGCAGTGGTGGCGCTCGCCTTTAATCCCAGCACCTGGGAGGCAGAGAGAGGCAGGTGGATCTCTGTGAGTTCGAGGCCAGCCTGGTCTACAGAGTGAGTTCGAGGACAGGCTCCAAAACTATACAGAGAAACCCTGTCTCAAAAAACAAAACGAGAAAAAAAAAAGATGACCGTTTTTCATATTTCATGTGCGTGTATTAATCTGACTTTAATGTTCTCCTACAGGATGTGTGAATACCATGAAAAGGACTATGCTTCTGCTGTAGACACTTTTGCAGAAGGACAGAAATTAGACAGTAAGTATTGGAAATACATTTTCATAAATGAATAACCTTTCTGGATCTTAAATACCGTAACTAAATTTTGTTAAAAATCTTACTGTCCCAGAAACCAATACCCTTTTCCTTCCTTTTAACATTATTTCGTGTTGATTTTAGAATTTGAATTCACTTAAAGTTTGATTAAATTGACCTTAGTGTTTCAGTCACAGATCAACTTTGCCATTAGCAACCACAATCAGGCTATGGCGAGTGGGTTAGCCATTAAAGCGCATAATGTGCAAGCAAGGGGCTGGAGTTTGGGTCCCTAGAACCCTTTAAATGCCAGGTTGGGATGGTAGCTTACCTGATTTCAGCCTGGGAAGGCTGGAGCAAGTTGACTATGCAGACGATCCAAATAGCAAGCTCTGTGATTGAGAGGACTCGCTTCAAAGAATAGGAGGAAGAGCAATTGAGAAAGATTGCTGACTTCAGGTCAGACCTCCAAACATGCACATACATGTTCTATACACACATACATGAAAAGAGGGGGAAGGAAGGGAAGAAGCTAAAAACTGTATATAACCATTCAGTGTGCTGTAATTGGTTGTTTTTGTTATTATTTTTAATTTTTATGAAATTTTTTATTTTACATACCAACCACAGTTTCCTCTCCCTCCTCTTTTCCCTTTTCCTTCTTCCACCTCCTTTCTTACCCCTCCTCCCCATCCATTCCTCTGTAAGGGTAAGGCCTCTCATGGGAGTCAACAAAATATGTCATATCAAGTTGAGGCAGGACCAAGCCCTCCCCGCTGCATCAAGGCTGAGCAAAAGGCATCACACCATAGGGAATAGGTTCCAAAGGCACCTCATGCATCAGGGACCTGGTCCCACTGCTGGGGGACCCGAAACAGACCAAGCTATACAATATCACCCACATTCAGAGGGCCTATGTTAGTCCATGCAGTTCTCTAGCTATTGGTCTAGAGTTCATGAGCTCCCATGAGCTCAGGTCAGATGTCTCTGTGTATTTACTCCCATCTTCCTCTCTTCAACTGGACTCCTGGAGCTCAGCCCAGTGCTTGGCTGTTGATATCTGCATCTGCTTACTGGATGAAGGTTCTATGATGACACTTAGGGTGGTTACTAATCTGATTACAGGGGAAGGCCAGTTTAGGCACCCTCTCCACTATTGCTAGGAGTCTTAGCTGGGCTCATCCTTGTGAATTCCTGGGAGTTTTTTCTCCCTAACCTCAATTACGATATCTCTTTTGTTCTCCCTTTCTGTCCTTCCTCCAGTCGACTGTCCTTACGTTCCCATCCCCTCTTCTCTGCCCCCCTTCCCCACCCTCAGTTTATCCAGGAGATCTCATGGGTCCTCCTTGTTACTTAGTTTCTCTAGGACTATGGATTATAGCCTGGTTATCCTTTGTTTTATATCTAACATCCATTTATGAGTGAGTACGTACCGTGTTTCTGGGTTGACTCACTCAGGATGATTTTTTTTTTCCTAGTTCCATCCATTTGCCTGCGGATTTCATGATGTCATTTGTGTTTTAACCACTGAGTAGTGCCCCATTGTGTAAATGTACCACATTTTCTTCTACAGTTGAGGGACATCTAGGGTGTTTCCAGGTTCTGGCTATTATTACAAAGAATGCTGCTATGAGCATAATTGAGCAGGTATGCTTATGATATGATTGAGTATCCTTTGGGCATATGCCCAAGAGTGGTAATGCTGGGTCTGGAGGTAGATTGATTTCCAATTTTCTGAGAAACCCTCATACTGATTTCCAAAGTGGATGTGCAAGTTTGTACTCCCACCAGCAATGGAGGAGTGTTCCCCTTACTCCACATCCTCTCCAACCCATGCTGTTTTTGATCTTAGCCATTCTGACAGGTATAAATCTCAGGAGTCATTTTGATTTACATTTCCCTAATGGCAAAAGATGATATTCCTTAAATGTCTTTCAGCCATTTGAGATTCTTCTGCTGAGAATTCTGTTTAGTTTTGTACCCCATTTTTTAATTGGATTATTTGTTGTTTTGATGTCTAGTTTCTTTAGTTCTTTATATATTTTGGAGATCAGTCCTCTGTCAGCTGTGGGGTTGGTGAAGATCTTTTCTCATTCTGTATGCTGCCTTTTGTCTTATTGATCATGTCCTTTGTCTTACAGAAGCTTCTCAGTTTCAGGAGGTCCCATTTATTGATTGTTGCTCTCAGTGTCTGAATTACTGGTGTCACATTTAGGATGTAGTTTCCTATGTCAGTGCATTCAAGACTACTTCCCACTTTCTCTTCTGTCAGGTTCAGTGTAACTGGATTTATGTCGATGTCTTTGATCCACTTGGACTTGAGTTTTGTGCATGGGGATAGATATGGATCTGTTTGCATTCTTCTGCATGTCAACATCCTGTTGTGTCAGCACCATTTGTTGAAGATGCTTTCTTTTTTTCACTGTACAATTTTGGCTTCTTTGTCAAAAATTAGGTGTTTATAGGTGTGTGGATTAATGTCAGGGTCTTCACAGTTCAATTCCACTGATTCACCTGTCTTGTTTTTATTACTGTAGCTCTATAGTAGAGCTTGAAGTCAGGGATGGTGATGCGTCCAGAAGTTCCTTTATTGTACAGGATTGTTTTAGCTATCCTTTGTTTTTTGTTTTTCCATATGAAGTTGAGCATTTTTCTTTCAATGCTTGTGAAGGATTTTGATGGGGATTGCATTGGATCTGTAGATTGCTTTTGGTAAGATTGCTGTTTTTACTGTTAGGCTAGACTGCTGGCATTCCAAGCTGACACCACTACACTGTCTTTTTACATGAGTGCTGGATCACACTGAGGTCCTTCTGCTTTACCTACTGAGTAATCTCTCCTAGATCCTGTGTTTTCTTCTGCTGGAAAAGTGAAAATATAATTTATAATTTACTTTCTTATGTTAATGGGACTGGAGATGGCTCAGGTTAAGAACACTGGGTGCTCTTCCCGGGGATCCAGGTTGGATTCCCAGCAACCACATGGTAGCTCACAATTGCCTGTAACCCCAGTTCCGTGGAATCCTATGCCCTCTTCTGGCCTGTAAACATTACATGTACAAAGGGCACTCACATGCATAAGGTATTAAAATAAAGTTAGAATATCTGTTCATTTTAAGTTACTCAGATTGCTAAAAGAAGTTTTACAGCAGAGTCTTTATGGAGAAGTAAAGGGTTAAGTCTGAATCCCTTGTGAAGTATAGAAGAGATGGGAACTTTCTGTATCTGAGACTGACTTCATTATGGAGCTGAGGATGACCTTGACCCTGAGAGCTTCCTGCCATTACTCTGGAATGCTAGATTTACTAACCGGCACCACTGTGCCCAGTTTATGTGGTCCTGGGAAGCAAACCAGGGCTTCCTGCAGACATACACAGCTATATTCTCAGGGAAAGTAGTTTTGAGAGTATTATGTTTCTTCACATTGCCATAATTTTGAAGAGTATGAATGAACACTAAACCAGGTCTAGTTACATAGAGAAACTGAGTGCTGGAATGGTAGATTTTATAAGTAATCTTGTAGATAATTACAGGAAACTTCATAATCCAAATTGTATTATTTTTTCCTGTAGTAGAGTGTTATCACAGTTCTATAAAACAACAAAGTTCTTAACTGGAAACAGTTTATTTCAAGGGGACTTTTGTCAATGTCTGGAAAGAGTTTTGATAGTCGTAACTAGCGGAAGGGGCCCCTGAAGATCTTTGAGTAGCGTCCTCTAGTGTACATGAATGTTTCAACGAGAATGTCAGGCCTGATGAAGTTGACAAGCCTGATCCTAACGTGCTAATGCTTTAAAGTTTCCTCTGCAGTATCACTGCCCTTCTGTTATTCGATCGCTCAGAGGAAAGGACTTTAGGCTCTAATGTTCAATGACTTAGGAAGGTAGAACTTTGGGGGAAGTAATGCTTCAATTTGTTTACCCTAGTTTGGGCACATGGATTCTATAGCTGTTCATTTAAGAAGTCAGAATAATTGCTCTTTGCAAATCTAAAGAATTTAGTTATCTAATTCTATGAGGTCAGGCATTCTATGTTCTGTATTCTTTGCTTTATCCCTTCTTCCCCCTTGTATGGTAAGAGGCTTTTACTGGTATGAATAATAGGTTATTTATTTTATGTGCATTGGTGTTTTGTCCACATTCATGTCAGTGTGAGGCTGTGAGATCCCCTGGAATTGTAGTAACAGGCAGGTGTGAGCTGCCATATGGGTGCTGGGAATTGAACCCCGGTCTTCTGGAAAATCAGCCAGTGCTCTTAACCACTGAGCCATCTCTCCAGTATTAAATAGGTTATTTAAGACTAGTGTTTGAATATAATAGTTCTCCAGAAGAATATAGTACATGTGTGCCTAACTAACATTGTGATAAGGCATGAATAGTTCAGTTCCTTTTATAAGTCAGGCAATTTTAAAATGCAGTGCATGCCATTAATCTCAGTACTCAGAAGGCAGAGGCAGGCAGATCTCTATGAGTTCGAGGTCAGCCTGGTCTACAGTGCTAGTTCCGGGATAGCCAGGGTTACATAGAGAAACCCTGTATCGAGAAAGTAAACACAAGTTGTGTTTTCGGATTAGTTAGTAAACTTTTGCATTGATCACCTAATATTTAGCACCTTTTACTAGGCATAGTAGCTATTTAGATATTGTTCTAGATCTTCAGAGGTAAATAATTTTTTTATTTCATTCACATTTCTGCTCTCTATAAATATATAGTTAACTGTGTATGTTTAGTTTTTTGGATACTGTGTAACTTGGAGATGTGACTGTTTGATAATGTATGAAGTATTGAGGAAGTGACAGGTAGATGGTAGCTGCATTGTGGAGCAGGACGAAGGAGGAGAACTGAATTGACTCTCAAGCCTCCTTTGCCCTGTGAGAGAGTTCCTTTAAGATCAGGGTAGATGCAGGGAATGTAGATTACTGAGAAACTGGAGAGACTGACTAGTTAAAACTAGATGAAGAGCTCAATGGTAAGCCTGTGATCACATTAGAGCTTTATCGCTGTGGCTGCTGAACTCTGGGCAGGCAGTATCTATTTTCTTGACCGCTCAATTCCCAGTTCCTGCACTACTTTGGACATAGTAGGCAGCTAGAATGAATATGTTACATTGCTCACATGAGGGATTTTACACTCAGGGTTTTTTTGTTTGTTTGTTTGTTCCAGGTGCAGATGCAAACTTTGCCATCTGGATTAAAAGGTGCCAGGAGACTCAGAATGGTAAGTATGTTGGGTAGGTTTTTGTTTTAAAATAAACATTTCGGGCTGGAGAGATGGCTCAGAGGTTAAGAGCATTGCCTGCTCTTCCAAAGGTCCTGAGTTCAATTCCCAGCAACCACATGGTGGCTCACAACCATCTGTAATGGGGTCTGGTGTTCTCTTCTGGCCGGCAGGCAGACACACAAACAGAATATTGTATACATAATAAATAAATAAATTAAAAAAAAAAATAAACATTTCAAGTTTTTTGTTGTTGTTGTTGTTTAAATATTTTAATCTTTCTTTCTTGGTTCTGGGGATCAAACCTATGGCCTTGTACATGCTGGTCAGGTGGTTGCTCTACCACTAAGTTATACCCCAGCCCCAATAATAGACTGTTTCCGATTGACCCTCTTTTTCTTCTTAAGTCAGAAAGAAAATTTGATGGTTTTGCTTGGTCAAAAGTATTATGTTACTACCAGTAAAAGATAATGAAGGAATCTAAAGTAATTTCTGGATGCAAAATGAAAACAGTTTAATCCAAGGGTAACAATTTGCTACATTCGAAATACATAAAAAGAATTAACTTTCTTGGTTGATGTGTTTGCTGTAAAAATAATGTCTATATCTTTGCCTACAAACTTACTGTTACCTGAAAATGCTTCCTTTTTTATGTTTTTTAGGATCAGAATCTGAAGTGGTAAGTCCACTCATCCTTCACGTTTTACTTAGTCTTTAAACTTAATCAAATATATTTAAGCCAGGGTTTGGGATGAGCTCTTATTAAACAATTCAATTTAAATTTTGGTTATCTGAAATAATTCATTTTGAAGTAAAAACTGTAAATTTATAATCATGTAAAGTACTGTAGTCTTAATGAAGTTAGGGTATAATATAAGCTAATTGGTTTTTTGTGTGATCAGGGTGATTATTTCCTATTGTTTCCTTACTTATTAGGTTAAGTAGTTGTCATCATCATGAAGTAGCTCACAGCCACTTGTAGCTCTAGTTTCAAGGTATTTGATGCCCTCTGGCTTCCTAGTACACTTGTTCACATGTGATGAACAGCAAAAATGAATAATAAATCTTTTTAAAAAATTACAGTGCCATTGTAAGGAAAAGTAACAAATATTTGAATTTAATTTTTAGAAATTTCTTACTATGTGTATTAGTGTTTTGCCCGTGTTTATGTCTGGACACCACGTATATGTGTGGTATGTACGTAAGTCAGAAGATTCTGGAATTGGAGTTGGCAGGTTGTGTCGAGCTGTCATTGGATGCTGGAAATTGACTCTGAATCCCCTGGAAGGGCAGTCAGTGCTTTTGACTGCTGAGCCATCTCTCTAAGCCCCGTGGTCCACTTGTTTCTCATCAGTTTAGACTTCCACGTAGTGCAGTTAAGTTGTGGCATCCCATTTTCGTGGTAGTCACATACATAGTCAAGAAGTAAAATCACAAGAGTTGGGCAATGTGTGTATAACTCATTTTATGGATAATTACCTTTTTGAGATGCTCATTCGTCTTTTAAGAAAGATTTCCATCTCGTTTCCAAAATTACATTGAGATTGAGAAAACCACTTATTCTGAGAGATTTATTTGTGTATGAACTGTGTCTAACAGAGCTAATCTGCTTCCGACAGTGGGAACATTAGGCAGTGCGTGTGTACCAGTAAAGTTTAGAACAGTTTCCAAAATTGAAGCCCTGTTCAAACATCTCTCTACACCCGTGTTTTCCCCTTAATCCTAGGTGCCTGGGTGGTAATTAAAGAACCGATTGGAGCTGTCTTGACAGGCTAACTTCCTGGTTCACCTGCCAGTAGTGTTTGTTCAGGCCTTACTTTAGGTTTGTGTGTAGGCCAGGCTCTCGCAATGACTGAACTGAGAAAAGTGACTTGAGGGGAAAAAGGTTTATTTTGGCGCAGTGTTACTCATCTGGTTAGGGAGATAAGAAAATCATAGCTGCTTACAGCAGGGTGATCAGGAAGCAGAGAAAAAGAGAGCAGAGGGTACCCAATACCACCTTCAAAAAATTCATCCCTAGTGACTTTCCTCCAGCCAGGCCCTGCCTCCCCCAGTGGTACCATCCAGTACATGTAACCTTTGGGATCTGAGGATACTTTGTGTCTAAACTGTTCAGCCTGTGAATAACAGAATGATATTCACATAACAAACTCTCATTGGTCCAGTAATAAAAGGTACATAGCTTTAGTGTGTTCTGCCATGATGTGGTTTGGGGTGTGTGTGTGTCTTTACTTTTTTAAACGTATGTGTATACGCACCGCGTGTGTGTACCTGGTACTCTTAGATTCCAGAAGTGGGCATTGGCTTTCTTGGTACTGGAGTTACAGATGGTTGTGGGCTGTCAGTTGGTGCTGCAAACTGAACCTTGGTCTTCTGGAGAGCAGCCGGTACTTTTAACTGCTGAGCCATCCCTTCTGCCCCCAGCCAGTCTGCTTTTGTCCTGGTTCCAGGCTAAATAGTAATTGTTCTAGTTAGTGTTTGCACCTGTTTCCTGGAATGCCGAGTTGGCTTCACACCTCTTGAATGGTTTGACTGACTTCTTTGGTTGCTTCTTTTCTCATTTAGGGACAGTTCAGAGGTCTCCCATGACCCTAGGCATCATCTTTACCTTTACATACCCTTGACTAGTGAGCATGTAGTTTATCAGTGGTATGGATTGAGTAGGAGGATCAGGAAGGAGGCCAACCAGCCTAGTCTACGAATGAGACTTGCCTGAAGTAAGAGGAATTATTTCTAATGGTCAGGGTATGCTGCAGAGATGCCCTAAATAGAGTAAAATGTTCTTCTGAAGCTAACCATCGAGATGGTCCTTTACTGTTTCTAGAGCAGCAAGCATTTGATATTGTAATTGAGGCTGAAGTTATACAGTCTCTTAAAAATGATTTATCTTTCTTGAGATGGAGTCTCATTAGCTTGTGCTGGTTTTGAACTTGTTTTGTCATTGGGGATGACCTTGACCTCCTGCTTCTCCTGTCCCTGTCTCCCAAGTGCTGGGATTGCAAGTGTGTGCTACCACGTCAGGCTAAAATGGTCTTCAAAATGCTAAACTGCTCAGTTTTGAGTTCTGTATCTTATGAGTGGAAATACTACACAAATTCAGTTTTCCCAGTCATTCTTGTAGAAAGTTTTATTGTTTGTTGTGGCAGGGTCTCACTGCGTGAGGCAGGCCATCCAAGTAGCCTGCCAAGATCGCACACTGTACTTTTTCCATATTAAAGAACCACTGGGCTATGAATTAATAATGTATGAATTTTTAGTGTAATTGCTAAACTAATGTGTAAAAATCTTTCTCTTTCACCTTGCCAAAATCAGTCTGCATCTCAGAGAACTCAGTCAAAAATCAAGTAAGTGTTGTGTTGTTTTTTTTTTTTTTTATAAAGCAATGCCTAGTAATGTGCTTAAAGAGAAGAAAACTCCGTCTTCACAGAAGGCAGAGTCACACTGTGTCATTTTAAATGGTTTTTAATTGCTATGTCTTTATGAAGAATTGTATTTTAAGGCTGTCTACTAATTAGTATTAACATTTAAATAAATTCAAGTAGCTTTCATCTCTAAACTTGCTTAGCTTGCTTGCACATTATGTTGCCTTTCTGTGTATTAAGGAGCGCTATTTCCAGTTAAGTTGATACTTTTAAATATGTAAAGAAGTAGTAGGCTACCCAGAATTGTAATCTGCCATCATATGTCTGTGTGTGTGTGTGTTTGTGTGTGTGCGTGCACTCTCATGTGAGAGAGGAGCTGGAGATTGGACTAGCAAAGGCTTCCTCATTCTAGGCAAGTGCCATGTAGGTGAGTTGTTGTTCACACTATAAGAGCCAGGACAAATATAAGGTCCTGTGCTCTTACTTGGATCAGTTTTTCATAGGAATGTTCTACCTGAGTTCAAAGTTAGTAGTGAGTAGCAGTAGTGAGTAGCAAGGTTTGACTTTGGCTTAGTAAAGAGCTTGTCCTGCATTTGGATCCCCATCACCCACACAGAAACAAAACACAAAGAGACTGGTGATGGCAGCATGTATCTGTAATCCTAGTGCTGGGTAGATGGAGACAGGAGGACCCTGGAGCTCACTGGCCAGCCAGCTTGCCTAGCTATTTAGTGAGAAACCCGTTTCAGAAAATCAGGTAGGAAATAATTGAGGAGGTCACCCAACCACTGGCAACACACACATAGACTTGGACACTCAGTCACATGCATACATGCATTCAACATACACAATAAATTACTCGCTAGTCACATAACAACTTGTACTTTTTAATTTTTTTGTTGAGAAAATATTTTTATTATCATTATTTTTTACACCCAGACTGCAGTTTTATCTCCCTCCTCTTCTCCCACATCACCATGTTCCCTCTGCTTCTTGATGCCCACCCACCCACTCCTCCATTTCTATTCTGGCCTCCCATGGATATCAACCAAATGTGACATAGTAAACTGCAATAAGACTAGGTACCTCCACTTACTCATATTAAGGCTGAGGAGGCAACCCAGCATGAGGAACGGGGTCCCAAAAGCTGGCAAAAGAGTCAGAGACAGCCCTGATCCCATGTTAGGAGTCCCACAAGAAGACCAAGTTACCCAACTCACATATATGCAGAGGGCCTGTGTCAGTCCCATGTAGGTTCCTTGGTTGTTGGTTCAGTCTCTGCGAGCACTGGTTAAATAACTTGTATTCGTTTTTTCTTCACTTATTATTTTTTTTTTTAAAAAGAAAACAAGCTATCTTTTTATTTTGCATACCGATCCCAGTTCCCACTCTTGTATTCTTAAGACGCTAACAGAAACACATGATGGTTCGCTGTAGCGCTTTGCACCATCACTAAGTTGTGAGGTGTGTGCTGAGACCCTTAAAGTGCATTTCTTGAATCAAGATGCTTTATTTTAATCTGAGTAGCTGATGTGGCAGTTCCAAACCATTTATAAGCATACTGTGAGGCAGGCCCTTTCCCCTGCTTGGAAATATGATAGTGCAGGATAAATAGCTTTGCCCTCTGGGAGATGATAGTCTAGTCTGGTTTGGAAGTGTGAACGTCCACATTTTCAGAACTTTCGTTGTGGGAGGACACACGGTCTTCCCTCAAAGATTGAGTTAAAGAGAAAGATGTATAATTTGATGGCACTGTGGGAGGTCTGTGTAATTTGTACTCATTTCTTTCTCCTCCTTGTATTTGCTCCCATCCAGTGAACAGAGCTTAGAGTATTGATCCAGGTTGACCTGTGACCGCTGTATCAATGCTGCTGATTGATTCAGAAGCTGATTGCTTCATTTTCATGAGATAGCATTCTTAATCTGTTTTTTTTTTTTTTTAAAGTTAGTTAGTATTAGGTGGAAATGACAGCACTGGTAGCTGTTAAAATTTCCTCTTCTGTGTTAGCTTACACACAGCAGTATTAGGAGATGATAAGGTTTGTGCCAGCCTGTCCTCTGCCGCCCGCTCTCTTCCTGAAGTTGTTTACAGCTGCTTTGCTATTGTCTTCCTCAAGGTGGAGCTCTTGTTACTAATCAGTCTATTAATTTGACAAACAACTTTAAGAAAATCAGAAATTATATGAATATGTTCCTTTAAATAGGTATGACTGGTATCAAACGGAATCTCAAGTAATCATTACACTTATGATCAAGAATATTCAGAAGAATGATGTAAATGTGGAATTTTCAGAAAAAGAGGTAATTAGTCTTTGAACTATATATTATACAGAGGGTAAATACTATAAATACTATTTATAAGTTTAGTGTATTGCAGAACAGTTTATACCAGTTTATTAGATATATTCCATTTCTTCAGATAATATGAGAAATGCTAAATAAAGTTGGAAGCTGTTTCTCTGTGTAACAACAGCTCTAGTTATCTGGGAACTCATTTGTAGACCAGACTGGCCTGGAACTCATGGAGATCCACCTGCCTCTGCCTACCAAGTGCTGGGATTAAAGGTGTGGATCACCATCGTCCAGCTCATTTGAAATTTTTTAAAATTTGAACTACGTAGACACGACTTGTCTTGAACCTGTTGTAATCCTCCTGCCTCTGACACTAGAGTTTGTGTTACTGTGCGCTTAGTACATGGTGAGTTTATACCACCATCACTGGCTTCTCTGTGCATCCTCTGCTAGATTTGCAGAGTAAAGCAGAACTGGGTCGACATAATTAAGATCCATGCTTGGTTAAACTTACTGGGATATGCTACCCATCCATCACCACACACAAAAAGTTTAGTTGTATGGGATTTATGCATGTCTTAAAATTATTAGCTATATCAAATGAATATGATTTAATAACTTTCCTTCCTCATGATAGATACTTATGAGCAGTAGTGTGGTAGAAGTAACATTTTGCACAGGCATGCAAAATTTTAAATTCTGTATGTTGTATTACTTTGTTATGTATTATGTTTTCTTTATTTAAATGTTGGGTATGTGTAATTAGATCTGTATTTAATACTACGTAATATTATTTTCTGCCATTTGCTTCTGTATATGAGAATCCAAATGAAAGATGCCATGTGGACAAAAAACAACTTTAAAGTACCTAAATCTGACATTCCAGAGACCTTAGTGGGCAAAGGCCGCTCTTTGTCTAACAATCTGACTTTGATCCTGGTGATCCTCATGGTGGAAGGCGAAGGTAGACTCCTGAAACTTGTCACCTGACCTCCGCAATCATGATTTGACACGTATAGAAGGGTGCACACAAACAAACAAGCCCATGCACACTAAAGAAAAAAAATCTTTCTGTGTGAAAACTTAATGTGTAACATTGCTGAAATTTATATTTATATTAAATACTTAACCTTTTGTGTACATTTACAAAATGTGATGCCAACTTTGTTTTTATTAGTTATCTGCTTTGGTAAAACTTCCTTCTGGAGAAGACTACAATTTGAAGCTGAGGTTGCTTCACCCTGTAGTACCGGAGCAGAGCACGTTTAAAGTGCTTTCAACAAAGGTAAGCAAGTTGGAAACTGTAACCTGAAATAGTAGTATCTGCAAGACAGACCCTGGTAGATGAGATCGTCCAGGTACAGTAGGCTTGTAGTCCCGACTCCCAGTGTGTTAGAGGTCAAACCCAGTTTGTGTGTGCTCGGCAAGTACTCTCCCACAAGTCTACATCGTAAATCTTGTAGCTCCTTTTAAGACACACATTAAGTTAAAAGGGATAAGTAAATAAGAACCAAGATTTTTTTTTAATTACATTTTCTATTGCTCTTCACCTTATATTTTTATATAGGGCGGGTCTATGGCTGTACTGCAGCTCCTGTAGTTATTTAGCGTGGCAGACCAGTGAGCCTCTGGAGTCTGCCTGTTTCTGCCCTACCAGCTCTAAGACTAAGGGCAAACGACCCCGCTGCATTGTCTGTGTCTGATGGGAATCTAAGCTTGTGTCCTCATGCATGCAGAGCAAATACCTTAAAATTTATTTTAAAAATCGTGTATGTGTGTGTATTTGTGTTGGGGTGCATGCACTTGAGTGTGTGTGTGTGTGTATTTGTGCTGGGGTGCATGCACTTGAGTGTGTGTGTGTGTGTATTTGTGCTGGGGTGCATGCACTTGAATGTATGTGTGTGTATTTGTTGGGGTGCATGCACTTGAGTGCAGGTGCCTAAAGAGACCAGAGGCATTGGATCCCCTTGGAACTGGAGTTATTGTGAGCCGCCCAGTGTGGGTGCTGGGACATTCTGCAAGAACAATTTATACTTACTGCCACTGAACCATCTCTCCGTTCTAACCAGCCTCTTAAGATTTGATACTCATATGTTTGTCAGTGTGCTCTGTTTTGATGTACACACATTCAGTCTCATACGGTTTATAACAGTACTGTAAGGATGAATCTGCAGTTTTTAAAATTTTTTTGTTTTCTTAAAAATTTATTTATTATTTATAGAGTGTTTTTTCTGCATGCCAGAAGAGGGAACCAGATCAAATTACAGATGGTTGTGAGCCACCATATGGTTGCTGGGAACTAAACTCAGGACCTCTGGAAGAACAGCCAGTGCTCTTAACCTCTGAGCCATCTTTCCAGTCCCTTAAATTTTATTAAGCTGAATATAGGTTATCTTATTAAGAGGAAATGATGAATATATTTGAATTATAATTTGATTATATAGTTTAAATACCTGTTTATTTTAAGAAATAAGATTACACAATGGAATTAGTTTTTAGAGTATTAAATATTTCAAAGAGGAAGGTAGTAGTGTAACTTAGTGGAGAATATAAAATTGAAAATAAAAATTGCAGGGTATGGTAGTGCATACATGTAATCCCAGCATCCAGGAGGCTAGGGTGAGAGGATTGATGTGAGTTTAAGGCAAGCCTGGGCTACAGAGGATTTTCAGATCTGCATGGGTTAGGTAGAGTGAGACCCTCACTTAAAAAAAAAGAAAAGAAAAAGAAGAAAAATACAATAAAATGTATGACTTGTGATTTAAAAGGAAGGGAAATATTTGTCCTTTAAGAAATGTTTGGCGCTGGGTGGTGGTGACGCACGCATTTAATCACCAGCAGAAGCAGGTGAGTCTCTCACCCTCGCCTGCTCTACAAGAGCTAGTTCCAGGACAGGCTCCAAAGCTACAGAGAACCCTGTCTCGAAAAAAACAAAACAAACAAACAAACAAAAAAGAAACATCTTGCTTATCAGGAACAAAGTTGATTAATAACGAGGCCGCTACATGACAGAGTGCTCTGTGGGACAACACAGAGCGAGAGGAGGGTCGGTAGTATTTCAAATGCTGGTCCCACCCACATAGAGTTAAATTTGTTCAGTAATAGAACTTTGAGTTGTCAGTCACAAAACTGGGGATATTATGAGAGGCAAGTGAGGAGATGGTGAGTTTGCATTGTGTATTTATTAATCATATTTTAGTTGTTTTGGTTTTTAAGTCCAAGACTGAATTCAAAGTGTCGTTCTCCTGCCGTGGACTTTAGTAGGCTGAAATTCAGGTATTGTCCTTTGTTGTGTGCCCCCCCCCCCTTTGCTAGGCATTGAATATAGGGCCTTGTCTAAGCTCACAAACACTATACTTAGATATATTCCCAGCCCATGAGATTCTTACTGCATGTCTATTTGAAGTAATTTGAGTAAGAATGAAGATATGAGTGACTTAAGAACTTGTATTTCACATATTTGACATAAATGCAGCTTGTGTGTCAGTTAAACTGATTTTTTAGCATAAGTTTGCTCACTCTATTTGCTGAATTTGGTAGTTGTCCCCTTATATGCATAGCACTCAGTGACGCTTGTGTAATGGAAGAATCTCAATTGGAGTCAGATTTAACCCTGTGGAGTTGATTCAGTAAATGTTTTACACAGAGAAAGAAAACAAGTTCATGGACTTTAAACACTTTCCCCCAAGTTTACACTAAATAATTGTTCGCTGTCATGGTGGTGTCGCATGCCTATATCTTTACAGAAATAAATCGAAATCTTTGATCATTTTCCTTTTCAAACAGCAGAGGGAGGCAGTGTGCTAGGAACATGGTTCAGTGAGTAAAGAGTTTGCCACACAAATGTGAGGCCCAGATTTCTAGAACCTACATAAAATCAGGTGGGTGTGGTGGCTGCCTGTGATTCTCAGCATCCAGGAGATGGAGGTAGGGAATCCCCAGAGCAAAATGTCATAGTAGCTAAAATGCTGTGCTCTGAGTTCAGTGGGAGACCCCACCTCCAAATAAAAGGTGGAGAGTGATGGAAAAGACACTTGATGTCATCTTTGTGCGTGCGCGCGCACACACACACACAGCATGCAAATATAAAATGTGGATAGTAATCTTAGGTGGTTCTGTTAAGTAAGCTGGTGTATGTAAAGCACTAGCACATAGTACTAAATAAATGCTATTTACTCTCATAATCCAGATTTTATTGTAGCTATGAAACAGTACAAGCAGACTATAGGAGAGGTGGAAAAGTATACAAAAACTGCTCCTACCATTGATGACATGTGAGCATATTTCCAAGATCTTTCAAGCAGAACATGTACCATAATCAACTGATGACATTTTAGCATGCATTCTTCTGAATAACCAGCTTTTTCTCGGTATGCACAATGCACACTGGAATGTTGTTGCTCTAAGGTGGAGCCTTCAAGAAGAGTAGTACAAAACAGAGATTTGGGTGGCAAGTCATAGCACAATGGGAGGGAAGAACCAAAGCTTTATCTTGTGCATGACACATTGTGCTGACTATCTTGATACTTGATAAATGTTAGAATTAAGCAGATAGAAGAGGTGGGGAGAACCAGTTTCCTATAAATTCCCCTCTGACCTGGTCATAACATGGTTATGCACACCCCACCACACACAAAATAAGCAAAACTAAAATGTAAAGAGGTGATTATTAAGTGATTCAGTGTAAGAGTAAAGGTAGATTATTGAGTCTTCTCACAGGGGGCCTGAGTTACTGCTCTAACACTAAGGGATTTGATACACCTATTGACTGCAAAGACCAGAATAAGAGAATGCTGGGAAGGCGTCATCCTGAAGACAAAGAATTGCTAAATACAACCATGAGGCGATGGTTTGCAGACGGGTGCCAGGAAACTGCCACAGTCCTTCAGGCCCCGAGAGAGACCCTTCCACCACCAGCCTGTAGTGGTTGGTGAGACGGACCTTACTGCTTCTTAGGGCAGTGTCTGCATGCCATGATTGATTGCTTAGGAGTGGTGTTGGAGGAGTTGTCTTTCACTGGGAAGACTTAAGTTTTCATACAGAGAGTCCTCAGGGGTGGATGGTGGCATTTCTGCAATTTAATGCCGGGAACTGATAACCCAGCACAGTGTGCGTTCTTAAAGATGACGTGTAGATGCTGTTTGAGATATACATACTATCTTGAAAGGCCGGGTGGTGGTGGTGGTGCAGGCCTTTAATCCCAACACTTGGGAGGCAGAGGCAGATGGGTCTCTATGAGTTCGAGGCCAGGCTTCAAAGTTACAGAGAAACCCTGTCTAAAAATAATAATCATAATCATAATAATATTTAACTACCGAAGTTTTAAGATAATTGTGTGTGGTAGGATAAGATGCATGTACATATATGTGTGCATGTGTATGAAGGCCAGATCAACATCTGGTGCCTTCCTCAACTCCGCTTTTTCAGACACGGTCTCTCACTGAACCTGGAGCACATTGATTGGCTAGATTAGTTGGCCAGCAAACGTCCAGGAACCCTGCTCCTGTCTCCATCTCCTTAGCTTTGGGATTACAAGATGGGTGTCAGCTTTGTACACCATGCTTGTGGGGCAAGCATCTTAACACCCAAGCGGCCATCTTCTCAACCTTTCCTCTCTCTCTCTCTCTCTCTCTCTCTCTCTCTCTCTCTCTCTCTCTCTCTCTCTCTCTTTCTTCTTGCTTTTTTTTTTTTTTTGGACAGGATTTCTCTGTAACAGCTCTGACTGTCCTGGAACTCGCTTTGTAGTAGACCAGGCTAGCCTCAAACTCACAGTGATCCTCTTGCCCCTGTCTGTTGAATGCTAGGATTAAAGGCATGTGCAACCACTGCCCTGGCATCATCTCAAACTTTAAGGAAATTTCACTTAAATAAAAACAAGTTGGGTCATTAATGGGTAACAATGAAAACATTTCCAAAACTAGATAAGTAATTCTAGAAGTATCTACTAGAATCCTTAAGACTTATGCTTCGTTTTAAAAATCATCTACAAATTGAAAATGAAGTAAACATAAAGGAAGTTCTCCCCAACTTGCCTTAAGTAACCATTGCCTGCCTGCTGCTGGCCTAGTGGTGGAGTAAGTGTAACTTCAAGTTCAGGTCAGCTTGTTTGGGGATGTTGCTAAGAGATTTGACTTTGTAAAGGCCTCTTTGTTCATACCCCACAAATGCTCATCAGGTTATATAACTTTCTGTAAATGTTAGTGCTCGTTTGTGCTGCTCTTCAGGTGAAAGAGGAATGTGGTACATGAATTTGATGGGAGTCATTAGCTCACCAAACTAGACTTGGATGCAATATTTGGTCACACAGTGCCCTGTTGAGGTCAGTAGATGCCTGTTTATGTCTCCTCAGGAAGAGTCGTACAATGGAGCATTTAGTGTCAGGAGACGGGGATGTGAGGAGGAAGGCCAACCTTGATTAGAGAAAAGAGCAACCAGTATTCTTAGCCTCTGTGCCTGTGTGTGGTACCCAGCACCCCTACCAGGCTGCTCGCAACTTCTTGTAACTTCAGCTCTATGGAACTAGGCTCTCTTTTTCTGCCCTGCAGGCACTGCACACACATGGTCGTGCATGCACACACACAGCTAAGAAATAAAAGTAAAGTTTTTTTAAATGTATGCACCCTAAAGCTATTTTATATTATATAAAATGATCCTCAAGCTGTGTATCTAAAATTATTATCTGAAACATAAATAAATCTGTTTTAGCTTTTGCCCTAATCCCAAGACATTATTTAAAAGCAAAAACTATTTTTAAAATAAAGTCTAAAAATCTGAACCTTTTCTTGTCCCAACCATAGGAGATTATACAATTGTTGCGCAATTGTATAATTGTTGTATAATAATAGAATTGGTTGTACTATTATTCAATGGCATAAGTTCCTCTGAAGCAAATGAAACAGATGTGTGTGTGAATGTAGGGTTGAGAACCGTGTTATCTCAGGTCGTTGCTGACATTTGCTCTGTGAGAATCTGCTGCAGGGGGTTGTTAGAATTCCTGAGTTTCTTCTCCTTAGGTGTCTGTCTTTTCTATTTACCAATCTTAGAGCAAAGATCAGTCTCTTGCTATCGTCAAATGTGCCTTGAATGGCAGAATCATTCCTCTTTACTTCTTTTGTAGAAGAATAATAAAGCATTTAGACTTCAAGACCCTTCCAAAAAAACCTGTTTAGAGAGAGCAAGCACATAGTATACACATGCATATGGAGGTCAGAGGACAACCTTGGAAATCATTCTCTCCTCATGTATGTGGGTTCCATGGATTATCAGGCTTAGCAGTAAGCACCTTTACCCACTGGGCTTTCTCATTGACCCGAATTTCAAGACTTAATTGTAGCTCATATGATATGTGTGTTGTGTTTTGAAGGGTAAAATGTTAAGAGTAGAAACAAAATAAATGTTTCATAATTCTTCTGATTTAACTTTGTATAATTTAGGTAAACTGTCAAAGACACTATTAATTCTTATGAAAGTTTGATGACTTAAGAAAATTGCATTTTTACTCTTTTATGTATGTTACATTGAGTAATGGATTTTATTTGTGTTTCCTTCAGATTGAAATTAAAATGAAAAAGCCAGAGGCTGTGAGATGGGAAAAGCTAGAAGGGCACGGAGATGAGCCTACACTAAAGCAGTTCACAGCAGGTTTGTGTTTTCGCCTTGCTGAGGCTTAAATGCGTTGTGTAGTTGAAATTAAATAATGATGAGCAAATGAGCATTCTCCCTACTATTTATGAAAAAAGTTATTCTAATTTCTGAAGCTTGAACACAGACAAATGGTGTCAAAGCCCCAGAAGAGTTGGAGTTGTTCACTGTTAGTCTGTGACTCTGAGCAGCATATCCTACGGTAAGGTCGTCTGCATCACTGAGTATCTCTTCCCTTCCCTCTTCCAGCTTTATTCCTTTCTGTTTCTCCAGCTGATTCCTCACCTCTGATTTCCTAGACTTTCAGAACTCCACAGAGCTGGGCATTTGGACTATTTCTGTTGCAAATATAGACATGGACACAAACCAGTAAAGGAATGCTTGGAAGAGAAGACAGCTGGGGTTGATTTTGTATTGCCCTTATGTGTAGAAATCTGTTCTAAGCATATATAACCAGCAGATAAGCATCTTTAACTAGTGGAATAATTCATCTGGGGGACCCTCTTAGAACTGAAGCCTAAGATTGTATCTTAGTCTAATTGCCTCATCACTGAATAGGGAGATATTTCTTTTTGTTTATTTTGTTTCTTTTTATTTAATACTCTGATCTGATGGCTGAAATAAGCCAACAATGCATCTCAGCTATTTTCATACTTTTACCCCTTTTATAGTAGAAAGCACATTAGCTTGTAACAGCTTTTAGGAGGTCAGTTATCAACAGATCCCATGTGCGTGCATGCGCACGTGTGTGTGAATTAATTTCATGGTGTATAGAAGTTGTAAGAATAAAAGTGTTTCTTCCTCCTCAGTTATAGACTTAACTAATTGGTAGCAAAGATAGTAAAACCAGGAGAGACAGCGGCAGATGATTTCTTGTTGCTTCTTCAAAGGCCGTCTGGTCTCTTGGGACTGACTCCCAGATGTCTGGGGCCCAGGTTTATATAGTGAACAACTGTGTAATAAATACAACGCTCACATAATAGCCACCACTGTTATTTCTTCCATTTTATAGGCTCAGTTCACCTAGGATTTGTGGAGGGCTAAGATGCTGGGCTTCAGAGTATGGGTGTGGTAACTGTTGCTGCTTCCCGTGGGACACATTCACCAACAGTGGAGGTGATCTCTGCTGTCGCAGTTGTCTAATAAAGTAGTGAACAAGAAACTCCGATTACGCTCAGGCGTTCACACACCATCTCTAATGATTCAAGTTGTTCTGAGATTAAATATCATGTATGAGTGTGTGTGTAGGATTTTTCTAAACGGAGTCCCTTAGAAATTCACGATGCTTTCCCTCCTGTCCTGTTGTGTTTGTGAGGAATTAATATGCTTGTCAGATCCTGTGTACTGCAAGCTGGAAACTGTAGATAAGGGCAAGTCACTTAACCTAACTGGGCCAGCGTTCTTATCTGTAGAGTAGAGATTAAAACTCCATTCCCATTCTTCCTGGGAGTCAGCATTAGAATTAATTAAATCCATGTTCCCGGCTCCTTAACCGTGTTATACGTTTTTTTTTGTTTTCTTTGGCTACCAGTGAAAATGTACAGAGACAGCATTTCCAGTAGAGGGAAGCAACATTTAGAATGTTTAAATATATGTTTTAAACATATATACACACTCACACATACACCCTGAGTAAAACTAAACCAGGTCTTCCTGGGTTTGTTTTGGTGAAGGATGGGTAAATAAACTATTTATTTACTGGCGAAGGCACAGGAAACAGAATGAGTGTTTGTTTCGTAGTTTCTCAACTGTTTTTAGGAAAGGGCTGTAGAAGAAACATTTAGATTAGTGTCACTGCAGTGTGATCTGGAAACTTGGAATAAGCCTCTTTTTTTTTTTTTAACTTTAAATTTTACTCATTTTATATACCACTCATAGTTCCTGCTGCCTCCCTCTTCCCCCTCCTTCCCTTCCTCCCGCTCCTCCCCTACTCTGCCTCCATCCCCTCCTCTTGTTGCACCCCTCCTTTCTACACCATCCAGTCCTCAGAGAGGGTAAAGCCTCCCATGGGGAGTCAACAAAGCCTGGCACATCAAGTTGAGGCAGGACCAAGTCCCCTTCCCCCCATCAAGGCTGAGCAAGGCATCCCACCATAGGGAATGGGCTCCAAAAAGTCAGTTCATGCACCAGGGATAAATCCTGGTCCCACAGACAGAGCAGGCTACAACACTGTTGCTCACATTTGTCATTCAGAAGGCCTAACTCGGTCCCATGCAGGTTTCCCAGCTGTCCAGAGTCCATGAGCTCCTACTAGCTCTCTTTAGCTGTCTCTGAGGGTTTCCCCATCATGATCTTGGCACTGCCCCCCCATCCCTGCCTTACTCAGCTAATCATTTCTGTCTCTCTTCAACTGGACTCCAGGAGTTCTGCCCAGTGCTTGACTGTGGATCTCTGCATCTGCTTCCATCAGTTACTGGATGAAGGTTCTATGGTGACAATTAGGGTAGTCATCAATCTGAGTACAGGAGAAAGTCAGTTCAGGAACCCTCTCCACTATTGCCAGGAGTCTTGGATGTGGTTGTCCTTATAAATTCCTGGGAGTTTCCATGGTACCAGTTTTCTCCCTGGTCCCACAATGGCCCCTCTATCAAGGTGTCTCTTTCGTAGCTTTCCCTGTCTCTCCTTCCCCCAACTCGGGCCATCCCGATCCCTCATGTTCCCTCATCTTCTCCTCAGCCCCGACCTCCTCACCCCGTGATCTCATCTATTTCCCCTTCCTAGGGTGATCTTTGTGTCCCTCTTAGGGTCCTCTTTGTTACTTAGCTTCTCTGGGCCTGTGGATTGCTTTTGGTAAGATTGCCATTTTTACTATGTGAATTCTACCTACCCAAGAGCATGGGAGATCTTTCCATTTTCTGTTATCTTCTTCGGTTTCTTTCTTCAAAGACTTAAAGTTCTTGTCATCCAGGCCTTTCACTTGTTTGTTTAGAGTTAGCCCAAGATATTTTATACTATTTCTGGTTATTGTAAAGGGTGACGTTTCTCATG